>NC_137156.1:99060388-100260388 GCF_951394435.1 Stenella coeruleoalba | reverse complement strand
CACACCACCTTGCAGTGCATCAGAGTGCCCTTTTGAACTGGTTGGGAAACTGTAGTTAAGCCATTTCCAAACTAGACATATTATTGTTTCGTAGCTTGGACAAGATGACATTTTATTTAAGTGTTTGTTCTGTTCAGCAGAAACTTTTTATGTGTGAGGGTGGGTTTTTTCCAGTGTTGTGTGACCAACTGAATTAAAACAAAACAAAACAAAACACTTAATCCTTAAAGGAAGCTTGGAGTAATCTTGAAAAATTGATCACCCAGTCTCTCAGATGGACCAAGGCTGGATTGAACAAAGGGATGAGCTTAAAGGAGAAATCAAGAGTGAAGTCGCATTATAACTACATTAAAATATGAGTAGGAAATTCCCTGGCGATCCAGTGGTTCGGACTCTTGTTCTCTCACTGCCCAGTGTTCAGTCCCTGGTCAAGGAGCTAAGATCCCGGAAGCCACCTGGTGCGGCAAAAACAAACAAAACAACCAAACAAAAAACGAGTATTCATCTATGTTTTTGCCCTGCCAAAAAAGTGTTTTAATAACGCAGGCAATTTTAGCCACCATTCCTCATACTGAGTCTATGTTCTTGTGAGATTTTGATTGCAGTTGAAGAAAGTGAATCTATTCTTTTGTCACTCTCAATTCTCCCAAGCCTTGTAGTTTGACCATCTCACAATTGAGTGTGATTGTTGTGTCTAAAGATACATTTTTAAAAAAAGGTCCGTAAAGATAATAGCTTACCTTTGTTGACTTAACTACTATATGCCAGGTTCTTTTGAGAGTTTTACCTTAATTCATTTTTTTTTCTTTTTCTTTTTTTTTTAATAAATGTATTTATTTATTTTTGGCTGTGTTGGGTCTTTGTTTCTGTGCGAGGGCTTTCTCCAGTTGTGGCGAGCGGAGGCCAGTCTTCATCAGGGTGCGTGGGCCTCTCACTGTCACGGCCTCTCCTGTTATGGAGCACAGGCTCCAGACGCGCAGGCTCAGTAGTTGTGGCTCACGGGCTTAGTTGCTCCGTGGCGTGTGGGATCTTCCCAGACCAGGGCTCGAACCTGTGTCCCCTGCATTGGCAGGCAGATTCTTAACCACTGCGCCACCAGGGAAGCCCTACCTTAATTCATTTAATCTTCTCATCAGCCTGAAGATGTAGGTACATTGTGATCCTTATTTTAAAGAGGAAGAAACACAGAGACAGATGGAGTAAATACCCTAAATATAGGCCATCTACTTAAGGAGAGATTAGAGAGAGAGATTTTCTGGGTTAGTTTTGACTTCATCCTACATACATCCTATCAGCACCTTAGAATTTAAATTCTAGATGTGATACAAACTTACTGTTTTTGTTAGGTTTCTGGGAATGCCGTCTGCCTTATAATTTTCTTTATGACTTAGAGTAGTTCCATTTCCTTCTTATAGGCCTTAGATGATTAACCCCACTTCATCCCTGTATTACTTCTTCATCTAAATTATAAATTTATTGAGGGCTGGGATCAAGTCTTAATCAAATTTGCCTCTCCCAAGTACTTTTCATAGAGCCTTCAGAGGTATCCCTTCTGAAGAGTTGTCCTTCCTAAACTTTTTTTTGAGTTGAGTAGAAATAATTACTTCCATTACTTTTTTTCTGTAAGATGATAAGGAATCACTTTGTTATGACTTTGTATGTGAAAACTTTTCTTCAAATCTTACATATTTAATTTAGGAATTTAGTTTAAAATAGCACTTTACGAAGTATTCTTCTTGGGGCTTCCCTGGTGGCGCAGTGGTTAAGAATCTGCCTGCCAATGCAGAGGACACCGGTTCAAGCCCTGGTCCGGGAAGATCCCATATGCCATGGAGCAACTAAGCCCGTGTGTCACAACTACTGAGTCCGTGTGCCACAACTACTGAAGCCTGCGCGCCTAGAGCCGGTGCTCCGCAACAAGAGAAGCCACCACAGTAAGAAGCCCGTGCACCGCAACAAAGAGTAGCCCCTGCTCAATGCAACTAAAGAAAGCCCGCATGCAGCAATGAAGACCTAATGCAGCCAAAAATAAATTAAAAAAAAAAGTATTCTTCTTTCCAAAATGTGTTTCTCTCCACCACTAATCAATGTTTCATAAAGTTCTAGGAACTTATAATCACTTGTATAAAACAATTATGGGCTCACACTGAAGCCTTTAATCTAAAGTTTGGAGTGATTGGGGATACCCGTCTAATGTTTTATCTTAAACATTTACCATTTAATGGGGAGACTTCCCTCTCTGGAAAGTTTTCTGTGCAAATTTTGCCAGTTCTTATGAGAATGTTTAAGATGCTTAGAATTTTATATGATAGGTAATACTCTGAAGAGTGAGCTTAGTGGAAAGATTTCTGAAATGATTTGTTGGCTTTTGTAATTTTTAAAGATTCATTAGACGATTAAGTAATCAAAACTGAGTAGACACAAGTCTTTGGAATAGTGTTAGTGTTCTGATCAGAATGGCTGTTGGAGTTATTAAAAATCAATGAACTAAGTTTATTTCATTGCTACCATTTCTCCTACTCTATACTCTTAGCCTATTTTCTAATTTTCTGATTTACCAGGAAGATAGAGTTAGAATATTTTAATTAACTGATTAAAATATAAATTGACATATACTTCAGATAAAGTTGTATACCATATATAGTTAATAGAGCTACTTCTAACTGTATTTTACTTAAAGAACAGTGAAAGAGGGTATTTTACATGTCTTTTAAGCATTGTCACTGTAAGTTGTACATAACATTTGATTTATTTCTCTTTGATAGTAAATCTTGTCTAATTTCTCCTATCATGGGGAAAAAAAATAGGCTTTTTGAGGAAATGATAAATCCAAGCAGAGAGAGAGGTGTTTTCCAAAAAGTTACATTGGTTAATTGTAGGTAATTTAGGAGCGTGCTGATGTTACTCACAGGTTCCGAGTTATAGACTAATGGGTAAAGCATCTGGAATTATTACTCCGTGCAGTCTCTGCAGAGGATCTCTGGGAATATGGAGACAATTTGCAAAGATCAAATGAACAAGATAGCATATTGCCAGTGTTATTCCCCCAAGTAATGTGAGAGCTAAACAGTTGATCTGTATTTTGCAACCTGGGACTTAATTTTGGAAGACAGCACCAGTAGCGGTTAAGAGCTTTAGGCTTTTAACTCAGAAAAACCCAGGCTGGAGGTGTAAGGGCTATCTAGGAGAGTTCCTGATTGTTGTATATCATGATAATAGGGAATATTTACTGTCTCAGGCCAACACTGTGTGTTTCATGTGTTATTTAACTCTCACATACTATAAAACATGCTGAGTAGAGGAGAATGAAATACAAGTAAATCTTAAGTTTAGGTGTCGTAAATCAAAGGCTATTTAAAACTATAGACACCGTAGTGGATTCAGGTCAGTTATACCAGTCGTAGTCTTTTAAAGCTCTTGCTACCAGTTCCTCCTCCTCCTTTCTCTGCTTTCAAACCAAGGAGAAACTCACAGCAGCTAGATAATATTACAACAGAATTTTAACTCTAGGGCAGTGCCCAGGTTATTTTGATGTATAGGAATTCTTTTGTATTGACTAATCTTCAGAAATAGTGAGTCGTGGTTTGTAGTTCAGCAGTCTTCTAATTACATGGAGATTTTATTTTATCTAAGCTGTATTTATTACCAATTCTGGGGAGAAAAATTTTGGATTGAAGATAAAGAAGAATAACTTAAAGGCAATTTACAAGACCAGTGCTCTAACCCCTGAGCTACAGAGCTGTAAAAAGCAATTTAGACTTCATTATTTTTGTCTTGAATAAGAGCTTTCTGAATAAAAGATTATATATTATATAATATATTTCATACATTATTATATATTATATATTATTATATATTTCATACATTCTCTATTCTGTATCATTTAGTGGATAAGAAGAAAGGTCATGTGAGAAAATGCATTAGTAATACAACCGCTCTAAGGTAAATCATTTATTATTTAGAAATGAGATAAAAATCTCTTAAATATGAAGTAAAGTTAAATTGCTTATGATATACAAAACATATTTTCCTTTCTTCCACATACAGGTCTGATGCATCACTTATAAACAATAAACAGTAATTATTTCAAAGTAGTGTAATAGTAACAATGTTAAATGATTATTTTTTGTGTTTTAAATCAGTGTGTTAAAATAGAGCTGTAATTTAAGAGTCTGAGGACCTGAATTGTTTGTTTTGCTTCCCTTACTGTCACTAGATCTTTTGAACTTCACATTTTCTTTATTTACAAAGAGGAATAATACCTGCTTTTAGTCTGTTTAATTCTAACAGCACTATGAGATAGTGGAGAGGAATAAACTGTAAAGTTCTGTGAAATTTTAAGTTGTCCTGTTTGAAGTAAACTATCTGCAATCAATCTCAACCACAGAATGCATTGCTGCATTCTCAGAAACTAGAGTTTAGGTAGATTAAGAATTTCTTTAAAATCTCATTCAACGCCAAAGTGCTAGCTGCCATAGGTGTTTTTTGCTCTACCACTTTAATATTTTTGAATGAAATTTTTATAAAAATAAAAATAAAAATAAGTATTTGAATAAAAACTCAAAAGTGAGGGCTTTTTTTAGACTGATTTTAAATGCTGATTTGCTGAGGCATTTTGAAGAAAATTCAGAATGTCTCTGTGTGAAAATATTTACATTGTGTGTGTGTGTGTGTGTGTGTCCGTCCCTAGTCAGGAGGGGATAGTAAAATTTATTTGGCTGTTTGGCTTGGCTGAGGTAGGGAGAGGGTGAAACAAAGTCAACCTTAGCCCCGAGTTTGCCCAACTGCCTCTTGACTCTTTTAGGCAGAAGTTTTAGGACTTTTTGATTCTTGCACACTGAACTCCTGAAGAGCTTCCTGAATTAATCAGGGTTGTTATAATTGGTTTTTCTTACCGTGGTCCAAAGGTGTCTAACCCTTCGGGAGAGTAACTGTGACAAGACAATGGATGAGGAATGTTGAGTGAGTGCTCTGCTGAGGTATCTCCAGAAGTTGATAGAGTAACATTTCCAGTCAAACATGTATGCCTCAGATTAGGCTTTAAGGTGGTAGATGGACCTTAAGCATAGGACTCAAATCGCTTAAAAAAATTATACCCTAAGTACTGGTATTTTCATAATTGTGGTCTTATCAGGTTTGACTTGTCCTGAGGCTCTTTAATAGTACTTTGTACGTGTGCTGCTCCCTAATAATCTTGCACCTGAAATAGTCTTGCTTTCAAAATGTTTTTTATAGTGTCTGGTAAAGTAAAAGAGCAAAAAACAAGACTCTCCCAGCATAATGAATCTCTTAATAATTACTATTTTATTAATCTGGTGCTATTTATTCATTTTTAGAAATGCCTCTGAATGCAGCAGTTCATTGAAATTATTGCTAGAGCTGGGTCACAGGGTGAGAAGGCTGAAATGAATGTGTTGCATTTAAAATGCCTTTATCATGACCTGGTATTCTTGATTTTGAGTTTAGAATAAACTATTCAAGTGTCCTTTGTACTATCACTTGTTAGGAATTGTACTAGGAAATAACTTGATTTCTCTGAAATTCTTGTCAGTTTTCACAAACATAGTATGGCCCTTATATTTACTACTCTCTTGCTTTGTTTGCATATCCAAGAGTGTCCCTTCCTGCTATAACCAGTTTCTCAGTCACATGGTGTTTTGTGTAGATTGGGGCATGAGAATTATGGAAAGAGTGCTCAGAACTCTGCAGACTTTGGAAATACAGTAAAGCTTTTTGCCTTAGCTGAGAGAATGTTTGTGACTTCTCTGTTAATGCCTGGGAGTTGAGTGGTAGGTACTGTGCTCTTACTGCCCATTTGATTTGTTGCCTGATGACAAAAGTGCGGTATTATGAGGAGGATTTGTACCTTGCTTTACCAGTGTTTAGACTTTCAAAAAGATAAACTTATTTCTTGAAAGTGTAAGATGAAAATTCTGTTTGTTCTCTTTCTTCAGAGCTTCCTGCTTGGCTGTCCTGGTGCATATTGTTCATGGAAACCCCCAGGAATGTGTTCTTGATTTTAAGAAATATGAATTTGCTGTAAAAGCTGAGTTTTTTTTAAACATTCCTATAGTTGAATTATTTAAAAAAGAGTTTGAGAACTTTATCATTTTAATCATCTAATTAGGTGTGGCATGTAAAACTTGTTGACATTCAACAGTCACTTGTTTTTTATTCATTGAGAAATCGGCTTCATCATTTACTAAGATGGAGAATTAGTTTTAGGGCTACAACATTATGGCCTATGGTATTTGGCCCATAGCAAATACAGAGAAAGTGGTGACTACTGTCTGATTCTAGAATCGTTTGGAAACCTGATGTGAAAATGTAGCAGTTTTCCCAGATTTTAGCTTTTGCACTTTCTGAAATTGCTGAAAACTAACAAAATTTTAAGTTTGTTTTCCTCTTTAATTTTGCTGATCGGTTTCATGGTTGACAACTTATGTATATGAGGAATATTTTAGATTAACATCCAAGAATCTAAACT
The DNA here is from genome assembly GCF_951394435.1 of Stenella coeruleoalba. Lineage (NCBI taxonomy): Eukaryota > Metazoa > Chordata > Mammalia > Artiodactyla > Delphinidae > Stenella > Stenella coeruleoalba. Next base: position 100,253,901 of record NC_137156.1, on the reverse strand, counting down.
ATAATTTGGTTATGCTTAAGAAAGCATTCTTGTTTTGAGACATGTACTCCAAATATTTGTTAATTATTGTATTTCCTTTAAGCTGAGCAATCCCCTCCTTCCATCTGAAATCCTCTTTCTACACATTCTTTTGCATTCTACATGCTCTTAGGCATGTTTAAAAACACACTTCTACATTTCTTTAGCAGGGGCACTGTGGTTTAAAACGACATTTTATTTTCAGTAGTGTATATTTAGGACAAATGGATGTGTGTGTAGGTGGAACACATTTACAGTTTAGTGTGACAGAGCAGGTGAACAAGAATGGTGCTTGGTTTTATTTTTAAAATAAAACAACTATGAAGAAAAATGCCAAACAATACTAGTAAATCAAACTTTGGAAATAACTCAAGCATAGTAGAATTACATAATGGCTTCAGCTGGCTCTAATCAGCTGGTTTTTGTCTGGGATTTCTCTGATGGAGCTGCTGTAATGAATTTAGCTGACTGCCAGCCAGCAGTTACACTGTGCCGATTCTACAGTTGCAGAATTCCACAATTGTCAGTGTTCTAGTCCTAGGGTGTAGCCCCTCAGCATAGTGTGGTTCATAAATGCACTGATGATTTCTGTTAGAACTCAGCACCCATTGGACCCAGGTGCCAGCATTTGTTACTCATTCAGGATGTGTCTTTAACGGCCAGTTGTATGCTAGACACTGTTAGAGGTGATGGGGTTTTTAGGATGAACTGAACTTACCTTCTTGGAGCATACTATCTAGTAGGGTAGGCAGACAATCATTGGCTAGGCAGATATCTAATGTAATTTCAAAGTATTAATTATATGGTAATAAAGTATTATGAAAACAACAAAGCTGGGTAAAGAGAGAAGAATGATGGGGAGGGGCAGGATACACTTAAAACAGGATGGTCAAGGTGGTCCCCTTTGAGGAGTGACATTTGTGTGGAAACATGATTGACGAGAAGTGACTAGCAACGAGAAGGCCAGTATGATAGAAATAAAGTGAACAAGAGAGAGAAGGGTAGGAGATAAGGTGAAGAAGGAAGATAGAGGCCAGGTCGTCATGTAAGGCCTTGTAGGTCATAGTTAAAGAATTTGGGTTTTATTTTGAGTGTGATAGGGAACCAGTCACACTTAAAATAAGGATTTTAGCGGAGCAATAGTGTGACCAGATTTGTGTTTTAAGGTTTTTCAGTAGAGAATAGATTTAGAGGCTTTGGGAGTGGACATTGTGACTCCTGGTGTAATCTAGGCAAGAGGAAATGGTGCTTTAGGTTAGATTGGTTGGGTTGGGTTAAAGTAGTTGGATTTTGGAGGGTCTGACAGTACATGATGGATGATTAAATGTGGTGGGCGAGGAAAATACTGAAGGAATCAAGGATCATATCTAGGTTACTTTGTTGTGTGGATAAGCACTATTATTACCGAAAATAGTAATATAGCTATCGTGTGGTAATAGCTGTCATGGATTAAGTGACCACTGTGTACCAGACAGTGAATTTTTCATAGTTTGTAGTGTTACATTTACTACTCATAGCCACCTCTTAAAATATAGTTGTGCTTACTTTACAGATGAAGAAATTAGGCTTAGATGTTTTTTGCCGAAGTTCACATAGCCAAGAAGGTTACTCATCAACAGGTCTCTTTGACTTCAAAGTGCAAGCTCAGTTTATTTAGTCGTTCAATAAGTACTCTTCTAGGAGTTAAGTATACAGAGGTTATCAAAGCTGAGTCACTGTTCTCATGGAGTTTAAGAATTTATAATTTGGGTGTTAAAAACTTTTACCGGAAGAGTCTGTACAGTTTTGTAGACCAAGTGTGTAGGAGGACCTTGCTTACAGGAATGTTGGATTTTTGGTAGCCTTAATCTTCTGGAATGTAGCTTTGACCATGCACATAAGCCTGTCCTGAAGCCTTTTCATTACTCAGTAGGCTAGGCCCTTTCTAGCTTAGTAGGCTAGGTTCTTTCTCTTCTGTTGTGCTCCTTAATACATAGGCTTGATTATCTCTCTCTCTCATATCGGGTTGTCAGTAGCAAATGCTGAGGAGTAGGGGAGTCCATAGAGGTGTAAATACTATCAAGTCAGAAGTGGCACTGGCAACCAGAGTGTAAGAAATACCTGAAGAATAGAAAGGAGACACAGAACTCTGTTGTCTGTTACATTCATTATCATTATTGTTTTGAAACTTTTCCATCAGACTACCACTAAAATTAGATTAAATGCCTACTCTTTAAACCTCAAAGTTCTTTGAAGTCATGTTTTATCTTAAATCTTTGGTTTTTGAATTTTACTTCAAAACAGATGTATTATAAAAATATTTTAAAATATTAGTTACGTTATTAACCTCCGTCACTCAAGTCTGAGTAAAATTGTTTTCTTAGGAAAATCTACTATATTTATATTCTGTAGATAGCCAGAGGTTACTCATAGTAACTTATAAATCATTAAGAGAAAGTTGAAGTATAGTCTGTTTGGAAAGCTAGGGAAGGATATTCTATATCAGAAAAGTTTAACATATGTTAGATTTTCATGGCACTAGAATCATCATAATGTGTTAGAGCTAGAAGGATCATTATAGGTCATCTCTTCCAATTCCATATTTTGCAGAGGAGGCAGGTAACTTGAGGTTATGTGGATTAAATGAAATAGCATATAAACACCTGTCTGCTCAGGGTGTTGCGTAGCTCATAGTAGATGCCTAAAAGATGCTGGGTTTTGTTTTTCTTTATCTGTCAAGTCTTTTCCTTTTTTTTTCTTTTTTTTTTTTGCGGTACACGGGCCTCTCACTGTTGTGGCCTCTCCCGTTGCGGAGCACAGGCTCCGGACGCGCAGGCTCAGCGGCCATGGCTCACGGGCCCAGCCGCTCCGTGGCATGTAGGATCCTCCCGGACCGGGGCAAGAACCCGTGTCCCCTGCATCGGCAGGCGGACTCTCAACCACTGCGCCACCAGGGAAGCCCAGTCTGTTCCTTTTATATTTTCTCATATTTCACTTTCTGGAAATTTTATTTTCCTGGTTCTAGAGATAGATGTGTTCCAGAGAAGCCACTGAACAAGAAAACGTCTGGTATCTTGTCCCCTGCATGCTCAAGTATCTTCCCTTGAGATTTGCTGAACAGAGCTACAAGGGCTTAAGAAGACCCATGTTGCTTGCCTGATTGGTCATGTGTGTGTATTTTATAAACAGTGGCAATATCTGAGAAGCTTGAATTTAAATGTATCACCTGAGTTTTGATTGTACCTTTAAGAGTATGTACAGTAGGTCAATTTAAGGATTTCTCTAAGCTCCTTCCTTTAATCCCTTGATCTTGCTGATTGTCACCTGTAAACCAGTGAACACCTGTTAACCAGTGAAGTGAACACCTGTTGTTTGTTTCTGTTTCCCCCTTTCATTGTAACTGTATCCCATATTTTTCTCTGAGGAACTGTCAGCCCTTATCCTTATTACCTAGCCATTCATTTGAGCCATTTTAATGAGATTGACCCCATCTTTAGCTCTAGTGGAGAGACTGATTAGCTTCAGTCAGTCAGTAAAGGCCAGCCATTTGGACATAATGATTTGGTCAGAGTCACTCACTGGAGGCCAGTGAGATATGAAGTCATGTTTGGGGCTCCTTACTCTGAAGAGCTTCCCTGGGAAATGCTGTTTACCTGAAGGCATTACCAGAAAGTTCCAAAAAGCAAAACTTGAATTTGTCACCTATCGGCAACTATTTATGTAGCATTTACATTGTATTAGGTATTGTAAAGAATCTAGAGATGATTTAAAGTGTATGGAAGGATGTGTGTAGATTATATGTAAATACTATGCCGTTTTATATAAGGTACTTGAGCATCCTTGGACTTTGTTATCTGCAGGGGGTCCTGAAACCAATCCCTTGCAGATACCTAGGGAAGATTATACCACATTTTAGTTATTCATTCATCAGTTGGTGGGCATTTGGGCTGTTTCTACCTTTTGGCTATTAGGAGTAATGCTGCTATGAACATTCTGATGTCCTTTTGGCTATTAGGAGTAATGCTGCTATGAACATTCTGATGTCCTAAGGTTCTAATAACCTGCAAGTCTAAGTCCTATAATTCCAGTCTGCAGGAGAGAGAGAAGCCTGATGATTTTTGTTGTTCTGGCAGACTTTTGAAAGATTAAAGAATAATTTATTAGGTTTTATTTGGAAATATTGAAATAGAAATAACCAGAGTTTTTTTTTTGGCTGCACAGTGCGGCTTGCGGGATCTTAGTTCCCCTGCCAGGGATTGAACCTGGGCCCCCTGCAGTGGAAGCACAGTGTCTTAACCACTGGACTCCCAGGGAATTCCAGGGAGGATTTTTTTTTTTATATAACATTTGGAGTTCACGGGGGTCCTGAGACTGCAAGCTAGAAGTAGGTCTGATTTAGTCCTTCGTACCTTATTTTTAAGATGAAGCCACAAGGTCTATGGAGATGCATGGGCTTTCCCAGTGCCTCCAAATTTAGTATCGTTGACTTTAATGGTGTTTTCACTAGTAATGATCAACATGCTATCTTTTTTTTTTAATGACATGGTAGGTTTAGGCAACTATAAACATTCTTTTTAAAAAAATTATTGTGGTAAAATATACATAACAAATTTACCACCATGTACCATACACATAATATAAATTACCGCATAGTTCAGTGGCATTAAGTACATTTACAATATGTTGCACCCATCACCACCATCCATCTCCAGAACTTTTTCATCATCCCATACTGAAACTCTGTACCCTTAAACTCGCCACCCCACTCTCCCCTCCTGTTCCTGCCAACTACCATCCTACTTTCTTTCTTTGTTTTAAATCCTACTTTCCTTCTTTATGAATTTGACTACTCTAGGTACGTCATGTAAGTGGAATCATAAAATATTTGTCCGTTTATCACTGGCTTGGTTCACTTAGCATAATGTCCTCAAGGTTCATCCAAGTTGTAGCATATATCAGAATCTCCTTGCCTTTTTTTTTTTAATCTGGCTAGTCTTTTTTTTTTTTAATTAATTTTTGGTTACGTTGGGTCTTCGTTGCTGCACGCGGGCTTTCTCTAGTTGCGGCGAACGGGGGCTGCTCTTCGTTGCTGCACGTGGGCTTCTCATTGTGGTGGCTTCTCTTGTTGTGGAGCACCGGCTCTAGGCGTGTGGGCTTCAGTAATTGTGGCACTTGGGCTTAGTTGCTCTGCAGCATGTGGGATCTTCCCGGACCAGGACTCGAAGCTGTGTCCCCGCATTGGCAGATGGATTCATAACCACTGTGCCACCAGGGATGTCCAGAATCTCCTTGCTTTTTAAGGCTGAATGATACTTCCTTGTATGTATATAGCATATTTTGTTATCAATTCATTGGTCAGTGGACACTTGGCTTGCGTCCACCTTTTGGCTGTTGTGAATAATACTGTGAATGTGGGTGTGCAAATATTTTGAGTTCCTGCTTTCAATTCTTCTGGGTCTACATCCAGATGTGGACTTGCTGGATCATATAGTCAATAGTAATTCTAATTTTAATTATTTGAGGAACTGCCATACTGTTTTCTGTAGCAGCTACACCATTTTACATTCTCATCAGCAATGCACAAGAGTTCCAGTTTTTCTATATCCTTGCCAATGCCTCCCTCCCTCTCTTTTTCTTTCTTTCTTTTTGGTAATAGCCATGTGAAGTGCTGTCTCATTGTGTTTTTGATTTTCATTTCCTTAATGATTAGTGATGTTGCACCTTTTCATGTTCTTCTTGGCTGTTTCTTATATCTTTTTTGGAAAAATGTGCTGATCCTTTGCCTGTTTTTAAATTGTGGTTTTTTTTAATTATTGAGTTCTAAGAATTCTTTATTCTGTAGTCTATAGAATATTTGTATTCTAAATGCAGGTCGCTTACCAGATACGTGATTTGCAAATATTTTTTCCTCATTCTTTGGGTTGTCTTTTTACTTTCTTTATAGTGTTCTTCGAAGCAGAAAAGTTTTTAAGTTTGTTGAAGTCCAATTTACCTTTTTTTAAAAAAATATTTTGTTTACTTATTTATTTGGCTGTGCTGGGTTTTAGTTGCAGCATGCATGTGTGATCTAGTTCCCTGACCAGGGATTGAACCTGGGACCCCTGCACCAGGAGCACGGAGTCTTATCCACTGGACCACCAGGGAAGTCCCTATCTGTTTTTCTTTTGTTGCTTGTGCTTTTAGTGTTATATCTTAAAAACCACTGCCAAATTCAAGGTCATCAAGATTTACTCCTTTGTTTTCTTTTAAGTGTTTTATAGTTTTATGGTTTTAGCTCTTACATTATTTAGGTCTTCATCCATTGGGTTAATTTTTGTATATGCTCTTAAGTAGGGGTACAGCTTCATTCTTTTGCATGTGGATATCTGAATTGTTTGGCACCCTTCTCAGTTCAGTTCTACTGATCTATATGTCTGTCCTTATGCCCGTACCACACTGTTTTGATTACTGTAGCTTTGTGTAATAAGTTTTGAAATTGGGAAGTATGAGTCCTCGAATTTTGTTCTTTTTCGAGATTTTTTTGGCTGTTTTGGCTCCCTTGAGTTTCCATATGCATTTTAGGGTCAATTTCCATATGCATTTTAGCTTGTCAGTTTCTACAAAGAAGCTGGTAAAGAAGCCTATTCTGTTACGGCTTGTATTGAATCTATAGGTCAGTTTGGAGAATATTGCTGTCTTAACAGCAAACTTGCTTTTACTGCTTTGGACATCCATGGACCAACATTCTTATACCTTCTGAGTTTATATATTCTCTCAATTTCAGATCAAGTTCCCAGCTTGGATCCTTGCTCCATTCAGTTGTAGTGGGTTCTAAAGGGGCAGGATCATGAATATAAAAATGTAAACATCACTGCTCAGGGCTTATTCCTATGGGTGAAGGAAGGATGTTCTCAAAAGAGGAGTGTGGGATTGGGAGACAGCATAGAGTTGTCCACCACACTTTTCATTGATGGAGGCAATGTATGTAGGCAGGTTGGAAAGGCTGTGGAATACTAAGAAAATATAGCAACATAGAAGCCTTGAGGTACATCCATGGTTGGAGCAGGAGGAAGACTAGAAGCCAATAAACAAGGTAGAGGAGATACAGTTGGAGACAGAAGAAACCCCTGGAAGTGCAGTATAATCAAAGTTTCTTTAGGAGGAAGGGAGAAGGAGCATTAGGCTGAGAAACACTCTAGATTTGATTACTAGGGTTTTATTGATCAGACTTGCTTAAAAGCCTGATAGATAAGTAATGGCAGAGTACAAGGTCATTAATTTAAAGAATGTATTGTCTCTGCTAGACTAGTTTTTCACAACTTCAGTCATTCAAGTATCATCTTCCTAACTTTTACTAGAACAGAGAACCACCTATAGTAGTGCTTATTTAATATTTTCTCTTAAATAGCTCACTGTTTTGTTTTTTTTTTTTTGGCCATGCTGAGGTTTGCAGGATCTTAGTTCCCCTACCAGGGATCCAACTTGTGCCCACTGCGGAGTCCTAACCACTGGACTGACTGCCAGGGGATTCTCTGGAACTTTAAAAAAAGTGAAGTAGTTTGAGGCTGTTGAGTTATAGAGATAAAGGCTAGGTGATAGCCTCATCCTAAATTGCAGGAGCAAAGCAGGTGCAAGCTTCTTTGCTGGAAATGTAGTGATGTATCAAGGGTGGATGGTTGTGACTCACTCTCTTGTGTTGACTTCTTTTGCACAAAAATGGAGGGAACTATGTTATAAGCACGTCCAAAATACACAGTCAAAATGAATCCATAGGGAGGGTGGGAGGGAGGGAGACGCAAGAGGGAAGAGAGATGGGAACATATGTATATGTATAACTGATTCACTTTGTTATAAAGCAGAAACTGGCACACCGTTGTAAAGCAATTATACTCCAATAAAGATGTTAAAAAAAAAGAATCCAGAAGAAGCTGCCAGGAGAATAGGAATCACATATAGTACTACATTCCTTTGCTGCTATTTTAATAAAATAAAAACAGTATTAATTTATAGTTAAATATTAGGGTCTGTAGTGGCTTTGAGTTTGAAAACTATATTTTTTAATTAAAAAGGGAGATTAAGAAGTGTTATAGAGGTATTAAAGATACCAAACTGATATTTCTTCCTTATCATAATCTTTATCTGATTGATTTAGTGTTATTTTATGTCATGTCCACAAATCCTCTAAAATAATTTTTGTAAACCATGAATAACGTATGGCCCATGCTTTGGGAAACCGTATACTGCTAGACTGACTATATTCATGTTGATCAACCACCCAGAATGTCTCAAGACCCAGCACAGGTCTCACTAACTCCTCTACAAGGGAGAATGTGTTTAAAGGGGCATAGGATCATGTCATAAATTGTACCGATGTTTTCTTAGGTCAGTCTCCCAAGGCAGTATAAATAAAAGCAAAAATAAACGGGACGTAAACAAACTTACAAGCTTTTGTACAGCAAAGGAAACCACAAATAACATGAAAAGATAACTTACAGAATGGGAGAAAATATTTGCAAATGATGCGACCGACAAGGGCTTAATTTCCAAAATGTACAAACATCTCATACAACTCAACAGCAAACAAACAACCCAATTGAAAAATGGGCAAAAGACCTAAATAGACATTTCTCCAAAGAAAACATACAGATGGCCTGCCTGCAGGCACATGAAAAGATGCTCAACATCGCTAATTATTAGAGAAATGCAAATCAAAACTACAGTGAGGTACCACCTCACACTGGTCAGAATGGCCATCGTTAAAAAGTCTGCAAATAACAAATGCTGGAGAGGGTGTGGAGAAAAGGGAACCCTCCTACATTGTTGGTGGGAATGTAAGTTGATGCAGCCACTATGGAAAATAGTATGGAGGTGCCTTAAAAAACTAAAAATAGAGTTGCCATGTGATCCAGCAATCCCACTCCTGGGCAGATATCTGGATAAAACTATAATTCAAAAAAATACATGCACCCCTATGTTCATAGCAGCACTATTCACAATAGCCAAGACATGGAAACAACCCAAATGTCCATCGACAGATGAGTGGGTAAAGAAGATATACACACACACACACGCACACGCACACACACACACAATGGAGCAATAAAAAGGAATGAAATAATGCCATTTGCAGCAACATGGATGGACTTAGAGATTATCATACTAAGTGAAGTAAGAAAGAGAAAGACAAATACCATATAACATCACTTATATGGGGAATCTAAAATATGACACAAATGAACTTATATATGAAACAGAAACAGACTCACAGACAGAGAACAGACCTGTGGTTGCCAAGGGGGTGGGGGAGGGATGGAGTGGGAGTTTGGGGTTAGCAGATGCAAACTATTATATATAGAATGGATAAACAACAAGGTCCTATTATATAGCATAGGGAACTGTATTCAATCAATATCCTGTGATAAACCATAATGGAAAAGAATACAAAAAAGAATGTATATATATATATATAATTGAATCACTTTGTTGTATAGCAGAAATTAACACAACACTGTAAGTCAGTTGTACTTCAATTAAAAAAAGGAGAGTATAGGATCATGTAAAACTTTAAAAATGTGAGCTGTTTCCTTCCATCCCTTCTCTCCCCCCACTTCTCTACCCCACCCTTTCCTCTCTCCCCTCTCTCCTCTCTCTGTCTCTGAAGAAAAGAAAAAGGCATCGTCTTGGTGAGTGTTGTTGGTGATAGTTTGAGGTTGCTAGAAAGGGTCACAAAATTATGGATTCTTGTTCTTGATGCACAGATGTCATCCAGAGATTTCCCTCCACTGACCTCTTGGGGATTTTGTTAGTTTCTTTCTTGTGTTGGATCCCCTTTTTCCTATATGCCATCTCTTTCTTGATTTACTCATTCATGTAAAAAATCCCTTGAGACAGGGATAGTGAAGGGTAAAATATTTTTGGTAATGAATGGCAGAAAATATCTTTCTACTACAATAGTTTTGCTGATTATTCTAAATTGGAAATACTTTTCCTTCAGAATTTAGATGACTTTGCTTCATTATGTCTTCTAGCTTGCCGTGTTGAGAAATCTGAAGCCTTTCTGATTCCCGATCCCTTGTATTTTTTTTTTTTTTTTTTTTTGCGGTACGCGGGCCTCTCCCGTTGCGGGGCACAGGCTCCGGACGTGCAGGCTCAGTGGCCATGGCTCACGGGCCCAGCCGCTCCGCGGCATGTGGGATCCTCCCAGACCTGGGCAAGAACCCGTGTCCCCTGCATCGGCAGGCGGACTCTCAACCACTGCGCCACTAGGGAAGCCCCTAGGCGGCCACCTTTTTAGAAGGGTTTCAGAGAGCTCTTTGGGAATCAAGCTGTTGAGTTCTACTTTTCTTCGATAGAGTATAAAAAAACACAAAATAATCTCACTCAACACCTAACCTGCTGTTGGAAAGCTGACCTAATGTGAAATTCTTAAAGTTACACCCACTGGTGTTGCCTTTATCAGTCAGTATCTTTACCCTCTAAACTTTTGGAAACCTTTGTCAGTTCTAAGAAAATGAAACAACACAACCTTCCTTTTCCTGGTTAAACTTACCTTACTCCCCCGCCTCAAAAAAAAAAAAAAAAAGATCAGAGAAAATAAATAGCAACCAGTTGCTTCAGCAAATAAGCTTATCTTAAAAACAAAAATTCACCCCACACCAATTTTAAAATATTGAAAACATGACAGTAGCAACACTCATCCGTAATTCTTATCTTTTGACCCAGTAATCTCACACCTAGTTGTTAAGCAAAATACCTGTATATCTGAGGTGTTCATTTAAGGTTCTCTGTTAGGATAAATAAGGCACAGCATTGTTTTTAAGATGTGTTCTGATTTCAGAGATTTTTAAATCTGAAAAAATATGTGACTTAAAAATAGGTTAAGGATGCATATATACAATGGAATAAAAGGAACAAAATTGAGTTATTTGTAGTGAGGTGGATGGACCTAGAATCTGTCATACAGAGTGAAGTAAGTCAGAAAGAGAAAAACAAATACTATATGCTAACGTACATATATGGAATCTAAAAAAATGGTACTGATGAACCTAGTGGCAGGGCAGGAATAAAGAGACAGACGTAGAGAATGGACTTGAGGACACGGGGAGGGGGAAGGGTAAGCTGGGACGACGTGAGAGAGTAGCATCAACATATATACACTACCAAATGTAAAATGGATGGCTACTGGGAAGCTGCTGCATAGCACAGGGAGATCAGCTTGATGCTTTGTGACGACCTAGAGGGATGGGTAGGGAGGGTGGGAGAGAGGCTCAAGAGGGAGGGGATATGAGGATATAAGTTTACATATAACTGATTCACTTTGTTGTACAGCAGAAACTAACACAACATTGTAAAGCAATTATACTCTAATATAAAGATATTAAAAAGTAGGTTAAGGATGAATTACATCCAACCAATGGGGTATATGATTAGACAAATAACTGAAATATTTAAAATTGGAAGGAGAATAATGTATAACATAGGATGTGGATTGAGACTGCAGTTGTGCACATGTACACATATGGACAAGGATTAAGGCCACAGTTAGCCCCAAAGACACCATTGCTAAATAGCAAAAGGTCCGTGGCTCAGCTAGCAGGACTGTCCCCTTCATGTGATTTAGGAGAATCCCTTTCTTTTAGGCTGATGCTGTCTGTGTACGAGGCTCATTGAGGCATAGGCTCATTTTCTACCCTCTCATTTCCTATGCTGAGTGTCCTTGTCTGAGGCAGAAGCTATAACAATATCAGTGTCAGGCACAGTGCTAAATGCTTTACAAACATTGTTGAACAATTTTCATGACAACTCAATGAGTATTATTATCCCTTTTTACAGTTAATCCTTCAGCGCAGACATCTTTTGAACTCCATAATTGTGTGTTTACTGCCTACGTAGTTTATTTGCAGTATAGCAGCTGGACTAGGCCTTTTAAGACCTTAGGCAGATTGTGTGTCTCCTCTGCTCAGAACTTTTCAGTGGCTTCCCATTTCACTCAGTAAAAGGCAGAGTCCTTACAGCCGTGACCTACAAAACAGTATGTTAACCACATTGTTCCTCCTCCCCCAGCTGTACTCTCACTTCACTGAACTCCATGATCTCTTTGCTATTCCTTGTACACAGGACACTCCTGCTTTAGGGTTTTCACTGGCTGATCCTTCTGCCTTGACTGTCCCCCCCAGCTACTTGCAAGTCAAACTCGCTGACTTGTGATCTCAGCTCTTACCTCCTCAATGAGGCCTACTCTGACCTCATTATGTAAATTGCAACTTGTCTCCTTTCCCCCAGCACTTATCATCCACTGTCATGTTATATAATTCACTTCATTGTGTGTCCTCCACTGGAAGATATGCTTCTCCTGAGATCAGGGGTGTTTGTCTCTAATTCACTGAATTAACCCAAGCATCTAGAGTAAAGCAGTGACTGGTACATAATAGTTGCTCAGTAATGTTTATTGCATGAGAGATTGAGTGAGAAAATTGGTGTGGGGGAAGTTAAGCAATTTGGCAAAAGGCCACACAGCTAATAAAAGGTGGAAGTATATTTTGAACAGATATCCATGTATTGTGCTTCTAATATTAGAAGATGATATCCAAAAAATGTTTTGTTAGGATAAATAAGGCTATGGATAACTTTTCTCCTCCGTTCCCCTGCCCAAATTTAATTATATCATCTTAAATAAAAGTATAATAAAAACAAATGACCAGAGTGGAAGGAAAGAGCCAGTAGCAGGAAGCTAGAGCAGGCAGCCACAAGGTTGAAATCTGGTACCTCATCTGAGCAACAGCCTGTCTCACAACTGCACTGATCTTATCTGCCTTAAGAATAAAGAATGATGGTGTGATAAAGCTCTGGTAAAACTTGTGAGTGCTTTTGACCTTAGATATTCTGTCAGTAATCTTGGCTCTCTAGCTTACTGTGTAATCTTGGATAATTTTATTTAACTTTTGTGGTCTTCAGTTTCCTCATCTCCAAAATCAGGATAATAGTATCTTTCATAGAGTTCTTGGGAGGCTTAAATGAGATATTATGTGTAAAGAACTGATACTAACATAATGATATGTGAAAAATTCAATATTATTATACATACTGTAGTATCTACTCAGTAGTATTGTACGTACTGAAATGTCAAGAACTCAGTAGCTGTTAGTTAATATTACTATCATTTTTACTATTTAGTTGGTACAGAATTTTAAGAAATTAATTATTTGGTGACTATATCTTGTTTCCTAGTGAGTTTTGGCAGATGTCAAAACAGAGCAAACCACTATTGTTATTGTTCAGATAGCTAGTTTTTGTTAGTATTTGTGTTTTTCATGAATGCTTGCTTGTGGTTATAATTTTATATTACATATTAAAATAGCTATTTTCCTTAATAATTTACATAAATTTAATGTATTATGGATTCTGCGACTACCATCACATTGGTTTTGAAGTCTTGGTTGAATAACTACTCTGAGTCACATGTCCTGCTAAGTTCTGGGGAAACAAAGGAGAACAAAGAGGCATGCATGTACTCTATCCTCAAGGAGCTTATAGTCAGGTAGGGAGGCAGACATGTAAATAAATAATTACAGTTCAGGGTGGGAAGGGCTATTAATATACATGTGAATAACATAAAAGACAGGAGCGAGCAGTAAATTCTTTATGAATAAGGGAGCAAAGAAGGGAGGCTTTATGGGGAAAATTCTACCTGAAGAACATCACAGAGGACCCAAAGCCTCAATAGAGGTGTATAGAATTCTACTCAGGGGCTCCCCTCAAAAGAAGACTTCCAGAAACCTACTTTGTACCTTTGAAGGTTCTCATGCTATACAGAGACTGGATCTCTGAAGATCAAGAAGAGAAGGTTAAAAAGAAAGTTACAAGACTGTGAGTGAGTATAATCTTTGTTGTGTGCACTTTGGAGAAGGGTTTAAATTGGGAGTGGAATCTACATTAAGTTCAGTGAAATAGATGTAACATCACACTCTTATTTGGTATTTTCTTTTAAAAGCAGAAAAGAACAGGAAACAGAAGACCTTACAGCAATAAAGATCATTATAAGAAGTGATAAATGAAAAGGTAAAGAGGAATGGCTATTTTGAGAGAGAACAAAATGCTGAAACTTCTACATAGGGTAAAATAATTTAGTAGATGAGACGTCATAGTGTGAGAACCATGGGTATATAAGTTCTGTGCCTTAAAAATGTCATATTTAAAAGTTAGTGAACCATGTAACCTAATCAGTATTAGAGAATGGTCTCAGGTTACTTTCAGTGAATCCATTAAAGTAGGTATCTTCACAGTAAATTTGAATGATAAATAAAGTCACAGAATAACTAATGGTACCTGAGGAAAGAATGAAAACTTAGTATACTGAGTTTTTTTGAGTCTTCTTGGCAGTGCAATATGTGAAAAGTGGAAGAATCACATGAAGTAGCAGAAATGACTATTTTTTTTATATTAATCTTTTATTTTTTGAATTTTATTTTTTTATACAGCAGGTTCTCATTAGTTATCCATTTTATACATATTAGTGTATACATGTCAATCCTGATCTCTTAGTTCAAACCCCCCCACCCCACCACTTTCCCCCCTTGGTGCCTATACGTTTGTTCTCTACATCTGTGTCTCAGTTTCTGCCCTGCAGACTGGTTCATCTGTACCATTTTTCTAGGTTCCACATGCATGCGTTAATACACGATATTTGTTTTTCTCTTTCTGAGTTCACTCTGTATGACAGTCTCTAGATTCATCCACGTGTCTACAAATGACCCAATTTCATTCCTTTTTATGGCCGAGTAATAGTTCATTGTATATATGTACCACATCTTCTTTATCTATTCATCTGTCGATGGGCATATAGGTTGTTTCTGTGACCTGGCTATTGTAAATAGTGCTGCAATGAACATTGGGGTGCATGTGTCTTTTTGAATTATGCTTTTTCTGGGTATATGCCTAGTAGTGGGATTGCTGGGTCATATGGTAATTCTATTTTTAGTTTTTTAAGGAACCTCCATACTGTTCTCCATAGTGACTGTATCAATTTACATTCCCACCAACAGTGCAAGGGGGTTCCCTTTTCTCCACACCCTCTCCAGCATTTGTTGTTTGTCGATTTTCTGATGATGCCCATTCTAACAGGTGTGAGGTGATAGCTCATTGTAGTTTTGATTTGCATTTCTCTTAATAATTAGTGATGTTGAGCAGCTTTTCATGTGCTTCTTGACCATCTGTATGTCTTCTTTGGAGAAATGTCTATTTAGGTCTTCTGCCCATTTTTTGATTGGGTTGTTTTTTTTTTAATATTGAGCTGCATGAGCTGTTTATATATTTGGGAGATTAATCCTTTGTTGATTTCTTTGCAAATATTTTCTCCCATTCTGAGGGTTGTCTTTTTGTCTTGTTTATGTTTTCCTTTGCTGTGTGAAAGCTTTTAAGTTTCATTAGGTCCCATTTGTTTATTTTTGGTTTTATTTCCATTACTCTAGGAGGTGGATCAAAAAAGATCTTGCTGTGATTTATGTCAGAGTGTTCTTCCTATGTTTTCCTCTAAGAGTTTTATAGTGTCCAGTCTTACATTTAGGTCTCAAATCTATTTTGAGTTTATTTTTGTGTATAGTGTTAGGACGTGTTCTAATTTCATTCTTTTACATGTAGCTGTCCAGTTTTCCCAGCACCACTTATTGAAGAGACTGTCTTTTCTCCATTGTATATCCTTGCCTCCTTTGTCATAGATTAGTTGAGCATAGGTGTGTGGGTTTATCTCTGGGCTTTCTATCCTGTTCCATTGATCTATATTCCTGTTTTTGTGCCAGTACCATATTGTCTTGATTACTGTAGCTTTGTAGTATATAGTCTGAAGTCAGGGAGTCTGATTCCTCCAGCTCCGTTTTTTCCCCTCAAGACTACTTTGGCTAGTTGGGGTCTTTTGTGTCTCCATACAAATTCTAAGATTTTTTGTTCTAGTTCTGTAAAAAAATGCCATTGGTAATTTGATAGGGATTGCAATGAATCTGTAGATTGCTTTGGGTAGTATAGTCATTTTCACAATTTGATTCTTCCAGTCCAATAACATGGTATATCTCTGAATCTGTTTGTATCATCTTTAATTTCTTTCATCAGTGTCTTATGGTTTTCTGCATACAGGTCTTTTGTCTCCCTAGGTAGGTTTATTCCTAGGTATTTTATTCTTTTTGTTGCAATGGTAAATGGGAGTGTTGCCTTAATTTCTCTTTCAGATTTTTCATCATTAGTGTATAGGAATGCAAGAGATTTCTGTGCATTAATTTCGTATCCTGCAACTTTACCAAATTCATTGATTAGCTCTAGTAGTTTTCTGGTGGCATCTTTAGGATTCTCTATGTATAGTATCATGTCATCTGCAAACAGTGACGGTCTTATATTTTCTTTTCCAATGTGTATTCCTTTTATTTCTTTTTCTTCTCTGATTGCCGTGGCTAGGACTTCCAAAACTATGTTGAATAATAGTGGTGAGAGTGGACATCCTTGTCTTGTTCCTGATCTTAGAGGAAATGCTTTCAGTTTTTCACCATTGAGAACGATGTTTGCTGTGGGTTTGTCGTATACGGCCTTTATTATGTTGAGGTAGGTTCCCTCTTTGCCCACTTTCTGGAGAGTTTTTATCATAAATGGGTGTTGAATTTTGTCAAAAGCTTTTTCTGCATCTATGGAGATGATCATAAGGTTTTTCTTCTTCAATTTGTTAATATGGTGTATCATATTGATTGATTTGCATATATTGAAGAAACCTTGCATCCCTGGGATAAATCCCACTTGATCGTGGTGTATGATCCTTTTAATGTGTTGTTGGATTCTGTTTGCTAGTATTTTGTTGAGGATTTTCGCATCTGTATTCATTAGCGATATTGGTCTGTAATTTTCTTTTTTTGTAGTATCTTTGTCTGGTTTTAGTATCAGGGTGATGGTGGCCTCATAGAATGAGTTTGGGAGTGTTCCTTCCTCTGCAGTTTTTTGGAAGAGTTTGAGAAGGATGGGTGTTAGCTCTTCCGTAAGTGTTTGATAGAATTCACCTGTGAAGCCATCTGGTCCTGGACTTCTGTTTGTTGGAAGGTTTTTAATCACAGTTTCAATTTCATTACTTGTGATGGTTCTCTTCATATTTTCTGTTTCTTCTTGGTTCAGACTTGGAAGGTTATACCTTTCTAAGAATTTGTTCATTTCTTCTAGGTTGTCCATTTTATTGGCATAGAGTTGCTTGTAGTAGTCCCTTAGGATGCTTTGTATTTCTGTGGTGTCTGTTGTAACTTCTCCTTTTTCATTTCTAATTTTATTGATCTGAGTCCTCTCCCTCTTTTTTTTTTTTTTTTTTTTTTTTGCGCGATACGCGTGCCTCTCACTGTTGTGGCCTCTACCGTTGCGGAGCACAGGCTCTGGACGCGCAGGCTCAGCGGCCATGGCTCACGGGCCCAGCCAGCCGCTCCGCGGCATGTGGGATCTTCCCGGACTGGGGCACGAACCCATGTCCCCTGCATCAGCAGGCGGATTCTCAACCACTGCGCCACCAGGGAAGCCCTTCCTCTTTTTCTTGATGAGTCTGGCTAATGGTTTTTCAATTTTGTTTACCTTCTCAAAGAACCAACTTTTAGTTTTATTGATCTTTGCTCTTCTTTTCTTTGTTTCTATTTCATTTATTTCTGCTCTGATCTTTATGATTTCTTTCCTTCTACTAACTTTGGGTTTTGTTTCTTCTTCTTTCTCTAGCTCCTTTAGGTGTAAGGTTAGATTGTTTATTTGAGATTCTTCTTGTTTCTTGAGGTAGGCTTGTATTGCTATAAACTTCCCGCTTAGAACTGCTTTTGCTGCATCCCATAGGTTTTGGATCGTCAGAAATGACTATTTTAAAATGTAACGTAAAGTGGAATTAGCACACACATGGAGAGAGTTCACTGGTAGAGCTAAGAAAGACAATTTAAGACTAGATGGATCCTTAAAAAAATTTATCATTCAGTGCAAGGAGATGTTTTTTGTGTGGATAAATGCATTTGGGAAATCAGTGGAAGCTCTGGTAGGAATTCTGGGCTTTAGAATTACACCAATTGCTTTCAAACTTAGTAGTGTTCTACACTAAGGAATACATTTTATAATGTGTGTGTACCTGAATTAAAGTTTTCTCAAAATAGTACTTACCTGTACTATGTGGATATATTGTACTCTGCCTTATTTTTTAAGAAAGCTGGTCATGACTCATCAAAATGATTTTCTGAACACTTATGGGTCATTCTCTACAGCTTGAAAAAGTGCTGAGTTACAGTCTAGGAAAGAAAGAGACTTGAGTTTTTGAAGTCTTCCTTGAAGAAGCTGGCTATTAAGAAGGTACTTATTCTGTCCTTGTTCGAAACATATTGGGTGCTATTTTAGTTATATGGTAGTTCCTCCTTATCTGTGAGGGATACTTTCCAAGACCCCCAGTGGATGTCTGAAACTGCAGATAGTACTGAACTCTGTACTATTTTATCCTATACATATATACCTATGATAAAGTTTAATTTATAAATTAGGCACAGTAAGAGAATATCCGAATTTCCAGCATCACTACTCTTGCACTTTTGGGCCATTGTTAAGTAAAATAAGGGCTGCTTAAACACATGTACTGCCATACTGAGACAGCCCATCTGATAACCCAGAAGGCTGCTAAATGACTAAAGGGCAGGTAGAGTATACTGTGTGGATGTGCTAGACAAAGGGGTGATTTACATCCCAGGCAGGAGGGAGCGGGTTGGTGTGAGTTTTCATGACACGACTTAGAAATCAAAAAGCTTAGAAAAGCATGCAATTTAAAACTTAGGAATTGTTCATTCTGGAATTTTCCATGTAGTATTTTCAGACCATGGTTGACCACTGGTAACTGAAACTGCAGAAAGCAAAACTTTCTAAGGTGGAGCACTACTGCACCAACCAAAAGGGCCCAAAGAAGGCAATTGAAATGGATCTCAAGATTCAGGGGTTTGGTCTTTGACTCTTCCTTGAGTCCCCTTGCCGCATAATTCAGGGCTATGTGTCTTTCTATTTTGGTTATTTTGTTTGCTCCCAAACTGAGTACTATTTAGAATTTATAAACCACTTTTTAACTTAGATGTAGAAAAGGTATCATTCTCTAACTTTCTGAAAAGGAATATTCATGTAGAGAATAAATGAGGTTGAATGATTATGAGAGGTGAACTATGATAATAAAAACAGACATTTTGGTATAGAAAGATGTAGCTTTGAAAAAGAGTTCAAACTGTAAAAAATCATGAATTACGTGGCTAAAGTGAATGTATCTTCAAACTCCAGTGTGACAGAATGAAGCATGAAATCAATAAAAGGGAAACTTTGGTGAACTTATGGAACCTGCCAGCTTCAGAAATTGTGCTAGAAAAAATAAATTTAGAGAAATTTTGATCTACTCATCATTGACAAATGTTGAGTGTGTGACTACAGAAAGCTAAGATATCTAGCAATTAATGAATTGTCCCATTTTCTGTCATAAGATATCCATCCCCTGGTGTCTTTCAGAGACTGAATCTGGGGTTAAGCCCATTGTGGCAAATCTTTAATGGAAGAGTAGTGGAGGAAGCAAAGTAGAGTAGGATCTAGGCTTTTTGATTTCTGGGGTGCTCTGTAATGGGGGTGGTTGGAGGAGAGGAGGGCTGAATGCAGAAGGAAGCAGCTTGAAAACCAGTTGAGCCTAGCCTATTCTAGAGTGTTTTAGAATATTCTATTCTAGAATAGGCTAGAAGAATTCATGTTAAGTAAATTGTAGACTTCCTAAATTTATAGAATTTCGCTATCATAATAAGTGAAATTATGAATATGCTGTGTCCTTTCTGGTAAAAGGTAAATGTGTAGTCTGTTGAATATAAATTCTCAGGCTGTCTCACCATATATAACTATAAACATGTAAGTGTTTAAGATCAGCGAACTTTTGTCGTAATAAAGCTACTGTTTTGTATATGTGAAGAGAGTTATTTTAGAAAGATTACTTTTTAATCATTGGACAGAAATGAGCTTTTAAAATTAGATTCCATATAACTTTTTGTTACCAAAGTTATCTTTTTTTAAAAATTGCTCTGGACATGAACAATTTCCTCTTTTTATTTATTTGTTTATTTATTTATTTTTGGCTGTGTTGGGTCTTCGTTCCTGCGTGTGGGCTTTCTCTAGTTGAGGTGAGCGGGGGCTACTCTTCGTTGTGGTGCACATGCTTCTCATTGTGGTGGCTTCTCTTGTTGTGGAGCACAGGCTCTAGGTGCGTGGGCTTCAGTAGTTGCGGCTCATGGGATCTAGAGCACAGGCCCAGTAGTTGTGGCACACGGGCCCAGTTGGTCCGTGGCATGTGGGATCTTCCTGGAGCAGGGATCAAACCCGTGACACCTGCATTGGTAGGCGGATTCTTAACAACTGTGCTACCAGGGAAGTCCTGCTGTATGGTTTTTAGAAGATGCTTCTTTCTTGTTTTTAGATGTGTACCCTTTCTTGTTAATTGATAACAGAGTACCTTGCCTTAGAGCTTCCTATGATAAACAGGTCAGTCCTGGGGCAACTGGTAGGGGCCTTGGCCTTTCTGGGCTTGTCTGCTTATGTAGGCATACCTTACAAATAGGATCCATCATTTTCTACGAGTGAAATGAAAATGGTTGGGAGGCACTGCCTTAGTGTGCTTCTCAGCCTGTAAGTGGTCTTGATATAGACATGGAAAATTAAAAATTATGAATGATAATCAAAAACTTGAGAATTAAGCTGGATTTGCATTTATTTTATCAGTTTTTATGAACAGTTATTGTAGTATGTTCTCTACTACACACCAGCACTGTTATTTTCCAAGTGCCTACAAAACTTAGAATTTGTCATAAAATAACTATGATCTTTGACTTAGTCTACAGTTAAGTCTTGTAAGTGGGTTCTTTAACCAATAGATTGTAATGCAGTCTTCCCTCACAATTAAATACAGAATGCAATTTATTGCAGTTTGTCTTTTGCTGAATAATAGGTATTTTTTAAAGGCGTACTACCAACTGGAGATTTAATTCACATTTGCTAGTTCTTGACAGGTCTTTTCTATTAAAAAAATTATATTTTTTGCAGCATTATTCTGGCTCCTAGCTGAATTCATTTAATAAATATTTGAGTGCTTGTGTTCCAGGTACTGTATTAAGGGCTAAGAATACAGTAGTGAACAAGATTGGCAGGAGGTACTGGCAAGCTTGGCATGGAGCAGAAAGGGGGTGGGAGGTACTGACCAAAATCTGTAGACAGTTAACATTAGTGGTAAGCGGCATGAAGAAAATAAAGGTTATTTGATGGCAGTAGGGGAGTGCGGTCTTCTGACTAGGGTGGAGAGAGAAGGTGTCTCTAAAGGGATCTTTTAAGTGAAGACCTTAATGATGTGAAAAAGCCAACTTGCTTGTTTTTGGAGGTTTTCGCCTTCTAGATGAAGGGAACAGGAAGTTCAGAAGTGCTGAGGTGTGAAGCTTGGCATGTTCAGAAAGAAGTTTAGCTTTTAGAGTTAGGAGTGTGTTGGGGCTTGGGTAGAGGTGCCAGAAATGGGAGGCAGTGCGTCATGGCCCTGCCACTTGAAGGCTGTAGGATTTTGTCCTGCCCCTCCCCCTTGCATAAATAAAATAGGCTTATAGATGTTTGTAGTAAATAGTAAAATAAAAAAGCAAAAAGTAAATAGATATATAAAAAGTTAAAATTCCTTAATCATCTTGCTGAAATACTGGTACTTTGTTTATTATTCTATATTTTCTCACTTCTTTATTTTTTAAATTAAAAAGATAGGTTTGTGTTACTTTTTTAAAAAATGTATTTATTTTACTTATTTTTTAATTTTTGGCTGCGTTGGGTCTTCATTGCTGCGCACAGGCTTTTCTCTAGTTGCAGCGAGCGGGGGCTACTCTTCGTTGCGGTGCATGGGCTTCTCATTGCGGTGGCTTTGCTTGTTGTGGAGCACAGGCTCTAGGCGTGTAGGCTTCAGTAGTTGTGGCACACGGGCTCAGTAGTTGCGGCGCACGGGCTTAGTTGCTCCGCGGCATGTGGGATCTTCCCGGACCAGGGCTCAAACCCATGTCCCGTGCATTAGCAGGCGGATTCCTAACCACTGCGCCACCAGGGAAGCCCCTCTCACTTCTTTATGATTCTAGATTTCCCTCCCTCTTTCTAGATTAGTATGAAAGAGGTTCAAACTACATTTGTCATTTTTTGTTTTGTCTTGGGTAGCTTTTTCTACCTTTGCACCTACAGATCTACTTTACTTATCACGTGGGAATTAGCATGATTTGTTTAATTCCCTATTGTTAAGTATTTGGTGTTCTCCCCAATTTTTTAAGGATATGAACAATGCTTTAATGAAGATGCTTATACATATATCTTTATACACTTGCCTTATACTTCTGTAGGATACATTCCTAGAGTGATACTGAATTACCAGATCAGTCTTTAAGAACATTTCAAAACTTTAATAGTTTCTTACCATATTCTCCTCCGAAAAAGTTGAGCCAAGACTGTGAGAGCAATGCCAGGTAGTGATCTTAAGTCTCTAAACTTTTCTAGTTTTCCCAGCTGTCAGCTAAGAATAGTTAATATATATTGTCCCCTTTTGCTTCAGGCATGTGATGTGAGAAAGAGCATAGTACATAGTGGGTATTCAGACAGAAACTTCTGGTTAAGAACAAGACGTTTGGATTAACTCTAGGCCATTTTAACTCTGACTAAATGATTTCAAGTGTCACTGTTATATATGAGAAGGGCTTTGGAGTCAGATAGAGCTGCTCAATTCTGAATCCCTCCTCTGCCCGCTAAAGCTCAACTATAAAAATGGGGATGTAATTCCTACCTAGAGTATCCTCTAAGGATCAGGTTGGGTAATATGAGTGGGATGTATGCAGTATATACTGTTTCATAATAGTAGGCACCTAGTAAAAGGTAACTATTGCTAATAATGCTAATAATAAGATAAAACAAGTTTCTGAAGGAGTAAGGCTTGAGAAGGATGGGATTCCCTGTCAACCTCACTGTTTTCTACAGGAGGAAATTAATATCTCTCACTTATGCATGGTTGCTGATTCCCAGTCAGCGTCAGGGCATTGCATGTCCTTACTGCAGAGTATCTGACTTATTGTCATTGTGTGACTGTCTATGGACTTGCATTGCAGTTTTCTTGTTGCCCAATTAAAACATTTGATTATTTTTTGTTAGGTAACTGTCTCTCCTTGCTTCGGTTTATAAGGTTTGTTTCTGCACTAAAACTGAACTCCGAATGTTATGTTGGAAAGTTCGTGTACTTTAAATATAAACAGATACAGAATCTGGTTATTTTACCTATCACCTGGGTGTTCTTGGGCAAGTAGCATGGTTTTTCTGTGCCTTATTTGTTTAAAAAATAAAGGGTGGTTGGAGGAAGGGATTTAAAATCGTTTGGGGTCCTTACACAGATTAAATGAGATTATATATTAAGTGTCTAACACACATCCTAGAATACTAGTTTCTTTTCCTTCTTCAAAGGCAGAAAGTTATGGCTTACACTTTTTTTTTTATTTCTCATAGTACTAATTGTTATTCATACTCCAAGTATGGTTGCTCATACTTAATATACAGTAACAAAAGGAGAGAAGTGGAATTGAAAAAGTATTGGGTTGACCAAAAAGTGCTTTCGGTTTTTAAGTAAAAGTAAAAGACATATTTTTCATTTTCACCAAGAACTTTATTGAACGGCATATTCACCCTTTTGTTCAGCTACCGTCTGCCAATTTTTCAGGCAACTTCATAATTGCATCTTCCCAAAACTCTTTATATTTTTGAGCAAAGAACTGTTCCAGGTGCCTTTTACAGTCTTTCAGGGAATTGAAATTTTTTCCATTAAGAGAATAATAAATAAATAAATAAAAATAATAAATGGAAATCTGAAGGTGCAATGTCTGGTGAATACAGCGGATGAATCAGAACTTCCCAGCCAAGATGTAACAGTTTTTGCCTGGTCATCAAAGAAACATGCAGTCTTGCGTTATCCTGATGGAAGATTATGCGTTTTCTGTTGACTAATTCTGGACGCTTTTTGTCGAGTGCTGGTTTCAGTTGGTCTAATTGGGAGCAGTACTTGTTGGAATTAATCGTTTGGTTTTCCAGAAGGAGCTCATAATAGAGAACTCCCTTCCAATCCCACCATATACACAACATCACCTTCTTTGGATGAAGACCAGCCTTTGGTGTGGTTGGTGGTGGTTCATTTCGCTTGCCCCACAATCTCTTCTGCGTTATTGTACAGTATCCACTTTTCATTGCCTGTCGCAATTTGTTTTAAAAACGGAACGTTTGGACTTCCCTGGTGGCGCAGTGGTTGGGAGTCCACCTGCTGATGCAGGGGACACGAGTTCGTGCCCCGGTCCGGGAGGATCCCACGTGCCGCGGAGCGGCTGGGGCCGTGAGCCATGACCAATGAGCCTGCACGTCTGGAGCCTGTGCTCTGCAGTGGGAGAGGCCACGGCGGCCCGCGTACCGCAAAAAACAAAAACAACAACAACAAAAAAAATGGAACGTTTTCATTACGTTTAAGTAGAGAATTGCATGCGGAAATATGGTCAAGAAGGTTTTGTTCGCTCAACTTGTGTGGAACCCAAACATCAAATCGATGAACATAACCAAGCTGGTGCAAATGATTTTCAGTGCTTGATTTGGATATTTTGAGTATGTCGGCCATTTCCCATGTGGTATAACGTTGATCTCAATTACTGTCTCGATTTGATCACTGTCAACTTCAACTGGTCTGCCCGACTGTGGAGCATCGTCCAGTGAGAAATCTCCAGCACGAAACTTCACAAATCGCTTTTGACACGTCTGATCAGTCACAGCACCTTCTCCATATACTGCACAAATCTCTTTTTGGCATTTCAGTTGCATTTTTACCTTTTTTGAAATAATAAAGCATAATATGCCAAAAATGTTGCTCTTTTCCTTCCATCTTCAATATTAAAATGGGTACACAAAATTTCACCAATTTTGATGTCTTGTTTTATTTTTTTATTTTTATTTATTTATTTTTTGCGATATGCGGGCCTCTCACTGTTGTGGCCTCTCCCATTGCTGAGCACAGGCTTCGGATGCGCAGGCTCAGTGGCCATGGCTCACAGGCCCAGCCGCTCCACGGCATGTGGGATCTTCCCGGACCGGGGCACGAACCTGTGTCCCCTGCATCGGCAGGCGGACTCTCAACCACTGCGCCACCAGGGAAGCCCCTGATGTCTTGTTTTAAATGCACGCTGATATGACAGCTGTCACATACAATCTAACAAAATTGTTTCAAATGAAGTTAAAGACAACCAAGTGCTACTAGAGCCATCTTATGGAAAAAACCGAACGAACCTTTTGGCCCACCCAATATTAGAATAAGAAGTCAAGAGACCTGGGCTTATAGTTCCAGGTTGGCTTTTAACGGGTGGTATAACCCTTGATGAGTCTTTAGATCTGTAATCCCCATTTTGTTAATTTTTGAGTTGTCTATGAAATATTCTATGGAAATATACTAAAATAGAAGTTTTCTGAGTAATTTATTTAAGCAGAAGATGTCACCTACAAGAAAGCCCACATACTACTGTTTTCACAATTACTCTGTATATTGTATTATTGAGTTAATTACTTTTGTTCAGGAATTCTAATTATTTGTCTATTTATTTATTTATTTTTACCAGGTTTAAGTATTGTGTAAGCTGCATCAATGGAGCACATACAGGGGGCCTGGAAGACGATCAGCAATGGTTTTGGATTCAAAGACGCTGTGTTTGATGGCCCCAGCTGCATCTCCCCTACAATAGTTCAGCAGTTTGGCTATCAGCGTCGGGCATCAGATGATGGCAAACTTACGGACCCTTCTAAGACAAGCAACACTATCCGTGTTTTTTTGCCAAACAAGCAAAGAACAGTGGTACGTGAACATTCCTCTCAGACAATATAGTTGTCCATCACCCTATAGAAAACGTTATGGATCATGTTGCCCATCTTATAGGCAGGCAAAATCTTCACTGTCACGTTGAGTCTTTATTTTAAAATTTTATTTTAGTGTTTTGTAGTTGTACCTGTTTTTTTGTTTTTAATTGAGGTATAGTTGATTTATGATATTGTGTTAGTTTCAGATGTAAAGTGATTCCGATATATGTGTGTATATATATATAAAATTTCAGATTTTTTCCATTATAGGTTATTACAAGATACTGAACAGTTCTTTGTGTTATACAGTAAATCCTTGTTGCTTATCTATTTTATGTATAGTAGTTTGTGTCTTTTAATCCCGTACTCCTAATTTATCCCACCTTTCCCCTTTGGTAACAGTAAGTTTGTTTTCTGTATCTGTGAGTCTATTTTGATTTTGTGTATAGATTCATATGTATTCTAGATTCCACATTTAAGTGATAATCATATAATATTTGTTTTTTTCTGTCTGACTTCACTTGGTATGGTATTCTTTTTTTTTTTTTTTTTAAGTATTTATTTATTTGGCTGTGCTGGATCTTAGTTGCGGCACACGGGATCTTTAGTGGCGACATGCGGGGTCTAGTTCCCTGACCAGGAATTGAACCCGGGCCCCTTGCATTGGGAGCTCGGTGTCTTAACCACGGGACTACCAGGGAAATCTCAGTATGGTATTCTTCAGTGGCAATATTTCATTTCTTTTTTATGGCTGAGTAATATTCCATTGGTGGGCACTGGGGTTGTTTCCATGTCTTGCCTATTGTAAATAGTGCTGCTGTCAACTGGGGTGCATGTATCTTTTCGAATTAGAGTTTTCATCTTTTCTGGATAGATGCCCAGGAGTGGGATTGCTGGATCATATGGTAACTCTGGTTTTAGTTTTGTTTTTGTTTTTAATAAATTTATTTATTTATTTATTTTTGGCCATGTTGGGTCTTTGTTGCTGCATGCAGGCTTTGTTTTTCTAGTTGTGGTGAGTGAGGGCTACTCTTCATTTGCAGTGTGTGGTCTTGTCATTGCAGTTGCTGCTACTGTTGTGGAGCATGGGCTCTAGGGCACGCGAGCTTCAGTAGTTGTGGCGTGCGGGCTCAGTAGTTCTGGCTCAAGGGCTCTAGAGCTTAGTAGTTGTGGTGTATGGGCTTAGTTGCTCCGCAGCATGTGGGATCTTCCTGGACCAGGGCTCAAACCCATGTACCCTGCATTGGCAGGTGGATTCTTTAACCACTGCACCACCAGGGAAGTCCCTAGTTTTAGTTTTTTAAGGAACCTCCATACTCTTTTCCATAGTGTGTGCACTAATTTACATTCCCACCAGCAGTGTGATAGGATTCCACTTAGGGTCTTTGTTAATTGGCTTTCCAGTCGCAGATTTTATTGCTTTGTGTTCTTTTCACACCCCTTGCTTTATCCCAGCTCTTGGCCTTCATTCTGTTGTTAGTCTTGCCTGAAATGTCTTCTTTACTGACATTTCCTCTAAACAGATAGTACACTCTTATTTATTTATTATTATTTTTTTTTGTGGTACGCAGGCCTCTCACTGTTGTGGCCTCTCCCGTTGCGGAGCACAGGCTCCGGAGGTGCATGCTCAGCGGCCATGGCTCATGGGCCCAGCCGCTCCGTGGCATGTGGGATGTTCCCTTACTGGGGCATGAACCCGTGTCCCCTGCATCAGCAGGTGGACTCTCAACCAGTGCGCCACCAGGGAAGCCCTTTTTATTTTTATTGGAGTACAGTTGATTTACAATGTTATGTTTGTTTCAGGCGTACAGCAAAGTGAATCAGTTGTACGTATACATAGATCCACTTTTTTTTAGATTCTTTTCCCAGATAGGCCATTACTGAGTATTGAGTAGAGTTCCCTGTGCTATACAGTAGTTCCTTATTAGCTACCAATTTTATATATAGTAGTGTGTATATTATATATAGTAGTGTGTATATTTCAATCCCAATCTCTCAATTTATTCCTCCCCACCTTACCCCGGTAACCATAAGTTTGTTTTCTACATCTGTAACTCTATTTCTGGTTTGTAGGTAAGTACATTTGTACCCTTTTTATTTTTTTTTTTTGCGGTATGCGGGCCTCTCACTGTTGTGGCCTCTCCTGTTGTGGAGCACAGGCTCCCAACGTGCAGGCTCAGCGGCCATGGCTTACGGGCCCAGCCGCTCTGCGGCATGTGGGATCTTCCCAGACTGGGGCACAAACCCGTGTCTCCTGCATCAGCAGGTGGACTCTCAACCACTGCGCCACCAGGGAAGCCCTGTACCCTTATTTTAGATTTCACATATAAGCAATATCATATGATATTTATCTTTCTCTGTCTGACTTCACTCAGTGTGATAATCTCTAGGTCCATCAATGTTGCGGCAAATGGCATTATTTCGTTCTTTGTTATGGCTGAGTAATATTCCATTGTATATATGTACCACATCTTGTTTATCCATTCCTCTGCTGTTGGACATTTAGGTTGCTTTTATGTCCTGACTATTGTAAGTAGTTCTGCAATGAACATTGGGGTGCATGTATCTTTTTGAATTATGGTTTTCTCCAGATATATGCCCAGGAGTGGGATTGCTGGATCATAGGGTAGCTCTATTTCTAGTTTTTAAAGTAATCTCCATAGTGGCTGTACTAATTTATACTCCCCCTAACAGTGTAGGAGGGTTCCCTTTTCTCCACGCCCTCTCCAGCATTTATTGTTTGTAGATTTTTTGATGATGGCCATTCTCACTAGTGTGAGGTGAAAATAGTACATTCTTATGGGGATGTATTTCAAAGGGTTCTTTGAAAAATTCCCTTAGACATTTCTGGTGATTAAAAAATTGTTTTGTTCTGAATATTAAAGCAAACTGTTCATTTAAAAATTTTTCGGTATTACAGATATATTGAAGGAAATAAAATTACCTAGAAAAAATTATTTTGGTAAATTTCCTAGGACTTGTGGCAAAGCTGGAGGTAGCTTAAAAATCACAGCTCTTTTCCAAGGGCACTGAACTAGCCAGTTATTCCTGCATAGTTTCTGACACAAAATCTCAACTTTTCTAAGAAACTACTGCTCAAAAAATTTCTTACTATCCTGGGAGGGGGAAAAAAAACACCTGGTTGAAACTGAAAAGTGAAGTTGTGCTGATTTTGCTTGGCCTGGGACATTTGCGAAAACCTTCCTTCAAAACGTCCACACCTCCTCCTTTCCCACCCTCTGTTTTTTGTGTAAAAGCAGTGCATTTTGTTTATTCTGTGTACCTAGGCGAGGCAAGGTTCCAAGGTTGGCAAGTACAGTCCAGAGTTTTCTCAGCTTGTTTCTAACAGTTCAACTCTCTCCACTTTACTAAAACTTCCTTTATACTTTTGTGACCCTAAAGAGCCTTCCAGTTATAGTGTTGTACATTTAGGTACATTTTGAACTGAAGGCAAAGCTAGCTCAAAGGCATTTTAAAGTGTGAGTAAATTTATTTTTGTTCCCTTTCCTACAAATGAAAGTTTAATGGCTGGCAAAATAGTAATAATAATCCCCTAATCTTTCAACAGTAGTCTTTCATTTGCAAAGTGATTTTTACCCATTATTTCTCAATAATTTTCTTTCTTACCTTAAGTGGAGAGCCCAGGTGGGAAGTCTGAATGTGATGGGAAGCTGAAGATCATCTGGTGCTGCTTCTGGGCATTACTGCCACTATCTTCTCCAGCCCCATCTACCAGTTTGCCTGGAAGAGTAGGAAACTTAGTTTGGCGTAATAATTAAGTGTATGGGCCTTTAAGACAACAAGGCCCAAATTTAAATCCCTGTATTGCCTTTTATAAGCTGTATCATCTAAACAAATTACATAATATTTTTAGCCTCTGTTTCCTGACCTTTATGAAATGAGGCTCATGCTGACTACATGTTCATAAGTAAAATGGCAGTTATGATTATTTCTGACTGTTTTCTATATCTGTGTATCCTTTTTTTTTAATTTTAAAATTTTTATTTTTGGCTGTGTTGGTTCTTCGTTGCTGTGCATAGGCTTTCTCTAGTTGTGGCGAGTGGGGGCTTCTCGTTGCACAGCACGGGCTCTAGGCACGTGGGCTTCGGTAGTTGCAGCACACGGGCTCAGTAGTTGCGGCACATGGGTTCTAGAGCATGCGGGCTTCAGTAGTTATGGCGTGTGGGCTCAGTAGTTGTGGCTCGTGGGCTCTAGAGCGCAGGCTCAGTAGTTGTGGCACACGGGCTTAGTTGCTCCACGCATGTGGGATCTTCCTGGACCAGGGCTCGAACCCGTGTCCCCTGCATTGGCAGGTGGATTCTTAAACACTGCGTCACCAGGGAAGTCCGGCATTTGTGTGTACTTGACAGCCTTCATTTGAGCACAGCTGGTGGTTGGGGATGACTGATTTGGAAGCTTGACTTCTCTGACAGCTTTTGAGAAAGTTCTGTCAGAGAAAGTTAGTTTCTTCTGTTTCTTTGACCAGAGGTGGACTGTGTGTCTCTGGAAGAACCACCTTCTTTCACTAGGCACCCAGCTTCAGGGGAGCATTGAAGGAGGAAGGAGTCATTTGCTGGCCAGCATGGCCAGTCAGCTGTTTCTAATCATCCCCAGGTTGCTTCACTGCTGGAGCCCAGAATGACTATCATAATCACTTAGTGGGCTCCAGAGATTAGTCAGATTTAGCTGATTACAACCTGTGTCCATGGGGAGGTGTAGAGAGAAGAGTGATAGAGAGGATCTACGTCTGATTTAAATAATTTTAGAATAATTAGTAGTTGCTTGTTTTTTGAATTTTTCTTGTCATTTGTTTTGTAAACATGTCTCTTTGACTAACTGCTGCTGTTAATTATTATTGGATGAGTGCTTGGATCATAGCTGAGGCCCATTAATTACCACTGGAATCATCCGAGAAGCAGTTTAAAATACAGATTCCTGAGCTTCATTCAAGATGACTGAATCAGATGGATGTGTTAGAGGGAGCAGGCCAGGAAAATATTTTCACAGGCTCCTCAGATGATTGTAATATCAGCCACATTTGGGAACCCCACTGGATTAGAAGATATTTGAAGAACTGTTTAGCTCTTGGAGCTGTGACTTTTAATGAAGATTAAATAGCACAGATATCACTTTACGGTTTTCAAAGTACTACTGCACAGTATTTGATACAGGTCATGATTCTATTAATGTGTGTGTTGATTTACTTTTCATTGTCCTTATTTTCGGTGTATTCATAGTTCAGATCATTCTCTCTCCCTTTACTTTGTTGTTTTGTGTCTGGAAGCTGGAAGTTAGTGGGATATTTCTAAGGGTATCACTGCTTCAAGAAACCTTTAAAATAAACTTGTGAAACACTGTAAATGCATATTTAAAAATATTTTAAACCTTTAAAATAAGTACACACATCACTCACCTCCGTCTGGGAAGGGGCTGGGTTGGCCACTGTCAGCTGTCACACTTTCACCCAGTGGAAGGACTCTACTTTGAGCAGTTTGCAAGCACTGCTAATCTACATTCTGCTCTCTCTAC
Source organism: Stenella coeruleoalba (assembly GCF_951394435.1). NCBI lineage: Eukaryota > Metazoa > Chordata > Mammalia > Artiodactyla > Delphinidae > Stenella > Stenella coeruleoalba. Next base: position 100,222,479 of record NC_137156.1, on the reverse strand, counting down.
AGCCCATACTGTCTAGTTGCCTTACTTTTGATTAACTTTATTGGCTTTAAAAACAAAATGTATAGGGCTTTTATTGAAATGCTTAAGAGCTTCGGTGAAATTTTTATATAGTTGCCATTATTAGCACCCTGGCACTCACACTTTATGTTAGGCTTTTTTTTTTTTAAGATTTATTTATTTAGTTAGTTTATTTTTGGCTGCATCGGGTCTTAGTTGTGGCATGTGGGATCTTCACTGAGGCATGCAGGATCTTTTTATGTTTTTTATTTTTTAATTAATTATTTGTGGCTGCGTTGGGTCTTTGTTGCCGCATGCGGGCTTTCTCTAGTTGTGGCGAGCGGGGGCTACCCTTCGTCGCAGTGTGTGGGCTTCTCGTTACGGTGGCTTCTCTCGTTGTGGAGCACGGGCTCTAGGCACTCCGGCTCAGTAGTTGTGCCTCGTGGGCTTAGTTGCTCTGTGGCATGTGGGATCTTCCTGGACCAGGGATCGATCCTGTGTCCCCTGCATTGGCACGTGGATTCTTAACCACTGCACCACCAGGGAAGTCCTAAGGCATGCAGGATCTTTCGTTGCAGTGTGTGGGCTCTTCGTTGCGGCACGCAGGCTTGTCTCTCTAGTTGTGGGGTGCAGTGTTTTCTCTAGTTGTGGCGCACAGGCTCCAGGACGCGTGGCTTCCAGAGCCCGTGGGCTCTGTAGTTTGCAGCACGCAGGCTCTCTAGTTGAGGTGCATGAGCTCAGTAGTTGCGGTGCGCGGGCTTAGTTGCCCCGCGGCATGTGGGATCCTAGTTACCTGACCGGGGATCAAACCCACGTCCCCTGCATTGGAAGGCGGATTCTTTTCCACTGGACCACCAGGGAAGTCCCTCTGTTAGGCTTCTGAGTGCCTGCTGAGTTTTTGAGGATTGGGTACAGGGGGATGTGAAGGGGCGTATACTGCTAAGGCTGTCTGGAATGGGTGTGCAGATTTATTTAAACTAGCAGTGATGTTTGTCCTGACAGCAGGGCAGAGGCTTTATTTCCTCCACTTCCTGCTTGCCCTCCCTAGTGTGAAGTGCATGTGAGATGGAATTTTTGTTAGGAATATCAACCATTTTGTTTAAAATAGGTTGAAATACAAAGTTTTGATCAGAAGAACTCATGTTTGTTTATAGATTGGGTTGGCTTATTTTCCTTTCTGGTGGATATTTATGCTTGCATGAACATTTCATTGAGTCAAACAAATTAGAGATGTAGAAAGGGAAAGTTGATCATTTCTCTCTCCCAACCACTTTCTCTTAGGGGTAACAGCTGAGTATCTTTTCACACTCATATAACATATATAAACATATATAGGTTCCCCACCCTTTAAATAATCTTACTCTTTGTATTATTCTGAAAAATATTTTCCCCCGGTTAATATGAACACCCTCTGACGAGTCATTATAAGTAATATATTAGCAGCACCGTGTGACACATACAGATGTTCTGTACTTTATTCAAGCACTTACCTATTGCTGGACATTCTGGGTGCTTCCTCAGGAAGTGTGTGTGTTTGCCATTATTGTTGACCCTTGAACAACTAAGGGGGTTACGGGCGCCATCCCCGTGTGCACTTGAAAATCCGAGTGTAACTTACAGTCATCCCTTGGTATATGTGCTCTGTGTCTGCTGTTCCATATCCTCGGATTCAACAAACCACAAATCATGTAGTACTGTAGTATTTCCTATTGAAAAAATTCCACGTGTAAGTGGACCTGTGCAGTTGAGAGCCATGTTGTTGAAGGATCAACTGTACAAGCAATGCTGTCATAAAATCTTCTACATATACCCTTACAGACTGGTGGATTTATTTCTGTATTCACCTTTCCAAGGGATGTGCTTGTGCAGCCTTTGTTGGTTCTAAAGGTGATCCTTTGTTTGTAGGTCAATGTGCGGAATGGAATGAGCTTGCATGCCTGCCTTATGAAAGCTCTCAAGGTGAGGGGCCTGCAACCAGAGTGCTGTGCAGTTTTCAGATTTCTCCACGAACACAAGGGGTAAGAACTCAAAAGTCAGCCAGCTCTTCCTTCATACTAGTAAGGATTTCCTAGCTTCAAATAATAAGTGTTTCCATAAAAAAAAATTGTACTCGCTTCCTATAGAATAGTGAATATTTGAATACCCTTGTTTATAAAGAGACAATTCAGAAAAATAAGATACCAAGAACTTGAAAATTTTGCTTGAACATTGCATTGGAATATAAAGTACATGTTAGTTGTTGGGTAGTGTTTCCGTAGAAGGAAACAGTAATGTCAGATGGTATGTTTCTCGAGAGCAAGAATTTTGTGTTTGCTATAATGCAGTTAACAGCGTGGGTACTCAGAAAGTGTTTCATTATTATTTATAGTTAAAGAATACTGTCTTTAAGAGATTAACTTTTATAATTCACTCATTTTTATTCAGTTAATATTTACTGAATCCCAGCAGTTTGACAGATACAGGGCTAAAAGATGCAGGGGAATTTCTGCTTCAAGGAGGATCAGTGTAGTTCATCCTATTCCTAATGGTGGGAGCAAGATAGAGGCATCGCCTCAAAGTCTAGGAGTAATACCCCGTAGCATCAGAGCCATCTGTGACTGTTACCTGTTACTGTTTCCCCCCAAATCTGGGATAACAACCTTAATTTTACGTTCTTCTTGCAAAGTGCTAGTTCTGTTATTGATCTTTAGCTTACATCTTTTATATTTCAAGGGGCTCCCTAGTTTGAGAGACTAGCCTAGGTAATGAGTACTCAAAATGTTGCCAGAATTTGGCTCCCTGTTCACTGATGCTGAATAAAAATACGGAGACAGAGATTTGGAAGATAAGAAATAGAGAAGCTTTTTATTTTCTTTGCCAGGCAAAGGGAAGACACAGCAGGCTAGCGCCTCAAGAACTGTGTCCCCCTGTCCTGGGGAATTACAGGGGGTGTTACAGGTGGAACTAGCAGTCCAGGGTAAGTGATAAGGGTGAAAGTGGTGAAGGTCTTGTATTCTTCTTGCAGTATTTTAAAACAGTCACCGTTGGCATCAGGCAGTCTGGTAATTGGGTCCATTTATCTCTGGGTTATCAGCCAGGTGACCTACTTTATGAATGTAAACATCTACAAGGGGTGATTTGCTACAAGAGAATGCAGCCAGAATAAATGCCAGGTGCAGGGAACAATTTATATGGAATCAGAGAGTAATTAGCTTTGTTGCTTTGTGATGGACAAGTCTAGCTACAAGTGTTTGTTAGTAGTAACAGCTAAAGAATAACCAAGATTGCTTAACTCTTTCAGTCCTGTTTATGCTGTTTTCCCAGCCTGTTCATTGTTTATTTTCCTTGTTTATCAGAAAAGTTTCATTTCTATTTTTGCTGCAACAAAAAGGGTGAGCATAAATTCATCTGTTTATGTTATTCCTCTCAGCTTAGGGGCTTTTTGCTGAAGTGCAAAATCTTTGAAGCAGATGCCAGTTTTATGTGGGTACAGTCCCAAGTTGGTCCCCAAGCCAGTGCCTGGCGCTCCCTAAAGACTAGAGAGTCTCTGAGACAGTGAGGGGCTTGAGCCACTCTTGTCCACGCTGTATTTGTTTGAAGCTACCCTAGGTTCTCTTTTGGATGGATGGCACCTCAAGACTGATCAGGAAACAGGACTGACCCTCTCCCTCTTCATTAGGGCAAAACAGGACTTTGGAGTAATGTTGTGTTTCCCACAGCTTGTATAGGGAAGTATATTAAGGGATGGATTATTTCCTGCCATATAATGAGAAAGATGGCTCTAATAGGCTTCTCGAAGGTGAAGGGAGAGGTTAGAATGGTGCTGTATATGTGGTGTTCTCTCCCTACCTGAGAATATTCTTCCTTCAGGAAATGGGCCAGATAAACTAGATAAGACATGAGGAAGGAACTGGGAATTAATTTTTACTTAAATGTACCTATTTTTCTGTCTTGTTTAGGCACAGTAAGAGTGGTTTCAGAGTAAATTTTAAGACAGTTGAGTCTTTCATCAATTTATATGTATAGACTCTGCAGACAGTTCTACAGATTTGAGCCCAATCTTCATAGAAAAGTGCATTTGATTTGTGATTCCTTTCTATTTATGTATTTTCTAGATTGAAGTAGGCTAGTGATTAAATTTTGCTACTGTAGCAATATTTGTAACCCATTTTGTAGGATTTTAGGATTTTTATAGGATTTTAATGTTACAAAGTCAAGTTTATTGCATATTTCCTTTATCATGAGATTGTTTTATTTCATTGTTTAAAAAAAACTTTATTCTAATAGTACAAGCTTTGGAGTCTGACTGACCTGGATTCCAGATAGGCCCTTATACTCTGTGTGTGGCCTTGAGCAAGTTACCTTCTTAGAGCCCCATTTCTCTCATTTCTAAGATGGGGATAATAATGTCCACTTCATAGGTTTTTTGTTTTTTCATATTTATTTGGGTGTACTGGGTCTTAGTTGTGGCAGGCGGGCTCCTTAGTTGCAGCATGCATGTGGGATCTAGTTCCCTGAGCAGGGATCAAACCCAGGCCCCCTGCATTGGGAGCACGGAGTCTTATCCATTGCGCCACCAGGGAAGTCCTTATAGGTTTGTTGTATGAATTAAATGTCAGTGTTGTATGGGATTTAAGTTAAGTTTTATGTTTATGTAGCATGAGCTAAATGGTAGCTGTTGTTATTACTGGTATTCAACTCTTGCACCTAATTTAAGTATTTCCCTTTCATATTATGTTTTTTAAAATCCTCTTTAGTAAAAAAACACGTTTAGATTGGAATACTGATGCTGCCTCGTTGATTGGAGAGGAACTTCAAGTAGATTTCCTGGATCATGTTCCACTCACAACACACAACTTTGTAAGTTGCAGATCTCTTCTCTCTTTGTGGTATGCTGGGTGCTTTGGCTGGCACAATAGGAATTTCTCAGAGATAATAAGTATATATGTTGTTGGATTGTTTAAAGCTGTGCCATTGTTTACAGTAAAGGAATTTAGGTGTCATTAGATCACAGATGTACTTTAATTTCTGTGTATGAATTTTACAAATGTTGGAAGTGTGATTCTCCATTCTAATAAAACCTCTTGGGGGTCAAGAAGGAAATTATTTTGTTTTTTATTCAGTATAATTTACACCTGTGTTCTTGTTCCAGGCTCGGAAGACCTTCCTGAAACTTGCCTTCTGTGACATCTGTCAGAAGTTCCTGCTAAATGGGTTTAGATGTCAGACTTGTGGCTACAAGTTTCACGAGCATTGTAGCACCAAAGTACCTACTATGTGTGTGGACTGGAGTAATATCAGACAACTCTTGTAAGGCATTGTTCTTTTTTCAAAGAATATAAGGGGGCAGGGAGATATAAACCCCTTTTGAGGATGCATACTGTATATTTGACTGACAAGTCTGGGTTTTAGACTTATTAAATGAATTATCATGATCTAGAAACGATCTACTTTAGAAACATGACAGTTCTGAAACTAGCAAGTTTTTTTTTTTTTTAACTAGCAAGTTTTAAGGTGGTATATAACACTCTGAAACGAGCTGGTAGGAGTATTACCTGTCAAACAGAGATTGATATACTGTGCTTCAGTAAGGTAAAGAGCAGAGGGATATGAACCGCCCCCCCCACCCCAGATTGTTTTTACTAGGTTGCTAGTAGACAGTACTCTGTCTACTCTTAAATAACACTGAACAGACCTCTGACATCGAGAAGGAGCAGAAAGTGTGGTTGGTGCTGTTTTCTTCACCTCAAACTAGGGAAAACATTAGTCTTAAAATGATATTACAGTAAACCTTAAAAAAACACATGTATCCCTCAGGAGACAAACCAGTTACTAAAATATATTCCATATAGACAAACTGGTTTTTTTTAAAGGTTTAAATTAAAAGTTACATATTCCAAAGAACCTCTTAAAAACTATTAACAGGGATATGAAAAGTCAAAGGTGAACTTTTATCCTATTTTGAAGGTACCAGAAAAACTAAGGAAATGTTATCATTAAACTACCATGGGAACATCTTTTTTGCTTACGTGGTAGTCATGTGTTGCTTTTGCAAAGAGAGCTTGGGTAGCATAAACAGCACAAACTTTGGAGTCCAGCAGACATTGGTCGAAATCTCAATGTTGTCATTAACTATCTGTAATCCCCTCTGAGCCTCAGCTCACTCATCTGAAAAACGGGGGTATTACCATGGTTGCAGTGTTCTTTTTTTTTTTTTTTTTTTTTTTTTTTTGCGGTACGCGGGCCTCTCACTGTTGTAGACTTCCGTTGCGGAGCACAGGCTCCGGACGCGCAGGCTCAGCGGCCATGGCTCACGGGCCCAGCTGCTCCGTGGCATGTGGGATCCTCCCGGACCGGGGCATGAACCCACGTCCCCTGCATCGGCAGGCGGACTCTCAACCACTGCGCCACCAGGGAAGCCCTGCAGTGTTCTTTTGAGGCTTAACTGAGATAACATGTGAACTTACCGGGCACCAAGTGCTCATCTCATGGAGGGAAGATGCCCAGTTAATGTTAATATCACTTTTCCTCTTATTTATGACTTTTGATGCTGAAGGTGATCTATCCTTCATATTTCTGTCTTTTCATTTGTGCGTTTCCAAGACAGAATGTTTCTGAAAAGCTCTACGTGATATAGGTTATGAATTGCCCTACTCTAGCTTAAAAGAACACATTATTTTGATATGGCTGGACATTTGGCCAGTATTCCCTAGAAATGCACACTAGAGACTCTGTGCTCATTGGCCGGTCAAGATTGTTCACATTCTGTAGTCGTTCAAACCCAGTCACTTAGGTACCCCCTTACCCTGGCGGGTAGCCTGAAATGGTCCAGTAAAATGTGACTAGGAAAAGTTGAGTTTGAGTAGCTGTGAGTTTGCAAGGCCAGGCAGACTGACTGTAAAATTACTACTGCAAGTCTATAAACCAGTCTTCCTCTGATTTCATTTAGGCTGTTCCCAAATTACACTGTTGGTGATAGTGGGGTCCCAGTACTGCCTTCTTTGACAATGCGTCGGATGCGAGAGTCTGTCTCCCGGATGCCTGTTAGGTATTTTTTTTTACCTACTGCTTTTCTTTTGGAAAGTTTTATTGGGGCAGGTGGGATTGAAAGCATGAATACAAGAGTTCCCTTGCGTTCCCTCCTTTCTCTGTGTAAACCCTTTGCTGCTTCTGTGGAACTCAGCATTGGCGTTAGAGCAAAACAGAACTTTTTCTCTGTGGTCCTCTAGTTCTTAAACTCTGGAAAGTGACTCTGACTACATTTTATTCTGTTATCCTAGCATGTCCCTTGTATCTCATTACATTTTAAAGAGTTTGAGATTTTGCCTTCCTCAGTATGCAATGAGCCTCAGGGAAAGCATCCCAAAACGATATACAATGGTTCGGTAAGAATAAAACCCTCAACTTTGAAGTGCTTATTATGGCCTTGCATTGCTAAAACCATGGTATTGGATTGGCCAAAAAGTTCGTTCGAGGTTTTCCATAACATCTTATGGCAAAACCTGAACGAACTTTTTGGCCAACCCAACATTGAATAAACTGCTATCTTGAAAAGAATCTAATTAGATTTTTAATATAAATATCTGTTTTAATGTGCCTGTGAGTTTGCACATAATTTGTCTTTACTCTGTTTTCCAGCTTTAAAATCAGAGTTTTGTTGAGTGCACATGCCTTACTGTTACACATGAATTTGGAACCTAAAATAAATCTACATCTTTGTCCAAAATATCTGACTTTAATTTATATATAATCATATAATATTTACTAGCCTTTGTAAGACTCATGGAAATTGTTAAAGACAGTATATCTCAGAACAAGGAATTTGTACCGAAGTGATATCTGGATATATTTGTATATGACTTTTATTTTTCTTGATAATTTGAAAAGCAAACCTGACCGAAAAACTGTACTTGCTTCTGAAGATTTAGGTAGAAGAAACCAGGCCTCTGAAGGCATTAATGTTGAATTGCCTGGAAAGGCAATTGGGATAGAGCAATTTCTCTTAGAAAAAAAGTCTTTTATCTCTTGAATCTATGCATGGTGCTACTTGAATCTAAACAAAACTCCCGAGTAATCTTTGGAGCAGATAATGAAAATGTTATACTTAATGCGTGTTCCCAGTTTGGTTGGTGGGAGAGTGGCGTTGGGTAAAAGAGGCCAGTGATAAATTTCACGGTTAGGTATTGAAACCTAAAAACTGAATTCACATTAATTGATTTTGTGAGCTGTTTACGGGGGGAGAGTGCACAGTGGATAAAATGCTGGCCTGTTCGCAGACATGCTTGGCAGATCTAACCGTCTATTAAAAAATCTTCCTTAAAGTTTTCTAATTTAGTCTCTAAATTAACCTGGGCAAGTTCCATTTAGCTTTAGTAGGGGGTAGTATTGGTTGACAAATGCTAATCTGTTCTTTCCCAGAGATGGTCTAAAAATTCGGAGTATCCTGTAGAGGTGATTTATTAAATAGAAGAAAACTTATAACGTATCATTTCTTTTCACATGAATTCTGAGCACATATATTATTTACTTTTTAAAAATTTGCATGCAAAGGCATCTAAACAGAAGAAACAGAAAATAGGTAGTCGAAAGACTTTACCAATACAGAGGCCTGAGTGTCAACCATGGAATTTTCTTTCTCCTTTTCACCTAGTTCCCAGCACAGATACTCCACACCCCACGTTTTCACATTCAACACCCCCAGGCCCTCCTCTGAATGTTCCCTCTCCCAGTGGCAGAGGTCGACGTCCACACCTAATGTCCACATGGTCAGCACCACCTTGCCCGTGGACAGCAGGATGATTGAGGTAATAGGGTCCTTTGCGGGTGGTGAAGAGTGTCAGTTATTTGGGTGGGGTTGATGGTTGTGTCAAGAGAGTTTTGGGTTTCAGACCTGATAAGGAATGTTGCAGCACTTTGTCAGGTCTCTGGACTTTTTGAATTTCTTATTCACTGTATCTTGAGACTAGCTTAATTAATCTGGTTGGTATATCATTCAAATGGAGAACTGAAACTTCCTGAAGAAATGTTAACATTTGAACTGATTGTTTCCATGTTAGATTTGAATAGGATTTCAGTGAGCTAGTGAATAAGATACATAAAGAGTAGTTTCTTTTTCATGTGGCAAAGAAAATAATAGTGATAGAGGACTACAAACTCTCTGAAAGACTTTTAAGTGATTTTATTTAGAAATAAGAGGGTGGAGTCACAGGATTTTAATAAGCAGGTATTTAGGAAGATATAAATGCGCAAAGCTAGTGTTTTCAAACTGCTTTTTCTTTTCTTGGCTTTATTGTATGTTCTGTTTGGTTTGCTTTCTAGTTCATCTTTATTAACAACTGAATACACTTAAAATACTTCCTTTGTTCTTTATTCTTCTTATTTCTCATTGCTTTGGACTAGAATAACAGCCTGAATGCTTCTCCCAGGGCGTGGTCCAGACGATTTTGTTTGAGGGGAAGAGTAGGTATTCTTCTTCATGCCTTTGCTTTCTTGTAAAGTAGCAGGATTGCTAAGACTGTCAGACAGTAGCCTGTCAAAAATGAAACAATCACTAAATTTTATGTTTCTTGTCAGACTTGGTCTCATGTTTTCTTTTTTTGGCAATAGCATATTTGGGAATAAAAAAATAACTTTATGTGGTATTGTTGATAGGTGAAATCAGTTTCTCAAGTGAGATTTTGAGGCCAAGGGTATTAAAAAATTTTTTTAAAAATCATTTTCAACTAAAGACTAATGCTAGATTTGTTTAGTTGTTACTCAACAGCATCACTATTCTATTTATATTTTGTTTAGAAACAAAATATGTCAGTTTGGTTGGTATGCCCTGAAAATCCTTTGATAAGCTTTTATCAAAGACAGCTGTGCTCTATCTACATCATGAATTGTTCCTTGAAAAACCTCAGGGCCACCCACTACCTCAGGCACAGCTTACGTACCTCAGTCAGACCTCAGATCATTTTCGACATACTTGTCCTACCGATCAGATGTGGGAGGGGCTCAACAAAAGAGTTGGCTTTCGAATGTGGGGCCTAAACTTGTCATTTGGGGGCACTTTGGTTATCACAAGATTATTGTGAGGGGGTCATGTGTATGCAAGCTATGAGTTTTATTGTCTCTATTGTATTGTCACTAGCCCTGATAATAATACAGTAATATACCAGTTACTTTTCTTCTGATATGTGATTTAGTCCTGTATAAACACTGATACTTAGAGGGAACATGAAAAGTGAAAATTCTTGAAGTTTTATTATAGAATAACTAGCACATCTGTGGTGCTTAATCCTCTCTGTACTTTAGAAGCAGACCAAATTTTGATTCCTGTTTTTTAAAAATCACATATGATTCAGCATTTTAAAAGTACACTTCCTTGCTTTGTTTAAACCATCTTAGTTCTCTTTAATATTTAGATTTCGAGATGATGATAAATCAGTCCAACTGTAGAAATTAGCACAGAATTAAGTATGAGGTATGTAAGTGGATACAGGGAAGAAAATTATGACATTAAGAAAAAATCCTAGTGCATGGGAATGTACTTCTGGTCAGTAAAAATACATTGTGCCACGCTTTGACTAAAAACAAAGAATAGATTAGTTGAATAATAAAGCTACAGCTGCTAAATATTCTACTGAAATTCAAGTTATTTTGGACAAAGTTTTGTCTACCTGGCAGTCATCCTGTCATACTCAAAAGCATGCAGATTCCTAGGTTTCCCACCTTCCCTCCCAGACATACTTAAATCAGTCCTAGTGGGGTGGAGGGGCTTGGGAATCTGTATTCTTAAACACCTCTCCTGGTGATTCTGAAGACTGGCCAGGTTTGAGAACCCCAGAACCAGGCTTTATTGGTAAATTCTGAAGCTGTTTGGGTGGGGCTGCGAAAGTGGGGGAGGCGCAGCTTGGCCTGTGATTCTTCTTATCTCTTGTAAAGATGTCATAGAGTGTGAGCATTCTAGTAACAGTTGTGTGAAAAAAAGGATCCTGTCTTTACTGTGGTTACACAAAGAAAACAGAGTAAGACTTCCAAGAGAAATAATCCTCTTTGAGGATATGGGGACCAAGTGTTTTTCTATTATTGTTATTTATATACTCCAAGTGAGGATTTATAAAAATGAGGATTTAGGTCTCATGGAGAGCCCTGTGATTTAAACTGTTCCAACTAAACAGTTTAATAAATTCTAAAGGTAGCCTTTGACCTCTCACCTGAGTAGAATGTAACTAGTTTCAGAGCTTACCCATAAGATCTGAGGAGCATTTTGTGATGAATGAGCTCATGGCTGAGATCTGTGGGTGGTGATTTTTAGTTCTGTTTCTGCCACCTACTGGTTGTGTGACACTCGCCATGTTCCTTTATCTGTTCACGTGTTTTCATATATGTAAAATGTAGGTTTTAGATTAGGGGATTTACGGTCCTTCCAGCTTTCTATGGTTTTAGGTTTGGATAAAATATGTAGTCGTGGTGCTTACCCATAGCAAATCCAACTCCTAGAGGAGTAACAGTGAACTTGCCACTGAACCCCTCATTAAAAATATTTTTTTATTATTTTTTTGAGCTTCAGTGGAGCAAGATCCCCAACCACTGGAAGGATCTCACCTTGATAGTAACTTTGCCAGCCTTCCTTTAAAGAGTATCAGTCTGCAGTGTGCATTGCTTTCTAGAGAGAAAAAAGAATGCTGCTTTATTGTATATGAGAAATTAGCATCAGTCCTCCTAATATTTGATGATAACGATCTTGGAGATATTGGCCACAGACATTTGATGAATTTAATCAAAGAAAAGTTAGAGTATGTAATTAGACCTTTGGTGTTTTAGAGATTTTATAATCCACTTTGCTCCTGTAAATCCTTCTCCCTTTCCCTCCCCCAGAGAACATCTTTTCTAGTGCAGAAATTGACCAGCTTTCCTTTTCTGTTTCAGGATGCAATTCGAAGTCACGGTGAATCAGGTACTTGTCTAAGTCATTTAGCAAATAGTCATGGACTTTTTCTCTTTATGCTGTGCACCTTCTGTTGGCTTACCCATGTGTGAATTCTGTTTGTCTTGTCTATTAAGCCTCACCTTCAGCCTTGTCCAGCAGTCCCAACAATCTGAGCCCAACAGGCTGGTCACAGCCCAAAACCCCTGTGCCGGCACAGAGAGAGCGGGCACCGGGATCCAGCACCCAGGAGAAAAACAAAATTGTGAGTATGGTTAACAGTACCTCTTGCATGTTAGGGTTCAATAAGAAAAGCTTAGTCAGAAATGAGAATGCCTTTAATTTTAGGGTTGGGGGGTTCTAATTAAATGAATACATTATAAATATCAATGCCATTTTTGGCGTGCTTACATTGGAAAACTTGCTGGTTTGTTGCAAGGCAGGGCACAACTAAAACGGTATTTTCTCAAAAGACAAAAACTGGAATTATAGTTAATATGTCTTATCTTTAAAAGATATGGGAATGGATGGAGTTGGGTTGATCTTTTCTTTGACACCCTCGTTAAACAGACTTTTAACAGTCCATGGAGTATAACAGTGATCTCTGCTTGTTTTAGAGGCCTCGTGGACAGAGAGATTCAAGCTATTACTGGGAAATAGAAGCCAGTGAAGTGATGCTCTCCACTCGGATTGGGTCAGGCTCCTTTGGGACTGTTTATAAGGGCAAGTGGCATGGTAAGTCTGGGGCCCTTCCTTTACTACCAGGGTGAAGTCACGTTTCAGTCCAGAGAGGGCCAGGCAGGCTCACAGCAGCACTCTCCAAGGGTACTTGATTGCATCTGAAGATTGAACTTAATGGTATCTCAGTGACGTTTCATACTGTTCTGAGACTCAACAATGCTATAATTGGTATGAAAACGTTTTCAGGATAATGAGAAATTGGTGAAAAAGAGTTGAGCACCATAGTGAAATGTCACAGTCTCTTATAAACTGATTAAATACAGTGTGCGCCTGGGAGGAACATGCTTTGAAGCTCCTTAAATGTGTTTAAGAGTCTGTTGCTATTAGGAGGGGCATGGATTCTGGAAACTTAAAACTGGAAAGGACCTTAGAGATTTTACATGCCAGAAAACCAAGGTCCCCAAGAGGGGGAACTCACATACCCATGGTCAAACAGTTGTGCACAGGAAAGCCAGGAGCCTCCTAAAACCGATTTTCTTTGCTGTGCCCTGGGATTGGTTGTGGGAATCTCTATCAAACAGGAATGCACAGACTTAATTCTTGAATCTGTGGGGACTTGACATTCTTATTTTAATGGAAACACTTTGTCACTTGGAAGAAACTTTCTATTTTAAGGTCTGTAGCCAAAGCTTCTGTATTTTGTCAACATACTTAACATTTCTGTCAGGTTTTTAATGCCTCTGGCTTTAGGATGTCAGCCAGAAACTGTTTTCTGGAAAATGCTACATGTTCCCCAAAAGACATCTCTTCTAAATTCAGATTTTAATAAAGCAAACAACAACAACAAAACCCCACACAAAACCTAGGGTGCCTAGATGCCTGTGTTTCTACTTTGGATGCCACCGTATTCATCTTTATACATAAATGGACAAAGTTATGAGCATAAAATACATTAGAGCATTAAAATTCAAGTTGTTAAAAACTGAGAAACACTGTGGATTTTCCACTTATAACTAATCATCTGACAAATTTCTCGTTCTTTGCAGGAACTGGCAAAGGACTGAACGTTTGTAGATACATGTAGGGTGATTCCTTTTCTTTCAAAAATTGCGTCTAATATACTACTGGCCTGCCTCCTGGGTCACTGAGAAATTATGCTGTTGCAGAATATTTTCTACATAGATGTCATAAATGTCTTGGTGATCCCTTAGAAAAGAAAAACACAATTTTGTGAGATTGAGTGCTTGTATCTGAGACAAGAAGGCTGTAAGTAATTGCAGGAAGTGGAGCAGAAAACACTGCTTTTAATGCTTCCATTAGGAGCATTTTATCATTTTTATCCGTTTTTAAGCCTCAGCTAAAAGCCAATACATGCAGTTTAAGTTGCGCCCAAATTTAAGCTTCCTCTGATTGAGCACTTTTATTTGGGGGTTCGTAGTTTTTCAGAGCATTAGATTTGCACAGTACTGCCTTGAGCTTCCGTTTTGTCTCAATCTCGAACTTTTAAACGATGGTAAGGAGATGTATCTGCTATAGTGTTCCTTCCATAAAGACAACTGGCAGGATGTAGCTAACATCTAATGCTTTAGGATTCTACTTCTTCTAATTTAAGAGTGTCAAAAGTCAGAGGAGCGAGGAGCAGTGGACTTTTAGCCCCTCAGAAAGCAAGCCGTGGTCTGTGAATGAAGAGGAAAATGAGAGGGTCAAGGAAAGCGTAATTTCTAGATTGAGTATTTTGTGCTATATTTGCTTCCATTTTTTTCCCCCGTTGCTTTTCTGATTCCTATATATAATAGAACGTTTTATTCAATTTATTAAAAATTACAGCTGTTTTGGTGTCGTCCCCCCCCCCCCCCCACACCGATTCTGCCTGTCGGCTGTGAACAGAAAAGGTCTTAAGGCAGCCAAAGTGGAGGCCTCAGATCCGTGAACTAATCAGCGCACTTACCTTATGTACGGAAGAGACCCTTTTGGGCCCAAGTGCAGAGTGTCCTTTGGGGCATGAATTTGGGGTCTGATTTGGCAGCCTCTGCTAATTACAAACAACACATTAAAAGAGATGAATATAGCAGTTGAAGCTGTCAGACTGTTAGCAGCGAGGTCACTTACAGCATGAGAAGAAGGCAGCAACCCCCTCAAGAGCAGATCCCCAAACCTGGGAACACTCTTGGGCCACAGTGTGAAGTCAGCAGCCTGGTATAACCATCTATGGGGATCCCCAGCCCAGCCTAAGGCTGAGGTTTGTCATTTTGACTGAGTCAATAAGTAGTGGAGGAATGGTGTTCATTCTATTTCCGTTCTAGAAAGCAGGGGTGTGTATAATAAGTTTTAGACAATCTCAGATGATTAAAGCAGGGAAATTAATTGGTGTTTAAAAAGGTAAAAACAGGGCTTCCCTGGGGGGCAGTGGTTGAGAGTCCGCCTGCCGATGCAGGGGACACGGGTTTGTGCCCCGGTCCGGAAAGATCCCACATGCCGCGGAGCGGCTGGGCCCGTGAGCCATGGCCACTGAGCCTGCGCATCCGGAGCCTGTGCTCCGCAACGGGAGAGGCCACAACAGTGAGAGGCCCGCGTACCGCAAAAAAAAAAAAAAAAAAAAGGGTAAAAACATTTGAAATTCACCAGTGATAATAGCTCTTCCTTCTTCAATGGTAGATGAATAATATTAATATCTTATTAAAAACATGATACCCAATAGCCATGTATCTTAACTTGTTTGTACTACATTTGCCTCTGACTTTACTATGAAGGGAAAGTAAGAAGTTCTGGTTTGACAAATAATGAGTACTTCCTGTAGTTATTAAGCAGTGTTGCTGAATGCCTATTGCGCGGAATGCTGGAGAGGTGGACTTAGTCATGATGTGCTTGGTGCCGAGGACTGCTGAGCAACTAAGTCCCTGGTATTCCCTGCTAGAGGCTGTGGCCACTTCCAACTCCAGAGCTTCAAACAGACAGCTTTTCAATTCATAACTTGCCTTGCTGACAGTTGCATCTTAGAATTCACTCATTTCTTCAGCCAGTGTTTCCTGAGCATTCTTCTAATACCGAGCATTTTTCTAGGGGCTAGGAATGAAGCCCTGAGCAAAACAGATAAAAATTCTTTCTCTTACGGAGTTGATATTCTGGTGGGCATAATAACCAAGAAAAGCAAAGGAGATAGTGTGTCCTAAGTGCTAAGGAGAAAAATGGAGGAAAGCAGGTATAGAGTGGCAGGCCTGGTTCATAGTTTTTAGTAGATTGGTTAGGGAGGAGTCTGCTGAGGAAGTGGCATTTGGGAAGCAGCAACAGCAGATGCAAAATGGGCCACTCACCTGGCCTGTCCGAGGAACTCAAGGAGGTCTGAATGGCTTTAGTAGAATGAGAGAGGGAGAGGCTAATAGCAGTGAGGTCTGGGGTGTGGGTTATAAGGTACCATAAAGACTTTGGATATCATTTGGGGGAAATGGGGGTCTCAGATTGTGCAAGACCTTTAGGAGGTTTGCCCAGCCTTGTCCTGAAAACCAGAGTGATAAGGGAGCTCATGAGTTACCTGAAAAGTCATTCTAGCTCTGGGCATTTCCTACCAGTAGAAAACCATTTTGTATAGGAGTTGAAATTGGTTTTCCTATGGTGTTTGCCCATTGTTCCTACCAGACTGAATCGCTGGTACGGCAGTCCTTGGAGGGTACACATACAAATGAGGCTGTGCTGTAACACAGAGTATGGTCTCTGGGTTTGAGTAAGAAAGTGCACATAATCTGCTACCATAACTGTTAACCGTGAGCTGCCTGGCCTCTGGATCCCTATGGTGCCATGGGCTCTGTTTATAGTTTGACCCTGTTCAGTTTTTCCATCAGTGACTTGCATGACTCAGGTATTGTGGATGACTTACACAGAGGTGTCATGCAGATTTGGATAATAGAATTTGGATTTAGAAAGATGGGAGGATTTGAAGTGTCTATGATGATAGAACAAAGAAAGGATGAACTTTTAACAGGAATAAGTCTTGTTCACGAGTCCAGAAAGTAGAGGCTAGAGGTGGAGGATGTTCAGCTGACAGCAGGTCAGAGCGAGTCACTGTGAACAGGCTTTGGCTGCTGATGGATCATCTGAGGTCTGAGGTTGCATTACTGATCAGGTCCAAAATGGGTGATGCTGAGGGTGAGTTCAGCGATGACTGGAGCATGCCCAGAGAAAAGCTGTGAGAAAGGGAAGGGCTTGCAAAACTAGGCTCATGAACTAGGAAGCAGCCCCTTCTGAGGGACCATCCAGCATCTCCCCAAGTCTTTCTTCTGCATCCCTATCTCCAGCCTGTCCCTTTAAACCCCCATCTATTGCCTGGCCATCTCCTGGCCCTTCCTCTCAGTTGACTGCCACATTGAGTCAGTTCACCTTCACAGGGTTTCTTGCCTCCATCTCCTCCTTTTTATCCCTGCTGTCACCAATGTGCCTGCATTGCACCTGCGTTCTTGTAGCAGACTCCTCCTCCCTGGCCTCCCTCCTGTCCTACAGGTGTCAAATCACATGCTATGTTAGAGTTTCCCAAACACAACTTGGCGTTTCTCTCATCCCCCTTACCTCACCTTTGTTCCTGGTGTACCAAGTCTAGAACAGCCCCTTCCTTTGGCTTATATCGCACTTCCTTCAGAAAACTTTTCTATATCCTCTCTGCCAAGGTATTTACTCCCCTCCTCTGTCATCCCCCGACCCCAATCCTGTCTTGGCTCAGACTGCTCCAGAATGGGCAATTATGCAAAAGACTCCTGTCCCTCTACTCAGTCATAAGGAACTTGAGGTTGGGGCTGCATAGTTTACCAGCTGCATCTTCCTAGTTATAAGGTAGCTCTGAATATAGCATATGCAGCTCTGCCATCCAAAGTCAGCAGCACCTTCCAGGCAGCCCTGGGCCCTCAGTAAGTTCATGTGCCAGTGAACTGGATAAGAACCAATTTGGAAGCTGCTGCTAAGTGGGGATTTTAGCTTTAGATGATAACAAACAGAGATCACAGGGCAACAGTTAGGGACCTATCATAAGAACCATCTCTGTACCATTTGGTGCTCCCCAAAAGTGGAATGAGTGCTCCAGCAGGCTGCAGGGGGGTGCTGCCAAGGGCACATGCTCAGTTGTGGAGGAACTAAGTCACCTCCAAGTGCCACTGAACTTAACTCCTACTTTGTTTGATCATTGTATTTAGTAAAGTTATTTGTCATGAAAAGCTGAGGTCCTAATGGGGCTTCAGGTAATTTACTATCTTTACAACTATTGTAAGTATGACATAACACTTCTGAAAGTGGCTTCTAAATCGGTAGCACCTGTAAAGTAGAATTGATCCCTGGATGTTTCTGAAGTTACATGAAGAGGCTGGTTTTTACTCACAGTGATTGACAGTCAGTAGTCAGTATTTTAGTTAGAAGTACAGCTATTGGAGTCAGACTAGGGTTCTGATCCTGGCTCCAGCACTTTCTTTTGGCTGTATGACTTTGGCCAAGTAACTAAACTTCAGTTTGTTGCTTGTAAGATGAGGACGACAGTATTAACCTCATAGAGCAGCTACGAGGATTAAAGGAGGTAATACCTGTGAGAGCAGACAGTGCCAGGGTATAGTAAGCAATCAGTATTAATCATTAGGATTACTTTCTAACGGCACTGAAGGCCGAGACGCTTAATTTCAATATATGTCTTTGAATTTGTACAAGGGAGCTTCTCAGGTCTCACTGAAATGTGGCTGTTGAGTTTAGCATCAACTGCTTACTAACTGGCCTGCTTCTGGGCCCCAGCCTCCTGGCCCCGAAGACTCAGTATTTGCTGGGCCATTCATATCCATCTGCTGATGTCATCTTCACAGGCCCAGGTTGTGACCTGTCACACATGACCTCAGCGCTGGGGATGCCAGGCTTGACAGGAACAGTTTAAACCAAGCTGGTTCAAGGCCTGTGGGGCGGTATTTTAAGGATAGTAGTATAATCTAATTTTTTAAGCTACTTGATAATTCAGAAATTTGCATAGTATTTGTTCCATCTGTGTAGGTATATGATTTTTGAATAAGTGATTAATTATATCTTCTTCAGATCTAGTGTACATGAAAAATAACAAAGTAAGATCATTCAGCTGCACTGACTATAAACTAATTTGCAGGAGATGTTGCAGTAAAGATTCTAAAGGTTGTTGACCCCACACCAGAGCAGTTCCAGGCCTTCAGGAATGAAGTGGCTGTCCTTCGGTGAGTAGAAAGCTGGCCTGTCCCTTGGTGTGGCAGGGGCGGGGCGTGGATGCTGGTACAAGCACCGCAGAGGAAGTAGGCTGCATGGCATCATGACCTGTCTCTGAGGGCTGATGGCTGGGACTGGTGGTGAGTGTTCACTGTGGAGTCCTGTGGTTGAAACAACTCCCTCATGAGTGAAAAGGAGCGGAAGGTTTCTTCCAGCTTATGCGCTTGTTAAGCCTTTAGAAGAGCCCCCTTTGATGAGCATACCCCCTTCCACTGCCTCAGGTCTCTGGGCTCACTACGCTGATAGAACAGCCCAGGTTCTATCTCTGGGTTTTGTTTTGACGTAGGGAGAGGTGGGTTCTATTTTCACATTTATTTACAAGAACTCTTTATAGCTAAGTTGCCTTAATTTGGACTTCAAAACCGTCAGTTTTGAAGTCTTTGAGTCACTGTTTACACTTGTAGGAATAAACTGAGTAATGATGGATTCCATAGATGAGGGATCCTTGTGACCCCTGTGGGGAGATTGGTGAATATATGTTGATGAAAGAGAACGTCCTCTGTATGATCAAGGCCAGCACTGAGGGCAGTGACGGCAGCCCCTCTATCAGCTCACAACACCAGCTGGTTCATCAGCAGTCGGCTGGGTTTGCTTTGCTAGCCCCTGGACTGTAAGCATGGGTGGTGTCAGGAACATGCAGGGTCTGGTCGGAGACAGTGGGAAAGCAGACTAGATCTCCCTGTTCTGCAGCAGCGGAAGGTTCAGAGCCTTTCTTCTCTCCTTCCCTCCACTCTCCAGCAAAACCCGGCACGTGAACATCCTGCTCTTCATGGGGTACATGACGAAGGACAACCTGGCAATTGTGACCCAGTGGTGCGAGGGCAGCAGCCTCTATAAACACCTGCACGTCCAGGAGACCAAGTTCCAGATGTTCCAGTTGATTGACATTGCCCGGCAGACGGCTCAGGGAATGGAGTGAGTGAATGGCCTGATGCGTAGAAAATCTGGGGTCCAAGGATCAACTTGTCCCTAAATCAGAACCAAGATTAGGAAAAGCCAGGCCCGTTAAGTGACTTCTGTGATATTTTTGCACAGCTGGAAATGAACCTGTGTGGTGGGCCAAAGGAACAAGAAATTCAGGTTTATTGCCCAAGCTGAGGCTACCCCCTTAGGGCTCAGATTCAGGTTCCAGCAACCGCCCTTAAAATTCAGCCAGACAGGGGCTTCCCTGGTGACGCAGTGGTTGAGAGTCCGTCTGCCGATGCAGGGGACACGGGTTCGTGCCCCGGTCCGGGAAGATTCCACATGCCGTGGAGCGGCTGGGCACGTGAGCCATGGCCACTGAGCCTGCGTGTCCGGAGCCTGTGCTCCACAGAGGGAGAGGCCACAACAGTGAGAGGCCCGCGTACCGCAAAAAAAAAAAAAAAAAAATTCAGCCAAACACTCTAACACAGTGCGGGTTGCCACCTTCTGGTGGGCATCGTGTCTGAGGTGTAGCCCATCAAGTGTGCTTATTCCACGTAAAGGTTTGATCAGGTGTCACGTTCTGTGTAATTTTTCCTTTCGGAGAATGCTTAAATTAAGGTGATCCATAGCACCTCCATTAAATACTATTGTTTTGGGTCTTTGTGCTTCGACACATTTCTCTGTGAAAGGGGTGTGCGTGTGCGTTTCATTCTTGGCTAAGCCAGGGCAGTGCTTCTCAAACTTTTCCTTTGAAGTACCCCTAATGTGGAGCAGGGGTACCCCTCATACCCCCCGACAACTAGGAACTTAACTAAAGCTGTGCTTGCAAGTGGTTTATAAAATCTCATGTTGTATTTTTAAAATTCATACGGAATTTGCATTGTGTACATTTCCAGAAATGACTAGTCAGTTATTTTTTAGAGATGAAATTCACTTTTAAAATTCACCCCTTTAAAGTGTACAATTCAGTTTTTTTAGTATATTCACGGAGGTGTAAACCATCACCACTAATTTTAGAAGATTTTCAAGAAACTAGATGAAGTCTTTTGTGTCTGGCTTCTTTCACTTGGCGTGTTTTTGAGAGATTCATCCATGTTGTAGTGTGTATCAGTATTCCATTCCTTTCTATGGCTGAAGAATATCCCATTGTATACAGCGTTTTATTTGTTCATCAGTTGATGGATATGTGGGTTGTTGGAATTACTTTTTGAATAAAACTGATGCTGAAAGAAGACCTTCCCTGTTTGTGCTGTGGCCTCACTTTCAGGTGTAAGTCCTGACGTGGACCAGGCTGAACCAGTGCAGGGCCAATCCCCGAAAGTGACTTCTCAACTAGGAGTCAGGCCTTCAAGTGGTTTACTTCTTAGATGTAATTTGAAGCTGCTTTCTACCAATATCTCTCAAACTGGTTTTAATAGACTTATTTTCCCTTCACAGCTACTTGCATGCAAAGAACATCATCCACAGAGACATGAAATCCAACAGTATCCTTTGGTGGTAGTTTCATCTGACTGCTCAGTTCTAAATTTAGGACACTTTTAAAGTTTACCTCAGCAAAAGTGACTCTGGAAAGAGTTCCATGAAAGTTGAGATACCCGTTTGGGTTATGCTTGAAACAGGCCAATTTTTAAATGCTCTTTATTACTAAATTTAACTTGGGAGAATGGGCCTTTTGTCTTTTATGCTTACTTCTAGTTTGTGGACTGTATATCTGGTCAGACAGTAGCTGCAAGCCAAAAGTTGCAAGATTTTAAAAATTACTACTTAAAATTGTTTCTTGAATGCACAGAAATGGTTTCCTTAGAGATTACTGTTGGAATCAACCCTTTCCAAAGACTTAATGTGCTTTTACGGAAGGGGAATGAATAAAGGTGTTTTTCTTGCTGTAGGGTGTGAAATGTAACAATTGTACATCTGCCTCCCTCCACCAGCCTTTCTCTTTGAAGGGAGTATGGCATTACAGCTACACTTTGCTTCTTGGCCAGTGAGAGGCACAGCAGTTGTGTTGGGTCGCATGATGGGATGTGGCCTATTTTGGGCATGGGTCTGAGACATAGGATACCTTTTAGTGGTGGGTTTTTGGGGACCAACATATTATACCATGAAGGCAGACACCACCGATTTTAAGGAGGTATGAACTACTGGGCATCAGCAGATCCCACAAGTCGGCCTTAAACTGCCTGGCTTCTTTACTCAGAACTGAGGTGTTTGGTTTTGATTTCGAAGTCACCAAGTGGTACCTATCCTGTGAGAAATGCCTTCAGGCAGACAGCATTCAGGACTCAGGGTGTTTCCGTTAGCCATTGGAGGGCAGGATGCAGGCCATGCTCAGAGTCTTGGGGCGTAAAGGCACCTACGTTATGTGGCAATGTCACACGGCCAGAGACCCGGCTCCTAGGTGTGTAAATGGAGGCAGCAGCAGCAGCAGCAGCAGTGGGGGGCAAACTGGCTTGTTGTGGCTGGAGCCAGAGAATCTGGTGCCCGGAGCACCTCCTGGAAGGAGCCGCGTTCTAAAGCACTAGCAAATCCAGTGCAGAGAAGGCTGGGGCAGATGGGAGGCCGAGATGGTGCTAGTTAAGAACTTGGGGAAGTTTTTCAAAAGTAACTTGACCATTCTTTTAAAACCACAGTCCTTAACAGGCATTGAGATATATTTCTCCATGAAGGCCTGACGGTCAAAATTGGAGACTTTGGTTTGGCAACAGTGAAGTCGCGCTGGAGTGGTTCTCAGCAGGTTGAACAACCCACCGGCTCCATCTTGTGGATGGTGAGGCGGCTGGGCTCCCTCTAGCAGGGTGCAGGGCCAGGAGGGGTGATGTGATGGGAGGTCTGTATGCAGGCTTCAGGCATTTCTCTACATTTCCTGACCACCTCCGTGACACCTGTAGTGTTGGCAGCCCCTGGGCAAATTTGGGTTTCCTGGAGGAAGCTGGCGACGAGGAAGTGCTGAAGCACAGCTCGGGGGGAGTTAGGTGATGGGGAGTGCTGGATCTCAAGAGACAGGATTCCTGAGCTCCTTTGAGCCTGAGAGTGGGAGCCCTTTGGGAAAGAGCTACAGCAGGGCTGAGGCGGGGACTTTCATACCCAGCCCAAGGGACAGCCTGGCTCCTGCATGTCTGTGGGGCGCAGATGGTGACAAATGCACTTTGTCCCCGTAGGCCCCAGAGGTGATTCGAATGCAGGACAATAACCCGTTCAGCTTCCAGTCCGACGTCTACTCTTACGGCATCGTGCTGTATGAGCTTATGACGGGGGAGCTGCCCTACTCCCACATCAGCAACCGCGATCAGGTGCGTCACTGGTGCTGAACGACCCGCTCGCCGTGGAAGCCCCCGGGCTCTGCCCGTCTGAGCAACACAGGGTGGAAGGTGCTGCTTTCACTGTTGTTCATCCACCTGTTCCCTCAACTGCTTTCTCTCCCTTAGATCATCTTCATGGTTGGCCGAGGGTACGCCTCCCCAGACCTTAGTAAGCTGTACAAGAACTGCCCCAAAGCAATGAAGAGGCTGGTAGCCGACTGTGTGAAGAAAGTTAAGGAAGAGAGGCCTCTTTTTCCCCAGGTAAGACTTGGCTCAAGGTGCTAGAACTGATTAAAGCAGGAGTTCTTAGTGATACAAACAAGGAGAGAAGTTTCTTGCTGTTTGTTCTATAGGGAGGGACTTGTGTTCTCCACAAGATGATGCAGGTGGGGGTGGGGAGAACGGCCTGTGTCTTTGGCCCAGATTGAAAGCTGCTGCTGCAGAATGCCCTGTCCCCTGCCATGAGAGCATTTTATGGCCTTGTTTCAGATCCTGTCTTCCATTGAGCTGCTCCAACACTCTCTACCGAAAATCAACCGGAGCGCTTCTGAGCCATCCCTGCACCGGGCGGCCCATACCGAGGACATCAATGCCTGCACGCTGACCACATCCCCTAGATTGCCTGTCTTCTAGTTGACTCTGCACCTGCACTCAGGCCACCAGGTGGGAAGGGAAGTCAGCAGGCATCACCTTTTTGCGGGGACAGAGCTCGTCTTCAGAGAAGCTGCTGCTAAGGACCTTCTAGACCACTCACAGGGCCTTAACTTCACGTTGCCTTTTCTATCCCTCTGGCCCTGGGAGGAGGAAGCCATTTGCAGTGTTGGTTTGTCCTGCTCCCCCACAACCCCTGTGCTCATGAGCCGAGCCTCCTTCAGATGCACCGGTGGCTGCTGATGGCAGTACATGATCTGGGGCCCCAGCTGTTCGAGTATTTTTAGGGCAAGAAAAAGCACTCAGAGGGGAAATGCAGGTAGCAGGCAAACCAGCCGTGACGTGGGGACATGTGGATTTTGGAAATCAGCTCCTGTGAGGAACGCTTATCACAGGACTTCTCTTCAGAGATACGTGGTGTGGCATCAAACAGGTAGTTTTGCACATAACGCACCAAACAGCCCAGGACTGTCGAGACCGTGGCAGCCTGGAGGAGCCTGCTTTGGTACTATGGACTTGACTTTGGGGACACTGCCTTTTCTTGAAGGTCTCTAGTGCTTTGGGATGGTTTTCCAGAAGAGGTGCTTGGCCTGCCCCTCCCAGTCTCCGCCCTCTCAGGGAGCAGTCTTCCATTGTGCTGAATTTGTCTTCCAGGAGCTGCCCCTATGGGGCGGGGGCGGGCCCCCCCACCCCTGCCCCGCCAGCCTTGTCCCTACATCACATCGTATACAAGGAAGCCAGGAACACAGGTTTTCTTGGGTTTAATTTTGTTTTTATTGCGCCTGACAAAATACAGTTATTCAATTTGTTATTTTAATAAAATAAATTAAATGTAGGTTTAATGGCTGTTTCCTCCTTTTAAAGTAATCCTGAGCTCACAGCTTGAACTCCATTTTGTTCATGCCTTTGGGAGCAGAACTCAAGAAACAGGAAATGGGCCCAGAGCCTCTGCTGGGAATTGAATTCAGCCTTTGTCACCCTTCACTTAAGAACTCCAAACTCAGGTAAAGAGGAGACTTTCTTCTTTAAAGTAAAGTAATGCATTTTATAAAACATTTGGTGTCTACAACTGTCTATAAAAATAGATAATTTAGGCTTGGATTGCGTTCTGATTCACAAGGTTATGCTCCTTCAATTAAAATCACTACTGATTAAAATCACTACTGATGACAGAAGACTTGTACTCTCTTCAGGACCACCGCTAGATAAGAACCAGAAACTGTTCTTGGGTGCTGTTTTTATGAAAT
Source organism: Stenella coeruleoalba (assembly GCF_951394435.1). Taxonomy (NCBI): domain Eukaryota; kingdom Metazoa; phylum Chordata; class Mammalia; order Artiodactyla; family Delphinidae; genus Stenella; species Stenella coeruleoalba. The sequence goes on along the minus strand of NC_137156.1, from coordinate 100,197,559 downwards.
TTAAAATCAAAGCCAGGTTTTACAGATAAGAACATACATGAACCCTCGGGGCACAAGCCAGCAGGTGAGAGTTTCCCTGGAGGCTTGTGTGCAAGATTACTCCGATTGTGACCCTACCCTACCACAAACCGGAAAAGAGGGGCCATATCTCTCTGCTTCCTGCTACTTCAAGAGCCCCCCCACCCCACCCCCAGGTAAGAAAGTTTATACCTGTCTGCTGAACGTCCTGCAACAAGACTTCTCCCCTGATTTGGGACACTGCAGAGCCCTAAGTCAAGTTTGTGCTAAGGTGTGCAGCGCTCACTTGGTTTTTGAAAAGCAATATACAAATCCAGTGTTGACCACACTACTTCAGTATACTAGGGAGGTTCACCACACAGGAATCCTTTGGTAAGATAAATGAATCTGCTGCTTTAGGGGCAGCTGCACAGTCCTCGAAGACGGGAGGCAGGCTGGTCTGAATCAATCAGTGAAAACGCTGGCTCGTCAGCTGGCCCCCCTGAGGAGTTTGAGGTGCAACTAACATAAACAGCAACTAGGGAAGCAGCAATTCCATATATGTGTTCAGGTTATTTTATATTCTCACCCTTCCCATGGCTGTAATAATGGAGTGGATGAGACCAAGGTTAAATACAACCCCACTCAAATTCAAGTGACACGCCACCCCAGGCTGTCGTGAAGGAAGCTCTGCACACCCTGGCTTGGGGAAGCCTCGGCTGGTGGAGCCGAAGACGCAGGGCGACCACCTACTCTTCAGGGTTCTGATGACTCCACTCCGGAGAGGTGCATGAAGAGGTCCCCAAGCTCTGTCATGTCGACGTCTTCAGTGTTGTGGACATGCTGGCTTTCTCGGTTCTCAATGAAATCCCAGAGCCGCACTGAATTAAAGAACTGCAAAAACAGCCAGCAAACATGCCTGGTTATTGCTAAAGGCAACGTGAAAGCTGAGTAGCTTCTATTTTGTTTGCCTACCACATGCCCTTCTGCCAAAGCTACGAGGAGGGGCCAGGAGCAGTCCCCGGAAATGCCTACAGGTGAGTGTTCCTGACTAGAGATGGCGAAGTCCTTACCCTCACGGTGCCTTCAGAACTGAGCTGTTTCCGAGGTTTCTCTGGTTCTGCTAGCCGCCCATCAGGGTAAGCATGGCGGTAAAGGCATTTGCTTCCAAATGGGCAGGTCCCTTTGCCTTGCTCAAAGTATTTACAAGCTTTTTTTCTGAAAAGCAGAAAGAAAGGATCAAAAGAGCAGTGGGAAAATCTGGGGTGCAGATGAACCACTGTCTTCCTCCATCCCTATCAGAGCCAGGTCAGAGGGGCTGAAAATGAGGCTCAGAGAGGCTGGATGCTGATTTCCAAGCTGGACAGTACTTGCACCACGATATGCTGCCTCACGTGGAATTGAACGTGCACGGGGCCGCCACTGTGTTTTGAGCCTGCAGTGCTCCAAAGGCCTCCAGGGGCAGGTAGGCCTGAGCATTCCTCTGGGCCAGCTGTCTGGGCTCCAAGGTTCTGAAGCTGGGCTACTTGCCTCAGCTCAAAGTCCCAACAGGAGCTTCACCCAGGAAAGTTCTCCTTCCTCCTGGCCAGCAATGACGTCAAGGTGACCACAGGAAGCCTTCACTTAGGAGTCACAGGGAAAGCAGCAGGCTTTAGCAGCTGCCTAAAGTTACAAGTCTCATTCCAATTTTCCTTGCTCCCCACCCTCCAGAGCAGGGCTTCGTAACTCTATGTGCTACAGAACCCTTCTCGGAACAATGTTTTTAAATGCATAAAAGAAGACACATAGGTCTACAAAATACAGTTATCAGAAAGTTAAAAAAGATTTCCCCCCATCTTCAGTTTCTAGCTACAGACCCCTATGTTACGAACCCCTGCTCCTGAGGAAACTCAGAACTAAACAGACAACTCCCATTCCTTCTCGCTGAAATGAAATTTGTAATCACTTATGTAATCATAAGTGATCCCACATTGCAGAGGAAGAGATGCCCGAGAAGCCAGAAGGGCGGGGAAGGTGCAGAAATGAAGCCAAATCCCAGCAAAAAGGGCAGGCTGCCGCGGGGATGGGGTACGTGGCGGTGGCAGACAAGGGACCTTCTTGACTTCAGTGTTCCCTGTTTTCTCAGTCGAGGGGACAACGGCAGAGACAGTGGTGAAAGCCCCTGAGGCAGGCCTCAGAGCAGCACAAAGAAAAGCTCCCCAGCGGCTGTCCACTTCCACCAGGTCTGACTCAAGCACAGGTGACCGGGGAGTGGATTTGAGCAGAAGTCTGTGGACCAGACGCCATCCATGGCCCACTGTCCCCAAGGTTCTGAGCAGATCTTCAAATGACCGCTCAAGTGGCAAGTTCTTAACAGGGTCTGCGGGACGCTGGCTTTAACAAACTCGTCAGGTTCAAAACATTATTCTCTGGTCCCCACCCCCAAATGATCGCCCCCCTCCCCCAGCCTTATCTGGTTACCAGGGACATAAGCCTCCAGATCACTCCTACTCCATCTCTATTCTCAGCACCCACATCCAATTGTGACTTCTGCCTACAAAGCACCTCCCCAGTCGACCATCCTCTCGGTTCCCACACCGTTGACGCGTTCGGGGCACCATCCTCTGTTGCCTGCCTGCCTGCTGTGGTTCAGTCTCAACTGGCCTTCTCACCAGGTTCTACTCTCTTCACACACCTCAGAGGAGCTTCCCCAAACAGTGTGTCCCTTGTCGTCCTGTTCTTAAAGACCACTCAAGGCCCCTTCAGACTTGTGCCTGTGTCCCTGTAGGTCCCACATCCTTCGATACACTTCTTTCAACCCCCAGGGACCACGCCCACTGCTCCCCAAACACAATCTGCACCATTCTGCATCCATGGCATCCCATCTGCCATCCCAGCCCCCAACCCCAACACACGAACTATTCATGCTTCAGGGCTCAGGGTCCCATTCCCATCCTGCTTTCCCTGACACTCCCAGGTGGATCCCAGTGCCTTCTCTATTGTGACATCTGGCTCCAGCCTCTCATGATGAATCTGTCACCAGATAACCTGTATCATAATTGTCCTTCTGTAATTTGCCATGACATTTCTTACTGATTTTTACTCTATATCCCACATTGGTGTTTAGCTTGAGGGAACCTGGCCTGCAGCTCAGTAAATGTCTGTGGAATGCACGAAAACACTGTCATCAACAGAAAGCAAGGCCAGGAAGACCCAAACGGCAATAACGTGACTTTTCGGAGAACTGCAGCAGAGCGCCTTTCTGCAGGCTGGACCCCTCTGGTGGACACACAAGAACATCGCAGGAGGTAAAAATGGTAAAAGAAGAAGATCTTTAGTAATCAATATTGCAACTTAAAGGAACTATTTAAAAAGGTAATATACAGTTTCGCTTTTAGTACCCTTCCTGCAGATGAACTAGAAATACAGACATTCTTAAAAGACCTGAAGGCACTGGAGAGTGAACAAAAGTAGGATTCTTCAAGAGATTAGACACCTGGAAGAATGGAATGGCAAAAGACGGAGTTATCTTTTTAAGAAAAAATAGCACTTAACCTAGAGCAGGCTCCAGGCAAGTATCTACGTGGGGTGGCTAAAACTCAAGTGGAAAAATCAAGTCTTTCTGGCCTAAAGAACAAAAAGAGTTGGTGGAAATCAACCACTGGAAGAGAGGAAACAGTCCCCCAAAGAAAAGGGCCTGGAGAGGGACCCATCCAAATACTGCATACTAAGTCCTCCCAAATCCCAGGCCAGTCCCTAACCCACACATCAATGCAGCAGGCTCAAGGCAACTCAGCTAAGGATAAAAAAACTGAACTGAGATTTGAACTGCTGCCCAAGAGTTTGAGTCGAAACAACTTCTCTGCCTATTAAAACAAAAACATTAACATTTTATAAATGAACCTAACAGAATCCAGAGTCTCTACAAGGTCAGATTTACAGTGTCTAGGTTACAATCCAAAATGACTCAACTCAATGAAGAATCAGTAAAATGTGACCCATTCTTAAAGGACAATCAACAGAGTCTAACTTCAAGATAACAAGGATTTCAAATTAGCTACTATACATGTGTTCAAGAACATGTGCAGAGAGGAAAAAAGACTGGAGGAAAAAAAAGAACAGAGCCTGAAACTTATAGGACAATATAAAAAAGTCTATCACCTGTAATTAGAATCCCAGAAGAAAAGCAGTGTAGTAAAAAATGTGATGAAACAATGGCCAGACTTTCTCTAAATTTGGTGAATAATATAAACTTACAAATTCAGAGAAAACCAAGCAGTAAAATATGAAAAAAATCACTCCTAGGCAAAGTATCAAACTGCTGAAAACCAGGATAAACACCCAGAAAAATGACATACTACAATCTGAATCACACATGACTTCTTATCAGAAACTACAGAGGCCAGATTATACATTTGCAAAGAACGACATTTGCAAAGTGCTGAAAGAAGAGAGGGGAAAACCCCAAACTATTATCTCAGAATTTTACTCATTGAAAGAGGCGGCAAACATGTGAATGAGACCAATTAGACCAATAAATTCAATGAAAATATCCTTCAAGAATGGGGGGAAAAAACCCCTATTTCTGATAAAAAGAAAACCTTCAAACTCATCACCAGCAGATCAGCAAAAATGTTAAAGGCAGTTCTTGAGGCTGAAGGGCAACTGTATCAATTGGAAGGAATTACATACCAAATGACAGAGCATTGGAAATATTATATATCTGACAAGTTTTAAGGCAAAAGTTATTATTACCTTGTGAGGTTCTAATGCATGTAAATATTACATCCCATACATTACAGTAAAGTTGCAGGATACAAAATCAATATACAAAAATCAGTTGTTTTTTCATATACTACCAATGAAGTATCATCAGAAAGAGAAATTAAGAAAACAATACCATTTACAACTGCATCAAAAAGAATAAAATACCTAGAAACACCAAGGAGGTTAAAGAGTCATACACTTGAAAACTGCAAGACACTGATGAATGAAATCAAAGACAACACATAAATGGGAAGATACTCCATGCATACGGATTAGAAGAATTCTGTTAAAATGTCCATACCACCCAAAGCAAGCAATCTCTACCAAAATTCCAATGGCATTTTTCACAATCCTAAAATTTGTACAGACCCACAAAGTCCTGAACAGCTAAAGCAATCCTAAGAAGAACAAAGCTGGAGGCACCGCATTTCCTGATTTCAAATTAGTTTACAAAGCTATAGTGATCAAAACAGTATGGTACTGAACCAGACACACAGATCAATAGAACACCATGGAAAGCCCATAAATAAACCTGTTCATATATGGTCAATTAATTTACAACAAAGGAGCCAAGAATATGCAATGAGGAAAGGACAGTCTCTTCAAAAAATGGTGCTGGGAAAACTGGACAGCCACATGCAAAAGTATGAAACTGGACCACAATCTTGTATCACACATAAAAATTAACTCAAAGTGGATTAAAGGCTTGAATGTAAGACATGAAAGCATAGGCAACAAGCTCCCTGACATCTGTCTTGGAGATGATTTTTTGGATTTAACACTGAGAGCAAAGGCAACAAAAGCAAAAATAGACAAGAGGGACCACGTGAAACTAAAAAGCTTCTGCAGAACAAAGGAAACCATCACAAAATGAAAAGACAACCTACTGAATGGGAGAAAATATGTGCAAGTCACAGATCTGATAAGGGGTGAATATCCAAAATATACAAAGAACTCATACAACTCAGTAGCAAAAAAAAACCCAATCAGATTTAATGGGCAGAGGAACTGAAGAGACAGTTTTTCAAAGAAGACACACAAATGGCCATCAGGCACATAAAAAGATGCTCAATCTCACTAATCACCAGGGAAATGCAAATCAAAACCACAATTAGATATCACCTCACACCTGTTAGAAGAGATACCTGCACCCCCATGTTCACTGCAGCATTATTCATGATATCCAAGATATGAAAACAAATTGTTTAACAGATGAATGGATAAAGAATATGTGGTATGTGTCTGTGTGTATATACACACACACACACACACACAATGGAATATTATTCAGCCACGAGAAAGAAGGAAATCCTGCCACTTGTGACAACATGGATGGACCTTGAGGGCATTATGCTAAGTGAAATAAGTCAGAGAAAGACAAATACTGGACGGCATCACTTTTATGTGGGAATCTAAAAAAAAAAAACTCATAGAAAAAGTAGAAAAGTGGTTGCAAGAGGCAAGGGTGCAGGGAAAATAGGGAGAGGTTGGTGAAAGGGTGCAAACTATCACCTATTAAGATGAATAAAGATAAAACACAGTGACTGGTTGACAACACTATTGTACAACTGAAATTTGCTAAGACGGTAGAAAAAAAAATTGTGAGGCAATAGATGTGTTAATTAGCTAGATGGGGGACTCCTTTCACAATGTATATCAAATTACCATGATGTACACTTTAAAGTATTTCATGATTTTATTTGTCAATTATACCTAAATAATAAAAAATTATTACCTTGTGCAGTTCTAATGTATGATATGCATTATATCTGTAGCACAAAGATGGTAATGAGGAAGTAACTGCATATTATATAAGGCAGCAGGAACATTAATTCTGACTAAAATATTAGGAGTATATTGTAATCCCAAGAAAAAAGCATTAAAAAAAAAGATAAGCTAAAAAGATGCAAGTTAAAATGGAATTCTAAACAATATTCTAAATAGCTAACACAGCAGAAACAGCAGAGGTATCCATCAGCAGGGGCACAGAACAACCGGGGTAAACAGGCAGCCCTTGCTTTGCAAGGTTCTGATCATGTGCTATGGTCTGAATGTTTGGATCCCCCTAAAATTCATATACTGAAATCCTAATGTCCAGTGGGATAGAATTAGGAGACAGGTGATTAAGTCATGAGGGTGGAGCCCTCACGAATGGCATTAGTGTTCTTATAAGAGAGCCGGTGAGCTCCTTCACCCCTTCCACCATGTGAGGACGCAGTGAGAGGATGCTGGCCCTCACTAGAACCCGACCATGCTGGCACCTTGATCTTGGACTTCCCAGCCTCCAGAACTGTGAGAAATAAATGCCTGCTGTTTATAAGCCACCCAGTCTGTTGTTAATCTGGAACAGACTGATACACCACGTACGGTGGGTTGAATAGCGGCCCCCAAAAGACAGCTCAAAAATCCTAAGCCCTGCTACCTGTGAATGTGACTCTATTTGGAGAAAGGATCTTTGCTGATGGAGTTAAGGATCTCAAGATGAGATCATCCTGGATTAATGGGAGGGTCTTACAGAGACCCTTACACGAGTCAGAGGGGAGAGAGAGACACAGAGCAGACAAAGGCAGAGACTGGAGTTACGCTGTGCCCAGAAGCCAGGAGAGGGGCCTGGAACAAATTCTCCCTCAGAGCCTCCAGGAGGAGCCACCCTTGCCCACACCTGGATTTTGGACTTCCAGCATCCACAAGTGTGAAAGAACAGATGTCTGGTGTTTTGAGCACCCAGTCTGTGGTAATGTTACAGCAGACACAGGAAATGAATCCACCATGGTTTCGTTAAGTGCCACTGGTCCCCCAGCAACACGGTTCAAATTTCTGTCACCACAACACACAACTGTGAGTGACCATGTGAAGCACACACTGTCAGCTCTTCAGTCCAAACCACCATACAAACAGCACGTGTGCGCCATGGTCAGTGACTGACCATCTTAACTCTCCTCCCAAATCTGTCGGTGACTGGTCACTGTGCATCTGTTATTCAGTGGAGCTGTGTTGCCTCCTTGTTGCCCAGTGATACATCCACAAGACATTTTACAAAAACAGATAACTGAAAGAGGAAACTGGCCAACAAAGATAGAAGTGCAGCAAAGAAATGACAAGTAGTAACACTGGAAGTGAAATCTGAATCCTCCGCCGTACTCAACGCATCAGCAAATCCATCCCAGTTCTTCTAAACAGGTCCAGAATCTGACCACTTCCCATCACCTCCATGCCTCCTACCCTGGTCCAAGCCACTGCCACATCTCGCCTGGACTGTTGTAACAGCCTGACTGGTCTCCCCATTTCCACTTTTGCCTCCTCTTTGAATATATTCTCAGTGGTTCAGCCACAGTGATCCTTTCAGAATATATCAGATCATGTCACTCCTCTGGTCAAAATCGTATGACGGCTGCCCACCTCAGCCAGAATAAAAAAGCTAGTCTATCCAATGATGTACAGAGCCCGACACAATTCACCCCACTCCCCCTGTCCTCGTCTCCAGTGTTCTCCCCACCTGCTTCTCTCCTGCAGCTCCGCCTTGCTGTTCCGAACAAGGCAGACACGCTCCAGCCTCAGAGCTTTCTCTGCAGTGACAGCCCCGTCCCTCTTGAGCGCTCTTCTCAGTCACATGGACGTGGCTCGCCGCCTTGCCTCCTCAAGATCTCTGCTCACAGGTCACCTTACTGACGTGTCCTCTGGGCTCCAGCATGGAAACTGCAATCCCCTCATTTCCTATCCCCATTCCCAGGCTTATTTCACTCCTTAGCCCCACCATATAATAAACATTTTCCTATTTTCTTGTTTGTTTCTTATTATTCTTATTTTTTTCCTTCAGTAGAATGTGAACTGTGTGAGGGCTGGGATTTTTGTCTAGTTTGTTTAATACTGTATCTCCAGCAACTAGAAAAGGCCTATCAGACAGATCTTTCATCTCTATTTGTTGAACGAATGATCAGAGATAAAAAGGCTATCTTAGCACTACAAGCAGGATTTCTAAGGGACACCGCTCAGCTTAAAAACCGTTAAGCAAGTCCACTTCACCACAGCCTTGCTTGCTCATATCTGTGTCCCCAGAGCCCAGCATGCTGCCCGAGAGAAAAGACACTGAGTGGCCTCCCCACAGGGGAGGCCCTGCATGAAGCAAAGATGGAAACAAGAGCCAGGCCCGCACCAGATCACGCTTGAGCGCAGAGCACTTACCCCATTCCCTGTTTGAAAGCTTCAATCAACTCGTTCTTTTTATTCTGATCTTCTACCCAGTACACACTTGGAATTACAAACTCTGATATCACACGGCACTCTGGACAAGACCTGAAGTAAGAATGAGGTTAGTAAGGGAGAGATTCAGTTACAAATCCTGTGCCCACTCCACCACTAAACCTTGTGGTCAAATGCATGACTGCTCCAGGTGTTTTTCCCACCCCGGAATTCTAAAAGGTACAAACGCAATCCTCTAACCTAATTTACTGTTGAAACATGTTCTTCTCAACAATAAAAAAGACAAACTAATTTTAAAATGGGGAAAGGATTTGAGTAGGCATTTCTCCAAAATGGCCAATAAGCACAGAAAAAGATGTTCAGTACCATTAGTTATCAGGGAAATGCAAATCAAAACCACACTAAGGTATCACTTCACACCTGCAAGGATGGCTAACATCAGAAATCAAGACCAACTAAGTGCTGGCAAGAATACGGAGAAACTGGAATCCTCCTATGTTGCTGATGGGGATGTAAAATGGTCCAGCCACTATGGATGGCAGTCTGGCAGTTTCTCAGAATGTTAAACACAGTTCCCATATGCCCAGCAACTCCACTCCTAAGGGTATACCCAAAAGTTCTGAAAATAGTATTCAAACAAATAAACAAATGTTCATAGGCACACTAGCCATAATAGCCAAAAGGTGGAAACAACCCAAATGTCCATCAACTGATGAATGCATAAACAAAATGTGGTCTAGCCATACAATGGAATATTATTTATAGTCACTAAAAAAGAATGGAGGGGCTTCCCTGGTGGCGCAGTGGTTGAGAGTCCGCCTGCCAATGCAGGGGACACGGGTTCATGCCCTGGTCCGGGAAGACCCCACATGCCGCGGAGCAGCTGGGCCCGTGAGCCATGGCCGCCGAGCCTGCATGTCCGGAGCCTGTGCTCTGCAACGAGAGAGGCCACAACAGTGAGAGGCCTGCGTACCGCAAAAAAAAGAATGGAGTACTGATCCATGCTACAATATGGGTGAACTCTGAAAACATGCTGAGTGAAAGAAGCCAGACACAAAGGCCACAATATTGTATGATTCCATTTATATGAAATGTCCAGAACAGGTAAATTCATAGAGAAAGAGGAGATTAGTGGTTGCCAGGGGCTGGAAAGAGGGATGAATAGGCAGTGACTGTAGGTAGAGGTTTCTTTTTAAGATGATGAAAATGTTCTAAAATTAGACTATAGTAACAACAGCTGCACAACTAAGAATATATATATATTTAAAAAAACCCTGAATTGTACTTTTTTTTTTTTTTTTTGTGGTACGCAGGCCTCTCACTGTTGTGGCCTCTCCCGTTGCGGAGCGCAGGCTCCGGACGCGCAGGCTCAGCGGCCATGGCTCACGGGCCCAGCCGCTCCGCGGCATGTGGGATCTTCCCAGACCAGGGCACACACCCATGTCCCCTGCATCGGCAGGCGGACTCTCAACCACTGCGCCACCAGGGAAGCCCTGAGTTGTACATTTTTATCTCAATAAAGCTGTATTTTACCACACGAATGTGTGACTTCAGGCAAGTTACTTGACCTCACCATACCTGAGTTTCCCTATACATAAAATGAGAATGATGATCAGAGGGTCTCTGAGAGAATTACGACTTAATGTACGTGAAGTTTCTGACAGTACACAGCACACGGTAACTTCTCACTATGACTTAGCTTTTCTCCCACCCCACTGCAGAATTTAAGAATCCTATGATGTTATGTGTTAGTTATCTCTCAATAAAACTGGGGGATAAAACCCTGTGTTGGCTCACTGAGTACATCCCATGTATCAGACATTATGTGAAATGTGTTACATGCACTATTCTATTTAGTCCTCAAATAAGCCCTGCGTTACAGATTAAAGAAAAAAAGGCAATCGGCCTACGGGCGGACCACCAGTAACTGTGCCAGAGGCAAATGGGCCTTCTCACACAGAGGATCCCTGCTGAGTGTCCCCACAACAACCTAAATGCCTGGCAGGAATTGTCACCTTCCTTTTTAAAGGAAAAGACAGTTGGGCTCAGGGAGGGTCTGCGACTTGCTCAAGTCCTTGCTCAAGGACTCACCACTCACCTGTGGAGGACAAGGGAAGGCTTCCCTGTGGATGGAAGAAAATCCCCAATCAAACCTTCTCCCAGATTCTATAGGTAAGACCCCTGCTGCACTTACTTGATGATTGGGTTCTCAAACTGCTTGGCACACCTCCACTGCCGGATGCAGGACAGGCAATACGTGTGGTTGCAGTTGGAAAGGATCCCGAACCTCCGCTCTGAGGCTGACGCTTTCTCGAGGATGACCTCCATGCAGATGCTGCACACTTTGTCCTGACTCGCCTGGAAGGCAAAGGCCTTCTCCATCTCGTGTTCGAATGTTGACATGCAGATCTGAAGTACAGGGAGGGGGGAAGGAAACCTTTGGTTCTGGGCTGGGGAGTGGTGAGAGCCCAGAATGACTGCCGGCCACACAGTACAACCAGGATCGGGAAGGAACGGGGACTGTGGCTGCTTCAGGCAGGCCTGCATTCGGGACACAAAGCTCTCTCAAGACCTCCACTGGGTCACCCCCTGCCTGTCGGCACTGCTCCATGGTCACTTCCAATTTAAAGCCGAGACCAGAGGCCCAAGAAGAATAGAGGGCCACTGTGGGGTCAAGGAGGTCCCAAAGACTGGGACCCTGGTCTCCTTGCCCCTCTGGGTACCGCCATTCCCAACACCAACACCGTTAATGCCAAATAACCCTTAATCTAAAACATCAGGGTGACAGGCCAGGGTCAGAGGTCAGCAGCATCACTTCTTCCTACGAGAACCAGTTACTGAACGAATCCCTTCACACTCAGGAGGCAGGTGAACAGAGCATGTCCCCTGCGCAGCACCACGCATCAGGCACCAGAATCAATGCAAAGGACCTAGGACCCAGGCCCTCGCACAGTGGATGCACACATGAACCGAACCCACAGCACAGCACCGGGATGTCATGTCCCTGGGGAGGAGGGAAGCGCTAACCCGTGCTCACCTGAACACCCCCCGGGGGACGGCAGAGGGTTCAGACAACCTCCACAGCTCTGTGCTGAGCAGAAGCCCGCACAAACACGGGAGCCTAATGACCTGCAAGGTCCCTTCCGACACCGAACTCCTCAAATTCTCCAGAACTCGGCCTGGCTGGCCAGGGACACAATGCAGGTATTACTGGCAGAAAGATGCTTACAGAAATACCGATTCTGTTACTTAGTGCACTTCAAATTCCTTAAAAAGAGTTCCCGTAAAGGCTTGCAACTGTACCTTCTCGTGAGCTTTCCTTTGCTCTGGGTCGAAGGGGTGCAGGACTTGTAACCTACAGATTTCACACACTTCCCCATGCAGGTAGACACAAGCATCCCCAAATCGGCACTCCCCGGCAGCTGCGTAGGGGCACAGCTGCTGTTCGCTGCTGTAGGAACTGCTAGCTTCCAAGCTGTCGAGACCACTCCTGATTGCTTCTAGGTAGGAAAGCGGCTTCAGCTCCGGGCTGTTCTGCAGGTTGCTGCAGCCTCCGGGATTACTCACCACACTTGGGCAAGTCTTTTCTTCAGCCATGCCAGAGAGATCTTAAAATAAAACACACACACACACACACACATATGAAAACTGGCCCAACCTTTCTGGTAAGCATTCAGGCAAAACCTGACAAAGTAACCCTGACTTTGGGAATTTCACTCTTGGGATGTATGGAAAAAAACAGGCCAAGAGGGGAAAAATAAAAGAAAAAATGTTCAGAGTGATATTACTTAGAATCATAATAAAAAAACAAAAAAACATAATTGGCAACATAGGGAAATAGCAAAGCAGACCATGATATATTTATATAAAATAACACTAAAGTTCCTTTTTAAAAATGCCAAGTATGGAAATCTCAACACATGGACCAGTTACACTTAAAAAAAAAAATTTAAAAAAAAACAAAGTATAAGTCAAAAGGAATTCAGAATAAGGTCAATAGAATACAGTGGTTTCCTTTTTACCAGTAAAGTTACCAATGTTTTTAAAGTGAAGGAGAATGAAAATCTGGAGCAAGTCTCTGGGTCCTGAGGCCAGAGTCAAACTGTCCTTCGGCCACCCACCCGCTTCTCACACGGGAGCTGCTGCCTACCCATCATGCTTCTAACATTTTCCGAGGGGATATATCTGACGCAATGGATTTATTGTTTGCTTAGGATGGGATCTGCCTATCTTATGCTGAACAATTTCCAGAAGTAGAAACCCCTTCACCTGGTGAGGACCAGCCAATAAAAACAACTACGATTTGTAGCCTTCTACCCACACAAACCCTGCTCCAGGGTACAGATCACTCCCCAAACCTGAACATGCTATTCTATTTCCAAAGGTGGAACTGGCTCAGCCTAAGAACTAAGACTATGAACTGACCAAGAAGACAAACAGTGAAACGTGCTCTTCAACAAAACATGTAGCTTTGAAATGAACAGCTTGGTGCTTCTCAGAGTTGGGCAACCACGCTATGCAGATGACAGTTACATGGTGACAAAAAGGCCACTTTCAATGTTTTGCCAGGCAAACCTGGCGCTCTGCTCCACCACGGACACGAGGCCTAATGCGTCATCTGAACGCTCTGCAGCCAGATGTAGCCTGTTCTCAGGACTGTTCTGGGTGTGAGGTTAGGAGCCCCCTTGACAAGAGAAGGCCAAGGAAAGCAAGAGTGCTGTTCAAAAAGGCAACAGAAGGATTCTGCTCACTCACTTCGGTCTCTAAGTACCAATGTCCTCTTTTCACGTTTCCCGGGCTCGTGTAAGTTAGTTTTCACGATTGATGCAGTGAGGTCGGAAGGAGGGTGAGGACTGTGGAAACCCAGGGAGGGCACCCCGTGGGGAACAGTGCCCATGGCCCCAGCAGCTGCAGCAGAGGGCCTCGTGTGATCGTACCTGAACAAAACACACAGCAGATGCATTACGGACACACCACATGCACATGCCTCCCGCATTCCCCAGACCTGGAACATCCCTCCTTCTGCTCCATCTGTAGATGGGGACAATGAGACAATCGTTCCCTGTATTTTAACTGATAAAAGTCTTATCAATTAGTAAGAATTACCTGGCAATTCAGAGTGAGTAGTACACTGCTATCACCTCCACTTAAGTGTCCTGTGGGACTTGGGTGGGACAGATGCACTGCCCAGACCACACACAGAGAGCCCGACGGTTCTAGAGATGCTGACTGACTGGCTTCTCCTGGACTGTCTCTTGGGGGCGACCACTGGCAGGGGGAGGGCTGAGTGGGCCAACTTCCCACATCCCAGGCAGCACAGAGGAAGGACTGAAGGGAGCTCTGCAGCCCAGGAAAGCAGATCAGCCCTTCACTACAACAGCACAGGAACAGGTTTTGGAATTTTCTCCTGTCTAGAAGTTACAAAACTTGCCTACAGATGTTAGTAAAAAAGGATGATTCTACATGCTCATAAATGTTCACTGCACTCATAGCAAAAAACTGGAAGCCCCTTAAGTATCTAATACAGGGATAGTTAATAAAATGATGGTACGTCAACATTATGAAGAATTATAAAATTACAGGTAAGACATAAAGTAGCAGCGCTGGAAGGAGCTTATGACATGTTAAAAAAAGGCAAGATAGAAAATCTTATGTATACTCTGAGGGCAAATTTATAACTATAGACTCATAAGAATAGACATGAAAAGTGACTCTGAAAAATTAAAATTTTTATGGTACTAAATTTGAGGTTTCAAAATTATTTTTGTAACATTACTTTTAAACTAAAGTTTTCCCATCATCAAGACCCAGGATTTAAATCCGTGAAGGTAGTGAACTCAGTGTAACAGCTGGCGATAGAAGCGGGTGCTTGCCTGCAACGAGTTCCGTAGGCGCAACAGCCCTTCTGGTAGTATTTGCAGATGGTAGATGGCTTGCTGTTTGCCAAGTCATGTGAGAACAGGCACTGGTTTCCTTCCCGACACACACCATGCATAAAATACCTGATGAGACAAGCAGAGGCATAAAACTTTTGTTGTTGTTGCGGTATGCGGGCCTCTCACTGTTGTGGCCTCTCCTGTTGTGGAGCACAGGCTCCGGACACGGAGGCTCAGCGGCCATGGCTCACGGGCCCAGCCGCTCTGCGGCATGTGGGATCTTCCCGGACTGGGGCACGAACCCGTGTCCCCTGCATCGGCAGGCGGATTCTCAACCACTGCACCACCAGGGAAGCCCAAGACAGTGATTTTAGATTCACCACATCTATTTCAATGACAGCTTTTCTGGAAGAAAAATGATCCCATGCATTTGTCTTAAGATATATCCTCTTGATTTAAGATAGGCCACATACGTAAAATGTGAGCCTCATGATTGAGAAAATGCACACTGAAAGACTGCTCTGTTCTCATGGATTTTAAAGGGTATGGCTGTAAAGGAGTCAGAGACCTGGGCTCAAGATCTAGCTGTGCCACATGTAAGCAAGTCACAAAACCAACTTCCCTGGGCCTTCCTACCTTTACCTATAAAACAAAAATTACACTGCCTACTCTACTATAAACTGTGGTGAGGCTCAAAAAAGATAGTGGAGCACCAGGAGACACATATAAGAATGTTCCACTAAGTTGTCCAATTCTGGCCCTGAAAGAACAACTGGGAGGCATTCTAGTTCTGTCCAGCCAGAGCAGAGAGGCCTGGCTGAATACTCAGAGGAAACTGTAGAGGGACATGCCTTGGCATTAAGGGTAAACAAGTCCCCAAATAAAGAGATTTTAGACCTGCCCTAATAAACATTTTCTTTTTTTTTTTTTTAAAAAACAAGCTTCAAAACGATCTAGCTGATAGCAAATAACTTACTGTCAACTAAAACAAACTTTAACATTCTTTGAAGGAAGACCAAAAAATCCAAATGCTCAAAAATACTCACAATGTTTGGCATCCAATCAAAAATTACTAGACATACCAAAAAGCAGGAAAATGTGACCCATAGCCAGGAGAAAAATTAGTCAATTAACAGGAATGACAGATGATGGACTCAGCAGACAAGGACTTTAAAACCAGCTATGACAGGCTATCATCAAAAAATCCACGAACAATAAATGCTTGAGAGGGTGTGGAGAGAAGGGAACCCTCTTGCACTGTAGGTAGGAATGTAAATTTGTGCAGCCACTAATGGAGAACAGCATGGAGGTTCCTTAAAAAACTAAAAACAGAGCTACCATATGACCCTGCAATCCCACTCCTGGGCATATATCTGGAGAAAAACATGGTCCGAAAGGATACATGCACCCCAGTGTTCATTGCAGCACTGTTTACAATAGCCAAGGCACGGAAGCGACCTGAATGTTCATCAACAGAGGAATGGATTAAGAAGATGTGGTACATATATACAATGGAACATTACTCAGCCATAAAAAAGAATGAAATAATGCCATTTGCAGCAACATGGATGGACCTAGAGATTGTCACAATGAGTGAAGTAAAGTCAGACAGGGAAAGAGAAATATCACATGATATGGCTTATATGTGGAATCTAAAAAGAAATGATACAAATGAACGTATTTACAAAACAAAACAACTCACAGACTTAGAGAACGAACTTATGGTTACCAGGGGGGAAGGGTGGAGGGAAGGAATAGTTAGGGAGTTTGGGACTGACATATACACACTGCTATATTTAAAAAGGATAACGGGGGCTTCCCTGGTGGCGCAGTGGTCGAGAGTCCGCCTGCCGATGCAGGGGACACGGGTTCGTGCCCCGGTCCGGGAAGATCCCACATACCGTGGAGCGGCTGCGCACGTGAGCCATGGCTGCTGAGCCTGCGCGTCCGGAGCCTGTGCTCCGCAACCGGAGAGGCCACAACAGTGAGAGGCCCGCATACCGCAAAAAAAAAAAAAAAAAAAAAAAAGAAAAAGAAAAAGCTTGTCAATAGAATCACACATGCACGGTCAATTAACTTTTGATAAACGTGTCAAGGTAATTCAACAAATGATGCTGGACCCAGTATCTATATGGAAAAACAAAAAACCTCAAACATTACATGTCTGCTGATGTTACCCAATATGAATGAAATATACAACATAACCTGCCATGTATCCTAGTCAAAAACATTTAACTTGAATCCAACAAAACTTCAGATCTAACTTCTAGTTTATAGGAAATACAGGGGATTGGGAACAAGCTAGAAGACCTCATGAGGAAGCAACCAGATAAATACAAAAGAAGAGGCAGCAGGTGGGCCAGATCTCTTTACCAACGAAGCGTCATGGAAAAAAATAAGGGGAGGGGGCCTGGGTCTGGAAAATGATTTGGTGGTTTCTTAAAAACTTAAACATAAATTTACCATATGACTCAACAATTCCAGTCCTAGGTGTTTACCCAAGAGAAATGAAAACATATGTTCACACAAATACGTGTATAATACATGAATGTTCATAGCAACATTATTCATAATAGTCAAAAAGTGAAAACTGACAATTCCATCAACTGGTGAACGGATAAACAAAATGTAATATATCCATACAACGGGATATTATTTGGCAATAAAAAGGAAGGAATAATGATACATGCTACAAGGATGAGATGCAAACACACTACAGTAAGTGAAATAAGTCAGACACAAAAGACCACATGTTGTATGAATCCATTTATAAGTAGTGTTAAAAAAGGGGCAAATCTATAGGAACAGAATGGTCCTTATAAAGATTATACAGCCTATATAGGCTACGTATAGACACAGTCCCTACATATGGTATGTAAATTATACTTCAATAAAGCTGTTAAAAGAAGAAAATTTTAAAAGGAGGAAACTGCACTAGATTAGTAGACAGAATATAAGGTATGTAATAACCAATGCAATATTTGGCCCTGGATTATATTCTGGTTTGGACAAACCAGCTGTAAGAAACATTTGTGGGACAAATGGGGAAATCTGAGTACGGACTAGGTATCAGGTAATTTATTGACATGGAAAGTTGAAGATAATTAACTGAGAAAAGCATATTAGATAACAGAATATACAGTAAAATGGTGTAACCGCTATGTAAAACAGTAAAACGGTTCCTCAAAAAATTAAAAATAGAATTACCACATGATTGAGCAATTCCACTCTTGGGTATATACACAGAAGAACTGAAAGCAAGAATTCAAGTATTTGTACACCCCTGTTCAGAGCGCATTATTCACAGTAGCCAAAAGGTGAAAACAATCCAAGTGTCCATCAGAAGATGAATGGATAAACAAAATGTGGTCTACAGATACAATGGAATATTACTCAGCCTTAAAAAGGAAGGAAAGTCTGACTTGTGCTACAACAGGGATGAACCTTGAAGATGTTATGCCAACTGACGGAAGCCTGACACAGAAAGACAGCACTGTGTGATTCCACTTATGAGAGGTGCTTAGAATAGTCAAATTCACAGAGAGAGGGAGGAGAATGGGTGTTGTTGGGTTGGGGGAGGCAGAATGAGGAGTTAGTGTTTAAAGGGGACACAGTTTTAGGTTGGGAAGATGAAAAGAGCTCTGGAGGTGGATGGTGGTGATGGCTGCACAACAGTGTGAATGTCCTTACTACTCCTGAACTGAACACTTAAAAATGGTTAACAGGGTACATTTATGTTATGCACATTTTACCACAATTAAAAAATTTTAAAACAGCACATAGAGTATGCTCTCATTTTGGTAAACACTAACTACACACATGCACACATCTGCATTTTAACAATGTGAAAAGACAGACAATAGCCTTTTTTTTTTTTTTTTTTTGCGGTACGCGGGCCTCCCACTGTTGTGGCCTCTCCCATCGCGGAGCACAGGCTCGGGACGCGCAGGCTCAGCGGCCATGGCTCATGGGCCCAGCCTCTCCGCGGCATGTGGGATCTTCCCGGACCGGGGACCTGCATTGGCAGGCGGACTCTCAACCACTGCGCCACCAGGGAAGCCCGACAATAGCCTTTTTACGAGTGGCAATCCTTGAGGGTAAGGCATATGGTGTTTTTTTTTTTTTTTAACACCTTTATTGGAGTATAAATGCTTTACAATGGTGTGTTAGTTTCTGCTTTTTAACAAAGTGAATAAGTTATACATATACATATATCCCCATATCCCCTCCCTCTTGCGTCTCCCTCCCACCCTCCCTATCCCACCCCTTTAGGTGGTCACAAACTACCGAGCTGATCTCCCTGTGCTATGCGGCTGCTTCCCACTAGCTATCTATTTTACATTGGTAGTGTATATATGTCCACGCCACTCTCTCACTTTGTCCCAGCTTACCCTTCCCCCATGGTATTTTCTTATTTTTGTTGATCTGTACTTTCTAGTATTTCTACCATGAACATATACTGCTTTTGTAATAGTAAATGGTTGCTTTAGTTTTAAAAGATTATGAAGGGCTTCCCTGGTGGCGCAGTGGTTAAGAATCCGCCTGCCAATGCAGGGGACACCGGTTCGAGCCCTGGTCCGGGAAGATCACACATGCCACGGAGCAACTAAGCCCGTGTGCCACAAGTACTGAGCCCGCAAGCCACCTACTGAAGCCTGCGTGCCTATAGCCCGTGCTCCGCAACGAGAAGCCACCGCAGTGAGAAGCCCGTGCACTGCAACGAAGGGTAGCCCCCTCTCGCTGCAACTAGAGAAAAGCCCGCGCATAGCAACAAAGACCCAACGCAGCCAAAAATAAATAAATTTATTAAAAAAAAATTACGATAAGTATCGAATGCTGGAGAGAGTATGGTTTAAAAAAAACCACATAAATGCTCAGTACAATACCTATCTCACAGTGGGTACCCCCAAAGTTCAGCTCTTATTAGTTTAGTAAAAATACGCTGCCGATTAAGCTGACAGTTAGTTACAAGAGGGACCTGGGCCTTATCACAATGCACGCAGCGGGCTGAGGAGTCACAGTCCATGGACCGAGGCAGAGAGAAGGGGGAGCTGGCCCAGGGGGCGCCTAGCCAAGCACTCTACAGAATGCCCGGGTGCCGATGGGCGGGAGGAGTATGTGCCAGAAACACACAGAAAGGCAGGGAAGCGAGGCCCCACGAGGGTGCGGCAGGCCTGCTGAGACAGATGGAGGATCAGGCCTGACTGGGGCAGCTGGAATAGTGATGAGTGCGCCTCCCAATAAGGGACAAGGGGCCCAAGTCAAGCCCTGAGACACACTAAACCCCCTTCCTAGGCCTCTTGCAGAAAGGCCACTGGAGCTGTAGGGCGAAGACAGACTGGAGAGGCTGGAAGTGTAGGTGAGAGGAGCCCGTCAGGAGGTTGCTCTGTAAAGGGGCTTTATCTGTGAACCCATGTTTTAACTTAAAAAATATACTATGGAAAGTCTCAAACATACACAAAAGCAGACAGTGGCAGGGTAACTCCCAAGATGTTTCCACACCAGCTTTCACCTTATCAACTCCCAAGCACTCTGGTTTCACTCATTTCTCCCCTCTCCCGTATGGCTGTGACAGTTTATCTTTTTAGCAAGGGATAACACATACCTTTTGAATGAAGACTTCGGGGCAAGGAGGGCCCTCCCTCCCTCTGAACAAGTATGTTATCAGAAATCCATGAAATGAGGAAAAATACAACAGCTCCAACAAGCAGTACCATCAGTACTCTGTCTAGCACTTTTACTTCTTTATCTCACTTAATCCTGATACTACTCTGAGGAATATTAGCTCTATACCCATGATGCAGACAGGAAAGCTGAGGCTCAGAGAGGTGTGATGACTTAGAGAAGATCTAATTGCTGAGTAGGGGACCCCAGCTCTGGTCTTCCCAAGACAGCCCTGACCTTTTCCCACCAAAACTGATTTTCCTGGCAGTCTGCCTCTGTCCATACCGTGGCCCCTTTCTGCAACACTGTACCCCATCTTTCACTGTACTTAACTGTGATAACCCACCTTCCTTCATGACCAGCACGAGTCCTGGCTGGACCAAGAAACCTTCCCACCGCTCCAGCCCACAGTGTGCTTTCTTGGCAGCTCCATGGTACAGTGCTTCCCAACCTGGGGCCCCTGACCCAAGAGAGCTGGGGCTCTTGAACACATGGTTGGGAACATCCGGTTAACACCACACACAAAAATAAACTCGAAATGGATTAAAGACGTAAATTTAAGACTGGAAACCATAAAACTCCTAGAGGAAAACATAGGCTGAACACTCTTTGACATCAATCGTAGCAATATTTTTTTGGATCTGTCCCCTAAAGCAAAGGAAATAAAATAAAAAATAAACAAACTAAACATAAAAGCTTCTGCACAGCAAAGGAAACCATCGACAAAATGAAAAGACAACCTACTGAAGGGGAGAAAATATTTGCAAATGATTTGGTAAGGGGTTAATATCCGAAATATATAAACAGCTCATACAACTCAACATCAAAAAAACCAAACCACCTGATTAAAAAAGATGGGCAAAAAACCTGAATAGACATTTTTCCAAAGAGGACATGCAGCTGGCCAACATGCACATGAAAAGATGCTCAACATCAGTAATCATCAGGGAAATGCAAACCAAAACCACAGTGAGAGATCACTTCACACCTGTCAGAATAGCTATCATAAAAAAGAACACAAATAACAAACGCTGGTGAGGGTGTGGAGAAAAGGGACCCCTCCTACACTGTTGGTGGGAATGTAGAATGGTGCAGCCACTGTGGAAAACAGTACATACGTTTCCCAACTAACTAAAAAGAACCACCATGTGACCCAGCAATTCCACTCCTGGGTATATAAAAAAACCTCCAAAACACTAATTTGAAAAGATACATGCAAAACACTAATCTGAAAAGATGCACGCACCCCAATGTTCACAGCAATATTATTTACAATTTCCAAGATGTGGAAGCAACCTAAATGTCCATCAACAGAGGAATGGATAAAGAAGATGTGGTATACGTATATACAACGGACTACTACTCAGCCAGTAAAAAGAATGAAATCTTGCCATCTGGAGCAACATAGATGAACCTGGAAGGCATTATGTGAAATAAGTCTGACAAATACTGTATGTTATCACTTATATGTGGAATCTAAAAAATATAACAAACTAGTGAATGTAACAAAAAAGAAGCCGACTCACAGATACAGAGAACAAACCAGTGGTTACCAGTAGGAAAAGGGAAGGGGGGAGGGGCAATATAGGGGTAGGGGGTTAAGTAGAACAAACTATTAGGTATAAAATGAGCTACAAGGATATACTGTATGACATGGGGAATATAGCCAATATTCTATAAGAAATATAAATGGAGTATAATCTTTAACAACTATGAATCACTATATTGTACACCTGTAACTTACATAATATTGTACATCAAGTATACATCAAGGGGGGGAAAAAGCCTGGGAATAACTTGAGGAAGACGCAGCTGGAACATCACCAAATGCGACTGAACACAGAAAGCCTAAACCTAACCAATTATGTGGTTGTGCCTGGAACTGGAGAACTACTGACAACGTTCAAACGTTGGGAAAGGGAGTGGACTCTAAGGAAGGTCAGAAGGCCCGGACTGTCCTTCCCAGAGAAAGGGTACCAGAGAACACAGGTGGCAATTCACGCTGTACCTCGGCCCTACAATGGGCCTGGGAGGCTGCTGAGCTGGAGGCCCTTCCATCCCTCCTTGCTCCCTAAGCACACTTCTAATTTTCTCCACCTGTCTATCTCCCCAAAAGCAGAAGTGCTGACCAGGCCCACCTGACAATTTCTTTTCTCCCGGGAAATGTTAAAAGGGTATTCTACTTTGTATGTCAGTGTCTACTGAGTCTGGGTAGCATGAGCCATCTCTAAATACACCAACAGAATCAAATTTCTGAGCCTACAAAGATGACTGGACCTGTGATGTAAGTGACCATACTAAGGTGGCATCCTATAGGGTCTTTTCTAGATGGTCAGTTATGCTTTTCCCAGGCAACACCCACTGGGAGTCTTCCACTAAATCAGAGATTGTGTAGTAACTTGCTATAAGGCTGCTGTAGATTTACTTAAAAAGAAAGAAAAAAGGCTCAGAATCTGGCAAACGAAGGGTATTCTTGTTAGAAACTTAAAAAAAAAGGCCTATATGAAAAGAATCTTGTCACAACACTGATTTAAAAAGTATGCAGCAGAGTTAATAGAGCAGGTCTGAGCCTGCTTACGAGGCAAGGCCCTGCTTATAGCACCTGGGACTTGGCTGGTAAACAGTTCCCTACACTGATATAAACTGTCCCTAAGTGATCAAAGTGGCTCACTGTGCCTACACTGTGTACAATGTGGTTTACGCTGAACATCTGCTTTCCTTCTGGGAGCCTGGTTTGGGTACATGCTGGGCAGAGGGTGACCGTCCAGGGCACTGGATCTCTAGTGGGCTTCCCTGGGCACATGTTGCTGCTGCATTTCTGCTGCGGGAGGAAGAGTGTGCTGTGACCCTTTATGGGAGGAAGTGAGGGCAGGAAGCCTGCACATGGGCTCCTCCAGATGCCGCCTGAGTCCTTCTCCCTTGTGATCCATCTGTGACTCCTTACTACTCACTGTGATAAATCTTAGCCTTGAGTACGACTATGCGCTAGTCCCATGGGTCATTCTAGCCAATCACTAGCTGCAGGGGTGGTCTTGGGATCCTGGACACGAAAGTTTATGACGCTTGTAAGCAGTCTGGTAATAATTCTTGAGAAATGCTACTCAATACTGTGACATTGTTCCAATCATCCTCAAGTATGGTAATCTTTGAAGGTATAAAAGTAAAAAAATAAAAAAAATAAAATCAGTGCCAAGAGCCAAATCCGATGATCAGGATTAGTAAACTCACAAAGAGTGGAAGAGAACAGGTTCACACTGGTTACATAAACAGGTTCACAAAAGAGAGATCTAACAAATACTTCATTTAATAATTTCTTTTGGAGAACTAGACAAGATTTCCTGGAAGAATCAGGGTAAGAGACTACCACAGCTTCTCTACCAGATACCACCTGTTAACCAGGCATGCAAGAGGAAGTCCTATTCAGAAAACTTGCCTTCCAAACTGCACTATCTTTCCCATCAAAAATCCAAAATATTTAACCACCACCTAAAGCTTCTAGTTTTGTCACTTATAAGCTGGTGACTTCATGCAAGCCATTTTACTTCTGTAAGTCACTGAGCTGAAATCTTAACAGGTTCAAAAATAACTTCTAGGCCACCATCACTGCCTTCAACAAAGGTGGGTGTGAAACAAGTGTTATAAGAGGTAGAGCCAGCCAGCCCTATTTTTGTAGCATATGTCACCATTTCCACTCCCCAGTGACAAACACAAAACTTCCCTGAGCGCATCCTGCCTGTCCTTCGGGGCACCTCTGTCATCCGCTTATAGCGATTCCTCAGCATCTAGGTTATACTAAACTGAATCCAGGCCCTTTTCATGTTACACCCTGTAATAAATTTCCAACTGCTCACCCTTCCCTATGGCCAAACCATCCCTTATATCTTCCTAGAGAGAAGACTGAGACAGGAGCTGGGGAGGAGTGTGGGCTGTTGCTAGTATGAGGGGGGAAGTGCATGGCTGGAGACTCAGAGCAGGGAGATTCTTTCTAGGGGACACTCCAAAGTCATCTGTTATCCTGGGTGACCCCAAAGACCGTTTCTGATGGTGTGGCTATTATATGCTGCAAAGGATATGAGGTTCACTACTGGCCACAGAACCGCCAGCAGCTCTCGCTGTGCCTGACGGCTGAACCAAACAGAATCAATCTGGTTTCTTGCAGGTCTTTCAACGGTACCTGCCTCTAGCAACACTTTTGCAAACCGTTTCCAGGTATATGGGTAATTTGCATTCTCAGTGTCACCTTCCTTTCTGTTTTCGCACATAATTTCACAGACTTAAATTCTATGGCCGTACCGCTTGTGACAAAAGGTCCATCAAGGGGACACAGCTAATGCGAGGCACGGTAGTAGGCTTGAAATAACTGATAAGAGGTGGGGATGAAATAAAGTACAGTGTAGTGGGTAAAGGAAGACTCTGAGGTCAGAGAGCTTCCCGTGACCTTGAGCAAATTAATTAAATCTCCAGACCTTTTCCCCATCTGTAATATGATATAGCTGTACTTCACAGACTGCATGTCAGTGCTTAGCCTAACACACCAGAAATGCTCTTAGGATGGTTAGTCGTTGTTATCTAATCTCTTAACCAACGCTGCTGGTTAGGCATTACTATCCCAATTTTACAGATAAAGAGACTGTGATACCAGAATCAGAATCCAGAACTGCCCAAGTCTGGAGCTCAAGCTTCTCCTACCACTCACTGGCCACAAGATGCCCCATATTTTGTGACTTTCAGTGAGTCAAAAGCTCTAGGCCCGACTCTCAGGAAACTGTAATTCTAGGTTTTGTACTACTGATTATAAAACAAAGGGACCTCTATCACACTGAGGAGGAGGACAAACAAACTGGTTACCAAGCAATAATAAAGGCCTGCACCAGGGCTTTGAAAACAGACTGGAAGACTTAGGGAGATGGTTTGGAAAAAGAATCAGCAAAAAAGGATCCCCAGATTGAAATTCTGGATAGAGTCGAATGTCAAGAAATCAGGGGAGCTGACTGATAGCACAACTGTGTGAGGGGCCATTCTTGCATTCCAGGCAATAAATATGCAGTGTCTTTGTCATTAAGTCTCGGAATCCTAACATTTCACATCCATCTCTCTGAGAGAAATAATTCGTATTAGAATGGAAGCAAAACAAACTCCCTGTCCAGCTGACATTCAGAATAAGCAAGTATATCACACCCCACAGCAAGGAAAACAAACCAAAAACAGTTTGCACCCTGACATAAACCAAAAACAGCAGACCACTCAGTTTAGATCTGGTCCCCCAAATAAATCATACCTGGATCATTTCATGTAAGTTACCAATGTGTGGAGATATGACTTCAGTGAATAAGATAATCAAGTGAGAAAAGCTTTCCCATCGCGAGCACACTAACGTAAACCTGGTACGCTTGGTAATATGGTCGTTTTTCCTGTTTAAATATGTGTTCTGTTTTTTATTTGGCGAGGCAGCCCTTGTGAGGCCCAACTCCTTCACATCTCTTTGCAAGTAACCTTTATTTTCCTTATGGTTTTGGCTGAGTTTTCCTTTCATATGACCATATTAAAAGCTTTGAAAATTCCTGTAGTAAAGAAACTTTAATTTAGCATTTCCGAAACTTATCTGGGAGCCATAGGGTCTACAAGAGCATAAATTCTGATGCCACATATCTGCCACCTGGAAGCTGAATAACCTTGGCAAGTCACTTCAATGTCAAGGCTTGGTTTTATGATCTGTGGAATGGTGCATGTTGCTGGATTACATGTGACACGGCTGTAAAGAACCTCAAAGAGCACCCAGCACACTGCAAACCCCTGCAACGAACAACAGTTAGTACTTAAACAGAATTGATTCCTTCCCAACGTTCCAACCCACTCTAGTTTCTCTGCACCAAATTCCTGCAGGACACCCCTATTTGGGAAAAACAGAATTAAAGCTTTTAGGTCAGGCCATCTCCTAGTATAGAAGGAGAAAACCCAAGATGATCCTGATTTACATTTTTGCTCCTGCAGTTAGATGTGAATTAGGGGCAAGGTTCAAGCCTGAGCACAAGGTTTCCTTATCTGTAAAATTAGATTACCACACAGAGTTGAGGTTCAATTACAAAGCATCATATAAACGTGCACCATTATGTGGCCGCATCTTAGGAGCAGTAACCAAAATTTGCTATACAGTCCACAATGACTAAGAATATTGCTCCAACAGGGGGAACTTTATACAAATAAAAATAAACATACACAAAGGTCTTCACAAAAGACCTTCTATTACAAATAACCTAGTAAAATTCTTTTCTATAGACACTTACGTGCAAGTTTCTGACAACTGCTAAATATACGTCACCTAGGCCTTGCATAAACTGACTGAACAGTTAATGTAGACTAATGCTAACAGGAAACTTTTTACATTACACTGTCTCAACTATTCATACTAATGAAAAAAAGTAACAACACAGATGATAATTAAATAAACTGCTCATTACACAATCAAACCATACAACTGTGGGCTGGTTTTTTCCCCCCCTAATCAATGTTTCCCACACAGACTTAAACCAATTATGAAAAGAAAAATTGTACTTTCCAGGTCCAATAAGACTAGGATCCCAGTACCTTCAAGCCACACGCTTAGCAAGGAATGAGGGTGTTACTCATCAAGTTATTTGTATTTAACAGGAGCAGTGCAGCCACCTGGCTTTGAATTTTCTACAACCAGCCACCCATTAATGTTGTATTTCTCCACGGAAATGGGTCTCTTAGTAAGATGAGAATCTCAACCTCCGTTAGCCTGAGATTCCTGCAATGCAAAATAGGAATGACGTCTGCCTAGTACTGAAGACTGGTGACGAGTATAAATGACTTGGGAATATGCGGGGCAATGAACAAACTTCCAGTAAATGCTATTTTCCACACAGCAATTCTTAACTCGCTAACTCTGCAAGTTTACGCTGCATCGGAATTCTCCAAACTCTTAGGAAACCAAGGCCGCTTTCGGGGCCCCAGCTTCTTTGAGGCCCTCACCAACGATTAACAGCCTACACCTGCGTGGTATCTCCATCTGTAAACCACCTCCTGGTGCCCCTTTACGCAACTCCAAATCACCTTTTCCAGCTAAACCCTCCTGGCCCGGCCCCCAGGACCCCACCAGCAGTCCTTCCTTCCAGCCGCCCGCGCTGGCTTCGTCCAGATGTCGCCACGAGGCTCGGCCACGCACCGCCGGGTCCCAGGCTCCTGCCGCCGGGCCCCAGGCTTCGGCCGCCGCGCCCGCCTCGCCTGCGGAAGCCGGACCCCGAACCGGGAGCCACTTTCCACGACCCCGCTCCGGCTTGTTTCCCTGACGCAGGACTGGGTCGCACCCGGGGAAGGACCTGCGGGGCCTCGCACTGACCTGCAAGTGACCTGCTTGGTGCTCATGGCGGTCGCGTGGAAGAGCCGCCGTCCCGCCGCGGCCTCTCGCTCTCGTCGCCGCCTAGGCCTCGGCCCTGCCCATCCCGCGCGGCCGCGTCACGCCGGCGCACGCCGTCGTCCCCGTGCGGCACTTTTGTAGCGCCGGCAGCAAACCTCGCTGCCGTCACAATTGGTTCCGCCCCAGGGGTGAGGCTGGGTCGACCCCCAATCTCGGGCACTCCTAATCCGGCATTTTCAAACCTCCTGGGCGGGTCCTGGCTAGCCTCCCAGTCCTGCGGGTTTTATCCCGGGTGCCGACTATTAGTTCCTATGGGTCTGCCCCTTTCTCCAACTGCATTTCTTAGCGGCTTCTCACGGCCTAGAATTACCGCACCCCTCCCGAGGCCAAGTTCCCGCCTCTCCGCTGCGCACCTTAATCCCAAATACTCCTACCCACCCAAACCTTCCCTAGGCCCCTTTCTCAAACCCGGCCTCAGCTGTTCCCGCCAAGCCTCGCCTCCCACTTAAGGAATTCCTTAGCCCTCTCCTGGGCAAAATCCAAAGATTTTGCTCTTCTTCAAAATCTCCATTCCCACCCCAAGTTTTAGACCTCATTTTCTTTCCTGGCATTCCTCAACTGTTCATCTTCCGTTTCCTCTGGTGGAAACCCCAAAAGACATTCGTGACACTTTCCTCTGGTTGACTACATCCTGCAGATCCTGCTTCCACACCCGTCTCCAAAGCGTCCCTCTTCTCTCCATTTCCACCGTTATGGTTCCTGTCTAAGCAAGTGGCACTCCTTGCCTGGGCCCATGCACTGGCCTCTTAACTGGTCTTCTGGCTTCTGCTCCTGCCCTTTTCTAGTCTGTCACACAAAACCTGTTTTTAAAAAAATAATAATTAATTTTACCTTATTTATTTTTGGCTGCGTTGGGTCTTTGTTGCTGCACGCGGGCTTGCTCTAGTTGCGGCGAGCGGGGGCTACTCTTCGTTGCGGTGCGTGGGCTTCCCATTGCTGTGGCTTCTCTTGTTGTGGAGCACAGGCTCTAGAGCGCAGGCTCAGTAGTTGTAGCGCACGGCTTAGCTGCCCCGGGGCATGTGGGATCTTCCCGGACGAGGGCTCAAATCGGTGTCCCCTTCATTGGAAGGCGGATTCTTAACCACTGCGCCACCAGGGAAGCCCACAAAACCTGTTTTTAAAACATAAATTGGATCATGTCATTCACCTCTATTAACCTCTCAGTAGTTTCCCATTGCTTTTTTCAAAATTTCTTTTTTAAATTGTAAAAACTTGAGATAATAGCAAACTACAGGGAAGTGCACAAAATACATATATACATATGTGAATTTTTACGTATGTATACGCTCATGAAACCAGTAACTAGATCAATATAAAGAACTTTATCAACACTCCAGAGGGCTCCTTTATGCCACTGCCCAGTCAATACCTCCCAATTGTTCAATTCTTTGAACAACTGTTTCAATTTTTCTTGACTTTCATATAAATGAAATAATTCAGTATGTACTCTCTTGTCTTTCTTCTTTTGACCAACATTCCGTGAGATCTACCCATGTTGTTATACACAGCTGTATGTTGTTTTTACTTTGCTGTAAAAATATTGTCTTCTGATGAATGAGCATGGTATATACCTCCAATTACTTAGACCTTTTGAAATTTCTCTCAGAAACTTAGGAAGAATATTGGAAAATTTGTAGTTTTCAGTGTACAAGTCTTCAACAACTTTTATTAGATTTATTCCCAGGTACCTAGATGAGTTTTTTTGATACTGTTTTAAATGATAGTTTTTAAAATGTCCTACTTGTTTGTTGCTTGCTCCATACTACACTCATGTATTAATTTAAATTGTTTGTTTTGTATTCTCTACACACACAATCATGCCATCAACAAATAATGACAGTTTCACTTTATTTTCAACCTTCATATCCTTTATTTCTTTTTCTTATTGCACTATTGAAAATCTCAGTGCAAGTGTAAATAGAAGTGGTAATAGTGGACACCTTGTCTTGTTCTTGAGTTCACGGAAAGTATTTAATATTTCATCATTAATTAAAATGTTAGCCCTAGAGTTTTTGAAACTATCCATTATCAATTTAAGGCAGTTTCTTTATCATTCTAGTTTTCTTAGAGTTTTTAATCATGAATATGTCTTGTTTTTTAAATCAAATCTGTTTTCCCCCCCATCTATTAAGAAAACCATCTATTGAGAAAACCATGTCTTATCCTTTATTCGGTTAATGTGTTGAACTATATTGATTGATTTTTGAATGTTAAACCAACCTCAGATTCCTTGGCTATACCCCCACTTGGCCATGATATATTATTCTTTCTATAAATCATCAGATTCTATTTGTTAATATTGTGTTTAGGAGTTTTGCATCCTTATTCATAAGACATATTGGTATGTAGTGTTCCTTTTTTGTAATGTCCATGTCAAGTTTTGTACCTGAGATGTGCTGGCCTCATAAAGTGAGTTTGGAAGTCTTCCCTCTTTTCTATTCCTTGGAAAAGTCTGTAATATAGCTATTAATTTTTTCCTTAAATATTTGAAAGAACATACCACTGAAGCCATCTCAGCCTGCACATAACGTCATAAGATTTTTTATTAAAGGTTTAATTCTGTATTACATATAGGGCTATTCAGATTTTATCTTCTATCAGGTTTGGGAAGCTTTTTTCCCCCCAAGTAAATTAGTCCATTTCATCTAAATTATGAAACATGGAGTTGTTAATAATATGTTCTTTAAAAAAATGATCTGTAATGGTGTCTCCTTTCATTACTGATATTAATAATTGGTGTTTTATCTCTTTTTAAAATCCATTTTACTAGAAATTTATCAATGTTTTTAATCTTTTCAATGGACAAGATTTTGGCTTTATTCATTTTCTCTATTGTACATGTTTTTTTCTATTTCAGTGATTTCTGCTCATATCTTTACTATTTTCTTTTTCTATGTTCTTTGAATTCACAATGCTATTGTTTCTGGCTTCCTGAGATGGAAATTTAGATCACCAGTTTTCAAATGTTCTCCTTTGTTAACTATTTAAAGCTATAATTTTCCCTCTAAGCACATTTTAATTGTGTTCCACAAGTTTTTATGTCATATTTTCCTTATCCTTCAGTTCAAATATTTTCTAATTTCCATTCTTTGATGCGTATGTTATTTAGAAGTGTTCTGCTTAATTTCCAAACAACTGAGGACTTTCTAGTTATCTTTTCCTTACTGATTTCTAGTGTAATCCCATTGTGGAATTGTCTATTCTCCTTTTGGTTTGGTCAACATCTGATTTATATATTTTGAAGCTGTGTTTTAGGTTCAGACAAATTTAAGATTGCTTTAGCTTTTTTTTGTTTCAACACATCACTAAGAAATGTCCTTCTTTGTGCTTAGTTGCACATGTTAATTAGGGCAGTGTTATATCAGTGAAAGAATGTGTTAGAATGTGTCCAGAAATTCTTTTAATTTAAAAGTGTACTTTGTCTGATATTAATATAATCATATCGGCTTTCTTTCAGATAGTCTTTGTATGGTATATCTTTTTCCATCCTTTTATTTTCAACTTACCTGGTATTTTTACATCTAAACTGTATCTCTTATAAATGGCATATAGTTGATTAATTTTAAAATCCTGATAATCTTTGTTTTGAATTGGATTATTTAGACCATTTACATTAAATGCAATACAGTTGGATTTAAATTTACCATCTTGCTATTAATTTTCCATTCATATAATGTTATTTATTCTCCTTTCTTGTATTCCTTTGGATTAAGTATTTTCATTTATTCCATATTTTTCTTTATTGATTATACACTTTTTTTTTTTGCGGTACGCAGGCCTCTCACTGTTCCGGCCTATCCCGTTGCGGAGCACAGGCTCCGGACGCGCAAGCTCAGCGGCCATGGCTCACAGGCCCAGCCGCTCCGCGGCATGTGGGATCTTCCCGGACCGGGGCACGAACCCGTGTCCCCTGCATCGACAGGCGGACTCTCAACCACTGTGCCACCAGGGAAGCCCTGATTATACACTTCTAATTATCATTTAAAAATTATTCTTTTTTAAAATTATTTATTTATTTTTGGCTGTGTTGGGTCTTCGTTTCTGTGCGTGGGCTTTCTCTAGTTGCGGCAACCAGGGGCCACTCTTCATCGCGGTGTGTGGGCCTCTCACTACCGTGGCCTCTCTTGTTGCGGAGCACAGGCTCCAGACGTGCAGGCTCAGTAGTTGTGGCGCACGGGCTTAGTTGCTCCACGGCATGTGGGATCTTCCCAGACCAGGGCTCGAACCCGTGTCCCCTGCATTGGCAGGCAGATTCTCAACCACTACGCCACCAGGGAAGCCCCTAAAAATTATTCTTTTAACGATTACCCTAGAGATTACAATATGCGTCTGTGAATTTACTAAAGTACTAGTGCCTTAAATTAGTACTAGTACCACTTCCTCAACAATGCAAAAAACCTATGATAACTCCATTAACTCTCCTATCCCATTTTGTACTATTGTTATCATATATTTTACTTCTGCATATGTTTAAACCCAACAACATATTGTAATGAACGTTGTTTTAAAATGTGGTATTCTTCATTTCTTTCAACCATTCCATGTTTCCATCTAGGATCATTTTTAT
This sequence comes from Stenella coeruleoalba, assembly GCF_951394435.1. Lineage (NCBI taxonomy): Eukaryota > Metazoa > Chordata > Mammalia > Artiodactyla > Delphinidae > Stenella > Stenella coeruleoalba. Next base: position 100,165,071 of record NC_137156.1, on the reverse strand, counting down.
TCAGCCAGAAGAACTCTTTTAGTACTTCTTATACTGAAGATCTTCCAACTATTAATTTTCTCAGCCTTTATTATATGAGGAAGTATTTGCTCCCATTTTAAAACATGCCTTTTATTTTAGAATAGTCTTAGATTTGCAGAAAAGTTGTGAAGATAGTAGAGACGTCCCATACACTCCACATCCAGTTTCTCCTATTATTAACAGCTTGTATCAATATGGCAATGTATGTTGAAACACTAATATGTTATTATAAACCAAAGCCCATACTTTATTCGGATTTCATTAGTTTATACCTTTTTCTGTCCCGGGATCCCATCCAGGACACCACATTGCATCTAGTCATCCTGTCTCCTTTGGCTTCTCTTGGGATGGCAGTTTCTGAGAATCTCTTAATTTTTGATGATCATGACAGCTCTGCGAAGTTCTGGTGAGGTATTTTGCAGAATATCCCTCAACTGGGATTTATCTCATGTTTTCCTCATGATTAGACTGGGATTATGGGTTTCAGGGGTGAGGGAAGAACTTGGAGCTGAAGTGCCATTCTCTTCATGTCATGTTTGGATCAGACACACAAACTACTGAAACTGGCTCAAGAAGTAGAAAATATGAACAGACCTCTAACGAGAGACTAAATTAGTCATCAAAAAACTTCCCACAAAGAAAATCCCCAAACCAATGGCTTCACTGGTGAATTCTATTAAACATTCAAAGAAGAATTAACACTAATCCTTTACAGATTCTTACAAAAAACAGAAGAGGAAATACTTCCCATTCTATGAGGCCAGTACTACACCTTGATACAAAAACCAGACAAATACATCACAAGAAAACTATAGACCAATATACTTTATAAATATAAAAACCCTCAACAAAATACTAGCCAATGGAATGCAGCAGCATATAAAAAGGATTATACACCATGACCATGTGAGATTTATCCCAGGAGTGCAAGATTCGTTGAACATATGTAAATCAATCAATGTAACTCACCACATAAATAGAAAACAAAAATATGGTCATTTCAATAGAAATGGAAAAAACATTTGACAAAATCCAACACCCTTTCATAACAAAAACACTCAAAAAAACTAGGAAGAGAAAGGAACTTCCTTAACTTGATAAGATCATCTACCAAAACCCCACAGTTAACATCAGACTCAATGGTGAAAGACTAGAACTTTTCCCTCTAAAATGAGGCACAAGATAAGGATGTTTACTCTTAACACTTCTTTTCAACATTATACTGGAATTTCTAGCCAGGGCACTTAGACAAGAAAAAGAAATAAAAGTTATTCAGATTGGAAAAGAAAAAGTAAAACTATCTTTACTTGCAAATGATATGACCCTGTATAAAACTCTTAGAAGAAAGCGTAATCATAAATTTTCATGACATTGGATTAGGCAATGGATTCTTAAATAGGACACCAAAAGCATAAGAAACAGAAGAAAAAATGGATACATTTGACTTAATCAAATTTTAAAAAATTTCTGCTTCAAATAACACCATCAAGAAAGTGAAAAGACAGTATTTAGAATATATATAGTATATCCAGAATATATAAAGAAACAAAAAATACAAAAAAAGACAAAGATATATAAAGAACACAAACTCAACAATAGAAAAAATAACCCAATTAAAAAATGGGCAAAGCATTTGAATAGATATTTCTCCAAAGAAGAAATACAAATGGCCAACAGGCACATGAAAAGACGCTCAGCATCATCAGTCATTAAGGAAGTGCAAGTCAAAACCACAATGAGATACCAATTCGAAACCACTAGGAAGGTTAAAACAAGAAATATAGACAATAACAAGTGTTGGTGATGTGGAGAAATTGGAACTCTCTTAAATTGCTGGTGGGAATGGAAAATGATGCAGCCACTTTGAAAAGAAGTTTGGCAGTTGCTCAAAATGTTAAATACAGAGTTACTATGTGACCCAGAAATTCCACTCCTGGGTATATAATCAAGAGAATTGATAACGTATGTCCACACAAAATCTTGTACAGTAATATGAAACTTGTTTATAGCAGTGTTATTCATAGTAGCCCCAAAATGGAAACAATCCAAATGTCCATCAGCTGATGAAAGGATATACAAAACGTCGTACCTCTGTACAACGGTATATTATTCAGCCATAAAAAAGGAATGAACAACCAATACATGCTACAACATGGATGAACTTTGAAAACATTATGCCAAGTGAAAGAAGCCAGATACAAAAGACCCCATATTGTATAATTCCACTTATATGAAATGTCCAGAATAGACAAATCCATTGACAGGAAGCAGACCAGTGGTCGCCAGGGGTTAGTGGGAGGGAAGAATGGGGAGTGACTGCTAACAGGTACAAGGTTTCTTTTTTGGAGTGATAAAAATGTTCTGAACTTAGATTAGGTAAAAACCACAGAACTGTACACTTTAAATGGGTGATTTTTATATGTAAATTTTGTTTCAATTTTTTAAAAAAAGTAAGGCATATTGTAGATAGAAAAAGGGATCCAACATACAGAGAATAGAATTTCATGAAGAAGAAAATCAAAACAGAATTGGGAGATTGGATTGACATATATACACTAATATATATAGAACAGACAACTAATGAGAACCTGCTATATAGCACAGGGAACTCTACTTCATTTTGCTGTACAGTAGAAACTAACACACATTTTAAAACAACTATACTCCCCCCCACAAAAAGAAAACCAAAACCAAAAAAAGGAAACAGAACAAATCCTCAAAATTATAATTTATGAACAATTTCCTGAAATAAAAAAGATACAAAACTGTATATTCAAAGAGCACACCACAGAATATAACAAAAAGGAAGCAGACTCACAGATACAAAGAACAAACCAGTGGTTACCAGTGGGGAGAGGGAAGCAGGGAGGGGCAATATAGGGATAGGGGGTTAAGAGGAACAAACTATTAGGTATAAAATAAGCTACAAGACTATATTGTACAACATGGGAATATAGCCAATATTTTATAATAATTATAAATAGACTATAACTTTTAAAAAAATAAAGTTTTATAAGTTCAAAAACTACACAGAACATACCACAAGCCTGAATAAATCAACCTAAAAAAACAACATCAAGACGTATAATAAAATTACTGATCTTTAAAAAAAAAAAAGAAATATCCTTTGGGCATATTGGCAAAAAAGAACACGACTTACAGGAGAAAGAAAATTGTTTTGTCATCAGACTTTTGACAGCAGTGCTTTATACCAGAAGAAAATGGAATAACATATTAAAGAAAATGCGAGCCAAGGATTTTATATCCAGCAAAACCGACCTAAAGAACAGAGATGAGTTATCGACATACTAGAACTCAGAGAGGGAATTCCCTGGTGGTGCAGCGGTTAAGAATCCACGTGCCAGTGCAGGAGACACGGGTTCGAGCCCTGGTCCAGGAAGAACCCACATACCACGGAACAACTGAGCCCGTGAGCCACAACTACTGAAGCCTGCGTGCCTAGAGCCTGTGCTCCGCAACAAGAGAAGCCACCGCAATGAGAAGCCTGCGCACGGCAACGAAGAGTAGCCCCCACTTGCCACAGCTAGAGAAAACCCACGCGCAGCAACAAAGACCCAACACAGCCAAAAATAAATAAATAAATTTATTAAAAAAAAAAAAAAGAACTCAGAAACTAGTCTTCCTATGAGCCCTTCCTGAGGAATCTTCTAGGAATGAACTTCATAATTATTAGAGAGTGAGGAAAGGACTGATAGTGAGCATGAAAAGATATTTGTGTGTAAAACTAAGCCTTAGCGAGGGGAGAGGTTATTGTTTACAATGGCAGATGCTTTGACAGTGAAGAAATAGGATAACCATTTAAATACATGAGAGGAAGATGGGGAGAGTATGTGCAAAAATTAAAAAAACCCTCTAATCATAATTAGAGGTGGTGGTATTACTACTGCTACTCTGAGATTGTGTAAGGTGGGATAAAGCATCCCCTGTATCCTTGAGACCAAGGTTTTCAGTGTGGAGGAAAAGAGATACAAATGTAATATAGAAGAGATTAAGTAAAAACACTAGTCCTGAAGTTGAATTGGAAACAGCATGTAATCCTTATGTGTATGCATGCATGCATGTGTGTGTGCACCTTTTTTTACCCTGCTCTGTTCACTGAAAAGATCAAGAAACGATTTAAAAAAAAGAATGCTAGCATATTAAAAATGTTTATTAAGGCATGGCTCCTCTGTTTCTTTTCATAGGACTAAAAATACCTCTTGGTATTGGTGTCATGAAGATGAATATATTCTCAGTTGAAAGTAACTTGCGTCACACAAACAATCGAACAGTAGCGGTGGTTTATATTAATAATGAACAATCTCAGATCCTTGTCACCTGAGCTGCGTGTCTAGCTATAACCTGTCTGCCTTCGCTGTAACAAGAGAAAGTTGGTTGAAATGATTTCTAAGGTCTTTTTTTATTGCTGTGAGTCTGATCATCATTCCATATTATTACACTGAATACGTGCTTTTCTGCACTTCAGCATACTGTGCCTTATTTAAATGCACATTAGGAAACACTTTTCTGAAGCGCCTTTACCTGCCATGACACCTTCTCTGTGGGTCTTCCCTCTACGATCGCTTTTCTCTGGAACCACAGGCATCAGGAGGCGATTGGCTAAGGAAAGCGTGTTGCCACCAAACTTTGGATTCCTCTGCAGGCATCTGAAAGGCTGAGCTGGACCTATACAACTGATAGTGTGAAAAAGTTTCCAAGATGAGAGAAAACCACAAATTTCAAAACAGTATACAGTAAAACAACATTGGGGTTTGAAGAAAGTATGTGGAAATATTCACTTATTTTACCTTGCAGTTTTCTCCCGGGAGTACAATACGGTGGGTGGAAAAATGCTATGAGAAATGGGGGGGCATTACCTTTCTTTCCACATATCCTTATGCAGGTGCTTAAAATTATTTTAAAACTGAAGAATCATAAAGTGCATATAGTAAAACGTACAGCTTGATGTATTTTCACAAACTGAATATTCTCGTATAATCAACACCTAGATAATGAATCAGCACAACCCCAGACCCCAGGTCCCCCTCATGCCCTCTTCCAGTCAGCACCCACCACCTCGGGTAACCACTATCCCTATCCCTGTGCTGTTAATTTTTTATGAGCATGAGTCCTTCTACAATATAAAATATCAAAAGAAAAACAGCCTCAAAGTAAGGATTCCATTTATTTATCCAAAACCCAAACAATATAACCTATTCTAGAAAACCAAAAGTAAATGTGGGTCACTAACTCCAAGAAGCTCACAGACAAATTAAATAACAGCGCTGGTGGAAACAAATACAGTGCTGCCAGCGCAAGGGAACGCTGGGGGAAGCTGAGGAAGGTTTCACAGAAAGGTAGGGCTTTGGAGAATGAGGAAGAGCTGGCTATCGACTGTTGCAAAACGTACAAAGGCTAGAAAGAAACGTTGTGAGCACAAATGAAGCTGGCTCTTTAAGACACCTGTTCATGGGGAGGCCTGGTTACAGGTTAACCCTAGCTGTTTTGGCTTCTGAAGCCACCAGTCAGAATGACATCACTGTTATCAGGTTACTCAGATGGAGGGCATTTGCTGGCCATGTAACGCGGAAAAGGAAGTCCTGGGGAACGCACCCCTCCTTGCCCAGGAGGGGAAAGCCATGCAACGCCCAGAGGCTGGGAAGCCTATTATCAAATTCAACCACTGTCAGAAGTACATCTACAGCTTCAGCGTGCCGCCATGCTGCCCCCTCTGCTGGCAGGACGTGGGCTCCAGGAAGCTGGAGGAAGCACCTGTCAGCATCCCTAATCCGTTTACCGATGGGCATCAAGAAGAGTGTTCATTCCTCCTCAGACCAACTCAAGGGACGTTTCTCAGGTACAGTGTTTTATGTGTTGCATTGGATTGTGCAAAGCTTCCCTTCTCTGTTTTAGTCACTTAAACTTTCTTTTTCTAACGTGCTATATACAGTGTGAGATTTGGTGGATAATCTTTTCAGCGGTCTGGTGTTAAATCCTAAAATGTTGGCCTTTTTGTTTCATAAGAATAGAAGGGTGCATACTTTCCTGGAATGATAAGTGCAAGAATATACGAAGGTCAAACCTGCTTATACAATTTTAAGAGAGGAATCGATAGCCTGGAGATTTTTTTTACCCATAGATTTTGTGCTAAGAGGCTAACTGGGAAAATGACCCAGCAGCTAATCTCATCAAAATAATACCTTTACTTCGAGTTAGTTTGTAACATTTGTGACAAGCAGGTACCCTGCACAGAGCCTGAAGGATGGCCACGTACAGACTATTTTGCATGGAGGTGCATGAAATTGAGACTAGAGCTGGTCTGTTTCAATGGTAGACGTCACCTGACTTTAAGAAACATTTCAGAAATCAAAAGAAAGGATGGTGCCTTCTTAAGAGTCCTGAGTTTACAGGTGGAATTGGAACTGGCCCTGCACGAGCCAGGTTTCAAGAGAACAGTGATGAGTAATGGTGCGAGCTTTGGGAAGTGTGTCGTGCACACTATTGTGGTCTGATGCCCAGACCTTCCTGCCTCCTTGAAACATACCCTCCTGAGTCCCTCCTGCCCTCTAGTGCTGGTTTGGGATAAGAAAATTGGAGTTGACTACTTTCCTGCTCGCTAACTTCCTTAATCAATTTCCTTCCAGTCCCTATGGGGATGAAACGAACCGACGTGTGTACAAGGCATTGGTCAAACACTAGGGGCACAACAGACTGCACTCCTGACCCTTCCTCGGGGAGGCAGCGGGATGCAGAGGGGACCGTGCAGGCTTGTACGCCAAGAAGCCCCCCATTCCTACCCTGATTCAGACCAGCTCCAGGACCCTCTCCGAGTCTCTGGTTCCTCACCTGTAAAATGAGGACCCACTGACCTTGCAGAGTTGTGAGGGTCAGTGAAAAGGCCTATAAACCTGGCCCGGGTGCCAGGCACGACGTTGAACCAACACGCTCCTTCCTGTCCCAATATTTTCATACTCAGCTCAGAACGTGACTGGGAGAACCTTCATTTCTCCCTTAACCAGATTCATGAAGCCCAAACTGTTTTATAAGGCCCCTCATTCACGCTAACTTGGAGTTAGTAACTGGTTGGATTCCGAAAGCTTTTGAACAGAGCTTAAAATTCAGAATTCACTTCCTGTAACGCTGGTTCACTCAACAGGTGCTCACTGAGCAGCTGTGTGTGGGAAATGCTAGGGATGTCACAGTGAACAAGCTGCTGCCCCGCTCTCCAGAAATGACACAACACGCGACAGGCTTTCAGGCTAGCCCCTGAGAAGCATTCCTCTCTTCTGTGATGTGGTGGTGACACTAACAGCCCTGGCCTCCCTCGGCAGCAGCAGAAAGGAGGTGGTGGTGTGGAAATACATCGTGTGCTTAGGCATCTTCCTATCCCCCTCAGGAACTCAGGCCAGGATCTGCAGAACCCAAGGAGCCCCCTGCCCACCAGTCCCTTGAAGGCCGAGTTCCAGACTAGTTTTTTCCCTCTCCTCCTGTTTCTAAACCCTCAGGACCAACTCCCACAACTCATCTTGAGACAATTTCATCTACTTCTTAAGAGAACCAGCAGTGACTCAAAGGAATCACGGAGGCTCTGATCTAACTAGATGAGGATCCCTCAGGGCTGCCATATAGGGCCGTGCAGCTTGTGGACTGCACAAAGGCACCTGGCCAAGGCAGTGGCGGGTACCGAAGTTCAGCCTGCATTCCACTCACCCCGGGCAGCACCCTGGGCAGACCTGCATCTGCAGGAAGAAGGGGCACCTTTTCTTAATCTGTACAAAACTATCATATGGGATAGGGGTGGCCCTGGCCCTGCCCCATCACATGCTTCTGTAACACTTCTCAATCTATTAACAACTTGTTAAACTAAAACTAGAAAAGTCTTCTCTGGAAGCAGGCAAACCCTGTGAGGCAGGGACCTCATTTCCCGTTGTGTCACTAGCACTTCACTTCAAATGACAGGCCCGTAGTTGACATGTTGCATGAATGAGAAATAACTGGAGGAGAGCGGGAGTGAGAGGGAACGCCTGGGATTTAGGCGGGAAACAGAGAGGCTGTACATGCAGGGAGTGATCTGCGGATGGCACACATCCAGGTCCAGCACCGTGATCGGCCACCCAAGACTTACTGTTTTTCCCAGCTTCATTCTCAACCTCTGAACCCACAGGGTCTCAGAAAACTCACAGTGGCTGCAACAAGACGGCCTGGGGGGACTGCTCTGAAGAGGTGGGCAGCCATTTGTGTCCTTGGCCATTGTAAACCCCGGGACTGCTTGCTTGAACGAGGAACCAAACATTCAGAACTGTGGTCTGACAAAGGAGCGCATCATTTAAAAATTACCTGACTTATGTGACACCTCTACATGGTGGCACTCAACAGGCATTTTACTCTTACAACCAGCTTGCTAGGAGCTAATGCTATTTCCATCTCACAGGTGAGAAAGTCTCGGGGCAAACAAGTGATAGCCTGGGATCGTATATAGAGGTTAAATTACCTGGAGTTATACATCTGATGCACAGCCTCGGGGGAAGAATAATTTCAGGAAAGAAGGGCTGTCCAGGAAAAGTGAGTGTGGCCACGGGCTTCAAGACCATATTAGTTTCAAAGGTAGAAGCCCACTGAGGTGCTTTCAGGACCCTCTCACCCACGTTGGCCTGAGGAATGGGCTGCCCTCTCACACTTAAGGAGGAAAGAGTCAGGAGCTTCCTCAACAGCTGACAGGGGTGGGCCCCTCTGCTGCAGAGCCAGGCGTCATGCTGACGTTACGCTCCAGCAGGGCTGGCCTTCCAGCACACTCACCTTTAGGACTGCGGGGGCCAAGAAAATCCAGAGCGGGTGCAGGGCACTGTTTTCTATCTCACACGTACTCTTGGCCTTTCCACTAACCTGGCCTCTGGCACCGAGGCCGAGTTCTGGCACCGGCCAAGAGGGGAGGCCCACTGTTCTCCTCCCACTTTAAATACCAATTCCACACGCCTAGTGTGTGCAAATGAGAGGACAAAAACGCTCTTATTTCTTCCAGGGAGTATGACGGAAGGTCTGATCTTCACGTGGGGATAACCAACACAAATGGTAAGTGCGCTTTCATAGCTTAAAAAGTTCCCCCAACACCTGGTTAGAAGAGAGCAGTATTTCTAGAGAGAAAGTAATGTGGCTACGTTACTAACGATACTAAGTATCTGAAAGCTCTTTAATGTTTTCTCAGCCAAGAGCTGAGAAAACATTAAAAACATTGCAAACGTGTATGTTTTTTCTTAGTTTTTAAGAGAGGAAGAAACAGACATCCAGAGAGGTTGAGTTGTCCAAGACCTCATCTTGTGTTAGAAGCAGACCCTCTGCTCCCAATGCCACACTCAGCCCACTGCCACTGGGTCCTCATACTTGGGGTCTCCAGGGGCCAAGCAGGAACACCAGGGATAAACTGGGGGGACACAGCACCTGAGCGTGCGGTAGGCCCTGCGAAAGTTTGCTTTAAAAAATCAGAAAAGCAGCACATTTAAATAAAATGGTTCCTTTGGCCAGATTTAGCTTGGAGGGCACAGTCTGCAGGAAAAGGCCTGGGGAGTGCCGCCAGCAGGAGGGTGCAGGCCTGGGAATGGTGAGCGAGGCCAGCCACTTGCGGCTGCGATCAGGTCCCACAGGTGAAATCTGATTACAGCCCTTGCTGCTCCCTTGAGGCAGGAGAACTGACACTGTGAACAGAAACCTAGGACTGGGTTTTGAACTCATTGACTGTCACGAACAGTCAAATCTGCACCAGTCTTTGTCAGGAGAATTGTACTGCTGATTTAAGGAAGTGAGACGGACGCCTTTGTAGACAGAGAACTTCAACAAAAATATCTGGAGATGATCACCCCAGCACCTATTACTGTCTCGTTTCTCTGGGACAACCTCGGGTGCTGAGAGCAAGGAGGCAGAGGTTCCCTGGAGGAGGGGCTTCGAGAGCTCTCGGACTGCAATCGGGAAGTGCTGTCTGGGCTCCTGTTGTGTGCAGTTAGCAGGTGGCTGCTGTCCCGTTCACCGGGGTGCGTTTCCCCTGACGCCTCCGTGTGATTTTGGTTTTGGCGGCAGGAGTCGTGTATAATTACACGGTGCACGGTGTCCAGCGAGATGAAGCGGGCTGGGGGCAGAGCGTGAGCATCCCGCTCCTGCAGCCCGGCATGTTCGGACTGATGGACCAGTGGGACAAGTACCTGGAAGACTTCTCCACCACGGGGGCCTGGCTGCCTCACAGGTAGGACAGGGCCCTCACTCACCACCAGGTGCCATCACAGCTCACAGAGGACGCTAAGCTGCACTGACTTGCATGTTGAGCCTGTACTGAGATAGTAGCGTCTGTAACAGAATTAAGCAGGGGCTGAATTACTTGGGGTTTCTGCAGAGGTGAGCTAGCACACATTTCCCCAACAGAACCACAGCACTCTAAGAGCTGAAGGGACCAGACCTTAGTCCTCTAGTTATTTCACTTATTTGACTCCTTTACACACTCGACATTTAATAATATGTACAGCAAAACCCACAGTAGTATATTCCCTTAAAACAAAACAATTTTAAAAGAGGTTCAAAATTTAAACCTATCCAAAGCTCCCCCATTTTAAGTTTCAGCAAGTTTGAAATTAATTTATCGATTCCTTGCCCCCTTTTCACTGTAGAAGATATATAGCATACTTGTGGACTTAAACTGTCCTGATGCTTCCCTTGAAATAAGTTTAGACACTGTAGGATATCATAAAACTCAGACATGGAATTCCACTTCGAGAATCTAGAATTTCAGTGAAATTAAGTTCTCCAAATTGGGGCCTATATGCAACTTGAGTCACCACTCTGGACATGTCGGTGAGTCCTAGCTGTACTTAAGCTGCAAGCAGAAATAGCCCCAGATGCCAAGTGTCCCTCTGAACTGCACCTCTGGACACTATGTCATCAAGGGGGCCAGCACACATGGGGGCCCAGCTTGCAGCGAGGTTAAAATTATGAAAGGCCTTGGGCAGCTCAGGGCTAAGCCTTGTCTTCTCGACGCCCTTGCCCCATAAGGTACGAAGAAGACCACCACAACTGCTACAGCTACGCCCTCAAGTTCATTAACTGCGTCCTGGCCACACAGGGCGAGGAGCGGCTGGACCGGGACGAGTTCACGGAGAAGTTCGTGATCCCGAGGACGAGGAAGGCTTCCAAGTACATCATGCTCTACCGCATGATAGAAGAGCACGGCTTCTACGTCATCGAGCCCCCTGGTCCCCAGACAAGCCCACGTCCGGGAAGCGGCTCGTGCTGAGCGCGCATCGCACCTGAGAGCAGACAGGAAGTGATGTCTGGGGGTTCCCGCCTGGAACAGCTACTGGGCCTCTATATGTCTTCAACTGTGTTTAATAAAAAAGAGTTAGACGGCTTCCCTTTACGCATATTTCAGCTTACTGCAGTGTAAGAATTTACGAAATGAATAAAAATTGTCCTGGGTTTTCAAAATTGTAGGCACCACAACTAAAATTGTTTTCACCGTAGTTTGGGGTCCATGTTACAGCGTAAAGTGGCAGCATCTTTTTTTCACAGAGCAATGAGAACTCTTCCTATAAATTAAGTAGGGAACAAATTCACCTTTCACTGTGAATCCAGAAATTGGGGATTTGTAGGAAGAGACCCTTACAGTTTATGAAGTAATGACTGCCTTCACCTCATTGTTTTTATATAAAAAGCACATGGTAACCTTTTGACAATCAATAATAGTTAAAAAAAAAAAAAAAAAAGGAAAAAGGTCTCAGAATCTGAGCCGGGAACCATGCACTCCTCCTGGGTCAGCCTTTCTGTGTCTACACGCACAAACAGGACTGGCAATTCCTCAATCAACCTGTTTCCCTGGCCTGAGGTGGGGAGTTGGGGTGTTGGAGTTACCACAGCGAATCACCTCCTCTGCCCACTCTAGGTGCAGAATTCAGAAAGGACACGATGAAAGTCCGTCTTCTGTCTCTCATACCTTCAGGAGGAGGAGGGGACGACTGAGATGAGTAACCACAAGGATTGTTAACAAGGATTGTTAACATTAGAATTTTTACACCCAGATAATCAGACTTTAAATAGCCAGTGATCAAAACATTTCAGGATTCCTCTTTGGAAACTGCTTCCAGAACTCTCTGTTTTTGACCAAACGTGATATACTATCCACCTAATCTTATTCCTCAGCGTGGGCACCGAATCATGTCTAATTTCCAAAAACCAAACCCATCTTCAAGGTAGCAATAGTTACTCAGTAATAAAGATATTCCGAAAACTTGCTACAGATTCTTCAAGCTTGTTTCCAAAGAGGCATTGGTCAGTGTTCCACACTAGCAACTTCAGTGGGAAAAATTGCAGGCAGCTCAACATTTGCATTTGTTAAGTTTTAGGACTGTTCTTTAAGAAATACAAAACTTCCTACCTAGAAAATGAGACCACCTTAAATGACCTGCCTGCTACTCTGTGTTCAAGGAATCATAAAGACCTCAGCGGGTAAAGATGAAAGGGGCGTGGGGTTTGGGGGATATTCCGATTTGCCCCATTCTCTTTAAGCTCTGTCTTAGGACTCTGCTTCCCTGGACCAGTTCTTTATCCTATTATTAGTAATCATAACAGCTGCAATTAACGCGTATTCATAAAAGACTCCACACCAGAGTAAACACTTCTTACTCTTCTCTTTTAATCTCTAAGACCATCCTGTGAGGTAGGTACTGACATCATGCCCATTTTACAGATGACAAGGGAAACGGACTTGCCCAAAGGCACCCAGTGGCAAAACCAGGGTTCAGACCAGGTTTGACTGCAAAGCCTGTGCAGTTACCTCCAGCACCTAGTGACCCGAAAGCGACCAGTGGCACGCAGGGTGTACGGCAACTGGGTCAGCAATTTGCCATCGTTAGAGAAGATAAGCATTCTGCTTTCATCAGCATTCAAATATGAACAGCAGATAAGAAACATGTCATAAAACAATTAAAATAAGAATTGTTGGGACTTCTCTGGTGACACAGTGGTTAACAATCTGCCTGCCAATGCAGGGGACATGGGTTCAAGCCCTGGTCCGGGAAGATCCCACATGCCACAGAGCAACGAAGCCCGTATGCCACAACTACTGAGCCTGCACTCTAGAGCCCGCAAGCCACAACTACTAAGTCTGCGTGCCAAAACTACTGAAGCCTGTGCGTGCCACAACTACTGAAGCCTGTGCGCCTAGAGCCTATGCTCTGCAGCAAGAGAAGCCACCACAATGAGAAGCCTGTGCACCGCAACAAAGAGTAGCCCCGGCTCGCCGCAACTAGGGAAAGACCGCGCGCAGCAATGAAGACCCAATGCAGTCAAAAAAAAAAAAAAAAATTGTTAATATTAGAAACGCTAATTTCATGCTTTCTCCAAGTGCTTGACCTTGATTTTCAAACAAAGCTTTAACAATCCCCACTCCCTATTTTCGGGGCTGCTCTACACCATGGAGGTGCCTTTGGTAGCGGTCGGCCTCGTATTTCTTCTTTCACTTCAGCAGGCTACAAATGCCCTGCTCACAAAACCACAGTACCAGCCTACAGGTTTTACCCCAGTAAAGGAAATGCGGCATCAGAATACCACAGACAGATGGGCGACGTGGCTCAGCTCTGCAGAAGTGAGAGCTGAGAATCCTCAGCACTGGCACCGACTCCAACCCCAGATGAAATCTGAGGTCCACCTGGCAGCCCAAGTGCACTCCTTCACATCAGCGGTGAGCGCAGCCCTGGGCACACATCTGTCTCCGTCAGTGCTCCTGGGATGATGGACGGCTGGGCTCCCGTTCACAGCAAGGCCACAGAGTCACTGATCCGCAAGACTAAACTAACCCACACGAAGGCATTTTTCCAAAGCCTCCACAGCGTGCATGGATTACTCTTATAACCAGAAAAACCCAATAAACGATATTAAAAAAACAAGCCACCCGCAATGGCTGCACCTCGCTCCCTTCGTGCAGGAAGTGCTTACCATGGTACCCCTCCCCCATCCCCAGAGCTGTCTTCACTACTTTACCTCGAACTTTTTCTGTCACCTCCTCCTCCACTGTGTTACCTACCAGGGCATAAAATAGGCTTTTTACTTCCTAGAGGAAATAATTATGTCAATGCTCACACTTTTGTTTCATCTGAAAGGGAAAAAAGCACACCTATAATGTGCCAGATTCTTTCACAGACCATCTCATTTAGTCTGCGAAACAAACTCCGGAGCTAGTAATTATGCCCACGTCACAGGTGAGGAAACTGACGTTCAGAGGGGTTAAGCAATGTTCCCAAGGTCACCACTGTTTTCCTAGTGTAGACCTGGACTCTTGGACCCAGGTTTTTCTTTTTTTGTTTTATTTTGTGTTTTTTTTTGCGGTACGCGGGCCTCTCACTGTTGTGGCCTCTCCCATTGCGGAGCACAGGCTCTGGACGCGCAGGCTCAGCGGCCATGGCTCACGGGCCCAGCCGCTCCGCAGCATGTGGGATCTTCCCAGACCGGGGCACGAACTCGTGTCCCCTGCATCGGCAGGCGGACTCTCAACCACTGCGCCACCAGGGAAGTCCCTGTAATCAGGTTTTAAAAAATTCAATTCGGTTGGAAAAATCACAAGTGGGAGGTGGGTGATGGGGAGGAGAGACATTTAATTTCTTTTTAGCCTAAGTACTTTCCCCACAGGGGAACACTAAAAACCACATTCAAGTAAAGAGCAACTTTTTTTTTTAAAGAAAATGAAAATGGTTTAATAAAGGTAAAATAATTAAGACAAAATAAAAACTTTAACAATAAGTAACAATGAACTTTCAGATCTGTATGCTATGCTCAAAAATGCTGGGAAACCTAACCAGGTCCAGCCTGGTAAACCTGCCTAAAACTATGTCCCATTCATGTTGGTTTAATCCCTGCCAAGTGTTACACATAAACGAATTATTTTATAGAATTGAATCTCTTTATGAGGGAATTTTAGAACAGTGAAGGCACAGATATCACCATTTTCCCTTATAGTTTGGGGCTGAGGTCAGAAGGCCAGCCTCCACAAAGGCGGGAGAATCAACCTACGGTAATCATCTGTGTAAGCAGCAGCTGTCACAGGCAGTGTGCACTGTGGCTGTAAGGACATGGTGCCTCCTCCTTCCCCCAGATGAACCCTCACAGCTGCAGAGCTGAAGGGTGTTATGGGCCAGGCTCTGTGCTTAAAGCACCCTGGAAGGACCAGCCCGCTGCATCCTCCAGCAACCCGCTGGGGGAACACTATTATTTTTTTGGCAGTGCCACGTGGCTTGCAGGATCTCGGTTCCCTGACAAGACGTTGAACCCAGGCCCACGGCAGTGCAAGTGCTGAGTCCTAACCACTGGACCGCCAGGGAATTCCCACTAACATTATATTATTATTTTTACTTTCTTTTATTGAGGTGAGAGTCATAAACAGTATCATCGGCCCATCTTAGAGATAAGAAAATCAATGCTCATAAGGGCAAGTAAATCGTCCAAGGTCACAGAACCAGGAGAGGCAGAGCTGAGATCTCAATGTGTCCTTTCTAGAAGGCTCATTCCACTACACTGACTTCAATAAAATTCTCTCTGGGGAAACTACGAGCTAAGAACCACACTCTGCACCGACGTTCCTGACCTTGGATCCACAGAGGGTCCTCATGGAATCTGCGAACCCCTGACACTGTGTGCCAAGTGACATGGACCAGCACGTTCCTGGTGACAGGGGCCCCGGGCTATACCCCAACCTTGAGGTTGCCAGCACACTGCCACTGCCCCGCGTTGCCAGCACACCCCAGGCCCTGCCTGGAGTGGTGGGTGGCCTTCCCCTCTAACCTCCACTGGATGAGCCCTAGCAGGGCTGTTCTGTTGACTCATATGATTTTTCTGGGCCGGTGTCACTTCAGCTGTGGTGATCTCACAGAGGTACCGAGGGCTCTTGGTTCAAGTCCCCCGCGTGGACATCCTGGCGGTGGCATACGGCGGCCACCTCTGAGCCTCCCTATTCCTCCTGTGGAGCGTCCCACTCCCTGAACTCAGAGGCTGCTACGGGCTAAACAAGAACACAAAGGTATCTGCCCCATCTCGACTCTCACTATCCAAACATTGGCTGTAATGGTTTGCAAAAAAACATTAGCCCATATTGGCTATCCAAGTGAAAAATGACGAATACGTAAGAGCCTGCAGCAAAATCCTCAAGTTCTGAGTGTCTGAACCGAACAGAGGCCGCAGCACACGCCGCTGTCTTAGCCGACTGCCGGGAACTTATGCTGTTTAGGTGTGTAGTGTGTTACCACTTCATTTTCCCCACTTTATTAGGTGAAACTGTCTCCTCTGGAAGTGGAGAAGTCCATGAAGAAAGCAGGTGAGTTTCAGACGCTGAGGAAATCCCCTCTGTTAGGAAAAAAAGCTGGAGCGACAGTCTATTGAGAAGGGTGATCATATAAAAGGTATAACCTCGGCCAAGTACGTGCGTCCCTTTCCTGTGTATGGTTTTTGCATTGGGTGGGTGACAAAGCACAACTTGTGAAATGTGTGGGTTCCACAAAGTCTCGCAGTCTTCTGGAGCATGGGAGCTATTTTTATCAAGCTAGTGAGATTCGTGTGTGGAGGACGCACAGCCAGTCAGCGTGATGCCACTGAGCACATGCTGGTACAGATGGAGAGTTAGAAAAATGATGGGGAACGAGGATCTGGTGATGGACTTCGGTTTTAAAGCCAGCCTGGAAGGTCTGGGAGATTTATGTAAGCCTGACTGCAGCTGCATGGAAGGCTGCAGCAGCTCCCCCAGTGAACCCCTGAAATTCCCGAAGGTGACTACTGCAGAGCAAATTTCCAATCTTGATGAACCTGAGCTTTTTTTTTTTTTTTTGAAAACAAAGCGCATGGCCTGCTACACGGTGTTCAAACCATACACATGACGCAGGAGAATCTTTCACACAAGGCTTCTTTGACGGAAGATGATGCTTCTAGGCATCCTTCTAGAGCTTTCAGTTACGGATAATAACTGTGGTCTTTCCGCTTACACACACCTTTAATGTAGCCTTTATTCCAAGGAGTCACCACAACCTTCAAAGCGTATCAGCTGATGATACAGTACCTGGAGAGCTGAGAGGGTGACTGAACTTTGACGAAGGATTCATGGCAGAGTTTTTACCAGAAAGGCATTCGATGCACTGATTAGGCTTGGAAAGGAGTGTCATCACAAATGATGAATGAAATAGGAAAGAAACGGCTCTTGAAATTTTTTGCTGACTTTCAAGGTTTTGATAAAGTGGTGATTCAAAGCCAAGTCTTCTGCGGTGTAAGGAGCCCGGAGTAAGCAAGGCGGACGGTAAAAATGCTGACCAACTCTTCTCATCACTGATGAAGAGCAAGAAGGTTGCCACAGGCTCTTTCAAACGGATGGGCTTTACTGGTCTGAAACAGGGAAGGAAGGGGAGCTCCATCACCTGGACTCCAAATCTGTAAGACGCAGATCACGCCGACGAAACGGTCTGGCTGCCAGAGCGGTATCGTGAGGAGAAGAGAAGCAACCCCTTAAACACTCAACCTCAAGCAGAATCTTCAGTCATCAGGAGCTCTAAGCCCAAGGTCAAGGGAATGCAAACAGAGGCCCATTTTGGTGTTTTCATCCCACAGCTTCCCAAGATGGTTCTTAGCCATCCGCTTCTGGGGTACTTGGTGTCAAGGAGAAGGCTGCCGGCCAGTGATGTGAATTTGGGCGCTGGGTGGATCTCAGACATTGTTCACCGTCCCCTCCACCCATCCCCCCCACCCCCCGCTGCCCCTCAGGCAACTCACTGTCATCTAAACAATTTAAAAAAGGGCTTCGTTTACTGTGTTTTACCAAATATTAATTGCATTCACTATATATCTCCATTCATTTTTTCACCACATATTTTTATTTTATAACGAGTTCAGCGAAGCAAGATACAATTCTTATCTAATCCTGCACAATACTGTTGTGTACTCTACACAACGTGCCCACCAATAGGTTCACTGAGAATTAAATAATGAGGTAATGTGTTTTACAATGCTTCCTATGATACAGAAATCCTTGGTAGACAGTAAATGGAATTTCCCATGTTTGCGAAATTGGCTGAAGTTCCTGGAGAGCTGGAGACGTGTGGACAGAAGCCCCTCTTCCAGGACAGATTGGACGTGGGTAATGAGAGAGGCAGGTGCACAGTGGTGCCCTGAAAACTGCAGAGCCGCCTGGAGAGAAACTACCATTTCAGGTAAAATCAGAGAGTAACAGAAGTTGCCTGTTGCTGGGAGGGTCCTCTTGGGACTGGCCTAGTCCAGCCCCCACGCAGAAAGGACGAGGCCCTGAGGCGAGAGGCCCGGGGTCAGTGAGTGACCGATCCAAGGACAGAACCTGTAGTCCAGTCCCCGCACAGGGCTCTTCTTCCCTGTGTAATTTCAACTTCTAACACACTAACACTTTCCGGTGCTGGGAGTGCCACGCTCTTTAAAATTTTTACATTAATGGGCAATTACAATAAAAGGACTCTTTACCTCGCCCTGAACTTGGCTTATACAGGAGACTCAGTAATATTTGCTGGTGAAATCAGAAACCTGAGGCTGAGTTGTTAAAGTTCGTCTTGATCGCTCCTCTCCCGTGAAGAAACCCAACGGCTTAGAATCACCTCCTGTAACCAATCAAAATACAAAGGCGACTGAATTGCAAAAACAGAAATGAACGAACGTGAACACGCTAGGCATACAGCATCGCAGAGACATTTTGTAGAGAGCTGTCTGTACAAGGATGATACCTGCTCCCCATTCCTTGTAACTAAACATTTGGAGAAATGTGAATGTAGCAAACAGACCTCATGTGGAAACATCTACAGTATCTCCAGTAATCACCCCAAGATTTTAAGAGCTACCCCTGCTGTGGTCTCCTACCAGCACATTTCAGGAACAGGAGTGCTGGTGCGAACCCACCGTTCAACACAGTACCAGGTCTGTGACGGTGCCGGTGTGTCTGGGGCAGCATGGGGAAGGGAGACGTGGGTCTCGACTGGCATTTTATGAAGAGCTGAGCCAGTGGGTGTGAGCAGGATAAACAGGGGGACGAGGCGCTTGGGCCCTGGGGACCAACGGCTGGCCTGCTGCGGGATGGGCAACTGGATGGCGGGTCGGCAGTGCCGGCAGAGAAAATCCCGCCAGGAAGATGCGGGAGCCTCAGCCCAACACAGGCCCCCAGCAGCCAGACAAGATGTTCAAGGAGGTGGCGAGCCAACAGTGACCCTTGTCGTTTCAGGGGCCGAGACCCAGGAGAGGTCTGGGCTGCTCCCGGCAGGGGCGGAAACCAGAGGACATCACAGGACAAGGGGCCACAGGGCTAAGGGGGAGCGAGGCTGGGTTCAGAGGGGAAGGACCTGAGAGGGCTCTCATCGCCGAGGCGAGATGCTTTTCCCGTCCTGTCTCGGGACCACAGGTTCCAAGGGACGCAATACGCTGGGCAGAGCCTTTGTGACGACATGCATTTGTTTCCGAGTTCACCTACCTGAACTTTAATTTGTTTCATGCATTCTGGTGACTCCATTTCTTTGTCAGTCATGGTGGAGGGTTTAATCAAATAGCACAGCATAAATTCCTATTGAGACACGGAAAACAAACTCCGTATCCCACAAAACAAATCCAAATCTGGGCAGGAAACGCGGCCGCCTCCACCCCCTCTCAGCGTGTGCTGCCCGAGGCTCACAAAGCACGTCCGTTTCCTCCCGGGACGTAACCAGGCCCCTCTCTGGACCAAAGACCTGCCGTTCAGTCATCGTTGACACGGCAGGAGAATGCAAACAGAGCGCATATGCTGATCATAAACACAGCGTTTAAAATATCCAATACTGGAAACAGTTTAGACCCCTATTTCTCTAGGACACAGTGACTCGCACAGGATAAAACCTAAGCAACGTAGCCTGTGCCCAGGCAGCCGCCATCTGGCCCTGCTGGCCCTTCCGGCCTCAACGCCCTGCACGCCTCCAGCAGCTGTGGGAAGGAGAACTCAGAGAGTTACTGAGTAACAGAGAACACACAAAACTTTCATTCTTCGTAGTCCTGGTATGAGACGAAATGTCCCTTCTAACTTGACGGCAGTGGGATATCGGAGAACACAGGTGGGGCAGTCACGTGGCTCTGGGTTTGAATCCCAGCTCTGCTCATGAGCCGTGTGTTCTTGGATTGGTCACCCAACATCTCTGACTCTGATTCCTCACCCTTCGGATGAGGACAATAACAGGGTAGTGAGAAAAGACATAAGGTGTTTAGCGATAAATATTAATTCCCTTCCTCTCTCTCTTTGAGAGATCTGCTACCTATGAAAAAACAAACACGTCAGTGTTTTTTGAGTCGTCTGTGAATGAGTGGGAGTGGATTCTGAGCACGTGCTGGTTGGGCTTGCCCCGAGGAAGGAAGGCAATGCCCACTGACACCCATCACCATGGGAAACCTCGGAGCTCCACCCCTGGAGCTGTGCACTAGCTGGTGGGGGGACAAACGGAGAGGAGGACCAGCTTCCAGAGCTTCGTTCACACAAATGCTCTGCGGTCCCTACACGTGACTTTTATGCTTCTACCACAATTAAGACGAAAAATCCAACCATTTAAATGACACGTGAACCCCAAAGCTGATGCGGTGTTACCTTGGAGACACTGACTGAAACTCTGCTCAAGGCAGCCAGGGACCGCCAGCTGAGAGGTCTGCGAGGAGAGCCCTCAAAACGGTCATCCACCAGCTCGATGATGACAGAGTAACTGGAAAACAAGGCAAAGGGTGTTTTAAAAAAAAAAAACATGAAGTCAACCCATTTACAAAGAACAGTGCTTGGGACTTCCCTGGTGGTCCAGTGGTTAAGAATCCACCTTCCAACGCAGGGGACGTGGGTTCGATCCCTGGTCAGGGAACTAAGATCCCACATGCCGCGGGGCAAATAAGACCGTGTGCCGCAACTACTGACCATGCAGGCCACAACTAGAGAGCCCTGTGCCACAACTACAGAGCCCACGTGCTCTGGAGCCCAAGCACCACAACTAGAGAGAAGCCTGAGCCCCGCAACGAGGAGCCCACGCATCACAGCGGAGGATCCCGCGTGCCGCAACTAAGACTCAATGCAGCCAAAAATAAAATAAATAAATAAATATTAAAATAAAATAAAAATAACATTGTTTGTCCTACCAAGAACGAAAATACAGAAAATAAAACACACAGCATCTGATCCTGAATTCCCCTAGACTACTACTGGGAAAAGTATTAATGAAAAACTCACACTTTACATTACAAACTATAAGCCTGATTCAGCACTTACAGGAAAGGAACAGAAATATTTCTCCCAGCGTGAAACCCATGAATTCACTCAACTGTTTAGATAATAATACTCACTGATATGAAGATGAATAATTACTATATAGCAGTAACTGCACAGATTAACTCAATGTTTAATGCTAAAACATAAATTATCCTGACCTATTTATTATTTTATAGATAGTGTAACAACTTCTACTTATAAGGGACAGACATATAGTATCTATTCCTATTAAACCAGGAGGAATTTGACTCTAATTATTTGTGTGCCTCTGAAAATTAAACTGGGGCTCAGAAATTTCCTCCTGTCACTTTAAGCCATGAACTTATTTACAAATCACTCCAATAAATCATGAGCTTGCGATGAACACACACATACTAACATGTACAAGATAGATAATCAACAAGGACCCGCTGCATAGCACAGGGAACTCCACTCAATTATTCTGTGATAACCAAAATGAGAAAAGAAACTAAAAAAGAATGAATGTATGTGTATGTGTAACGGAATCACTTCGCTGTACAGCAGAAACACACACAACACTGTAAATCAACTATACTCCAAAAAGAAAAAAAAATCACTCCAAACCTTGCGTGGTAAAACGGAGGGCCTTTGCGATACAGCACTGCAAAGAGAAAGAAAGAAAACTGGTAACCGCTCGAAATCAAAGTCTCATTTCATACTTATATTTTCTTCTTCAAACACCCAGGGCTCTCTATGTGGGTAACCTGTAATACACCCTGTGGTCTGTTTTTAAAACCCAAACTGTTTTTTCCCCTGGAACAAAAATTAGCAAAGCAAATCTGGTGCCAAGACCCTAATACCCTCGTCCCACCCGCACCCCACAAATGAACTCCAAATCCAAGTATAAGCAATTTTTGTCCTGTCTCTTGTCTTACACTCTCCAGAGAGAGAGTGGGAAATCATGTCAAGTGTGTCAAGTTGGTATAATGAGGACCAACATTCAGTTATTCATTTCAAATCTTTTGAATCGTCATTCAGGGTCTGAGCTCCTCTGGCCGGTACAGGATAGGTGCTTGTGCCAAAGATGAATGAGACTCATGCCTACTTTTAGGAAATTCAAAGTCAAGTGGGGAAAAAGTCACATAAGCACACACGCCACTCGGAGACCCGCCTGCCCACCTCATTCAGTCTGTGGAGGTCAGAGTGGCTGGCCGGGGTCTGCCGTGGATGGTGGAAGTGCAGGCGAGCCCTCGGGGGCACACAGCCTGTGGCAGGGTGCGGAGATCTGCCCACCAGATCTGTTTGCTCTCTCCCCAGGCACGTGAGAGACACCGTATCAGCCTCCCAAGCAGCAAGGAGTGGCTGTGTGTCCCAGGGCACTTCCTGATTGGCCCAGAAAACCCTCCCCGGCACCGAGCCTGTGCTTGTTGCTTTGTGAGGCCGAGTGAAGCTCGTGGGACCACAAGAAGAAGCCGGGCCCCTGCAGTCCCTGTGGGAGTTGGTCCACCTGCCACTCAGACACTGGCTTTGGATTTCACATGAACAGAATTAACTTCTAGTGTTAATTAAGCCCATGAAATCTGGAATTTATACGTAACTACAGCCGCAGGAATTACCTTAACTAACAATTATATCCGTGAGCTTGTGCAAAAACCAAGGCAGAAAAGCTTTGTTTCCTTTGAGGAACTGGCAGAACTTTTCCTTTAGGGCATAAACCCGGCATTTAATCACGTTTCCCTTTAGCTCACGCACCACGAGGTCAGAACCAGTTTAGGACCCAATGGATGATACAGTAACCCTTCACGTATATTTTCCATGGTCACCTTTCCTTCTTATGAACATATTTCCTATTTAAATTGTATTTAAAGTATTTGGCAAGTCAGCTCAAATTCACTGTGTAAGGGCCCACATTTAAGTAAATATCTAAACACCTATTTCTCAATTTCTGGGGACGTGGTGCAGTGGAAGGAGACCCTGTACTGGGATGAGACTGAATTCGGGGTTCTGTTTTGGCCTGATCTCTGCCACTCCTAATTGTGTGGCTTTAAACACATTAGTAACTTCCCTGAGCCTCAGTCTCCAAAACCATAAAATGAAGACACGAGGGGAAATTAAAATCTCCTCTAGCCCTCACCTGCTATTAGCTATGATCAGTTACACATCCTTCACCTAAGATGCATCTGGAAAGTGACACAGCTCGAAAGCAGCTCCGACCCCCAACTCAGGCCATTCAGATGCCTGACTACGATGGAGGTGCAGCTGAGGAGTTAAAAGCATAAACATGGCATCAGTCAGACCCCAACTCAAGGCTCAGCAATGCCAAGACCATACGATGACACTTGGGTTTCAATCTGCTTATGGAAAATGGGGGTAATAATGCAGGTGGAGGTGCTCGAAGAGTTACCCATGATAATAGAGATTACGACGATAACAGCGTATTCAGAGGGGAAAATGAAATAGTTTTACAAAAGTGCCTCCCAGGTAGAAAGATGAAAGCTTCAGAAGTCTAAGAAATAGTGGGTATTTAAAAATAAAGTCTGAACGAAGAGGGAGAAGAGAGGAAACGTGCTTTCTTACACTAACACCAGACGTGGCGTGCGGAAGGAATGATAGAGTCAGAACACAGTGATCAGGGCAATAATCAATTTGGGCAACCACTGTAACTACTAGGGAACCAGATACTCAGTGTCACCCTACAAGTCACTCGTGAACTACAAAAGGAAAAGCGCAGACACCCGACAATGGCTGCCCTATTTTAAAAAAAATTATTTTTATAAAAATAAAACACAATAAAAAACGGCATCACCAGCAGTAGGACAACCTGACATCAGGCACCCCTGGACGTGGCCCAGTGAGGACACACATCACCCGTGCTTGCAAAAAAACGGCAAGCCCGAATCTAACCACGAGGAAGTGATCAGACATACCTAGACTGTGGGACACCCTACGGGACTCTTCAAAAAAAGTCAACGTCACAGAAAACAAACAGGTGGAGGGACTCTTTTAGATTAAAAAAGACTGAAGAGACTGCAGTGGTTGAATGGTGGCCCCCAAAAGATATGTCCACGTCCCAATTCCTGGGACCTGTGAATGTGACCTTATTTGGAAAAAGGATCTTTGCAGAGATTGGAGGGATGCAGCCACAGCCAAGGAACAGCTGGCGCCACCAGAAGCTGGAAGCGGGAAGGAACGGAGGGAGCACGGCCCCGCCAAGGCCGTGGTTTCGGATTTCCGGCCTCTAGACCTTCTGCTGCTTTAGGTCCCCAGTTTGTGGTCATTTCTCATGGCCTCCCTAGGAAACTGAAAGTGGCAAATGCACTCAATGTGACAAATGAATCTTGAGTGGAGCCTGTCAAAAAAATCAAAAACCAAACAGCCACAAAAGACATTGTGGGGACAAGTGGGAAAATTGAAATATGGACTGGATATTTTTATGATATTATATTACCGAATAATTAATTAATATTAATGAATAATCAACAATGAATTGTTAATTATTCTGATTAATATTAATGAATAATTCTGATTTCTCTTAGGTATTATATGATGCCATAATTATGGAGGAGAATATTCTCAGGAGTTGCATGAAAAACACTTATGATTTAATACGTATTATGTGTGCAAATGTGGAAAATGTTAACAAAAACATTTAAAGTCTGATTAGAAGAATAAGCCAAGAGGGTGGCTTGGGAAAGAACTGAAGATGGGGATGGGAGGAAGGTGCGCCTCCCTGCTCTGTGAGGAGCACGGGGCCCCAGGGCCTCTCCCTTGGGGCAGAGCCAGCCACCAGCTCTGGGCCGATGCCACGACCAGCAATGGTTCTTCTCTGGACATCCTGTAACTCTGCTGGCTTCTAACGGCTCCCCTCCTTCTACCTGTTTTGCAACTTCTAATTTGCAGGGAGCTGGGGAATCACATGATCAAACTCAGTCCACGTGAACCCAAAATTGGAACGGGTGGGAATGCGTAAGATGAAAATAGAAGGCTGGAGTTGGTTTTCGGCTTTCTGGCTGGCAATGTTAGTCAGGTGTGGTGGGAAGTACACAGAGCTGGGACCCAAACAGCCCTAACCTCTGTACTTACCAGCTGTGGGACCCTCGGCAACTCCCCTGACCCTTCGAAACCTCAGTTTCCTCAGCTACTGAAGGAGGTGAGCGCCACACGCCTCACGGAGCGTGAAGATGAAATAAGACGGGAGAAGAAAAGCACCAAGGCACCTGGTCACCATAGGAGCCAGCAGCAGCTTCTGGGGTGGGGGGGATGTACGGAAAGGCTCCCAAGTGATTTCTGGCCTGGTTTTCAGCACAGGGCAATCAAGGTCAACTGGCCCAGCAGCTGCGCCTGATTTGAGATCTTATCACCTGTTCCAAGCGCTGCTCCTGGAATGAAATCTGATTGACAAGACTCAGTCAAGGGAAGGGTTTCCCTGATAAGATGTGAATTTCCTACCGGCCCTTTGTCATGAGTCATTACCTCTGTGAGCAGAAACCATTGTTAAGGGAGCACGTCCTGGGTGTAGCCTGTGTTCTAGGGTATGTGTGATCACATCACTCGCCTTCAAAATTAAAATGATGCTGGTAAGAGACCAGCAGCACCATGTAGCCGTGCCTGGAGAAGAGGTCAAGTTTAGGAAGCTGCTCTTTCGCACCCCAGGCTAGCGCAGCTCCTGAATTCTCCCTAAAGCAGGAGATGTGAAGACACCCTTCATGGCACTGCTGGGCTAGAAACCTGGTCTCACGCTAATCACACAAGCAGCTCCAAGGGCACGATACACCCCTCCTGCGGCAAAGCCCTTGGGGGGTTGGGAAACAGCAGCTGACATATTTCTTTTCTTTTTAAAAGTCTGTCCATCTGTCTGTCCTTTCATCCAGCCTTATAAGGCAGTTTATTTTTCAATGCGGAAAGTTTTCTCTACCCACCATCCACAAATACGGCTTGAGTACTGAAAACACACGCAGTAAGGTATGCTTACAAGGCACTCAACAGAGGTCCCTTCCCCTGGCTACGTTTTGTTTTTATTTTCTATAAAGAAGATGCTGTCTTATAAAGATGTTGTTATCCATGTTACATGATGAGTGAACGGAAGCTCAGAGAGATGAACTGACCTCTCTGAGGTCACACAGGTAGTAAGACGTGGAACCGGTGTGAGCCCGGAGAGCTCTTTCTGTTACCCCTACCTCCTCAGAGCGCGTCACCGTGGCCTGGTCAACTGGAAAGTTCTGCTCAGGTTTCGCCCATTCGGTGAGCACACTGGCCTGCCAAGCGCTCACACGGAGCGGCTATTCTCACGGGGCAGGGAAAGGAGAGCAGGGCGGGGAGCCAGTGACGGCAGTGCAACGGCTACGTCACTTATTGAAACGCTGTGACCTGTGGGCCACGCAATCATCTGGAAACCTGGCAAACTAATCTCGAGCTGGTCCCGATCATTCTGTCCGCAGGGCTGGTCAGGTCAGCTTCCCTAACTACTCCCTCTGCTTCCATTCCCGTCCCTTGCCCCCCGCCCCCCGACCCCTGCCGTCTATTAGTAAGAAAGTACACAAAGGTCCCACTAAATCATGTTACTGAATATGTCACTCCTTTGCTCAAAATCTCCCAGGACTTCCAATAACCAGCATAACACCCCAAGTCTTTGCGCAGCCCCACGTGATCTTCCCCAGACATCACCTCACGTCACTCTCCCCCTCGGACCTCTAAGTTCTAGACGCACTGGCCTTGTGCTGCTCCTAAGTCCTGCCTCAGGGCCTTTGCACTGGCTGCTCCTTTGTGCCTTGGGTATTCTTCCCCAGACTGTCAAGTGACCTGTTCCCTCACTGTAGTCACGTTTCTGTTGTTGTTTGGGGCACATCTTTTCAGAGAGTCCCTTTCCTAACCACCCTAAGTTTCTTTTTTACTCTCTGTTCCTTTACTCTGCTTTATTTTTCTTAGTACCCTGAAATTACAGTACGTATTTATGTGTTTGCTTGTTTGTTCCTCACCCCTGCCCCGCCCCAGCACGTGAGCAGCTCCACCCAGGGAGCTTTGTCTGTCTTGTGCACCTCTGTGTTCCTGGCACCTAAGAAGATCTGGCTCACACAAGACCCTGAGCAATTATCTGGTGAATGAGGTGCTCAGCGGGTCCCGACTCCCTCCTATAAATAAAGATGAGGGAGGCAGTACTGTTTAGAAGTTCCCAAGGGCCTCGGCTCCAGCATTCAAAGCCCAGACTTATGAGTTACTGACCCTGGGAACTTTTAGGGGCAAATGACCCTTTCTCTCACAACTTCAGTCTCCCTATCAGAAAAACGAGGATGGTGAGCTCTGATCTTGTAGAACTGCTATTAGGATTAAACGAGGTCGTGCACGTCAAACGTCTCCTACAATGCTTGGCACACAATAAGGGCTCAATAAATGTCAGCTGTGATTATCACCACAGTTCTACAATGATTATTAATGGCACTGCACACAATCTGACAGGTGAGACTACCCCAGAAGATAAGGGACTGCCCTACATCACACACTAAAGAGAGGTGGGGGTAGGGACTGTGGACTCTCTTCTAAGATCTCAGAGTGGAAAAGAGGAAAACATACCCTCCACCCCGATCCAAACATGATTATCTAAGGCAGGAGGACATCCATCATCTCAGGAAAAAACAGCAACAGCACATATAACCGATTCGATTTTCACCCCAGGATCTGATGTGAACCCTGGTGTGCTCACACTTGCCAAGCCAAGAATCACTTACGCAAATCTGTTCCGTACTTCAGGCCCGGTTTGGGCACCCAGCCCTTGCTTCGGAAGTGATGGTACGCCATGTACGTAGTCCTGAACGTAGGCTGAACTACGCGGAAGGCGTTCCAGAGCTTCACAATCGTTAAAGGCTCCTACGGTTGTTGGGGGAAAACAAAGCATTATGACGTATGTATCCACCCATTATCCAGCGGTGAATCGACAACATCTATACTAAGTGTGAGCAGAAGATAAACAAACACGGTGCCCATGACAAAGGGTTTAACCACAAGATCCAGACCCGCGCTATGCGCTATCCAGTGTGGCGGCAGCCAGCCACTCCTCTGAACTTAGATGTGTTGCCAGTGTCAAAAGAACACTGAATTTCAAAACTGAGAATGAAAAAAAGAATATAAATTATCCCAGCAATTTTAAATATGTTGGGTTAAATATACTATGTAAATAATGCAAATCAATTTCAGCTGACTTAAAAAAAAACCTTTTTAATGTGTCTACCAGAAAACTGAAAACTATGCATGTGGCTCCCATCTGAGGCTCCCATCATGTTTCTACTGGACAGCACTGCCCCAGAGGACCTGTGAGAGGCCCCCTTGAGACAGCAACCCTGCAGGCTGGTAACAGCCAAGCGAAGCGGGGGAGGGCAGCGGAGGGGCTGCTGGTGGGAGAACAGTCCAGGCAGAGGAATGGGGGCGGGCCGGGTGTCCACCAAAGCCAGAGGGCGCACGTTGCAGCACGCACAGACCCTAATGGGTAGCTGCGGTTTGCCAGGCCACATTCAGAAAAGCCAAAAATAATTCTGTAACATTTTTACAAAAACATGTTCCATTTATTCTTTGAAACTAGAACATTTATTGCAAGGCACAAGTTAGTAATCCAACTGCTTCAAAGGGAATTTTGTTTCTAAGGTCGGACTTGAAGACGCTGAGAACGGTTCAGAGAACAGTCTGACGTGCCAACACAACAGGAAAGACCAGGTAAGTTTGGAAGGTTTTCCGCTTCATTTCAGTGCTGACTAAAACGGCCAGTCCTTCAGTTAGTTGGTTTACGGATCGGTCACTCAATGAGACTTGCTCAGTTTGTCTCAGTCTGAGATTTTAACACCATAAGTATGAGCTAGAGTTGGTTTTTTTTTGTTTTTTCTTTTCTCCTTTAAACAAAACAAAACAAAACAAAACAACCGGTTGTCCCTAAGGTGGAAACTCCATATGTGTGTGGTCTTGAAATCCACCCCCCTCCAAAACAAGCAACAGTCTCGTGGAGAAGGCCGAACTTCCGGCTTGGACAGCCCACCGAGTTTCAGAGGCTGAGGGTTCTACAGAGCAGCTGGAACGCCCCGACAAATGTCAGTGAAGGCCCAGGGAAGGAGGTGGGGTGGGCTAAGGACGGCCCCCCTCTCAGACAATGGGTCACCCGTCAGCCAGACACCCGTTTCCAAACCACTGGGATACTCATGAAGGGGACTTACACAGTTAGAAGCGGATGAATGACGAAATACGTACCCTCAACAACAGAATAAAATGTATTTTCTCTGTTCTAATGTTCTGCTTACCTTTTTCATCTTAATTTTAATTTCACGTGAATTATTTTGAACAGGTATTGTATTCACATGGGCGAAAATTCAAGAAGTACAAAAGTATACGGTGAAGTCTCGCCTTCCACCCAATTCCTCTACCAGGAGGCAAGCACTGGGATTAACGTTCTGCTAAGGGCAGCAGGATACAGCACAAAATCACGGGCTTTGGAGCTGTCCTGACATAGGTTCAAATACTAATTCTAACCAGACCAGCTGTGTGTCCCTGGGTGAGTTACGTGTTTCCTCAGCCTCAGTTACCTCGTCTATAAAAGTCTTTACAGGCGCAAGTTGAGGACTAGAAGTACTGCATATAAAGTTCCTAACTTACCGCCTTTACCGAAGCAGGTGCTAAAACACGGGTAGTTTCTATTTTTGCTGTTAATTTTTGGTACTGCTCTGACAGATTTCCTGATCGTTATAGAAGATACTGCTATCCTCCTAGTCTCTGGGAATGAAATTCAGTCTGAAAGGGTCAAAGCTGGCTTTTGCCTGAACAATCCC
This sequence comes from Stenella coeruleoalba, assembly GCF_951394435.1. Taxonomy (NCBI): domain Eukaryota; kingdom Metazoa; phylum Chordata; class Mammalia; order Artiodactyla; family Delphinidae; genus Stenella; species Stenella coeruleoalba. The sequence goes on along the minus strand of NC_137156.1, from coordinate 100,135,005 downwards.
AATTCAGGACCCAAAGCCTAAACTTAGAGAAAAAATTCAATTCCAATTTTATCCAGTGAAAGTGGACACATTTGTATTACAGCAATATGGAAATTACTACAACCTGCTTTTAACATCAGGGAAATTTTAAGTGGACTGGGTCTGAATAAAACATCTTACCTTCTCATAGTAGATACTTAGACATCCCAGAGCATAGACCAGGAAGAAGGCCTAAAAACAGAGAAAGCAGAAAATGCTCATCAGAAACTGTTCCATGTTGAGAAATTATTTTACAGACTGATTTCTCTTTGCATTAAATACAAATTAATGTCCTTATCACCATCCAAATGGTCACATATTTTTAAACATAAATGGTTCATTCAAATTTCAAGGATTAAAATATGAATGTCATAAAATGGTTTAGAATCAGTACAACACATTTCTATGAAATTTTCCATGTATTTTTTCTTTATAAAAACACACGGCTAAACTGAAAAACGATGTAAATAGCAACAACAATAGAAACCTGTGCTCATTGGATTTTCCTCTGTCAAATGACCTTACTAAAGTGAGAAAAGAATTTATAGAAAAAAATAAGTAGAAAATTGTGGAAAGTGGGCAACGCAGACTTGGTTTGTGTAAACCAAATGAGTTTCTTGGTCACTCTTGCTGTAAAGTGATTTCCGATCGAGTAAACCCCATCTTCCATTAACTTCATTGAAAGGCACCATGTTTCATTCACGTGGGGAGGCAAGAGGAACGGCAGACAAGGTCGGGCCCAGCTGAGTAAAATCACACTGACGTGGAAATAAAAATAACTTTCTGACAAAAACAAGACAATGCCAAGCACTGACAACAGCAAACAGGCCCCGGTGTTGGCTCTGCCTGTACAAGGGGATTAGGATCTGCGCTGATGTCTGAACAGCTCAGGTGAGGCTGGTCTGTAGTAGTCAATGATGAAGAAATGGTGGCTCTAAATGCTACTTTCTTTTTTTTTGCGGTACACGGGCCTCTCACTGTTGTGGCCTCTCCGGTTGCGGAGCACAGGCTCTGGATGCGCAGGCTCAGCGGCCATGGCTCACAGGCCCAGACGCTTCGCGGCACGTGGGATTTTCCCGGACTGGGGCACGAACCCGTGTCCCCTGCATCGGCAGGCAGACTCTCAACCACTGCGCCACCAGGGAAGCCCAACTACTTTCTTTTTTAACATGAGGATGGAAGATGAGATTTCAGGTATCCTGGAGGGGCCTCTGGTGCAGGTGGCAGCAGGAAGGTGGTCCCTGCCCTGAGCCCTCAGGCTTCTGCTCCACCACAGTGGTGCTGATGGCTTTTTTCCTCCCCACCCAGGGCTCAGGACTCAAGTGTACACAGGCTGTGAAGGTGCAGGGCTTTCAAGCAGTGACAAGGTCCTGCTAAGGAAACACCGTCCTGACCCTCAGGAATTGCCCCAATCCACCCCACCGTCATCCTCTCCTGGCCACCTGATGACACTTCTCTTTACAGCAGTGGTCCTTTAAGTGTGGTCAGTCTGGGGATCCTGGGGTCCCCATGACCCTTGCAGGAGCTCTCAAAGTCAAAACCATTTTGTGTGATCAAGGCATTATTGGCCTTGTTCATACTCATTCTTCCCAGAGGCTCCAAGACACGTGACACCACAACAGACTGAGCGCAGCAGCAGATGTGAGAATCCAGGGGACTTCTCTTAAGCCAGACCTTAAAGTCTTTGCCAAAATGAAAAACAATGCCACTCTTTTCACTGGATTTGTTTTGTTTTGAAAGAATAGTTATTTTAAATAAAAATATTATTTATGTTAATGTATAGTGGGTTTATTATCATTAATTTAAAATGAGTTAATAAACACATATTTAAGTTTTCATTTTAATGTATAATTTGGTAAACACTGACATATAACCCACGTAAAAATACTCCTTGGGGTCCTTCAATAATTGTTAAGAGTACATGTGGTTTGAGGACTACTTTATTTATTTATTAAATTTTATTGATTGATTGATTTTTGGCTGTGTTTGGTCTTCGTTGCCGCGCGTGGGCTTTTCTCTAGTTGTGGCGAGCAGGGGCTACTCTTCCTTGCTGTGCGCGGGTTTCTCATTGCGGTGGCTTCTCTTGCGGAGCACAGGCTCTAGGCGCATGGGCTTCAGCAGTTGTGGCATGCGGGCTCAGTAGTTGTGGTACGTGGGCTTAGTAGTTGTGGCTCGGGGGCTCTAGAGAGCAGGCTCAGTAGTTGTGGTGCACAGGCTTAGTTGCTCCACGGCATACGGGGTCTTCCCAGACCAGGGCTCGAACCCGTGTCCCCTGCACTGGCAGGTGGATTCTTAACCACTGCGCCACCAGGGAAGTCCCTGAGAACTACTTTAGTTCTACCCAGATCCAAATCGAGAGCTTCTCTGAAGATGCAGGTGGTTACCTGCCAGGCCCGCTTCTCTGGGTCCAGCGCCCTGATCCTGGCCGCCGCCACCTCGCGCCTGGACTTCTGCGAAGGCCTCTGTGCTCCGGCCCCGCAGCCCGTCCCCGCAGCCCGTCCCCTAGGGCAGCCCGAGCTACCTTCTCAGCACGTGAAGGCCCCTGGCTCCCAGGCGTCTCGTGGCACTCGCCCAGCGCTCTCCCTACATGGTCGCTTCACTTCCGTCCCCGGACACACTGAGCTCACTCCTGCCTTCGCCTTTGTAACTGCTGCTCCCACACCCGGAGTCAAAGGTCCCTCCTCAGAGAGCTCCTCCCTGACCACCCAGTTTGTGTGACCCCGTTCCGATCGACTTCCTCAGAGCATTTACGTTCGCCTGAAAGTATCTTTCTTAAGTGTGTCTCTCCAGCTAGAATGTAAACTCTGTGAGACAGAAACTCTGCCTGCCGTGCCCTTGACCTAGAAGGGGCTCAATGCTTGTGCTGAAAGAATAAAGAAGCAGGTGTGGATCCCGCCCATGGTCTGGAGCACGTGGCCAGGCTACCCAGGGCAGGTCTCCCAGCTCCGTTTCCTCGGGGTGGACACTGTCCTGCTTCTCCTTTAGCTCCTGGTGACAGCCTGCTGCTTGCTCTCCTGTGGCCCACTACTTATTAACGCAACGCACTGCTTTTTCAGATGGACACAGATGGTGGCAAAAAGGTGCAACAGAAAAGAAAAGGTGGTTCCTCAAAAAGCCAAGTCCTTCTTTTCCTTTCGTTTTCCCTCAACTTTCCCTTCTGGGTTCACAGTGGTAGAACAGGAAGATCCTCTGAGATAAGCAGACCTGGGCTGAAATCTCGTTAGCTTGGAAGTATCACTTAAACCCTCCCACTTCATCTAGAAAATGGGGATGATCAAGCCTTCTTAAAGACTTAATGAGGTTAGATTTCCTGAAGACTTACAAAGACCATGCTGGGAGTTCCCTGGTGGTCCAGTGGTTAGGAGGTGCTTTCACTGCCGTGGCCCAAGTTCAATCCCTGGTCGGGGAACTAAGATCTCACAGACCGCAAGGCACAGCGCCCCCCGCCCCCCGCCCCAAAGCATGCAAAGCACCTAACTGCTCAATTCATTTCGTTTCCCTGCCTTTCTAAGAAGACACTGTAGCTGGGAAAGGTTCAATCCAGTCCTTGCCTAGGAAGAGATGACCTCCTGGTATCCATAAGAATCTAAGTTCTTCAGAAACTTTCCATTATTAGCAAACACACATTTCCCTAAGAACTGACGAAACCAAAGCCTCGTTTATAATTGGCCTAAAATAGCTTTTATGAACCTCTGCAAGCTGCTCTTAGGCACTTATTATACATGGGGAGAATCTTAATCCAACGGAGTTGGCTTTATTTAGAATTAAGTCATCAGCAGACCGGGGAGGTCTGTGGAGGCTGGAGACTAGACCCTCGAAATCTCATGAGTAAGTTTTTACTGTGATAGTACTAATAAGATGGACGGATGAGCTTCATGATGGTTTAATGTCTTGTCACTAAATCCGGTCAGGGCCTGAAGCGTTGAAATGAAAAACAGCTCTCAGAGACAGATCTCTCAGTCAGCTCGCTGTTACCATTCTCAAAACCTAAGAACCGCTTTGAATCACCACAGCAGGGCTGCCCGTGTTCCTGAGGGCCATTTATGGAAACATGTTACACTGTACGGGTGGTACCACCAAACACGGGTGATTCATCCAAGGAAACCTGCCAAAACAGAGCTGGGAAGCGGAGCCAGGCCTAACTGCACGCTCCCTGGAAACTTCTGCAACACGTCTCTGGAATGTTCTCAGGAACCAAGCGGCCTCCAAGAACAAGCACCACCTCGCCTCCTGCCTTCCATTACTGTGGCATTTCTTCAGCGGGTGTGTGGGAGGAGGGAGCAACACAGTCAGTGAAAAGCATCAGCTGGTCCCCGCCTGGAGCAGTGAGGCTCGGCCCCCAGCTTCTGACACCGAATCCTCTCCCTCCGCCCGCTGCTGCTGCCCCTACAGCTGAGGGGCTGGCTGCCTCCTGACGGCTCAGCCCTCCAGCCTGCCCTCACCCGGATGCCAGCTCCGGTCCCTGCCACTCCCCTGCACAGCCGCCTGCAGTGCCCCGGTGCCACCAGGACCAGGTCAGACCCCTACTCATAGACGCGCCCTCCGTGATCTCCCCTCCTGGGCGGCCGCTTCTGGGACCATGCTGCATGCAAGGGCCTGCCGTCCCGTGTCCACGTGGCAATCCCCTATTTACCCTGTAACACCTGCAGGTACCACCAACCCTGTAAAGTCTTTCCAGGTGGCTCGCATCCCTTTGGAGCCCACCAGTTTCTGTGCCCATCCCACCTTGTACACATCCACTTAACAAATAATTATCAAGCGCCTCACAGATGTCAGACGTGGGGTACAAGAGGAGCAGTCACAGCCCACACACCACACGGTGTCCGTCACACTGAACTGCAATTTGTGGCTCTCTTAGGACCAGAGCCACATTCTGCTTCTCTCTGTACCGTTAGTACTCAGCCCAGTGCCCGGCACATAGCAAGTCCCTGGTAATCTTTTTGCTAAACACTGATTGCAAAAGGAAGAGTTCCAAGCAGCCACTAAGTAGCTTTCACAAGTGACTTAATAACGATGGTAATGACAGAAACAGCAGGCACAATGCTTACTGAGCATCTACGATACACCAGGCACGGTGCTGAAGCCGTCACGTGCACTACTTAATTCCAGAACGTATTATGAACAAGGTGTTACATCACCCTCATCTTACAGAGCAGAAATCTGAGGCTCAGAGAAGCCAAGGACCTAGAGGATGGTGTCCCCAGCGCTGTCCAACAGAGTAGCCACGGGGCCTGCTGAGCGTCTGAAACGTGGCTGGCACAACCAAGAAAAGGATTTTTAATTCTGCACAATTTTAATTAGTTTCAACAGTCACATGCGGCTAGTGGCTACTGTGTTCCACAGCAGACTAAGCTGTCTCATTTGTAAACTGAGGAGATGAAGTAAATAAATCCCAACATCCTTTCCTGCTCTGAGAGCCCGTTCTTTGTACCGCTGGCCTCACTGCAAGGAAGGCAGCACAGCCTAGCAGGTGAAGAGAATACGGAGACACAGTCACTTCTCTGTGAACACATCTATGAAATGACCAGCGTGGACGCTTTCAACAAGCACTGCCTGAGACCAACAGATACGCCAAGCACTGAGCTAGCTGCTGCAGGAGCCTCCGGACAGGCAGGAGCACCCCTGCAGAAGGGCACAGCCAAGGACAGGAGAAGGAGGAAGGGGCGCTGTCGTCAAAATCGGGTACAGTACAGACATAAGCAAAAAAGGGGGGACTGATGGCCGCGTGAACACAGGACAGAGGAGCCCCAAATCAGACGGAAAATATAAGGCAGGTTCAGAAAGCCACTTGCAGCAACTTTTGAGAACGCAGTAAAGGGAACGCGTGTTAGTAATTCTGCAGAAGGAAATACCTAGAATCCATTTACGTAATTAGCAGTCGCTACATGACTCGGGGCCTGCATCGAAGCCTGTGAAAAGCTGGTGAAACTCCATGAATATGCTAAAACCCACTACACACTTTAAATGAATGAATGGTACGGTATGTGCTCGGTGTCTCAATAAACCTGTATGTTTTTTAGAAGCTGCTAAAACTTAGTAACACAGTATCTGGACAATCTGAAACCTTGATGTGAAAAGAAGTGCTCAGACAACCCCCTTGAAACCTCTGTGGGATGATACGGGGCAGGCCCGCCCTAAATGGACATCTTAGAATCGATGAAATGAAGGCCGAGGAGTGAAATGCAGGCATTTCACTGCATGTGGACTCTGCCTGCGGCGACCTCAGTACTGGACTGCACGCGGAACTGCATTTTGAGGTGGACTCATCTACGTGGCATTGCCCGGGCCCAGAGACCGACAGCTGAGAAGACGACATGCTGGGAACATACCTCTTCCAGGCTGAGCTGCAAGTACTCAAAGATCCTAAATGGATTTCTTCTGCATATCAGTCTCTTTTTTGGCGACATCTGAAGAGAAAAATAAAATATATACAGAACAAATGGAAGCACTACATGTTACCTGGAGGAGGGCGCATTTTAAAACGAACGTTTTCTTCTAAATTTCCCCGATTCACATTTGTTGGATTAATCCGGTTAAAAAATAATTTATTTATGTAGAAAAATACTTTATTATTTATGTAGAAAAAGAAGTTTTCGTTTTTCTACTACAGCTGACCCTTGAACAACAAGGGGGCTGAGGTGCTGACTCCGGGCAGTCGAAGGTCTGCGTGTAACTCACAGCCGGCCCTGGCCCTCCACGTCTGCGTTCTTTCCTATCTGCAGATTCAACTAACCGCAGGTCGTGCAGCAGTACGGTATTTACTACGGAAAAAAATCCTTTCGTAAGGGGACCCACATTCAAACCCATGTTGTTCAAGGGTCAACTGTATTAACATTTTGACTTAGTTCCTTTCTTTTATCGCCCATGAACTTTTCCTGCAGTTGTGATCATTTTGTTGGTCAGTTTTATGTGCTGTATTTTTTCACCCAACTGCACCTCCCAAGCATATGCCACGTTCTTAATGAGATTTCATAAACTCCACTCTAAAGGCGAGATATTTCTTCAAACGGGTGTTTCTCATGCTATTTAACTATTAGACTGTTTCTCACTTTTAGCTGCTACAGATGTTGCTGGGGCAACTATCTTGTAGGTCCCTGAATGAAATGGATCTAGTTCTGTGCCCCAGCCTCCTCCTGTGAGGGCTGCCCTCCCCACCTGAGCCCCTGCCCTCCCCACCTGAGCCCCTGCCCACCGCTACACTCAAGACTGCGTAACCACCGTTGCATTTCTTCTTCTCCCTGGCAAGGGAGAGAATGTTACTGGACCTGCGTTACTTTATATGTTATGTATTACAGATATATGTTATTTAAATATTATATATATATATTCATATATTTTTTAAAGTTAAGCTATTCACAGACTTTGAAGTTTCAGTTGAAACAGCCCTCACGACTACTGAGCCCTCAGGGCTGGGACCCAGGGCTGGCTGGTGCCCTTGGAGGGTCTGCAGTGTGTGTCCTGCACCAGCTCTCACACGTCCCGGGTGCTGAACACGGGCCTGCTACCAGCTCCGAGTAAGGGACGTCCCTGTTGGCCAGCATCTCCTCTGGGTCAGACACAGATGGCTCTGGAGGAGGTGATCTCTCTCCTTCTACTTACGTTCCCACCTGAGGCGTCTTCCCTCTCACTCACGTCACACACGACTTCCTCCACCAGCACGCAGTGATGCTCAGGCCCTCTCTCTCTGGCCAGGACCAGACCCGCTCGTTGGCTGCTGTCCCCAGGCTGAGCACCAGAGGGCGGGAGGAGAACATCCTGTTTGCCCCAGTGCACATGGGGCAGAGGAGCAGTGACCTCCGCCACATGTTCACCCGAGCCGTGGGTAGGTATCGGGTCAGGCCTGGAGTCATGCAGGCAGTCTGATCGCTTGCTGGGATCCTCCAGATCGTGTGACTTTCCTGCAACCCCATTCATGGCAGAAAGTTTCTCTCTATCTGCTGTGCCTTCCGTTTTGGAAACCATTTCAGAGTTCAGCTCATTACACAACTGGACCTCTTCATTCCTTTGCAGACAAAGATGCTGAAGGGGCTTTGTGTAATCCTCAAGGAGTCTACGCACTGTGCTCTCATCCTGGCCTTGTCTTCGCATGAGGTTTGTGGCCCATTCCATGCTACGCTGATACCTGCAAAGTAGAAATTCTGTTAGTAACAACACTTAAATTTCAATATTTACAAGACAGCAGAATGTGTGATAAAGATGGGAAGGCAGTATGCCAAAATGTCTATAGTTCTTCTCAACGATGGGCTGTAGGTTGTTTTCTTTATACTTTTTTGCATTTTCTAACTGCTCTGCAATAATTATCTACTACTTTTTAAAAGAAATTTTTTATTTTATTTATCTTTGGCTGTGTTGGGTCTTTTGTTGCCGCATGCGGGCTTTCTCTAGTTGTGGCGAGAAGGGGCTACTATTCATTGTGGTGCGCAGGCTTCTCGTTGCGGTGGCTTCTCTTGCTGCGGAGCACAGGCGCTAGGCATGCAGGCTCAGTAGTTGTGGCTCGCAGGCTCTAGGTGTGCGGGCTTAGTAGTTGTGGCGCACGGGCTTAGTTGTTCTGTGGCATGTGGGATCTTCCTGGATCAGGGATCGAACCCGTGTCCCCTGCATTGGCAGGTGGATTTTTTCTTTTTTAACTTATTTATTTTTGCTGTCTTGAGTCTTTGTTTCTGTGCCAGGGCTTTCTCTACTTGCGGCAAGCAGGGGCCACTCTTCATCGCGGTGCACGGGCCTCTCAATATCGCGGCCTCTCTTGTTGCAGAGCACAGGCTCGACGCGCAGGCTCAGTAGTTGTGGCTCACGGGCCTAGTTGCTCTGCTGCACGTGAGATCCTCCCAGACCAGGGCTCGAACCCGTGTCCCCTGCACTAGCAGGCAGATTCTCAACCACTGCGCCACCAGGGAAGCCCGGCAGGCGGATTCTTAACCACTGCGCCACCAGGGAAGCCCTATTACTTTTTGTTTTTATTACACAGCTTCATCTAATTTGCTTAATTTGAAAAAAATGACCCCAGTTTAACAAAGTATGAAAATTTATATAATTTAAAACTGGTGGACCAAATGATTTAGGTAAATTTAAAGAGAAAATGGCCATCCTTTGTCAGGGTTTGTTTTGCATTATTTTCAGTTTTGGTTATCATGTTTTCAGATATGTATCTCAGTCATAGCAAAAAGTCTTTGTTTAGTATTGGAAAGCAAAATGAGAATTTTAATAAACATTTTTCACAGTACAGTACTTACTAATGTCTCCACCGTGTATGGAAAGAAATGATTACAGTTACATACACCCAAGCATCTTAATAAAAAATGGTCCTTTTTTCCATAATTTTCAAAGTATATTTTAATGAGAAAATACATGCTTAGTTTCTGAAACTCGAAGGCAAGCCCTGAACACTTCCCAAGTTACAAAAAGTTACAGGCAAGACAAAAGGATTCTGCCTACTGCAGCAGCGTCAACACCTGACAAGGCTGCTGGGCTGCGTCATGTGACATAAGATGCCACACGTGTGTGGAATCTGATCCGCAGAGGCGAAAGACATTGCAAAACTCAAGCACTGTTCGCCTCCACCTACAGCAATCAGTCTGCAAAGCATCGAAGACGACATGTGGCTGTGGGAAGAGATGTCACTTTTCTCTCTACCTTGAGTATCCTGCCTGTGTACGGATGATGGGATACGTCATAGTCTATAAACTGATAATTACACACAGTGAAGCAAGGAAGCTGGCTTCTGTTTTTTTTAAATAAATTTATTTATTTTATTTATTTATTTTTGGCTACACTGGATCTTCGTTGCTGCACGCGGGCTTTCTCTAGTTGCAGTGAGCGGGGGCTGCTCTTCATTGTAGTGCGTGGGCTTCTCATTGTGGTGGCCTCTCGTTGCCAAGCACGGGCTCTAGGTGCGTGGGCTTCAGTAGATGTGGCACACGGGCTTCAGTAGTTGTAGCTCGTGGGCTATAGAGGACAGGCTTAAGTAGTTGTGACGCATGGGCTTAGTTGCTCTGCGGCATGCGGAATCTTCCCAGACCAGGGCTTGAACCCGTGTCCCCTGCCTTGGCAGGTGGATTCTTAACAGCTGTGCCACCAGGGAAGTCCCATTCTGCTGTTTTTAAAAAAGAGACCTGTGGTTGATTAACCCTGATTCATCAGAACAATCTCCAAGCTGTCCACGCCCTGCTTATCCTACACGGGGCGGGGCGGGGGGGGGGGGGGGGGGATAAGCACGCAGCCCTATACACTGGGGACTGTATCTTAGATAAAGATTAAGACCTGGCAAGGCTGCTCTACACCCACAAGGCAGGACGGTGCAGCGACTACACACGTGGACTCTGGTCCTGCACGTTTTGTGTTCAGCCCTTACGCTATCCCTCGTAACTGGGTGACAAAGCCAATGAATTAACTGCTCTGTGCCCGTTTCCCCACCCCTAACATGGAAATAATAGTACCATTACCTCATAAGGATCACGTATGTGCTCCTTTTCATAATCAGCATAAAATGTAGCTGCCCAGAGAGCAGCAGGGTGTCTCCTCTCCTGCATGAAAGGTACAGCCTCTCTCATGTGCAGTTAGAAGGACTTTCATATGAGGGATCTAAAAAGATATATGCTCTTCACGTCACCTGTAACATTGGCTAAAGGCTTCACGGGTCTACGAATCTCCTGTGTCTGAACACAAATTTTCGTGTCATGTGTATTTTCCTAGGGAAGGGATCCACAACTTTCATCAGATTCCCTGATTTAAAATATGTGAAAGAACCACAGCATTAAAGGTTCAACAGCTCCCACTTTGAGCAGGAGACGTGGAACTGAGAGAGAGAGGGAGTGCACACGCACACAGGTCCCTGCTCAGCTTCTTAGCACCAGAGTGGTCAAGGCAGATGTGAGCTCAAGTCCTCACTGTGAGCATGAGGTTCTCGTACCAGCTACGTGCCCTCCCCTCCAAAGCTCGGGGATAACTGGACCTGCCTCAGGGGGGGTGCAAGGATGAAAGGAGATGAGACATGTGAAGTGCTCAGCACACAGTAAGTGTTCGATAAATATTTGTTACTTTATGACTGTGGGATTTTTCGGGGAGACTTGAAAAATAAAATCATTTCGACTCAATACTTATTACATTTAAAAATACAAATGACATTTTAATGGATGGAAACGTACACCTTAATGAATCGCTCTCTGGGAGCAGGGGCAGCCGTGCGGGTCGAGCACTGTACCAGATCTGGGTTCCGGAGCTGGCTCTTCTGTGACTCTGAGCTGAGCCACTCAGCATCTGACACCTTCTGCTCTTCTGCCAAATGCCGGGATCACACCGCTTTCCTGCCTCTGATGACCTCAGATGTTTGTTTATGGAAGCTGAATGCAACAGCGGCTGCTAAAGCCTGTGGAAGAAAGCCTCTGACTCAGCCTGTGATCGACACACGGCAATGGGGCACAGAGCAGAAGGCGTCCTCTCATTGGCTGGCAATGCCTTAGACAGTCCTGCTGTGATTAACCCTGAACACTGCTGGAGAAGCAGCAGGAAGAGAAGAGTAAAAAGTAAAAACTGGAAAACATGAGGGGAGAGCGGGAGGAGGTGGCAGGTGCGATGAGAAGCAGCAAAGCACCTGGTGGTGCAGAGCCGTGCCGGGGCCCCAAGAGCACCGAGCGGGGCGGTGTGAATACGGCTCAGCTTCTCAGGTGCCTCTGCCCTCAAGCACACCTCTTCCATTTGCAGTGAACATCCTTCTTCACCTCTTACTGACCGAGGCCTAACTATTCCTGGAAGTTCAGGGCAAAACGGTTTTGAGGCAGGCTGCGTAGGTCCAAGTACTGACCTTGAGCAAGTTAATTAACCTCCTCCGGTGCTCTTTCCTCTGCTGTCCAAGGCAGATGATTACAGAACTGACCACCTAGGGGTGACGTGAGGACATGAAAAGCTAAGCCACAAAGCTGTTATGGACACAGTGCCTATTACATGGAAGACACCCCAGAAATGCCGGCACATACAACTATGCGATCACCGCCCAGGCTCCGGAGTCGTGCTTCCTGGTTCGAGCTCACGAGCTCTTGGGCAGCTCTCTGTAGGCTCCCTATGCACGTGATGGAAACAACTACACCTACCTCAAAGGTTTCTCCAGAAGACGAGCTGAGAGGATACGGGTAAAACACGTGGACCAGTAACGGCACTGTTGGAGAATCAGTACCGACTGGCTATGACAACGCGGCTGCTGATGGCGATACCTCATCATAATATGCGTCACAGAAGAGCTCATTTGTCTACTCCTCTTCCCCTCCCACTGGACTCTAAACCCCCGAGAAGAGGACAGAGACCTTTCCTCCTCTTGTATGTCCAGCACCTACCCAGTGCCCTACACGTGGGCACCCGCAGTAAGTGCTGGCTGGAGAGAGGACCACAGGTCAGGAGGGGGCCACTACCATCCTCAGGGCTGGTCCTTCCAGGACACAACCCTGCAATCTTCAGCCCGCAGGTGCATCACCTGAGGGTCTGGATGCTCACGTCCAGAAAAGATCACACGGAAGGTTCTCATCACCCAAGGACGACTACTGTTGGAAAAAGGCCAATTAGAGTGAATCCACTGGAAAGAGGGATCCAAAGTTCTGAGGAAATAAACAATTATAACAAGTACTTAAGTGGGAAAATTAACCTCAAGGTATGAAAAAGAGCCCATTTTTCTAATATTTAACAAAATTTAGATTGTGACTGCAAGTTTTATGAACTGATGATGAATCGAGTATTGATGGGGGGGAGCTGCTGGGGAGGGCATACTTTCCTGACAGAACTGTCAGATGTGCTGAAGTCCGACCTCTTGGCACCTGCAAATGGGACCTTATCTGGCAACAGGTCTTCTCAGATGTAATGAAGTTAAGATGAGGGCAAACTAACTGGTGTCCTTACAAAAAAAGGGAAATTTGGACACAGACACAGAGACACACAAGGCGGACCACCATGCGACGATGGAGGAAAAGACTGGAGTGATGTGTCTACAAGCCAAGGAGGGCCAAGGACTGCTGGCCACCACGAGAGGCTAAGACGAGGCAGGAAGGACCCTCCCCTAGAGCCTCCTGAGGGAGCACAGCCCCGCTGACACCTTGATTTGGGACCTCTGGCCTCCAGACCATGAGAATAAATTTCTGTTCTCTTAAATTGCCAAGTTTGGGACCTCCCTAGCGGTCCAGTGGTTAAGAATCCATCTGGCAATGCAGGGGATGCCTGCTCGATCCCTGGTCAGGGAACTAAGATCCCACGTACTGTGGGGCAACTGAAACTGCACGCTGCAACTACTGAGCCAGTGCCGCAACTACAGAGCCCACGCGCTCTGGAGCCCACGTGCCACAACTAGAGAGAAGCCCACGCACTGCAACCAAAGATCCTGCCTGCCGCAACTAAGACCTGACGCAGCCAAAAAAAAAAAAAAGAAAACCCAACAAATCACCAAGTCTGTGGTACTTTGTTACAGCAGCCCTAGGAAACTGACGCAAGGCTCAATAGAATTCCTGGAATGTTGCACATTCTACAGAGCTTACCGAGGGTTAGCCTTCAGATGGGGGGGTGGCAGCAGTCCCCCACCCCCCAGAACCTCACATATTCAAACAGGCTTGCTGCCGTGTCATCTGTCCTGCCAGCCCGATCGGGATGCGGTTCTGAGGGATGGGCTTCTGCTGCTTCTGCATCCTAGTGTTGGCTGCAGCAGCCTGTCTACACTGCAGCCCCCAGTGGAACGGGGGCTCGGCCAGGTCCTCTCAGGCCCTATGCCGTCCCCCAGCCTGCGGCTATGGCCAGAGCAGCCCCTGAGATCTTCCAGGTGCCATTGCCTCTTGGGCACTCCCTGGCCGTGGGGTTTCAGAGCATGAAAAGGAGCTGTCAGATTCTGCCAGTACATGTCAGAAGCAAGATGAAGAACCACTATAGGCTTGAGCGGTTTCAGAAGGCTTCATGGAAGAGTTGCAACTTGAGCTGTCCCACAGGGACGACCAGCGTTTAGAATGAGGAACATTTACTCAACAAAATCTACCAAGGGCGCGCTGGGTGCGGCGCTGCAGAGGGGAACCGGGCATGGTCCCCGCCCTCTGACAACTGACAGTCTAAGTCCAGTGTGTGATGTAAGGCACAGCAACAGGCGCCAAGGCAGATTGTACGGCGGCAGTGGAGGAAAGGGCGGCGCGGAGACGCTCCAGGAAACTGGCACGTAGGCTGGACGTGCAGGAATAGCCAGCAGCACGCGTGCCTGGTAGGTTAGGGAGAAGTGTTCTGGGAAACGCGAACAGCATAAACAAAAGCCCAGAGGAAGGAAGGATCGTGGCTGTGTGGGTGGTCTGTGTGAGAGCCTCTGGGAAAGCGGCTTTCTCTAACGCCGCAAGCGTGGAGCGATGAAAGAGGACAGGGCTGTTGACGCCCACACAGAGCAGGAGGCCAGCTCCAAACCTAAGTACCTTAGTGCTTACAGACAATATACGTTACAGGATTAGTGTTCATATTTTGGAAGGAATTGAACTGGCAAAGGTTTTGGCTTACGATTACTTTTTAAAATAAACTTACTTAGTACAATTCAAATATGATTTGATCCACATTAAATTCAGACATAATTGTCAAGGACACACCTACTACTACTACCACACACACACACAAAAGAGGTGTGCACAACCACATCAGAAAAGGCTACCTGAAAACAGATCTGATTTAAACCATAATTTCGCCCAAGGTCAAAGTCCACCAAGACTTACTTTTTTGACGTGATTACAGGCATGTCTGTCTTCACATCTGCAACAACAAAGAAGTACTATTAGTTGAGACAAATTTTCCTTAAGGGGGAAAACACTGACAACCCAGAAACGACAAAGAATTTCAAGATTCACAACATCTCACATCTAGAAGGTCGAATGAATCCTGTCCAAGCAGCCAAACAGATGCTTTATGCGCCATCACTCCCTGCACGCGCGCCCTGGCGGGCGCTGCTGACCCATCAAGGCCCTTGCTGGGCTCAGATGTGGCCTCGGAATCCTTCTCAACACTCCAGCTAAGCAGCGGCAGCATGGAAGGGGAAACTCTGCCACCTCCGAATGCTCGGGCCCTCAACTTCTAGGCGAGAGTACCGAAGCCCTAAAGTTACACACTTTACCTCCGTTCTCCGTGTGCCATCAAGCACCTTCTGTGACAGGTGCTCACATGCGCCTAAGCAAAGGGATGCTGGAGTAGATCTCATGGCGGTGTTAGCTCTGGATGTGGGTTTGGGAGTTCCAGGCTCTAGTTCCAGCTCTGGGCATCTGGCTGGAAAAGTCTTTCCACTTAAAATGTTGACCAGGTCACTAACGGAGTGGGTTTCTGTCTTGGTCCTCCCTCACCCTGCCTTTGGGCAGCTCATCTTTCCTTTTCCATACTCGGCTTCCTCTCTGGTGCCCTAAAGGCCTGGAATTGATGACGTTCGGCTTTAGAATCCTAGGGAGGTGAGTTCACAGACTCCTATCTCCTGAGTAATTTGACCTAAGGAGACCTCCCTCCTCTGGTAATTTAACAACGAGCTACAATTTAGCAAGTTTTACTGACAGCCTTCCATGTGCCAAGCACGAGATATACAGAAGTAATAAAGCAAATCCCCTTTCCTTGAGATACTCACACGCTAGTTGGGGAGACAGACCAGACATGACTGACTCTAACCCAAGCTGATTCTAACCCTTCCTGAGCAAGGACAGTACATATTGTAAAGGGACTGGCTTACTTTACCTGGAAGGGTTAGGAAAAAACACAAAGGAGAAGGAGTAATCGAGTGGGGCTCTGAAGAATGAGTAAGAGTTCGCCAGGCGGACCAGGGGAAAAAGGCAGAGGACACGATGCACAAAGGCTGGGGATGGCAAACGCACGGCAGTTTCACACATCGGCCGGCAGCCCAAGGTGGCCGTGGTACCAACGAGTAGAAGAGGGTGTGTGGAGAGGGGGTAGAAGATGAGGTTGAAGCCAAAATGTGGAAATGGACATTTGAGATCTACTTCCTGAGGGCAGCCCACAACCTTAATCTCTTTTTCCTTGGCCTAAATTCATTTCCTTCAAATTTCTACCCTACTTAAAACTTAGTTGCTACATAGATCAGGAAAAGATTCTCAACTGTTAAGACCATTACACTATTTGAAGACTTTCTATTTTTGGGGGGCCAAATATTAGTAACTGCTGAAGCTGGGTGATGGGGACAGGCAGGGTCATTATGCTACGTGCTCTATTTTTTTTCTCCCTTTTAAAAACTCTATGAAAAAATTGAAAACATACAAAAGTAGAGAGAACAGTGTAATGAATTCCCATGTTCCCATCACTCAGCTTGAAATTAACTCAGGGCCAGTGGTGCTCTACCTGTTCTTCTGCCCATTCCCCTGGCCCCCAGATTATTTTGAAACAGATCCCTCATATCACTTCATCTCTAAACGGTTCGGTACATCCACGATCACCATGAGAACATGCCCGGGCTGGCCTGTGGAGGACGACATACCCAGTACCCTCCCCGCCTCATCCCACTTGAGGCCATCCTAGACCAGCTGACCGCCATCCAACAGACAAGCAGACACCAGTGAGTCCAGCTACGTCCATCACTGGACTTCTAATAGTGCAGCCAGTGGATCCCTAACTAACCAGATGGATGAGCACATCCAGCCAAGGTCAGTGGACCCACCCAGCAAACCCGGCAACTCAAATGAGCAACCTGGTTGCTGTTGAGAGGCACTGAATTTGGGGGTGGTCTGTTAAACATCACTGTGGCAGGAGATACAAAGTCTATCCCATTAGGACTGAACAGTCAAATTACCATGTTTTAAAGTCACTCAAAAGAGCTTCCTCTGTGGCTACACCACCTTGTTGTCATGTAATACATTTACAAGGTTCCAAGGTCAAACCTATAGTCTCACCTCTCTCTCCATCCTGTTCCATCCCTCGTCCATAGGCATTAAAAAAACTATGATTTATCTTTCCTTACATTCCAAAAATATATTTATATTCCCCTCCCTCTAGATAAGCCATAGCATACTTTCCTTTACCTTGCTTTCTTTGCTTAGAAATATATCCCAGTGATGTCCCATTCCTACCTCAGCTCCACAGCATGTCATTATATGAATGTCCTATAGTTCATTCAGCTGGGATCCCCACCCTCCATGGACATTTTGGTTGTTTCCAGTCTTTTAACATTAGAAACAGTATTGCAATGAATACCCTTGGGCTCTTTCTTTTCATATTTTTGCCAGTGAATCTTTAAGATAAATTCCCAGAAGTGGAATTGCTGGGTTAGTAAATGCATAGGGGCTTCCCTGGTGGCACAGTGGTTTAGAGTCCACCTGCTGATGCAGGGGACATGGGTTCGTGCCCCGGTCCGGGAAGACCCCACATGCCGCGGAGCGGCTGAGCCCATGAGCCATGGCCGCTGAGCCTGCGCGTCCGGAGCCTGTGCTCCGCAACAGGAGGGGCCACAACAGTGAGAGGCCCGCATACCGCAAAAAAACAAAAAACAAAACAAAAAAACAAAAAGTAAATGCATATACTGGGCAACTGGATATCCACAGGCAAAACAATGAAGCTGGACCCATACCTTACATCATAGAAAAATTAAATCAAAATAGATCAAAGACCTAAACTTAAGAGCTGAAACTATTAACCTCTTAGAAGAAAACACAGGGAAAATCTACACAAGCTTGGATTTGGTAATTGTTCCCTAGTTCGACACCAAAAGCACATGAAAAGAAAACAAAATTAAAACGATAAATTAGACTTCATTAAAATGAAAAACTTTTACCACTACACACTCATTAAAATGGCTATCATCAAAAACAAAAACAGAAAAGAACAAGTTGGTGAGGATGTGGAAAAATTGGAAAACCTTACGCATTGCTGGTGGGAATGTGAAATGATGCAGGTGTTATGGAAAACAGTTCGTGGTTCCTCAAAAAATTAAAATAGAATTATCATATGATCCAGCAAGTCTACTCCTAGGTATACACAGAAGAGAAATGAAAACATATGGATAGACAGCATGGATAGACCTTGAAAAAATTATCCTAGGTGAAGGACACAAAAGGTTTCCACTTATATGAGATATTTAGAATGGGCAAAATCAAAGACACAGAAAGCATATTAAGGTTACCAGGGGTTAGGGGGAGAGGACGATGGGGGGGAGCAAATGCATATATGGTTTTTCGAGACAGTCAAGTCCCCTTCATAATGGCCATACCACCTGCACGCCCACCAGCAACGCGTGAGAGTGCTTCTCAGGGGCTCACCCATGGGGCACATTGTCAAACTTTCTGATTTCTGTCACTCTGATTGCTGAAATGGTATCTCAGTGCAGTTTTAATTTGTATTTTGTCTTGCAATAAAATGTTTTTAAAAATCCTTTCGAACTCTGTTTTAACCTGCTGGTGTTGGTTATGCAATTACCATGAGACTCCCTTAAAAAAATACACCCAGATGAAAGCTTCATAAATTAAAGAGGAACAGCAGATGGGAACCATATACACTAGTATGTTTTCACAAATACATCAATGTCATGGTTATTGTTGTAAATTCCAATTCTAGAAATAAAATATGAAACCCACCTTGCACACAGGTGAGGAGGCACTTAATTACTAGTGCCTTCCACACACACAGGACTCTGCTGAGCAATGCTTAACAACAGAAAAGCCTAAGTAACACTTTTGATAATTCCAGAAATTAGACGAAACACATCTTCACCAATCATAAGAACACTTTCACCTCGATTAGAATTATTCTAGTTGCTATTTTTACCAGTAAAACTGCCAATGGCATGTTACTTCTCCTCTAGAATTTTACTGTATAATCTGGTGTTAGAGCTAAAAATGACGAAAAAGATAATTGGCCAAAAGAACTGAATGTTGCACAAGTTTACCTTTCCATTTAGCAACCAGCTTAGGATCTGAAATTGTGAAGTTTGGACGGCTTCTGGACAGGATACCTTTTCCAAAATAACCCTTCCGGGAAGAGAAAAAGTAGTTCAGGTTTAGTTATCAATTTTTTAGCTGAGGGAGAATAACTACTTGAGTTAACAAGACAGTCATTGCATTTTTCACAGCTTGACATCTTCCCTCTGATTATAGATAATTCATGATTACTAGTGAACATCTTAGTGTCTTCTCTCTCCGATCGTTTGAAGGGAGCTGGGAAGCTTCCAGGGCACCTCGCTTGTCTCGTGAGCAGTGGTCTCAGTCCAGGTCTGGTAAGCTGAAGGTGAAGGGTAGGCAGAGGCAGGATCTCCTCTGCACACGTGGATCAGGAACAGTGGCCTAAAAGCAGGAGCCAAGTCCACCAGGAACAAAAAAGCTTCCCGGATTCTCCTGTTCGCAGAACTGAAGTACTATTCTTCTCCCTCCTGCTGACTCCAAAAACACTGATTCCCCCATCCCCCATTTCTTAAAATTAGAAAATATTGAAACCCATAGAAAACTGAAAGAATAATAAAATGAACACCCTATACCCTCCGCCCAGACTGACAATCAGAATAAATCATGTGTATGACGCTTCACAAAGCCTCTGCTTAACGCTGCATATCGCGAATGGGGAGGAGGTTGTCTTTGGCCTAGACCCCTGTCTCACTGGGGTCAGGGCCACCCACTGTATCCCACTTTGGGAAGGTGACTACAACATGTATTTTATATAAAATGTCTAGAGAAGGCACATTACAGAAACAGGAAGTTCAGCAGTGCCTGGGCTGGGCGTGGGGACAGGGATTAAGTGCAGTGAGCATCAGGGGCCCTCTGGGGCCACGGGGAACGCTCTACAAGTGGACTGTCATGGTGGGGGCACAGCTCTATGAATTCATTACAGTCATTGCATCGGGCACTTACAATGGGTGAATTTTATGGCTGTAAATTATAGCGCAATAAAGCTGCTTTAAAAATGCCTCCAGTATTGGGGCTTCCCTGGTGGCGCAGTGGTTGAGAGTCCGCCTGCCGATGCAGGGGACACGGGTTCGTGCCCCGGTCCGGGAAGATCCCACATGCCGCGGAGCGGCTGGGCCCGTGAGCCATGGCCGTTGAGCCTGTACGTCCGGAGCCTGTGCTCCGCAACGGGAGAGGCCACAACAGTGAGAGGCCCGCGTACCGCAAAAAAAAAAAAAAAAAATTGCCTCCAGTGTTGAATTGGCTATGGGGGAAAAAATAAGCAAGCTTCCAATCTCATCCCAAACCTATGGCTGATGGAAAAAGCCAAAACTGGAACTCGTCCTCACGTAAGAAGAGGTCCTCAACCAGGAGAGCGAGCAAAGGCCCTGCTGAAGCCCCATCTGGTCTGTCCTGCGCCAGAACAATCTGCATCCTGCGTTACCTCTGGGGATGGAGCGGCAGTGAGAGGAGGGAAATCTTTACTTTTTACCCATTACACTGCTGTAAATTGCTTGAATTTTTTTTTACAATGAACATGTGTTGCTTTTATAATCAAAAAACAAGAAAGGTCAATGCACTGACCCAGCTTCACTGACGAAATGTGGGTTTGTGGCTGGGAGCTGTCCTCTGGGCTTATGGCTTCGGGGCACCTGATTCTGTTCCTACGTTGGACTAAACGGCAAGGAAAGCGTATGGGTCATTCATGGTCTGTTTCTGGGGGTGGATGGGGAGAGAATGGTTGGCTCCGGGCTGTTAGGAAGCAGCAGGGCTGAGGCTGCCCGCACATACCTTCCCATACAGCTGTTCCATATCTTCTGCGTTCCTCACAATCACGTTGTTGTTTATCATCTCGGCCCGGAATATTCTAAAGTCCTTCTTAGGACCACAGTCCTGACCGAAAGGGATCGGCAGTGGAGACTCATAGCTCTCATACACTCTTCTTTTCCTCTTTGGGGGACGGAACACTGCCTCTGCCATTTTCCAAGGTAACTGTTCTTTAAAGACTGTAATAGGGAGAAAGAAACCAGTCAGTCAGTAACCGTACCGACGAAACTCGTGAGTACATTTATATCCAGGCTCAGAAAACCTTGTGGTCTGTGGGAAAAATATCTACAAAGCAGTGAACGAAAAGAGACAGTAACGAGAAGATTTTGTTTGTGCAGCATGAAGCCTACCCACCTAGGGCATCTCGATTACTTCCCAAGACAATGCCGTGGTACCACTTCTCATTCCAGCTGACGAGACCGAGGCCTAGTGACACGTCCATGGTCACAGTGCCACTTGTAGGTCTCCTGACAGCGAGCACAAGAGGATTTCTGCCCATGAGGATTCCTCCCAGCCTCTCAAGCGGCCGACAGACATTTACCGAGCACCCACCAGAGGCTCCCCATCAACAGAGGTGCTAGGGATATAAAGAGAAAACCGAAAGGACCCTGTCCTCAAAGAAGTAAATCTAGTGAGCACCTCCTTTTCCAAAAAAGGACCTTAAAATACGTTCCAAACATGTGGTCAATCATCTCCCAGTTTTTCGGGTAAATTAATAATAGTAACAACAGCAGCAGCAGTCATCATTTAAGGGTCTATTCCTCAGCGCCAAGCGTGAGTGGCTAAGAGCAGGAAGTGTCAAGCCAGAGGGCAGGGATGGGAATCGGCTTCACCACCGCCCAGCTGTGTGACGTGGGGCAAAAGTTACTTGATCCCTCTGTGCTTCGGTTTCCCCATCTGCAAAATAAGGATACATACAGACTCCGTCTTATAGTTTAGACCATAGGAGCTTAGGACAGCCCCGCACGCGGCACTGAGTGCTCTGCACGTCCACCATGAAGAACACCGTGTGACAGATGAGGAAACAGAGCCAGGTTGGACAGATGTTGTCAGAGGCCTGGAGGGTGGTGGCCCTGGATGACCCCGGGTATGCTGAACGCCAAAGGCCACGCTATTCCCTCTGGGTTCCGCTGTGAGCACAGGCAGGCCTCCTCTTGTCTGAAGGCTCACTGTTTCCCCAGGTTAGGGGCTGAAGGGTTACAGAGAATTATGGAGTTACCATGCGCCCAGCACTATGAGGGAGGAAAGGAAGGCGAAGCCAGTACCTCTCCCTTCCAGGCCTTACCCTCAACCCGAGGAGACAAAACAGGACAAAACACACACAGGCTGCAATTCCATAATGGCTGGGGGAAGGAAGTCAAGTTGAGTGCACTGTACGATAAAGACAGAGCGCCACAGCAGATGCATTTAACTCAGGAAAACTCAACCACATGCAAGGGGGAAACAGAGACAGTGCAGGGGACTGGGCCAGGTGCTCCACTCATTGGGCAGGTGCCCTGGAATGAGACAGGGGACCTGAATCTGCTGCACCCTCAGTCCCGGCTCTGGACCCGACTTACACGGACAGCACATCTGGTGCTTGAAGATACAGTGGGGCTGTATCACACACGTGTTTAGCCTCCATGGCTCCAAACCCTCACAGGGGAACACGTACGACTGATTATTTAGGTGCCTCCTGCACTCAATACCAGCATGCTGTTGGGCAAAGGACGTAATCAAGCCTGAAACAGCCAACGAAGGCGGCCAAAGCTGAGGCAGGAAGCTGAGTGGCTTTAAGGGTTTACGCCCATTAAAAAGAAATCAAAAGCCTTGTCCAATGTGTAATGATTCCTTTATCCACCCTCCCAAAGATGTTGAGGAATTAAATGAGGACAAAGAAAAACAAAGACCAAGGAAGTTAGAGACATTGATAAATCAATTACAAAAGTAACAATAAAAAGTAAGAATCAGCAAGTTGGAACCGCCATAGAATTGCCAAAGTATTCCAAGCAGCAAAATGCTAAACTAATTTAATTTCTAAATAAGAGTCCTTCAATGGAATTAAATAATGAGCACAACTGTATGCATTTTACACACATCTATGTGTGTGTGTATATGTATACACACACACACACACACACATATATCGCTATATAGCGTTCATAACAGTACTATGTACACCACATGTTAATGGGCAATTAAGATTTCCTCCCAAGGGCATTTTAAGTAGATTTTCACTTGCCAATTTATCACTCAACCCAAGCAACTCCAGTTGACCCCTGAACAACATGGGATTTAACTGCATAGGTACACTTACACACAAATTTTTTTCAAGAGTAGATGTCACAGTACTACACCATCCACAGTTGGCGCAGATGCAGAACCTCGGATGTGAAGGAACCAGGGATACAGAGGGCCGACTATAAATGACACTCAGATTTTTGACTGCAGAGAAGGTCAGAACCCTGACTCCCCGCGTTGTTCAAGGGTCAATTGTACTGCATTTAGCATTCAATTGAAGAAACGGCAATTTTTTCTAAAAATTAAAATGATGAAAAAAAATAAAATAAAATTAAAATTAAAATGATGTTGTATTGGCTTTTTTGAGGCAGGATGTGGGTCTCTAGTGAGGCACCTTCTAGGGATTTCCAGGAATAATTCGAACTTTTATGATCATTGCACTTTTATAACTTAACCTCTGGTTAGTATTTGATTTGTATATATTACATTTGAGATTTTTAAGAAAGAGAAAATTTTAATGGCTAACTTCAAAAACTTCCAATTAAATTCTCTCAGACAAGTGAAATAGTTCTGTTTGCCTGGTTTGTTTAGGATTTTCCCTTTCAGATTGCTATTACACTCTCAAAAAAAAAAAAAAAAGGCAAAAATGAGCTATGACACTTGATGGCAAGAACTCTGTACTCCTACCCAAGTTTGCAGGACAGAAGGTTCCTGCCACAAAAGATTCCCAGTTTTTCACAAAACCTCAAAATCCCAGGTTTAGTGCCACCTCTGCACATGAGACAGGAAGCACATCAAGAATCTGGCTCTTAGCAGGCCTCCCATATATGCAAAGCTGCCATTACGATCATGTAACTTTCAACACCCCAGGTAAAGCTCCCTGAACCCAGTTTCTTCCTCTTCAAATTGAACAGAACTAGAAAACAGTCTGGAAGCCACTCAAATGTTAAACACTAAGTAACCACATGACCCAGCAATTCCACTCCTGGGTAGATAAAAGAAAACTGAAAACACATTTGTACAAAAATTTGTACACAGGACCTCCCTGGTGGTGCAGTGGTTAAGAATCTACCTGCCAAGGCAGGGGACACGGGTTTGAGCCCTGGTCCAGAAGGATCTCACATGCCGCGGAGCAACGAAGTCCGTGTGCCACAACTACTGAGCCTGTGCTCCAGAGCCCAGGAGCCACAACTACTGAGTCCACATGCCACAACGACTGAAGTCCTGAACCTAGAGCCCGTGCTCCACAACAAGAGAAGCCACCGCAATGAGAAGCCTGTGCATCGCAACGAAGAGTAGCCCCCGCTCGCCAAAACTAGAGAAGCCCACGCGCGGCAACGGAGACCCAATGCAGCCAAAAATAAATAAATAAATAAGTACATGAATGTTTACAGCAGTATTGTTCATAATAGTCAAAAAGTAGAAACAACCGAGAGGTCCATCAACAGATGAATGGATCAACAAAATGGGTTATATCCATATAATGGAATACTATCAGCAATTAACAGACGAATGAAGTACTGATACAGACTACACCGTGTGTGAACCTTGAGAGCATTATGTGGAGTGAAAGAAGCCAGTCACAAAAGACCACACATTGTATAAGACCATTAACATGAAACGTCCGCAAATCCAAAGGGCAACACCAAGTAGATTAGTGGCTGCCAGGTGCTGGGGGAAGGGAGCTATGGGGAATGACTGCCCATAGGTATGGGGTTTATTCTGAGGGATGAAAAAGCTTTACAATTAGATTGCACTGATGGTGTTGGCTGCATAGCTCTGAACGTATTAAAAGCACTGAATTGTACATTTCACAAGGGTTAATTTTATGGTATATGCATCATCTCTCAATAAAGCTGAAAAACTTCAATAGGACAAACCAGAAGATCTCTCGTGCCATAGTTTCGTAGAAGAGTTGCCTTGTGCGGAACTGGGAAGGCAAAGCAGGGGAGGAAGGATTGAGTTTGTTAGTCTCCGTGTCTGCAATAGGCATTTCAGAAATGTTTCTTCAGTGCCAAGACAGGAGACCAGCACGACGGGAGATGTGGGATGTGAGTGCAATTACAACAGCTCACCATCACTTGGAGGTACAACATGCCACGCACCGACTGTGCCAACGCTACACACGTGGGGACCAGTACCCGCATTTCACAGAGGAGTAAATGGAGGCTTAGAGAGGGCAGGTCACTTGGCCAAGGGCCACAGCTGGGAAGATGAGAGGCCAGTAAGGCAGGGAGACGGGGCACGGTGAGAAGACTGGCTTCAAAGAGGACCCCTGTCTGAAGCACACACAGATGTATAGGAAGGACTGGGCCATTGGTCAGGGGGTTCGGGATGTGAAGGCTTGATGCCTGTGCAGCTTCTCAAGCTGGGAATGACAACTGAAAAGATTAAGAGGGAATTCCCTGGCAGTCCTGTGGTTAGGACTCCATGCGTTCACTGCTGAGGGGCCGGGTTCAACCCTGGTTGGGGAACTATGATCCCACAAGCTACTCGGCAGGGCAGAGGGGAAAAAAAAAAAAGTTTAAAAGAAAAGATTAAGAAAATTAAACCGGGGTCATATATAACAGTGGCTCTCAAGGCTTGGATGCCCTTAGAATCACCTGGGGAAATTCTGAAACTTCCAATGCCCAGGCCTTACCTATAATTACATCAGAAAGCCTGGGGTGAGACCCAGGTGATTTCAATATGTAGCCAAAGTTGTCAACTACTGGTGATAGGATGGCCTATTCAAACTCAGTGCCAACAGCCAACTCCGCCCTACAGGTGAGGAAAGGGACTCAGGGGTTGACTGCTACGCACATGTAAGGAAGCAGCTGTTACTTTTCCTTTTCTAAATCTGGGCATACCAACTCGACGCACCAATAATGTTAAGTACATTTACTTTTCTATCAAAATCAGGACTTGTTCCTAATTCTTCCCTTGAGTGGATAAGCTAACACCTTTTAGGTGTTCCGTAAATGTTTATTCCAAACAAAACAAAGTAAAACAGAAAGGGGGAGGTAGCTTCATTTAACTTTCCAACCCTGTGGGCCCACCTTGCCAAACCAGCCTGGTTAAAACCCCCCACTCAGCACAACTCACATTCTCCCAATTAAAAAACCGCTGAAGCTCCGAACGCGTACGTCCTGGGCCGGGGGAGGCAAGGATTAAAGGGAGAAGGCAAGCAGTCCTGCCTCTGGGGAGCTTTCAGGTTAGAACCCGAGACTAGACATGTAAACAAACGACAAACCTTTGCAAGCTGTTGTGAGGATTAGATGGGTAATTGTGCGAAGGAGCCTAGTACTGGGCCTACCATGCGAAGTGCTAGCCCGACGGAAGCTGTAGCTGCAACTAACGATCAAGAAGTGTTAAGGGCCCAACAAACCCACAACTCCTTGTCATTACGCATCCCTTTGCTGGTTCCCTAGAGTGGCTCCCCCAGCAATCCTACTAGCGGCTAAAGCTCCACTCGGGCAGAGCCGGTGTCAGGTGCACCTTGACGTCCTCTGTCCCCAGCACTGCACGTGGCGTTAATGTTTCCAGAAAGAACATAAAAAAGAGGACTACGGGTACACGGAGAAGGGGAAAGGGGCTAATTCCGGTGGAACAAGGAAGCCAGGCCCCGCGTCCCGGCCCAGTCTGGTGCGACTCTGAGACCCGGGGAACGTCTGTGGGCCGTTTCCGTTCTCGCCCCAGAGGGCTTTCGAAAAAGGCGATGTCTCCTCCCGCGGCGGAGACCCCCACCCCCACCCCCACCCCCTTGTGCTGCGGCACCGCGCTCAGCTCCCCGGGACGCGACCTGCTCCCGAACCCCGGAGCCTTACCTTCCTCTGCCCAACGCGCTCGCCGTTACCCCGGCAACGCCGGCCGGGGGGACGGACACCGCTGCCGTTAAGCAGTGCGGCCGCAAAGCCGGACGACTGCGCAGCCGCAGAGCCCGAGAGAGGGCCCACCGGGTGTTTGCGGAGCGCATCCGCGCAGCGCAGGGCCGTAAGGCGGGTCTTCGGTGGGTGCTGCTCGTTCCTCGCGAGGTGTAAGGCAGAGGCGGCGCGTCCTCTTTCCTGCCTTCCCCGTGATCGTAGCGCTACCCCCGTGCACACATGCTGTTCTCGTTTAATCCCTACAACAATCCCGCAGGATCCATTTTACAGATGAGATCTAAGTTACTTATCCAATATCACGTAGTTGGGAGGTACTGGAGTTAAGAGTGATAGGACTAGACTCAGAACTCAGGTCTAAGGACTTGGGGTCCTCGCCCCCGGGGAGATGGGGCTCTTGAAGCGACCGGACTTGACATGACCCCAGCCCTGAGGAAGCGGGTCCGCTGAGCTCAGCCCGCAGACTTCAGCTTTCTCAATGCTTTTGTGTAAGTGCAGCATGCAGGGAACCTGTAAGAAGTGCCCCTCGCACAGGGCACTGACCAAAAGCCCCTGTAGGCACTGGCCGCCCTATGCAGCGTCAAGGACAAGTCAAGGACAACAGGCCGGGAGTCAGACCGGCATTTGCATCACCTCCCGGCTCACTGGCTGTGTGGTTGGTCTTGAGTGAATGACTTAACCTTTCTGAGCCACAGTTTTCCTCTATTGAAAAATGGGTCGTCAGGATTATGAGGGAAAAGCAAAACAAAAGTGCCCTGGGAATTGTAAAAGTTTCTCCCACCTGGTTATTTTAAAGGAGGCCTGGTAGGGAGTCCAATAAACACCTTCCTAAATATGAACCCCAGGGTCTCCAGCACACATACCACCCATGCTGGGCAGGTGGGGAAGGTGGGTGACAGGGAAGGGTGGCAAATTGTGCCAGAGAGATTTATGGGGCTTTATGAGACAGGCTTTGAAATCTGGACCTTTCCCAACTTCCTCTTGTCTCCAGGCCTTCCCACACGCTGTTGTCTCTACCTGGAACATCCTTCTCTCCTGTCTGGAGCAGTGATTCCTGGTCACCCTTTAGGCCTCAGCTCAGAAATCTCTTCCTCAGACTTCCTCTTGCTTTCCCAGGCTGGCTTGGGTGACTTACTTGCCTCTGTGTTCCCACAATAGTCTGGTGCCCCCTATGCTGTCCCTGATTCCTGGTCTTCCTTAACTGGACTGCGAGCTCCTAGTAGAAAGAGCTCAAGACGTGGCATTAAGTGGGTGGTCTGCCTGCAGGGGCCTTAACTGCTTAGCTCAGGAGTTCAGATCTTAGAGAAATCAAAAGCCGAATATCTTCCTGGTTACAACGTTGCAAAAAAGGGAGCACTTGAGCAGCAGTCACAGAATAGTGGTATCGGGATGGTTTGGGCTGGGAAGAGAGAGGTGGAGGGAGGCTGCAACATTGCACCACAACATGCCAATGGAGGAAATACTGGACTTAGAATGAGAGGCTTTTAAAAATGAAAGGGAACTCCGAGGTTGTCCAGTTCAACTTCCTTACTTAACTGATAAGAAAAAAGGCTCAGAGGCACCGTGAGCTGCCAGAGGTAACAGAGCAAGTCTGTGGAGGCGCTGAGACTAGAGCCAGGTCTCCACAACCTCAGCGGATGCTTGGCACTCGGCTTGGGAGGCGCCCATAATGGGATCTCAGGGGCCATCATCTGGAGCTCTGTCCCCACAGAGGGTCCAGAGTGAAAGCTAATGAACAAGACATTCTTCCCCCAAGATTTTCTCCTTGGTGTTTCCCCCCCTCCCTGCTGTGTGGTGCAGCTTTTGGGAAATCAGTTCCTTGACCAGGAATTGAATCCAGGCCACAGCAGTGACAGTGCGGAATCCCAATCACTAGGCCACCAGGTAAATCTCAATAGTGTGTATTTTAAACATTTTGTTATGGTCCTTTTCAAACATACACAAAAGTAGATCGCTTCCAGCATCTTCAACCTTTGGTATCTTGTTTCTTTTACACTCTCCATAAATACACCTTTTCCCCACTGCTGGTGTATTTTAAAGCAATTCCAGACATCATATAATTTCACTCATAATATTTAAATATGTGACTCTAACAGGTAAGAATTTAAATTTTATTACATATATATCTATATAGTTGATTCTTGTTATTCACAGAAGTTCTATAGAGTCACCATGAACACTGAATTGGTGAACACTGAACCATTGCTTCTAAGGGAACGCAGGTCGGTTCCTGGCAGCCTCTGGTCACAACATTTTCATCAACCAACCTTGTTTTATGTGTACTTTCTTTTTTTTTTTTTTTGAGGTACGTGGGCCTCTCACTGTCGTGGCCTCTCCCGTTGCGGAGCACAGGCTCCGGACGCACAGGCTCAGCGGCCATGGCTCACGGGCCCAGCCGCTCCGCGGCATGTGGGATCTTCCCAGACCGGGGCACGAACCTGTGTCCCCTGCATTGGCAGACGGACGCTCAACCACTGCACCACCAGGGAAGCCCCTGTGTACTTTCTTTTAAAAACACTTTATTTAATGTCTGTTGTAGATTCATGAACATTGAACTCATGGCCCACATCAGTATAACTCACACCTGAACAAATCTCATCTAACAAGTGTATTTTCTCCGTAGGGCACGTCACGGCATTCGTGGCTTAGGGACACTAGACAGCACTTCAGCACTCCGCTTGGGGTTCATTTTATTTATTTTACATTTTTAAATTTTTTATAAATTTATTTTATTTTATTAATTTTTTTATTTGTGGCCGCATTGGGTCTTCGTTGGGGTGCGCGGGCTTCTCATTGCGGTGGCTTCTCTTGTTGTGGAGCACGGGCTCTAGGTGCGTGGGCTTCAGTACTTGTGACTTGTGGGCTCAGCAGCTGTGGCTCTTGGGTTCTAGAGCACAGGCTCAGTAGTTGTGGCGCACGGGACTAGTTGCTCCGCAGCATGTAGGATCTTCCCGGACCAGGGCTCGAACCCGTGCCCCTGCATTGGCAGGCAGATTCTCAACCGCTCTGCCACCAGGGAAGCCCCTTGGGGTTCATTTTAAAATTACCAACACAAATCACAAAAACATGAAAAACGTGGCACTAACGAGATGGCAAAAAGCACACTTGTTTATGATATGAGAGCTGAAATAAGACAGAGTATCACTGGTTGACTTCAGCTGAGAACATGCATATTGGGAGACTCAAATTTTTCTCCTGTCTACGCATGTGCGTGTCTGTAAGTGATCCAGTACTGTGAAGATCGGTTTTGGCATTACAAATACATTTTAGCCAGGAGGTGAATTTGCAAATGCAGAATCTGCCAATAATGACGATTGACTGTATATGTATATTCCCAATATCATTAACACATCTAACAAAATGAACAATAATCCTTAACATCATGTGTCTATGAAGGGTAACACAGAACCTGCATGTACTATTTGGGATATACTTATACTAAAAAAAAAAATCGTTTATCTGAAATTCAAATTCATTTGGTATCCTGTATTTTATGTGACCACCTAACAATTTATTGGGCCTTCATATGTGCCAGCCACTTTGCATCCAATCTTGACTCTCACCACAGTCCTGTGAGATAGGTGTTCTCACCAATATTTCACAGTTGAGGTTCCCTCCCTGCCCAGGTTCTCAGAGCTGGGAAGTAGTGGAGGCCAGGTGAGGATCCAAATCCACAGGACCAAGGGGCTTGCATTCACTTCCATCTATCATGTGGGATACGGGAGGGCAGTGCATTGACAAAGCACAGCTTTAAACATGGAAATACAAAAATGACCCACAGCAAGTTTTGGTGGGAGGTCAGGCAAGACCCAGATGGGTTGAAGGACCCGGGAGGCTTCCGGGAAGAGGTGGCCTTTGCGCTGAGCCTGGGGAGAGCGTGGAGGAGGAAGGAGACAGCAGTCGGGGGCACAGGGCAGGCCCACGTGCCAGGAGGTGTGGGCCTGGAAGTTCTGCAGAGGGAGGAGCCGGGCTTGGCGGGTTACGAGGTCGAAGACGCCGATAAGGTCCGATAGGCAGGGCGCGGCCCGATCGTGCAGGCGCTTGAATTCCAGGCTTGGCGTTTGGACTTTACCCCGTAGACACTGGGGAGCCACTGGCGTTTCTGAGCTGGGCTGGGCGGCCTCCGCCGTCGCCTCATTGTTTTTCCCAGACGGGGGCCCGAATGAGCCCTGCAGCATTTCAACGAGGCCACTAGATGGGGATATTTTAGCAAATTTAAACCACCCAGCCTCCAATTTCCAGCGAAAACAAACACAGGGACCCAGCGAAAGGCTCCACGCGCTTACCCGCGGCACGCAACGGAAAACGCAAGGGCTGGAAATGAAAATCAAACGAGGGACACAGTTCAGCTTCTCCCTGCCGGCGAGACGAAACCTCAGATAATTTCTCTGCTGTGAAGGAGAAAGGGTCCAGGGCGTGCAGGAAAGGGCATTTCCATTTTAACAACTGCCCTGCAGACATTCTCTAGCATTTAAGCCTCACAACAGTCATTCAAAGCAGGTGTTATCATCCCATTTTACAGGCGAGGAAACTGAGACGCTGAAGGTTACATTTGCTCAATTATTTACGGAGGTGACACCAGGCTAGGAAGGGAGATAGTGTTGGCAGCAGGTGTAAGGGGTGGGCTGGGCAAGACCCCAAGGCAGTGCTTTAGCTGGGCCCAGAGTCCCTAGTGCAAAGGGCGGGGCACTGCCTTTAGATCCTACTTTGGCTGCTAGAAGAACCTGTAGCGTGGATGGTGGGAGCCGCTGGACAACTACCATTTGCTCAATTCCCACTGCTTTTTAGAGATAGTCTCCCTTAATTCTCTGGCAACCACCCAGTGAGTTAGGGGTTATCACACACCCATTTTTTTTTTTTTTTTTTTTTGCGGTACGCGGGCCTCTCACCGCTGTGGCCTCTCCCGCCGCGGAGCACAGGCTCCGGACGCGCGAGCCCAGACGCTCCGCGGCACGCGGGATCCCCCCGGACCGGGGCACGAACCCGCGCCCCCTGCATCGGCAGGCGGACTCCCAACCACTGCGCCACCAGCGAAGCCCTATCATACACCCATTTTACAGGTAAGAAAATCGATTCAGAGAGGTGACGTGACTTGCCCAAGGTCACACACTGGGGTTAAGCACTGGAGGGGGAAGGGGATCCCAGGTATGCCTACTCCTCCCCGTGATTAATCAAACACATTCGACTTCTGGGTAAATTTCCTAGAGAAACTTGGGCAGAGATGCCCAGGGAGACACATACAAAGATTTTCCTTTTTTTCTTAAATCGAAGCATGATGGTTTATAATAAAAAAGGGAAACAACATAAATGCCCATCCCTAGAAGAATGGACATATAAAATGAGGTACGAAGGATTCATAAAGTGGAAAAGTATTCAGCAATGAAAAGCTAGCTCTTCTATGATTATCAACATGGATAGATTTCACAAACATGTTGGCTCATAATGGCCAGAAGCAGAACAATATGAATCCTATGATACCTTTGGTATAAATTAAAACACACCCCAAACAGTACCAAGTCCTGAGTGTATGTATAGGTATGCTAAACTATTTTAAGATAACAGGAAGGTTATGCACCAAAGTCATTAGTTATCTGTGGGATTTGGGTAGTAGATAAGGGGTTTTAGCTTTACATTTCATTTCTTAAAAAAAAAAAAATTAGAAGCAAATATATGGTTGGGACTATAGGTGACTGTTAAATTATTTGTTGTATTCATTTCTCATTTTAATCTTTGCAAAAACAGATGCTTCAGTCAAACCAATAACTACAAAGATAGAAAACTACAAAACCAAAATAATTTTCCTATTTAGGATCAATGGTTTGAAGATGGGGGGGCGGGTGCCAGTACTCTGGGAGGGTCGGAGAGGAACCTGGGAGAAGGTGACCAGAGGAAGTGGCACGCAGGTTAGGCCGGAAATGCACAGGCCTGGCTCTGTTATGGGAATATGGCTGGTGGGGTCCAGTTCTCCAGCGTTTCCAGAGGAAGAGCCCATCCTGGCATCACACAAGCGGTCCCACCACCCTGTGACTGTCGTGCCTGCCGGGGAGCAGCAGGCGGCAGGTGAGGCCATGGGAACCCTGTGAGGGGGCCAGAGAGGACCAGGACGGGGTGCAGGAGTCCCGGGAAGATGTGGCTCCTGTGTGCGAGAGAGGTGGCTGGAAGCGGTTACACCCTCTGGCTTCTCTCCCTCCCTCCCTTTCCTCTGGTCATTTTCTCTGAACTCATGGTGACATGGACCATTTAATGTGTGGCCTGGAGGGGTCACGCCCACTTTCCAGAAGCAGGTGCTGCAACCAGAAACTAAGGGCAGTTCTCACTCTGTCCACCTCCCGGGGCTGCAGTGACCAGCATGGGAGGTCATGAGCGCTAACTATCTATTACTACAAAGTAATAAAGTCCTCTTTTTCTCTTTTTCCTCATCCTTTACATTTGTCATAATACACAAAATAATAAGACATACAGGTAGAGCCTAGCATTTTCCTTGTATTGGTTCATTTTCCCACTCACTTATTCCTCCTTACAGCTCTATTAGTGAATACATTTATACTCCCCATTTTGAAGGTGAGGAAATTGAGTCAGAGAAGTTATGTAATTAACCCAAGGTAACCCAGTGAAGAAGTGGCGGAGGTAGGATTTAAACCCAGGTCTGCCTGACTGCAGGGCCACTGTGCTGTACTGATACAGTAAGTTTGATGGTCTCGTATCTTATCCTAAAAAGGAGGTAAAGAGAACATTTTGTGTTTTGTTCTGTTTTTCCTCTTTCTCATGGAAATTTTCTTTGTTCCAAGTTGCTTTTGTCTTGTGTGTGACCCCCCTGCAGGTCATCCCCATCTGAGCTCAGGATTGTAATTTCCTGGGTGGTTGAAGAACTCTTTGGTCTGTTCACAGGAGAGACAGGAGTAGAGGCCCAACGTGGCCCCAACCTGGCTTTCCTGCTCTCCTGGGTATGTCCGCCTCAGATGTCAAAAGGCCTGAATTCCAGGCAAACCAGGAATAATGCCCCAGTCATCAAATTTGAAACCAAAATTCAGCAAAGACATGAATTTGCTGCCAGAAAGCAAATAGCTCTTTCTTTTCTTTCTCATTTTTTTTTTCGCCCAAACAAAACATCCTCTTATGAAATATGTCCAATTTGCAATATTTACTTTCCCTTTATTTAATAACAGGAAAGGGTTTGCTGGACTTTTGTTGATTTTCGCATTTCTTATTAAAATTCTTAAGGGGGTTTTGGGGGAACTTAATCAGCAAAAAAAGGAGAAGGAAAAAAAATCTCATCTGCATTCCACAGGCCTTATTAATGGAGGAAACTTGCTGTTTGTTTAAGAGCATTTTCTGACGGGAGAAAGCAAATCGTCGTGTGTTCCAGAGTCTCTGACTCGTATTCTTGACTGTGCTTCCTTCTCAGTTGTCTCCAGGGCTCTGAATCCCTTGTTCTAAGCTTTCTGCCCAAGAAGATGGGGCTGGGCTTCATGCCCCCCTGCCAGGCTGGGAGGGAAGCTAACATTCCTTCAACATCTCAGCACAGTTCTCTGCACCCAGCCCTTGTGGCAGCCCTCACTCGGCCGATGTGGAAACGGAGGCTTAGAAGGGTGAAGTCCCATGTCCAAGCTCCCTTTCCGTGTAGCTTACACTCCTTGGGATGAAAAGAAAAGGGGTCCTAGCATTCACGGAGTCCTACATCCAACTGAGTCCTCACTGAGCAACTCTCTGAGATAACTAGACAATCTCCACCCTTCAAGGCTCAGAGAGGTAAAGTGACTGGCTTGAGGTCACACAGCTGGAGGATTGTGGCGCTGGGATTTGAGCCGTGCTCTGCCTGACTCTCACATCCACGTTTATTTTGCTTCTCTACACCTCCTCTTTGGGGCCACGAGCAGCATGATTTTCTTGTAATGAAATACATTGCTCCCCAAAAGTTAAAACTCTCTCCCCCTGAGAGGTCTTGGTCCTGCCTTCCTTGGTTCTATAATTAGACTGCAAGTAACTTCAAGGACTTTGTTTCTGCATTTTCATTCTACCAGAAATATTCATGTACATTATTATTACGTATATTATATAATTATTATAATATGTTTATTTCTAGAATAGTGCCTGATGCAGCGTAAGTCTTAATCAATGGCATTGCAGTAGTTGGGTCCCCATGCTCTCCTTCTATGGAGAAGCAGACTGAGGTC
Source organism: Stenella coeruleoalba (assembly GCF_951394435.1). Classification (NCBI taxonomy): domain Eukaryota; kingdom Metazoa; phylum Chordata; class Mammalia; order Artiodactyla; family Delphinidae; genus Stenella; species Stenella coeruleoalba. The sequence goes on along the minus strand of NC_137156.1, from coordinate 100,100,061 downwards.
TCGAGAGAAGAAGGAATCTGCCCGAGGCCCCAGAGGTCCAGAGCCAGGTCCAGAGCTCCCTGTTCTCTGGGCTTGGTGCTTCCCCATGAGCACGTCTGCAGCAGCCGTCTTCTTGTCCATCCAGCCCCTGCTCCGTGCGGCACCGAGCTGGAGGTTAGGACCCTCAGATAAACCAAATGTGGTATCTGATGTCAGAGTCCTCAGGGTCCAGCAGGAAGGGATGCTTGGAAAAGCTACTCTCAGAAATGTGGTAAATGCTATTACCACGAAGGGTTTCAAGCGGGGGAGGGGGCTCAGGAAAGACTTCAGGGAGGACTGGACGTTTGAGCTGGGACTTATGGAATGAGCATGAATTGGCCAAGTCAGGAAGGGTGTCCCAAGCAGAAGGCCCTGCCTACGTGGAATATTCAGGAACCATCCAGCAGTCTAACGGGGAAGAGAAGCAGGCCTGGAAAGGAAAGTGGAGGCCAGGCTGTGAAAGGCCTTGACTGCTATCCACGCGGACGCAGGAAGGGTTGAAGGCGGGGAGTGGCTCGGTCGGATTTGGTTTCGTAAGGTCACTCTGAGGGCCGGCGGTAGAGGAGGGTCAATAGGGCCGAGAGCCCCCTGGAAGGAGGCTGCTGCATATTCCAGGCCAGAGATCCCCAGGCCTTGCCCACCTAAGACCCTCCTTCTCCTCTCACCCTCGAAGGAAATCTCCTGTCCTTCCTGCTCTAGGCACCCTTCCAGACCACACGCTTGCCTGGCGCCCCTCTCACCGGTTTCTGGAGTTCTTATTCTTTGGGTAGCTGCTTTGCACTCTCAGGGTTCTCTCCAGCCGTGGATCTTAACCTTGCGGCAGTCACAGAGCTCTAGGAGAGCCGAAGGAAAGGCTTGGAAAACTGCTCAGGGATAGAACTGTTCCAAACGTGGAATGTGTGTGGAGTCTCACGGACCCCCTGAAGCTGCTTTCACTTATGGGAAGGGGCAATTCCAAGACAACGAGAGAGAGGCAGACACCCTAAAGTTTACCAGCTACACTCTGTAAATCCCTGGGGAATGCGGAGGCGGTCCAAGGAGGCAAAGGAATTAGGGCGGAAGACCGCCTCGAGAGTTCAAGCATTGACCCAGGAGGGCTCCGAGGCCAGAGGGAGCCCAAGATGAATGTAGTAATTTCTAAATAGTAATGTTTCTAAAGAGAGAACGTGTCCATCTGAAGAAGGGCCAGGCAGCCGGGGAGGCGGAGGACAGAGAAGGAAGGACGCCATCCCGGCCAAGGATTCGGTGGACCCCGGCAGCAGGTCTAGCTTGCTCTGATGCCCTGAAACCCTGGAATCGCATAACCAACCCCTCTCTTCTCTCATTCTGTGCTCACCAAGCATCGTTCTGATTAGAATTTGGCCTCCCGTGCAGTGTGCCTACAGGGAGTAGGGTGTTGGCTGGAGGACACGTGTATCCGGTCCCTTTGGCAGTTATATTTCTTGTTGTAAATTAGTAAATTGGGAACAGACAATTCACAGAACAAGCAATACAAATGACTAAGAAGCACATGAAAAAAATGTTCATCCTCACCAGTATTCAAAGAAATGTAAATTCAAACCAAAACCGAGATTGTTTTCTACCTACTAAATTAGAAAGGATTTCTTTTTTTAAGTGAATACATATTGCTGGGAAAGGGGTGATGCAAGAGGCACCCCCATGTGCTGCTGACGGGAGCCTAATGCTACCTGCTGGGCTCTTTAAACTCCTGCAGCAGACAACCATCAAGCCCGTCGTGGAAGGAGTGGCTGGAGGGGCTCTGCACGAATCTGTTCACCAAATGTTTACTGAGCACCTAGTACGCACCAGGCTGAGGAGGGGCCACACGGAAATCTTAGCCCAAATGCCAAATGGTCCCAGACCACGAGGGAGGCTGGAGGCCAGTTCCTGGCGGGCCGGAGGCGGAGGAGATGGAAGGGAAGGTGAGGGGGAGAAGAATCAGCTCCCCCCCACCCCCAACCCTGCCCTACAGTTCAATTCTCTCCTCTTTCCAGGTCAGCCTCAGGCTCTCGGTGGACCACTGGGCCTTTCCTAGAACTCCCACCCCTGAAGATTGATTTAACTGGTCTGGGATGGGTCCAGGCAGTATTCCAGGCCTTTCAGATGTGCGGCCTGGGCTGAGAACCACCGAGAAAATGGAAAATAAGAAACGCATACAAGTCGCGGTTAAGAGCTCCGGCTTGAGGGCCCCCAGACATGGGTCAAGGGCCGGCCACTCACCGCCTGGGTCACCTGTGGCAGGACGCGCCCCCCTTTGGGCCGCTGTTCTCTTCTCTGTCAGGCAGAGATCAAATATGCCCTCGTGGGGAAGACGACACGAAGCAGAGCGTGTAGGGCGCTCGCCGGCTGGGTGACATTCACTGTCACGATGCCTCATCAGCCAGGTCCCATCGCACGCTCCATCTGGCCGGAATGAGGGACATGGGCTCCCAAGGCCTCTGAAAACCGTGCGGGGGAAAAAGACTCGAGGCTGAAACAGCTCTGACCGACCACTTGATATCTTTTCTGTGAACTGGGAGACAATCCCCATGGTTTTTACTTGAGCTCCAGGAATTCTTGTTCCAGCTGACTGTGCAGCTTGGGAAGTAACAACCTGATTCTAGCCCAAGAGTCCTGAGGCAGGAAGGGATGGAGCCGGGACTGGGCTGGCTTTCCAGCGCCGAGATCTGCTGTCTCCACTTCCATGAGGACGGCCACCAAGAGCACCGGCCCTCAGACCTGAGTGGGCCAGTTCCACCTCTCACTAGCTGTGTGACCTCGGGCAGGGGGCGACTTCACCCTTCTGAGCCTCAGCGTTTCCTCTCTAACGTGGAAGTAACGCTGGTCGCTGCCCCGGCTGGCTCTGGGGGAAGATGAACGGAGTTGACGCCAGCACAGCTCTGAACTGGGGATCTGGTGCAGGCGACGGCCTCTGTGGATGGCGGCCACGTGGGCCTCTCCCCAGCCACGACCGGCCCTCCCCACGGCAGTGGGATGCCCTGGTGGTGCTCTCCCCACACGTGGTGCTTAGGGTGTAATTGTTCCTGTGGGTGTCTTACCAGGGCCAGGGCTGATTGACACGTTTCTCTCAATTCTGTGGTTCACCATCGTATTTAGCTGCTGCTCAGGGAACCTGTGGGGAAGTGAACTGACCCCTCTTCCTTCCCAGAGGAGAAGATGAGGGTTTACCGAAGGGTGATAGTGGGGCAGCTGATCACGTGCTGGATGCTCGGCTTGCTGGCTGGGGAAGGCCTGGGCAGTGACCTTTAATGGGGGGGCGGGTGGAGGGAAAGATGGACACTCCCAGTGACATCAGCCGGCGGTGGTGAGGCTTCGCACGTGGCCCCAGGACCAGGGTGAGCAAGGGGAGGGGAGGGGCCGAGCAGGTAGAATTCATGCTGTTGCCGGTAGTGACTCATCTGTGCCAACAGGCTGGTGAGACATAGAGAAACTCGGGTATGGGAAGATCAATGGGATAAATGCGTTAGAGAGTTCTTTGAAAATGGTAAATTGACCTAAGAGCAAGGGCTTTGGCTTCAAACAGAGTGGGATTCACAGCCTGCTTCTGCAACTCTCCTGTGACCTTGGGCAGGGACTTCACCTCCGGGGGCCTCAGTTTGCTCATCTGAAAGGAGGGGGCAGGAGGGGGACTGCCTCCGAGGGTTGCTCTGAGGATTAAACGACGTGTGGATAATGTGCAGGGCACGGTGTCTGGAGAGGACCACCCACGGCAGCTGCAGTGCCGGTGAGGAAGCAGCAGGGCAGTCGGCCAGGATGGCCTTCCTCACTGAGTCTCCCCAGCCAGTTGGTCTCCATCCTTCAGCCCTGCCCAATTCCCTGGACGGAAGGCCCTCTCCCTTCTCCACAATCTCAGGACATTTATCTAAGCCTCTCCCACAGCCCTTATCAGCCTAGGCCTGGCATGCGCTGCTGTTTAGCGAGCATGCCTTAGCTTTGTGAAGACCTGGTGGCCTGGGCCTTACTCATCTCTGTGCCCACTGGACCCGGCACTCAGCCTCCAGCCTCTCCAGAGAGGCAGAGACGGCAGCTGGGGGGTAACTGTCCGTGTCCTGATACCAGAAAAGAGTAAGTCCTTTGCAGTAATGAAAAGAGGAAAAAAGGAATTTGTAAACGCGTTTTCAAAAATGCTACAGACTTCTTTTTGATTGGTACACTTGAATTCATTTTCAAAGTGAATACAGTTTCCTGTTTCTTTCGTTTTTAGGCTGTGATATAAATTCAGTGAATGAGAACTTCCCACAACCCACAAGATGATAAGTCCACCTGGAATGTTTGTGAAAGAGCCTGGCGGAGAAACCTGGCTCGAATGTGGAAAGCCTTATCCGCCCGCCATCAGCAAAGGCCAAAACAGATGAAAAGCAAAAGCATCCATTCTCAAAGTCTGGAGACTTCTTGGGCTCCCACCTGTGCGCCGCTGGGGTTTTCTTCAATAAGAAGGTTCTGGGGACTTCCCTGGTGGTCCAGTGGCTAAGACTCTGGGTTCCCAATGCAGGGGCTGGGTTCGATCCCTGGTCAGGTAACTAGATCCCACATGCCGCAGCTAAGACCCAATGCAGCCAAATAAATAAATAAATATTTAAAGAATAAAAAGAAGGTTCTGGAACTACTTCGAACAGAACTGAACCTCTGCTTGGACCATTATGGATGTCTCCAGAAACAACCAACAAACCAGGAAATAAAACCACTCATCTACCAAATATTCATTGAGCTGAGAAGACTTTCTTCCTTCCTTCCCTGCCATGCTCCCCTCCCCTCCCCTCCCCTCCCTCCCATCTTCTCTCTCAGTGTGGTAACTTTCTGCCTGGTAATCTTCTAAACCTAACTCTTCAGGTCAGAAACGCCCATGGTGTTTCTGTCCCCTTCTTCTTGCCTGTCACGGGGTAAAACCCCTGCTCCTCTGAGCTCCTGATCTGCAGCCAGTATAACCGGCCGAGGGTCACGGGGTGAACAGCCCAGCTCTGGCTGTCGGCCCTCGGGCAAGCCCTGTGTCCTCCCCGCCCTCTGCTCTCTCCTGGCGCAGGTGCAGTATGAGCAGGTGACACGCTGGCCCTTCCGGCTCTGCCATTGTGACCCCGGCGAGGCCACCTGTGGGTCTGGAGCCCAACCAACCGGGGTCCCTTCCCTATTCTACACTTACGGCTGGGTGGCCTTGAGCAAAGTACACAACCACCAGCGGGCACCCGGGGGTCCCCGTGGGGTCGTGGTGGGGATTAGGTGAGATGCTACAGACTAAGGTTTACTCTGGCGCGGGCACAATAAGCGCCCCATAAGTGGTCTGTACTATTTCTGTCACGCAAAAGAGGGCACACCGGCACGTCAGACCCGTCTGACGGCGGGGTCCAGCCCTGGGTCTGCTCTCTGCCGATTCACCGATGCGGCAGCTCTATCTGCCAGCCGTGGGGCATCTTATGATCGGACACCGTGAAAAGATGAGGTGCAGCAGCTTCCAGAGGCGCTCGGTCCAGGTCAGGGCGATGTCCCCACAACCCTGGGCGCCCAGGGGTCCCCCAGGCTTGGTGCAGGGGTGGACACAGCAAGCCGAGCAGGTTGAGTGAACAAGTCAGTCCTGAGTGCCTAACAGGGGACTGGAGAGCACATGCCCAGCCTACAGGCAAAGAGATCAAATACGGTTTTCAAACGCTGCCAGCCGAACGGGATTCCACAGCCCGATCTGATGTGCAGACCTAATTACGGGGCTCCTTACCTCGGGTGCATGCTTCTCTCGGGCTGGAGTCACGGACCTCTTCACCACCGTGTAATTCACATACCACACGACTCACCCTTTCCAAGTGAATGATTGTGTTTCAAATATATTCACAGAGTTGTGCAACCATCACCACCATCAACTGTAGAACATTTTCACACCCTCCAAAGAAACTTCTTACCCACTAGTAAAATCATTCCTCACTCTCTCCTCCCTCTCACTCCTGGTAACCACTAATTTACTTTCTGTCTTTATAGATTTGCCTATTCAGGACATTTCATAAAAATGATTCCCACAAAATACGTGGTCTTTTGTCACGCCCTTCTTTCACTTGGCATAATGTTTTCAGGGTTCATCCATGTAATAGAACATCTATTAGGACTTCATTCATTTTTTATGGCTAAATAATATTCCACCGTAGGCACAGGCCACATTTTATTGATCTGTTCATCTTCTGATGGACCTTTCGGTTGTTTCCACCTTTTGGCTACTGTGAATACTACTACTCTGAACATTCACATACATGCCTTTGTGTAGATATATGTTTTCATTTCACTTTTGAAAGTACACAGGGGGCTTCCCTGGTGGTGCAGTGGTTGAGAATCTGCCTGCTAATGCAGGGGACACGGGTTCGAGCCCTGGTCCAGGAAGATCCCACATGCTGCGGAGCAACTAGGCCCGTGAGCCACAACTACTGAGCCTGCGCGTCTGGAGCCTGTGCTCCGCAACAAGAGAGGCCGCGATAGTGAGAGGCCCGCACACCGCGACGAAGAGTGGCCCCCACTTGCCACAACTAGAGAACGCCCTTGCACAGAAACAAAGACCCAACACAGCCAAAAAAAAAAAAAAAAAAAAAGCCAAGCATTTGAAGCCCTTTAAAAAAAAAAAAAGAAAGTACCCAGGAGTGGACGGCTGGGTCATATGGTAAAGTGTATATTTAACCTCACAATAAACTGCCAATGTGGGTCCCCATGTACCATTTTGCATTCCCATTGGGAGTATATGAACGATCTAGCTGTTCCACATTCTCACTAACACTCGCTACGGTCAGTCTTTTTAGTTTTTGTCACTGTGATGGAGGAAGAGAGGCAGCTGTAGTTTTACCTTGCATTTCCCCATCCTCACTCTGAATCACACGGTCAGCTGCCTGGCCAGCGCCAGCCCCCAAGGGGTCCACAGTTGGTGTCAGGGCCTGAGAGACTGCAGTAGCCTTAGCTTCAAAGCCTGTCTCCACTGATCCCTTGGGGTAAACAGAGGCGAGTGGGTGTTGGTGGTGGAAAAATCAGGGAAAGAAAAGAGTGTCTGGGTGGGTGGGGGAGCCGGACGGAACGAAGTGAAGAGCTGACTCAACTCTCAGTTTCCAGGTTGGCTGCCTTTGTTTTTTCAGCACATTGGAATCTCCTGGCTACTAGTCTTTTATTTCCTTTAATTAGCCTTCCCCACTGACAGCGACGGGTCAAGATTTCTAGGAAGTGCTCTAGACAACTCTGCCTGACAGACATCCATCCCAAGGAGTTCATTCCTTAGAGCTGAAACGCATCCTCTCTCTCATCCTCAGAGCTGACTCTAGGGGCCGGCGAAACAGTTGTACTTCGGTGCCCTGACTTTTCATTGAAACTTTACCTCCAACACAAAAGGAGCGTATTATTTACAAAGCATCTCTATCGCCTAGAAAATATCTTCCCGGGAAGAATTAAAACAGTTACACATTAAAACCTCTTAAAAATGCAGGCACGCATCAGCGGCCTCTAGTGCAGACTCGTTGGGCGTCTATTGGGTAGGAAAACAAGCTTCTAAAGCTTGAAGGCAAAGTTGACTTCCTTGAAGGACACTTTGTTGTAAACCTGGGCATCTTCGGAGATTCCTTAAAGAACAACAGGCCACACAGTTACCACTGCAGGGAAGGACATTTCCTAAAAGTGGTGAGGCAATTTTAAGAGTTTAGAGCAAAATACTCAGAAATCAATTTCGAACTGACAAGTTTCTATCCCCGGGCAGGAGACAGATCTATAAAGAAGTAAATGATAAGACAGCATGGTAGCTGTTACGACAGAGAGGACAGGGCACTGTGGAAGCACAGAGGAGAAAGCAACTATTTGGAGGAGGTTTAGGGCTGTCAGAGGGAAAAGGGGATATTGAAGTTGAGCTCTGAAAGATGAATAGAAGTTTGTTGGAAGATAAGAGAAGGAACCACCTACCTGTGAGAAGAACATACGTAAGGCACCAACATGTGAAACCATGTCCAGGGCTCAGCCGAGATTGCAACCACCCAAACGCCCCGGGCACCACCTCCTTGGTACTCGAACCTTTCACGACTCAGTGGCCTAAGCCTGGTTGACAACCCAGCTCCCCTAACAGCTACGTCAACTCTGGGAGGCAGGCGGGTCAGGGCTGGTTAGACCCTTGCTTTTCCAGAGGAGGAAAACGAGATATAGAGAGGGGCCGGGGCTTGCCCACGCTCGCAGGATTAAGAAAGGGTAGAGTCCGAACTCGGATGAAGGTCTCCAGGTTCCCAAGTCGCTCTTCTAAGGTGCTTCTCACAAAGGGTCAGGAAAACAAACGCTGGACCGTGTGTTAAACCTACATTTTCTTACTTGAAGTCTCAAGACTGCTCCCATTTTGCAGATGAGGAAACTGAGTTTGATTACTTGTAGCAAGAGCTCTGTCCACCTGAGGCCTCGCACACACACCAAGCGGCCTTCCCATATCTGAAAAGAGGCTGGATCAAAACTTCTTTCCACACTGGCAATGGTCAAGGCTGCTTTGCTGAGCAAGGACTGATGAAGACACAGGCCTCTGGAGACGGTCATATTTTCTGCATCGACGTGGCAAATCACTTGCAAAATACCACGGTATTGAGTGGGCTTTTTGCAACAGAGCTCTTGTGACAAGGCAAAGAGGCCATAACGCTCTGGGACTCGTGCGCCTTTTGAAAAATCATCATTTTTTTCTCTTTTTGACAAATAACTCAGATCCCGGGCCAGCGTCAGAGCAGCCAGGGGAAGTTGCCCTTCCCCCTGGCGGCACCCACTTCCTCCCAGGCCCAGGAGAGTGCGGCCTGGCTGCTATCTCCCAGGCCGCTGCTCTGTGAGCCGGTCCCAGGTACCCGGAGTTTGTTTTATGGATGGGTCTGTCGTGAGTCAATATGATAATGTTTCCTGTGAGAACTTTATTTCCCTGCATTGTTTGCGAGGTCTGTGTGTGTGTCGGAGCACGTACTCATCACCACAGAGGCTGTGCGCCTGTGCGCCTGTGCCCCGGCGACGGGACGCCTCTGGGGGTGGGGGGTAGGGGCCCAGGGAGACCAGAGGCGGGTTGTCCCCGTCGCCTCTGGGGCCGCCTGGGATGCTTCTGAATAGTCTCACTAGGGCTGGAGACGACCCTCTCTTTCAGCTTTTAGCTCCTTGATCTGCAGGTGGGGAAACCCACAGAAGATGCAGGACTTGTCTGAGCTGAAGCAACCAGTGGGGAGGCACGTGATACAAGCAGGGAGCTCGCCGGTCCTGGGTTCAAATTCTGACATTGCTACTTGTCACTCTCAGCAGCTCAGACTGCCAAATGGGGTTAATACTCGCCCCACAGACCAGCGGTGAGCGTTAAATCAGAAAACAGGTCCACAGCAGGGGCCACAGCAAAGTATTCTTGCTTCCCCCCATCTTCTATGGAATACAAGTTGGGGCTGGAGCTGCAGCAAGTGCTACACAGCAAACGCCTCAGGTGGGCGCCTGAGGACCCCAGAGGCATCAGCGCGCCTGGCCCACACTGGTCCTCCTCGGACCATTTCATCAAAACCAGTGGACTCCTGTGGCTTCCAGAACAGAGAGGAAATGGCCCCGGGTGCTGAGAGATGGCTATCAGGATTAGTCAGTGGCTTGGCCAAGAGTTTTAAAGAACAAACTATAAGTTGCCCTGGTTCTCCTTAACTTCCTAGCCCACCGCCTACCTCCTTCTCTGCCCTCTGCGCCCTCTCCCCACCGCGCCGTATCTGGCGCTCAGTGATGGCCCCACGTTCGCGGTGCTGAGCTTCCCTGCCTTGCCTGGGTGGCCCCCCGGTAACTCTTCCAACTCTCATTTCCTTCTTCTGCAATTAGGGAAATTTTCCAGTGGATTTCGGTTGTTTTGATCTGCCCAGCATGTATCTCCCCTTCTTCTAGAAGCAGAACCCAGTTTGGGTTTTGAGCCCCTCTCTGCTTCACTAAATGCAGTCTGTTAATGGAAGGGCCCCAGCCAAGCCAATCAGATGCCCTTCTCCTGGGGTCTGCATTTTGAGGGGGAGTAACACAAGGAACGAGAATGGTTACAGCGGCCTGGTCCCGTAGAGGCTTCCTAAAGAGATGAGCTGGGTCTGCTGCGTAGACCCGGGACCCATCCTTCCCGTGGCATGAGCTGCGAGTCCCCCGCGGGCCTTCCCAGTAAATTTCGTTTGCCCTAAAGTTACACCCTAAGTAATACACAGTGTGCATATACGCTGTGCGTCCGACGCCATTTAGGTCTGAAAACAAGTTGATGTCTTGCCTCCTCAGCTTGTCCCCTGAGCAGGGACCGAGCCATTTATTCATTCACTTTTTAAATTAGTTCAACAAACCCTTACCAGGTACCTACTCTGTGCATCCGTGCTGGGAGTTGGGGTTCAGAAATGAAAACACGGGATTTCCCTGGCAGTCCAGTGGTTAAGACTCTGTGCTTTCACTGCACAGGGGGGACGGGTTCCATCTGCGGTCGGGGAACTAAGATCCGACAAGCCATGCAGCATGGTTTAAAAAAAAAAGAAAGAAAGAAAGAAATGAAAACATAATGCCCTCCTCCAAGCAGCCCCAAGTCGTGGGAACACCGAGAGAACGTACAAGGCCACCCTCCCGCCACACACCGACTCATCTCACGACTGCCAGGGGCACCTGCTATGGGCCACGTGCTGGGCTGGGGTGGCAGCAGAGAAGGTGGCATCCCTGTCCCCACAGAACCCACAGCCGGCTGCGCAAAGTGAACTAAAATGACCTCAGAATTCCACAAGGTCAGAGTCTGAAGGCCATCCAGAGTCCAAGTGGCCCGATGGCTTTTAAACAATCCTTTGGGGTCCTGAGGGTTGAATGTCGCTGTTTCATGAAACATTCTAGTTCTTTACGCCTTGATTGAGGGATAATTTACATACCACAAAATTCACCCGTTGTAAGTATACAATTCAAGGTCTTTTAGAAAAGACGTCACCACAATCCACTTTTAGAACGTTTCCCTCACCCTACGAAGTTCCCTCCTGCCTGTTTGCAGTCCATAGCTGCTTGAAGCATTTTATTTTTTTACAGAAAGCTAAAGGAACATTGGAGAACCAGTGATCTGTTCTAAGCCACTGATTCTCCAGGTGGGGAAATGGAGGCCCAGAAAGGAGGCAGGGCCTACAAAGGGCACGGAGCGAGGCAGGAGCATCGCTGAGATTCAACCCCAGGACAACCTGATCTCAAAGCCCAGGTTGTCAGCCCTCGGTCAGCGCGGAGCAGCGGGGAAGCGTCCCAGAATCCCGCAGGCTGAGCTCACATCTTGGCTCCACCATTTACAAGCCCTGTGACCCTCTGGACCTCAGTGTTTTCCTCGGCAAGTGAGGGGAAGAACGGTACCTCGTGCAAGGGTTGGGGTGTGGATTCCCCGAGATCTCGCATGTAAGGCCTCGGCACAGCGCAGGGCGCAGGGTGAGCCCTCAGAGAGAGTTGGCTAATGATGGTCGTTTCACCATCTCGCTGTCTCCCAATTTGCCCTCAGAAATTTGGAAGTGAAAAAGACAGTGACTAAACAAACCAGCCCAGGCCCCAGATGGAAATGCCTGTACACAGGCGGCTTTCTAAGAACATGGTGCAACACCCGCCCTGGGGCATCATCGCCCTGTTTGCAGATGGAGCAACTGCCAGGGTTAGGGGGTTGCTCAAGCAGCCTGGACCCGGCAGGGAGACGCAATGCCTGCTGTGCCGTCCTCTCCGCTCTCAGCGTTTCCCAACAGGCACACAACAGACACATTTCATCAGCGACCAGGGAGCCTGGCTCCCCGCCCACCCCCCGCCCAGAGGGGCCAGAGGTGGGATTCTGGGGGACCTCAGGAAGGCCCGGGCCCTGCCTCCTGCCCTGCCCCAGCCAGCACTGCTCAGCCGTCGCAGGGGCCTCTGCACCACATGGAGATGGGGCAGGGCACCCAGGAAGGAAGAGGACTTATCACCAGGGCGCACGCTTTGCGTGCATTATCTGTCAGCCCAAGAAGGAAGCTATTAACATCACGCCCCGTAACAGCTGAGGAAACTGAAGTTCACAGAAGGGGGCTGTTTGCCCTGGTAGGGAGCTTCCACGAGAGGTGGAATTAGGTCCGGGTAACACTGCTTCTGCGAAAAGAGTGATTTATTTTTCGTATTTTGGACACATGGGAAAGAGTTCTGCCTTTGAAGCTAAGTGGATGCGACTTTCAGGCGAGTTGCTTAACCTGAGACTTCGTTTTGGGGAAAGCACTGCCCGGGTTGCGAGGTTGCCACAGTGATGAGCTCCTGTTTGTCAAAAGCATCTGGCGCGGTGACTGGGTATTGACGGAGCTCCTCTGGGCGCAGGGCATGGAGGATTCTCAGCTAAGACAACACCTCCAACCCAGAAAGTTCCAGTCCCTGCGACGGACGGCCAAAACCCTACGGGAATCTAAGTTCCCTTTTGACGAGGATTAGAATAAAAGTGCTATGGAAGAACTAAGGAAGGACCCAGGGAGGGTTTGGGCCTCGAACGCCGAACGGACCGGGGACAGCTGGAGAAGGCTTCGTGGCCCTGTGTGGCTAGACTGGGAGGTGAGGCTGGAAAGGCCGGCTGGAGTCAGACTGCGAGGGTCTTCAATGATGGTTAAGATTTGTAATCTTATCCCGTAGGTCACGGGGAGCCACTGAAGGTGTCTGAGCAAGGGAGTGACCTGGCCAGAGGGGCCTGGATCTGCTGGCAGCTACACCGGAGTCGACAGGGAAAATGAGTTTCCTTTAGGCCCCTTCCCTGAGTTCTCCGATTGAATGAAAGCGCAAATGCCAATTGAGAACCCGCGATGTGCTGGGTACCTGCTGGATTTAGAAATGACTTAAATACATGCAGAGTTTTTACGAGGTGACTCAGTTTTCAGAGAGCAGATGATAATTCAGGGAGCGGGCAGCACTGCTGAAACCCGACACTCATGAGAGGTGCAGCCACCAGCAAAGACAGAAGCAGAGGTACCACAGGCCAGTCAGGGGAAGGGAGGAGTTCGCTTGTCAGGGCCACTTGGTTTAGGGACAGACAGCTCTGCACTAGCCGCTCTGTTGGGGTTCATCCTGATGACACTGGCAATGAGAAAAAGTCAGCGATGGTCTGGACACCATGTTGGCCAAGGCAGGGATCGCTCATTTTATGGCTACCACGTATCTAGATGCAAAGAGCACATAAAAAGAAAGGTGACAGAAGCAGTTCCTTCCTCTGGGTCCTTCCTCTTGACGACCTGTGTGGCCTGAATCAGGCTCCAGCTAAACCAGATCGACTGGGTGAAGCCACAGGAGGGGCTGGGGCACTGAGAAGGCCACTCTTTTGCCACTGGGGTCACTGGGTTAGCCATCGGACACCCATCATCCACCTTTACTTCCTTCAGACACTCCAAGACCTCCCACATCTGTATCGCCTGGTCTTGGGCTGCCTTGCAGAGGTGGTGTTGCCACTAACCAGGCTGCTGGCTTTCGGCTGCCGGCCTCGGGCTTGCCCACACCCCAGATGCTGCTGAAGCTTCTCCGGGTTCTCCCCACCACTCCACGGCAGCCACAGACTCCAGGTCTGCCCTTAAGCTCGGGCTGACACTTGCTGCTCTGGGCCCACAGACGCACCCTAGAAGAAGCCTCTATGTTGCACCAATGGAGATGAGGTTTGGGGACAGATGTCTTCCATCTAACTTCCTACCTCTCGGTCAAGAGTGGCTCCTGCTAAGTCCCTGGCCGCTTCCTCCGGGATCCATCAAGGGCAGACGCAGCGCCTGAACCCACGGCGCTTGAAGACCAGCCAAGCCCAGCGCACACGGCGGTGACCCGAGCCACCCCGTCTGGAGGCCCTACAGTCCGGGATCCTTCAGCCTTAGGATTTCAAAAGAGGGCAAGGCCAGCGAGGGCTGGAGGGGCCAGGAAAGTAGAGGAGAAGGAGAAGAGCTTGAACAGGAGAAAAAACATGAAGGAGACAGGGAATGGAAAGAGGTTCCAAAAGAGTGCCACTGTGCATTTGCTTGCTATGGGCATTTGCCGCGGGCGGGACACCGTGTGGGCATATTAACTCCTGACTCGTTCTTACTGCTGTAGGAGATTCCAGGAGGAAAGAGAGGTTGCATCTCCACCTCTCCACATCAGCTTCTCCCAGAGAAGAATTTACTGGCCTTTTCTCCCCTAGAGCCTGTGCTCCCAGAGGTGACGGTGCTGGATGGCTCTGGATAGAAGGGGTAGAAGCGGGAAGGAAGGGGCTGTGTCCCCAGAGACTGGGGACCTGGGAGGTGGCCTGGAGGCGGCTGAGCTGCTGATGGGCCTACGGCACGGAGGCCGGGGAGGAGGGGTGGATGCTGGAGCAGTGACTGTGACTGGGGTGGGGTGGGGGGGACCTGGGTCAGGGAACCCTTCCACCCTGGCTGGGCCTGCGGGTTCAGAGCCGCCCGCCTCTGAGAGACCAGCGAGTCCTGCACGCGTGGCCACGGGAGCGTGAAGACCAGAGGCCCTGCTTCAACTTCCCACGTTCGCCCACCCTGAAAACATCCTCATCGGATTTAGAGAGAAAACATGTTGACGCTCATCCTCAAGCACCGTGGCACAGCCTTGCCTGCATCACCTACAGCAAAGAAATGTCGAAGGAGAGGAAATTCCCACCAAAGGCCGGCAGTGGCGGCCACGTCTGCTTTTCTTCCGCGTCATCCAACGTTTGCACTTTGTCTATCACGTACACGAATTATTTTTGTCATAATATTTTTTTAGATGATGAAGCAGGTTTCCAAACAGCATTTTGGTAAAAAAGACATTTCTGTAAAGGTATGCATGTGTCCACGTAGCCTGGGAGTTTGGAAGATGTGAACGGCGCTTGCCTCTCCGTGTCATGTTGTGGTTAATCCGTAACTTCTCAGTTTTCGTTTTGAAATAAATATTTGAAATAAATAGAGAATTTCATTCTCTATTAACTATGTATTTTTTCTAAAATAAAATGAATCGCACAGTAAAGAAACATAAATGAAAGATTGTTCCCTCCAGCTCCAGAAGAAGGACACGGGGGTGGGGATGCTCTAAGTCCGGGTCCAGAGGTGATGTGGAGCCTGGCCAGGGCTGAGGTGGACGGTCCCCACGGGAGCCAGTGTGGAGCAACGACATCGGGCCGGCCAGGGAGGGACCGGATTCCAGTGGCTGTGTGTCCGGCAACCCTCATCCATCCCGGCATGAGTGTTTGCATCAGACCTGGGAGGAAGTGCCCTTCTCTGCCCCCGCCAAGTACACACCCCGAGGCCTAAGCAGACCCCCTCCTAAACGTCACGTGTCACGGCCTGAGCTGGGACGCTGATCGTTCGTCAACAGGCGTTTCTCGGGTCCCTGTCGTGCTGGGCCCTGGGATGCAGAGATGAACGAGATAGGTTTGGTGGAAGGAGCGGGGCTTAGAAGACCCACTCCACCTCTCCATGGTGTGCAGCCTTCCACACGTTACTTCACCTCTCTGGGCTTCAGGGCATTTCTCTGTAAGAATGAGGACAGTGCCACCGGCCAGCAGAGTCAAACAGGATCACAGCATATGCGAAGCCCCCAGCGTAGATATTGGCACAGAACAGACTGGTCAGCAGAGGTCAGGCTCCCCTGTCCTCCTGGGTTTCCTGCAACTTCAGAGCCCGGGGGAAGAGACGGACAGACAAAAGAATATTTGCATAACAACAGTAACAATGCCGGCAACCATGACAACGATGATACCCTTTATTACCCCTTTAGTTTGTGTCAATTCCTGTGCTAGGAGTAGGAACAAATTACCCTGAGAGGACAGGGTTACCATTCCTGTCTTCAGGAAATGATGCTGACGATCAAAGAAGTGGAGTCACCTGTCCAGGGCCGCTAGAAAGGCAGGGATGGACTGGACTCCAGATCCGCCTTGCTCTTTGCCATGAAACTATACTCTTCTCCAAGCCGATCAATGCCAACACAGAGGTCTGTCCAGGGCGTTAAAGGAACACAGGACTGAGAACACGGTGAAGGGGGCCGGTGGCATCGAGGGCGGCTTCTCAGAGGTGATGACATTTACGCGGGGCCTTGAGCCGTCGGTTGGAGTGCACCAGGCTCCGTGTTCAGCAGATGCGAAGGTGAATAAGATGGTGACTGTCCCGCTAAGGGGTGCCCAGGCTCTCGTGGAAGTCAAGATCCCGGCTACGGAGTACCTGAGCCACATCCCCCTTTACGGGCAGCCCGCAGCACAGATTCTTAGGCTGCTCTAGGTGGGAGGAAACTGAGACTCACCCAGGCTGACAGGCTTTGCCCGAAGCCACAAAGCTTGCAAGTGGCAGCGCTTGAAGGCCGCTCTCTCAGACACCTAATGGCCCATGTTTAACCCCTGGGTGACACTGCAAACCTGGACGGCTGCTGCAGGAAGCACCCTGTGGTCAATGCAAAGAAAGGGCCTCCCCTCTGACCACGCACCCTTGGGGCAGAGATCCCCGTCCTTAGAACAGAGGCGCAGCCTGCGGAGGGGGTCTGAGAGTCCCGGAGCCCCGAGTTCCGATGCTGACTCAGGCCCTAAATAACTGTGACTGTGGATGTCATCGCCCCCCTCAGCCTCAGTTTCCTCACCTACAAGAGAGATGACGATACCGCCCCCGTCCCAGGAATGCTGTGAAAATATGAAATAATGTATATTCGGCGCCCTGGCCTGTGGCTGCCACTCAGCGGATCCCCAATAAACGCTTGTTGTGTTTGTATCTAAGGAGCCCAGCACTGTTTATCGGGGCCTCTGACTAGCAAACCCTTGACCCAAACCATTACACAACATCGGTCCTGATCATATGAGCCTTTGCACCAGAGCTCAGGTCCCCTGAGTTCCCGTGGCCTTATCCTAAGATGCTGAGCCCCACGTGTGTGGCAATAACTGTCTCACGTGGTGGCTGCCCTTCTTGCAACGGGGACGGTGGAGACAGCCAAGAGCTCCATGGTGTCACCACCGCGTGCTCCGTCCCAGAGCGGCCGGCTCTACCCGGGGATTGCTAAACACGCCCCGTGTCCCTGGCACCATCCAGGGAGCTCAGCCAGGGCTGGAGATAAACACGGTCCCCAGAGCCCACCGTTGGTAGGGGCACTGACGTTCGACTCTACCGTCTTCCATTTGTCCACCTTGTACCCTGCATGGCCTTCAGGGTCAGAGAGACCAGGGTTCAAATCTAGGCCCCACCACTTCTTAGTTCTGACCCTGGACAGCTCAGTTCTCTTCTGTAAAACGTAGCCTATCATTCCTACAGTTCAGGGTTGCTGTAAAGACTAAATGGCACGATGGGGGCGAAGGTTCCAGGACAAGGCCTGGCTCAAAGTGGGTGCTGAGTTTGTGTCAGTTTCCCAGGGACCTTAGATAACCCCCTTTTCTCTCTGGACTCACTTTCTTCACATTGGATGTGAGACTAGACGGCCTCTCGGGGCCTGTCCAGCTCTCAGCCTCCAGGCTTGTCCCAAACTGGAGCAACCATCTTGGGTGCTGTCAGTCATCGGGCAGGAAACAGAGGGCAGAAGCGGCTCAATGTCACCCGGCCACTCGGCTCAGAGGCCCAGGACCTCCTGCGCCCCACTCGCAAGCAGTAAGGAACTTCCCCTTGAGGTCAGCACAGGGGCTCAGCTGGTTCTCCGCCTGCCACCAAGGCGTCTGGACTACCTCCTGGGCCACGTTGAGCTCCTTGAGCCTATTCGTTTATGGTTCTCTTGACCACTAGCTTGTACTGGCCTCTCCTTATTAAATCTCTATCTTAAAATTCCAAGAATAATACGAGTCCTTGGGGGTAGGGGCTGCGTCAAGCCTTGCACGATGCTGGGACAGAGTCAACGCTCGCCAAACACTAATTGGGTGGCTGTACGTGCCAGGCTCTGGGCAAACACTGGGGCGGTAGCCAGCCTCCAGGGTGACCCCCAGTGATCCGAGCCTCCCGGTATCCATGCCCCGTGTAGTCCTCTCCCACGGTGAATAGGGCTGGCCTGCGTGACCAATAGGACCTCGTGGAAATGACAGAATGTGACTTCCAAGCCTGGGTGATAAAAGGCCTTGTGGATGCTGCCTTGCTCTTTGGGATCCCCCACCCTGGGGGAAGCCAGCTGCCACGTTGTGAGGACACTCAAGCAGGGAGGTCTACATGGTGAGGAGCTGAGGCCTCCCGCCAATAGCCATGCAAGTGCACCATCTCGGAAGCAGATCCCACAGCCAGAGCCAAGCCTTCCGAGGATGCAACCCAGCTGACACCTGGATGCAACCTTTGAGACAATCCAAGTCAAAACCTCCCAGCTAAGCTGCCTCGAAATCTGACCCAGAGATACTGTGTGAGACAACAGATGATCATCATTGTTTTAGGCCACCAGATTTGGGGGTAATTTGTTACTCAGCAGTAGATAACTGACACACTCAAGGCACAAGATTATATATCAGCGCAACCAACCACTCATTCCCTCTTCTGAGGGACTCTGACTCACTCACAGCCCCCTGTACCTAAAACATAGTCTTTTGTCCTGCTTGGAAGTTTGCCCAGTTGTGGATTACTGACCGTCTCTCTCAGGAGCACCTGGCATGTGCACCTACAGTGCAGGTTCGGGGCTGCACACAGGACCCCTTTGGCAGATGCACGTGCACCTGGTGCCCACGTCACATCCCAGGCCCGCTTCTAATCAGCCACAGCTGTGGGATGCTTCTGTGCAGGCTCAGGCTCACCTCGAGCTGTCAGAGGCCCGTGTCTGGAACGTGCAGCACATCTTTCCACATTCTGCCCCAGGATTTGCTCCCAGGTTGTGGGAGCCTTTGAGACCCACATGCAGACACGGTCAGCACACCCCCAGGGTCAGTCCTCAACCAGTGGGGGACGGGGACTGCGCTTCCGGTGAACAATCTTGGGAGTATTTATCCACTGAGAGGCTAGCAACGTTGCCACCACACACTCACACTGACTTTTTCTCCTTGCCTGTCTGGTTCTCCTCACGCCCTCACTGCTGCTTCCTGTAATCACCTCCCCCCGATACCATCTGCACCAAAGGCCCAGATGAACCCATTCTAAGACATACCGAATCAGAGTCTGGACATGTCCCGGGACACGTTTTCAAGCACCCTTAACAGTGACAACGCTGCTTGCAGTGGAGTTCCCCAGCATGAGGACCAAGGGCACTGCTTTCAAGAGTTGCTGAGCCATCAATGTGCTGGGCACCTTCTATCTGCTTCCCTAGATCCACATCCTACCTTTCTCCAGGCTGGAGGCTGACCTGCGCAGTTTGCATGAATCGACATCCTTGCCCTGTGGTTTCTGGCCAGCTGTAGTCAACAGGACGCACACCTGAGACAGAGAGAGAAAGAGAGCCGGATGGGGGCTTATTCCCCTGGTTCCTGCCCTGTCGGGGCCCCATGAGCTGGCCACCTCCCTGGACCAAAGTCACTCTCTTGCCAGCTGTCTTCTCCCCACAGCTTACTCTCCCTCCAGGTTCTGGTGACTATTGTCTCTCTGTCACTAAGCCTTGCCCTGGGTCTGCACTGCCCCTTGTGGTCTCTCTACACTCTGCCCGCCCCTTTAGAAACAGACCCCTTTATTCAGCCCTCTTTAAACTGCTCAGCCTGAGCGTGCCTGCTGTTTTCTGGTGGGGCCCTGAGACAATTCTGTATGTGCTCCACGTCTGTTGTGGATGGAATATATCACGTTTCCCTCACACGACTGAAGCCGTCACCAGCTATTTGCTCCTCCAGAATTCACTTCCTTTTCCTTTAGCAACAGCTCCTGGTTTTTGTTTAGAGATGTCCTCACCTTCCCAAAGTGCTGGAGGGGGCGGGGCTCCATCCCCTGCTTCAGGGGTGGGCATGAGACACAGGGATAAGCGCATTGGCTTTTAGCGTCCCCCTGGATGCAGGGATTGGGTAGGTGGTGTGTCATGCGACTTTGGTGGGCCAATCAGGTTGAGGTTCTAGAGGTTGGCAGGTGCTCCCTGAAAAGACTGGCTGTTCCTGGTCCGGGGGCTGCCTGACTTCACTGGACTTCTTGGGAGTGTCAGAGCTTCATCTGGGGCTGAGGTGCAGTGTGGGAAATTGGCTCACCCCTTTCTCTGTCAACTTAAAAACGTGCAAATTACTCAGCAATTCTGAGCTTCTCTTACCTCTTCTTAAAAAGGGGCATAGGAATTTTGCAGGAGCCCCGTTGGATTCTTGTAAGACTCAGGCAGAGAACCCAGGAAAAGAACTGGGAACAGAGATTTATTAAAGAAGCTCTTTTAGGCTTAACCCAGAGGTCTCTTCTTTCCTAGGACCCAGATATAAGTCCGTGGAGCTGGGCCAGGGAGAGATTTCAGTGACCGTCCCCCGCTGGGCTCAGAAATGCACCTCCCCGCACTGAAGACTCTGTTACCCAGTCAGCCTCCTGAACCCAATTCACAGGCTTCTCTGTTGCTCACGGAACTGACTTTCTGTGGCTCCAATCCACCGGCTCACCTGACGGGCCCAGGAATGTCTGAATCACCTCTCCTCCATACCCACATAAATTATCATCAAAATCTGATTTTCCCATATTTCCAACAGACAGGGATCTCTGGGAAGAGTGGGAGCCAGGCCTGAGAGCGGGGGCTTTCAGGGCTAGCTTGCGCTGGCCGGAGAGGGGAGCCCGGCGCCGCCCTGCTTGCTGCCTTCTGCTCTACTCTGTCCTCCAAAGCCTTGAGTCCCCCTGCAGACGGCCATCTGGTCACAGCCAGGCCAGCAGGACAAGAAGCAGTGAAGGACCTTGCTTTGCATAACGGCTCCTCTGGTGCCTGAAATACACCATTAGAGCCTCATTTCCTCGGCTTAAACATTGCCCTCTTCAGATTCTCTTTGAAAAACGCAAACGGAAAAATAAGAGTCCTTTTAGGATCTGGATTCGGCTTCATTTCCCGGTGCTCTTTCTTATGAGCCGTGTCCCACCCCCAGTGGACTACTTAGTGTCTCCAGAGCCAGGCCACGCTGGACTCGGCCTTCACGCATCCCTTTCCTGACCCGCAACACCCTTGCACACTTCCTCCCGCGGGACTTTTAAGACCCAGCTTACTGGATGCCTCTCCCACCCCCGGGCTGAGTTAGGGGCTCCCCTCTGTGTCGTCACAGCAGCCTGGACCACATTCCGTCACTGCCCGCATCACTCTGACCGGTAACCATTGGTTTCCGTGTCTGTCTCCCTCACTAGACAGGGCGTTTCTTGAAGGCAGGGCCCATGACTGGATCCATCCAGTGTCCCCCGCACCCAGAGTCTGGTATTCAGGAGGCGCTCAGGGCGCTCCCACAGCCCGTGTGGACGGCTGGCTGCCATTACTGTTAACGGGGTGCCTTAGCGTGGGCCCCTCCACAGCAGACCCTGAGCAGGGCTCTGCGTGGACGTCAGTTACTGGGAGGCGAGGAGAACACCACAGGCTGGGGGAAGAGAAGTCGGCCCAAAAAACCTGTGCTTTCAAGCCGTTTACCACGGTGGGAGACGTCATCTTCATCCCACTAGGAAACCCTGGGAGTCCGCACCAGAGGGGTGAGGGAGCTGGGTGTGTGCCCCCGACTGCCATCAGCCCTTGACTGTGGGCTGCTCCCGGGGAGCAGGAAGACCCCAGAGACCCCAGCAAAGACCATCAGGCCAAGCCGGCGGCCAGGTGCAGGCAAGGGGTGCGGGCGAGGGATGCGCTGGGACTTCTC
Organism: Stenella coeruleoalba; assembly: GCF_951394435.1. Lineage (NCBI taxonomy): Eukaryota > Metazoa > Chordata > Mammalia > Artiodactyla > Delphinidae > Stenella > Stenella coeruleoalba. The sequence continues at coordinate 100,078,448 of NC_137156.1, read as the reverse complement.
CCTCTGCCTCCTGCAACGCCCCCCCAGACGGTCTCCGCAGCCCCTTCCAATTCTGACGACGCGCTCCCTGAGGGCAGCGACAGGCTCATTCATCTCTGTCCGCGGCAACAGGGCCGGGCTCAGAGAGGATGCTCTGTGGGCCCGGAAGGAACACTTGAGTGGGTGAGTGAATGAGGGATGGACTGGCGTGGTGACGAGGTTAGCAACTTTCTCCCTCCCTGGCAGGAGAAATGCGGTGTCTGGAGATCCCTGGAGCCCAGGGAGAACGTAGATGTGTGTGGGGGGCGGGGCAGGAGGGGCGGAGGGGGACAGTCCTTGGGAAGGAGGAAGACTGCCCGGTGGCTTTGAGGCCGGCCAGGTGGCCGTAAAGACAGGCTCGGTTCATGTACTTTACAGGGAAGGGAGGCTCCCAGCCTGGCCTCGCTGCTTCCGCCCTGGGCCTGTGGGGTTGCGTGACTCCCGAATGCTGGGCCCAGGGCGTGGAAGCGAGCAAACGCCATGAGCCGTATCAGTGATCTCCCGGCGCAGATATGGAAGTTTGAGGAGGCCCAGCGGGCTCTGCCCGACTGTAAAGAGACGTGATTGAGGCGGGTCACGGGGAGGTGGCGGTGATTAAGGGGGGCTGAGTCCCCGCAGACTTCCTGCCCAGCAGGTAGCAGGAGACCCAGGGAGTGAGATGGGCTATTAGTCATAGTGTAAACCCTCTCTGAGCTCATAAAACCTGGGCAGAGGCTTGGCTCCCATAGCGCCGGGGACAAAAGCTGATTCCCTGGGGTTGAACCTTAGCCCCTGGGCTTATCTTCCTCACCTCAGACCTCTTGCTTGAGTCTTGAGAGCTCCTGCCTTGGGGCCGGACTCAGGGACGCAGGTGGGGACATGGCTCTAAAAAGAGTGACAGGAGCTCAGTGGCCCCATGATTTCTAGTTTACAGTGTTTGCAAAGCACTTTCTCCTCCCAGTATCTCATTTGATCCTCCAAACAGCCTTGTTCCATCTGTAAACTGGCAATCATGTCCATTTTACTGATGAAAAAACCGAGGCCCCAAGGTTTCAGGCCTGGAAAAAATGGGGTGGAAAGAATACCCAGGGAATCAGATCAGGGGCTGAATTTCAACCACGGCGAGTCTAGTCTGGGGCTCCAGCTGAGGTCCAGGGACACAGGCTGGGGTGAGGCTGGATGGGAGGGGGGTTCTCCCAGGCTGGGAACTGGAGGAAGAGGAATCTAAGAGTGAAAGGACTCTGGCCCTGGGCCCCGCCGTCTGTCTGGGCCACGGCTTCCTGATAATAAAACTCTCTCTAAAAGGAGAGCTAGGAGCTCAGGGGAGGTTTCTGTTGAGTTATGGGAGAGTACTGAGCCCTACAGAGGAGCCAGAGCAAAGCATCTATGAAGTGGCGCTTCTGCGTGCAGAGGCCCCATGGGATGCCCACGGGGACCCATGCATGCAGCCCCTAACCCCATTCCTGGAGGTGAGAGTGAAATGGAAAGAATACTGTTCATCCCTGACGGTCACTCTTAGGGGAAGTGGGATGGCGTGTGACTTTGCCCACGGGAGGCTCTGAAGAACTGGCCGTTGAATAGAATCCTATTTCTCCAACGGCCCGCAGCACGTACAAGGCACTCAATAAATATTATGGAGCGAATAGATAAAAAGAAAACGGAGAAAGTCAAATCTCCTATTGACCCTGGTGGGAAAACAGGGCTTAGGGAGTCAAATGGATTTTTGGAATATTAGTTGGTCTCCTTTCCTGTTGCTGTCCTCACCCTCCTCCATCGTGCCCACGTGGCCCCCCAAGCCCACCTCCCGCTGAGCTGCACACACCCATCTGTGTGACAGCTAATGAGCCCTCCCCGCCCCGATGACTAACAAGTGTCCCCATCACCACCGCAGTATTTCTAGAGCAGAGCTCCTGCTCCTTCCCGCAAACAAGCCCCCATCTCGATAAAAAGCATGTCTTTCCGTGTCACCCACATCAAACCCTGAGAATCACCCTCTGTCACCCCTACCTGAAGCCGAGCCTGGACTGGTTCCCAGATCTCTCCTCTCCTTCTGTCCTCATGGCTAATGTGCCCCCTCACTTGGGCCACAATCTCTTCTTGTCTCATAACTGTCATAGCCTCTAGAGGTCTCCCCACCTTCCCATCACGTCCCATCTCCTCGCTTGCTGACAGAGGGGTCGCTAGAGCGAGTACCTCAACTGCCACCTCCCTGCTTAAAGTCTCCATGGCTCTGCTCTCCCCCTGGGATGAAGTCCGAACCCCTCCATCTGTCGGTAGGGGCCCCGCCCTAATTTGATTCCAGCCATTTCTCCTTCCCCGCTTCTGTTCCACCTACACCAAAACACTCACCCTTCCCAACATGCCACTCGCCTTTGCCTGGACAACCCTCCCCTGTCTCCCGGGAAGACCCTCATACATCCTCTCGGTCCATCTCAAAGGGCACCTCCTCTGTGAAGCCTTCCCTAGCCACCCCCGCCCCGGGCAGAGTTAAACCTCTCCCACAGCTGCACGGCGACAGAAACCACAGAGCTCAGATCATCCAGGAGATCTGAGAGAACCTCTTTTGACGTTGGACCAAGAAATGCAACTTTTGGTTGGGGGAGCGCGGCCGTCCCATCCAGCCGTGGCCGCACAGCCCTCCAGCCCAGGGCTTATCATCGTAAGGAGATGCCAACCAATTCACGTGTGCTGTCGGTGCAGGTGCTGCCACGCGGCACCGCGTGCTTCCCCCCACTAGCTTATGAGGTAGGCAGGAGCTTGCCCAGTTGTAAAGGAGGGATCAGAAGCCTAGGAAGGCCGTACGACTTGCCCAAGGTCATACAGCCAAGAAGGGGCAAGGCTGGGGCTCTGAACCCACCTGCCTGCCTCCCAGCCCTTCGACTTCCTGCCACTTGCCTGGTGGGACTGCCTGCCTCCCAGCCCTTCTACCAGCTTCTATGCCCGTCTCCTCGGGGTGTGAGCTCCTTGAGGACACGAGCCTCACCAGGCTCCTCTGAGTGTCCCCAGAGCTGGGGACGGAGAACCCAGTGGACATAGGCTGACCCCGAGCTCAAATCTCTTCCCCCTCCGCCCTCTCAGGCCGACCACTAGTGACCACCTCCCCTTCTGAGACTCTCTCCTGGGCTCCATTTGGCCCGATTTCCTTTCTCTCAACCATGCAGGGAGCAGGGTCACGGGATTCCAAGTATGATTATTAGCTGTGTGATGTTGGGCAAGGAACTTCTTTCCCTAAAGGACTTCTCTGTGCTTCTCACAGTGGGGTGCACAGCCTTATTTTAGGGGCACCTGAAGCCAGAGAAAAAGTGTAGCACCCCTCCCTGGAGGGTCTCTCTCTCCTTGAACTTTTGGGGTAGGGAGCAATAAAGTAACTTTTAAGTTATTTTTATTTTAAACAATTAAAAAAAAATATATATTTGGTGGAGTAAACTATAAAGTTTACGTTAACTTTAGAGAGAAAACACGCACGGGCTGCTTTAAGCTACACTCCTCAGGTCTCCAGGGAATATCATGGAAATGGGTCAGGAAGCACTGAATGAGATGGGGTGGGTTCCCGGATACCAGGACACCCTGGCTAGGAGATGCTGAATGAATCAACCCTCCCGTCTTCTTGCCCTGGTCCCCTCGGTCTGCTCTCACAGCTGGTCTAACACAGTGGAAAGAACTAGGGCTTTGGAGCTGGACGCACCCGAGCTTGAATCCCAGGATGGGCAGTTACTGTTCTGCGACCTCAGATTTAAGAGTCTCTGCTTCCTTTTCCAGCATCGTGGGCTTAGTGACACCTCCCACCTGTGCTGGACTCTACCTGCCCTGCAGGTTCACCCCCGACCCACCCCCTTCTCTACCCTGCCTGTGCCCCAGGGGCTGAGTCCTAGCGGGGATCGTGGGTCCTATCCGCGGGCTCTTTTGTTCTCTGGCTTCCGGTAGGATGTGGCCAATGGGAGACTGAGATGGGAGGATAGGAGGAGAGAGGGGACGGGGTCCTTATCCCCCAGCTGCTCTCTGCCATCTGGGGGACTCAGTGATGGGGCCCCTCAGTTCCCTGGGCCCAGGCTCCTGCAGGGAGCCCTCTCTTACAGCTGCCTTTCTCGGGTTTTAGTAACCTTCCCCCTTCCCCGCGGCCCTGGCTAGCCTTGGGGTGTCTCACCAGCTTTACTGGTTTCCCAGGACACCGCCCACCCCCCTCAACTTTGCAAATAGTCCCGCACTAAACTCTCCCCAATGGTCCCTTCTGAGTGAGCTGTTTATTTGCTGTGCGGCCCTGACTCATAAACTACCTCACTGGGTTTCTGGAAGGATTAAATGGCTGCAAAGCAGTTTATAAGTAAAGCTTGCATGGGTGAGAGGAATAATGACCATCATTAGGGGATCTAGCGGGGAGGCGGGGAGGGCAGAGGTGGCGCTGGCCAGGATCCTGCCCGAAGGAGGCCGCCCCTGCACCGACAGCTGGTCCCCCCGGAGCCCTGGGAGGCCTGGCTGGGAAGACGCTTTTTCGGGGCCCGGTTCCCGCTGCCGCTGCCGTGGCAGCAGCGGCAGCGTCATCGATCGCAGCGGGGCTCCCGGGGGCTCCTGGCCGGGGCTCAGCTGGCAGGCCCCGAGGCCAGGGAGCCCCAGCGCAGGGCAGCCAGCCGCTGACTCAGCACGACGCCCCCCTCCCCTCAGCCCTGGGTGGGAACCGGCGCCTCCGCGGCCCCCCGGCCCTCGCCCCTCGCCGGCGCCCCCTCCGCTGGAGCAGCCCAGCCCCCGAGGAGCACTGGCTGCCGACCGGTCCAGGGGGCCGCGGAGGGGAGGGCGCGCCCGGGCCGCAGGGAACACAGACAGGCTCCGAGGGTCAGCCAAGCCCCCTCCCCTCCAGCTTCCCCTCCCTCCACCCCAAGGTCCTGGGGCAGCAGAGCCCCAAAGTGGAGAGAACGGAGCCTCTGACTGTGTAGATGAGGAACCTGAGGCTCAGGGAAAGTGCCTTCCCGAGGGCCTGGGCAAATTGCTGTCAGAACCCGGGCCAGCGCTGCACACGCCTCACAGGCTGGAATCAGGATTTCTCCTCTGGCTGAGAAGAAACCATCTGGTCGCCAGTGTGCCCCGGTAGGCACCAGCACCCAGCAAGCTTGTGTGAGGTTGGAGGTGCTTGTATTTAGAAGATTCTAATTGCTTAGGAAGTCTAGGCGTGTCCCCCATACGTGATCTCTATTCCTTACAGAAACCTATAGGAACCGAGGTCTTCACAAGTTAGATGCTGAAGCTGAGGTCCAGAGGCAGGAAGCAACCTGCCTGAGACTGCACACCTAGTAAGTGGCAGAGCCAACACTCAGACTTTAAGTCTTTGATGCTGGAGGCTTATGCTCGACACCCAGGCAGCACTGCCTTTTGTTCTCGCAGAGACAGTGGGCTGTTCTATAAAAGAAGCCTAGACGGGGTGGGCCTCAGGAAGCTGGAGGGCTAGCCTAGCTCTGCCCCTCCCTTTCTTTTCTGTGACCTTGGGCTAGTTCCTTCACCTCACTGGGTCTCACTTTCTTATATGTGAATAATGGTGATCAGGCCTGCCCTGCTTCCTTCCTGTGATATTCTGTAAGACACGCAGCCTAGGTACTATTATTCCCATTTTACAGATGGGGCAACTGAGACCTGTTCCTTTATTCATGATGGATGAATTAGATGTAATTTGCTGAGGGGCTTCTATAGACCAGGTACTATGTCCCCAGAGAGGAAAGTGACTTGCCCAAGGTTACACACCTAGAACCTGGCAGAGCTGAGCCTCAAACAGTGGATACTCTAGACACACTTCCTGGCCTCCAGGATTGTGGACAAGTAGCCAGAGGATCACAGTTTTCTGACTCTAGCAGAAAGCCACTTGGATCCTCCTTGAGCCCAGCCCGTGGCACAAAATAGATCCCAGGAATGACCCTTTCCTGGGAACTTTTGGCCTGGAACATATTTACAAAACTCCAGAGGGGATGGAAATATCCCAGCCCACTCCCTACAGACCCAAATTAGCAATTTTCTTATTCTTTATAACCCCTCTGGAAATGCAAACTATGTAATATTAGTCTAAAATTAGGAGCATAAGTCACAAGAGGAAAGTCCCACTACTTTTGGAGAAAATGTTTTCCTAGCCTCATCCCAGCATTTGTTCTAAATCAGAACACAGCAGCTGTGTTTCAAATAATTATTTTCTCCTAGTACTTATGGATTGAGGGCAGAATGCTTTTGAGAGAACGTATTTTTAGTGTACTGCCAAATGTAGAAATCCAATCTCTTCACCTGGCTTTGAATCTATAGGATATTCAGGTAAGGCCCAGATACTTGAACAGGAAGAGACTGTCACGTGGGCTCAGGAAGCCTTCTTAAATGAAGGGTACTTTAATAACAAGGGCAATAATGTTGTCTGTAGCCAACACAGATTCACTGGTTCAGATGTGCCAAGAAACCATGTGAAGTGTTTTACAACCACTATTACATTTAATCATCATGATAACCCTGTAAGATGGGGATTACTATCCCATTTTACATATGCGGGTAATTAAGACCTAAAGAGGGGTTGAGAGATTGGCCAAAAGCCATGTGGTCATAGAGCCAGTAAGCAGCGGAGTTAGAGTTTTAACCCAAATCAGCCTAACAGTAAAGTCCACATGAGGGGGAATTCCCCGGTGGCCTAGTGGTTAGGATTCAGCGCTTTCACTACAGAGGCCTGGGTTCGATCCCTGGTTGGGGAACCATCCTGCATGCTGCATGGCATGGCCAAAATACAAAAAAAAAAGTCACACGAGGATACTGTCTCCCCTAAAAGCTGTGTTTTCCATATGCCAGACACAGTCCTAAGTGACTTATACAATAGTTATACAATATTTATACAATAATCTCTTGATTGTCACAATAATCCCTCTCAGGACTTGATTCCATCCTTTTCCTTTGCTCCCCAGTGCAGATACTCATACTAGCTTCATGTTTGTCCCTTTGAGCTTCTCTTGTTAAACTGTGTAATTCAACACCTTTGAGCAAATTAATCCTAGACTCCTAGGACCTTGGGCATGTTGCTTAACTTCTTTGACCCTCAGGGTTTCCTCTGTCCTTTGAGTGGGTTGTTTCCTTTAGCTCTAACTTTCTGGAATTCCAGGACAAATGCAGAGCCTGTCTGGAAATGGGTGTAGGATGCGCACATGGGGTAGAAATGACCTTGCCATCGAGGTGCAGGAACTTTGTGGTGAGGGGAATGAGAGGCCCTGGCTCCTGGGACCAGTGACAGGGAGGGTGGCAGGGTCCTTCAGCCAAAGGCTGTAACCTGACCCCAGGTAATGCGGTGAGTCAGAACCTCTAGGGTGCAGGAAGAAGCGTGTGGTATGCATGACCCCAGGGGCAGAGCTGGGCCTACAAGATTGTGAGATGGAAATCACCAAGGGGTCTGGAATGGAGAGAGCTTCCCCTGCCTCCAGGCAGCTGTTCAGCAGTCGGATAGCCATTGGAAGTAGTGTAGAGGGGATCTGACTTCTAGAGAGACTTTCCAGAATGCAAATTTGATCACGTCCCTCTTCTGCCTGACAACATCCACTGGATCGCTACGGCCTACAAATACAGTCCAAGGAGGTTCCTCAGCAAGGAGCGTGAGGCTGTCCCAACCCGACGCTGACTTGGCCACACGCACGTCTCACTCCCTCCGCTAGGGCAGCCATCCCTAACTTCTTGCTGTTTTCTGAGCTTGTTCAATACTGTGACACTTCTGTGCCTCCCCACATCCCCCGTGAACCCTTCTTCCCATCTCTAGACAGTTCATCACCAGCACATCTGATCTCATCAGCATTATGTGGCCCCCTCGAGGGCAGGGCCTCGACGCAGCCCCCTTCACATGGTGGCAGACGCCACCCCGACCGAACGGCGCATATTTTTTTTTTTTGCGGTACGCAGGCCTCTCACCGCTGCGGCCTCTCCCGTCGCGGAGCACAGGCTCTGGACGCGCAGGCTCAGCGGCCGTGGCTCACGGGCCCAGCCGCTCCGCGGCATGTGGGATCTTCCCAGACCGGGGCACGAACCCGTGCCCCCTGCATCGGCAGGTGGACTCTCAACCACTGCGCCACCAGGGAAGCCCCGGCGCATACATTTGATGAATGAGGTGGGATTAGATGGCATCTGACCAGCTTCTAAACTCCTAAGATGCCACTATTTTCCTTCATTCCAATAAGCATTAAATGGAGGGCCCAGCACACACAGGCACAGAGCGAAGGCTGGGGATATACAGAGAGTAATAGTGATAATTACGTAGATGGAGGCAACCAGGGGCCAGAGGCCAAGGACCGGGCTGGGGTGAAGGAAGAGGAAAATAGGGGGGTGGGCACTTAGTGAAGACAGGCGTCTCATCCCCACCCCAGGTCCTAGGTCGGTTGATGTGATCGTGCCTGTGGTTCTAGAGGTCTGAGCTCAGAAGATGTCTCTCCTGAAGGCTCAGGGATCCTACATTTTTAGGGACTCACTTGTGTACCCTGACTCTTTCCAAGGGAATAGGTATCCGGGGGCCAATTTCCAACCTTGTCAGCCCTGCCCTGCTTTACCAGCACCACACGGCAGGAGACACAAGCAAGTTAGGGCCTGCCCACAAAAAAGATTCGCCTGGTAGCCTCGAGGGGCCCGGAAAAAGGCACTGGAATCCAGGAGCAACTAAGTAAACCTACACAGCAGTCTGGTCCCTCAGCCCTGCTGCCCTCAGCGGAGTTGATGTAGCTGACACTCCGGTTCTGCCCCCGAGCTGACGACGGAGCATTTGCAGGGTGGCACCAGCCTGACTTCCCAGCTCAAGTTCTCACTGAAGAGCCCCAGTCCTTTGCTCCTCAGCAAGAAGCCCTTGGGTCACCCCCATTTCTGATCGTGTCTAGAGAAGCAGGGTGTGCAGATACGCTTTCTGCCCTGGGTGCCCCGCCGCTCCAGTGTTCCATGGACAGCGGGGAGATGGGGGAGGAGCCAGGCCGTATCCAAGGCGGGTGCTGGGGAAGGGCCCTTGTGGGAGCCTCGAAACCGTTTTTCTTTCTTTCTTCCTTTTTTTTTTTTGGCTCTTGACCATGGTTACTTTTCTTCCTATTTTTGTCAACACAAATCCCTAAGTGTGTTTGTGTCCGGAGAAAGTGCTGTGAGTAACTGATGATACATTTGTTGATGAACTTGTGAATCATCCTGGGGGAGAGGGAGTCCAGAGAGTGGAGCGGGAGCTCTGGAGGCTGCATAGGACGTGTCGTAAAATATTTAGCAAATGACCGTCCAAACCACAGGGAAAAAGTCAGAGAGATGGGAATTTGAAAGCTGCCAGGATTTAAAAGCTATTTAATGCTAACCATCAGTGCCAAAGAGCTGAGAGCGGCTCCCTTCTTCCCTGCGTTGGCAAGGACAGCCCCGAGAACGTGGAGCGGCTTTGGACTGGCCGTGGCTGCACTGAAAGGCTCTTTGTTCAAGCCCTCCCGTAAACAAGGGATCTCCTCTGAGATGGAATCCTCACCTTGTCTACTGCCCGCACTTTCTCAGGATCCCCCAATGATAACCCTCCAGGAGGCACAGCAGGGAAGCCACTAGCTGCTTGGCATCAAGGAAAGAAAAAACAGCCCCATGATGGACTGAATTTGTCACTTTCCTTTCCAACGTTCTGAGGTCACTTACACAACGACCTCAGTCCTTTGGTTCTAAAGGTCTGAGCTCAGGAGCTGTCTCTCCTAAAGGGTTAGGGGTCTTGCATATTTAGGGCTGGGGTCAGGACTCACTGCTCTAACCTGACTCTTTGGAGATCTGTTTATTTTGGGGTAGAGGATGAAAAGGTCTTTCCTGATATTTTGGCTTGAAAGCCTCGAAAGTTATGTCCTCCTCAGTATCAACACCGTGAGAAAAGATAAACTAAGGGAGAAGCAGCAGGGGGATAATTTAAGTCAGTGGAAACAATCATCCTAGAGAAGAGAGACCTCAGCATAGTTTGCTGAGAGGCGTTCTTCGGAGTCATCATATGTGTTCATGGCTAAGCAATGCTAATGAACTTGGTGGCCTCAATCAACAAGTCTGTGCATTATGCCAAGAAGGTCCCTGCTTTTAGGGAACATATCATCTATTTTGCTGGGGAGGCATGCATCACCTAAACAGATAACTAGCCTTTGAGGTTACAAAAGTCAGAGCTCCCTGGGCAAGGTGGTCCCAAGGAGGCCAGCAGGAATACCTGTAGCAACATTGCTCCACGTACGTCGGGACCAGAATGCGGCCCTTCTCCCTCATTCGTGTTTTGTTTTGGTTTTGTTTCCTTCTGTTGTTGTTATTCCTGCGATTTTGCTTTCCTAGAATGTCTTCTCTTCCACTGTCTACCTATCCCAAGTCCAACACATCCTTCGAAGCCCACCTGAATGAATTTACAGTCACTCCTGACTTTTCCAATCTTCATTACTTTGAACTCTTAGAGTACTTGGAGTCTGAACCATTCATTTGGCACATGGTTGCACTGTGTATTTTAATCTGTTTTTAAGGAGGATTCATCTTTTCTCCTCAATTCAATGGTAAGTTCTTTTTGGCAGGTGCCACATCTTATAACACTTCTGTGTTACCCACAGCATCTAGCCGTTAATACCTGCCCCTGGGTATTTGCACATGCCTTGGTATCTTGTTAGAGGGCTGCTGTTGGTGAGTGAAAATCTTGGTTGGGATTGGGGAAGAAGATTGAATTCTTGGTAGGCCTAGGGATACGCCCCAAACGAGTACTTCTGGGTTGAGAAACACATGCTCTGAGCAGTTTTTGGTCCTGAAATTCCATTCTTAGTTGTGATTTTTAAAGCAGATAGAAGGTTCAGAAAAGTTGTAAATTGAGTATAAAAAATTATTTGACTGAGAATGAAAATTGATCAGCAATTCCATTCATAGTGTTTCACATGTGTAAGAAAGAAAGGAAAAAGAAAAGGAAGGAAGGAAGGAAGGGGGAGGAGATAAAAGGAAAAAAAGCCTGGAGGGTGGAGCGGGGGACACAGCAGACTCAGTCTTCAAATACAACAGCAATTTCACGATGTAATAATTTTTAATATTAAAAGTAAATTGTAAATGTATCTTTATAAACAATATGCATAAAATAGATCTATTATTCTAAAACCTTTTCTTTTTCAAATGCTTTTTCACAGTAATATTTTAGGTGTCAGATTTTTCCCTCAAAATAATAGTGCAATTGGAAGAAGGAAAATGTTGTCAGTGAACTCGGACTTCTCTGCTAATACAAGTCCTTGTATATTTCCTGTAGAAGCGGGTGAAGACTCATGTCCGTCTCTGTTTTCTTTATTACTTGCAACAGCTGCACGTGTTCTGTCACAATCTGTCTGAGGTCTGTCATTTTCTGGAGCAACTTGGCAAAGAGCTGAGAGGACTCGGGGTGGTTCAGCTTGAGCTGCAGCTCCAAGGCTTGCAGCAAGTTGTCTTGTATGTCCTCAATGGGTTTCACATTCAGCAAACCGGGGCGGTCTGGGGGAGCAGAAATGGAAGACAGAACAGCAGGTTCAGTTACAAAATTCTCTGGCTCCGCATCTGAGGCATATTCAGCCAAACAACTCACTTTTTGTTGGTTTTGCTTTGGTTCTAAAATAGGGTATGGAGGGAAGGAAAGCAGATAGTGGGCAAGAACTGCATAGAAGGAGAATGGAATGAAAACCAAGACTATCAAAGCTCTTTCCAGGGCCGTTCTCTTCCCGGCCAAGACTAAATCTGTGTGACCAGTTGACAGAAGAGGGTGGCAAGGCAACTGTCTCACCAGACGGGGGACTCTTCTGCTGGCATGTTTCTACTCACTCAGAAATCTCATTTTCAACTTCTGTTCCTTCCTGATGAGTCTATGTTTTATAACCTCTACTTACTTTCTTACCACTACTTTAAACACACTTTTAACACACATTTTTGTCTTCTTTTTGCTTAATATAGCTCATGCATTTTCGAAGAGACAAGACATAGTTTTCAAATACTGTTATGCTTGGGAAGGACAGACCAGACTTTAACATAGGCTTCTTCTGATTAGTGAGGTTGCAGGTAATGTTCACTTTCTTCTTTATACTTTTCCTTATTTGAACTTTTAAATGGCAAGCTTAAATTACTCTTAAGTTTTTAATGTTTTTGCTTCATGTAGATCTTTTTAGATTCAACCTTAAATACTTTCTAGTATTCTTCTTTACTTTTACTTCTTTACTTTCTTGTATTCTATACTTCTTTTTCATTACATTTTCTAATGTATCCCTGCTGATGTTTAGAAAAAAACGATTGGCTTTGTTACATTGAATCTATTCCAATTTCACTCTTGTCAATTCAAATAGTTTTTATCACAGATTTAAAAAATTTTTTGGACAGACAATTGCATCTGCAAATAATCATCGTTTTATTTATTTCTTCTTTTCCAGTGTTTATAGTTCTCATTTCTTTTTCTTGCCATACTGCATTGGCTAATGTCGCTAGTATGGTATTAAATAATAGTAGTGTTGGGAGGCATTCTTGTTTTATTCCTAACCTTGAAGGAAATGCTTCTAATGGTTTACCACAAGTATGATGTTTACTGGATTATGGTGGATAGGTTTTTCTCCTGGCTCCCCAATAGTTTTAAAGTGTTTGTTTTAGTCAGGAATGTTGTTGCATTTCATCAAATGTTTGAAAGTTTTTCTACCTAGAGTGATGACCATATGGTTTTATCTTAATCTAGTGTAGTGAATTACATTAATAGGTTTTCTTATACTCTTGCATTTGTTTGCTAATATTTTACTTAGGGTTTTTAAATTTGTGAGATTGGTCCAGAGTCTTTTTGTGTGTGTGTGTGCTACCTTTTGCCTCTTTTGGTCATAAATGTTAACTAGTCTTATTGACTGACTTGAGAAGTTTTCCTTCTGTTTCTATGTAGTGATGATCTATTCCTTGATGGTTTCTTGGAACTTATTTGCAGAACCATCTGAGCCTGGTGGTAAATCTTTGACTATCTTTAATTTTCCTCCTATAGCTTTTAATTTATTCAGGTTTTCTATTACTTATAAAGGAAAATTTTAGTAATTTATATTGGAATAAAGTTGTACATAATATTCTCTTAGAATCTGAATCTTTTATTATTCTTATATATACCTCCTTTAACTGAATGCTTTTTACTTGTGTACTGTCTCACTTAAAAATTTGACTTGCCAAAGGCTTATCTATTTTTTGCTTTTTAAAAAAGCACAACTCCTGGTTTTACTGATCAACTCTGTTTTTGAAAATTGCCTTTTGTTTTCAATTTAGCTAATTCATTCTTTTAACTTTCTTTAGGTTTTTTTTCTTTTCCTCTTTTTCTCATTTCTTGGGTTGAATGCTTAATTCATTTAGTTTCAGTATTTCTTATTTTCTGATAGATGAGTTTAAGGCTCTAAAATTTCCTCTGAGTGTCACTTCTGTTTCACCCCATAGGCTCCGGTAAATCATACTCTCACAGTTCTTTTCTAAATAGTCTGTTTTACTATTTTGATTTCACTTTTAATCTAAGAGTCATACAGAGACATGTTTTTAGATTTCCAAGTGGAAAGTCTGAGTTTGTTTTTGTTTTTTCTAATTTCTAAGTCTGGTTAGAATATAAGGTTTTCTCATTAAGGCTCAGCAGAGGGGCACAGAGATCATGTATGACATTCAGGTCACTCACTTGATACCTTGTACTGATTCCAAATTTTAGCTCTTGAAGGCCAATCACCCTCTTTTTCTCATTTTAACTCTTCTCCCCTTTACTGTAAACTAAAGCACTGTATAAACGTTTTTACTTCTCTTTTTAATGTTCCTCATTGTCTTGCCTCCGTTTATCATTGTGCCTTTGCTTAAGCCCTTTCCACACCAAGTCCCTCAAACATCCTACATTCTGTCATAACTGTGCTTAGGCACGTTCTGTTCCTCCTGCTGGGAGCAGTCTCACCTTCCCTCCAACCATCCTACTGATTTCAACCTACTCTTCAAAATCTAGCCCGAGTCCTTATGTCCTGGAGCCTTCCTGGAGGTCATCCCTTCCTTGCCCCTGTTCTTCCAATCCCCTTTCTCTGGTCCTCATAGCATTCTACAAACACCTCAATTGCTACTATCCTAGTAGATTACATTTACTGAGTGGTTATCATTTCCCAAAAATCGTACTGAAGGCTTTATATACAATATATCATTTAATCTCCACAATAACTCCATGAGGTCAGTGCTTTAAGGAGGGGAAAATGAAGATTTAGAGAAAGGAGTTAGATCCTGCCCAAGATCTGCCACTTGCTAGTAAACAGCACTGCTGAAATTTGAATCTGATTCCGAATGCTATACTCTTAACTCTTATTACCTTGTATTATAGGTACTGATTTTCTTGTTCATCTCCCCTACTTGGCCACGAGAGATCAGAGGGCAGAGACTATGTCTTGATCATCTCTGAGGCTCCAGTGGAAACACAGGAAGCACTCAGTTGGCTGAGTTTATGAGTGAGAAGGCTGTTCTAGCCAAGAGTCCTGAATTGAAAAGTACAGTTCTTCTGGTTGGTGAACAAGCCTAAAGGCAGGATCAATGCACAAAGAAGAAGTCTCCGGAAATAGCGTTTTCCTGTATTTAGTAAACTCGAGCAACCTTTACCCGCTGAGGCGAGACACAGGAGAGCAAGGTGAGGATGATCTCAGGTGGGATTTTCGGAACTCTAAACATGTTCTTAAATTTTTTTTTCTTTTTTCTTTTTTTAAATTACAGACAGAAAGTTACCTGTAGTTTGATTTTTCTCCCCTCAACTTCTCCAACATCTCCCATTGACTGGAGTAATTTTTTTTTTTTTTTCAATTTCAGCACTTAATTTTGGAAACATTAGCAAGAATCTCAGCTTCTGAGAATGAAACAGATGATTTAGTCCTGGCCTAGAGAATCACACCCCTGGAGGAGTTGTCCTTTCTCACAGTTGCTATGCAATAATGAAACCCCCTGACACTTCAAGGAAAACCAGATCCTGGATTGGTGCCTTGGGTTTAATGGTTGCCGATCCTCCCCCTGAACAGACGTGCCAGATTTCAAAGGCCTGGACTGGACAGCAAATGCATGTGCGTTGGCAGTGGCAGCATTTTGTGTCGAGGCGTCGGTGTACACCCTTGTGCAGACCCTCTGCTTGCTGGGGCCCTGGCCCCTCAGAGCCTTCTCTCCTTCCTCTAGAGCAGCATCCGTGGGGTCAGAACTTCTGCAGAAGAGGTTATGCTAATCTACTAGGTTTCATTTATCGTGACAGTTCAAACAAGCAAACCCTCAAATGCAGCTGATCGGTTTGCTGGAAACACTTGGCTGCCGTGCAGTACAATGGAACTGTTCCCTCTAGGAGTGGAGAAGGATCTGGTTTGGATTTTCAAACCTCTCTTTGGCAAGTTATTTTTTATGATGTGACAGATGAAGTTTGGCTGAAATTTTGTGGCCACTGATTTATATTTTCTCTAGTGACAAGTTAGATCATTTACAGATCTGTCCCACTGTCGCCCTTACGGAGCCTCAGTCAAGGCAAGAACGGAGGGCAGGAGAGCGGGAACGTGGTCGCTCTACTTTTAGGTCTCTCACTAACCAGTTCTGTGACCTTGGGCAAACTGACCAAGTTCACGGCGCCTCAGTTTTCTCCTCTGTAAACGAAAAGGACTGGATTAGAGAGGTGATCTCTAAGACCCTAGTTCAAACGTTGTAAGCTTTATTCTTATGTGTAATTCCCTTTACAAAAGTCACATAATTAAACTGGGGAAATTAACTCAAAATCTAAATAGAAAAGTATATCAACGGGCTGACACATTAAACTTAAAACATTTGGCTTATTTAAAAAGCAAAAAAGCTTCCTTTGGTCTTAAGCACTCCCTAGGGTCAAGGGCAAAACGGATTTGTCAGGGTTGTCCCCACCCTTTACCCTCCAGTCAGCTCCAAGGCCTTCCCTGCTTCCCCTGCCCGTCTTTCTCTTTCCACTTTCCTTCTACTCACACTTGAACACTTACTGAGCTAAGCTGGGCACCACAAACGTGCCACAGAAATCTGTCTAAAGACCCAGCCGTCCTGGGTCCCTCCTCTTCCCTCTCCCTTTCCCATTGGCCCAGGGCCTGCTAAGGTATTGCTCTTAGGAGGCTGGTCTGAGGTCCTCTCCCTACACCCTGCTGAGGGTTAGAGTTGGGGTCTGGAATGGGATCAGGGTCAAGGGACCTCCTTCATTGGCCCTAGGTTGCCTAGAAAGCCCTTTTGGGAAAGTGCGTGCTGACTCAGGCTCCAGGACCCAACACTCGAGGAAGCTGGAGTCAATTACCGGTTCCTTACTCCCCAGGCTGCAAAGAATTGGGAAAGAAACCTTTCCGGTCCCCATCGTGCAGCGCTGGAATTGATTAGAGAGCACTGTTGATTGTGGGCAAATCTACAAAGCTCCCATCTTATCCAGATCTGGTTCTGTTAAGTGAGGAGCTTATCTGAAGCAGATTCAAATTCTCTGGACCCTCCTGGGATCTGCCCACCTGGGCCAGGCATTTCCCTAGACCAGATTTTCTCAGGAGGGGTCCCGGTTAGGGAACCAGATGGCCACAGCGGCATCTCCTGAAGGAGACGCAGACAAATCAAAGCGCGTGGTATTGTTTCTTTTCTAGTTGCTGCTGTCATGCTGTTCCCAGTTTTTTTCCTATTGGATTTCTTTCTGATGGAGACAAATCGGAAAAGGATTGCACCCAGGGCATTTAGGAAAAAGAAGTCTGATAGCTGGGCAGCTGTAAATTGATCCGAAGGCAATGAAAAAACTTAGCTCGGGTGTGGGCTGAAACTGAAGGGGGGTGGAGCTCCTTCGGGAGCTCACACTTTGCATTTCACTTCCTTTTACTCTTGCTCCCCAATTTCCTTTATTCCATTGCTTCCTAAGTTCACAGATGTGTTAAAAAGAGGAGTGGATTTGGAAACTGAGGACTTGATCTCGTCTCTCCTCCACTTGGCTTCCATGTGACTCTGGACAAGTCATCTTATCTTTCTGGGTTTTGGCTGAATTTTCAAGGCGACGGTGGTGTTTCTTTCCTAAGGTCATGGTTAGAAGGAGTCAGGTAAAGGAGCTTTGTAACATTTTACTATTCTCTGTGTTTGTTCAGACAGAGGCAGTTTCCACAGGAATGGGGTCCGGAGCATAAACAGGGGTGGGGTGGCATGTGTGCAGCTGGGAAATGGGAGGTTTCTGAGCTGTTATTGGTAGAGCATAAGTTCAGGAGCGTGAGAAAATGATTCCTGATGCAGATACACGTTTGGGGTTTGGGGCAAGTTCTCATTCTTGTAGTTGAACACATGTAAGCAGGACTGAGAACAATAATGAAACAGAGAAGCCCCCGAGCCGAAATTCACTTCTTCCTTAGAGACGGTGTTAGGGATTCTGCGGTCCTTTCCTGGTCTAACTGTCAGGATCATGGGGATCATGAGGCAAAACTCTGAATTCACCCAAGTCTGTCTTTGGTAAACTGGTCTGGCCTGTAGCAATTCCCTCCCACCATCCTACCGCTAAGAGAAAATAACCTAAGAACGTTTCCCATGTTCTTTTCATATTTAAATTTGAACCGGGGCTTGACCAAGTGCGGGCTTGATTCTCAACTCTGCCTCCACACTGAAATCATCTGGGGAAATTAAAAACACGCAAACTAATACCTGGGTCCCATCTTGAGAGACTCCGATTGACCTGGCCTGAGGTATGACCGCCAACGTTCCTAAAAGCTTTCAGGTGATTCTAATGGGAAGCTGAGAGCAAACACCACCGGTGTAGTGAGAAGCAGTTGGAATCTCACCCCGAAAGCTTACTTGCTGGGTAATCTCGGGCGAGTTCCTTAACCTCTCTGTACCTCGGTTTCCTCATTTAAAAGATGGAGACGTGACAGTAATCTAGCTCGCAGTGTTGTCCAGAGGATGAAATGAGTTACTAGACGGAAGGTGCTCAGAGCAGCGTCTGACACACGGGAAGGTAGCT
Source organism: Stenella coeruleoalba (assembly GCF_951394435.1). Taxonomy (NCBI): domain Eukaryota; kingdom Metazoa; phylum Chordata; class Mammalia; order Artiodactyla; family Delphinidae; genus Stenella; species Stenella coeruleoalba. The sequence continues at coordinate 100,060,528 of NC_137156.1, read as the reverse complement.
ATTTCTATTTGCACTAGTGTAACAGTACAATCCAACGTGCCTCTTTTCTTTCTTACCTTTCTCCTCCTCTCATTTCTGCGATGCTCTTGGGTCTTCTCCTATTCTTTCCTATCTTTCCTATTCTTTCCTATTCTTTCGCCCTTAATTGCTCCCTTCTTCTCCACCCCGCCTTCTAGATGCTTTTCCCTTTCCACTCCTGGGACTGCACCTTGCTGGGGAGGTGGTGTCTAGAATCCTAGCAAGGCCAGCCTAAATTAATCAGAAGTGTGAACAATGGATGATCTGGGGAGAAATGTGGTTGATGGCTGCTATCAGGGAAAGGGAACAACAGGACAGAGATCTTGTACCGGACAGATAAAGATCATCGGTGACAAGCATGTCTGCCGTGAATGCACGTGTGGCTCGTGGAGTCCTTGCCTCTGAAGTGGTCCCCGTTCTAACATATCCCTGTTACACAACAGTTAAATAAATGCTTTCTCTGTCTGTGTCCAAATGACAACCGCAAAATGACACAGCAATGACACGTATGATCTGGCTAGGATGGAGGGCGCGCGTGACCACCACCAAAATGAAACCAAGCCCAGGCCATATTTTCTTTTATCTGCCCATTAAGTAGCAATTGCACACCAAGTCCCCCCACCTCAAATGCTCAAGTACCACCTCCAAAAGCCACCTCCCCAACTACAGCACAGAACACAAAAGTATCTGGTAACAAGGTGGGCAGCGCCTCCCCTCTGCCGCGTTCAGAGCTCGTTTCATCTCTCAATGGCACCTGCAGTGAACAGAGCGTGGGGCCTGTTTTATTTCCAGCTCTCTCAGAATGGAAAGGGGACCAGAGGCTCCCGTCCTGCCTTGGGAAGTCCCATCTTTCCCGCCTCCTTTCACCAGGGGTTTGGGTCCCCTCGTTCTGGTCATTTGTGGTCACTCAAGTGAAGCTCAGCCCCATGGTTTGCTCCCCTTCTCTGCGTCCAGACCAGGGGAGGAGCAGGCTCCCCTCAAGCTGAGGGATGCAGATAAATTTCTGCCCCTTCTACGTCCCACACCAGCTCTGATCAAGACCGGGAGGTAGAGGAACCAGGCTCGAGCGGAATGATGGAGAGTGATTTCTTCTTCCCCGTCAGGCCCGACACACGCATGCTCCGAATCCAATGTCTCTCCCTTGCTTCCTTAACCTCTAGAAATGCCAACGGCACACCAAAGGGAGTCAACAAAATAAAAAGTGGCCAAGGATTTGTTCTCTGCACCTCTCCCCTCCCCCCACGTCTTCCTTTCCAACGTCTTGGAGAAGAACCTGTGACCTCAAAACATAGGCGTGATCTCCAACTTCTAAATATGACCTCTTAACACATAATGTCCCCCAAACTTTACAGAATTCCCCACCACACTCCTGCTCGTTGGTACCGCCTTCAGGGGCAGCAAGGCCCAGAGCTCTCCCCTCCCTTCCCTCCCTCCAGCATCTCTGTCCCTTGGGGTTTTGTTCTCAATCCACAGCTAATCCCCTTAAAGTGATAGCTGATACAGGGATTAGCTGCTATCTCCTTAGGAGTATTTATACGGTACTAAGGGAGTTTAAGAATGCTGTTGGTGAAATTTCAAGCAATCCTCTGGCAGGACTGTGTGCAGCTACTTCAAATTATACAGTACAGGGAAGAGGGAAAATGAGCAGTTATTGTGTGCTCACCACGTCCCAGGCACTGTGCCAGAGGCTTCACAGAATGTTCTTTCATTTACTTAGGGAACTGATAAGGAATTCAGGCTCAGGTAGGTAAATAACACATCCAGTAAGTGGTGGGGTGCGGGGTTTGGGGAGCCCACAGGCCCCCACCGCCCCAGCCTGCCTCTCCCGGTGCACCGGTGGGTGACGCGGCGGGACCCTGGGGGAAGGCGCTCTACCCGGAGCGCGGGGCGCCTCAACACCTGCGCCGGCCTCTGGAACCGGGGCCGGTTTCACTCTTCCTCACTTGCGGAGGACCTGTCTGAGTGCCGTGCCAGTCTGGAAGTCTGCCTGGGGTCACCCAGAGTTTAAACACACATTGTGAGAGCCCAAAATGATAAAGTGCTCCCCAAAGCGGCCCGCTGACTGGCTGGCGGAGCCTCTTCCAAGATGCTGGTGTGGGGACAGGAATGACTCAGCAGTTTGGCTTTCAAGCCCATGTCTGTCTCTGAGGTCAAGTACAGCGAATGATCCCAGCCTACCAGGCCTGGGGTTAGGAGGGGATTTTATCTCTGAAGCAGTCACAGATAAAGATGCTTCAATGTCCCACAAATGACAAAAGCCTCTGTGTGTGTGCGCGCGCGCGCACGCGAGTGTGTGGAGTTCAAGTTTCTCAGATGATTCTAGTGTGTTTCTCTTCTCCCTACCCACACCCACCCCCAATTCTCTGGTTTTGAGAATTTGGGTGCCAGCTGAGAACTTACAAATATACCTCCCTCTGTCTAAACCAAGTGTGTGAGGTTATGAGAAGAGTGAACGAATGGGGCATTTCTAGATAACCCACACTGAGTCATTACTCAAAGCCATCCTGGCCACCTGACAGGATTTGCCCACTGGTCATGGCAGCATAGCGGGGAGACCAGGACAGCAGGCGAAAGGAACAGTGCCATACACCATGCAGACACAGAGCAGGTGCCCATTCAATAGTTTTCAATTAATAAATGAAGGCAAGTACTCTCTGACACAATCATGGGCCAGATGGAAGATATGAACCATGTCATCAACACTCTTCAACTGCCCTGCTCAACGCTCAGTCACATGAGAAATCAGATGTCTGTGTTTATTCTCAATATCACGAGAACCGTCAGAAAAACAACTTTTACCACTCAGACCCTAGCCTACGTCTTGTCCAAAAACACTGTATGGATAAAGTAGCTGAATATTTAACTGCCACAGGAGAATGGAAGAAAGTTGGCCTCTTGTTCTTCATAGTATTATTAATGCCTCAGTTTTCAAATACTTTTGGTTTTGTCTCCCCCCAGTTAACTAGTAAGGATGATGCCAACAGACAAAGAAGACATGGGGGCCACTGGGCTGTGGAGAATCAGAGGGCCCCTGAGCTGGAGTTTCCTCAAGAACAGCACAGGCCCACTCAGGCACGTGCCCTCTATCTTTTGTTCCAGAGGAGAGCTCGGCTGTCCCTTCTAACTGGTAGAAACAGTTCCGCATTAAAATGGAAGGATTACACACGAGCTGTCACTATCCTCAAGATTTTGGAGGGCACTTAGGGACGGGGAGGGGAGCCGGACACCCACAAGCCCAGAGCCCCTCCCGCTCTGTCCTGCGGATCCTTAGTGCTCTCTGAGCTGGAGGGAGAGGGGGCCCCTGTACACGAACGGGAGGAGTGACGTTGGGATTGTCTCCGAACGGCAGGAAGAAATTAAGGTACTGGAAGGTATTGTTAACAATTTTAAATTTCTCTCACAAATTCTCCTGCAACCACTTCTCTCCATCGGAACCTGCTATAAGATGGTATCTGGTTAAGCTCGGACATATTTACTTAGGTACTTAAAGCTTACGGTCAGCTTCTGCAGGGAGCTCTGCGAACGGGAGCTGTGCTACTGGAACAAATGGAAGAACCAGCACCAGTCTCGGCATTAACCTGGGCTCTGTTCTGTCCCAGAACAGTTCTCAAACCTGGGGTGTAATTTTGTTAGGCAGTCAGGTACAAATGGTGTCTTGAGAAGGGCTTTGGATAGCAGGAAGTAGTAATAGCTGGACTATAACGGGAAATTCTTGATTAAAATACTTGGGGGCAATATGGAAATGGGTAGTTTTTGATAATTGCCAAAGAACCCCAAGTCCAAGGTAAGTAACTGGGATGCTTCCACATCTCAATACAAAAAAGGCCGTGGCAGTTAAGGGCATCCGTTTTAAGGTCAGATTGGATCAGACCTTGGCCTCACCGATTAGTAGCTCTGGGACCTTGGGAAAATTGCTTAATCTCTCTAAACTTCTGTTTTCTCCATCTATAAAATGGGGATAATGAGAGACTTTCTAGAATTGCAGGAAAAATTAAAGATTCAGAATGCAGGTAACGTGCTTAGCATCTATTCTGGTTCACAATGAAGTATTCAATAAATGGCAGTATTATTATTATTAATATTTGATTACTATTCATTCAACAAGGATGTATTAGTACTTATTCTGGGCCAGGTGCTGTACTTTGATTCTATTCTAATTCCAACAAATTAAAAAGTATATATTGATACACATACAAGTCAGGACCAAGGGTAAGAAACAGAGCTCCATGGTATTGACCTGAGAGGTCTAGGAGTTTTCCAACCGTCACAGAATATCCCCTCTTCCTTGATCTGTAGCTGTACATGTGTGAACAGTTCCCCCTTCCTGTACCCTATGCTCCCTGCCCACTCAACAGCAGAAACGCACAGGATCGCTCCAAGAGCAGCTGTCCAAAATCGCTTCACAGAGAAAGAATGGGACGGCTGGAAACAGGAGGAACTGCTGTATAGGAGGTTTGTATAACCGAGCCAGACCCAAGAGGGTAAATGAGGAGGCTCGATGACTTGCCATCTGTGACTGCTGCACCAATATTTACAGCTTCTCTGTCATTAGGATGGCGATGACAATCGGCCTCGAGAAATATATTGTAAAATCCAGTGAATTTCCTCCCCATATCTTGGAAGTTTGGGAAGAACTGTAATGGATTCCAAACTGTTTTGAATTAACAGAAAGAGCTTTTTCCTGTTTTTCCTGTTGCCGAGTTCCAGCTGGAACCCTCCTAAGCTTTTCTCCAGCAAACAGCCAACGCCCAAGGGGGCAAAGTGTCCAGTGGAGTGTCCTGGGGCTTGTCAGCTTTCCTGAGCTTTCTGCTTGGCCTTGGCTGCTGGTGGGTTTGAGGAGTTTGCTGGTGGGGCTGGCGTGAGGCTGTGGCGTCAGCTGCAAGCATGCCCTTGCTGGAGGCAGTGTGATTACTCTCAACGCCACCCATCCAGCCAGCGAGACCAGGGCGGGCAAGGGAAGTCCTTCCCTTATCACCACTCCCAAGGAAGCTGTGCTTCTGGACTCTGGGCCAGGCCTTCAGGAGAGCAGGGACGGGACCACAGGCTGGGGCCACCGACACCGTGAGGGAGTCGACCACATCCGCCAGCCAGGTGGCAGAAGAGACACTGGGAGGTGACAGTGAGGACACCTGGGTTTCCCTCCCAGCACTGCTGCTCACCAGTTCTCAGCTCACCTAAGTCTATGACTCTCTCTTCTCTTTCTATGGAATAAGAATGAAAATACAGGAGAACTGTCAGGATCTAATGAGAGAATGAAAGGGACAAAGTGCTGTCCCTTGGTTCTGGAATATTGTTCTTTTTAGTCTCATTCTTCTTGCCTGAAGCTCGGAGGAGAAAGAGGGAGAGAGGAGAAAACCTTGAGAAGAACTAGGTCATCTTCCTCAGCAAGTGGTTTGCGACCTGAATACACAGTAGAAATGCTGAACACCAGGCCAATCTAAGGACCAAATCTAACAGCATCAGCAGTTTCTAGGACTGAAGCTGAGTGACAGTGATCTTTACTACTGCAACTCCAGTTTTCTCAGCAAATACTTAGTTGGGTCAAATCAGGTACTTTCATCCAAAAATCCCCTTTGGGTCCTCTGGGGATCCCCCGCCCTTGATCTCCCCAATCCCTCACCACCCCACTCTTACATAATGCCCATCTCCCCATTTTCCCTTCAGTCTAGGTTCATAGCCTTGACCAGAATGAAACTCTTCTGTGATTCTAAGGCCAGCTTAGAAGAAGGTCACTGGGATCCCTGCCCAAAGTGCTGCTCTCTCAAGTCACTAAAGCTATCTGTAGGCTTCAGAATAAACTGCAGAGGAGAAAATAATCCCTCTTGTTAAGAATAAGCAGGATCAGAAATTTGTTTACGGGATCAAACCTTCTTGCTTGCATGAATGTTTTCCCTTTCTGGAAAACCCAGGACGGGAATTGAGAAATTACATGTTGTACAACAAATTATATGTTGTACTCCAGTAAACCACAATCTGGGATGTTGGTTTCACCATCTATAGATGACTGGGACACTGATCCCCCTTGGAACTCAGTCTTTGGATTGGGAATGACTGGAGTAGTTCCTTCTCTGGCCTCTACCCAACCAGCTTCTCTGGGTAAAGAAGGGAATCAAATTCCTTGGTGTTGAACAAACACGGGGTCCAGTTTATTCATTCTTATCTAGTGCCCATAGGTTGGCTTCATCTACAAAAGCAAACTTTGATCAGGGAAGGATGTGCCTTTTGTGATATGGGAACTAGTCAATGGTAAAGTCTGTTTTTTTTTGTTTTTTTTTTTTAAAGGAAGTCTCAAATGATTCACAGGGTTTTCTTCTCATTATAACCACAGATAGAAGATTTTAAGAACGGCAGCTACCTTCAGATTTCTTTCACTGCTGTGAGGATCTAATGAAATCTGGATATTGGCTGCTGTGAAGACAGTCTGGGAAATGCTAAAAGTAACTTGTTTATACAGCATTGACATTTAAAGGATACCGTTTTTAATTTTCTAATTGAAAGCCAAAGTCTGCAGTATCTATTGAATTGAATAAGTTATTCTCAGAGCTATTTTTGACCAATTTAGAAAAATTTTAAAGGCCTAACTGAATCACTGATTTTCAAATAATCTAGCTTGTGTGTTATGGGCAGTATATGGCATTTTTCTAGATGAAATCATACTGTTGTCTTATGTGCCCATAAAACAACATTGCTCAGGTTCAAAAAGCCCTGATTTATCATGATTATTTCTTGTCTAGAACTTTCCTAGATAGAAACTAAGTATCTTTGAATGGCTTATTTCAAATGCCTCCCTTATTATCTGTGGTAGGAATATAAACTGGTACAAACTATATGGAAAAACCATCTGGCAATAATGAAACTAAAGACTTAAAAATGTTCATAGCCATCTACCCAGCAATTCTACTTCTGGTAATTTAGAATGAGAAAATAATCTGAAATGTGAACAGAAATTTACACATAAGAAGAATTACTCCAGTGGAATTTAGAACACATTTTCCATACTTTTTTATATTCTTCTCTATAGGTTCTTATAACAAATTATAAGCAACCCAAACATAAATAGGAAGATAATTTAGTATGTAATGGTCTTTTACAAAATGAAATATGTTATAGTCATTAAAAATGGAAGCATATATTAGAGAAATGCAAATCAAAACTACAATGAGATATCACCTCACACCAGTCAGAATGGCCATCATTAAAAAGTCCACAAATAAAAAATGCTGGAGGGGGCGTGGAGAAAAGGGAACCCTCCTACACTGTTGGTGGGAATGTAAATTGGTGCAGCAACTATGGAGAACAGTATGGAGGTTCCTCAAAAAATTAAAAATAGAGTTGCCATATGATCCAGCAATCCCACTACTGGGCGTATATCCGGACAAAACTATAATTCAAAAAGATACATGTACCCTTATGTTCATAACAGCACTATTCACAATAGCCAAGACATGGGAACAATCTAAGTGTCCATCAACAGGTGAATGGATAAAGAAGATGAGGTGTGTGTGCGTGTGTGTATACACACACGCACACACACACACACACACATACACACACAACAGACTACTCCTCAGCCATAAAAAAGAATGAAATAATGCCATTTGCAGCAACATGGATCCAACTAGAGATTACCATGCTAAGTGAGCTAAGTCAAAAAGAGAAAGACAAATACCACATAATATCACTTATATGTGGAATCTAAAATATGACACAAATGAACCTATCTATGAAATAGAAACAGACTCACGGACATAGAGAACACACTTGTGGTTGCCAACAGGGAGCAGAGGTGGGGGAGGGGTGGAGTGGGAGGTTGGGATTAGCAGATGTAAGCGATTATATATAGAATGGATAAACAATAAGTTCCTACTGTATAGCACAGGGAATCATGTTCAATATCCTGTGATAAACCATGATGGAAAAGAATACAAAAAAGGAATGTATATCTGTATAACTGGATCACTTTGACAGCAGACATTAACACAACACTGTAAATCAACTATGCTTCAATTAAAAAATTTTTTTTAAATGGTAGCATATATATATATATATATATATATATAGTATATACGCTAGCACATACATAGAAACTTTTTGGTAAGGGGAACTAGGACTCTGTTAATCCTATTTTATTCTGAGGATAGAGAGCTTTACTTTTCACTTACACCTTTCTGTACTCTTTGAATTATAAAATGACCATATATTACTTTTATTTTTAAAATTAATAAAAATATTAATAAAGAGTAATAGCGGCATGAGAAAATGGTTAAGTGAAAAAAGGAATATAAATATGGTATGTATAGTATGATTAGGAAAAATCTTAGAAATATATCACATGTTAATAATTATATTTCCAACTTTCAATAAAAATAAAATGTGCCTTAAAATATTAGCTAGTTAAACAATACCAACTTGTTTTCTAATCTGGTTTTTTCCAAAATTGAATCTTTTTCTCCCAGTGGACCTCAGATAAACTGGAATCTCATTCTTCTTTGCTGAATTAATCACAGATCCCAGATGATCAAGGGTCAATTTGTTTAAGAAGTAGATTCCGTCAAGATATCAAAACATGTTGGATAGTGTATTTTTGTTACATTGAACATAACACAAAAAAGGGGTGCTGCTTCAGAGTTAACTTGCGCTGTGTTGCTATCTATATGCACCCTAGTCATGTGAAGGGCAGTATCAGTGTAGACTCTGGAGCCAGACTGCCTCGGTTCATCATCCTGGCTCCATCTTTGCTGCCTGGGTAATCCTGGGCAAGTGACTGAACCTTTCAGTGCTTTAGTTTCCTTGTTTGCAAAACGGTACTTACCTTACTGGGGTCGTGAGAATTTAATGAATGTGTGTGAAGTGGCTAGAACACTTCCTGCACACAGTAAGTACTTAATAAGTGTTTGCTACTATTATCATTACTGATACACCATGCACCTGATTTCAGAAGCATTCTGCGCTGGAGCAATTGGACAACAAAGGACTGCTCTTTGTAACATGCTGTCTAGTCACACACAGCTTACATCTATAGGACCACTGTCCCCTACACCTCAGTTTTCACGCACAGAGGATATTCTGTAGGGTACACACAAAAAGCTTGCCTGAAGTCCATTTCAGTAATGAAAACTGGTCACTTGAAAACAATCTTTATATTAAAGAGATGACACTAAAACTTTCTTCTACTCAAGTGGGAAACGTGGAAGGCCAATGAAAGTAGGATTTAGTATAAAACCTGGCTGTCGGAGTTGGTTAGTTAGATCATGTCCTAGCAAGGCCAAAAGTACAATGACTGGCTAAACAACTCAGTTGATTTCTCCGCTGGGTGTTCTTTGGTTCAGACTGCATTCTTAATCACAGCCAACCACCTCACAAAGGTACTTCAAGGGGAGCCAGCAGAGGACTCTACACGGGAGAGGAGACAGGGCTCAGTAAACGTGTGTTCCTCGATTCCTGATCCTGGGAAAGCAATTCAAAGGAACACCTCACTGATGCTGGGGCCAGACCATAATTTGATCACAAACACAGCGGTGCTTTCTCTATGTCAAGTGAACATCGTCTTACAAAAGTTATATATGTCATTACTTAAATGAAGAAGAGATTGGCCTTCTGGAAAGGAAAGGAAAAAGACAAGGAAAAAGAAAATAAAGAGAAAAGAAAAAGCAGACAAGGGCATTTGTCTTCCATGTTTGGATCTGACTAGAAAAAATATTTTGAAGAATAAAAGAAAAGTACCTGACTTACCCACAGCCTTCAAACAGGAAGTCAACAATATTCTTTCTCGGTACGTCACATAGGTAGTTGCACTCCCGTGGCATTATACCACTGGCATTTTCCATATGAAAAGCGTGGTAAGTGCAGAGAGAAAAGGCACATAGCCTAACACTAAGGAAAGTCCAAATTCTTTCAGCCATCCCACCACCACGCCACCCTCTTTCACGGAAGATCCAAAGAAGCAGCTTACCTCCACTGAGAATAATGACAGCTATAAATATTGCCAAGTCGCTGTCATCTAATTCCAGTGCATTGAACTTCACAGCAAACTCGAACTTGGGCTCCATAAAGTCACCAAAGGGCTTTCGCAGGCTCTTTAAAAACTCCCTCGTCATGAATCCTTGGCCCTCGGATATGAGAACCCCATCTTTATTCATCAAGGAGGCCAGCATCGTGTAAATGATCTCATGGACGCCGTATTTTAGGAGAGTTACTTGGTCATTCAAGTCAAGATTTACAAACCCAGGAATACTCTTGGCATACTCTGTGATCTCCTGCACAGCCTCCACGGAACGGAACTGACACCCCTGAAAGATGCGGATGGCCACTTCTTTGCTTGGCTCCTGCAAGGGGGTGATGTGCTTGAACTTGATTTTATCTTCTCCCATCATTAGGGAATTCATGTCATAGATAACAAATGGCTGCAAAGAAAAAAGGGAGAAAATGGCTGAGCTGGAGATTTCTAATTCAGTCAACACCACCCCAGGTTCTCTATGTACACTTGCTTTGCTAACTAAAATCTTTAAAGTCTAAAACACTTAATTAATAATGAGCAAATACTCGTGTCTTGATTAATCCTCCCAATTGTCTTCTGGGACCAAACATATTTCACTAATATTGGCCTCCCTTTCCTTCCACTTATACTGCAACACCTTACCTGGGACTGGCTAATAGCTCCAATTTCTGTTGTTTGGAGGGTCTTTGTTGTTGATTTTTCAAATGATACGAAATCTACTGTTTATTTTGGCTATCAATGGTGTATGTTTTTAAACTTCTTTCAATAAAAAAATTATTTCAGCAACTCAGGGTTGAACAGACTCACCTGGACATAAAGTAATCTTGCAATTATACATTAAATCTACTCAGATCTTGAAAGAAACACAGTGTGCATGTGAACTACACTTAACTATAAAAGAAAATCAGTCTGAAAGCAGATTAAAAATACTGAGCCAAGAAAATGTCTGTTTCTCTTTTTTTAATGCTCTGGAAGCAATCTGTTTCAGAAAGAGCAGCTGCGTAAGGCCTGTGGGTAAAAGCTGCAAAAGTGTCAAATTAAAAAACTTATTTTTCAAAGTATGTGTCCTTAAGGGTCAAGAATCAATAAAACACGTTTATCAGTGACTCAGGTTTGCAGTAGGCTGCTCTCAAAAGCACGCTGTGTTAGTCATAGATGATCTTTCTCTTTCATTTCCTCCTAGAGAATTAACCAAAGGTTTGTGGTCTGCGTGAAATTCTCAAGGCTACTCTGAACGAGAAGCGGCTACACTTTATATATACAGTGGATCCACTGAGCTCCATAAGGAGTTACCCCTAACAAGAGTTGAGGGGATCTGGGTTCCAGCTTTGGTTCTGCGGTTAACTACGTGACTTTAGAAAAGTCATTTATCTTTCCAAGGCCTCAAATTTCTCAACTGAGGGGAGTGGATTGCATTGGAAGTTTCCAACTCTTCTCTTGAGGATGTGCTAGTTGCATTTCTCAGATGTAGTGTCTGTGATGTATGCGTGTGTGTGTGTATCTGTGTGAGTGTGCATGCATGCTACATGTCCACTGAACATGAAGTCTTTGATGTACTAAAAATAAAACTTCTTTTGAGCAGAGACGCTGAGAACTCTCCTCATTGGCAAGAGGAAGCAGATGCAGTGAGTGCCAGCAGTAGCCAGCTTCAAGATCCACTGGTTCAGGGAATCTGACTATTAATCTCTATAGGAGTCTATGATCGTCACCAAACTTTTTTTTTTGTCTGCACCACATGGCTTGCGGGATCTCAGTTCCCTGACCAGGGATTGAACCCGGGCCCTGGCAGTGAAAGCGCAGAGTCCTGACCACTGGACCGCCAGGGAATTCCCTTCACTGAACTAATAAGTCTATTCTACACTGAAGGAAATAACAGTAATACTAAGGGGTTTTCGATGTTGAGTAGATTTCCAAACTTGCCTATTATTTCCACACCATTCACTGGAGTTATTCCAGAAATTGTTACTTTTTTAAACCCCCAAATTCACTTCAATTGTATTGTTTAGCAAATACAAAACCACAAAGTAGGACAGATGTGAGTAACCCAAGAGTAAGCTCGCCTGGTGGCTCTAAGTCTTCAAGGAAACCAGGAGTGAAGAGTGCTTACTATGTTTTGGGGAATTTCGCTCCCCCCGCTCCCACTTCAGATTGATATTATTACCGGGAGAGGAAAAAAAGGACGGAGTGGATAAACAGTCACACCAGTTAACACGTGCTAAGTTTCTCCAGAATGCCACATTCTAATCATGAGAAAAACGTTAACAGAACCTAGGGAGAGGTCGTTTCTGTCCTCCAGGAGTTTTGTAGCGTATTATAATTTACGTTAACAAGAGCCTGGCTTTCTTTACTGCCATGAGAATCTGACGGTGCCTGAAGAGTCCCCCTGCACCTGTACAGAGTACCAAAAACAACGGATATAACATCATCCCCTCTTCACATATGAAAAGACGGTACCTCGATCTGCCCACTTCAACTTTTGGATGAGCTCAACCACTCAGCTTCTTGGCACAGAGCGGATGCATCAAATTCTTCCACCTCCATGTAAGCAATTTATCTGGAACTATGCCCTGATAAATCATCCTGTGACTCTTCCCCTTGACTTCCCCTGTCCCCTCATATAAAGCCCCGGGTTCCTGTTTTCGAAATTCTGTGCGAGTTGCACATAGGGCACAATCCTGCTAATTTTCTCTCTCAATTTAACAACAATGTGACTTGGTAACCCCTTGGCAATCGGCATTGGTCAGGATTTCCTGGCGGTAAACACTCAAGGACACAGAAAGGAATCAGCAGCCCCCACCATCATGCCAAACCATTCCAGTCTTTTCTTTTTTTAAAAAAAAGATCCCTTCAGCGTTTTCAAAACGTGAACTGGCAGAGAATTATGGGTATTGACATGCAAATGAATCCCAGGTGGATTTCTTTGTTTTTCCTCGTCATAGCTGATTGTGCTGTTTTCCTTGCATTTCTGAAGTCTGCATAGATTCTTTCAACCCCCATGCGGATCTGTCAAACTGCAAGAGTGATGGGACACGATCTGCCCAGAGATCTGCCTTTCTTCGCCACCAATTCACCAGTTCTTAGACTGCAAACATTTCACCTGCACATTTCACACTGGGACCTCCTTATCCTGAAACAGCGAAAAGATAGTGGCCCACCTGGTTTGCACAGGGCTGACCTCTTAAAACCACGGGTGGAATTCAGCCAGTGGAGTTTATCTTGGATCATGAATTTAACATTACACTTCTGGTAAAATATTCCCCATAAAATGTACTTCACTTCCATGTTTCTGTATTTTCTACAAAGCAAAGGGAAGCCTTACATTCTCTGTTAGCTTGCACCGTATCACTGAATGATCTGCCATTTTAAGAGGAACCATATCCTCTTCAAATGTGGTCTTAATGATTTTACACTTTTAGTTGGGGGCTAACAATGTATTTATCTTCAGACACTATATCAAATGGCTAGATAAGCATCTCTCCTTAACAGGAAAGAATGCTTAATTATGTCTAGGATGTTATCAGGGATAGATCCAGGCTTTGTGGGGCCTGAAATGTACACGACAGTTGAAGACATTTACAACAACTGTTGGGTTCAGTAATACAAATTATAAGAATAAACAGCTCAGGCCCTTTCTTGAGCCTTGGAAGGGGCTCAGCACACGGGAGAGGCCCTGAAGCTTCCTTAGCTTCATGGTGAGTCGGCCTTTGGCTGTTATAAGTGCTTGTACTTCTCCTATTTTGGACACACCAGAACAAGGTCAGAATGGAATGAAGAAAATTGCACTTGAACACAATGTTTCTCCAGGGAAACAAAACGGTTTCTGTAAGAGGAAGTTAGTTTTCTTTGGAGAGATACATCAAGTGTAATTTATTTTGATATGTTTTGATTTTCAAAAACGGCTCCACGTATCAAAACCGGGATGGGATTAAGGGTACTGTTTTTATAGATAACTAAAATTAGTTCTAGATCTATAGCACACCTGTTATGTATAACACAAAAATCATGGGGGAAGCTGGCTTACTAATGAAAACGAAGTAGAGTAATAAAACTTTACGGTTTTGAATGGACAGATAGAACAATATTGTTTCTTAGTAGTCCAACAACAGCAGCATTTTAATATACAAGTTGTTTTAGTGATTACACATGAATGCTCTAAGTTTACAGCTCCTTTTGAATAATAAAATGGCAAGCTAGAGGAGATAAATGAGAAAATCAACTAAGAAAGCACAGATTATTCTGGTGATTTCTCCAATTTGGGAGACTGAAATTCGGGGCTCTCCTGGTAGTCTTAGTTTTCCTGACAGATTAGAGCAAAGGCTCAAGGAAGAAAATTGAATTCTTAGGGCCTATCTTCTTCATCTTCTTTTCTTCTTTCTTTTTATACTTCTGACTGACTTTTCATCTTCTGAGACACACATGGTTCTCTCCTTGATTAGCTCCACTGGGTGAATGTTAATCCAAAATGCATTGGTTGGGTTTCCTCAACTTCTTTCTGGTTTCTCCCCTGTCATTCCTATTTCCCTCTTGTTGAGAACCATGCAGTTTAGAGAACTAAAGGGTCTTCAGAAATAACCTACATCATCATTCTCTGACTATGTATGAATAAACTGAACTCGAGACTTTCCAAAGTCAAACAGCTATTTATAGCAAACACTAAACCAGATCTCCTCACTCATGACTAATTCTTTTCTCTTTCTGTTGCTTTCTACATGATTTCCCCACTTTTGCTTTTTAAAATACAATGACTATTCTGGGAGGAAGTGGAGCTTTTAAACTCTTATATGCCGGGATCTTGGAGGCAGTGTCCTTTGAACTATTATTTCCTAGAGATGCCAATTAAGTGCTGGATGCGATCGAAGTTAAGTTTGAAAGTCTCTCAAACGTAATCTTGTTTTCCTACATGGTTTAGAGATTTAAGACAAATAAAAACTCAATACGAAGAATTATTCACACTCTAATGAACCAGCACATAGCCACAGCTCTTAAAGAAAAGTCTATTGCTGGCCAAAATGTTACTCAGCTGGCAAACAAGGGCAGTGGCCAACTGAGTCTAATCATTAAAAAATGAAAAAAAAATTAAAATGCTTTTCTTCTTAACTATATAGAATATTATCTTTTTAATTTATTGTCTGAAAGAATACCATTGGTTCAGATCTGTTATACCTTTAGCTATATTCCCGACAGTACTGGAAATAAAGAAATTTATTTTTTTAATATGAACATATGAACTAATGATTCCAGGAGTCCAACTTCTTTAGTCACCATTGAAACCAATCAGCACTACCTTCCTGCTCTTTATACTGTGGTTCCTAAGGCTCTTTTCTCTGAGGGTCTGTTTGGTATCTTTCTTCCCAGGGGAGCAAATTCCAGCTCACTCAGGCTTTTCCACAGTGAAAGGGGGAAAGAGACCACACTTTGTTTAGTTGTTCAGTGTAGGATTTAAAAGGACAGATATCTTTCCAACAGTTTGAGGGCCCTTGTAAATTTTAGGATGTGAAAATTTAAATGGGTACAGAACTGTTTTCACAAAAGTTTACATTTCAATACTGGTTTTACTATTTGAAAGGTTCACATCTCACACACTATTTAGAAGAACTGTTTTTATCATGGCATCAGTTTGCTCCTGTAATTATAAAAACAGTGACTCCACATAGATCCATCATAAGCAGTGGGATGCTTTGGGACCCAAAGTCCAATATAGTACAAATAACAAGCTTTATTCCTTATTTGCAGACAGAGTGCAGCCAGGACGGCCTCACCATGGCTCAGATATGGAGTGAAAAGTTGGCAGACACACCAAGCGTTTTTCTATTTATTGTTTTATGACAAACCATGGCACTGAAGATGGTTTTTGAAAACCACTCTCTGTTTATTTTCATCAACAAACATGGGATCACGTGACACTGACACACCCAGTGTGATCATCGCATCAGGGGAGTAGTCAAACACTGGGAACTTCCAAAGTCCATTCAGTTCTCAGGTTGCCTTCAGGAGATAAGCACCCTCGCTCTAGCATATCTGTGGTTTTTAGAGTTCGGTAGGTTCTCTCAAAGAAGGGGCTGGGCTGGAACAAGCCATTGAAAGGGAAGTAGACTGTGAGGACAGTCAGTGCTACTCCTATCTGAGGGTGGCTAAAAGGCCGAGTGCTCCTAAAATTTCTTCTCCGGTGATCCACCTCCAGTGAGTCCATTTCCCATCTTTCCCTAAGCCTAAAGTTCCCAAGCATTATTCTTTGCGGCAAGACAATGAAAGTAGGGCCAATCATATCCCAAAGATACGACATCTAAGTTAAAAAGATAGGAGGGGACAAGGGGCATTTAATCTATCTGTTCATTTATCTGTTCTGTTCTGCAAGGTGGCACCAGCGAATAAGAGATAGAAGAGAGCTTAGTGGGGAAGGGAGAAGCCCTGGTTGGCCTGGAGGCAAATGCTGGAGCTGGCCCTAGGCAATGGTTAAAATGAGCAGGAAGATAAATTTGAAGAATGGCCTCTTCAGTAAAGTCATTTCCTTTTCCAAAGGTTCTGGGTAACTGGTCATCCATCCACTATGCTGAGTAGCCTCCCCCAGGCTTGACTGAACCAACCCTAACGACATCAGTTCAAGCAGGGTGTATAGTGAGACGCAAACGGCTCTATCGCACCAGCCACAGCCCCTCTTCCACATGCCCCACCTTCTCCAGGGTCCACACTTCTGCAAAACTTCTCCTATCAATGCAAATCTTATCTTTCAAAAGTCCTGGGCAAGTGATAACATAACAGCCCTGTCAAGTAAGCCCTGTCTTACTTGACAACATCAAATGAATAACATGACCACGTAAGATAAAGAACAAATCTCTAGTCTCACTGGAAGTCACATTTTGATTTTTTTTTCCCTTTCGCATATTCCTCTCTGAACTATTTCTTTCCACTGGTGCTTAATTTGATTTTGCAAGATAAGGAGAAAAGAGAGCGCCACACAATTCTACTGCAGTTTTGTGTAATCAGGGGATGGACTATTCTGATTTGGCCCAGTCTCTTTTTCCTTCCCAGACCCCAACAAGAGGCAATTTTGCCTCTATCCCGATCTTTAATGGTGCCCGGGTTGGTGCGAAAATCTTGGGTTAGAGGCCCTCTGATGAAAGTCCAGAATTTCCAAGGGCATAGGCATCAGCTTTTTTTTTTTTTTTTTTTTTTTTTTTGCGGTACGCGGGCCTCTCACTGTCGTGGCCTCTCCCGTTGTGGAGCACTGGCTCCGGACGCGCAGGCTCAGCGGCCATGGCTCACGGGCCCAGCCGCTCCGCGGCATGTGGGATCCTCCCAGACCGGGGCACGAACCCGTGTCCCCTGCATCGGCAGGCGGACTCCCAACCACTGTGCCACCAGGGAAGCCCTAGGCAGCAGCTTTTAATTCAATTAAGCAGATACGTTCTGAGTAACACAAAGCACAGTCCTAGTTACTACAGAGGGAAAAAGGACAAACTTGAGAAGCCTATAATCAAGCACTTTGCAGCCCTTTCCCTTAAAAAAGCTTAATACCTATTGACCCCATAAAAAGCCTACAATTACCTTAGTTGCAACTCAAAGATTTAGAGCCAAGGAGTCAACTGGAGTGAGCTTTTAAAGTGATTTACAGTGGATCGGGCTGTGGCCCCTGAGTACCACGCAGAACAGTATGCTGGCCACTGGGAGTGTAAATTTAAAATCTTGACTACTGAGGAAATTTGCTTTTTAAATGCTTTCCTCTTATCTTTCAGGTACTATTAAATTAATAGGATTTCCAGTGTGGACTGCAGGTCTGGATTGGGAGATTAAAAGAAGGGGAGAAAGCAGTTCCTGGAAACTAAATGGCCCAAGGCAAACTGTGGAGTAAACACTGTGCTCTGGGCTGTCCCCCTGTCATCACGCCTCTCCCAGCTCAGGGTCTCCGGTTAGGTTCCCTGTTCCACACGGGCTCTCAGAGAGCTGGCGCAAGCTGCCTTCAATTGTTAACCCTATGTGGCTGTGTCGCCCTGATCTTCCGTTTGTTTCTCTACCTTTAAATGAACACGGTTTACTTTCCGTAGTCAAATAGACTATGGAGAGGTCATTTGCTTTTGTTTTGCTGTGCCCTGATCTTTTCATTTGAAGAACACGTAGACTCAGCTTTACTATGACCTATACTCCGTTGCCCTGCCCTATGGAAGACAGCGGCCCTCGTCCCTAGAATTCAAGAACGAAACAGCAAAGGGAAAATTCCCTGACTGTGAATGTACTGGGACAGCAGAACAAAGTGGACAATTCCTGTCTTTCTAAATATTCAGAAAAATAAACCATAACTCAGAATGCTTTCCCAAGGTGAAACTTCCACAGTGCCTATGTCAGCCTGGCCACTGCTGGCCGATGGGCAGGACTGGCTTCAGGGAGGAGAACGCACCCGAGCGGGAGGCACAGGGCCTGCGCTCCGGTGTCGCTTCTTCCACATGCTAACTCTGGGACCTCAGGGCAAGGTGGTCAACCTCTCTGGACTTCAGTTTCCTCATCTTTAAAAAGAGGATAATAATAGCAGCTGTAAGGTGGTCATGGGTCTTGAACATGATAAATACGCAAGAATTAAAAAAAATTATAAACAGCTGGATACAGGTATAATACTGTCAGAAAACCTACTGCCCTTCTTGATATTTGGCTTTTAACGCAGCAATATCCCACAGAAGTTTTCTTTTTCTATTAGCTGATTCTACTCTTACGGTTTAGCTAAAAGGGGGGAAAAAACCCATCTTGAGATAGTCATCAAAATACATTAACGGGTGATAAAACTTTTCCCAAAATATAACTGAGTGGGGAAAGAGTTACACATTTCTGTCCAGTAATTGCACACCTTTCTTGCGGGGGTTCATTTGAAAATAAACGACAGCATAAGAAGGCTTTCAGGGGCTGGGACAGTGTCTTCTGAATGTTCTGTGGCTCTTACTACCCTAGGAAGCTGCTGCAAATATCATACTCAGAGTCAGACCCTACCTGTGAAAACTGCGGTACAGAGGTGTGACCCAGGTCACAGTGCAAGTTGATGGCAGAATTGGGACCAGAATTCAGGCACAGTTATATTTTAATATAATTCCAAGTTGCTTTCTCAGTTTCCTATCAGGGAAGAATTTTGCTTCTTGGAAAACGTGACCCAATCACCATTATAACCCACTCTGGGTTTCCCAAACAGTGGTCATCAATGTGCCTGCAGATGTTTGAGAATGCATTGGGGCAGGCCTGGCTGCTCAGAGCCTCCAAGAAGATAAAATTCATACACACAATAAAAGGACAGAGCTTCCAGTTCCCAGGAATAATCAGGACAGTGCTGCAAGGAAAGAAAAGTGATGTAATATCTGAAATGTATTTTTATACCCCAGGGAGAACTTCTAAGAGGTAATTTGAGTAGTTCTGAATGATACAATAATGGGATTAACTACCTTTTCCAGACCTAGGTCAGGCCCTTCCCAGAGAAAAGCAGAGCTGTGTGAAGGCATATAGATGTGGCCAGTTATTTTGATGCCAAGAAAAGACATGGATCCTGAAAGAGCGTGGTGGGACAAGGGAGGTCAGAGTTCATTTGTTCAAGTTAAGATGACCTGTACCTTTTTACACTATTCTCAAAAATTTTATTAGGAGAACTTAAAGGAGTTTTTCCCTTTTCAAAATGTTTACTTACCCTATCTGAAAACACTTCCTTTCCTCTGTTTCAGACTCAGCCTGTGGTAGGTACCAGCCAACAGCTGAGTGGTACTCCGCATGTGTGTGCGTGTCTGTGTGTAACATGGTAAGTCATTTACTCAAAGGGAAAACAACAACAACAAACCCAGCCACCCCAAATGAAGACAGTAGAAGAGAACTAACTGATTTGTCTGTTGTCTTTCCTGTCAAGATCGCCCTCGCCTTTGCTTTCGTCAGCGGGAAGGACTTTATGTACGAGTCATACAAATGTTTTGCCAGGGCCCGGAGATCAGCAGACTCTGGGTTCAGCTGGTCGATATCACTGGAGATCTCCGCCAACAGCTTCTCCTTCTCGGCCTGTGGCATCCGCCCAAACCTGATGGCTACAGAGGAAGAGAAACGGCAGGATGAATGACTGCGTTATTGTATATATATACATCACAACTTCTTTTATCCTTTCATTCATCAATGGACACTTAGGTTGTTTCCATTTCTTGGCTATTGTAAATAACGCTGTAATGAACATGGTGGGGGGCGAATGAATTAAGTTGAGTCTTATTAAAAATGTTTTTGTCCTTTAACATCTAAGGGGTGAACTTGCAGTCCTATCAGGCTTTTGACAACGAGTAAGGCTTCGTCTCATGGTCAGTTTTCCACGTTTAACATGCTGATTTTGTAACGGTTGTAGCCTGTAAACGAGACTTATACAACACTATTGCTTTTCATACAACTGTTGCCAATAACTTACGTTTTTCCACCTCTCTTCCTTGAGGAAAAAAAAATGGACGCATTTAGAGGTTTTGCAGGATTGGGCAACCTAATAACTATCACTTTATTTTCCAGCTCCTTTAAAGTAAAACAAGGAGCAGCCTTATCACCATTATTAAGTAATTTTTAAGTTGGGGTAACATTTTTCAAACTATGTGTAAAGAGTATTTAAACACTTGCCTAGGTTTCTTTCCAAGGTCGAGATGAGCAAGACACGACAGCCTCATCTCCTGACCCTGAAGTTTTACTTGACAACATTTAATTCATTCACTGAACACCTGTTTGATGGAAGACACTGGCTTGACAGACTGGACTGGGAGATGCAAGGATGAAAGGGACGCGTCTAGGAGATCCCAGATATAAAAGAGCCTAAATATACACGGATTATTCTCTCCCTCATGTACCGCTCTTTACGAGCTCCTTCCTTTCCACCTAAGCCGAGTTTAAGCTTCCGACCCTGGCATGATCTCCCCCTCATGCTCTTTCCTCCACCACTGGACTTACTGAAAGAGTCGTCTTCCCCTTTCTGTCTTACTATTTACTTCCCAACCCACTGCAATCTAGTTTTCCTCATTTAAATTCACCAAAACTTCGCTCTTAAAAGGATCCAGGGGCTTCCCTGGTGGCGCAGTGGTTGGGAGTCGGCCTGCGATGCAGGGGACACGGGTTCACGCCCTGGTCCAGGAAGATCCCACATGCCGCGGAGTGGCTGGGACCATAAGCCATGGCCACTGAGCCTGCGCGTCCGGAGCCGCACAAAAAAAAAAAAAAAAAAAAAAAGAAAAAGGGATCCAAAGCTTTCCTCACAGTCAGATCTAGGGGCCTCTTCTAAGTGCTCATTCTGCTTGAGCTTCCCAGCTTCCTCCCAGCCGTTAATACTGTTGACCTTCTCCACCCTCTTATTTCAAATTTTTCTCACACTGGTTTGTGCTTTTCTGGCTCTCCTATCTTTCTGCCTGCTATATTCCAGACGTCTTTGACAGTGCCTCTTCCTTCACTTATATTCTGCTATTCCTAGTTTGATCTTCTCTCTAACTCAGAAAACGTGCTAATGACTCCTGCCCTCTCTTCCCTGAGATTTGGACCCCTATTTTTCACTTCTTACTGTGTTCCTCTGCACATGGATGCTGGATATTCCACAAATACCTCAAATGCAACATAAAATCAAACTTTTCATTTTCCCCTCCAAACTGTCTCCTCTTACTGTGTTCCTTTCTTGATTAATTCACTCTATCACCCAAACTAGACACCTCCAATAATCTCTGACAACCCCTCTCTCCTCGGACACTTGTATTCATTGGTCACTGCTGAGAGATTTCTCTCAATGCCATTTCTTCTCACCGTTCCCAATGTTTTAGATCACAATATTGCACTGGTCTCCTGATGGTTCTCCCCAATTTTTCCCTCTCTAACTTCTCCTTTTGAGCTGTCAGTAGTTTGGTTTTTGATAATACAGGTCTGATCACTCCCTCGCTTTATAAGAAGGTGGTGCTACAGGAAAGGTAAGAAACACACAGAAGAGGAAGAATGGGGAATTAGAAGTCGGATGGAAAAGAAGGCTTTTGAACTGGGCCTTCAGCACCACATAGGATTTTGACAGGGGACAGAAGGACACAATATTCAGAGCCCCAGACGCATTCTACCACAGGGCACTCTGCAGGAACAGCAAAGTACGCAGTTTGTGTGAAATGTAAGTGGAAAGGGCAGCAAAGGGAAAAGGAGGTGAAGGCTAGATCATGGGCGGTAATGAATACCCTGCAGGTATAAGTACCACAGCTCCTTTAGGACTTTTTACTTTGTTATATTTTCTGAAAGGTAACATGTTGCAGTTTAAATTTATCTGCCATTCAGTCTTTTCTTTTTTTGCAACATACATAGTGCTTCTGTTTACAAGGAAGGAGAGGACTACCTTATAAATGCTAAATGCCACAAAAATCTGTGAAACCATTTTGCTAGCATTTTATGAAGCTGCTAAAAAATTATTTTGAAAGTTGTCGCTTTTTTTCAATAAAAGAAAAAAATCCATCATTTATATAATAGGATATCCTAATCAGTAAAGCTAAGGTTTCACTAACTTTTTATATTTATAAAAATTATTATTTTTGTCCAAACTGATGGTATGGGGAAACCTAGCTGAATGACTCATAAGTAATATAAGTCAACTCCTCTTTACTTCAGATTTTTAAAAAAATGCACAGCCTAAACTTATTATTTTATTATTTAGTTCATACAAAAAGCAGCTCTTGAATATTAAATATTCTCTAGTCAAAATTCTTAAAGACTGGGCTTCCCTGGTGGTGCAGTGGTTGAGAGTCCGCCTGCCGACGCAGGGGACGTGGGTTCGTGCCCCGGTCCGGGAAGATCCCACATGATGCGGAGCGGCTAGGCCCGTGAGCCACGGCCGCTGAGCCTGCGCATCCGGAGCCTGTGCTCCGCAACGGGAGAGGCCACAACAGTGAAGAGGCCCACGTAACGCAAAAAAAAAAAAAATTCTTAATGACTAAATTATCCTATTAAAGAGGACACATTTAAAAAATATGATTAATATCAGGGATCTTGACAGCAGGACTTCAAAACACAAATTGTACTTTGAAAAACTATAAAAATGTGTATGAGTATCCATTTGACTGAAGAAGCAACATTAATATACAAGAGTATTTTTATTAAGATTCTACAGATACCAGCATCACTATTTCAAAGTGTAAAACAAGTAGTAGCTGATACAATGATCACTTAGGAATTTGGTTCTTTATTTCTGCTTTACTTTCGCTTAGAGCTTTCCTCTATAGGTGGTGCCTAGACAGGGCATTGAGCTGATTGTGTTCGGGACAACGCAGGAAGACTTCGGAGCCGTCAGCAGGATTGAACCATGGTCTAGAAATGATGGATTGTTAAATACCAAAATAAGTGGAACTTCGTTTATCTTGATCATTATAGAAAAACAAAAACTTTCTTCCCAAAACGTATCAATCCAACACCTGGGTGCTTCCTCTACCTAATGCTGGATATTTGAGAAACAACTATGTATCCAAATGGAAGAATTCTGAAATCATGTCCTTCTACGATGTTTAGACTACATGTCACAGTCAAAATGAAAGTTCCATCTGAAGATGGAACCATATACCATGAACCACTAATCAAATATACCATTTATATTTTCCCTACCCCAGACTGCCCTGGATTTGTACTCTGGGGTTACATCATTATGAGATCATCAAACGTACTGACTTAAATTGCTGAGGAATTGATCAGAACATATGGGAGACCTGATTCAGGCATATGAAAAACATACAGGTGGAAACTTTTAAATTCAGGTAAATGACAGATATCTAGATATTTGGAAGACTGTGGCACTGTCTGTAAGACATGGACTAGCTGGTTGAAAAGTGAGGTAGGTTGTTTGATTTACATAGAATCATAGAATTTTCAAAGTTGAAAGGACTTAGCAATCACTGATTTTTAAAAAATTAATTTATTACTTTTTATTTTTGGTTGTACTGGGTCTTTGCTGCTGTGCCCGGGCTTTCTCTAGTTGTGGCGAGTGGGGGCTACTCTTCGTTGTGGTGCGTAGGCTTCTCATTGCGGTGGCTTCTCTTGTTGTGGAGCAAGGGCTCTAGGTGCATGGGCTTCAGTAGTTGTGGCACACAGGCTCAGTAGCTGTGGCTTGTAGGCTCTAGAGCGCAGGCTCAGTAGTTGTGGTGCACGGGATTCGCTGCTCTGCGGCATATGGGATCTTCCCGGACCAGGGCTCGAACCAGTGTCGCCTGCATCATTGGCAGGCGGGTTCTTAACCACTGTGCCACCAGGGAAGCCCGCAATCATTGATTTTAGTGATTTTCCAACAATAGTTCCCAGAGTCCCTAGAGATCCTTGAAGGTGACTTCAAAGTCTCCTTCAAAGGTGGGAGCCGATGGCTAACTGGGAAGCTAAATGCACTGAAGGGACTGAACAGAGAGACCAAAGAGCAGAAGGAAAAGTAACACAGAATGGAGAGAATTCACTTTGGGGGATGTTTGTTTCTTCTCGTGTGTACTGTGAATAGCAAGGAGCTGATCTTGGGGGCTTCCCTTGTGGCACAGTGGTTAAGAACACACCTGCCAATGCAGGGGACACAGGTTCGAGTCCAGGACTGGGAAGACCCCACATGCCACAGGGCAGCTAAGCTCGTGCGTGACAACTACTGAAGCCCGCGCTCCTAGAGCCTGCGAGCCACAACTACTGAAGCCCGTGTG
Source organism: Stenella coeruleoalba (assembly GCF_951394435.1). Classification (NCBI taxonomy): domain Eukaryota; kingdom Metazoa; phylum Chordata; class Mammalia; order Artiodactyla; family Delphinidae; genus Stenella; species Stenella coeruleoalba. The sequence continues at coordinate 100,035,856 of NC_137156.1, read as the reverse complement.
CCACAACTACTGAGCCTGCGCTCCTAGAGCCCGTGCTCTGCAACAAGAGAGGCCACTGCAATGAGAAGTCCGTGCACGGCAATGAAGAGTAGCCCCTGCTCGCCGCAACTAGAGAAAGCCCGAGCACAGCAACGGAACACCCAATACAGTCAAAAATAAAATAAATATTTATATAAAATATTAATATAAAATAAAATAAAAATAAATTTTAAAAAAGAAAATACCAAAAAAAGTATTAAAAGAAAAAAAAAGGAGCTGATCTGGGTATAACCCTAGAAACCTCTTTTGATAAGTTGGTCAGTTATTACATTGAGGCCCATTCACACAAACTACTAAGAAAAAGACTTTCTATAAGAACGGAAACCTCATTACTGTTGGCCTCACAATGGCCAGAGCAAGGAATTTTAAGTAGTTACTATAATATCCTAGAAAACTTTGTATCTGGAAATGTTTCCTTCATCAGGATAATAGACAAAACTAATCAAAACCTACTTGTTGAGGTCCCCTTCATGTGTATAGATCAAATGGATGTTTTCTTTTCTGTGCAACCCATTCCCATCAAAACCCATGAAAAGGGATTTTCTTAGTCATGTTTGCAATCCTGTAAATGCTGAACTGCATGTGTTTGATGCTATGACATTTAATTTCTTTTTCTTTCTTTCTTCTTTCTATCTTTCTTTCTTTCTATCTTTCTTTCTTTCTTTCTCTCTTTCTCTCTCTCCCTCCCTCCCTCCCTTCCTCCCTCCCTCTCTCTCTCTCTCTCTCTCCCCGCCCCCGACCTTTCTTTCTTTCTTTTTGCCTGTGCATGAACTAACCAAACACTCTACCAAGACTGCTCCTCTATCTGAATAGAGTAAGCTAATTGTCATAACAAGTCAAAAGATGACCTTATTATCAAGTTCATGATGCTTTCTTTGACTTTTCTGGAAAGATAAAATTATACCATCAATACTATATAGGTTGGACTTTAAATATTATTTGCTTATAAATAATAAGAAATAGGAGATATATTTTATGTGAATGTGTGCAAGCACTAGGAAATATATTTTTCTTCAATATGAAAAGTGACGATTTTTAAAGGACAAAAAAATAAATAGCATTAAAAGCAAAACTGGTCTCCTTTCCTAGGCAGTCTTAGTAATAATGACCTTAAAGTCAAGGATTTCTTCATAAAGATAAAATAAGTTTATTGCGGGCTTCCCTGGTGGCACAGTGCTTAAGAATCTTCCTGCCAATGCAAGGGACATGGGTTTGAGCCCTGGTCCAGGAAAATCCCACATGCTGTGGAGCAACTAAACCCGTGTGCCACAACTACTGAGCCTGTGCTCTAGAACCCGTGAGCCACAACTACTGAGCCCGCATGCCACAACTATTGAAACCGCGTGCCTAGAGCCCGTGCTCTGCAACGGGAGAAGCTACTGCAATGAGAAGTCCGTGCACCACAACAAAGAGTAGCCCCTGCTTGCCACAACTAGAGAAAGCCTGCGTGCAGCAACGAAGACCCAACGCAGCCCAAAAAAAAAAAAAAAAAAGTTTATTGCAACTTGATTGCATCACCTAAAATATAACCCTTGAATTGGAAATTGGTAAAAACGCTTATGTTTTGTGAAGTCTGAAATAAAGAGGAAACTGATGGAATTAAACCAGCAAATTATCTTGCAATTAATGACTGCAGTTGTATACACAGCAGATATAATCAACTGTTGAGGAAAGTTGGACCAAATTTCCATCCTGTCTAGTATAGCTGATGGATCTATTCAAAATATATTCTTACCTTTAGAGGAAATGACCCCATATTATGATACCAATATAATTTTTTAAACTATTTTTAAAGGGTAGAAGATCAGTTCAATTAGTGATTCCCAAATATCTTGATTTCTGCTATAAAAACCAAACATCTGCACGATGGAACAAAAATTTAATTTTCACAGATGCTTTGGAGTCCTTATAGATGAAGACTGACTTCAAATATTATATCTTCTTACCAGATTAGTTTTGAGAGAGGAAAAGGTAAAAGAAAAAAAAAAACAGGGTATATGATGACATGAGACTTTGGATTTAATTTGATTACTTTGGCATTTTATATCTCTTGAACCCATAATTATTTTGGAAAGAACTGATTAATTCTTGACAAATATAATACTACCAAATTACATCAAAATTATTTTTTGTGAGCCAGTCAACCAATGAGAGCCAAATTAAGAACTGTTTCTTCAAACAGCGCTGTCTTCCATGATGTTACCGAGTTAGTGCTACAGTTCATGAAAACATGGGTCTCCTACAGTCCTTCCCTCGTCGACATTCCAAATCATAAGCCTGACTTTAGACACAGGTTTAAAAAGTAGAAAGTTTTACTCTCTTATGTTACTATGGATACTGAAGCTTTGTGGAACTTTAAAATATTTGCTTAATCCACAAATTGTATGCTGCATAAAGTCAAGGATAGTGTTCTACTCATTTTTGCATAGTAAAGAGAAAAAAGGACACATATCTAAATTCTGATACACCACTTAAGTTCCGTATTCAGAAATCAGAATTTTCCTACATTAAAAGTAGAAACTACTATATATAAAATAGATAACTAATAAGAACCTGCTGTATAGCACAGGGAACTCTACTCAATACTCTGTAATGGCCTAAATGGGAAAAGAATCTAAAAAAAAAAAAAAAGAGTGGATTTATGTACATGTATAACTGATTCACTTTGCTGTCTACCTGAAACTAACACAAATTTGTAAATCAACTCTACCCCCCAAAATTTAAAAAAAATAAAGTAGAAACTACTGATATATATAAGTAAAGTATAATCTGTTTTTAATACTATTAAAGCAACACAGAAAATTAACCGCAACTATCATTACATTTGTTTCAGAATACTACAGTTATATCCATTATCTCCCAGATTTCCCAGTCTTTACTCCCATCATGGCAGATGCTCAACTGTAAGAGAGAAGGATTCACATTTAAAGCTGAAAAATTCTGACCTAATTGAGAAACGTTTTAGCAGCATGCAGTATTCTGAAATCTGGCAATCGGTGGAAAAACTGTACACGTTTTCAGCAACGGCCCTCACGTCTACTGATCTGGCAGCCATAATGAGAATAGTAAAGTATGTGGCACTCAGGGTTCACTTACCATTATGAGACATCCCCACAGCAAGGCACTTCTGAAAACGACAGTACTGACATTTATTTCTACTTTTTTTGTGGATCCGACAGTTAAGATCACACCTATCATAAATAAGCTTCAATCTGATTGTCCTCCGGAAGAAACCCTGCAAAGGGATATGGAAAAAAAGGAAGCAAATTCTGAGTGTTTGTGACAATGGCTAAAGGTACACTAGCCTGGGTATCAGAGGCTAAGGTAGGTTCTTGACACATTCTGTCACTGGTGACTTTAGATAAATCACTTCATCTCTCTCAGTTTTCTCTGCTATAATATAAAGAACCAGAGGATCTCCAGTATCCTTTTTTTAGCTCTTAGACAGTGACCACAACCCACTGATGTCATTGAATGCATCTTGGCTCTACATCTGGATTTCAGCAAGCTCTAAGAAGTGCTCTGGCTTTAATGTAATGCAAATAAAACACCATGTAATCAGTTCAGTCTCTCTGTAAATCATTCCAACAGCATGCCCCAGCCTTATAATTGTGCTAAGCAGTTTGGCAAAGTTATAGTCATTTCATTCTAAAACATGAGCAGGGCCAATAAAAATCCACATGTGGATAATTTTTTGGAATTCTCTATGTTGCATAATTTCCTACAGAATTGGTTTCATTTATTTATGCATTTGAAAGAGTGCTCCATAATCGTTGTAGCCTACAAACAAGAAGAGATAACAGAAAATAACATGAGAAGTAATACATAAATCCTCAGAAAATTGACAGCTATCTCAAAATAGCAAATATGTCCATTGGAGGCTAACTGAATTCTATTACATTTACATATTTTTGAAAGACCAGAAAAAAAATTCTAATGAGAAACATTTTCTTACTCCATTTTTTTGTTATTGTTCAGAATATTCCTACTCATTTCTATTGTGCTCATCTTCATGAAACTCACTTCTTAATTCTTTCAAATTTATCTGGCCCTGTTTGACACAAAAAGCAATGAATTAGGACTGACTCTACCACTGACATGCATTTGGACTTTCTCCAGATTTCTACCTTGAACTCTAGACAAGTATGTTCAGCTGCTTACTTGACATCTTCACTTGGAAATCTAAAACCATCTCTAACCCAGCAGGTCCAACTGTGAAGTCCTAATCATACCCTGCAAGCTTATTTCACTGCAGCTCTCTCTATCTCAGCTGATACAACTCCAACCTTGAAGTCACTCTCAACTTCTTTCTCTCATGAAGAAAAGCCCTTGCTCTAAATACACAATTGCCTGTTTCCCTCACTGCATTCAAGTTGTGCTAACACCTCGACTTCTCAGCGAGGCTTATCTACCTTATTTCATACTGTGGCCTGTCCCTGTCCCCAACTCTCCTTGGCAGTTCTTGTTCTCCTTTACTCTGTTCTTCTTTTTTCCCAATAGCCTTTATGACTTCCTAACATACCATATAATTTACTTATTATATTTATGTTTATTTTCTGCTCTTCCCCTACTGCCCAACTAAAATTGTGAGCTCCCTGGGAGAAGGGATGGTCTCTTATGCCCCTAGATGTAACCCAAACGCCAACAACAGTGCTACGTTAAAATACGTTGAGTAAATATGTGTGTCATTTAACTTCCTTTCTAGGCCATCTCTGATATTTTGTGATTCTAAACTATGACTGAGATATTACAAGGCCACTAGCACACTCCTTTCCTTTCAGTTTTTGTTGCTATCTTATTAGAGGTAATAGTTACAAACATGTAGGAAATACATGTAACTATAAAATATAATAAGATAATTATCACACATGAGCCCATTGTTCAACCCAAGATTTAAAATCATAACCAGCCACTTGCTTGCACTTATGAGTTCTTCCCTTATCTAACTCCTGCCTCTGTGGCCTCTTGACAATATAATCATCATCCCCAATTTTGAGTTTATCGTTTCCTTGACCTTTAAGAAAATATAGTTTTATCACACAATCTATAAAACTAAATAATACGTTGCTTAGGTATGCTAGTTTGCGGGCTTTATTAAGTAGTATCATACTATATACAGGTATTGCAAATATATTCCCCTCTCTATGACTTACGATCCTTGAAGTTTACTATTTCAGTTTTTTTTTTTTTAACTTGTAAACCTTTTCATTTTGCTTTCATTCTTGAAAGATCACAGGGTACTCAGTTTTTCCTCTTAACACTCTGAATTCCACTGTCCCTGTGCTTTCATTGTTTCTGTTGAGATGTCTGTTGTCAATTGACTTTGGTTGCATTTATATATTCTCTTTGTTTTTCATATTCTGCAGTTTTACTGCAGTGCGTCTAGCCATGGATTTCTTTCATTTATCTTCTTGCACATGGTTTCTGCATCATGGTTTCACTTGTTCATCAGCTCTGGTACTCCAATTAGTTAAATGTTAGGATTTCTTTTCAATCCTTCAATATTTCCCAACTTTTCTTTTATATTTTTCATCTTCTTACCATTAATTACTCATTAATGTTCATCATGAAGGTAAACATCAGAATAGCCAAATAAGATGACAAAAAATATATAATGACAATGGCAAAAGTAAGTAAAAGCAAACTTTTCTCACCACAGTTCATCAGTAAGAAGAGTTCTGTACGTTTCTATTCATCACTAAAGAAGACATATTTTTAATATTCAAAGATCCTATGAATACTTAAAGAACTAAAAGAGGCTTCAAATTCTAGCAGATTCTGGGTAGGACATATTCTTTAAGACATTGTTGGTCTCATTCTTAGTAATTTCTTTGCATATATCTTTCAGTTCAGTAATCCTTTCTTCTCCTGTTTCTAGTATGTTATTTAACCCTTGTATTGAATTTTTATTTCAATGATTGTATTTTTCACTTTTAGAAGTTTCACCTGTTTTCAGAGCTGTTGGTCAGGTAGTCTATTATTGCTCACTCATTCATTGCTATGATTCTGCCCTCTATCTTTGAACAATTCATACACAGCTGTTGTACATTCTGTATCAGGCAATTCCAATATCTGCTTTCCTTGGGTAGGGGTGGAGAGGCCTAAGTCTGTTTTTTTGTTTATTTGTTCACTTCTGGTGAATGTCATCAAGTTGATTGCCTACTTAAGTGTTTGCTGACATTTTATTTTGAACTCATTTCTTGACCTTAAACTGTGAGAATCCTACAGGGTCTAAATTGGGAATTCTTTCCTCCAAAGAGAATTTAAAGATCCTTCTGTTGAAAACCAGGAGTGACACTGGCTTATGACTATTTCAGACTCTCTTGAGAATTGTGGCTCAACTCAGAAGCCCCAGACTCAGCTGCACCTCACTGACAGCTCAGAATACTGACATAGGCATCTACCTGTAGGGCAATGCTGCACCTCAGTATTCCTATGGGCATCTATCATGAGGAAGCTCTGCCCTGCCCCTCCAAGTATGCCTGCAGCTACATCTCAAGACCTAGGATTTTTTGTTTGTTTGTTTTGCTATTAACGTTTTGGAGAGTTTGCCCTACCTCTTGTGAGATCACTAATATCTCAAACGGTATGTCCTGTGTAGGGTATGCTGGAAAGTTAAGCCTCTTTAATTCTCAAAGGGTTATAAGAAGGTTTAAATATTTAAAAGCCATTTTCCCCCCAATGATTCACACAAGGCTAAAGTACAGAACTGTTGTCACTGATAAATACAGGTGAGAAATTTTGTTTTGATTTTTGCCATTGTGACCATATATTTTTTATGATATCCTTGACTGCTTCTCTGATGTTCACTGTTAAAATCTAATATTAGTGGTTGAAAATGCTGCTTGGCTAGCTGACAGGTCCCACAGTACTCACCTATCTGGCATGGTTGGAGAGGAAGGCTTTTTAATAAGAGAACTATGTTTTTTAAGCTTAACCCTTATAATGTAATTTTTTGTTTTGACTCCTATGATGTCTTTCAAAGTGTATCACATTCTTTTTATAATGATTCCAATGTTGAAGGATAATCATTCTGTATATCATTTACATACTGACTATGCACCTAAAATCTTGAACTAAATATATACAGACTCCAGCACAATCTTGGAATTTACTTTTACTTTTCTTTTAAGACTAAGTTCATGATAACCAACCATTTTCTTGCAATTTGACTCTTTCAAGAAATCTAGAGAGGAAGATACAAGGCTCTCAGTGTTTCTTCTGTAAAATTATTTCTTGACTTGAAGAATGAAGCAGGCTTCTCAAAAGTTTCTTCATATTGCCAATAAAGAAACACTCTCTAACAACACTCTTTTTTATTGTGTCAGCGTCCATAAAGTGATGTGCAATTCCAACAGCTCATCACAGTTCTGATTATCATGAAGTCTGTGAACTGGTGTGATGGAGATGCACCAGTCACCATTTCAGAAAATGGTTTTGTGTATATTTTTATTATAAAGTCTTCATATTTGCTTGTGAGAACGTAATGCCTGTTTTTTGTTTTTTCTGCTTTAAAAAAAAACTTCTCCAACCTATCCTTCATTGTTTTACAAGTAACAAAACTTCAGGTGCAATGAGACCTAAGAGCGGTATTGTTAAGTTTACAATGAGATTAAACGCCCTGTGTTGGACCTGCATTCAGCTTTATCATGAAATGGTATGGCCCATAGGGGCTGAATCAACGAGCTGCCACTGGCACATGGGAATATACTAAAAACTCTTTCTGAGGTAGGATACAAAAAATACATAGAAATACAAAAACAGGGCTTCCCCAGTGGCGCGGTGGTTGAGAGTCCGCCTGCCGATGTGGGGGACATGGGTTCGTGCCCCGGTCCGGGAGGATCCCACATGTCGCGGAGCGGCTGGGCCCGTGAGCCATGGCCGCTGAGCCTGCGTGTCCGGAGCCTGTGCTCCGCAGCAGGAGAGGTCACAGCAGTGAGAGGCCCGCGTACTGCAAAAAAACCCCAAAAAACAAAAAAACAAAACCAGATTATACTGTATTGTATGGTAGATTGTGCTTCCTTATGCCTTTAGCTAAGTCTATGGTTCTAAAATGATCTTTCACTAAAGGCATAAAAATATGATGAAAACCGACTAGAGAAAAAAATAAGTGTCCAAATTGTAAGCAATAAATGCCAGCTGTGAAAGCTGTAGAACTTATTAGTCTTTCAGTAGCTACAGGTTATACATTGCCTAAATCTGTAATGTTAACAACCAAATACTCCATCACTGTTTCCCTGTAATCCAAACCCAATCTTTTTATTCCTATCTGAATTTTGGCAAGGATCACCAACATAAACCTGTTCCACTGGCACTGTAAAGCTGTTTAAAAAGACCTACTGACAGTTATCTTAAGGATTATAACTATTTTTTGCCATCCATAAATTAGTTTTCAGGTTTGTGGTCAACTGTATTTTAATTATGGGTATAGCCCACATTCTACTGAAATGACAAATGTTAAATTGCCAAACCACCTTTCAGAACATACATACAGGTGAGTCTAACGCGTGTGTGAATTTCATTTTCACTGAGTATTGTTGATGAACTGAGGTGATATCTTTGATTACTGACAGCCACTGGTCTAATTTAGCTGCATTCAGAGTGTGGCAGCAATTTTGTTTAACTCCACAGTAGCAAAGAATGAGTCAGTATGTCTTCAGCTTCATTCCTTGTAACAGTGGTTCTCAAACTTTTTGGTCTCCATACCCCTTTACTCTATTTTTTTTTTTTTTTTTTGCGGTACGCGGGCCTCTCACTGTTGTAGCCTCTCCCGTTGCGGAGCACAGGCTCCAGAAGCGCAGGTTCAGCAGCCATGGCTCACGGGCCCAGCCGCTCCGCAGCATGTGGGATCCTCCCGGACCAGGGCACGAACCCGTGTCCCCTGCATCGGCAGGCAGACACTCAACCACTGCACCACCAGGAAAGCCCACACCCCTTTACTCTTGTACAAACTGTTGAGGTTTCCAAAGAGCTTTTGTTTAGGTGGGCTATACCTATTAGCATTGATCAGACTAGAAATAAAACCTGAGAAATTACTATGCACAAGAACACACAAGCCACATTCCATCAGGCATCAGAACTATGCTAACATTCCATGTCATGTAGTTTCTGGAACACTCCACTTACAGTCCTGAGAGAATGAAAAAGGTAAATAACAACTTATTATTATTATGAAAATAGCGTCAACCTCATGGGTGTCTTGAAAGGGTCTTAGGGACCCCATTCCCAGATCACAATTTGAGAACTGATGACTTATACTTGGAGAAGCCAAATTACATTATTCCTCTAACGTTTTTCTTGTTCTTATCTTTAAAATGACCAGATGTCTATTTTCCCTTCCAAGGATAGCATAACCTTCCTTGCATTTTAGTCTAGGAAGTCTGTAATCCATATTTTGGATGGTTTCCAAGTTACTGCAGGTTACTATACTATACTGTTAATTTTTTTCTACTGCTTTTCTTTATTTGTTTATATCTGGTACGTGAAGGACTCCCCTAGATTCGTCAGGTCTTAAGTGTTCATTCTCCATTTTTGCCTTAGAACATTTCTGTTTGTAACTCGAGGGCACTTGGGTTTTCTCCTCCCTGTTTTCTTTTTGCTACTTTTCTTCTTTGCTTTCTTTTATCTTCTAAGTTTTTATGCCCTCAGAACGTAGCTACTTACAATATTTGTCTTTCAGTTTTTAGCTGTTCTCAGAAATGTTACAACTCTCTACAGGCAGAAGCAAGAAGAACAACAATCCTGCAGCCTGTGGAACAAAAACCACATTCACAGAAAGACAGACAAGATGAAAAGGCAGAGGGCTATGTACCAGATGAAGGAACAAGATAAAACCCCAGAAAAACAGCTAAGTGAAGTGGAGATAGGCAACCTTCCAGAAAAAGAATTCAGAATAATGATAGTGAAGATGATCCAGGACCTCAGAAAAGAATGGAGGCAAAGATCGAGAAGATGCAGGAAATGTTTAACAAAGACCTAGAAGAATTAAAGAACAAACAAACAGAGATGAACAATACAATAACTGAAATGAAAAATACACTAGAAGGAATCAATAGCAGAATAACTGAGGCAGAAGAACGGATAAGTGACCTGGAAGACAGAATGGTGGAATTCACTGCTGTGGAACAGAATAAAGAAAAAAGAATGAAAAGAAATGAAGATAGCCTAAGAGACCTCTGGGACAACATTAAACGCAACAACATTCGCATTATAGGGGTCCCAGAAGGAGAAGAGAGAGAGAAAGGACCAGAGAAAATATGTGAAGAGATTATAGTCGAAAACTTCCCTAACATGGGAAAGGAAATAGCCACCCAAGTCCAGGAAGCACAGAGAGTCCCATACAGGATAAACCCAAGGAGAAACACGCCGAGACACATAGTAATAATATTGGCAAAAATTAAAGACAAAGAAAAATTACTGAAAGCAGCAAGGGAAAAACGACAAATAAAATACAAGGGAACTCCCACAAGGTTAACAGCTGATTTCTCAGCAGAAATGCTACAAGCCAGAAGGGAGTGGCATGAAAAACGTAAAGTGATGAAAGGAAAGAACCTACAATCAAGATTACTCTACCCGGCAAGGATCGCATTCCGATTCGATGGAGAAATCAAAAGCTTTACAGAGAAGCAAAAGCTAAGAGAATTCAGCACCACCAAACCAGCTCTACAACAAATGCTAAAGGAACTTCTCTAAGTGGGAAACACAAGAGAAGAAAAGGACCTACAAAAACAAACCCAAAACAATTAAGAAAATGGTCATAGGAACATACATATCAATAATTACCTTAAACATGAATGGATTAAATGCTCCAACCAAAAGACACAGGCTTGCTGTATGGATACAAAAACAAGAGACCCACTTCAGACCTAGGGATACATACAGGCTGAAAGTGAAGGGATGGAAAAACGTATTCCATGCAAATGGAAATCAAAAGAAAGCTGGAGCAGAAATACTCATATCAGATAAAATAGACTTGAAAATAAAGAATGTTACAAGAGACAAGGAAGGACACTACCTAATGACCAAGGGATCAATCCAAGAAGAAGATATAACAATTATAATATAGGAGCACCTCAATACATAAGGCAACTGCTAACAGCTATAAAAGAGGAAATCGACAGTAACACAATAGTGGGGGACTTTAACACCTCACTTACACCAATGGACGGATCATCCAAAATGAAAGTAAATAAGGAAACAGAAGCTTTAAATGACACAATAGACCAGATAGATGTAATTGATATTTATAGGACATTCCATCCAGAAACAGCAGATTACACCTCTCAAGTGTGCACGAAACCTTCTCCAGGATAGATCACATCTTGGGTCACAAATCAAGCCTCAGTAAATTTAAGAAAATTGAAATCATATCAAGCATCCTTTCTGACCACAACGCTATGAGATTAGAAATGAATTACAGGGAAAAAAATGTAAAAAACACAAACACATGGAGGCTAAACAATACGTTACTAAATAACGAAGAGATCACTGAAGAAATCAAAGAGGAAATCAAAAAATGCCTAGAGACAAATGACAATGAAAACACGACGATCCGAAACCTATGGGATGCAGCAAGGGCAGTTCTAAGAGGGAAGTTCATAGCTATACAAGCCTACCTCAAGAAACAAGAAAAATCTCAAATAAACAATCTAACCTTACACCTGAAGGAACCAGAGAAAGAAGAACAAACAGAACCCAAAGTTAGCAGAAGGAAAGAAACCATAAAGATCAGAGCAGAAACAAATGAAATAGAAACAAAGAAAACAATAGCAAAGATCAATAAAACTAAAAGCTGGTTCTTTGAGAAGATAAGCAAAATTGATAAACCATTAGCCAGACTCATCAAGAAAAAGAGGTAGAGGACTCAAATCATTAAAATTAGATGTGAAAAAGAAGTTACAACAGACACCACAGAAATACAAAGCATCCTAATAGACTACTACAAGCAACTCTATGCCAATAAAATGGACAACCTGGAAGAAATGGACAAATTCTTTGAAAGGTATAACCTTCCAAGACTGAACCAGGAAGAAATAGAAAATATGAAGAGACAAATCACAAGTAATGAAAATTGAAACTGTGATTAAAAATCTTCCAACAAACAAAAGTCTAGGACCAGATGGTTTCACAGGTGAATTCTACCAAACATTTACAGAAGAACTAATGCCCATCCTTCTCAAACTCTTCCAAAAAATTGTGGAGGAAGGAACACTCCCAAACTCATTCTATGAGGCCACCATCATGCTGATACCAAAATCAGACAAAGGCACTACAAAAAAAGAAAATTACAGACCAATATCACTCATGAACATAGATGCAAAAATCCTCAACAAAATACTAGCAAACAGAATCCAACAACACATTAAAAGGATCATACACCATGATCAAGTGGGATTTATCCCAGGGATGCAAGGATTCTTCAATATATGCAAATCAGTCAATGTGATACACCATATTAACACTGAAGGAGAAAAACCATATGATCATCTCAATAGATGCAGAAAAAGCTTTTGACAAAATTCAACACCCATTCCTGCCTGCTCCATAACTCTGGAGAGTTATGATAAAAACTCTCCAGAAAGTGGGCAGAGAGGGAACCTACCTCAACATAATGAAGGCCATATATGACAAACCCACAGCAAACATCATTCTCAATGGTGAAAAACTGAAAGCATTTCCTCTAAGATCAGGAACAAGACAAGGATGTCCACTCTCACCACTATTATTCAACATAGTTTTGGAAGTCCTAGCCATGGCAATCAGAGAAGAAAAAGAAATAAAAGGAACACAAATTGGAAAAGAAAAAGTAAAACTGTCACTGTTTGCAGATGACATGATACTATACATAGAGAATCCTAAAAATGCCACCAGAAAACTACTAGAGCTAATCAATGAATTTGGTAAAGTTGCAGGATACAAAATTAATACACAGAAGTCTCTTGCATTCATATACACTAATGATGAAAAATATGAAAGAGAAATTAAGGAAACACTCCCTTATGCGATTGCAACAAAAAGAATAAAATACCTAGGAATAAACCTACCTAGGGAGACAAAAGACCTGTATGCAGAAAACTATAAGACACTAATGAAAGAAATTAAAGATGGTACCAAGAGATGGAGAGATATACCATGTTCTTGGATTGGAAGGATCAATATTGTGAAAATGACTATACTACCCAAAGCAATCTACAGATTCAATGCATTCCCTATCAAATTACCAATGGCATTTTTTACAGAACTAGAACAAAAAATCTTAAAATTTGTATGGAGACTCAAAAGACACTGAATAGCCAAAGCAGTCTTGAGGGAAAAAAACACAGCTGGAAGAATCAGACTCCCTGACTTCAGACTATACTACAACGCTACAGTAATCAAGACAATATGCTACTGGCACAAAAACAGAAACATAGATCAATGGAACAAGATAGCCCAGAGATAAACCCACGCACTTATGGTCAACTAATCTATGACAAAGGAGGCAAGGATATACAATGGAGAAAAGACAGTCTCTTCAATAAGGGGTGCTGGGAAAACTGGATAGCTACATGTAAAAGAATGAAATCAGAACACTCCCTAACACCATACACAAAAAGAAACTCAAAATGAATTCAAGACCTAAATGTAAGACCGGACACTATAAAACTCTTAGAGGAAAACATAGGAAGAACACTCTTTGACATAAATCACAGCAAGATCTTTTTTGATCCACCTCATAGAGTAATGGAAATAAAACCAAAAATAAACAAATGGGACCTAATGAAACTTAAAAGCTTTTGCACAGCAAAGGAAACCATAAACAAGACGAAAAGACAACCCTCAGAATGGGAGAAAATATTTGCAAACGAATCAACAGACAAAGGATTAATCTCCCAAATATATTAACAGCTCATGCAGCTCAATATTAAAGAAACAAACAACCCAATCCAAAAATAGGCAGAAGACCTAAATAGACATTTCTCCAAAGAAGACATACAGATGGCCAAGAAGAACATGAAAAGCTTCTCAACATCACTAATTATTAGAGAAATGCAAATCAAAACTACAATGAGGTATCACCTCACACCAGTTAGAATGGGCATCATCAGAAAATCTACAAACAACAAATGCTGGAGAGGGTGTGGAGAAAAGGGAACCCTCTTGCACTGTTGGTGGGAATGTAAATTGATACAGCCACTATGGAGAACAGTATGGAGGTTCCTTAAAAATCTACAAATAGAATTGCCATATGATCCAGCAATCCCACTACTGGGCATATACCCAGAGAAAACCATAATTCAAAAAGACACATGCACCCCAATGTTCATTGCAGCACTATTTACAATAGCCAGGACATGGAAGCAACCTAAATGCCCATCGACAGATGAACGGATAAAGAAGATGTGGTACATATATACAGTGGAATATTACTCAGCCATAAAAAGGAACAAAATTGGGTCATTTTTTGAGACGTGGATGGATCTAGAGACTGTCATACAGAGTGAAGTAAGTCAGAAAGAGAAAAACAAATATCGTATATTAACGCATGTAGGTGGAGCCTAGAAAAATGGTACAGATGAACCGGTTTGCAGGGCAGAAGTTGAGACACAGATGTAGAAAACAAACGTATGGACATTAAGGGGGGAAGCCCCGGGGGTTGTTGTTGTTGGTGTGATGAATTGGGCGATTGGGATTGACATGTATACACTGATGTGTATAAAACTGATGACTAATAAGAACCTACTGTATAAAAAACTAAAATTTAAAAAAAAAAAAATTTCAGAAAGAAAAAAAACCACCTCTCTACAAATACCTGATGAACAGAATCACAGTGAAACTATTTGCTTAAGCCTTCTAGTTTTCTAAGTGTTTTACCAGCCCATAAAAATAATAATTTATTGTGGAAACTTAGCCAACCATACTTTTATTTATCAGCATAAATTACCAAGATGACCAAAAGTAAATGATTTCTTCGGGTATTTCTCAGAATTTAGCCACTATTTCCTCAAAATTATATAAATCTAACTCAATAAAATGACATGTTCTTACTACTCCTTGGGAAGATAATGATTTCATATAAGATCACAGATATTTTAGTTTGGTTTCAATCACAGAATGAATGGGTTTTCGTGTTTTAAACGAAAGCCATCTCTTGCCAGTAGTATTTCAAGGAGTCATTTTGGAATTTTAGAACTTAGAGATGAATAAGAAGCCCTTGGGGAGCTAATCTAACCAAGCTGTTTTACACACGAGGTGTCTGAAGGCTGAAGTGCTCATGCGATTGGTTAGGGACCTTGGGCAAGTGGCCAGGTGACCACTAGCTTGTCTCTTTCACTTTATTAAATTGCCTTTGGAGTAATAAACTATTGGACTGAAGAGGTTTTAGAGATCATCTAATTCAACACCATCATTTTATAGAACTGAAAACTTAGACAGAATATGGTTTAAAAATGATAATATGCAAAAGCATCTTGCACAATATCTGGCACATAGTAGAAATTCAATAAATATTAACTTCCTTTTTTGGCCCATGGTCCAGTTAGGAACCCAGATATTCTAACACCTACCTAACTGCTGTCATATATCATTATTCTGAACAAAAAAGCCCAACTGACGATTGAATCTGATCTAACCTTTTATAAGCAGCATTATTTTATAAGGTAAGTATTTATGAACAATTTATTCTGAGCCCTGGAGTATATAGTAAGTACTATTCGATTACTATTTTATTCATTGAGCCTATTAGAATTAATTCTTTTAAAATACGAACTACATTTTAAAATATGAGTAGAGGGACTTCCCTGGTGGCGCAGTGGTTAAGAATCCGCCTGCCAATGCAGAGGACACAGGTTCGAGCCCCGGTCCAGGAAGATCCCACATGCCGTGGAGCAGCTAAGCCCGTGCGCCACAATGACGGAGCCTGCGCTCTAGAGCCCATGAGCCACAATTACTGAGTTTGCGTGCCACAACTACTGAAGCCTGCAAGCCTAGAGCCCTGTGCTCCGCAACAAGAGAAGCCACCGCAGTGAGAAGCCCACGCAATGCAACGAAGAGCAGCCCCCACTCACCACAACTAAAGAAAGCCCGCGCACAGCAACGAAGACCCAACGCAGCCAAATTAATTAATTAATTAAATTAAAAAAATAAAATAAAATACGAGTAGATTAACATTTTCGTAATAATTGGGCAGAATATTACTAAATGAACTTTCCAAAATACCCTTTTTCACAAAGAAAAGAGGTGAGGAGAAAGAGTACCTCCTTTCCAAAACAGTTACATCGCTTTCCCTGCTCCTAACACATAGCTCAAACTGACGCTGGAACAAGAAAGCACAGAGCACTGGTTTAGGAGTCATAAGATATACGTTCTGGTCCTGGCTCTGCCACTTACTGATGGATGACCATGGGCAAGTCTCACTGATTCATGATTTCTACACCTGTAAAGTGGCCATACATAAGCTTGACTTTATAGGACCGTTCTAAGGCTCAAATGAAGATTATCTATCTATCCATCTATCTATCTATCTATCTATCTACCTACCTACCTACCTATCTATCTATCTATCGGGTCCTACATACACAGAATATTCCATGGTATAGTGAAAAACAATATAGAATATTCAGGAAATCCGGGTACCGGTCTGGGTCAGCTCATCACTGTCTTTCCATGATACCTTGAACAAGTGACTTTTTTTTTTTTTTTTTAAATCTGCAAAATGCAAGGTTCAAATTAGATGGTGCTGCACAGGACCAATTTGGAAAAAGGGAAGTGAGGCAAAGTAGCCTTGCTTTGAACAATTTTCTTAGGTTTTCAAGTATTATACCATTTGAAGAATGGGTTTTGCCAAAAATATTTAAAAGCTTGCCAATGTTATCTCAGTTCTTTGCCATCTGTTTGCAACAGGAAATGAAATAATAGGTACATTTTCAGCAAATTATTTCAAAAAAGAAAAAATGTTTTTTTACCTTGCATCCTTCACAAGCATGAACTCCGTAGTGGAACCCTGAAGCTTTATCCCCACAGACACGGCATTCAATTGCCATGAGGGAGTTGGAAGGCTCTTCGTGAGGCTTATTGTACAGCTGAGTCTTTTCAGAATAGTAAGGTGGGGATGCAGGCTCCACTTTGATTGCACCTGTGTACAGAAAAACACGAGCAGGTAATTACCACGTGAAAAACAATGCCCGACAAGCAACAGGGAGGTCACTATAGTACACCTTGCTGCCATTATTTTATTATTTAAGTTAGATGCACTATGGAACGTGAAAAATACACAGGAAAAAGTAGGCTTTGTAATCACAGGCAAGTCGCAACACCTCTGAGCCCCACCTGTGAAAAAAAATGGGGTTAACTCTGTGGTTAACTTTTAACTTTGTGGTTCTATGACCGTCCAATACCTCGTAATACTAAAGCTCTAACAGGCAACATATGGTATTTCAGACCATTAAGGTTACTTTGCTACATAATGTGCTGTATTTGGCATTCGTGACAATATTAAATTATACATTTGAATTTAAATGTTGCATTTTAGAAGTGTTTTAAAACCACTCTTGAAAAGGAAACAGAAGGAACATTGTCATGAAAAGGTATGGTAAGCCCAGCTTGAAGGTACATGAAAAATAAGAGAGCAGGTTCCCATCAATGTTGAGTCAGAAAAGATGGTTTGTAAGATGATCTCTGATAGAGAGAGGCCCTATGGAAAGCAAGCACTATCTTTCCATTGATCAGGATCAGGCCTGTTAAATTTTCGTATCAGGCTCCAACTGAAAGCCACACATATAAATATAACCAAGTATATCATTTATCTTAAAAAAAAAAAAAAACTAGAACTACAGGAAGTTCTTACTTATTGTCAAGTAATGGCTGCAGTTACATGGTGGTGGCTCTGGAAAAACAGCATATCAGCAAAGAGATAAAAATCAAGGAAAGAGCATCATAGAAATTTAATCTTGAAAAGTGCAGCTTTAGTTTTTCTCGAGTCTGATGGCTTGATGTGAACTGCGTTAATGGCGTGGGGATTTATCAATAGCCTACAACGTCAACATTTAAATTTGTGCTGAAAAATAGGTTTCACTGGAAGCTGTTCAAACTGCAGAATTAGTAAAGATGCAACAGTGATTTAGAGATAAGTTATAAAAAGTGACAAAATGTTCCTTATCTACTTACAAGTGGAAAAAAGAATTCAAAGTGTGGGGGGGATGGACTCTTAGCCTGAGATGCACCTGGCAAGGTAATCAGGCTGGAAAATGTCCCTGAGAAGGAAAGAAGAAAAGAAAGAAAGAAGGGAAGCAGGCAGGAAGGCGGGGGGCGGGGGGGGGGGGCGCGGAGAAAGATGATCTGGGGTGTTCACACACTACCTTCCTTTTTGGTCCATTATAAATGCCCACTATTTCATGGATCAATGGGTGAATAAATGAATGGTAAATGGCTTCACTATAGGCTTTAGTCTCTGGAGCATTTACCCCAGTGTGAATGAGATATTAGTCCAATTCTAGTCTCAGTAGTCTGAAAAGTGAAATAAACCGCCTACTTTGGTACTCTTGGAGTTTCAGGTCATACTTATAATCCGCAACCACTGGGTCAGCTCTTGGGAACGGAATGTCTTCATAGTGTGGAGCGGAAATGCTGGAGAAATCAACGGTGGTGAAGGGCTTGATGTCAAAGGAGTGGGCGTGGTCATCCATCACAGAAAGGTCCACGGAGCTGATCCCGAAGTTGGTGGGCCAAAACGGCATCTCTGTGTCCACCATGGTAATTTCTGAAATGGAGAAAAGAACAGCTACGACGTTAGTCCTGGAGGACAGTGCCATCCCGTAAAGATCCACAGAAAGGGAACAGAAAGAGTCTTGGGTCAAGTGACGTCACCTAGGTGATCATGGGGAGAGCAGAGAACACAGCCGCCTTCTTGGTGCCGTCCAGGCTGTTGAACTAATGTAGGGAAGTCACCCCTTACCTGGACGTCACAGTTGAGGACCCTCTGATAGTGTCACGTGTACGGCATACCCACATCAATGTCCTAGAAACAGCCCTGCTCTCTTCAGAGCAGGATGGCTTTCCTAAGGGTATCTGGGAATGGGCCTCTTGTTTTTTCCCAGCAAGCAGAGAGCTAAAGAATGTAGCTCTCAAAGGCTGACTCTTGCAAGAGGTTAAAGATTCCAGCTGTGGTCTTCATAAGAAAAACAAAGCGCCTTGAAAACACAAATAAGGAGACTAGGGCTGTGAATGCGCTTCAGCGGTTCCAAGAGGACGCATCAGGCACGGTTTGGGTTCACATGTCTGAATATCTACATGAATAAGTACCCAAACAACTTGAAGTTATCTGTGTTACAGTACAAACACTACACTGGTGATAGCTTAAAGGTCATACGGGGTCTCAATGACATCCAGAAAAAAGTGTGTGCTCCTAATGACAGGGGCAGCCATTGAACAAATTTCAGCTAAACCTACCTAACCCACGTCACCCCATTCACTTTGCCCATCTCCTCGGCATGCTTATTTTCTATTTCATTACCCATTTTTCTTAGTATATATTACTTTCCTATCAAAATACACCTCTCTCGTCTCAACTGCAATATCCACAAAAGTAGGTTCATCAACTATTTCTCATCATGCCTACTGCAAAGTTCTTCTGTAGACAAAGTAAAGGTGGACTGAGTTAAAGCTGGTGTATATGCTTCTGTATGAATACTGGGAAATTAAAATAAGGATGCAAAAAACGTCTGGGTTGCAAGAAAAATTGTCTGCTCATCATTTTACTAGTTTATTTTTGTTTCACTTTTAACATATGACTTCAGTGACTGCCTGCCAACCAATGTCAGGCTTCTCAACACAGGAATCATATCCCTAGGGGTCATTTATTTTATTGAAAAGTCTCAGGGAAAATTTTAATGATAAAATAGTTATTTATGTGTAAATAAACAGAGCAAAAAATTCACGTGATTTTAAAGATATACTATGAAACTCCTAAAACAACTTTATACTTGTAGTACATTTCATGGCCAAAAGAACGCTATTTTTAAAAAAGAATAGACTATTTTAAAAAGCAGCTTTAGGTTTACTTAAAAATTGAGCAGAGGGCTTCCCTGGTGGCGCAGTGGTTGGGCGTCCGCCTGCCGATTCAGGGGACACGGGTTCGTGCCCTGGTCCGGGAAGATCCCACATGCCACGGAGCAGCTAGGCGTGTGGGCCATGGGCACTGGGCCTGCGCGTCTGGAGCCTGTGCTCCGCAGCGGGAGAGGCCACAACAGTGAAGAGGCCCGCGTACCCCCCCAAAAAAAAAAAAATTGAGCAGAAACTACAAAGTTCTCATATACCCTTTTCCCTTTCTCCCTCCCCCGCAAACCCTGAAACACACAGTTTCCCCATTATTAACGTGCATTTCCCCTATTATGAACACTTGTATTAGTGTGGTATGCTTGTTGACAAAACTGATGAACCAACAGTGATACATTATGATGAACTAAAACGCACAGTTTACAGTAGAATCCATTCTTTGTGTTGTTCATTCTATGGTTTTGACAAATGCGTAATGTCAAGTATCCACCATCACAGTAGCACACAGGATGGTTTCACTGCTCTAAACACCCGCCGTGCTCTACCTATTCATCCCTCCCCTCCTCCCCCGAAAACGCTGACTTTGTTGTC
Organism: Stenella coeruleoalba; assembly: GCF_951394435.1. NCBI lineage: Eukaryota > Metazoa > Chordata > Mammalia > Artiodactyla > Delphinidae > Stenella > Stenella coeruleoalba. Next base: position 100,015,195 of record NC_137156.1, on the reverse strand, counting down.
CTCTTCTACTAAGGGCAATTTTTGGTGGAAAAGCAGGGGAAGCACTGACCTACATCATAAATTGAAAAGTCTTTGCGTGGCATTCAAGGCCCTCCCTGACAGTCTGCCTTACTTTTTCAGTGTCATTTTCCACTCGGGATCCCAGACCTCACCCCCGTTCTCATCAGTGCTGTGCTTGGGCGCATCACACCATGTGCCCAGGGCAGACACTCTGCACCGTCTAGTCCGCTCATCTCTGTTCATGCTGCTTCCTGAAGTTGTTCACCCTCCTCCTGTCCCTCAGCACCATCCGTCAAAATTCCCGTCTGTCTTTTCCACGGTAGTGGGGAATCCCACACTGGTCCAAATGCTACTCCCTCCATGAAACCTTCCACGAATTCTCCAGCTTAAAAACACTCTCCATTCTCCGTGTTCCCACAGCACTGAGTACCTCTCTTTCCCTCCGGTATAATTATTTGGATAAGTATCTCCGCTGTTAGAGTTCCAGTTCCGGAGCAAAGGGCAGGGTCTTATTATTCTGTTTTCCTTTTAGACCTCATGCATAGTTGTTGTTTACTAAACGTTTGCCAACTGAATGATCATATTTTATAGGGAAGGAAAGAACAAGTATTCATTTTTCTGTGAAAATGGAAAAAATAAAGATACTTTTTCAGTGGTTTAGTTTTGCTAAGACTTAAGCTCCCCAGAAAAGATGTAATCTTCAATATCATAAATAAAATACAGTTTAAGCTGTAACTCCTCCTCTCAACAACGTATACTCAGTTTTTCTCTTCTGATAATTGCAGGAGGAAGATTAGGCTACTGTAAACTTTTTCTCTACATAGAAAGGACAAAGTGAGAAAGAAAAACCGTTTGCCTCTTCATCTCTATGAAAACAAATTATCCCAGTACACACTTTCCTTCCCCTCTTTCCCTTCTCCCTGTCCTCTTACTCTGGGACACCTTGACCTAAACAATATTACTCCACAGGGGCCATGGTTACTGGGAGGCACAGTGGTTCCCTAGACATTTTATTTTGACTTAAAGATGGGGTCCAGGGAGCCTGCTTCTAATTTTGTCTCCAGAAAACATAAGCTACTGTTTCTGCCAAGCTGTAAGTTGAGGAGGTGTTTTTCGTGACTCCATGCAATTACTCATGAAAGAACAAATGAACAAAATGCTTGCATAGACAACAGTCCTTCTCAGGGATAAGTAACAATGTCTTAACTTTCCAGCTGGGCGAGAGAAGTGCATTGCATCAGGCACATCATTAATTTCACAGCCTTTGGTGTGTTTCAAGCAGGCAGGAGTCTTGAGGCAGACACTGTGGGGAAGGACGTAGTCGTGTGCCATTTACCTCAGACCTTCACCTTGGCTTTAAACTCTACGATACTCAATGAGCAGACTTCACAACACGCCAAAGTATAATGTAGTTCAAACAAAAAGACATATCATGCAAAAATACAGCAACTTCTCTCATCTGAGAGGCATCATTATTTGGGAGTATGGATGTGGGTCAGAAAAGATGTTAAATGATAAAAATCAAGCACTAGAACTATACAGTTTACCTTTGGGGTTCTACGTTGTCCCTTATGAAAAGAAAAACTTCTACTAGAATGTCTGGAGAAATGCTGCACCTCCTTAATAATGACATTAGCTAATATTAATAGAACCCTAAATCTCTGCTAAGTATAATACCAAATACAATGCTTGGACTGTCTCACTGAATGCTCACAATGGCCCTATGAGGTAGGTATACTTATAAATCCCCTTAAAGAAGAGGAAACTGAGGCACGGTTATGGAAATAACTTGCCTAAAACCACCCAGCTACTAAGGAGTACAGCTGGGTTATGAACCCAGATGGTCTAAAACGCCACAGCCCGCACACGTGACTTTCTAAACTTAATACTGATTAGAAAAACAAATCTCTTCCTGATCTTCTAGTTCTATATTAAATAACAATTAATTTCGACGAAGCTTCGCTGAACACCTATGATGCGCCAGGTACAGGGGGCTGGGGATGCACTATGAAGGGTAATTCTCAAATGGAAGCTTCATTGGAGAAACATGTTAAGCTCAACAAGAGTGGGTGCAGGAAAGAGCCTTTCCTACATGTCTAAAACTTAGTAGCCCTGTTGGAAGTGACCTTAGACAGAAACTTAATCACCAATTTTTTTCAATCTCTTTTCATTTGTTTCAGTTCAAGGTCATGGTACTCATAAATATTATTCATCCAGCCCCTCCTTATTGATCTATTCAAATCACTTTGCAGTGTGAACTGACCTGTGAATTTCCTACTTCCTCTCCCGTTACAAGAGCCGATATCCAGAGACAAAAATCACTCTGAAATGTCAGAGCAGAAAGGGCGTTTTGGAGATAATCTAAGCTCCCCATCTGGCAGTTGAAGAAAACCAGGCAAAGCGATGTGCTCAGGAGCTCAGGGGAAGAGGCCGAGTCCACGAGAGTCCAGGTTCTCTGTCTCCTACCCCTAGCATCCTCCACACTGCATTACGAAGTCGTTACCACGTGTAAATACGTTGAAAAGGGGACTTTTTAATCTATACCAATTTTCACAGATCCAGACTTTTCGGTCTTAACTAACACACAGGAATGACATCAAATTTATGAAGGAAAAATGTCTCATGCAAGGAGCCATTTACTGGTTGACAAATTAGAATAAAGAAATTGGTAGTAGAATTTGTTTCTAACAAAAGTAATAAACTCCGAATTCCTCAAAAGGTTTAGGGAACAGCCTCATAAAGTGAGCATCGTATCCATCCAAGTCTTTACGTAATAAATACAGATGTATGTATTTTATTTGTTTGTTTGTTCGTTGCAGGTTGCTGTTCTGAACACTAACAACTGAAGATGGAGAGCTAGTAGCGAGTTAGAAGCCTGGGTTTGAATCCTGACCTCTTTCTTGTCAATTTTGTGATCTCTTTATCCCTAATTATCCCCATCTGTAAATAATCATACTGCCGACCTCACAGAGTTGCTGTGAAGATTCAGTTAAATAATACATGTAAAGCATCCAGCATAGGGCCAGAAAGTAAGTTCTCCATAAACGTAATTATTGGTAGTAGTGGTAACTTTTGTCACCAGAGTAACCAGAGTACTAGAATCATGTAAAAGGTAGGCTAAAAGCTCCCCAACGCTACCACTAGGGGACAGGAAAAGGAAGAAACAGCAGCAAAGTCCCATTGTTCAAAGAGGATTACGCCTAAAACAGATGTCCTGTTTTAAAGGCCTCTGCAAAAGGAGAGTCCACGGCCTCTCTGGGTTACTCATTCCAATGCTAAATTGCTCTTCTGTAGCCAGGAAAGTCTATGTCTTGTCTGGCATTTCCCCAACTGTGTTATACATATGTTAATGATGTTCCTTTTAAAATAATTAAAAAGAAAAAAATTCTGGTGGGCAAATAAACTTAGGAAATGCTAGGTGAAGCCAGTTTAAATGGGTCTACTGCAGGACTTCTTAGAATTATATGCTAATAATCCATGAGAAAATACAAGAGAGGGGAGGGTATCGCACACAACGTTTGAGGAGTTTACCATCTGATGGAACAGAGTTTGTGAAATGATGGTCTAACCTATGTTGTTGGAGTTTGTACATTTTTCTTTCATTTTCTAAACATACAGTTATCATCCTCTGCATACTTGACCTTTACCACATGTACCTGAAAAGTTTTATTAAGTTATCCCTTAGGTTTTCTCTAACTTTAGAGTGACTAAGGGCAAGGATTTATGTTGGTTAAAACAACGAGAGAAAGGATTTCTAACTTAAACCACAGAGAAAGGAATCACTGTAAAGACTAATGCTCTTTTTACAGAGACTATCCTAAAAGCCTCCAGGCAGGAAAAAAAAAAAAAAGTCCCCTAAAAAGGGTCAGGAATCAGAATGACACTGAACTGCTCAAAAGCAGCGCCGGAAGCTCGAAAATCAACAGAGCAGTATTTTCAAAATTCAAAGAAAAAAATTATTTCCAACTTAGAATTTTATATTCAGCCAAACCATCACTCACGCGTAAGAGGAGAATAAAGACATTTTCAGAAATGTAAGACCTCAAAAAAAGTCACCTCCCGTGTGTTTTTTCCTAGAGTTCTACACCAGAACAAAAAGGAAACATGGGATCCAGGAAGCAAAAGATTGAGGTACAGGAGAGAGGTGGAAGGAAGACCCAGGACAACAGATCCTGAGCAGAACCTGTTCGTTGAGAAAATGGATCAGAGGGTGCCGGTGGCCTCATGAGATTCCCTGAGAAACCGCAATGCCCGAGACATGCAAATGCCCACTTTGAGGGAGAGTCTGAGAATGAACTGGTGGCAGGTATGGAGAAAAGGAACAACAACAAAAGTGAGTAATTACTAATTAAAAAAAAAAAAGAATGATTAACTCCAGAAAAACAAACAGCTCTTCAGGGTCAGAAGTAAAACTGTAGGGCCTTCCCTGCTGGTCCAGTGGTAAAGAATCTGCCTTCCAATGCAGGGGACGCGAGTTTGATCCCCCAAACGAAGCCCGTGCCCCAACACGAGAGCCCGTGAGTCACAAGCTACAGAGCCCACGTACCCTGGAGCCCACGCGCCACAACTAGACAGAAGCCTGTGTGCTGCAATGAAGACCCGATGCACCCCTCAAAAAAAGTAAAACTGCAGTATACTGTCCGGCTCAATTGTAAGTGCACTTCCAAAATTACTGCGATGTAAACACAGACAACTAATTTCACCTAAAATTACGAATAACCACACTGTGAGGGTGGGTTGCGGGAGACGAGGAGTGTAGGTTTTGGGAAAGGGAGTGTGATGGCAAAGGGCTAAATTCTTATCTTCTGCAGCAGTAAGTCAGTGGGTAATCAACACAATTAAAAAGATCGCAGTATAAGCATGTTAAACATACAGCAGTAAAAACCAGGAGACATGCTTTAAAAAGTTAAAAATCATTGCCTCTGAGAAGTGGCAACCAGGTGTAGGTTGAAGACTGCGGTTCTTCATTAAAAGCTTTGTACTACGATCTGACTTCTAAAACTGTGTACAAATATTACTTTGATGAAAGTAAAAATTAAGTTAAATATCTTTAAACTGCAGTATTTTCCCATGATTTCACCTAACAGAGGGAGTAAATATATTCCTTGCCTGTTTCCCAGTCCTCTTAAAAGGACTTATCATGCAATAACCTGGAAAAGTAGAGAGAATTTTAATGGTAGTTTCAAGTAAAATAAAGGAGTATCAGAAAATATTTTTGATACTTGACCAACAGATGACTGTCCTTGTGACTCAAGCATTTAAAAAATAAATTCTATCAATTCCTTTCTTTTCCTTCACTGGTATGATGAGTTTTAATTAGCAAAGGAAGAAAAAGACTCTGGACCCCATTAGCAGAAGTATAGTTTAATAGTAGCTAATCATTTTTAGGCACTTATTATCGTATGACAGGCACTGTACCTTAGACCCATTACATATGTAATTTATAATTTGTTAATGTAAGTATAATTTAGAAATGTACATACAGTAATATAACTTACATATATAAATAGTCCTATGGGTTGTAAACAATTATAATTACTACCCAATAGACTGAAAACATTAGACAGAAAGAGGTAAGTGATTTGCCCAGTACAACTAATAGGTATTGGAACTGGGGTTTGAATTCTGTTATGGTTTCTCTGAACAGAGAACCTCTTAGTTTGGACACCAGGAATTAAGAAAAGGATTAAAATTCCTTAGTGTGGAATTTTAGTGGATTCCTTAGGGTGTCATTTGTTTCTTTAATATAAGAAAATATGTTTTCATTGTGTTGTCTACTTAGACTATATTACAAACCAAATCCAGTGCTTCTGTCCTGGTGACACTCCCATCGATAGCCTTGGCAGAGGTTGAAAGCATTCTAATACGTATCTTTATATGCACATTTCTTTATAAAGAGCCAGAAGGTCTCACAGCAAATTTCCAAATTCAGACCAACAAAGGGCATATGATCAGCTTTGGAGAAGTCCATGTTAGTTTATGCTTTCTAAAAATTCATTTTCTCTTGCATGGGCCACATCTTGTTTAGATAGCTTGCTTAATCCAGTCCTGAGGTATCAGGGGACAGGAAAGATGATAGGCTCATGCCCTCATCCAGAATGATCGTTTCTTCCGCTACCTTAGCTGGAGATTCAAGTCCTCTTTCTCATCATGGTCAAACTAGTTCAAGGTTGGTTCTTCTGCTAAAACCACCTTCACATGTTTCTAAAAGGAGACTTACTAAAAACTAGTCAGGACTAAGGCTAAATCTGCTGAACAGTTAGTTACTCTGGTTTAGCTGAAACTCTAGCCTCGCCTAGCACACACCAGCAGCCAGCGAAGACTGGTACTTAGGTCAGAAAAAAGGAACTGGAATGTTTCCTCCTGGCCAGCTCCTTCTGCACAATTTGGTTTTGGTTTTGCAGTGACAGGGGAAGGAAAATGGGAGAGAGGAGACCGAATGGAAAGGAAAAAAATGCAAGGAATGCTCCACAAGTTTGTAGCGACTTAGAAAGGAGGGAACCACCAAAGATCTCCCAAAGGACTGTTTCTCCTTGCTTTGTCCACCCGTCAACCACTGTAAGGGACCTCCTGCAACCAGGAAGAGAGAGAGTGGGTAGGTGTTTTTAAAGAAAACTTTACTACTGAAGCATCTCTAACAGCCTGAAATTATGCTAGAGGGGAAAGCTGGCCTTACTCAGAGTTGTTTAGTCTGGCGAAGTGAGTGATACACTACGCTTCTGTTTACTCTTTTGTTTTCAATTTACTGTGCCAAGCACTCTTAATGAGAAGACAATGGTCTTAAGCTATACAAACTCTGAGAACAAAAGTGTCAAAACAGATGTAGCCAGATCACTTGTGGTTATGGGATGAAGTGCAGATTTCCACTAGCTATACTGTATATTATCTTAAAACATATTGCCATGTGATATTAAAATATTCTTAGTAAGCACTTTTCATTCTAAGTCCTCCTCCTGAGCCATTATAGCATTACCAAAAATATTCTACATGAAAACATTTGATACAACACGCATCCATGAGTTCAAAAAACCTCTTCATTAGGAAGGGTGAGAAACTTCATTCATCTGATAAAGAACAGCTATTTAAAAAAGACAAAACAACTAAAGGAGCCATCATACTTGACAGTGAAACATCTAAGCTTTCCTTCTGAGGTCAGGAATGAGATAAGGATACTAGTTATCATCAACACTGGAGATCCTATCCTATCCAATCCAACAACAACAACAAGACACAGAATTCGAAAAGTAGAAATAAAACTAACATTACTCACAGATGCCATGATTGTATAAAAAAAATAAAACCATTACAGCTAAAAGGAGAATTTAGCAAAGTTCCTGGATATAAGGTTGATGTTAAAAACTCAACTATATTTCTATAAGCCAGCAACAAACAGAAAATGACATTTTGAAATGATGTTTACAATCGCATCAAAACCATCAAATACCTAGGGGGAAAAATCTAGCAAAATATGAGTACAATCTCTACGCTGAAAACTCAAAAGTATATTGAAAAAGTATCTAAATAAATGAAGGGACGTGTCATGTTCATGGACTGGAAGGCTCAGTATTATAAAGCTGTCAATCCTCCACATTTATCTATAGATTCAGAATAAATTCCAATCAAAATCCTAGCGTTTCTGCCTGGAAACTGACATGCTGAGCCTAAAATTTATGTGGAAATGTAAAGGGCCAAGACTAGCCGAGGCAATCTTGAAGAGAAGAAAAATGCTGGAGGACTTATCCTACCAGATACCAGAACCAATGATAAAGCTACAGTCATTAAGACCAGATGTTGGTTGGTGCAAAGAGAGAAAAATAGACCAATGCAACCAATGCAAGCCCGGAATCAATGCCACATGTAAACGGTCACCTAGTTTATGAAAAAATGTCACTGTAGTAGGGCAAGGATAATACTTTCAATAAGCAGTGTAGGTAAACTGGGTATCCATAGAGAGGAAGAAAAGGTTCAACCCCACCTAATACCACACACAAAAAATCAATTTCATGTGAACTGCAGATCTCAGTGTGAAATATTAAACAAAAGAGCGTTAAAAAGAAAAACTAGGACAACGCCTTATCAACCTTGGAGTAGGCAAAGATTCATTCAACAGGATATAAAAAGCACTGACCATAAAAGAAAAATGTGATACACTGGACTCTATTAGGATTAAAAACTGTTCATTAAGTGAATAAAAAAGCAACAGAGTGGGAGAAGGTATCTGCAATACACATATTTGACAAAGGTCGCTTTAAAACTCGTATCTAAAGTAACTGATATAAAAATAGGCAAAAGACTTGATCAGGTACTTTGCAAAAGAGGATAGCCAAATGGACAACAAATATTTTAAAAGGTGCTTAACTTTACAGTCATCAGAGAAAGGGAAATAAAAATTAGAAACAAAAATTACAAGATGATACCACCACTTACCCACCAGAGTGATAAAATGAAAAAGATAGAAAATGCCAAGAACCAGGAAAGATGTGGAGTGAATGAAACACTCAGACACTGCTGGTGGAGGTATACACTGGTACAGCCGCATTCAGAACCGTTTGGTAGTGACTCAAGGCTGAACACGTCCCACAGCCCAAGTATATATCTAACAAAATGTGTATACTTGTTCACTGAAAGACCAATACGAGAGCGCTCACAGTTGTACTGTTTGCAATACTGAAAACCACCTGAATGCCCATCATCAGTAGGGTAGGAAGATATATTGTGATATAGTCGCACAGTGAAATACCATATAGTAATGAGAGTGAAGGGCAATTACATTCAATAATGTGATTAATCCAACAAACAAGTACTGGGCAAAAGAATCCAGATACAAAAGAGTAAACCATGTATGATTCTACTTACATAAAATTCAAAAACAGGCAAAACTAATCTTTGGGTTAGAAATTAGAATAGTCAGAGAGCTTCTGGAATGCTGGTATTGTTCTGTTCTTTATCTGGGTGCAAAGTACACAAGTATGTTCATTTGTGAAATGATTTATACATTTTCTCTAATAAAAAGGTTAAATAACAGAGATGTCTCCTACGGGTCCGGGAAGTCGAGGTTGATAGAAGGAAACGTTAAGACCAACTACATAGCCAGCAAAAACTCTTCCATTTGTATTACAAAGGATGGGTGTAGAATTTCCAGGGCACTCATTTGACAATTTTCCTAGTCAGAAGTTATAAAGCAGTATTGAAATGATTCTTAGTAAACTATCTATTTTTTAAACTGGCTTCCGTGTACAATAAAGGCTAGATACATATTTAACCAAGGTTCTCGAATCAGTGTAAACAAGGCAGGTAAAAATTCACAGGGTGCACACTTCATCCTAAGGAATGAGTATTAAAAGTTATGTTTTTGCTTTAGATATGCTTGGCCTATTCTGTCTTACGAGAACCCTGTATTTTTTTTTTTAGACAATGCAGGAAATCTTTTTCCAAAAACTAATGCCTACATTAGGAGTCCCGTGTTTGGGAAGTTAATGTGCTTGGAACAGTTGAGTTGTCTTTTGAGACATTCCATTTAAGTGAAATAAATCAACAGGTTAAATCCAAACTACCAATTTTATGCTAACTATTTAACTCTTCTCTGTATCAACAATCTATTTTATAAACCTTGTTTCTTACAAGAGTCATTATATTTTACTATGGTGTTTCTCTTCCCAAAACTTTTCCTTGTTTTACTTTTCTTGGGCATTTTTCTTTCTCAACATCTTAACCTCAGTACATGCTCAGTCAGTAATACAAAACCAAAACCACCTCAAATCAAGATAACCAATGACCTAAAACTATGTACAAGGTATTTTTCAGGCCCCACAAGAAATACATTATAATGTAGTTCTTGAGCTCGAAAAGTTACCAAGATGAAAGATGTTTGATAACAGAAGAAAGTACAGAGAAAATAAGTGCTCTAAAACACGAGGAGACAGAGACTCACACATTCTGAAATAATCGGGGATATCGACTCGGTAGAGACGAGTTTTGAATTATGAGGGCCCAGTGGAGTGATTGGGATTTGGATTATTACTGATAAAGATATTCCAAGGAAAAGATACTTGTCTCCTTCATCCAGCATGGCCCTTCTATGACCTGAGTTTATTTAAGCAATAATAACAAAATGAATATAACACCAAAGAGGATTAGATTTCATATAGGACAGACACTTGCAAATTGGATTGGTTTCTCCTGGTCAGTTGTTTGTACCTTGTAACTGGCTAGAGGTGTGTTGTATCAACAGCAAAGAGATTTCTTCATAAATGGGAAAAATTTCTATGTGAACCTGGCCATATTTAGGTCAAATTCACACCTTTGGATCTTTTTAGCATCATACTTTAATCAACTAAGCAAACTTGCCCGGTCTACATAACAGGTTTTTAATTTTTTGGGGGGCAGTGCGGCACGTGGGATCTTAGTTCCCCGATCAGGGACTGAACCTGGGCCCTCAGCAGTAAGAACGCAGAGTCCTAACCACTGGGACGCCAGGCAATTACCAATAGGTCTTTAATTTTTAAAACTAAACTAAAGGCAGGGTTTTAGGTAAAGTGTAAGACAATAGTAAAATAATATCCAATTATCTTACATTAAAAATATTTAATTGCTAACGCAAAGCAAAAAAAAAAAAAAGAATAATGGATATTTTGCATTCTCCAAAAAAGTAAGGGGAGCCATCGTGTTCATATGTCTGGAACATGTGGAGGATACCAGAACTTCTGCTCTGTTACTAAGTTCTATCACTGGCTCTTTGCCAAAACAAGAAGTTGAACCTTGGTTTCTTTCTTCTAGAACTATGATTAATAATAAGTATCTTTCAGATAATATCTAAATATTATGAAAAAAATTCTAAGGAAAAGATTGGAAGAGAGTAAGAAGTAACTATGACCTAATTAACTATGGAAATAGAAAACTTTTGATAGTATGGATAATGAAAATCTGTATTATCCCAAAGTGTAACTTCTGTTTTAGAGGTGAGAAGACAAAACTAACATTTGTTGTATACTGATTACATACCAGACACTGCTCTAAGTGCTTTATATATTGGATATTAGTTACTTAACCAAGTAAGGTTCTGCTAGCAAATAAGCCTCTTGAGGTTCAAATGAATACTGAAGTATCAAAAGGGAGGCAGACTTGAAAAGAAGCCAGGCATTTGGATAATTCACAAACTTATAACATTCAAATTAATATTCAACTAATGATATTCAAACCCATGGAGGGCCATGGTGCAAATAACTCTAAATAACAGGTAATTCAAAATATATTTGTACCTGGTTTTTAGCATATACTTAATACTTATATTAACATCAGTTTTAGAATATTATTCAGTGTACACTAAATTTTGTTTTTATACACTAAACAGATTCCAGGGCCTGAACTCAGGAGAAGTACGGCAAGGGATCAGCATGGTCTTAATAAGTCAGCAAGAACTTATTAGTTACCTATCACGTGTTAGATACTGGTGGAATATAGGAGAGAATAAAACTTGGATCCTATCCTCAGTGACTATATAATTTGGCTTAGGTAATATATAAAACAGAAAACAATATCAGGCGGTCTCCAATTAAGGCCTAAATACTGTGATACAGACCAAAAATGATAGAGGATTTTATTCTTTCATTTAACAAGTATTATTGAGCCCCTCTATTCACCGAGCATGTTCTAGGCAGTTGGGATGTACCAGTGGGTGAGCAAACTAGACAAAGATCTCTGTCCTCATGGCGTTAATGTGCTAGTGAGATAAAACCGACGATAAACAATAAATATGGGCTTCCCTGGTGGTACGGTGGTTAAGAATCCGCCTGCCAGTGCAGGGGACACAGGTTTGAGCCCTGGTCCGGGAGGATTGCCGCGGAGCAACTAAGCCCGCGCACCACAACTACTGAGCCTGCACTCTAGAGCCTGGGAGCCACAAGTACTGAGCCCACGTGCCACAACTACTGAAGCCCCTGCGCCTACAGCCTGTGCTCCGCAACAGGAGAAGCCAGCGCAGTAAGTCTGTGCACCGCAACGGAAGAGTAGCCCCGCTCGCCGCAACTAGAGAAAGCCCGCGTGCAGCAACAAAGACCCAACACAGCCAAAAATAAATAAGTAAATAAATTTTAAAAAAATAAATAAAATAAACAATAAAAACGATGAACAAATAAATTATATGGCAGGCTAGAAGTTGAGGACTGCTTAGAAATAAGCAAATGTAGAGCAGGGGGGAGCGGAAGGGCAGTGGGGAGGACAGATAATTCAACAGGGGGTCAAGGCAGTTCTCACTCGAAGGTGAGAGCTGGGCAGTGATTAGAAGCAGCTGAGAGTCAGCCAAGACGTCAGAGGAAGAGGGTTCCCAGAAGACGCAAGAACTCGAGTGAAAGCACTAAGGCAGGAGCAAGTGTGAAACATGGGAGGAACGGCAAGGAGGCCAGTGTGTCTGGAGAGAGGGGAGGGGTGGACGCTGACGGCGTGGGGTGCAGGGCTTACGTGTCAGGAGAAGGGGAGTCACTGCAGGGTTGTGAGCAGAGGGACAGACCTGACTTCCATTTTAACGTGATCCCTCTGGATGCTGGGTTGAGACTAGGTTGTTGGGGGCAGAGGCAGGAAAACCTGTCAAGAGACTGGGATAGTCCTCCAGGCAAGGGACAGTGGGTAGCCTGTATCAGATGCTGGCAGTGGAGTGGGGAGAAGACACATATTCCTGCAGGGGGGAGGGAGAGCGATGAACGGTAAGGTATTCAGAGGGCAGACACTACTTGAACCTGACCTTGAAGGACAGAGAGAATTGGAACAGGAGGAGGAATTAGGAGAGGCCTTCCAGGACATGTTAGTTTTGGAGGCAAGAGTGAGTGTGGCTTGTTCTTGGGACAATGATGTTAGTCTAATAAGAGCATGGCAGGCCAGTCTCTGGGGTGTGGAGGGAAATAAGGTACATGAGGTGGAAGCAGAATACAAAGAGCTCTGAATGCCAGTGTTCACACTGGTGCCTTGTATATATCGCAGGTGCTCAACACGTATTAGAAAACGGGTAAGAAAGACAGGCTTTTAGGACCACTTATCTGGCAGATTGGATTGGCTGGCTGAGAGTTTCTCATTTAGCTCAGCTAGAAGGCCATACAGAAATCCTGGCATGAGGTAATGAGGCATAATTTACATGTAGGTAATTGACAGTTGGCTGTTTTAAATCTTTCTAATGCAAACCATTCGCCACTTGTGGGAACCTCAATCTTGTGTTGGCAATCCCTTACTCAAAAAAAAAAATTACGTGGGTCTCAAAAACTGTGTTCTCAAGCAGCCACGTGATCTTAATTCCCAGGTTATAAAAGTTGAATAGCAGTTGCTATCAAATACATGTGCAATGTCTGTGTCTCTAAATTAGTTACAGGTGCAAAATTGTCTACCAAAAACGTGAATCTCGTAGAGCTTTATAGAAACCAACTCCCACTCAGACGAGTCTGATTCATTTTCTACCACCCATTTTCACAAATACTCAACAGTGGTAGGTGGACACGAGGCATTTTCTGGACAACTTTCTAATGCCGAATTCAGGGTATCCGAAGGAAGCTAAGATAACAGGCACTTTGTGTCTGTTCTGTTGCTTGAATATAACTAAGAAAGCTACTTTGGTCAGATTTCCTCTGACATGAAGAATACATACCTTACTAAGAGCTACGATGATTTCAGAATTTCCTCCAGCTCATCTCATTCAAGGTGGAAGTGAGAATGCTGACAAAGGTCATAATCTACGACGACCTCCATCAGAGGTATAAAAACTGTTCTTCACTTAACGACCCATGTTTTACACCGCAATTAACAGTTTATATGGATAATTGCCGTCGGGTAGCAATTCATCATACGGAGGACATGATCATCTAAGGCAATTTTCATTGTCAGAAGAAAACATAATCATCGCTCTCATTTAGGCACAAAGAATGACTTAACTTTTGGATATTCAATCTTTTCATGGATAAATGTTAATAAAAGTGGGAGGTAATTCCCCCGTTTAAAAACATCAGACATGATGCTTTCTCTACGTCTGATCACTTCCTTACCAAAACATTCACGGGAGCTCATGCAGAGGCCTCGTCTCACTCAAAACTGCCACTTGCTTTGATTCCTAAGGAATCCTGCTGATTTCCCCACCATGTTCCTTAAAATGCTTCACATTTAGGATATTATATGTCTTCCATTCTATCCACAAGTGATTAATACTACAAGGCCAGGCCAATAAACTCTATACAGGCTGTCCGGTGTGCTTTCGCAACTACTGTGTCATTTAATCCTCACAATAGCCCTGTGTTTTCTGTTAATATATGTGCAAACAGAGGGTAGAGAGGATAAGTGACTTGCTTAAATTCACACAGAAAGTATGTGGCCAAGACAAGTTCAGGAGTTACATTCCCTGATACTACATGGGTCCCCTCAAACTTCTGGAAAGGTAAAGACTTGGGTCAATTATCTAAACGCTTCCAAGTACACAGCTGCCTGGAGTCACACAGCCACAGTTTGTCTCCCTCAATAGAAATGGCGGCCAATCAATCACTCACTCCTCTCTCAGGAGAGACTCTCATTTCAAAGAATCATCTATTGCAGCATTTGTCATGTCTCTAAGGCACACTTCCATTGCTCAACCAGCTCCAAAGGACAAGCGTGTCATCATCTTTCAATGCTCTGGTGCAACAATTTAAAATTAGAGAATTCACACAGGACTGAGTCTGGCACTAAAAGTGGGAGGCATATTCAGCTTAAGTTTATGGAGCTTCCCTTCAATCTTGCCAATTTCTCTAGTGGAAATGGTTTCAGAGCCAGCATGGGGTTACTTGGGGTTCCTTGAAAAGCTCATGATGAAAACAGAAAGGGAAATAAGATAAAGAGAGTCACAGTGATAATGAAGCCCAGGAAAACGTATAGAAGTCCCCTTTGGGCACAGTGGCTACACACAGTGGAGTTTTTAGTTTCATGAATGGGACCAATATGGCTGGACATCTGGATCATTCACACTCAACGAGCCACTCTGTCTTCAGTAGCAGCACTCAGCTCCTTGCAACATCCCTATTCCCCTTTGCCTGTGATACAGATGAATTCCTGTATTGAGGCCAAGTACCTAATCTCTGCAGTGTTTCACCTCTGCTGGCCTCAATTAGCTAACGATGACCAGATTCCCAATTTGTTTTCAAGTTTGTTTTGGCAACGGTGGAGTATTCAGTGGTCACCTACAAAATATAGACGCTTACAATCACAGGTCTTTGGCCTTAAGGAACTCATATTTTTAACAGAAAAACATTTACGAATAAGGAGTAATCAGAGACCATATAACGCAATAGTTAAATGATTGGCACAATATATAATTTCTTAACTGCTAATAATTCTATTCTGTACCATGTTAATGAAGAAGAAAAGTACTGGGTTATTCTTTTGAAGGGGATTTGAGAGTCAAACGAATTAAACCCAGGGAAAATTCAAGGCATAAAAATAAAGAGATTAGCACAGGATGAAAACTAACTTGAAACCCATAACTATCCCTTACCATAAACAGTACTTGCCCCAGTTAACCTAAAACATTTGTTGTACTGCATTCTGGACATATCCTTTTCAAACAGACAAAACTATCAAATTTTGACTCAAGAATTATTTTACAGTATAGCTAGGACATTCTGCCCTGATGCAGCATAAACGAAAAACCGGAGAAAGACAGCAATACTTCTTATGGCTTATAGAAAAACAGAGTAACAGACTTTTATATAATATAATGAAACTAAACTCCTATTTAAGAGACTCAGATGATAGAAACATACATTGAGTCCAGTCATCATAAGAAAACGAAATGGTATTTCATGAAATATTTTCTCTTAATTTTTAAAAAGCTTGATGTTTTAAAAATTTGTGATCAATATGTTCAAAGTTCAGGCTTCCAGAAAAACTGAAAATCAAAATGTAAAGCCATCCATTTCAACAATTAAGCAACTTAATTTTAATGCTTTAGCACCTGTATTGTAAAACGTGAATCAGACTAGTTAACACAACCTATTTTTATGTGGCATCTGTGAGAAGACAATGCCCAGAAACACGTACAAAACAGTACAAAACAGAATCGGCTGTGCTAATACGCTCCAGTAGAAGGAGCTACAGAAATAAGAACTTACATCTTGCAACGGCCAAGAAAGGAATACTGAAAATGAAGTATCGGAATCTTTCATAACCGAACAAAAGTAATAATCATTTACTTAGCATACGATAGGCATTAGGGGCCTCATTTTCTTTATGTGTAAAATGCAACACTTAGACCTTCTCAAGGTCCCCACACGATTCTACAAAGCCTTAGGCACTATGCTTCACACCCTAAGAAATATAAAGAGAAATACAACTTGGTCCTACACTCAGGAACCTTACAATTCTTTGGGACAGATAAAACGTACATGCAAGTATCTAGATTTCAAAGTAGAGCAGAAACGTGCAAAGAGTACTTTAAGATGAATAAATGCTGTGAGAGGGATAAACACTGCTATGAGAGACAGGTAACACAGAAGGCTACAAGCAGGAAAGTGACTCTTCAGGTATTCTAAAAAGACCTTAGGTATTTGGGAGAAACATATATAAACCCAGGAAATAAAAATAAATAGGTGGATGGAGCTAGAGACTGTCACACAGAGTGAAGTAAGTCAGCAAGAGAAAAACAAATATCGCATAGTAGCGCATATATGTGGAATCTAGAAAAATCGTACAGATGAACCTGTTTGCAAGGCAGAAATAGAGACACAGACACAGAGAACAAACGTATGGACACCAAGGTGGGAAAGGGGAGGGTGGGATGAATTGGGAGATTGGGATTGACATATATACACTATTACGTATAAAATAACTAATGAGAACCTGTTGTATAGCATAGGGGACTCTACTCAGTGCTCTGTGGTGACCTAAATGGGAAGGAAATCCAAAAAAGAGGGGATATATGTATCCATATAGCTGGTTCACTGTACAGCAGAAACTAACACAACATTGTAAAACAACTATACCCCAATTTAAAAAAATGAATAGGATTTTAAAAAATATAAATATACCTTTAATGCTTAAAATTCAGGGCACAGGAGTCATGCACAGAGATAAAATAAGGATTAATTTAGGTTTTCTAAGACATTCTAAATATGTTTATAAGTGAACACAGTAGTAGCACACGAAGCATCAAAATACTGAACTATACACATCATTGTATTAGAACAAACATAACTTGGAAAACAAACTACAAGAACAATTTCACCCTTCCATGATGCCCGAAGTATCCCAACAGCCGTATCTGGAATTCACTTTACCTTGTGAAGTGCTTGCAGACAGTGTGTCAGCGAAGGAATCACTCTCTGGGTCAATAAGAGAATCTCCCAGAGTTTCACCCATCACAGCATGGAAGAGGAGTTTGCTGTGATTCACACTGATATTTGTCTATTTCTTGCAAAAGTCCAATCCGTTAAAAGAAAAAGATTTGTGGTAGTAGAACTTGTGAACGCACCAATGAGTCAAGACATCAGTTTCCAAATATTTGGGGGAGGTGGGAATAAACTCACAAAGGACCAGGCCTGAATTGGCTGGCACCCTCCTGTTGGAGACCAGCTGTGACAGAATGTTGTGTCATAATCTTGTTCACTGCTTTGGCAAGACTTTGTACATTACAAGGAAAACATTGCCACACCGTCTCGCCAGTGACCCTCATGTTCCGTGTCTTGTGAGGGGCGCAAGCGAGCAGCAGTACAGTATTTAGAACTCTTGGAGCGAAGAGATTTTTCAATATTCAATTGCTTCTTAAATGGAAAGCTTTACATCTCTGGGTTATGAAATAAACTTACTTGGACAAAGCTTTCTTCTGTCTGCCAATCCCTGGTTGAATCTATAATCACATTATCTGATATCTGAAGAAAACATCTGAATTCAAGAATGTGATCATATTTTAAAATTTGCTATCAGCTACTAAAATGTTCTAAGGTATTTATTCTACTACTTTGAAAAGTATGTAAAAAATGATGCTGAAAGCTATCCAAATTCCATAAAATTAAAGAGTTAAGAGACTGGAGGCAGGTCCAGCTATGGCTTAGATTTTGTATATCAGGGTCTGCTTTTTGAAAACTTAATTATTAAGTTTATCCATCAATAGCAAATACATCAGCTGATGTCTGAACATCGGTTAATGCTGAAACAATAAATTCCCTACCATAATGAAAAAAGTGGAGTTCTCCCTGAGAGGAATAATGCATTACCAGAAAAAAAAAAAAAAAAAGCGGACTTACACTGATAGGTTGGCGAGGAATTGTGGTCAGTTTTGTAATCAGGAAAAAGCTGGCTTCTTGCTCAAGGCCTTTGCCCTTTTTGGCAAAGAGAAACACTAGCTGTGCCAAACCTCAATGTGGGAGCAGGCCTCCTCCTGTCACATAAGTGGCCTCATAGAACTGCAGTGACTTATGGATTTAAAAAGATGCCCCACATAGGGCAGTATATCAGATGGCAACAAATCTCTGAACACACTCATCCCAATATTCCCCAAGTGGAAGAAATACGTATCTGATTCATCTACATTGAGTAACTAGTCATCCTGCAAGGGACTTCCTTGTCAGTCATGGAGCAACAGCTCAGTGGGAAGAACACTTAGCTGGGTCTCCACAGTGCAGAATAAAGTGTAGAGTTGGGCAATTACATAGTGTATAAACCTTTAAAAACCAAAACACCTTTATTAAGGTAATTCAAGTTAAAGCAAGGTTCTTTTTTTTTAACATCTTTATTGGAGTATAATTGCTTTACATTGTTGTGTTAGTTGCTGCTGTATAACAAAGTGAATCAGCTATATATATATATGTATATCCCCATATCCCCTCCCTCTTGCGTCTCCCTCCCACCCTCCCTATCCCACCCTTCTAGGTGGTCTCAAAGCACCAAGCTGATCTCCCTGTGCTATGCAGCTGCTTCCCACTAGTAAAGCAAGTTTCTTGACAGTCCAAATGACTGGGGGAATTATAGTTGCGTAGAACTAGTTTTCTCTATATTCACTTTGAATTCTCCATAAAGGACTTTCTCTTTTCCTCTCAATGGGAAATTTCGCACAATGACATATTTAAAGGTGTGTTAATCCAAGATTCTTGGTTGACTTTATGAGAGATAAAAATAAATGATTAAAGTCAAGAACACTTTCCTTCTTGTTAATAAAACAGAACAAAATTTTAAGCCCCATTCTGCCTACAGATACTCCTACTCAATGTCCCAAGATGTGTTTGAGTCTGAAAGGCAAATTTCAGCTTTATTCCTATTAAGTGGCAGTACCTCACCCAATTCCCTATCATCACCTCATTCTTGCCTTCCGATTCCAAAGTCTCTCTAATTTTATTTATTTATTTATTTATTTTTTGCGGTACGTGGGCCTCCCACCGCTGTGGCCTCTCCTGCTGCGGAGCACAGGCTCCGGAAGCACAAGCTCAGCGGCCATGGCTCACGGGCCCAGCCGCTCCGCGGCATGTGGGATCTTCCCGGACCGGGGCACGAACCCGTGTCCCCTGCATCAGCAGGCGGACTCTCAACCACTGTGCCACCAGGGAAGCCCCTCTCTAATTTTAAAAAAATGAACAAGTTTATTAAAATGTTCTTAAGATTATGATAGATTATAAGAATGATAAAGTTTGCAGAATGATAGCCATTTTTGAGCCCTTTGTGGTCTAAGGCTCTATTAATACGATGAGAAAATGAGGCCCCTAAATGGCAAGTAAATTCTCCAGGTTGAACAGCAAGGGAGGGGCACAGCCGGAACTTGAATCTAACTCTCAGGCCAGTTTACTATTGGCCTTCACCAACTCCCACTCTCACAAGTGTCTAAATCACCGCTTTTAATAAATCAGGTGCAACAGGGATAGAGTATAGGGTGACTTCAGGGGAAAACGTGTTCACTCTTTCAAGGAACATCAATGAGTAACTGTGTTACTCACTTTTCAGTATCTGTGGCTATGGAGGGGGTGTGGGGAGTTTCTCAATGCCCTTCTTTCTCTCATTCCCACATTTCCTCAATGACCATGTAGCTCATTCATGCCACATAATTCTACCTGAGGATCGTCTGAGTTTTGTTTCTGAGGCTGACAGTATCACCTAGTTCTCGAGTTCTGTAGTATTCATTCTTTCCAGCGATCATCAAAGGGACTCATTTCTGGATTCTTCACCTACTGTTACTTCTATTCTTTTTTTTTTTTCTTCTCAGACACCATTCAACTTGGCCTATGTCCTGTGTCACCAGAACTTGTAAGCCTCTAATAGTTCTGACAGAGTGCTTCAGCTATTCAAACATAAAATTATTTTTAACAGCTAATTATTCCATAGCACCTGAACCTAATACTACCGACTCTTACAGCACCACCATCTGTCAACCCTTCTCCCCTAGACGATATTACTTGAAAGCAAAAACCTGACCTATTCACTGTTTTCCATTCATTTATTTATTCAACAAATATTTATTGGCAATATATCACACTAAATTGGCAGGCGTGGAGCTAGGTGATGGCTTGATGAACAAGATGGATGTGTTCTTATATGGTGGAGTTTAAAAACTCAGTAGACAAAAATTACAGTTTTAATAGAGCCTGGCACATAGCAGGAGCAATAAATGTTGCTTAAACTCTTGACAACATATCAAGCAATATAGAAAGTACCCCAAGTTACTAACAAAATACTTACATAACATAGATTGTTTAATCATATTTGTTATGTTAGTGATCATGTTCTGTCCTGTCACACTGTAGCACTGGGTCACTTAAGAAACAACTTGCTCACAAATTAAAATGGACAAAAATAAACTGAGCCAATCTCATTTGTATCTAATTACACAGCTGTTTTGTGCTTAGATATTGAAAAGGCATTACATTTTATTTTACAGCTATGCACTCATGCATCCCTCAGATGTTCATGAAATACCTACTAAGTGCCAGGTATTATTCTAGGCATAGGAGATAATACGTGCATAAGCCAAGGTTCCTATCCTCAGTGAGTTCACATTTAACTATATTTATCAAAATTATCCAAATATACCTAAAAGAGTGATAGCTTAGCTTACTTAACATTGAAGGTCAATTAGCATGTGCTAATATCATAAATAATATATTTACTTACCGTTACCATCAGACAACACAGTGTGTGATCACCAGAAAATTTATGAGAGTTTCGACATGCACGTGAATTTCTTTATCTTCAAGGTCTTAAGATTCCCCCAGTATCTTATTCTTTATAATATCAAAATTTGAAGGATATTATAATAAGATGCATAAAAGAGCATGCCGGTGAATGGGACTGTTACATAAGGTCTTGGAGCTTTAGACCATGTCTAGGTGTTTTGTACACCAACGGGTTATCAGCACTTTGCATTGATACCTCTAGAGGTACTGAAGGGTACCTCTTTATAGAAGTCTATTGCCTTCCATCCTATGGGGAACCCTCTTTGAAGCATAGTCCTTGGTAATTTTCCAGAGTCAGGAGGAGTGGGAGAAGGCCACCTTCCTTATGCAATTGCACAAAATCTAACCCAGCTTCCTCTATTGAGGAATATTGGGTTCTGTGCCATGTAGAGGTGAGAAGAAGATCGTCTCCCCTTGGACTTTGATGACATAGCAGTATAGATGTGATTGTGGGTACAGTACACACCATCAGCAGGAGGAAGAATGGGGATAATCAGGAATGATGATATAAGGGGAGGATGAAAAGCTTAATGCTATCCTAGTTTATGACATTAAAAAAAATGGACAATTTGGTATTTGAGAAGGCTACTCTTCAGTATTTGGTCTTCAATATTATTTATGAAACTGTCTTTGACCAAAAGAATCTGAATATTACTCAGCCAAAATACTCCCAAAATTTTAGTACATTTAGAGAAGGCAACTAGAGTAATAACAGCTATAAATGATTCCATGACAAAAAGAGAATGTCTAAAAATGTATAATTAACAAAATCATGGTATTATATCTATATGAAGTTTTATAAAAAGTATTATTCAGTGTTTAGAATGATTTACATCAAATATTCCCATACAATAGAATATTTTTCATGTCACATTACTCTCGAAAACTAATTAAAACCTTGCTCTTTTTTTATCGAGGTAACATTAGTTGATAACATTATATAAGTTTCACGTGTACAACACTATGTTTCCACGTCTGTATACACTATAGCATGCTCACCGCCAAAAGTCTAGTTTTCCATCTGTCACCATACAATTGACCCCCTTTACCCATTTTGCCCTCCCCTCAACCTCCTTTTCCCTCTGGTAACCACCAATCTGTTCTCTGAATCTACGTAAAACCCTGTTTTGGGGGGCTATAAGTTAAATTTAGATTAAATTTCATTAATGAAATTTCATTCTCTAGATTGAATTTGAATTTTAAAAACTGCTTTAATTGCTTTCTTTTCCTTTTCTGTAAAACAAGCTATGTTCGTACAAGTTAGAATGGTGCATATAGTATTCTTTTCTTTTGCTATAGCCCCATTTAAAAACTTGCTTGATTTCATGCTACAAGCGCTATGACCACTCACCTTAGGTCCTAAAAGGTCAGGAGCTCCCTCCCTAATACCTGTGCGCATCCCTCAGGCCTTGCACAGTGTCCCTAGTTGGCATAAAGCGTGTGTTTATTGCTTTTGTTGCTGACGAGAACGATGAGAGGACAGCTGCCTGACACATCCGTCTCACACGGATCATTCAAGGAGTTCAGACACCTCAGGAACTGACAACACCTTCAATTTTCTTCTTGTTCTGAAAAGACTGACATTTCCCGATGGTCCTCCAAAGAAAGCCACATAACGGCCAACAACCAGAACGGCTACTGAAAAGCTCACTTCCCCCTGCCCAGGACTGCTGTCTTTTCCTAGTGCAACTAAAGTTGGCTCAGAACCCCACCTTCTACTGGGGGGTGCATAAATTCAGGGTTTCTCCATAGTCACAGGGAACACAACGTGGGAGAAATGATGTTCCAGTGGGACACATCCTGAATCCTAACATGTAAATTCTACCACAGACAAACAATCCTGTAACCTAACATGTAAAGAACAAACAATCCTGTATCCTAACATGTAAATTCTACCACAACCATCCCAGCAAGCCCAGGATTTCCACGGAAAGAGACAAAGGAAGGCCGCCATTGATCACACCTGGGTCATTTTTTTTGAAGGTACAATCCATTCTTCTTTAATCAAAAACTGTAATTTGGTTCAGAATTGCAAACAGTAACATATTTTCTCTACAGGATTAATATTTTAAGCTAATATACCATTTTGATTGAAAGAAAATTAACTTGAAATGATGTTAGCTTGTAGCCAATAACTCCAGCAGATGTGTATTTGGCATTTTAAAAGGTCTTCTTCACCCTGAAGCAATGTAATCTATGGAAAAACACACTGAAACTGGAGCCAGAAAACCTAGGTTTTAGGTTCTTATATGGGTTCAGACTTGTGTCAACTCTTTGGGTTCACACTTCTCATCTCTAGAATGAGAAAGTCTTTCTGCAAAACTGAATAATCCTTTAAGTCCTTTGGGTTCTAATGTGGAAATACTTACCAGTATGCCTGTAATTCATTTATTTAAAGTGTAATGGAAATTCTGTGTACTGTATTCTTATTCATGTTCTAATCCCAAGTTACTTCTTCCTTTTCATACCCGGTGGCTAATTAGGTACAGCACGAAAGGCACTTTTATCTGGAAACTTCCTTTTTTTTTTTCCCCCTTCAAAAGTTAACTTGCTTGTAATACCTGAAAAAAACAAAAAAAAAAACACAAAAAAACAACCCTAACCTGTCTAACCACTTTCTAGGGATCAACTAGACACTTTTCAAGTCATTATACTTTGAACCAAAGACATACCACCTAAACTATGTTAACCTGTGTTTGCAATGTAATATTTGAAATTCTCCAGCAATTTGGTTTCTAAGCATAATAAAATACCATGGGTGATATTATCAAATGACCCATATCTAAGTTGTGGGAAATCCCAAACTTCTATAACATGTATCTTCTTCATTGTTCAGATTTTATCAATTAATTTTTCAAGATCAGTTATATGGAGATTCCCTAGGTAAGATATCCCATCATGGATAAACCACACTAAAACCCCACAATCCTAAAGCAAGCTTAGAGCCACAGAGCTATAGGCAAGTTTAGTTTATGTAGAATAAGCAATTTACCAGTTTTGTGACTGTCCTAAAGGAAATACAAGGACTTTTGAGATCACACACTCATATAACTTAATACTAGGGAGATTAATATATTCAAACTCTTAATTTTTTACAAGGAAAATGGGTTCCAGAGAAATCAAATGATTTGCCCAAGGAATTACTCAGATAATTAGTAGCAGACTTTGAGCTAGAAATCAGGTTTCTTCATTCCCAGTCCAAAGCTCCAAACTGTGCTCTATCTCATTAAAATGATGCAATAAAACGTTCAAGTAAATTGTTCTAATCAATTTTTCTTAATGCCAACAATCATGTTAGAAGTCTATCAGCACGAAAGCATTTGTACTATGTGAGTCACTTAATTTGGAGGATTCACCCCTGGGAATGCCATAGTTGATCACAGAGTTTAGAGACAGTGCTTTTCACAAAGGAAGTGCTCAATAACAACTTGGTAATTAAAAATTGGTGATATCTGATCAATCAATTCAGGAATCCATTCTGCTGACAAATGTCCTTTTGCCTCATGCTTAGCCTTCATGAGTCATCCTAGCAGGCTGGGGTTCTTCTGGTACAAATAGTCGTGCTTTCTATTGACATAGTTCCTCTAATGAAAATAATAAAATTACTGTGTGAAAATTTCTACTGTGAGGTATTCATACTATAATTTTTTTAAAGTACCTTAAAGCTGTACTGTGTTTTCATCTATATTGAAATTCGCAATAATGCTGGGAGGTCCTTTAAAGCAAAACAAGAAAATAACAGCAGCTCTTGAATAGAGCTTCGATGTGGAACCTGGTAATGGTTTTTGGCTATAGAGTTAATCTTTATTTTTCTATCAATTCTCTAACGGCTATCATAAATAAAATGGTTCTATTATTGCTAAGTGAACTTTTAAAATTCCTACTTGTTTTTGAAGATTCCATCCTGTACTTATATACCGTTTCTTTGTGAAACATACTTATGCTCGTAAAACATATTTAAGAGCAACAGGGGTGTCAGCTGATGACTGTTATTATTTTGTTAAACAAGTTGTCACGTGTAAGATTTAAATTTTTGATGATAAGAATTCATAATATTATAATTTTGAAAGCCCACTCTGCTCCAGGCACTGATTTATTTAAATCATCTTTAATTCTCACAACCACTCTTTTAGATGAGAAAACAGAGGCTTGGAGAGATAAGGTGACATGCCCAAAGCAAAAACGCTTGTAAAGTGACAGAGTTTGAATTCAAACGCTCTGTTTGACTCTTTACAACATGTTGACTGAAGACAAATAGACAAAACTTTACAGACAAAACCCACTGTCAGATGTTTTTGAAAGATACTAAATTGTTTTCTAGTCTTTTCACCTTTCTTCCTCAATGGAAACATTTTATTTTAATTTTCCTTAAAGGACAGGAAACACTGTTGCTTGTCTATATGAAAACTTTTTTTATCTTTAAGTACGTTTTATTTTTACAGAACCAATCCACGTTCATTGTTGAAAATTTAAAAATACAGACTGGTAAAAATAAAATCATTGTATTTCTACTACTCAGAGATTATCACTGTTGAACTGTTAGGGTTCATCTAAGTGGATCTTTTTCTGGGCATATGTATGATCATAAGTAAATACATGTGTACACATATGTACCTATACACATAGTATTTGTGCTTTTTAGTAAAAATGAGATATGGCGCTTACTGGTGGTAACCTGCTTTTTCAAGTCTGTAACCTCCATCTTTCCATTTTAGTAAAGTTTCATTTCAAACAATACCCAGTCCATATTTAAATTTCCCCAGTTGACCCCGAATGTTCTTTATAACTGGTTTGTTCCAAACCTGAATCTCACCCAAGATGTTGATATCCATTTGGCTGTATGTCCCTTAAGTCTTTTAAAATCTAGTATAGCCATGCTCCCCCACCCCTGGCTTGCCTTAATTTTAAGGCCACTGACTAACTGAAAAGATCAGACCAGTTTATCACATAGAATGTCTCACCCTGTGGATTTGTCTGACTGTTTTCTTGTGGGATCATTTAGCTTGCTTCTCTATTCCCATGTTTCCCACAAGCTGGATGTTATATCTAAGGGTGTGTGGATTCAGGTGAAACATTTTCTATTTTAATGTAACATAGGTGAGGTTCTATGCTTCCTATTCCATCACATCAGAGACATGGTATATGACTGACCGTTAGTGATGCTAAGATCAATTATTAATTTAGAATGATGATAATATTGTAGGGTTACTTTTTTCTTCTTGCACCTAGAAAGTAAGCTGTGTGCTGTTACTATGTAATTATAAGGATATTCAGTTTCACCAATCACTTACCTAAAGGTTATAACACACTTAATAATCTTTGCCTGAATCAATGCTTTGAGTTTATGAAATGAAGTCTTTCTAATTCTATCACTCCTCCTACATTTATTAGCTGGCATTTTTCTATGAGGTAGAGCTTTTCATTGAGAACTAACGCAATGCGGATACCCTGAAATATAGTTCCTATTGCAAAGGAAGAATAAATGTTTAATTTGTTCTCTGTTATTAAAAAGGTAGATATCTTCAATACCAAAATTTCTTGGTTAGGCATACCTGTTTCTTCTGTTCACTGGATGCTCATATCATAAAATACTGACATATCTAAGTTTCTTTTCTTCAATTATTTTTAGAGAATTTTATTTTAGCTACACTTTTCTCTGTTATCTTTGGTCCTATGACAGTTACAACCAAGACATCCATCCCTTGGTTCTTCAGATCTCTAATCCTTTTTCTTTTTATTGCATATACAAAACCACTTATCAACCCCTAATAATATAACTAAGGCTTCAGTTTCACCTAACAATTTCCATTAATAGTGATTTTCAGTTTTTAGCAAGTGGTTGTTCCTAATGTATAGGGAATAAGTAGAATACAAAGTTAACTGGTTCCTCCATAGTTATGTTGTGTGTCAGCATAGCTTTAGGAAGGGAGTCTAAGATTCCTGACAGGTTTGTGGACTAATTAAACCACATTCCAACCACCTAGTTTGTTCTCTGCACTCCAAGGGTGGTTTTCTTCAGATACACTAAGCTCTAGGAAGTAAGATGCTACGTTTTTTTTTTTTGCGGTACGCGGGCCTCTCACTGTTGTGGCCTCTCCCGTTGCGGAGCACAGGCTCTGGACGCGCAGGCTCAGCGGCCATGGCTCACGGGCGCAGCCTTTCCGCGGCATGTGGGATCTTCCCGGACCGGGGCACGAACCCGCGTCCCCTGCATCGGCAGGCGGACTCTCAGCCACTGCGCCACCAGGGAAGCCCAGATGCTACGTTTTTATATTTACAAACATGAGCTCCATTTTAATAAACTTTTCATTTTTAAACATTCAGAATCATCTTATTGAACACAAAGGGAAGGAGGGAAAGACTAAAATATGAAGACAGACAAGAAACCACTTTTTCAATTCTAAAATAAGTATGCCCTCCCCCAATCAAAATAAAACTGAGTCTTAACTCAGTCTTCCTTCTAATTATGTCTTTATTTATCTATTGCACACACTCAGATGAAGAGCACAAAACGCCTAAAGTCCTTCTGGGCAAGTTGACAAATATCTTACACACTGAAATGAGAAGTGGGAAGAAGGCCAGATTGCTTAATTGTTACTGGGGAATCCAAGGAGGTGGACAAGCCAAAATCTTTATGGCGATCCAAAGAGTACAACTTCTTCCTTAGGCAGCAGAAGAAAACAATGGGCCAGATTCTCATTCTCTGTAATTTAATAGGATGATTCCATTGTTTCTTTCATGTACTGCCTGAAGGGGATGTGTACTGCTATCTATGGGAGAGCTTCCATAAGAGAGTTATTACAGAGGATGAGAACATAGCCCCTGGGAGATTAATGAATGATAACCACATTCAGTCTCCTACAGAGCTTTCAGATAAACATTTTGGGAATTGTGCACCCGAAAGACCTATGCATTGAGGTCAGGAAGTTTTAGTGATCAAGAATTACTGAGACAAGCAATATGCCAAGCTGATTAAAGGAGCTTTGAAAAGATCATTTGGAAGGGGGGATAAATAGGGGATTGAGAAACCGTATGGTATTCATAGATAATAGAAATGTGAACATGAGATTGTCATTTCTGCAAGAAGTCTTAAAGAACATTTAACCTAAACCCTTTTCATTTATGGTGGGAGAAACCAAGGTACAGACAGGTTAAGTGACTTGCCCAAGGCCTTGCCCAAGATAACAGAGAGTTAGTGACAAAGTCAAAGCTAGAATCCCTGATATCCTAATTACTGAACCCTCTCTCTAATTCCACTAAACCAATATATTTTCAACTGGTCTCCTTACTCTGGGGAGGGATATCCATAGATGTATAGTCTTAAGAAGTCCTAGAAGAAAAGCTTTATAAAAGCTTTTTAAAAACAACTTTATTGAGGTATATTTTATATATCATAAAGTTCATTTCAAGTGTACAATTCAATAAATTTTAGTAAATTTACTGAGTTTTGCAACAATCACCATAAATCAGTTTTAGAACATTTTCATCACCTAATAAGATCTCTCATGCTGATTTACAATCAATCCCAGTTCCCACCTCCCCCAGGCAGCCACTAATCTACTTTCTACCTTTACAGATTTGCTTTCATTGGGTATTTTGTATAAATGGAATCACACAATACATGATCTCTTCTGTCTGGATTTTTCACTTAGCATAATGTTTTTGATCCATTTGTAGCATGTATCTGTAGTAAGTTCCTTCTTATTGCTGAATAATCGAGGCCAGGCTGTGTATGAGTATACCATATTTTGTCTATCCATTCAGTTAATGGACATTTAAATTGTTTCAATTTTTTGATTAAAAGTTTTGTTTTTTTTTTTTTACGGTGTGCGGGCCTCTCACTGTTGTGGCCTCTCCCATTGCGGAGCACAGGCTCCGGACGCTCAGGCTCAGCGGCCATGGCGCACGGGCCAAGCCGCTCCGCGGCATGTGGGATCTTCCCGGACCGGGGCACGAACCCTTGTCCCCTGTATCGGCAGGCGGACTCTCAACCACTGCGCCACCAGGGAAGCCCTGATTAAAAGTTTTTAATCCTACATTTTCAATTTTTCTTTCATTTTAATGAAAGAAAATTTGTAAAAATTCCTATTTTAGATTATCTGGATGCTTTTTTTTTTTAACTGAATACTTACTATCAGTTCAGTGCCACAGTTTGTATTTACGATTTCATTGGTTCCCAGTACTACTACTTTAGTTGTCCAGGGTTAAGGACGGAAGGACAAAGGTAGACTTTTAATATGTAAGTGATTCACTGGAGTTAAGTGAAGGTCAAATGAGACCTATTAGTACTGTAGGAAGGACTGTTTCACAGAAGAGTTCAACAAGAGAAAAGTAGAGGGAGAACTTAATCATATACACAGCATTGAGAAGCACAGGGTGCAGAACCCCCAAAAGCATGTGTTATAGCAGTCATTTCCATTTTGGACTGTTAATTTGAACGTTAAGGGGTTTTAAACATGTTATTTAATTTGTTTTGGTTGCATATAAGAGCTATAGGCGTAAACAATTTATAATTAGTTTTGAGCAAATTTCAGTTACATTATAATAAAAATTATGTGAACACTGAGAATCATAAGACATTTTTTTCCTTAAAAGAAGTCTGTGCTTTACTCAAGTAGTAATAAGATATGGCTATATAAAATAACTGAACCAAACTTTAAAGAGTTTCTAAGCCTCTCATTTTATAAATAAAGAAAAAAGAGGTGACAGGACTTACGCAAAATTATACAGCTAGTTAGTGATAGAGCTGGGTCTAAAATATAGGCTTTTCACTGCCATGGCTACAAAACATTTATTACAGGTTGTATACTGTTAATCTCATTGACCCTTTAGCCATTTTATAAATAAGACATCTACTGAGATTGAGACATGAAACAGATTCATTTTTTATATCATATTTTTCTACTGATGACTGAGTAATGATTACAATCCAAACCTTTAATTTAGGATCTAAGATCTGGTATTCATACAGTTGGCATAAGGGAGAAGGAAAAGATGTTTAGCTAAATTCAAGAGTCAAGAGGCAGAATAGTGTAACTGGAAAAAAACAGAAGACCAGCGTCCAACCTTCAGTTCTGCCACTAACTCCATTTATGAACTTAGCAAGTCACAATGGCTCTGGTCTTAATTCCCCATTTATAAAGTTGAGACAAGGAAAGGAGAGTAGATTAGATGACTTCTAATATTTTATGTTAACTCTTCCATTCAATGTATTTTAAGGGTTAAGAGCTCATCTATTGTAAACTCTTGTCCCTAATCAGAATCATGCCTAACCGATTATTAACAAGTTAATGGTATTATTGCTACCATCTGCCCATACACCCACCCACTCACTCACCTTATTGTTCACTATTTCCTAACACATATCTTAAGTTCTATTCAAAAGGATGTACCTACTCACTCCTATGTACCTGTGGTATACAGTAGGTGCTCAATAAATGTTGGGCGGCTTTATTAAAGTGCCAGTGAATGTGTATATTCCTATTTTCTGTCACCCACCAGGACTTGTTTCTGGCTTCCTGGTCTTATGTATGATACAATACTTAATGATATGTTTTTCTTGATAGGCACAAAGTAAATGCTGTTTGAATGCCAATTCATTAGTTCTTACGCCTAATAACTCATTATACACAGAGTCAAGACCACATAACTTACAGCTAAGTTGTTTCACATGTTTGTTTTATTCCTCCAGGTATTCTGTTAAGTCCTTTGAAAACATTAAGAGGGTATGCCTTTTATTTCATTTATTGTTCTTAATATAGCATTAGGGGTTCAAGACTTGATTGACTGTTAATTCCGAACAGATAGTACACTGTCTTTTCAAAGGCCTTCAGGAAAGTTCCCTACCCCAAACTCATATGTCCCCAAGAAGCTCAGCCCCCTTGTTTTACTTTCAGAAGAGGTTCTAAGAAAGATGGTTATCATTCTTTGAATACTGCCCCTTTACAAACCTAAAGGCCATTCTTCAAACACAACACTCCTCTTCCTTACTTTCTTTTCCCAGCTGAAGAATCAGAATTAGTTCTTTAGACCTGATTCTGTTTTGGAGGACTTAAAAGTTCTAGTATAATTAATTTCTCAAGTTGTACATAGAAAGAGTCTTGGACTATGAAGGAGCCCAGGGTTCTAATCAAGGCTCTACTACTTACCAATGTCTTTGGGCAAATCACTGAGCACTTCTAAGCTTCAATTTCCCCATATGTAAAAGAGGAAGTAATATCTGCCTTGCCTTACGGGGATATTATTAGGATTAAATATGTTACTATATAAAAGAACTTTACACGTTTTAAAGCTCTATGTAAACGTAAGATATTATTTTCCTATTGTTACCAGAATACTAAAAGCATTTTCCGTAAGGTTATAATTTAAGACCTTCATTGAATAAACATTTAAAAATATATATGTGTAAGAAAGTTGAAAGGAACTATGCTATAGTGTTAACATTAGTTACTTCAGGGTGACAGGATTATGAGTACTTATTTTTTGCTTTATATTTTTCTGCATCTTTTTCAATAGTAGCTATTACTCTTAGAATTTAAAAAGTTATTTTAAGTCAAATAATGACACTGTGCAACAATTGAGTATGAAAAAAACAGCTGTCAAATCCTGAGGACTCTTTAAAAGAGAATATCAAAAGCAAGCCTTTTATAGTTGATACAATTACATTTCTAAGTAGATTATTAAGGTAAATGGCAGAAATGTTCAGCTAAGCTTTTCAAAGAAGATGAAAGTTATCAAGAATAATGTGTTTCTATTTTTCTAAACAACTATTATCTTCCATCTATTTTTTCCTTTGAAGTCTTCCTACTAGCTACCAGTATCACTACTCCTCAAAGAATGTCAAGAGATGAGAGACTCAACTTGGAAAACCTCAGACAGGAAGTCTAATGTTGTTGGTGTTGCATAAAAGATACCACAAGCTCCTGACCTGGTTCTTGTCCTCCGCCTGTCCACGCTCCCTAAGAGCAACCAGCATTAATCTGGTGGATCTTGTGATGTTCAGAATGTGTTCACAAATCAATTCCCAGCTCAGCTTTCACCTTCTTTACTGAGAATGCTGATCAGCAACCTTTTGGTTTCAGCACTGCCTCAACCTGAAGATCACTGTCCCTTTAATTCGTTCTCATCATTCCCACTCCTTAGCCTTCCTGATTAGTGTCTCAGGGATTCAATAAAATGACCATATATTTAATTGCCCAACCTGGAGCACTTTGAAGAGTGAAACAGGGCAAAAGGCATAAACTGAGACTGTCACTACGACACTGTCACTAGGCCACTACAACATATAATCACTTTGAAATTAAGCAAAGTGAGGAGATTTAAAGAGAGGAGATAGGTTTCATGACGTCTTTGGTCCTGACAACTAAAAACTAGGTCTATGCTGCCATAGTGTTTTTTTCACATTGTCTTCCAATGGTTGCTAGCTCTTAAGTGTAGGAATTATAGTCACACTTCTATTGGAAATTTATAATTAAATGTGAAGTAAATTTTCTTTGTTTCTTTATTCTTCTTCTTTTTTCGTGTTAAAGGTTCACACAGGGCAGTTGTTTTGCAAAGGAGGGTGGGAATTGCAAAGGTTTTGCCCCAGGCTGTCTTGCATTAAGAATTGTTGCAGCTGGCCACTTTTCAAGGAACCAGATGTGAAGTAAGTAATGCCCATTTGGATTACAAATCTCATTTTAATATCTTTCAACATAAATAACAATAACAGTAGTCAATATATTTATTCCAATGTTTCCAAGAGATGGACAGACATTACCCACGTAGGAACCACACTCTAGAAAAGCTAGAGGAAACAATGATCCTATTAAAAAATTTTTAAATGCTCAAAAAAGCTTACTTCAATGAAGAGAGTAAAATAAAGTTTGGTTTGATGGCTACAATTAACCAAAGCACCAAAAGTAGCAAAGACCAGAATAACTCAATTCAGTAAATTCTTAACACTTGGGAAATCTTAATCATAAGATTCAGCTATTGAAATTACTGTACTTGGGGGTTCTTACTAAGTTTGTCAAGGTTCCATAAACACGACCTAAGGCAACACAGGCTTGGATGGTACCAGTCCTAACATATACTTTGGGGAATATACAAAGTTCTAATATAGATTTAAAAAATCTCAATATCACGTTCCTAACAACAAATCCTTTACATCAATCTGAAACTGCAAGTGAATGGATTAAGCTACCTTGAAAGAAAATTAACAGTAATTTCTATTACTTCCAGTTTTTCAGTGTGAGGACCCATTAATCTGATGGACCTTGTGACCCATCAGATAAGGCAGTCTGAGGACAGTTCATTTACATCCACAGTCGTAAATAAGACTAAGATTTGGGAATACCCAAAATAAAGGAGAAAAAGTTTAGAACTACGCTTAGAGCAAATAAAGATGTTAAACTGTAGAGAGCAATATGGTAGGACAAGGGAGATAAAAGCAGATCAAGTGAACAGTTAACAGTAAATGTTGGGACATGAAGGACCTATTGGAGGAATTCAGGATAGGGCGACTTTCCACCACAAAGTATAATAAATATATAAGGCTTGTATAGTCTTTTAAAGTGCCCAAAGCATTTTTCCATATATTATTTATTTAATCTTCAGAGGTAGGAATTATTTCCATTTTATTGAAAACTGAGGCTCAAGGAAGCTATGTGACTTGGCCAAGATCAGGTGACCAGGAAGTAAAATCTGAACTTAAAAAATTTAATACAAATCAACAAACATTTGTTGGGTGAACCCAGTCAAAAACTTTGCTATTTACAAGACACGGTGGGAAATACAGAGAAGTCTCAGCCTGCCCTTAAGGAATTCATATCTTGTTGGAGAAACAAGCTGCAAACAGGTGAAAAGTTAAGTAATGATTCATGATGTGAATAAGAATTCCAGCCAATGATAGACGAGGTGTCACAAGGTAGCACCTGGTGACTCGCCAAATACATGGGAAAATGACTCAATTTCACAGGGACTCAGAAGAGAGTATCAAGATGGGATGGTTCATGGAAGAAATGGGATTTCAGCTATGGCTTACACATGAGCAAGATGTAGATAAGACGAGAGCATGCCTCCTGAAAAACAGCGACCACGTATCTATAGCCTATAAAGCTATGGATATATCTATTCATAGCTGTGTCAGAGAACCACAATTATTGTATGGATAAACCCTATTTTTGTCTGACCCACTGATGAATGGACTAATGATGCATGAATGAACACCTGGACAGGAAGTGAGGAGCATTCTAGACAAGGGGAAAGAGCAGAAGTCTGTCTGGGAGAGAGTGAATGCAAACATTATCATGCCGTACAGGAGTATGGTAAGTGGCTTATCCAAGGTTACATAGTTAGAGGATGTGGCAGGAGCTAGACGATAGGTCTCCTGACTTCCAGGGAGGAGTAGAGGTGTAAATGGAAAGAATACTCGCTTTAAAATGAGATAAACTTCAATTAGAATCGCAGTATCACCACGTACCGGGGTGTAACATTGGGCAAAGTACTTAACTTCTTTAAGTCTCAGTGGCCTCATTTGTAAAACAGAATTGTCGTGAGGATTGAAAGAAATAATGTATGCAGAGCACTTAGAACTGCTTGGCACAGAGTAACCACAGATATTAGTTTCCTTCTCCCCACACCACATTTTAAAGGGTATTTTAATTTATTAAAAGATTCACTTTGGTATTATTACCATTGGAAAGATCCCCTGGGCAGCTGCCTCAGGACTTAGTTTACGCAAACCTGATATAGATGTAACTTTTCACATTGCTCTTTACTGCCCGCATATGCATATCTGTAATGTCAGCAGAACGACTCTGAAATAGCTGCATTACATATGGGGCCAGTGATCAAAGAGTACACATGCTGATGAAATTAACAATGCTGAGGAATGCACTGATATACCTGGTTCTACTAGGTTAGAATTATATAATTAAACATCCACATAAAAATAAATGCAATATAATTTTCATCAACTATCAAAAGCTCTTGATGTACTGAAAGTTGTTCCTATACCTTTAGAAAAAATGGACAAATGCTAAGATAAAAAAGGCAGTTAAAAAGTGACTTGTTTTTAAAAGCAGCTTCCAGAGCATTTCTGGAGATAATCTTCAGTATTTTCTATATCTTCGGTAAAATATTATTTGCTATTCAAAATGAAACTAAGACATTAAGAGTTCCTGAATCATCAATTCAGAGTTACCTAAATTCTATTTAAATTTTATTTCATCCCACAATAATTACCAAGACAGAAAAATGGCTTACTGCGTTTAAGAAGGATTTTACATAACCAGAAATGAAAAGGGGTTTCTGGTTGACTGAGTTGACCAGAAACTCAATTTACCGAGAACAACGTACATCCCAGTTCATCAACATTTCACAGGCCCACCTTCTGGAAAAAGAACTGGAAAAATGTTTAACTTGACATTTAGTAGCATAAAACTATCTCAGCATGTAAGGTAGGTAGATACTCTGTGGAACTAATCATTAGACTTTTCTATCAGAGAGCAGACCCCTGGGTCCTGGCCCTTCTTCCACTGTTTCTCTTCTTTTTGGCTCCTGAGATACCAAAGGTCCTACCAAGAAAACTGGTTCTCCCTCAAGGCTCTTCATTCTTGCAATTCTCTACGCTCTCCCCTCAGCAATCTCATTACAGAAGGCTTCAGAGATCAAGGATATACTGAGACCAAATCTCTATCTCTGTCCTTGTGGCCTCTTGTGTGCCTCAGGCCTATGTACACATATCTATTTGATATGTCCATTGAAATATGTCACAGGCAACTCAAACTCAACAGGTCCAAGACTGCACCTATCACCTATCCCCAGAACTGGTCTTCTTCAGTGAGCCTTACCTTCGTAAATGGCCCCACCAGTCTCCCAGCTGATCATGCCAAATCACGAAAGAGAGTCAGGACGGCCTGTTCTTACACCCACATCCGGTCGGTCACCACGTCCTTCTGATTCTACCTGGTAAGTACATTCAGCCACTTCTCTCAGCCCTCTCTGCTATCAATCCCAGTCCAAACTACTCTCACC
Source organism: Stenella coeruleoalba (assembly GCF_951394435.1). NCBI lineage: Eukaryota > Metazoa > Chordata > Mammalia > Artiodactyla > Delphinidae > Stenella > Stenella coeruleoalba. The sequence continues at coordinate 99,979,022 of NC_137156.1, read as the reverse complement.
TCTTTCACACATTACTTCCCACCTGGTCTCCCTAAATCGGCTCTTATCTCCTCTCCGATCAATTCTGCAACTTTAGCCAGAGTGACCTCTTAAAGTTCAAATCAGATTATGTCACTCGCTGTTTAAAATCTGTATTGACTCCTGATTGTCTGAAATCCAAGCCGCTTTGAATAATCCCTGTTTACCTCTGAAGCCTCTTCCCGGTCCTTTTCTCGAGTTAAGCTACGCTTTTCTCCACTCAGAGCCTTCACACATAATTTCCTCTGTAACATCGTTCTTTTCTCTCAGCTGACTCCTTTCTTAAGCGGGCTCCTATTCTCTCTTCAATTATCAGCATAAAAATCACTTCCCCAAACCCTAAGATCAGGCGAAATCACCCTGGAATCATTCCAAACAACTCATTGCCCTTTTCCTCCCTCGTAGCACTCATCGTTTTAGTTATTACTTGCTCATTGTCTGCCTTCCCCCTAAATTATAAACCCAGTGAAGACATGATCCCTGCAGCATCCCCATATGAGCACAACGAACTGGACTAAAGACTCGAGTTTCGGTTTTGGTTGGTCTTATTAACTTGCTGCGTTATTCTGGGAAGTCAGTTAACGTCTCTAGGCCTCCTTTGTAAAAGGCGAGGAGTTGAATTTGATCAGAGTTTCTTAAGCATCACTAATGTGTGGGTCCATTTTAAAGGCAGAAAAAAATTTTACAGACCTGCCAAGGTTGTGTCCTCAGACTCCCCAGAGGTCCTCTATCCCCAAGTTGAGAAAACTAATGTAAGAAACCAGGGAAATGTCCTTGAATTGTGAAATCTGGGCTTTTTTTTATAAAGACCTTTTAGATTACTGTTGATATAACAATGCAATATTTCTTTTTTACTTTTTTTTTTTTTTAAAGCAATGGGATGCTTTGTGTGTCTGTGTGTGTTTAATAAATTTAGTTATTTTTGGCCGTGTTGGGCCTTCGTAGCTGTGTGCAGGCTTTCTCTAGTTGCAGCGAGTGGGGATTACTCTTCGTTGCAATGCATGGGCTTCTCATTGCAGTGGCTTCTCTTGCTGCGGAGCATGGGCTCTAGGTGCGCGAGCTTCAGTAGTTGTGGCACACGGGCTCAGCAGTTGTGGCTCTTGGGCTCTAGAGTGCAGGCTCAGTAGTTGTGGCGCATGGGCTTAGTTGCTCCGCGGCATGTGGGATATTCCTGGACCAGGGCTCGAACCCGTGTCCCCTGCATTGGCAGGCAGATTCATAACCACTGAGCCACCAGGGAAGCCCCCAATGCAATAGTTTTAAATTCTGAAATTCTATAAGCCCAAGAATATATTTGTTGATCCCCAAAAACCTGTGGATCCCAGTTTGAGAAAGAGAAGGTCTCTTCCAGGTCGAAAATTAAATCATTCTAGGAGAGTAGATGTTTATTTTCCTGAGTACTTCTTAGTGAATCATTCCCTACATGTGGGCTCATTAAACTGCGATTTGGGAGAGAATACAAGGAATTCCATAACATCAAATCATGTAGAAAAATTCTTTCATTTTAAGAGAGACAGATTCTCAGGTACTAATTCTGGCAGCAGGATGAGAAGCATTCAACCTTAATTCCACATATGTGGCAATGAAAGGCAGATATAAAGCATTTCTCTGAGCTCAAATGAAATGATCTTTTTGATTACATAAAGAAGTGTGTAAGAAAATAAAAAGTGAGAGAAGAACAATAAAAAGGCAAAAAGCTAACAGCTCAACTAAAAAATGGGCAGAGGACTTGAACAGATCTTTCTCTAAGGACATACCGATGTCCAGTAAGCACCTGAAAAGATGCTCGACATCATTAGCCATCTGGGAAATGCAAATCAAAACCACAATGAGAATCACTTACACCTACTAGGATGGCGATAATAAAAAAATGATGGAATGTAACAAGTGTTAGGGAGGATGTGGAAACTGGGACCCTTGTACATTGCTGGTGAGAATGTAAAAACGTACAGTAGCTGTGGAAACAGTATGGCAGTTCCTCAAAAGGTTAAATGCAAAATTACCATATATGCCAGCAATTCTACATCTAGGTATATATACCCCGAATAATTGAAAACAGAGATTCGAAAAGATACTTGAATGGTCACTGCAGCATTATTCACAACAGCCAAAAGGTAGAAACAACCCAAGTGTCCATTAACAGATTAATGGATAAACAAAATGTGTTATATACATGCAATGGAGTATTATTCAGCCATAAAACGGAGTTCTTGATACATGTTCTAACATGGATGAACTTTGAAAACACTGTGCTAAGTGAAAAAAGCCATATACCAAAGGACAAATATTGTATGATCCCACATAACTGGAATAGGCAAGTCCATAGGGACAGAAAGTAGAATAGAGAACCATGGGCTGAGGGATGGGTGATGAGGTGTTAATTGTTTCATGGGCAAAGAGTTTCTGTTTGAGGTGATGAAAAAGTTTTGGATATACATAGGGCTGTTGGTCGCACAACACTGTGAATGTAATTAATGTCGCTGAATTGTATACTTAAAACTGGTTAAAATGTCAAAATTTTGTTACATAGATATTTACCATGATAAATAAAAAGTGAAAGAAGATGGGCAGCTTGTCATTTACTGAGCGGACATCTAAATTGCTAAACTGTTAATGATCTAATAGAGATATGAAATATATAACATATTGTTTTAATAGGAAAACTTGTTCTACAGTCAAGGACCTCAAGAACTATCAGTAAGAAGTGTATGATTAATCCCCTATTCTACCTGCTTCTTCTGGAATCATGGAGGTCTCCGTAACTGGTTTATACCTATCAAGTAGTACAAACTTTAATTCTATGGCTCAAGTTAATTATTAATCATCCTTAGCGATGAATGTTAAAGGCTTCAAGGATAACTGAAAAACGTTGAACTATAAATCTAAATATTCTGATTTCCTATTACCCTTTTTATCCCCTTCTAGCAGAGGTGATAATAAATGATTAAGTGGCTATCAGAATCCAGGAGAGAAAGGTTAGAGCACAACTGTTCTCCCCTGTAGGTTCTAAGAGCAGAAACTAATACTACTTATTCCTATTTTTACCTTACAGTGTTTTGCAAGAAACAACAGAGCTCTGCCAGTGCTATTTAGATGCTAAAGAATTATTTTTATTTGTTCAGTTTGTTCTGCTTTGTTTTTAAACTTGATGAGTGATTCTGACGGAAGCAAGTGCCATTCTTGGCTGAAAGACCCTGGGATTTTAACGCCTCTTTTATGACACGGACTTTGCCAAATGTAACTCAACTGTACTGTGAACAGTGACCTCTTACTACCTCTTCGGACTTCGGGTCTGAGACCCTTCTCCACAGAGCCAGGAAAGCATGCACGCCAGCTGCCATCTTACGTGCTCTGCTGTGGCCCTTGTCCTTTGATTTGGGCTCCTCACTCTGTTAAAAAACTTGCCAAGTAAGTAGAAAGAGAAGTATCTTTAGTTTTTCTCAGGCTGTTTGGAATTAAACCCCTGAGTGCAGAAAGGTGACATCTATTCATAATAAATATTCTGTTCTTCGTGGTTTCCCTTCCCTGACTTCTTACTGAATGCCCAGAGGCCAGGTTCTTGAATTGCCTACATGTAAACAAAACGCTTGTTTCCTGACGGAGACCTCATCTGCCAAGATTCCACTCAGTCTATGGATTTATAGGTGCTTCTAACTCTCTAAGTCCAGAAGATTGTAGCAGGAGTGGTGACACCGCCTACGTTCAGGCAAACAGAACGGCTAAAATAAAATCAACAGCAGTCCAAAGAGGAAGAAGCAAATTGGGTTAAAACATCCAGTTTCCTTCTCTTTTACCACTTGATTCTTTTCACTCTACCTCTCATATTTCAAATTACAAGATAACCTCTTCCAACACAACTCGTTCGTATACCACAGTAAATTGGTCACTCAAAATAATAGGGTGAGAGTGCATATTTTGAAAAAAATAAGCAAATACTTAAAGCTGAACAAACTTTTAAGGGGAAATAAAAATCAATCTTCCTTCATGTGCATGTTTTCATAGGATGGCTGATTCTATAATCTATGCTACTTACTATCTTGACTCAAAACCCAAGGTAACTGTAAAGCTTCCACTGATCATTCAATTTTTGGATACTTGGTTATCTTGCCCAATATTTCAGTTTCTATCCAAGAATCAAACAGCCGTTTATTAGAGTCAGCATTTGCATGTATCCCATGTAAACAAATAGTCTTAATCTCTACCTCAGGGAAAGGGAAGACCAACGACAATCTGCAGACTTGAAGCTTGGTAATGAAAGAGAGTCAGATATCTTCAGGTCACCAGATCGCTGAAGACAGAGTCTGCTAACAGTGAAATGTCAGCTCTGGTTTTAATTCCTACCAGAGAGATAAGAATCAGTAATTCCCAAAGTAGTACTAAGTAAAACTGATAATATTCTGGAAAGTAGTATAAAGCCTATAAAAGTATGCATTTGGAAAAATATTGCTGCAGTCAATCTTCGCATTGAAGTACATTAGCCAGAGATATTTCTGTTGATTTTGTTACAGTTGCAACTTTTCCAATGTATGAAGCATTAAAGTTACAAACTGGCTTGCTGGTTGAGTGGTCTGGAAAAAGTATATTCTGTCTCACTGGACTGCTGTAAATTTAAATCCATTTCTTCTATTTCTCAGCTCATTTTGGCAGAATACTTCTAGCTAAAAGTGTAATAAACTATATTGTCATACTTCAGGGTTTTTACAACTCCATCTACCATATTTGGGAGTGTGGTGGGGGGGAGCAAGAACTCATAAGGAAGTAAAGGGTATTATGGTGACATTTTGTAACCTTTAGCTAGCTAGGGACAACTGAAATCATGTGTTTAAGATGGGAAGCATTACTAACTTGGGATGATTTCTTGTGGCTTTTTTTTTTTTTCTTACACCAGCATCACTAAATTTGTTCAGGAATAGATTTCTGTTTTTCTGTAAATCATTTTCCCTCCATAATATAAAACACGATTCCTTTTAATAAAGGCAATATTCTTGGTAAAATTTAAACTGAAAAAAGATGGGAAACTAGATTACTAATTAATTTGGAAGTTTCTACAAAAGATAATTTTGAAAAACGCTAAGACTTCCATTAACTGTCAGTCAAATCACCTAGTTCCCTTTCTACAAAAAACCAACATAGTAACCAAATGAAAAAAACAATTAAAATGATATAGATACATTGAAAAGTGACTATCTTGACATAATTAACACACCCCTGAATTGTCATGGAGGAGAAGGGAGACCAAAGGGGAGAAAAAGCATGGGAAGCCTATATAGTGGCAACACTTTATTTTGTAATTCAACTTTCATTCATTTAATATGTATTTACTGAGTTGTTATTATGTATCAAGCATTATGCTCGATGCTGAGGACATATCAGAGAATAGGATAGAGGTCCTTGCCTTCAAGAGTTTACAGTTGGTAACACACTGACATTCTAATAACTTTTAATAAGGGGGAAAAGGGATACAGCCAGAAATTTTGAATTGAGGACTTAAAATTCTAAGCATTTCCTTTGTATCTCTAATTTTAGTTATTCCTACAAGTTCCTTTGAAATATAAAGCTATATGATTGCCCTCTGTGTGAACAGATCAAGGCTGTCGCATTCCACAATGCTTAGAAAATTAAGTATTGGAAGGGTCCTTAGAGACCCATTTGTCTTCTCTATCCTAATCTGTCAACGTATGGGAAAACTGAGGCCAGAAGAGGGGAAGTGATTGATTAAGGTCTCGTATCCACCATGTCTATTTTTATGTGCTTTTTTCCAAGTAAGTTATAACTTTGGAGGTATCATTACAACTAGTGCTTTTAAAAAATCTATGTTTTAGAAAACAAACATGGTTACCAAAGAGGAAAGGCGAGGGTGGGGAGGGATAAATTAGGAATTTGGGATTAACATATACACACTACTATATACAAAACAGATAACCAACAAGGACCCACTGTATAGCACAGGGAACTATACTCAGTATTTTGTAATAACCTATAAGGGAAAAGAACCTGAAAAGGAATATATGTATGTATAACTGAATCACTTTGCTATACAACACAACATTGTAAATCAAGTACACTTCAATTAAAAATAAATAACTGGGTTTCCCTGGTGGCGCAGTAGTTAAGAATCCGCCTGGCAATGCAGGGGACACAGGTTTGAGCCCTGGTCCGGGAAGATCCCACGTGCCACGGAGCAACTAAGCCCGTTCACCACAACTACTGAGCCTGTGCTCTAGAGCCGGCGAGCCACAACTACTGTAGCTCACGCACTTAGAGCCCGTGCTCCGCAACAAGAGAAGCCACCGCAATGAGAAGCCTGCGCGCAGCAACGAAGACCCAATGCGGCCAAAAATAAATAAATAAATTGAATTTAATTAAAAAAAAATTCTTTAATAAATAAGTGACTAAATAGGGGACTTCCCTCGTGGTCCAGTGGTTAAGACTCCGCACTCCCAACACAGGGGGCCTGGGTTCGATCCCTGATCCCTGATCCCTGATGGGAGAACTAAGATCCCACAAGCCGTGTGGCATGGCCAAAAAATTAAATAAATAAATAGGAAAAAATAAGTAAATTAAAAAAAAAAATCTTTGTCTGACACCTTTTTCCTTTACCCTTCTTCTGGTCTCCACTGTGACACTAACCTCCAAACTTGGTGGAAGCAGTCTTTTCTCACAGGGTCTGCCTCTTCTTAATGTCTTTTCTGAGGCCTCAGCCCTGTACTACCTCCTCCTTGATTTGCACTCCTCCCTCCCTTCCTTGATTCAGCTTTTCTAGGAGAGCTGTCCTATTGGCTGCCCCAGTCCTCAGTGGCCTAAAATCACTCCCTCCATTCATATACCACCTATTACCTTCTAACCTCCCCAAATACCCATTCCTCCCACTGTACTTAGCCTATAATCTTAAACAATGATCTCCTCCTTGCAACTGTTAACGGAATTACTCCTTTTTTCATTCTTCTTGACAGTTCACTGTCATTTTACAATATTTCAGTAAAAAAAAAACCGTGAGCTTGGGAGTCAGAAGGATCTCAGTTTAAATTATATTCCTCCTGGCACTGGCAGTATGCCCTTAGACACGTTATTTCACCTGCTAAACTTCACTTTATTCATCTGTAAAATGGGGGTAATCCTAATTCCTATGCGACAGGGTTGCTTTGAGGATGAAATAAGATTGTATACCTGAAGTTGCTCACCCAATGCCCGGTCCATAGGAGGCACTAAGGGTTGTGTTCTTTTCCTCTCCTTCAAGCTCTCCTTGTTTGGCAGTGATGACCCGATCTACTCTTGCCACTCTCTCATCTTCCCCTTTTAAACTTGACGTGTGCTGCTTCCTGAGAAGCATTCTTCACTCTACGCTCATGACACCCAAAACCACGTGTCTCGTTCTGGCCTCCGAAACGAGGTTCAGTCCCGAATCTTCACCTCTCTCTAGGGCTTACTGAGATACTCCACCTTCACTTCAAATTCAGCAAGTCTGAAATCAACCTCATCTTTCTTCCCCCAAACAGAGTCCCTCTCCCATATTTCTTCCACCTCTCTGTACATCAGCCTGGAGTTCATTTTTGACTCTTCTTTTTCTTTCATCCTCTTTATTTTTTATTCACTCACCAAATCTTACATTATCAAAATATCTCTTTCACTTGTCCCATCCAAACGGAGCTTCTGTCACACCACTTCCCTCTCCCCAAATCTTCAAGTTCCCCAATGCCTCCTAGACGAAGTCCAAGTTCCTCGCTCTAGCCTTTGTATCCTGCCAAGCTCAGCCCTTTTCCCCTCTTACGTGAACCTCCCACTGACTCTAGAGTACAGTGTGCCCCCGACATCCTGAGATTCCTGCCCCATGATGCTCCTCGTGTTTAAAATTTCCAGCTCTTCCTTCTCATGTTTCCGTATCCACACTTTCGGGGTTCAGCTCAGGTGCAAGCACTTCGTGAAACAACCACTGACTATTCCAGCTCTGCAGATGTGCTTTCTTCTATGGACTTGCACTATATGTTTTCCCTCAAACACACATCACCCCAGCTCTGTGATTTAATTCTTTCATGTGGTCTGTGTTGGTATTGCCCTTGAAACGAGACTGTGAGGGAGGAATGGCCTAATTCCACTTTGTCTAGAACAGGGCTGGATATAGAAAAGCAGCTTGGAAATACTTGTTTAATAAACAACATATACAAATAGGAACCGCAACAACAATAAAACCTCCGTACGAATAACGGTTGTAGCCCTTTACCTGACTCAGCAGCCCTGCTTCAAATGCTATAGAAGATTGAAAGGCCATAACAAGTCTGTGAGCTGAATATTCCTCATCCCTGAATTACACAGGCAAAAAGTAGCTGATAAGGTATCTATGTGCTTTTATGGACTCATTTTCAACATCTGCAAAAAAATTAAAAAATGAAAGGCGGAGGAGGAGTTGAAGGAGGAGGAGGAGGAGGGGGAGGGGGGAGACGGAGAGGAGAAGCAGCAGCGGCAGTCCCCACCTATGCAGAAGTTAAATCTACAGAATTGTAAAATACATATTATATCACAGAATTTTCTTACTTCAATTTTCCATCATGTTTTGCATCTCTCATTGGTAAATTTAAAAATAACATTTAGGCAAGAATGCTAATAGCATTATGCTTAATTAGCAGACATAAAAGTATATCTGAATCATTTAATGTTCATTACATTATAATTGTAACACTTGCATAATCCTTGCTAGGAACTGTTTTAAGTGCTAGGGACACCCAGAAGATAGTCTCTCTTCAAGAAGCTCACTCCAGGGACTTCCCTGGTCGTGCAGTGGTTAGGAATCCGCCTGCCAACGCAGGGGACACGGGTTCGAGCCCTGGTCTGGGAAGATCCCACACGCCGCAGAGCAACTAAGTCCGTGTACCACAACTACTGAGCCTGCGAGCCACAACAGCTGAGCCCGCGTGCCACAATTAATGAAGCCCGCGTGCCTAGAGCCTGTGCTCCGCGACAAGAGAAGCCACCGCAATGAGAAGCCCATGCACCACAGAGTAGCCCCCGCTCACCACAACTAGAGAAATGCCACACACAGCAACGAAGACCCAACACAGCCAAAAATAAATAAATAAAATAAATAAGTTTATATTAAAAAAACAAAATAAGACTAAATTAAGAGAACGATTAAAAAAAAAAGAAGAAGCTCACTCCATAAAACTAACTACAAAACCAACAATAATCCAATACGATGATTGGTACATTCCAGGCATGAACCCAATACTGTGAGAGGAACACTGATGAGCCATCTGGAGTGGCCGAGCCCTAATATCCATGATGCAAATGGAGGCAGTGAGACCGAGGGGGTAGGTTGAGGTAGACCACGAAGTCTGTAATGCTCCCAGGAAGGGGGGTGAAATGCAAACACAGTGTTTGAGAAAGAACTCTGTCTACTTGGAGGATGAAATGGAAATGGTGCATTGAGTCGGACAGACAATTTGCAATAACTCAGGTGAGGAATAAGGAAAATCTGAACTAAGACAACATCGATGGAAACTAAAAAGTTGGAAAAACAAATTCATAATAGCAGCAATCAGTAGGTTCACACATAAAGATTCTTTCCCCACTACAGCAGGGAGCAGAAGTGTTCAAAGAATTTATTCTCCTTAGACTCTTACTTGCTGTTGCTATCACTATTATTCCAAAGTCTGATGGATGAAAGGATGAGAATAGTGACTCCACATATTGAGAACACAAGTTGGCAATATTGTTAACTTTCACTCATGACTTAGGGTGAAAGTCAAGTCACCTCATCACATTCCAGCCACCACTCATCCCAGTTCTTAAAAGGATGTGAACTTAAAGGAAGTTAGTCTCCTTTGCGGGACTGCTTCCAATAAGCACTTTTTCTGGTGAATGTGGGAAAGGGTACAGATCTGTTACATTTCACCCTTTTCATGTAGGTGCATAAAATAAAATTTTAAAAATGAATTAGCACAATGAAAGAGCTTAATGCCTTTCCTGAACAAAGATATTACAGAGATATTGAATAGTTGCAGAGATTCTTTGAACATATGCCATATCACACAGATAAGCATTTTATTTCCTCATTTGGAAAAGATGAAAACTCAAGACAATGATTATAGTAATATCTTAAAGATATATAGTACTATAAAAATTTTCTAAGCACTGTATATATTTAATCTTACTTGGTCCTTAACAGGTAAGGAAATTGAGGTCCAGAATATTTAAGCGATTGCCAATTAACAGAAAAGGACAGACTACAACCCAGATGTCCTGATGTTCAGGTGTCAACTTTCAGGTGTCCTGGAAGCAGCAACTCTCTCTAGAATTAGGGTTCTTCCAAAGTACAACGGGAGGTCAGGGCTGGTAAAATCCCTTTCTCTGTTTGTATATAATTATTATAGTACTTCCTAAATAATACTCCTTATAGTTTCAGTGAAAGTAACAAAAAGCATTTTGTGGTTTATTATTCATGCTAGATTTCTCTGGATATTCAAAATGGATTACTAAAAAAAATTAGGTCTTGTCAATTGTACTCATTCTTCAGTGGTTATTTCTGTACACAAAAGTGCTCTCAATTTTATGATGCGATCTGGAAGAAGTTCAACAACACATTGTTAATACTCTACTGCTACAAAATAATTTTAAAGCTCCATGGGAATTTAGATTTGCACAAGTCATTAGGATGTGACCTTTCCCTTAGATTTCTTATTTTAGGATCAACTTAACATGGTATTTCCCCAGTGGGAACTGTTGTACTTCCTTCGCAGATAAGAAAAATAGCAATCACAAATTATAGTGAGTAAACTTAGGGAAACATATATTTCTGTGATGCAGATGAAACCGAAATCATAAAAGGGGGCCACACGACTTATTCCTTGGGTTTGAGAGGAAAGCCAAGTGGCTTGCTAACAAAAGAAAACAAGTCATGCCATTATGGTATTTCCCTGAAATTTATACCTAATTGTTTGTCCCAGCTACCAAGTCTTATGACTTTTAAAGATTATTAAAGATGTTTACGTCACTAAATTTCCTATGTCCTGTCTACTGGGAGTATAAAAGGTTAAAAATATCAAGTTTTTAATAATTTAAATGATTTCAGATCACAGGATCTGGACTGAAGGACAAGGAGTTCATAAGTGTGAAGAAAAAAAAAATCAAAACAACAACTAGAATAACACAGAGATCACAGTTGCTTCACATTATGGTCCATGGAATAATAGTGGCCTCCAATGTTTGAGCTCTTACTATATGATACTGTGGCAGAATTTATGCACATTATTGGTAACATATGAGTTACTGGGAGTATCCAAAGAATCGAGCATACTACAGCTAGGACTGCAGAGCTCATTATTGGCAATTTTTTTTAAAAAGGTAAACAAAATCATCAAAGGAGAGATTAGGAAGATGTACACTTTTCCTGCCAAAATCAATAATTTTACACACTGTTAGTTCATGAAAACATTAAAATTAAGAAATTACAAAAAGATTAAAAAGAATGAAAGTGTGGTTATAAATGAAAATCAAGTAATCGCCAAAAGTAATTTTTTGTATCCTCTTCTATCAGACATTTGTACAGTAGGTTTTAATAAAAGTACTACTTGAGAACAAACACTGCTTTATTGAAATTATTACTCAAGAGTCTCAAATAATCAAACCCCTCCCCCACCATGCATTCTTCAGTTTAACAAACTGTTAATATCACAGAATTTCTTTTAAGCTTAATTTTTAGGAATGAACCCTCTACATTTTATAACAGTGACTCATGTTTTTAAGTAAAGATAGTACTCACTGTGATCGACTTACATGTTTTTCCAGAAGATATTTATTATACAGTTTAGACACAGCTAGGTTTTAAAATATTGCTTTTGAATGAAAAGATACTTTAGAAATCATTTATCACAACCCCTTAGTTTTATAGACAGTGAGGGTCAGGGATAGCTGTGTATTTACTTTCTCAAATATCACATACACATATTTAAAAATCTATGTATATGTGTTAAGAACTGGAAGGCAACTTGTAGAAATTAAAATAGTTTCAATAAGGATGTTAAGATTATAGATAATTTTTTTGTTTAAAATGTTTATTGTTGTTATTACGTTGCTTATTTGATAGCAAGAAATACAATACACTGCATTGTAGTTAAAAGCTGTAATCTCTATTTCATGTCATTAACTGTAACACTTAACCCCCAAATGAAAGTTCAGAATAAAAAGGAAAAACAAACACCCATAATCTTTTTTCTATTCATTGTACATTTTAGCCATATGATTTTGCATTTTAAAATTTTCTCTTATCATTGTATCTTTATTCTAAAATTACTATTCACCTCAAATATTTAAACCGCAAATTATAAATATTTGATTGAAATAAATCCTTTAACAAAATTGATTTGTATCCTTCTCTCTGGATGTGCTACTTTGTTAAACCTTCATTTCTGCAAGCAATCATTCCTTTATAACCGCTAGCAACATGCAGACTTAAAGGCCATAGGGACCTGCAGCACAGGTTTTAAATTTGATTTAAATTTGGTATAGCCTCAAGAAATAATCTGCAATTTCATTGCAGCCAAGTTGGTTTTTTCCTAACCCAAAACATAAACAACACCCCCATCACAATCCAAAAAACCAAAAACTACCCAAAACCCCATATTATGCTAATATCTAAACAACTGGTGAAAACTCCTCACTCTCCACCCTCATTCCGCTGTCAAACACACAGAGCCAGAGCTAAATGATAATAGATTTAAATGAACAGAAATCATTTAAACATACGCTTTGGAAATATGTTTTGGTTCATTTTGCTACTAATATATCCTCAAAGCAATGTGAAATGCCATAAAAATGAATAATGCAGGAGTAATATAGTTGCTCAAACCCTTTAACATAGAAACTCCTCTTAAAGCAATTTATCTGAAGAAAATGATTTTTTAAAAAGTGAAATACGTGCATGAAGATATTCACTATATGTAACTGTGTAAGAATAAACAGTAATTGTATAATAATAAAAAATTAGAAGCCACCTGAAAACTGGCTTAGTAAATTCTGTGATATCACTAATATGGACTACCGTGTTGCCAATATGACATCTGAAAGCCAGGTAAAAAGGAACAAAGACATGTAATCTAACAGTGAAAGAAGCAGAAATGCTCCATATACTGTAACTGTTAGTAATTAAAACATGTATACAGGTCAACCAGAACTGAAACTATACAGAAGTTAGAATAGTAGTTTACGTGTGATTAAGTGTGGTCTTTTTATTTTAAAAGATATTTTCACAGCTTTTCAGTAACAAAAACGTCTTAAAAGAATTTAATGTAAAATGAAACAAACCCAAGGGCCCAAATTCAAAGTCATTTATCTGTCCCAGTTCCTAATCTTATTTCTGTTTGTACCACCTCCCCACCTTTAATATTTTAGAACCCTATCTATGTTCCAGTCCTGCAGCCCTGAATTCATACATAGCAGCATAGCTAAGCAGAGAGTTTATTTACAGAGGGCAGGCCTGAACTCTGCATGTGAGCACATACAGAAAACGATAAAGATCGTCGTGTCCTATTAGTAATTTACAGAATTGTGATTTGCTCCACCCAGTACACCTATAATTGAATTCCTCAGCCATAAAATCATTGGGACCAAACAAGTTCAGATATCTTTTATCTAAGCCCTTTTTTCCTCCCTTACCATCAGTTAACATATTTCTTATGGGGCTTTTCTTCTTTTTATAGATTCATTTGTCTTAGTTATAAATTAACCCACAAGCAACTCTCCCAACCACCCAGCTCTACTGTTTCCTGTGTACCAGGTTCCTTTTCTACTTGCACTATTTATGATATAGGGGCCATTTAAACTGCCGGTTGGTAAATGATGTCCAGGAAATCATCTCTAGATTTTTAACAAAGATTCCTCCTAAGGAGAAATGCTCCCAAGCAGAGATTCTCCTCAGAGCTGGGCACCCTGGAAGGAAATGGAATGGAACTGCTGAAGACTTCTATTTCTTTTTCACTTCTTAAAATTGTGGTAAAAGAGACATTACATAAAAATTGACCATTTTAAGCATTTAAAAATGTACAGTTCTGTGGCATTAAGTACCTTCAGACTGCTGTGCATCCATCCAGAACTTTTTCATCTTCCCAAACTGAAACTACGTTCCCTTGAAACACTAACTCCCCATCCCCCACTCCTCCCAGCTCCTGGTCACCACCACCCTACTTGCTGTCTCTATGAATCTGACTATTTTAGATGCCACTTCTGTTTTTTCTTGTTTCGCCTAGAGTGTGTGAACTAGTGTAGTTTCCAAAATTGGTTGAACACATAAGAGAGTTGCCGGCAAAAACCCTTCAGGGAAGAACTCTTAAGACTCAGCATTTTGTTTTTCATGCGCAAACGCTTGAATTCAGACCAAACACTCATTTCCAGACGCCAAAGTACATAATTGCTCCTTACTTGGTCTTTCAAGAGTTTGGTCTTTTGACTTATCTCTTTTTTTTCAAGTTAAACTGATTTTCAAATCAAACTTAATACAGCTATTGATTTCCTTTAAGAATCAAAGTTCCCTTAGTACTGCTTATATTCACAGAATTTCCCAGACATTTTACCTAAAAACAGCATGACCTTCTCTCATCTTCACCATTCAAATACAAGGCTACTAATTCTAAGTGCTTGTTCAAATGTTGTCCTGGGTAAAGAAGACTGGTGGACCAAGAGATCATGAATGAAATCTAAAGACTTGGTTTGAACACTGAAATCACACCCTGACCGTCACCAACTAAAAATTTTGCTCAGAGGTGCTCTGTGAGGACTCAGAGCCTAGTGGGTTTTTTTCCCCACTCACAGGTTTTCTGGGGGCTGGAAGTGAGTGGCTGGAGAACTAAGTGGAGAGCAAACCTGTGGAGGTGAGGATGGCTCTGTGTATGGACAGGATTAAGAAACAGCTCAAGGAGTATCCTTTATGAGAAGAATGTTCTAAGGTTGGCAAACAAACAGAAACTCACTCTAAAAATCAGTAAAAGTCTAACGAGAATGATTACTGAGTGACTCCAATGTAACTTTTAAAGAACTTTTCATCTTGAAATAATTTGAGGTTTACAGAAAAGTTGCAAAGATACTGGAGACAATTCCCACGTCACTTTCACCGGGCTTCCTACTGTTAACATTTTGCAACCACAGCCCAATGAGGAAAACTAATAAATGAAAACTGGCACACTACTATAAACGGCTTTATCTGGATTTCACCAGTTTTTCCACTCATGCCCTTTCTCAGTTCCAGGACCCAATCCAGGATCCCATATTGCATTTTGTTGCCATTGCTCCTCATCTCCTCTAGTTCCGCAGTCTTTTCTTTTCCTTTTGTTTTTTTTTTTTAAAGTGGCTTTATTGAGGTATAGTTGACATACAGAAAAGTGCACATATTTAATGTATAGTTCCCCAGATTTTTCTTGTCTTCCATGCCCTTGACGCTGTTGAAGAATGCTGGTGAGGTATTTTGTAGAATGTCTCTCTATTTAGATTGGCCTAACATTTTCTCATGATGCAACTGTCGTTATGAATGTTTGGGAAGAATACTGAAGACCTGATGTGCCCTTTTTGGGGGTATATAAGCTCAATATGTCTTAGTACTGTAGATATTAACCTATTAACCTGGATCACTTGGTTAAAGTGGTGTCTGCCAGGATTCTTCTGCTTAAACTTACTACTTTTCTCTTTGTAACTAATAAATATTTAAAGGGAGATGCTTGGAGGTTCTGTCCATATTCTGCTCCTCCTTTCACCTTCTAATCTGAGTATTCATCAGTGGGTCCTGCCTGTAGCAGTAACTGCTGCTGAGGTTCTCTGATGGCAATTTTCCATCTCCCTTATTCCTTTAACATTTACTAATTTAAATTCTTCTGTAAGGAAAAGTTCTCGTCCTTCAATTTATTCATTCAGTCATTTATTTATATCAGTATGGAATCATGTATACATATATTTTATTTGGGGGGTTATAATCCAGTGCTATAGTTTTTAAAAAATTTTTTATATTTATCAAATATATTTGATATTATATATATTTATATCTATCAAATTATTTATATTTATCAAATTATTCCAGCTTTGGCCATTGGGAGCTGGAATAATTTGAACAATAAAATAAATAACTATAGTACTGGATTTTAATTCCCCAAATAAAGTATATAGGCATGGGCATTGGATAAATTAAGCTACTTTCTCCTTTGTGACCTGGGATCATAGTTGCATGGCCTACAGAGAATCAGGAAAGATATTTTAATTTTTCTCTCAATTCAATTACAAGTAACACATGAACCTAATATAATGTACTTGTATTGAGACTTATTTCTAAGGATTTGTGTTATTTCTCAACCCCTAAGTTTGTTTTGTTTTGTCTATCTTCGTTTTGTCTTAGTCAAATACGTTACTGTGCTTTCCTTCCACTGACTGGTAAATTATACAGTAGAAAGTATTCTGATAGTCAAAATAAAAGCTCTCTAAGAAATTTTACAATAAAATACTATGAAGCATTTGCATGTTCTTTAAAAGAGACCTTTCTAAATACAAATTTAGTACAATAAATTCTGAGTTTACCTACCGTTAAAGGGCAACTCTTGTTTAAGGAAATGGCCTTCTTGTATGTCTGTGGCTTTGAGTTGGCTTCTTTCAAATCTGAACAATTAAAAAGAAAAAACATTTTTAATATACACACATATTCAAAATTTTTAGACAACCTAGGATACCAAAATGTACAAGCACAAATGAATGTATTTTCTCTGTTGGATTTCATCATGACTGTTGGCTGTCCCTGAGCTTAGAATGCTTTGTATTCTCTAGAAGCAACCAACAGACTGACTTGTACATCATTCAGGGCTGGAGAATCTTCCTGAAGAGACATGGATTAGATTCATTTTGCCTACTCTCCTGTTCTGTCACTGATCATGAGTCAGGGTCCTTTGTCTCATCCATCTTTTATGTCAAATTAATGAAGACACCTACGTTGGGCAGACTTAAGAAAAACTAGATTTTAAAAGGGTTAGTAACGTCAAGAGATAGAGGACTGATAAAATTTATACACAGCAAAGATTACATTTATGAAAATATACTCATTCTAGAGGGCACATGGCTGTTAAGCCTAAGGTAAAAGCGTCACAACCATTTAGGGACAGTAGATACAGCACATTTCACGGGGACCAGATTTTTAAAGGAAGATGCAGAGAGCAGATTATCTGAGTAACTATGTCAAAGGTCTAAGGATGTGTATCCTTGGCTCTTACGAAGGGCTCAGGGATCCTAGAATAGCTGTACATTTCGTAAAGACAAAACAGTACCCAGGGCCAAAGGCTTATCATCAGGGCCTTCAAAGTCCCAACATCCAGACCCAACATTCTGCACAGTCTAACCTACCCAAAATTCTAATTTTTTTTCTTTTTTAATGCTGCACCTTTCCACTTGGAATTTGCAAAACCTATTCTATTACCCAATGCATGGGTACCGTAGTGGATCGTGAATATAAAATGTTTTCCCATTTTGTTATTTCTACTTTGAAAGAATATAAACTACAGCCCAATGTATTTTGTTTGATTCTTTGTTTCACTCACACTGTTTAGTACTGTTGTTTGGAAACTGAAAACCTCCTAATGAACTCAACAATACGGTAACAATTTTGTTTTCATAATGGGGCATATTCTTCTATAGAAAGAGCTAGCTTGTCAGGGTTTTAGACCTGTCTGCTTTGCTTTTTGACTGCTCATCTGTATCACAGCAGTTTACTCTCCATGTGAAACAAACACTCTTTCATTTGTTAGTCAAAAATGAAAGGAGTACCCACATCAAACCTGTCCATTACATATAACATGCATAGCGCATGAGAAACAACTTTATAATGGATTACTATTTAGACTTTTTTCACCTTTAAGTCAACAAAAAAGTGCTTAAATATGTGAAAACAAAAGGAAAGAGTATTAATAAAGAAAAATTTGAGCAAAATCTCTATCTGAAAAATTAAATAATGTTGACTACAGGGTAAGATTAAGCCATAGTAGCTTTTCTTGACACTCATTCCAATTTCTCTTTGAAATACATATGAATTCACTAAGAAATAGACAGCAAGAAAGAGACAAGACAAAGTTAAGATTTCTGGAAACTGCTATGTATTCCTAGCTTGTAGCCCTAAGAGTTGGATCAAACAGAAAACGGGACCAGTTTCTGTGATTTTCAAAGGCAGACAGAATCTATAACCTTTCCTAAAACCCCCTCCCCCAGTAACATCAGTAATCTTTCTGTATCCATTCAGAACTGCACTGTACCATAGAAGGTACCATTTGCAGGCATAAAATATAATAAGTAGGGCAGAAACAAGATCCATTCTGGGGGCAGTATATATCAAGTATTACAGTTCTTTCATGTTCCCCATCTGGTCAGTTAAATACAGACTGGTTTACATTCATTAGTTTATAAATCCTTCTACTCATTAATATAAGCCAGAGAACCAGGCTGTGAAGAGAGCAGACAAGCCCCTCACATTGCAACAAAACCCACACTAGACAGGGTCTGTTCTACTCATCCAGCTTTTTAATATCTGAGATAGGCTTTTTACCAGAATCTAAGTAGATAATAATGCAAGCCAGAGGGAAACTTACTATATTTGTCTGAAATGGTATAAATGGTAAAACTTGACTTAAGAAATAGGAAAATAATTAAAAATGAAAACGACTGAAAACTTATCAAAGATTTGCTTCCCCAAGAAGCTCTGGGGCTAGATAACTTTATAGATACATTTTTTTCAAGGAAGAAATAAGTTTCTTGCCACATAAACTGTTCCTGAGTAGGAAAAAAAAAGAGTGACCAAATTAATTTTTCAAAACCTAACAAGACAAAATAGTTAACAAGGTAACCTAACAAGAAAGATACCTAACAAGAAACAAAAAACCTCACAAAATACCAACCGCACTTATTAATACTGACTTACAAGTAAAAATAAAATGCTAATGAACGAATGCAATAGTATACTAAAAGAATAAACCACCATAATCAAGTTGGATTTATCTCAGAAAGACAAAGAAGATTTAATATTGGAATACGTATTAAAATAATGTGTTCCAGCACTAGGTTGAATTTTAAAAGAAACCACATGACTATTTCAAGAAATACAAAAGAAAATACTCAATAAAATTCAACATTCATTCTTGAAAATATTTCCTTAAAGAACTAAGAAACTTTAATAACAAGAATATTAATCTCAAACTTACAACCAATATCATCTTAATTGTGAAATATTATAGCAGCATCTCCCAAAATATGTTCTATAGATAACTAGATTCTTTAAGATTTTCCAATGGAAAAGCTTCCACCACAAGATGAATTTGCACATGTTGTTCACATTTGGAGGTTAGTAAAGTACATTAGCATTGTATATGCTCAGTAAGCCCCACAATTAGAAAAAAAACAGTATCAACAATAACAATCTGCTTAGCTGTTTAACTCATTAGTTCTCAAACTTATTTGAGCATTTCTTTTCTCACTTTCCGTTATTTCACTCCTTAACCCACTTCACTGCGGCTTTTGCCACCCACCCTTCTACTGAAACTCAAGCAAAAGTGACAGGTGGTCTCCTTTTTGCTAAATCCATTAGACTTCTCTTGATTTTCATTCTATTTGCCCAATTGTGTGCTGGTAAGTGTTTAACAACTGGCTCTCCTTGCAGGAAGAATGCTCTGGTTTGTAGTGTTTGCTAATTTCTGTGGTGTAAATACTCCCACGGTGACTGACATAGGGCCATCAACATGACAGCAGAGTCCGGCAGAGCTGGGGCAGCAAC
Organism: Stenella coeruleoalba; assembly: GCF_951394435.1. NCBI lineage: Eukaryota > Metazoa > Chordata > Mammalia > Artiodactyla > Delphinidae > Stenella > Stenella coeruleoalba. Next base: position 99,959,236 of record NC_137156.1, on the reverse strand, counting down.
AGCATATTACATGGTATCCCCACCTCACAGATGCAATCCACACCAACACCTCATTGATGTAAAATAATCAGGAAGCAATGCAGTTGGTGTGGTTACTACCTCTGTTTTTATCATAACTTGTTTCACTGCTCGTATATACAATCTAACTTTTAACAATGGCTGTGGATAACAGTCGGCTCACAAAAATCCTAAAAATTTAACAATTGACTTTCACAGGCCAGTCTGAGCTGGCTCCAGCACCGCCATCTCTGCCTCTGCATCATTTGATATTCTGTGTATCCTCTACTCTTGAGACTGTCTCCTCCCTTTGCTGCCTAGTGACCAGTTACTTTGAATTCTTATCCTAACCCTATGACTACTACGTTAGTCCTTTTTCTTGGTACCTCTTCCTCCTGAGTTCTTCGATCCTATGTGTTCTGCAAGTTCCTTCTTGGCCTCACTCTTACCCATAAACATATCTACTTGCTTACAGCTTCCAAATCTTCATCTCTAACCATGTCTTCTCTCAAGACTTCTAAATCTGTATTTCCAATTTTTGGGGAACACCTCTCCCTGAGTTTCTTCAGGAACCTCAAACTCAACAATTCCTAAGCTGGCTACCCATCTCCTCCCTCTGAAGAATTAAAGACACACAATCCAACACATATTGGACCACTCCTCGCTCCCTGCTAGATGAAAAGGTGTTCTAATCTCTACTCCAGCCTTGCAAAGTACATTCAAGGAAGCTCAGTTCATAACCATAGGCAACACTTCTCACATCCCTTTCCCCCTTCCCTTCGACTTTTCCACACCCCACACTTTCCGAAGTGTCACCTTCAGCAAAAGCCCTCCCACTCAACACTTCCTCCATTCTCAGCCCAGTAATGTCATAATCTCTCCTTCTTCTCTTTCCCAGCACTTTATGACATAGGGCAACTCAAATCTCCTCCAGCTTTTCATGTCCAGGCCCTTTCTTCTCATTCTCCAATACTTCAGCACAAAAATCTAGGAACTGACCTTGTAAAATCAACTTTTCTAAGGGTAGGGGAAACGGGTTTTGTGCTGTCAAATGAAAATTCTCTTTGGTGCATTGGGGGAAGGTGAAAGTATATGAACGCTCCCAAACGACTAATTTTTATCCCATTGAACTAAATACATGGGTCTCCCACTAACCCCGCAAATCGCTGATTGATTCCCTTAGAAGCCAGAGTCAAGATGAGCCAATCACATCCTTCCCTAGATTTTTACAACATGCATACAAAATTGGTTATTAAATTGACATCTATATCCTGAGGTGGCAAAATAAAATGACTTCATTTGAATTAAGAGGAATTTAAGAGAAAGAGAAAAATGAAAATAAAGAATCTCCCAAGGGTGGTCGGTTTTAAGTGACAGTGGAGTTACTGAATTGAATATAAGGTAAAGATTTGGTGATCTAACTTACCTTGTCACAAGTAACCAGAATAAGTACTTTCAAGTTGCTTACCGCTTACATGACACATAAACGGATTTGCAGTGAACCAGAACAACTAAAAGCTTGGATCTAATCCATGGTTACATCTGAATACGGTTACACGTGTGTAGATATAATTGTTAATTGTGGAATGGTGCTGGTAGTATGGGGTAGAGTGGAATGGTGCTGGTAGTATGGGGTAGAGTTATCTCGTTCTCTGGCAAGTTACATAATGGAAAATTAGACTCTTGCTAAAGTGTGCAAGACAGGGTGGCTGGGTTCAGGCTGCTTGAGTTCAAATCTTAGTTTTATCACCTGGCAGGTTATTTTTACCTCTCTGTGTTTGTTTCTTCATCTGCAAAATGGAGATAATAGTGTATACCTTTTACAGTTTGTTGGAAGAATAAAACGAGATAATGTACATAATGTGCTTAAAATAGAGCCTGATACAGAATAAGTGCTCAGTAAATATTAACTATGACTATCAATTGCTAGGCTACTTTTTTGTGCTTGAGATAATTAAGAAAGAGTCCTTTAGAAGGATGGGTAAATGACAGCTTAGCTGAGGATTTAAACTGTGGAGTAGACTGAAGTGTAAACTGAACTGGAATAAAGCATTCTCTAAGCATGAAATCCTATGGTTACATTTATAAATCAATCATAAACTAAGTTATCCTAATGAGTAATATTACTCCAAAAACTCATGATACCTATTTAGGATTAGGAAGTCGAATGAAACGGTAGATTTGAAATTAAAAAGAAACAATTATGGGGCTTCCCTGGTGGTGCAGTGGTTAAGAATCCGCCTGCCAATGCAGGGAACACGGGTTCGAGCCCTAGTCCAGAAAGATCCCACACGCCGCGGAGCAACTAAACCCGTGCACCACAACTACTAAGCCTGCGCTCTAGAGCCCGTGAGCCACAACTACTGAGCCCGCATGCCACAGCTACTGAAGCCCGCACGCCTAGAGCCCGTGCTCCGCAATGAGAGAAGCCACCGCAATAAGAAGCCCGCTCACTGCAACGAAGTAGCCCCTGCTCGCCGCAATTAGAGAAAGCCTGTGTGCAGCAACGAAGATCCAACGAAGCCAAAAATAAATAAAACCCTGGTGGCGCAGTCGTTGAGGGTCCGCCTGCCGGTGCGGGGGACGCGGGTTCATGCCCCGGTCCAGGAAGATCCCACATGCTGCGGAGTGGCTGGGCCCGTGAGCCATGGCCGCTGAGCCTGCGCGTCCAGAGCCTGTGCTCTGTAGCAGGAGAGGCCACGGCGGTGAGAGGCCCGCGTACCGCAAAAATAAATAAATAAATAAATAAATAAAATGAATTTATTTTTTAAAAAAGGCAACAATTATTTGTGGAGCTTCTGATATTTGTTAGCAGTGTTCTAAGCACTGGGGATAATGAACAAAACAGACTAACATTCCAGCTCTTGTGTAACTGTGTAAATAAAGATGTAATAAAAAATATTAGATGGTGTTAAAGGATCCATATGCTATATCTGATATATCTACCATGTGGAAGAAAAGAGGAACTAAGGTTGTTAAAGACAATTAGGAATTCTTTCAACAAGCTACTGTGCTTTACTAAAGTTTATGAATTAAGGTCTATTGATGCCCTTCTCCAAAAATGAGGATTAGTGATTCACTAATTTTTTAAAAAATCAGTTGAAATCTAGTTATAAGTGATAAACAATTTTATTTTGTCTCTGAAATAGCAACATAAGCATTTTGCTCATGTTACATTCAGAGTAAAAAATCGCTAATGTACAACATGGTGACTATAGTTGATAACACTGTATTGTATAATCAAAATTTGCTAAGGGAGCAGAACTTAAATGTTCTCACCAAAAAAAAAAGAGAGAGACAGAGAGAGAGATTTGCAAGGTGATGGATGTTAATTAGCAAATGGAGGGAAGTCTTTCACATTGCATATGTATTTCAAGCCACCACAATGTATAGTTTAAATACTTTACAATTTTACGTCAATTATACCTCAATAAAGAAAATAATCCCTACTTCCTTATTTGATTAGTAGATTAAAATACATTTCATTTCCATACTATAGTTAGAGACCAAACCAAAAAAAGAGATATTAGGAATTGGGAAACCGGAAAAGGAAGAGGGCAATCGGAGGGAGAGAAACAGAGGCAGAAAAGGAAGGAAAACAAAGAGACAGAATATGGGAAACACCAAGAATGAAAAAGGGGAAAAAAGGTGTGAACAAGAGGGAATAAAAACAGAGCTAGAGAAAGAATTGAGGGGCAGAGGGAGGCAGGAGGCAGCAAGGAGGAAGAAGACGGGAGAGGAGAGGCTCCGAAACCAGAGTCAGAGGAAATGACGTTTCCTGTTTTAGCTCAGCGGCTCACTGTGGATACAAGCATCAGAAAGTCATCACTGGTGTTTTAAATACTGTGCAAAAATTAAGAAGCCACCATAATTATTGAGCCAAAAAGTGTTCACATCGGTAATTACATAAGGATGTTGCCTTCAGCAAACTGTTTTTCTCTAAACTCACATTTTCCCTACTTCTGTGCCTGTGCTAATAGTAGTTTCCCATGTGAAATGCTTTGTCCACCATCACCCCACGTTCAATGAACAATATTCAATAAATATTTATTGGGAGTTACCTGGTGGCGCAGTGGTTAAGAATCCGCCTGCCAACGCAGAGGATACGGGTTCGAGCCCTGGTCCGGGAAGATCCCACATGCAGCGGAGCAACTAAGCCTGTGCACCGCAACTACCGAGCCTGTGCTCTAGAGTCCGCGAGCCACAACTACTGAGCCCACGTGCCACAACTACTGAAGCCTGCGCTCCTAGAGCCTGTGCTCCACAACGAGAAGCCACCGCAGTCAGAAGCCCGCGCACCACAACGAAGAGTAGCCCCCACTCACTGCAACTAGAGAAAGCCCGCACGCAGCAACGAAGACCCAATGCAGCCAAAAATTAAATTAATTAATTAATTAAAAAATATATTTATTGAGTACCTACTATATGCCAGGCACTGTTCTAGGAACAGTTTGAAATGTTACATAGATTATAATGAAAAATATCAGCTGTTTCAATAATACACAACGAAAATGAGCTATTTTAACAAAACTGTCTACTAGGCTTGAGGTGAAATGAATTTTTTCTTCTGCAGCTAACGTTTTTCTCCACCAGATACCATTGGCACTAAACCAGTCCTTATGAAAATCATGTCCCTTATTGAAGTTAAAAGCATTCCAGCATTTCCCCCCAAATATGGTAAGGCTATCACTCCTATAGGAGTCGAGTTCTCTGGATCTTCCCAAGTACAATTAATCTGTGATGATTTTAGCTGCTAAAATGTTGAAGCCTGTAATAACTAAGTGAAATAAGTTGAATAATAAAAGTTATTTGAACTTTCACCCACATCAAAATGGAATCCCAAAGACATTCCCCAAATGGGTAGCCATGCCTGGTCTTGTTCAACCTTGGCGTTACATTGAACAAATGATTTAGAATCACGTCAGCAGCCTGTGATTTACGTAACTCACTTCTGCAGAAATTCACGTTGCTTGTGAAAAACATCATATGGAAGAGGAACTTACTCCAAATATGACAATTGGAAATAAATGAACGCTGAGAAGGCATTAGGGAACAGTACTTTCTTTAAAAAGAACTGTGGAACTAACTGCACAGATATGTTTAAAAATCAAATTTGCATTCAAATTTAGGGAAATGTAGTTACCCGTATGATGAAAATGGTCGTACACATTGGTGTTCCAATAAGGTCAATTAAGAAAGAAATAGGAATGTAATCTGCAAAAATGCTGAATCACTACTCTGTACAACTGAAACACACAATCTTGTAAATCAACTACACTTTCATTTAAAAAAAGAGAAAGAAATATGTTCTCTAAGTTAATGTTGTAGAACAGGAAATCAGCTTAAAGTTGGAAGGGACTTTATAAGCTCCCTAATTCATTTCTTCTATCAAACAAGACTTCTTAACAGATGGCCGTTCAGATTCTGCATGAATCTCTACTGACAAAAGCACTTACTTCCTCACAAGGCAGCCTTCCCCACCGTTGGACAACTGTAGTCATTAGAATTCTTTCCTTATCCATTCACCTGTCGATAGACACTTAGGTTGCTTCCATGTCATGGCTATTGTAAATAGTGCTGGAATGAACACTGTGGTACATGTCTCTTTTTTTCTTTACACTGAGCTCATGTATGCCTCCCTTTAATTTCTAGCAATCCTTCGACAAGGGCTGTCTATGACCCAGGAGCTCCATAAGGGAAGGGACCAGTCTGCCTTGTCACTGCTCTTGTCCGGAGCCAGCACGACACGTGGCACAAAGTACCATAAAAATGAGCCATAAACATGAGTAAATGGCTGATGACTGCCCTTATAGGACCCAGTCAGTAAGTCCAGTCCATTTGTCCTTTAGGGGAGTGGAGCTCTACTGGGATGAAGGCATTTGTTTTTTTCAGTCTGTTGTGGATACTTTTATAAAATGTAAAACCATGTGCCTAAATGTCATGAGAATATAAACTTTTTTTTCCATTAATGATGTTTTTCATTTCTTTTTTTTTAATTGAAGTATAGTTGATTTACAGTGTCGTGTTAGTTTCAGGTGTGTACACCTGAAAAGTGATTCAGTTATACATAAATATATTCTTTTTCAGATTCTTTTCCATTATAGGTTATTACAAGATACTGAATATAGTTCCCTGTGCTATATAGTAGGTCCTCGTTGGTTATCTATTTTATATACAGTAGTTTGTATCTAGTAATCCCAAAGTCCTAATTTATCCCCCCCTTTCCCCTTTGGTAACCGTAAGTTTGTTTTCTAATATAAACATTTATAAATGCTTATCCTCAAATCTGCACTTACCTCGTGCCAAGTCAGTAACTAGGAGTGTGTGTGGAGCACATCAGTGCCTAAACTGTCCTCAGAGGCCACTCACTGCTTCGCAACATCCCTCTCACTTTCTCTCTCTCTGTTCCGACAGGCCCTCTTCATGTTATGTCCAGATTTTGCGATAGCCTCCTAGCTGCTGGCCCTGCACACTACTGCCAAATTAATCTTCTGATTAAATCATCTCACTCTTCTCCTCAAGACCTGGAATCTCAACACTCCTTACCAGATAAAACCCACACTCCTTTGCCTACATTCCAGACCCACTCTCATCTGACCTGAAATCTACATCTCCAATCACGTTTCTCACTCCTCACACAGACACACTACCCACTTCCAATGGGACGATCTCTGCAAAACGACCCCCCAACACACGCTTATTCTACTAGGCCAGGCTCCGTTTTCTTACACTGGAAATTCTTTCCCCCTCCTCTTAGGCCATCGCAAGCCCTGAACTTCTTTTGCCTTTAGGTAAAATTCACATTCTTAAAATTAACTATTTTAAAGTGTGTGATTCAATGATATTTAGTACATTCTTAAAGCTGTGCAACCGTCAACTCTATCAAGTTCAAAAACATTTCTTCACCTCAAAAGGAAATCCTGCACCCATCAGTCACTGCCCCTGCCCCCCACACCCTGGCAACCACCAATTTACTTTCTATCTCTACGGATCTGCCTAGTCTGGGTATTTCATATTAACAGAATCGTACTTGGATTCCTTTCTGTTTCTTTCCCTGTATATATATATATATTTTTTTTGTGGTACGCGGGCCTCTCACTGTTGTGGCCTCTCCCGTTCCGGGGCACAGGCTCCGGACACGCAGGCCCAGCAGCCGTGGCTCACGGGCCCAGCCGCTCTGCGGCACGTGAGATATTCCCGGACCTGGGCACGAACCTGTGTCCCCTGCATCGGCAGGTGGACTCTCAACCACTGCGCCACCAGGGAAGCTCTCCCTGTATATTTTTAAAGCCATTTTTCTTAAGGTTACCCTGTCAATCCCTCAGCTTTTGACGTCTAGTCCAACCCCCATATCCTCTACAGGCTTTCCCTGGATTTACCCTCCACTCCACACTGGTCTCGCCATTTTCTGAATTTTCGTAGTGCTTGTTTTCTGCCTTCTTTAGTTTAGTCTTTAATCACATAGTGCTTTGAATTTTTGGTTAACTGCTTCAACGTTACCCCTTTTTGATTCATGTAGATTATAAACTCCTAGTCCTAGGAGCTGTGCTGTCTCCCTTTGTGCCCAGAACCTACTGAAACTGTATGCAACTCACTGTGTCCGGATGTTTATGAATGAGGAGCAAGTTAAGGAAAGTGAAGTCTTGACCATCAGTGAGAGAGAGCTTCAAACCCATGTCAGTTCTTATCCTTCCTTCTATCATGCTCTCCTCCCTGCCATTGTGCTTCTCAGTGTTGTATGTATGGGTACGGGTCACCTCTTTGCTCTGGTAGGAGATGAACAGGTGTGGCTGCAGGAAGATGATGGCAGGGTGCCCAAGGGTGGAGAGGGTGCAAATTCCCTGCCTTGATCTCTTGCTAAGAGACTCCTACCTTCGTTCTACAAGCACAGATGAAGGTCTACTGAGAAAAGCGGGCATGCAGAGATGTCACAAGGCCACATAAAAAAAGGTTCATATATTTGCTTTGCTTTTATATGTACATCAGTTCCTTTGTCTGGTATTTTTGATTTGAAGTGGCTCATAAGTGTGTATCTATCTTGTAAAAGGAGATTAACTGTGAAACAATTATGGTAATACTTGTGATTCATACATGAAATCGCTAAGCGTATAATTATTTTATATATTAAAAACAAATGAATAGGTTAAAACTATGTAGTGTTTTATCTAACAATTGCCAAAAAGTTTGAAAGGGAACTGGTTTCATTTTGTGCATGAGTAGTAAGTCGAAGTAACATCTCGTATCACACATCCTTATGAACTTTTCTCCAGCTGTAGTACTAAACAGAATTTGTTACAGTTGCCACTGGAAGCCTCCAAGCAAGAAAATAAAACAGTGCTCTGGCCCTTAGGCCATTTAAAACCTGTTCTTCTGACCAGAACAAGTAAAAGATCCAACCTAGAATGCTGAAGGCTATAATTAACATTTTTTTCCCTTTCATATCCCATTTTGCCCGCTTTAGAAGAGCAAAATGGAAATTTCTTCTGGCATTAATTTCATATCATTATGTGTTATGAAAAATGTTAAATAAAATAGAAATAAACATTTTAGAGAGTAATTTAGGGAATTCCCTGAACATGTAGAAAACACTAGCACTGAGAATCCCACATTGAAAAAGCACAAAGTTGTCCTCGATATCCAACCAAGTTTAAAGTACTTATAAAGTACTGATAATGTGCCCAAGTCCCCTGTACTGTAGGCTGTGAATTAGGGAAGGTATGCAGGGCATATATATGTAAGTGGAATAAGAAGAATTACAACATTCATTCCTACTCTCTAGGAACTCACAATTTTGTTTACACAGAACTTGCACATAAAACTTATAAGACCTGACAGCAAACAAGCAGCAAATACAATGTGTGATACAGAATCTGGAGCGCATAAAATTACATTTCAGAGTAGATCTGCCTTCTAATTATGTTTTACTTCAGCTAAGATTAAAGTTAGTTTGCATTTTCTGAGTTCAAAAGCTGGTGGCCAGGGTAAATATTTCACACACATGTTGTATGACAAAGGAAATCAACCTGACATTTAAAGCTTAACATGCATAATAAGAACAAAATAATTGTGTATATGCGCTGTATTTTGTGAGGATTGGAGGTTATTCTAGCAGGCTTGGTCAAATACACATGAATTGGGACTTCCCTGGTGGTCCAGTGGTAAAGAATCTGCCTTCCAACGCAGGGGACGTGGGTTTGACCCCTGGTCAGGGAACTAAGATCCCACATGCCGCGGAGCAACTAAGCCCGTGTGCCACAAACTACAGAGCCCACGCGCCCTGGAGCCTGGGCGTCACAACTAGAGAGAGAAAACCTGCACGCCACAACTAGAGAGAAGCCTGCGCACCACAGCAAAGAGCCTGCGCTGCAATGAAAGACCCCGCACGCCTTAGCAAAGAGCTCGCAGACCGTAACTAAGACCTGACACAGCCAAAAAAAAAAAAAGAAAAAGAAAATAAATAAATATTTTTTAAAAAGGCATCACCATCTGTTGGGGATGGGCAGATGGCTGCACTTTATTAAAAAACAAAAAAACAAATACACAGGAATCGTGATATGGCCTAAAGACACAATGATGTCAATACGCTGTGTTCCCATCACTTAATTATTTTCTCAGCTTTCACTGTGTGGTTATTTGCCTGCCTAGTGCTAGCTGCTGGTTCCCCTACCCGGTCTGAAAGGCACCTGTCCCACCATCTATAAGGCCATGTCACCAGGTGGGCAGATTTTGTTTCCCGTATAAGGATATTTGGTGCTGAAAAGCAAGCAGTCATTTGATAAACGTTTATGGATTTTGAATAAACCATGGTCAAACCTGTAAAATCTGAAGGTTTTGGTTACAGCTGCATTGAAATGTACTTTAATAGTCCATGTCTATATATGAAAAAATTAATTCTTTTTAACTTCATATAAATTCCTTCAAAATCTATTTTCCTTATCATTTTTTCCCAAAAGTTTCATGCTGTTCAGGATTTCTCTCTAAGCGGTCAGTAATATATTTTCTGCGAATTTAAAAACAACTGAAATGGTAGTCAGACAACTGGACTGTGAATATAGAAGTTGGAAATAGCTATAATACTTAAATTGACCAAAGGATGGTCATTTGAAATAAGATCTGGGTCTCCCTTTACTCAAATATTATATTCCAGATATGTAAAAGTTCTAAATATGCTTTTAAAGGTAAGTAGCTAACTTTATTTCCCAGGGAAAAAAAGTTGTGTGTTTTTTTTTTCACTCGAATGGGATAGTCCCAGTGAAATTTGTTTTACATTTTTGTTAGGTGTAAATAACTTTTTTTTGTAAATAAAGTTAGGAACTATATTCACTTGGATAGTTAACCATTTAAATATATCCATTTTGAGAATATTATAAAATAAACCCCTCTGCAAAGTGAGTAAGTACCCTATCATTTGGATTTTCAAGAATAGTTAATAGCTTATTAACAAAAGATGCATTCCTACATCTTTTGCTAATAAACTTTACTACTGAGGGAGAAAGTAATATAGTAAATACATTATACATTATGTGTGATACATACTACATACATATAACCTAAAATACGTAATAATAAGAGATTTAGGAAAAATATTCAAGGACACAGGTTTTTCCCTACTTCACACATAACTGAAAGACAGCCACCTGGCTCCAGGCTGGCCTGGCAACGCTGCCGGGTCACAAGGCAGGGATTAGGCTATTGCTTACTCTTAGTCACCATCTCGCCCATTAACATCCTTGTTAAATCTAGATAACAATACTCATGAACGTCAGGAGGGATGTACTTGTCTGTCTTGTTCATTGCTTTATCCTCCTTCTCTAAAACAGCTCTCTGCACAAAGTAGGAGCTCAACAGATTTTGGTTGAAGAAGTTAAGTCTTCATTAAAAAGGAGCTTCTTCTCAGATTTGCTCTGGGGGGGTGGGTATCATCGCCAAGTTTGTGTTACCCACAAATTCTGAGAGCCATAAACTGAGTTTTGTTAGCTGAGGTTTGCCTTGGGCTGTATTGAGAATTAAATCATCAGAAATGGTAGGGGCAGGGGGTTTGGGGGGAAGCGAAAGAAGAGAGAAATATTACTTTAGTATCCCTGATATAAAGTTTCTAAAAAGCTTTTAAAACTTTGTTTTCATTTAGATAAAGACTATTCCAAAGACATCGGACTGATATAAATTTCTCAAAAGAAGTTCCAAAGAAAGTGACAAGAAAAATGTAACCTGTAATCTGGGTCAAAGGCAAAACTACTTAATATTCCCTTTGGGATTTCTAGAACAATGCAACAGAAAAAAGGAAAAATTAATTAATTCAAAGGATATTGCTCTGTGTATGTGTATTGTATACACACACACACACACATATATATATATTGCTGTGTATGTGTGTGTTTGTGTGTGTGTATATATATATATATCTTTTACAGTGTTCACTCAGAGGTCTGACAAGATTTTGGGAAACCTCTACTCATTTGCTATTTTAAAGCTCTTGTTATTTTAAAAATTATGATCACAAATTACATCAAGGTCTCATAATGACCATTTGTAGTAGAAGTTTACCTTCATGTGCTTCTCCATCAGCTATTTATGGTTATAAGTTCAGTATTCTGTCAAGAGTTAGAAGACAAATAACTATCCTGAGGTTATTTAATTTTAGGGGGAAAAACCCCATAATAGATATACATATTTTTTAGAAAAAGACTTAAAAGGGGGGGGAGCTTGAAAATAAAATAGCTCTGGAAACCACTGTTAAAAAAAAGCTTGGTTGTTGGTGTATGCTAAAGATCAAAGAGTGCACAGGCCCAAAGAAATCAACAAAATCAAACCTTATGTATGGCTGAGAAAATTAAGAGGCTGTTACAAAGATGGGATATTTTTTCCACCCAAATACAGGCAAGTCCAGCAGAGTACAGAGAAGCCCAATATATGAAGTAAAATTATGTATGAAATAAAACTGGGTATAATAGCAATGAATTCATGTAGTGTCTCACATTATTGTCGATGGCTTTAAAGGAATAAAAAAGCTAGAGGGGTTCTCAATGTTTAATTTACTTTTTGCTTGATCTTTACTGATCAGCGTCACAGACATACTTAAAAAAAGCAATAAATGTAGGCTTTTAATTATAGACGTAATTTTATATTACTGGCTAAACTTTGGAAAAGAGAAAAATATAAAAACAAAAAGCCCTCCATACCTCACTTTTTTTTTTTTTTTTTTTTTTTTTTTTTGTGGTACGCGGGCCTCTCACTGTTGTGGCCTCTCCCGTTGCAGAGCACAGGCTCCGGACGCGCAGGCTCAGCGGCCATGGCTCATGGGCCCAGCCGCTCTGCGGCATGTGGGATCTTCCCGGACCGGGGCACGAACCCGTGTCCCCTGCATCGGCAGGCGGACTCTCAACCGCTGCGCCACCAGGGAAGCCCCAATACCTCACTATTTTAATATAACTGTCATAATTTTTGTATAGTCCCTTCCAGACTTTATATATACATGTTTATATAAGGTTGCAATCAATGGTGACATACATTCTTTATGTTACTTTTTAAAAAATATTTTTCAGGTTTGCTCTAGTTTTCTAATTTGTCATTGATAATTACATAACATTCCACCTAGTGATTACACCATAATCTACTTAACCATTCCCCTGCTGTTGAATAGTTATTTCCAAATATTGGTTCCTATAACAATGTTCGCATGAAGGTCTTTGTGTATGTGGCTTGTCCTATGTCCTACATTTCTTTGGAAAAAAATCTCAGAAGTGAGGGTATAGCAGCAGAGGGTGCAATATATTGCCCAATTGCTTTTTTAGCAGGCGGAACTAAGTGTCAGTGACATCAGCTACACATAAGAGTGCAAGTTTCTTCAATTCCTGAATTACAGAATTTTAGGATTTAAAAAAAACTGTCATCAACAATCGCTAAGACTGACACATTTTCTACTGTTATTAAACTGGAACTGAAGTTTACAAATCCATATCTTGTAAGTCTGTTTAATGTGGGTCCTCTAGGGCCATATCATCCTCAGAGATTTTATAAAATCCAGTCTTTGAACTTGGAGACTCAGGATTCATGGCAACCATTCTAAGGTAAGCGGAACCAGTGATGCTTGGACTAAGATGGGAGCCGGGGAGCCTCTACTGACACAAGCTTATTGAAAACAAGCCTGAGCTTCTCTAAGTAATAAAATGCCAAACCAACAGAGGTAATTTTACAGGATGACCTCAAGAGAGTCTACCAATAGGATAATATGGCAAGGGACTTAACTATAGGCAAAAGTAAGGCCTACTAAAAATAATCCAAATTAACTGCGCAGAGCATTGGGCTCTAGGCTCTCAGATGGGATGCAAGGATCACCTGGAGTGAGAGGTTTCCAAACACTACACATGAGAATCCCCTGAAGGGCTTGTTAAGGGACAGATTACCGGGCCCCATCCCCAGAGACTCTGATTCAGTAGGTCTGGGGTGGGGCCCGAGAATTTGCATTTCTACCAAGTTCCCAGATGACGCTGATGCTGCTGGGCCAAGGACCACACTTTAGATTATTTCTTTATTCTTTTAAAATCATGTATTAAGTGCCTAATAAGTACCATGCTATGTGCTAGAGATACAAAAAGGAATAAAACCAGTTAGTACCTGCTTCAAGAAATTAATACTCTTATGTTTTTGTAAACATTGCACTGCTCTAGTCCTAAAAGTCAACAAACTTGGACCTTGTTGAAAACCAAGTTTAAAAATATATTATATTCCCTTTAAATAAAGCCAGGGTATTTCTAATTAGTTCCAAATGCTTTAGGAAAACATGTAGTAATCCTACAATGGCAAATGCCTGAGTGTTTTCTTCACTCTTCTGGATTTTACTAACATATGCAAATAATTTGTTACAGTATCTTCTTCATTTATATATATATACCATTCATGTGTTTGTTCTCTTTCATAACTCCATCCACCATATAAAAAAGAGAAAGATTTTCTATAAGTACTTGTCCTTACACAATCTAAACACTGTTTACAAAACCCAGGTAATTATCAACTGACAGAAAAGAACAACATTGAGTACAGTAAGACTTGGGGATTCTCTGATTTAGATTCAGACTTCAGTAACACCGTGGAAAAGTGAATGACAAGTAAGCAATATGCTTAGTCATACCCATGAGGGTGGCCTATACTTGTTAAACACTGCCTATCAGCTGATTCACAGAATTAATGAACTTGTTTTTGAGGTGACTGCTAAGCTTCTATTTCTATCAGATACATGTTGGCTTCCCATAACTATTTTTGGCAAAAAAAATAAAAGGCAAAATAAACTAGGTATAAAATTTTGTGATCTGTGGATCTGCCAAAGTATTAGGCATTATTTGTATGTCTTTGGCATATTGTTTATGACATGATTGAAAGACTCCTCTCATTTCAATCTATTAGAAAGCTACTTTAAACGTCTGGAAGAACTCATGAAGAGATTACATAATTTGTTTAACGTCACAGAGAAAAGACATAGCGAGAGGTAATATTCAGATATCTAATTACATGAACCAACAACTAACTCCTGGCCTTAAATCTGATAAGATTTCTTGGATAAACTGACATTTAGCAATGACAATTTGTTTTTCTGAAGGAAAAAAATGGTTCAAGGAAGAATTACAATGCATGTTGATTTTTTTTCTTTTTTTCCCCCCCCGGCACCACACAGCTTGTGGGATTTTAGTTCCCCAGCCAGGGATCAAACCTGGGCCCACTGGCAGTGAGAGCACAGAGTGCTAACCACTGGACCGCCAGGAAATTCTCGTGTGTTGATTTTTAAGAGAAAAACAAATGCATGTGTGGGACATATTCCTTCCTATCACGGCTATTTCAAGTGGCTATTTTCATATTTGGTTTCATGAAGGTTAGTTTATGGAAAACTGGGGACATGAATCACTTTAATTTTATTTTTCCTTCTCCTGATCCCCTCTTTCAAATTCCAAGTGTGTTTACTATTCCTTAAAAGCCTTGTTTGCAGGTAGCAAGCAAACCAGGAGCTAACCTTTCAAATTTTTGCTGAGGATGTCTTAAAGAATTAACCCTGCTGGAAATATTGGCATTTTGCAAGTGGACTCCAAACTTTCAAAGGACACAGATGGTGTTGGCGGCAAAATGAAGGCCAGTGGGGTGGGGTCAAGGTTAAGGAGTTCTTTCCAGCACCTCATCGTTGCCCCTGGCAGTCTGATAGGTATGTTTCCCCATCGCCTTCACTGTAAAGGAATAGTTGTTACTCCTTAAACACGCAGGATAAGAATATCCTCTTTGCATTCACTTTCCCAGATCCTCTCCTGAAGCAACTTATAGAGCCCAAGAGAGAAACAGTGCAAAGTGGCAACTTTAGAATTTGAAGCTGTCCTAAAAGTCTATGATGTCACCGAGGGGCAGGGTAAATTCTTAGAAACCAACCCTTTCATCCAGGTGTCTGTACAGTTACTGTGCAACCCACACACAGATCTCTTACACTCCCACTCAGGGTATTTCCCTACTTTTCTTCCTCCTATCTACCTTCTCCTTATCTGCGGTAAACTGTGCAGACTTCTCACCCCAGGTCTGCGCTAATCTGAACTCTTCCCAGAAGGTCAGGAAATCTGTCTCAGAGAGGCTTATCCACACATCACAATTCTCCTAGATGAGTCCACAAATTAAAGTGCTCCTTAAAAAATCAGTTAAAACTGGCAATGAATTTATTTTCTAAAAACCAGTGAAGTGGAAGAAAAATGTTTCTTAAACAAGACACTGAAGCAAACTGAACTAAACTACTACAGGATTGAGTGTAAATCCTCCCTGTAAGGTTTTAAATCTCTATTGCAAATGATTCATGGTACATGAATTGATGACTTCATTTCTTTCCTTTACATCTGAGAAATCACAGTAGAGAAAACAATCTCATTGCAGCCCGTCCCTCCAAAGATTTTCAAGTCGAGAATGGCCTGGTCGCTGGAATAGCTGAAGGTATAGCAATGGCTGTGAGAAAGCCAAACTAGAACGTGAAGAGAGTGGAAATGAGGGCTGCTCCCCACTCCCCACCTGCACAGGGGAAGCCACTGAAAACATGGAACACTCATCTACAAGCAGTGGCCTAAGCCTTTCTTTGACTTCTGCTCCCCCATCCTTTGAGTTAGGTCCCCACTTGGGCTCTGTAGCTGCATACTCAGGGAACAGGGTGAGGGGTTCAGGCCTGGAACCAAGGCCCTTACTTGCTTGCAAAGGAGACAATAAAATGGATTACTTAACAATCCATAAGGAGAATTTAAAATTTATTATTTGGATGACGCACAGTTAATTATATGCTTTTCCAGTGAGTCCCTACTAGTAAACTGTTGGGTTCCTAGGAGGCAGATTCACTTTTCAAGCCATTAAAAGTCTATTTTTTGGCTGCAGTTTCTTAGAAAGAGCCCCAAGCTTTATGACAAGCACAGCCACTATGTAGTCTTTAAGCTGCGATACTAAAATGTCTTTTGATCTGAAGGATCATAGGCCTCACTAAAAAACACACACATTAAGTATTTACAGGGTGCACCATAAAAATATGTAAAGAATAGAACTTTATCAAATAAAAGCACAGCCTGCACCTTCTAAACGCATTAGACATAGAAACGGACACGAAAGGATATACACTGTGTCTACACAGGACTCACAGAGATATTATCAGTAAAACAAAAATGATTCCTAGGCTGATTTTTGTCTGAAGTCACCAGAGAATAGGAAATACAGTTTTAAGCTGAATAATGATGAAATTTTTCATTTCAGAAACATTTTATAAATCGATCACCACATGGCAAGCATTATCTTCAGTTTATTCTTAACAATAATCTCAAAATTAATACTAGGGTGAACTAAATAGTTGGAAAAGTATTAGCTCAATTAAATTCAGGGCCAAGGTCATATCATTTAAGATACACAGGTTTGCTGATAAAGTCTTAAAGTCATACAAAAAAAAGAGCACAGAACAATAATTGCAATACTTTTCCCATTTCATTGATTAGGAAATGGAGATTTAGAATGGATAAGTGACTTGCCTCACTATAATAATTAAAATGGTTAAAAATGTAAACATTCACATTCTGAATTAAATATTTGTCATTAAAACATAGGTGTGCATTGACTGCTGAAGAAAAATATGAAGAATACATCAACCTGTTTTTTAAAATAAAAAAATAATTTAAGTATATACTATTATCGGGGATAGCTGTTGTCTTAACATCTCCAAAAGTTTTCCCCAAAATACGGTCTATTTTATTTGAGCTGATTTCCTTTCAAGAACCTACTTAAGTACTGTAGGTAAATAAAAATTAAAACATGACATTTTTATTAAATAAGCTTCAAAAGATATGCCATGTAACTCCCCCAAGCCTACCCCTGTATTGTGATACAATACAAACAGTAAACGACAAAGCCGAGGAAGGTTACAAATAATCTTCAATTTGAAAATTTTATCTAGAAGGCTATGAAGCTAACTGAATGTTGATATACTGGGGCTATCTACGCTAGCAAGGTGGTTATTTACAGATCTTACTGTACTTTTGTGGAGTCAAATTAGATCGGTTTCAAAGGACCTTTGTAATAAGCATTTTAAATCGCTGCCCTTTTCGTTGCTTTTAGGCCTTAAGAGAGAAAAGGGACAGGGCCTTAAGAGAGGTGAGCTACCCTCATGAGGAGATGTTAGGAAAAATAAGAAAAGCAAGTTAGAAATTCACTTTAACAATTTTGAAGGTGTCAGGGGGCATATGTTTACGCCTATAGACTGGTGACATAACAAGTTTTCTCGATTAGTGATTTAAAAAAAAAATCCTCTACAGCTGATATTTATTTAGTGGAATCCTACGAGACCAAAAAGTTCTTCCGGTATATTTGCCACACCTTATGGCATTATTATGTTTCTAAGTTCAAGTGACAGTGAATTGAGCAGAACACCCACAAATTAGAATGACCAACATTTTCTGTCCTACCCATTGGACATATATAAATCCTAGGAAAGAAGAGAAAGTAATAGACCAGGATATATAAAACATTTGTAAAGTATTATTTTAATATTGTTTTCATGAGTCTCCCGTTATTAAAAACCATTTCACAATTCGAAAACTAAATGAAATGTATTATTAATACCTGTGTATGCTTCCACAGCTGTGCCACTCACACAGCTTTCGAATACAAAATGATCTTGATAATTAGGGTTAGTGGCAAACATCCTTATTTTCAGAGAATTACAGAAGAGAAAAATAAGCATTTGTTTATAGTCATATAACTTACTAAGAGCAATTAGCTGTGATCAGTAATGTATTATTTCTAATGCATAATCCTAAAGTCATACTTTTTTTTCTCTGTATAAATTTTAATACACAGGAACAATACAACTTTAATGTCACAGGGATTTTGGAATTAATATTGTGATTTTTTAAAAACTACAATTTAATGGTTTTTAAAATGTAGTTCTGAAAAATATACAAAGAAACGAACAGTAAGGAAACTAGTCCCTTCAAAGAAAATAGTGTATTTAATTACTAAAAATGCCAATTGCAAAACTATTTTCAAGGTATTCTAAGTTTAATAAAGAATATGACGCTGGTGGATATTTTAGTTTTAATTAAAAAAAGAAATTATATCCTTTTAAATTTAAAAGAATGAAAAAAAAGTGCCCAAAAAACTTAGCCTGGAATTCTCCAAAACTTTATACTTCACTGATGCCATGTTTTCATAGCAGTTATCATAAAAGCAAGAAACAAACTTCTAAACATGAAAAAGTTCTGATTTAAAAATTAAATCACCAGGTTTTTCCCCCCTTCCACTGATTTGCAAAAGATGGAGCAGTCGGTCACTAATTGATTCTAAGACCTTTAAATTTAAGATATAATCATCGGCAAGTGAAGTGTCAAATATCATTATAATTTAAATAAAGGAGAATGATGAGAAGTTCACATTAAGACAAAAATGGATGCTTCTGTAACCAATCTCACTTTTTAGCTAACAGCATTCATTTTACAATTTTGTATATTAAAGAATACTATGGTGCCGTACAAACTTCAGAGTGAATCTGATTGAAAACAGACAACACAAAAATTGTTTTCAAACTTGAAAAAGATCTTTGGAAATATCACTGCAAAAGCTAACTGGTAGCATCTCTGAGTATTTTCTACAGAACTTTCATAGGAGTGGAAGGTATTTCTTTAGAAAGAAGCTGCAATGAGTGTCTATGTCAGTCTCTATTCCAAAAGGGTTTTCTAAATCATCTAGACCATCAGGAGGTCCTGTTTTCAGTCAGCGATTGATCACTTAGCTATGAACAAGAAGACTGCCACCGAATACCTGGGATCTGACAAGAACTGCCCAGCTCCTTCTAAAGGGTGTCAGTCATTGCTCTCTCAGTAACTCCAGTTACAATTTGTTTCATGAATGATAAAAAGTTAACATGAAAATAATGTACTTTAAAATCGAGTTTTTCATACAACTCAGTCATCTTGCCTGGTTTTGTTTTCAGATGATGATCTATACAAATTAATTTTACATTTTGACCCCAATTTTGAAAGGAAAAGAAGAAAACTTCAGCTTCTTCATGACAGACCAGTTTTTTTTTTTTTTTTACTTTATGCTTCTTAAAATAATTGACACTATTTTCCCAACCATTATTCTCAGACCCAAGTGAATTAAATTCTCGCGGTAAAACAAGAACACAACAAAATAGTAACGATATAATATCATCACCACGATCATCATGATCATCATCTTGCAAATTTGGTACGCATCACCAACACATTTCAACAAAGTGCAGTTACAGAAGCCGACTCACCTAAGCAATGGGAGTTAAGAATTTAGAAACGCAGCCTTCTGATCACCAGCAGAGGTAAAGGCCCCTTCTTTACCTAACAAGTGACCTTATATAAAACCAGCAGATAGGTTACTCCCAGTTTCTGCCTCCTTACCTCAGGCTCCTCCCCAAATACCGAGACAGAAAGTACCACAAATACACACCCACTTTCCACCCCTTACACGGAGGGACCAGAGACTTCGGTTTAGCTGCCCTACCTCCACCTACCCCAGTCAGGCTCCGAAGAGCAGGAGTCGAGCCTGGCACGTGGAGGAACCAAGGCGCCGGCAGGCCATCTTCCCGACCACTGCGGGGGTGGGAGGGGGCCGCGCTCTCCATCCCCTGCCCTCCGGCAAGCCAGCCCCCATCCCCGGCCCTTCCACTCGGCTCACCGCCAGCAAAGTGCTTAAGGGCACCTAGGCTGGGTGACCCCCAAGTGCGCCCCTAACTTAACTGTCACCACGACCCCGCAATGGTCACTGTCTGGGTGCTGGAGCCGGACTCCGTCGCCGCGGGACGCACCCGCACGGGATCCCGTGCCCGGCCCCGAAGTACCCCGGGAGCAGCTCTCGGACCCTGCGCACTTTCGCCGGGGCTCGAAGACCCAGGTTCTCTCAGACCCCCGGTCAGGCGCGCGCCGAAGGGCCCGTCACGGCCGCGCGGAGCGCACGGGCTTGCGTCGCCGGCGCGGACCGCCGCTCTCCCCCGCGCGCCCGGCGCGCAGCCCGTGCCCTCCGCCGCCTGTGTATTAGCCCTGCGCCGGGACTTCTCCTCAGGGCGCGACCCTCGGCCGGGACCTGTCAGCCCCGGTGCCCTCGGACCACGACCCGTCCGCCCGGGGCCCCTCCGTCCCAGAGCCCGTCGGCCCCTGCCCCCCGGAGCGCGCCTCAGCGCGGGTCCCTCAGGAGCCCCGCGCCCCTCGGCGAACCCCTCCGTCCACGGGCCCTCGCCCGGCGCCGCTGCCCCGACCGCCCCTGGCAGCCCGACCCTGACCTGCGGCGGTAGCCTAGCGGTCCGCTCCGGTGTCCCGGTGGCCGACCCAGCGCCCTAGGCGGCGGCGGCTCCGGCTCGGGCTCCGAGTGCGGTCGGCCCCGCCTGCAGCCGCTGAGCCAGGCCGGGCCGGGGGCGGGCGGGGGCGGGGGCGCGGGGCGGGCGTGGGGGGGGGGCGCTCGAGGGGGAGGGGAGCGGCCGGGGCGCCGCCGCCCCGCGCACAGTAGGACTCCTGCTCGCCGCGCCCACCTTCCCTGGAGCCCCTACTCTGCGCCCGGCCTTGCTTGTTCCTCACAGCCGCCGCTGGGAGGCGACCCAGAAATGGTCCCATTTTCCCTGAGGAGGGACCGGCCGGAGCCCAGGAAGATGCCCACGGTCACGTCGGGGAGAGCCGAGGTGTGGAGTTCCGGAGCTGCCCTCCCTCTCCAGGCCCGCGGGTCTCGCCTTCGCAGTGGTCTGCGGGTGTTTTGTTTTGTTTTTTTCTTTTCCTCAAGTTCTTTTCGATGACATTCTTAAAAAAAAAAAAGAAGAGAAGAGCATATTTAGGAGCACCTGGTTTTTATCCCATACGCAATGGCGCTGCACACTCTGCTCCCCCCGCTTTCGCATTTGTACTTCCCACTGGTATTCATTATTTACTTAGAGCGACAAAGTTTTAATTGCAAAAATTTAAAGTATTCATTAACCTCTGACAGAATTTTTAAACTTCTTCAGCAGTGTTTTTTACGCTGAGGGACCCGGACACATGGTGCGGGGCTGGGGCGGGACGCGGGGCATGGGAATCTTAAGTTTGCAGTTTGAGGAGCAGTTTGGGGTCGAGCTTCCTCGTGCATGGACCAGGTGGACTCTGGGCAGCTTCATTTCCTGCCGCTCCCTTTATCGTGACCCATCCAAAGGGGGTTGATAGATGTCCAGCCAGAAAGCCTCCTAGTCTTCTGGACTTGAGGCCTGACTTTCCTTACCTTTTTCCAATCCCATTTACTGAACATCCTGTTCTGGGCCTGGCCGTCCTTGGGGAGCAAAGGTGCATAAAAACTGTGATTTTAAGCAGCTTATCAATTACTTGCCCAGGATTACTTGCTCCAGTCCTTTAGCGTCTTAATTGGTTGGGGATGGCTAGTTCTTTTTCCTCTAGGGCAGCTGGTCCTTGTTTGCAGTTTAAAGTAAAACATTATGAGGATGGTTATCACCTCGGAGAAGGTTCAGAGCTTAATTCAATAGATTCATGCTCTCCACCTGTCCCATAAAATAGGAAGTTAAGAGCCACAGCTGAATAGGGACTTCAAAGAGGACCACTTTATTTATCACTGAAAAACACCATTTCCTTGCCTGCCGTTTAGGTAGTCAGATTGACACGGCTCAGCATTCTACACTCCAGCATAGAAGTGCTGCATGCATCCCTTCTTTTTTAAAAAAAAATTTATTTATTTATTTATTTTTGGCCACGTTGGTTCTTCATTGCTGCGCGTGGGCTTTCTCTAGTTGCGGTGAGCAGGGGCCACTCTTCCTTGCAATGCGTGAGATTCTCATCGCGGTGGCTTCTCTTGTTGCGGAGCTCGCGCTCTAGGTACGTGGGCTCAGTAGCTGTGGCTCGCGGGCTCCAGAGTGCAGGCTCAGTAGTTGTGGCGCATGGCTTTAGCTGCTCCACGGCATGTGGTATTTTCCCAGACCAGGGCTCAAACCCATGTCCCCTGCATTGGCAGCCAGGGAAGTCCCTAAATACCGTACACTTTAAATGTACAATCCAATGATTTTTAGTTTGACAGAGTTTTCTCCCCCACTTTTATTGAGAAATAATTGACATATATCACTGTATAAGTTTAAAGTGTACAGCATGATGGTTTGATTTACATAAATTGTGAAATGATTACCACAATACGTTTAGTTAACATTCATCATCTCTTATAGATACAATAAAAAGAAAAGAAAAAACTTTTTTCTCCTTGTGATGAGAACTCTTAGGCTTTAATCCTTAATGCCTTTCCTATATATCATACAGCAGTGTTAACCATAGTTATCATGTTGTCTATTACATCTCTAGTACTAAATTATTTTTCTTCCAGTTTTATTGAGATATAATTGACATACAGCACTGTATAACTTTAAGGTGTACCGTATAAATGATTTGACTTACATGCATCATGAAATGATTATCACAATAAGTTTAGTGAATATCTATCATCTCTAGTACTAAATTATTTTATAACTGGAAGTTTGTACCTTTTGACCACCCTCCTTTAATTCTCCCTGCTCCCACCTCTGGTGGCCACAAATTTATAGGTCTAGCTCTTACATTTAGGTCTATGATCTATTTTGAGTTAAATTTTGTGTATGGTGTGAGGTAGGGCCAATCTGTTTTTCGTGGAGAAATACTCATAATTCAACAATATTGACTAAGTGGAATCTCACCACAGTGAGCTTATAACTGGTACAACATTTTAGAGTTGATCTGAATAGTTTCTAAACTTTCTTCCAGATTAAAAAAAAAGCGATTTTCTACTATACATAAAATAGGTAAACAACAAGGACCTACTATATAGCACAGGGAACTATACTCAATATCTTGTAACCTATAATGGAAAAGAATCTGAAAAAGAACATATAAATGTATAACCGAGTCACTTTGCTATACACTTGAAACTAACACAACAGTGTAAACTAACTAACAATAAAAATTGTCATTTTAAAAAGTGATCTATAGTTAGTAAAGCCTAAAAATGTAAGAAGTTAAGCAATAGAAATAGAAATAGCATAAATCTATTTTTTAAACTACTGGTCTTGATTTATTAGTGGATTATGAAATCAGTTTACTGGGTCATAACCAATTTTTTTTATAAGTCAAATAATACAGAACACAAGAGAACAGAAACTATCAGAATTCTTCCCCTAAAGTGTTGCTTCATAACTTTTGTGTTATGTGTGTGCGTGTGTATGTATTTGTATGTACCAGGAGTTGGTGTAAAATGTATTTCTTACTGTGGGGCCACATTTTCAAAAGCTGGAGAAACACTGTATAAACTATAATGCAGAATTCTTTCATTCCACAAACATTTACTGAGTGCTTATTTTGTGCCAGGCCCTCTGCTAAGTCCTGGGGACAATATGATAAATAGCACATGGTCTCCACCCTGCAACAGTGCACACATGCAGTTCCATCCACATTTAGCTTCTAGAGATGAAAGATTGTGCCTTGGTTCACTTTTCCCCAACCACAAGGGCTTCTTCCAAATATTGAGGTTTGGTCCTGAGGCACTTATTTTTCTGCAGTTAATGCTCAGTTGTTAATCTCATTTGAGATTTGCAGACATATTTGCTTTTCTTCCAACTAGGGGAACTTTGTTCCCAGGTTCATAATTGCATACTCTGTTTATTATACTGGGAAGGAAGTACAGGTCTAGTAGTGGGAGTTGGCCTTAACTGAATTGATTCCCAGTTTACTCCAACTACACTTAAACTACCCCTACTGACGGACCTCAGGTATTTTTAAACACTGGTATATTATTTTTAAAGGGAAACATTTTAAATCATGACAAAAATTTTATTTTCAAGGCATTCAGCAAAACAGCATTGGCATCAATAGTGAATGACATGTAACCATTTACCAGATTGAGTTTAGGAAAATTAATGTGCTGTATTTCAAGTCATCCAGTGGGGGCTGGGGGAGGGTCACTTATTTACAGCAGCTGTGCGCAGTCATGGCTCTGACATTTGCTCCTCTAACTGAGATACCATTTCTCAGTCTCTAGATACCATAAATTCTCAGGAGATTTAGATGCTCTTAATTTAAAATTAAAAAGAAAATGATAGCCAGTTCAACATGTTGGACAGGTTAAGTGCGCACGCACACACACACACACACACACACACACACACACACACACACATCTACTTTGTGAATGACTCTGTTGTGTTCCCACATATGATTTTTAAGTCTAGTTATGAAATTTTACCTGCAATCTCCCAATTTTACTTTGAATTTTATTAAGGTCCTTTTCTCCTACTCTTGCTTTTCTGTCTTATCTTGCCCTTCACCAAATGACTTGCCCATTTTTATAAGGTCTTAAGTACCAAAGCCAGACTTGTAACCCATTTCTTCTGATTTCCAATTGCCTGATCCTTTCACTGTACACCTCTGCTTAACTTACATTCTCTTTCTGTTTTGAGTGATTGCCTATAAAAAAAGAATTTTTGCTGGAATATTTTAATAAATACTTGATTATATACAAATCATTAGGTTATGATATGATACAGCTATGTATTGGTTCAAAATAAAAAACATGGAAGATATACGCCAATTCATATTTTATTTTCTCTTAATACCCCAATTTAGAGCTTTCTTTTAGATAATTTGAAAGAACTGAAAGAGACATAATTTTAAGGCCATGTCTTCAGTGATATGCTTTTCTTTAATATTGAATGAGATGACTCCTATTTTCAAAATATTTTATTTCTCATAATCTGTAAGCACCTATGAAATTAATAATAATATCTAATTCCAAGGAAATTCCATTTGGTAATTTCAATAGTTTTGAATTAGACTATTTAAATTTTAAAGTTTTAATGGTTTGAAAATATCTTTTAAAGGTTCAAAAATACTTTTGATATTCAGGAAATTTAAAAAAGAGGTTTTTGCCCTGCTTTATCAGTTTTTCTTCACTTTTTCCCTCAGAAATTGATGTATTTTGCATATCAGATTGGCTTGTAAGTATCAAGAGGTAGGAGGTAGCTATTAGGAAGAAGAGAATGCCTGCCAGAGTTTTCAGTTCAGGAAAATTGTCCTACCTTCTATCTGTCTTTTCTTTTCAAGAGTTTGGTTTTAATTAAGCACTGATAGAATGGAAAGAGCCCTGATTTTTATCTCTGCTTATTGTGACCTTGAGCAGGAGACTCACCCTCTCTTAGGCTTAGTTCTCTCATCTATAAAATGGAAATATATTCTCATAATCTCATCAGTGAGATAACATGAGAAAATGCCAAGTCAGGCTCCTAGTAGGAACTCAATAAATGTTGTTTATCAACTATGTGAAAGCAATGAGAATATTTTTTTTCTGAAAGTTACTCACTAATGTATTAAAACACAGTTTGGATGCTAAATTGAGGGTTTTTTTTCATATATGTGTCCTATTTAGTCATCAATCTACATGGATATGCTACTCTCTTTCTTGTAAGTAAAAAGTCACTAGTCAAATAAGTAGATTTTGAAATAGCTATGAACCCCAGATATCTGTATGAGAATGGTTTTCTCATGGTATGCATGTGAACTTATGGGTCCTAGGCTTTGTCACATAAAACTAAAACAAAAACAAAAAACAAAACAAAACCTTTGTGTGATGAAAAACATTAGACAAATATAGAAGTAGAGAGAATAGTGTAATGAATACCCCCTGTACCCATAACCCGGGTTCAGCCTATGGCCATGGCTATGGCTTCAGTCTATGGCTAATACTGTTTCATCTATACCTTCACCTGCCTCCCTCTTCTGTATAATTCTGTAAATCCCCCAAATGAATTTCATCATAAAAAATTCAAACTGGTTTAAAATGTTGTCCTTAAGTCTTCTGTTTAAAAGTTGTTCAAGCAATTTGTCCTAGATTTTGGATTTATCAGAAAAGTCTCTGCTGAAATTTTCTCAACTCTTAACGTCTATCGTGGGCGAGTTGTAAAACACGTTCACTGCTCAGAGGACCACCGTCTGCACACTCCAGAGTTTAGCGACCTAAGGACATAAATGCCGTGTCCAGGCTGAGTAATGGGCAAGGAGCTTGGATCCGGGGAAAGGCAGTTATGGTACTTCAGTTGCTAACAGCAACAAAACCTCCAAAACAAAAAACAAAAAACCCCAACGCTTGTGTGCCCATGAAGTGTCTATCTTCCCTTACTAAGATGTAAGCACCTTGACAGCAGAAGCCATGGCTTATTGATCTTTTTACACCCACGACCTGTTGCCCTACAAGGCCTGAAACCAAATAAGTGGACAATCAATGTTTGTTGAATGATTGATTGCCAAGTGTTTAACTTGCAACCCAAGCCTACTATTAAGTAAATAATTCAAATGTCAGTTCATCAAGAGGTCCTCCATCACTATTGTTCTTTATTCTCTTAACAGTTTTATTTTTCTTCCTACCACTTATCACTACCTGAAATTATATTTTAAACTTTTATTTATTTACTGTTTCTCTCCCCACACTAGAATGTGAACTCCATGAAGGCAGCATTTTTTTTTTAAAGTCTTTATAATTTTAGAACAGCCTTAGGTTCACAGCAAAATTAAGAGGAAGGTACAGAGATTTCCCATACGGCCCGTAAGGTAGAGATTTTTTTACTTGCTATTGTAGCCCTGGATGATGGTATGCCTAACATATGGCGTCCATTTTTATTATTGAAAAAATAGTAATGCCATAAATTCAGTCACCTTTACAGGTTGTATTTTCATCCTTCATGATGTCTACAAAGTTGACGAATATCGTTTATGTAAATTCTCAGGCTCAGCTACTGACCTGAGCCTTACTTACATAGCCACAAGCCTTTCCATTTTTATGAACATAATTTTATTTTGAATATTTGGACCCATGCGCCAACTTTGCTCTTGATACAAGGAACTGCTACTATTGATACACAATTTCTCTTTTGAGCAGACTGAGGACAGGGAAGTTTGAGCAGAAGGCTGAGGAACTGGGCTTTCTATTAGAGTGATGTCAGCTATTCTGTTTCCACGGTGATATTCCAGTAATATAATTTCCTTTATTGCTTTTTACAGAAGAGGTTTTCAGGAACGCAGGTGCCTACTTCTGAAATGCCTTAAGGTAGAAGGATGCGAACTAAGATGGCAACAGACTTCTTGCTGCCCTGGCCATCCCCACAGCTCTCTCGCCAGTCTCTAGCTGGCCAGCCCTGGCACTGACACCTAAAGGAGCATTTTTCATGCATCCAAGACAGGAAATTTGGAGCCAGTTTCTGGGGATGACACTTTGGCCCGGTGTAGACTTCTTCCTTCTGTTTTGCATTTTACTGCGTTTTAAATAAGTAACGGGTAGGTTGATCATGAATTGTATTTATATGTTTAGAAACTTCTGTACACTAGTGGGAGGAGGTACGGAGAGAGTTGGGAGGTGTGTATGCTTTACCAAGGGGCTTTGCTTATTGACATTATGTCTGGCAGCCACTCTTCCTACCACTGTAACATGGATACATGGATATTTTTTCCTCCCCAAAGTATTTTTCTGATTTTGATCTCCTATAATTATCCATTTATTCTCACAGTAAAATTTCAGTAGATCAATTCTTTTAGGTCAATTTCTGCATACCTTCACCTAGGATGCAGAATTTTTTAAAAATTATTTTATTCCTGTGGTAGTAAGAAGTTGATTCTTCCATGTACAGGGCTTTAAAAAGATAAATTTAGTTGACGTCTTTAACTGTTTTCCTGCCAAACGGAATTGCAGTGACCTAGATGATTTGCATAATTTATTAATGACAGAAATCAAATTATTAGCATTTAGTTTAGTTTAGTCTGGTTCTACAGAACAAAAGTCTCACTATAATTTTTCAATTATTATATTTAATCCTAAAATATCACTAGACATTCCCCCACCCCCAATTTTTAAATCTATGTATCATGTAGCATGTTTAAAGAGGCAATGTTGTATAAAACAAATAAAACATTTACAAACCACAAAATTAATTACAATTGTAATATAGGGGCAACAAAAGTCAGTACAACCAAATAATGGAAGGATACTTAAATCTAAGAGGAAAAACAAAAACAAAATAGAAAATAAAAAGAAATCACAGGGACTTCCCTGGTGGCGCAGTGGTTGAGAGTCCGCCTGCCAATGCAGGGAACACGGGCTCGTGCCCCGGTCCAGGAAGATCCCACATGCTGCAGAGCGGCTGGTCCCGTGAGCCATGGCCACTGAGCCTGCGCGTCCGGAGCCTGTGCTCCGCAACACAGTGAGAGGCCCGCATACGGCAAAAAAAAAAAGAAATCACAGCCTTGGACTTTTATGTAAATTGTGACTTTTTTCTTTTTAATTATTTAAAAAGTTATACAAGTGATATAAGCTTCTTGTAAAAAGTCAAGCCATTTGTATACCAATATTCATAGGAGTACTGTTCATAGTAGCCAAAAAGTGGAAACCATCTAAACGTCTATCCATTGATGAATGCATAAACAGAATGTGGTCTATCTATACAATGGAATATTATTAAGCCATTAAAAGGAATGATGTGCTGATAATACTACAACAAGTATAAGCCTCAAAAGCATTATGCTAAGTGAAAAGTCAGTCACAGAAGACCTCATATTGCATGATTCCATTTATGTGAAACGTCCAGAATAGGCAAGTCCATAGTGACAGAAAGATGATTAGAAGTTGCCAGGGGATTGGGGTTGTGGGGAGAAAATCGGGAATGATTATTAATGAGTACAGTTTCTTTGGGGGGTGATGAAATGTTCCCGTTAGACAGTGCTGACAGTTGCACAACTTTGTTAAATATACTAAAACCTACTGAATTGTACATTTAAAAGGGTGAATTTTTACAGTATGTGGATTATATCTCAACTAAAAAAATGGAGAAAAAGATGATTATTTATATGCTTCCCTTACCAAATAGCAACCAGCATGTTTTTTTCTTTTCTCCAGCCACCTACCTCATTTTGTCATTCTCTCCTTCCAGGGCTGCAGCAGACTGCTGTGCAGGTTATAACTCTGCCCCAAAGGGCTAGCCAAGTGGACAGAGAGGGTCTGAAGTCCTAGCCATGCACTCATTCTACCTGAAAGAAGAGGTGTCTTTCTGCTAATTCACACAAAGGTGACTTATAGACTAACAGTGGCCTTAACCATTTGCCTGGGCTTTTGGAGTAGGGACAGTTGGTAAATATATGTGCTTAGTTTGCTATCTTGGATTAAAAGTCAAGCATTTCATAAGTCAGAAAAAGAAAGACAAATACCATATGATATCACTTATATGTGGAAACTAAAATATGGCACAAATGAACCTATCTATGAAACAGAAACAGACTCTCAGACATAGAGAACAGACCTGTGGTTGCCAAGGGGGAGGGGGTTGGGGGAGGGATGGAGTGGGAGGTTGGGATTAGCAGATGTAAGCTTTTATATATAAAATGGATAAACAACAATGTCCTACTGTATAGCACAGAAATCTATATTCAATATCCTATGATAAATCATAATGGAAAAGAGTATTTTTAAAAGAATGTATATATATGTGTGTAACCAAATCTCTTTGCTGTACAGCAGAAATTAATACAACATTGTAAATCAACTATACTTCAATAAAATAATTGATAAAATTAAAAAAAAAAGTCAAGCACTTCATTTTACTCTAATACTATAGTGGATTATTTTCCAGACGAGAACACTCTTTGGCTCTCTCTTTGCACATTGGGTTGAAACTTCTCTGATTAAGCTTAAGAAGTACATTTCTAGTTTAAATGTTGTCATACAGTTCCTTTAAACTTGCCTTTTTTGTTTAAAAAGGAATTGGTGTATTGTTCAACTTTACATTATGGTCCTCCAATACAGTTTTTATGTTTGACACCACCACTACTAAGAGGATTTCCTGATACTTACTTGTTCTAACAATGCAACTTTTCTGACGGCATTCTTGTATAGATTTCAAAAGAGCTCAAATAATAGTATTTTCTACACTAAATTTAATCAGTGAGTCAACACACATTTATTGAATTATTATTATGTTCAAAATAACATTCTATTCCAAACAGGAAGAACCCCCAAATCCTGGTACTTTACATGCAAAGTACTTATGTGCTTGGCATATAGTAGGTACTCAATAAATATCAGTAAATGAATCAATGAATAAGAGCAATTTTGTTTATTTGTGATACCTAAAGATTAGACACTTCGACAAATAACCATAGAATTTAATAGGTCCTTAATTCTACCATTAGAGAAAGAAGAGAAGCTGATGTAAAAAATGTGATATAATTAGTGACTACTTCTAAAATAAATCCCACAACTCTGGCAAACTAACAATTATTTTAGTGTTAAGTATTTGTAGCTGCTAATTTTCGTCAGCAATTTTTTGTCTACTTTGCCAGTTTGTTAGTTTATGAAAGAGTATTTACTGCTAACTTCCATGATTACTCAAAGTGTTTCCATATAGAAAATAGATAACCAGCGGTTCTCAAATCTGGCTGCACATCAAACACTTAATGTTTCTGTTTTGTGCTTCTTTGTTTGTTTCCAATCCTAAAAAGGTGGAATCCAAGATTTCACCTGGTTGAGCTCGTGGATGATATTTTAAGTTTTATTTTTATCTACACAAATTGTACGTGAACAAAATTTTCTTAAAAAAAGTGTAAAGATTTCAGGACTTGCCTGGTGGTGCAGTGGTTAAGAACCTGCCTGCCAATGCAGGGGACACAGGTTCAAGCCCTGGTCCGGGAAGATCCCATATGCGGCGGAGCAACTAAGCCTGTGCACCACAACTACTGAGCCTGCGCTCTAGAGCCCGCGAGCCACAACTACTGAGCCCGCGTGCCACAACTACTGAAGCCCGCGCGCCCAGAACTCGTGCTCCGCAACAAGAGAAGCCACTGCAATAAGAAGCCTGCGCACCGCAACTAAGAGTAGCCCCTGCTCGCTGCAAGTGGAGAAAGCCCACAGGCACCAATGAAGACCCAACGCAGCCAAAAATAAATAAATTAATTAATTTTTTTAACAGTGGAAAGATTTCAAATAATGCCAAATTCTCATCATCATTCCCGGTCTTGGTTCTTTCTCTCCTTCCCTGACGCAGGTGTACTTCTTACGCACATTAAAATTTGGAAACCATTGCTATAATGAACAGGTCAGTAGTAATAAACTGAAAATTGTGTTAGAACTCAAATATGAGGCCAGATTTTTAATGTTTTCTCTGTCGTGTGAATTACAGAGTCCAAGTCCCAATCAAGATAGAATTACCTCTTCAAGTATTTGAGGGCCATCATTTAAGATGATTTCTTACCGAAAGAATCTCTTCCGTCTTACGAAAATAAAAAAAAAAAATTTCAATTACCCTCAGTAAGAAATGTAAGCAATGGAAATAGTAAACATATTCAGTATATGGGGAAAACAGTTGGTATTCAGTAAACACCAAGTAATTTATTGACTTGGCAAGGCTCCCTTGAACTTTAGTATATAGTTAACTCTTACTTATCTAGGAACAGATTTACCAGTTTGTAAGCTGTAATGTCATCGAGCTTCTCCCCATCATTTTGCTAAATTCTAGGCTGTTTTACAGTGTGCCTGAGATAGCAGAAGAATTAACCAAGCTGAACGGAGCAGGGGGAGGGGAGGCTGGTGTAGGTTCACTGTCAAATACACTGTGTTAGCTGAAAGACAAAAATTCTGCTTTTAGGGAGCTCACTGTCCTGTAGAGGAGGCAGACAAGCTAAAGAAAATTAGAACACAACGGTAAGTGCAATGAAAGAGGTGTTATATAGTGCTGGGGGGTACATAGAGAGGGGAGGAATCTAACTCAGGTTGGAGAGGGGAGTAGTAAATGGGAAGGCTCCCCATAGATGTAATACCTGACCTTAATCTTGAAGGATGAGTATGATGCAGCCGTACAAAAACATTTAGAAGGTAGAGTACAAGACCTTTTAAAAAAAAGATTTGCTCCAACTTGAGCAATTGATGGGGTGCGTTTGGGACATGCTGAGTTTTCGGTGTTTGTTGGTGGGGGCGGGTATCCAAGTGAAGATGTCCATGGACAATAGGCTCCCCACTCCTGTAACTTTGGAAGGGAATCTCAAATGGAAATACAACGTGGAGTTGTCAGCGTACACTAGCCAATGAAGCCTTTGATGTGAAAGGACTGCCAGGGAGAACAAGAAGAGGAGGCTGAGGAGAAATCTCTGAGAAATCTCTGCAGAACATGAGCTTGTTAAGGGATAGAGGGAATCTGAGAAGGAGCAGCTGGAGAGGTGGAAAAAAGAAAATTGAGAACTGCCTGGTACAATGAAGGTCAAAGGAAGGAGCAGACAGTACTCAGAGGGCACAGAGATGTCAGTTAAGATGGGCCTGGTGACTTGGGTGAAAGAGGAGAGGGAGGTAGAAGCCCGTGTCGGTCAGGAACATTTACTGAGCAACTACTATGTGCCTGGTATTGTAAGGTATCGTGCTGTTTAACCTTCACCACAGCTCTCTGAGGTATTAACGCATCATCCTCATATTACAGATGAGTACATGGAGGCACTGAAAGGCCTTGACCAGAGTCATACAACTAGCCTGCAACAGATGAAAGGTAACTCAGCTCTACCTAACTCCGGGGTCTAGCCTCTCAGCTACTGCTGGTTACCAGTGGTGGTGAAAAAGTGGAGATAATGAATGTAGACGGCTCTTTTGAGATGTTTGTGAAGGGAAGAGGGTTGATTTTACAAAGGAGAAGCTGAGTCTAAACAAGGTGGTTTTTATTTCTGTTTTTTAAGGTGACAGAGGTTTGCACATGATGATAAGCTGAGGAGAAAGAGCTAGTGAAAAGAAAGAAGCGGAAGTCTCCAGAATGAAGGGGTTGATGCATTTCTAGCCAGACTTCTATTTCTGTGGCTAGATCAGACCAGATCTGGGGAAAACAAACAAACAAACAAACAAACAAACATATCTGGAAAGAGGCTCTCAGCTTGAATAACTGAAGCTATTTGGTACTATATCAGTATGTTTTACGAAAGAAATCACCTGCAATAAGTGTCCATCCAGATTTTTCTCACTTTGGAATCCATTAATATAATTCATGATGAAGTAGACTGAATTTCTTATTTCACTACAATTCGCAACTGTAGTCACTATATCAAACTCGGCCCTATCTATCTAGGTTTAAGATCAATACTAACAGTCAGGGATAGGCCCCATTTACACCTTCCTTCCTATGTTCACACTATAAAATCCAGCATCTTATTTCCTGCCATCAGCTGCTGTGCTCCTGTGGAATGCCCAGAGTTCTTTCTTTCGTAACAGAAAAATTGGTGCCCATTGTAGAGCTCCTAGGTGATCCTGCTGTGGTACTAGAATTCACTACTTTCATTTCTCCCAGATCTTATTTTCAAAAAAAATATGCCATGTGTGGTTAAACTTTATTTAAACTGAGCTTCTAGTAATTATACTAGAAAGGGCAATAAAATTCAATGTGTTCAGTTTACAAAGGACTTACAGTGAATTGCCTACCGAGACCCACCAGAGCTCTTGGTAGACTCCTCTCCAAAAGATCATAGTTTTGCTGCGCTGGTGGCTTCTAAATCTTAGAGAACGAACTTATGGTTACCAGGAGGGAATGGTGGTGGGGGAAGGATAGATTGGGAGTTTGCGATTTACATGTACACACTGCTGTATTTAAAATAGATAACCCACAAGGGCCTACTGCTTAGCACAGGGAACTCTGTTCAATACTCTGTAATCACCTAAATGGGAAAAGAATTTGAAAAAGAACAGATACATGTATATGTATAACTGAATCACTCTGCTGTATACCTGAAACTAACACAACATTGTTAATCAACTATCCTCCAATATAAAATAAAAATTTTAAAAATCATAGTCTAGGTCATTATTTTATACATTCAAGACAGACACACTAGGACTTCCTGTGCAAGGCGCTAGTGCCAGGGCTGTGGGGAAAATGCAAAGTACCATGCATGTATCTCCTCTAGGAGCTTTCAACTTTCTTAGGAGAGATAGCTGGTTACGGAAGTGACTAGAATTCAGAGCACTGAAGGGCCAGTATAAATGGTGAAAGGATGTTAGGTCACTCTAATTTCTTCCATTTAAAAATAATTACAGCAGTAATGCAGGATTTTTGTTGAAGGGAATACAGAAATATCTAGAATAAACTGTAAAAGTTCCCTCTTACTTCCTCCCCACTTCCACTTCCCTTCCCAGATTGGAGGCATTTTTTGCATTTTCATAAATATAGAAGTACATATGGACTTTAGCACACACACTTTTATAATTGTTTAGCGAAAATTATTTGAAATGCATTGTTCTGTGAATTTTTTACTCAATGAGGCCTTTCATGTCAGAACATACGGATCTATTCTGTTTAAATTCAATGTAGAATACATTTTTAAATGTATCTTAAGTGAGTGAAACAAAATGCCTAAGTTCTAAAACTTTTGGTTGGCAAACATTAGTGATTATATTCAATTACTTCCATGTTTAATTTCATGTTTGAGAAAACTAAACCTCATAGGAATTTCCTCTTAACTTTTCCATCTTTTAAGAACATAGATTTAATGCATTATTTTGATATATAAGACCACACATAAGTATTTTGTTCAAAACAAAGTATTCTTGAAAGGAATACTTAAGTAGAATATACTAGAATACTACATAACAAGCCATAATAAGCTATAATTGAATGCTGTGGATCCCACGATGCAGAAACAGAATGAAATAAAAGAAAAAAATTCTTAAATATCTAATAATAATGGTAATTCTAATGGTACCTAAGGACAATGGGGGTTCTTTTTAAATTTTTCAGTTCTTTTCTCATCATTGTTAAACTGATAACTAAAATCTTTAAAATAAAAACCCAAAATGCTACATACATCTTGTTTAAAAAAATATTTACATACACATGTGTAGAAAAATGCCTAGAGAAAAATAAGTGTATGTTTTAACAGTGGTTATGGCTGGGTAGTGGGAGGCGTTCAAGGTGATTGTTATTCTTTATCTTTTTCTGAACTTTCCAATTAAAAAAATAATGAATACATATTCATTTTCTTAATTAGAAAAATGAAGCAAAATAAAATGAATTAATAATAAATGAACTGAATGACTATATCTCTAGATTTAAGAAAAAGAACTGTGCCCTCCTTATATTTCCCCACATTACTTTTACTTAAGTAGATGTTAAACTTTAAAAATTTATAAAGACAAAAGTAGCATTGGACCATTAAGTATAGTGTATAAAATTATAACCTCATGTCAAATAAACTCAGAAATAGACTTGTATAAATAAGCACAGCATCTAAAGTAGCTTATTCTAGTACTGTTAGGCCAGCTCACAAAATACATTTTTATTGACTAATATGTTAAATCTCTTTTGTTAAATAATTACTATTTTTAATTTATAATTTAGCAAAATTCAGTTTTTCAAAAAGCTTATTCTTGTCATTTCCAAAAAAAGACAAGGGGAAAGGAGAGAGGAAGCTGTGTTTACTGGGAAAGTTGCAACATTCAGTTCGTAAGTGCTTTTTGCTTTAGATATTTTTTTCAACTACTTCTCTTACATAAGAGTCCTGTAATATCTCCATAGGGAGAAATAACACTGGGCTACATTATGTCTTTTTAATTTTTCCTCCAGATAGTGTTTACAAATCAACATGTAGCAGTGACTCCATGTTCAAAGTTAGCCAATTTGGGTGTCCATTTGCCATTAAGGACAATTGGTAATTTTAACAATCAATGAGAGTTTATTTTAGGAGAAAACTTACTGAAATTTGCAGGAAATAACCTTTTTGTTCCCAAACAGCTGTCATTGAACACCATTATATCTACAACAATTAAAATTATCTCTGGTGACTTTTAGCATTTGGCATTGCTCCATTATTGTTCAGTTAAATATTTTTCAAGTTTGCTAGGACTTTTGCCCACTGTGTGCTTACGGCCCTTTATTGTCAATATGTATCTTAGAATTCACCTTTGTGACATTATTTTTTTGCATTGTGGGAGAGAATGTAATTTCTGAAGCTAATTGCCTGAGAAATCAAGTAATATGTATTAGGAAATTGCAGTACAGATTTATAAGTTACTTATGAAAATATGATTACAATGTATCCCATCATATTTGGCAACAGATAGTCCCCTTGTCTGTGTTTCTGGATCTTTGCAAAAAATTTCCAGTTTAAAGGATTAGCTAATGTTTAGTGAACAAAAAGAGCAAGGGTGACACGTGCTGTCATTTTAATAACTTGAATTTTGAAAATTGTGATGAAAAATTCTAAGACCAGACCATCAGTGCAGGGAATTGATTGTCAAAAACCAAACTAAACAAACCCCCGAACATTCTATTTTGCATGCCAATGGAAGTCATAAACAAGTTAGCTCAGCACCCACCCTAAATGTACTGTCTTAGAAAGAAATAACAAGCTTCAGGTCACCCAATTTAAATCTTAAACAAGACTTCATGTTTGTTCATTCAATTTTGAAAGGAAGTAAATGTTTGTCTTCAGAAATGATTAGTTAAATATTGAAACATAATAAATAGCTTATGAACCCTAAACACATCATAGGATAAAATATCTTGGACTTTGATCACTATTACTTGGTTACTATATTTTGAGGGAAAGAATTTATTTGCCATGATTTATTCAAACTAAAAAGTTATTTGGAAAATATTTAATAATTATCACTCATTATTTAAACCTAGGATACTGATACCAAAGAACATTTCTTATAACCTAATACTTTACTGAACACTTCCAAGCTCATAAGTAACCGTTCAGACAAAAACAAAAACAAACCCAAAACTGGAAAGGATTAGAAGGGCTCACAGAGTGAAATTTATTTAAGCAACTTCCATCTGCAGGGATTCAAAGCACTGTAAGCTCTGTGTTTATGTATTTAGGGCTCATCAATTTGCATATGTTGTCTTTAGGATAACTCCCTTTGGTGGTCTTCCCTCTGTTAGGTCACAACAGATATTTTTATTTCTGAACCCTCCTCCCCATTTCACATAATTAAATCCAGGACTTTTTTTTTTTTTTTCTTTCGGTACGCGGGCCTCTCACTGTTGTGGCCTCTCCCGTTGCGGAGCACAGGCTCCGGACGCGCAGGCTCAGCGGCCATGGCTCACGGGCCCAGCCGCTCCGCGGCATGTGGGATCTTCCCGGACCGGGGCACGAACCCGTGTCCCCTGCTTCGGCAGGCGGACTCTCAACCACTGCGCCCAGGGAAGTCCTCCAGGACTTTTTTGAGGAGAAATAGTAGCTAATAAAACTGTTTTCCCATCTTAGAAAGTTGTAAACAAAGGGCATGCAATATATTATTTAAAAAGCAGATGCAAAACTTTCATAAAATTTAAAATCGACTAATAACCTGAAGACAAATACCCCAAATTGTTAAATGGTCTTATCTCTGGGGTATGGAATACTGGTGATTTTTCTTTTCCTGACATTTTCTGAACTTTTCAGAAATTCATGTATTACTTTTATATTTAGCCCAGTATGGAGAAAGAGGTGGAACAGTATCCCATTGATCATGAAAATGTGAATAAAATATGTACAACACTGAGTTTTCTAAAGTAAATCACTTTTTACAAATTTACTTTTGTAAAAATAATCCAGGCCTCCAAGCTCTTCCTCTCATTTGTGGAACATAAAGTATATTTTGGATCAAGACATGGAACATTCCAGACAATGTGAAATCTAGAAAGGAACTGCACCTGTATCCCCATGCAGCGCCAAAAAAATGTAGCTACTGAATAAATAGTCTTCCTAAATTAGAGAAAAGAATTAAAGCCCACTTTTCCACTTACTGCTATACACAAAAGTGAAAGTTTTATTCTTGGCATGAATATGATAGAATTTGTGGGATAGTAATTATTAGTAATAAGGTATTTGTTCAGAGTTTTATTATACTGAACAGTTTTTACATGGAAGAATAGATATTGCAGAATATAACTCAGTGCTTAACTGAAAACTTGATGATTTTGAATTAAACTATAGCTATTTACAAGTTTTAAAAGTTACTTGATTAATTATTTTCCTCCAAACTGCTAATTGTACCAAACAGAAAACATTGTGTATTTGAGGATTTGTTTACCTAAACAGATGCTCTTGGTGGGGGTGGATATAGCTTCAGCAGAATTTTTTGTAAGAAAAATAACATTTATAGAATGGCAATTCTAAAAAAAATGATCTTTTTCATAGGAAAATGTGAAGCAATGTATGTGGAAAGCTGCAGACTGGAGTTACAGGCAGATTAAGCAAGGGACATTTGGTAGTAAAATAAAAAGAATTAAATGATGGCTAAAGGTTTTTTTTGACAGAAGTAACTAATATATGGAACAAACTATTAATAAAACTTTGGGGGATGAACTATTAGTACAACTGTTTAAAAATAATCAGAAGTTGTAAAAGAATTCCAGTGCAGGAGAGGCATGAGATAAAGAGGGAAGTTGAGAAAGAAGAATAAGTATGTGACTAGACATGTGACTTTGTCATATTTTTATTATCTTTGCAGAAAACCTCAGACTAATGAGGAAAGAGGATTGAGGAGAAGACAAGCTAAAATTGAAGTCTCTAGATGAGATCTTTTGCTTGGATTTTATATTCTTCCTTTTTTAAAAAACACATTTTTTGGAGTATATTTCATGGTAGAAAAATCTCTCAAATAGTCTGTAGTTTACAACAAAAATTGAAAAGCAAATGAAATATGTGGAATTCTTCTCAGATATAGATAGAGGAGAGACCCAAAATGAATCTTCACCTTTGCATTTCAAAGTTCAACAGAAGTGTTGTGGTTAGAGTCTGACGTTTCTGCTGCTCTTATTTTTGCAGTCCTTTTTGCCATAATCTTGGCAAATGCTTAAGGAACCTAAATTGCTAAAATCATTTCCAATCCAGTAAAATGATCTGTATTTCTTTCTTCATTGAACCTTTTTATTAATCTTCCATTTATCAGAATTTGAAGCTGCTCTTGAATTTGCACTCTTCCATTTGAAGGTTTGATCAGGCAAACCATTGTTTTATTATATATAAAATATATATACGTGTGTGTGTGTGTGTGTGTGTGTGTGTGTGTGTATATGCCAAGCATTGTGCTAGGCACTTGAGACAAAATGCTGAACAATTCAGAAAAGTTTCCCATTCTCACTGTACACCAAGTTCTTTCCCAAAAAAGCTTGTAAAGGTTCTAACCATCTCTACAATGGTATCAAAAATAATCTCTCTTTTCTAGTTTGGATAACCAGAACATTAGCTGTTATTTGTTTCTTAGTGGTTTTGCACATGCCAGTCATCCTATCTTGGAACTCCTCAATCTCAGACCAAACCCCTCTACTAGTGGATGTTTTCCCATGTGACCCTTTAAATAAATTCTAAGATTTTTCCCATAATTAATTAATCTCAGAAATCAAAATGAAACATGTCACCAGGGTCTTATTTAAAGCCAAGAAATTTATTGGCTATTGTCCAGGCTTCTTTCTAAATTAAACAACCCCAAAGACTACTCTCACCATCCTTGCTTCTTGATATTAGGCATTTTCTCTTTAGAGAACTAGGGCACATATAAGAAAGAGTTTTGATATGTCTATGCTTTAACCAGGACCACATTTATTTCTGATTTCAATGATACATAAGGAAATTTTCCTCTAAAATTTCCATATCTGTGTTTTCTTAAAAAGATTGGGCTTCCCTGGTGGCGCAGTGGTTGGGAGTCCGCCTGTCGATGCAGGGGACACGGGTTCGTGCCCCGGTCCGGGAAGATCCCACATGCCGCGGAGCGGCTGGGCCCGTGAGCCATGGCCACTGAGCCTGCGCGTTCGGAACCTGTGCTCCGCAACGGGAGAGGCTACAACAGTGAGAGGCCCGCTTACAGCAAAAAAAAAAAAAAAAAAAAGATTTATGCACCCCATCCTTAGTAATAAAATGCTATCATACCATTTTTCATTCTTTGAATGATCCAAACTATAGCAAGTCAAACTCTTTTCTCAACGTCTGAGTCTTTAGGCCTGGTAACAACTTAATGTACAGCTAAATCTTTATGATTTATACATGGATTACTTGAATTATACTTTATCTTTGGTGACTCAGCTCTTTCTCACTTCTGCCGCCTAAGCCAGGCTCAAGGATACTGAAAGGAAGCTGAACTGAGTCAGGGTCAAACAAGCAGAATGAAATCGTGGGATGTGTGTGCATGCTTGTGTGTGTGTGTGCGTGTGTGTGTGTATCTGTGTGTATGAGACAGAGAGACACACAGAAAGACAGAGACAGATTTAATTCCCAAGTCAAACTCAAGATTGTCCATGTTTTAAAAAAAGGTCTCTCTTTTGCTGAGGTAGAAAAAAAAATTACATAGAGCTAGACGTACCATATGATATCACTTATATGTGGAAGCTCAAATATGACACAAATGAACTTATCTATGAAACAGAAACAGACTCACAGACATAGAGAACAGACTTGTGGTTGCCAAGGGGGCTGGGTGGGGGAGGGATGGATTGGAAGTTTGAGATTAGCAGAGGCAAACTATTATAAAGAAAATGGATAAACAACAAGGTCCTACTGTATAACACAGGGAACTATATTCAATAGCCTGTGATAAACCACAATGGAAAAGAGTATGAAAAAGAATTCATATATATGTATAACTGAATCACTTTGCTGTATAGAAGAAATTAACACAACATTATAAATCAATTATACTTCAATTTTTTTAAAAAGTTAAAAAAAAAAAAAACTAAGGAGAAAGTTGGGTACCTTTTCTTTCTCCTTCCTTCCATTCCTCCCTCCCCAGGAAGAATTCTTCCTTTTTTCTCCCTTTTCTTCCCCCTCCCTCCCTCCCTCCCTCCTTCCTTCCTTTGCAAAAGTGTAATCTCAGTTGAAAGCACAGGATTCTTTGGCAGCAGGGTAGGGGACACCTACTCATCCAACCTTCAGCTCAATTGCATCTGGTCCTTAGGGAGCTGTTGATCCAGCTGTTAGGACCACTGCACCCCAAACATGAAGACTGTGGCCTCTGAACAGTGCTGTGTCTCCACTAATGCACATCTCAGAGCCCACGTGCCTCGCTTCCTGTATTTCCTTCTCCCTCCCCCTTTTGTTCCCTCCTCTGTCTTCCACGTTTGTCTTTTTCTTTCTGCATCTGTCTGCATGCCTCCCTCTGTCTCTATTCTGCTGTTCTCCCTGTTTCTCTTTCATTCACTAAGATTTTCTCTGTTTTTCTCGTAAAAACCTCTACATTATTATTTAAAACATTTTCTTTCTTGAATTTAGATGAGAAAGCTGGTGCCTTGATAAATATATACTTCTGCAAAGATATAGCTGTTGTAACTTCTAATTTTTGTTTCTATG
Organism: Stenella coeruleoalba; assembly: GCF_951394435.1. NCBI lineage: Eukaryota > Metazoa > Chordata > Mammalia > Artiodactyla > Delphinidae > Stenella > Stenella coeruleoalba. The sequence goes on along the minus strand of NC_137156.1, from coordinate 99,917,414 downwards.
AGTCAGTGATCTTTGACAGAAAGAAAGCATTCTCACTACAGCTTACAGTATTACCACTTAGGAAATGTATGAGATATTCTAAGGGGCTCCTGTTAATTTCTTCCAAGTGTTTTAGGATAATTTTAGAAAGAAACTATCATAAACATTGAAAAGCAAAATTATCGTTGGGTAGGGTTGCTGGATTTAGTAAATAAAAATACAGGACACTCAGTTAAATTTAAATTTCAGATAAACAGCAAATAATTATTTAGTATAAGTATGTCCCATGCAATTTTTGAGACATATGTATATTAAAAAACTATTTGGTATTTATCTGAAATTCAAATTTAACTGGGTATGTTAAACTGGGTATGTTTAACTGGGTATGTTATGATTGACCTTTTATGTCTATATGCAATATTTGTAAGCTGGGTGTTTTTAATTTGGGGACTAATTGTATTTAGAGTTCCTTGCTGCTTCTATATTTGGAGTTCCCTGGTGCAGTTTCCCACTGAGATTTTACTACTCCTGTGGCTGGCCACCGGATAAAGATGAGTGATAGTGAAAAAAACTATAATTAAAATTAATTAAATTTTCCTATTTACTTCTAGCATGAGGCTCTGTGAGAGCAAACAGTAAATTTCTCAGTTGTTTGTCCCCCACTAATTCTGAATTCAAAAGAATGTCCTGACTTTATGTTTTCCCCCTTGGAAATATATATTTTTAATTTCACTTCCTTTCTGTTCCATCTAACACATGCATGGTTTAAGGAGAAAAATGTACCTACGTATTCCGTTCCAGATCACCTCCCGCTGAAACAGGCATGTATTTACTTAATGATCACTGTAAAAGGCAGCATTTCTGAACCTCTTATAAAAGTCAGCCTTATAAATTGCACTAGGTCCATTTTCTTTCTTAATCTCTCTCTCTCATTTTAAAATAAAATATCTGAAAGAAAGCGTGAGTGACTATAGTAATCATAATAGCTAACATTTATTGATCACTTACTATTTGACAGGCACTGTTCAAGCATGGTATATAAAATGGTTTAAATCATTTAAATCCCCCAAACCAATAAGGTGGGTACTGTGATTATCCTCACTTTAGAGATCAGGAAACCGAGGCAAGGGGAAGTTAGGTAACGCCCAGTTTCCTCTGATATTAACATTTTACATTAGCAGGGTACTTTGTCACAAAATACATATTATTATTAAAGTCCATGCTTTATTCATATTCCCTTAGTTTTTCCTAACGTCCTTTTTCTGTTCCAGGATCCTATTACATGTAGTCGTCATGCCTCCTTTGGGTCCTCTTGGCTGTGACAGTTTCTCAGACTTTCCTGGTTTGCAATGACTTTGACAGTTTTGAGGAGTCCTGGTCAGGTATTCTGTAGAATGTCCCTCAGCTGGGAATTGTGTTTGATGTTTTTCTCCTGTTTAGACTAGGATTATGGATTTTGGGGAGGAAGACCATAGAGGTTTACCTGTTGCCATTCTCGTCATATCATGTCCACCTTGATCTCTGGCTGGGTTAGTGTTTGTCGGGTTTCTCCACTGTGAAGTGATTCCTTTTTCCCTCTTTCTACACTGCCCTCTTTGGAAGGAAGTCACTGTTCCCCACCCACACATAAGGGGTGGAGAGTTATAACTGAGCTATTATTCTAATAACAGTTTTATTGAGACATAATTCATATACTGTATGATTCATCTATTTAAAGTGTACAGTTCTGTAGGTCTCAGTATATTCACAGAGTTGTGAAAACATCACCACAATCAGTTTTAAAATATTTTCATCACCCCAAAAAGAAACGCATACCCATCAACAGTCATTCCCCTTTTTCTCTTGTCCCCCTCCCCGAGTCCATGGCAACCTAATCTACTGTCTCTATGGATTTGCCTGTTCTGGGCATTTCATATATATGGAATCATGGTGTTTCGGGATTATCTTGTTTCACTAAGCATAATGTTTTGGAGCACGTCTGTGTTGTAGTATGTATCAGTACACTACATGGCTCTGGATTGCTCTTGATACAGTTCTACTGTATGGACACACCACACTTTGTTGCCCATCCATCAGTTGATGGACATTTGGACTGCTTTCCTTTTTAGGCTACTGTGAATAATGTCGGTATGAACATCGTACACAAGTTTTTATGTAGACATATGTTTCCATTTTTCTTGGCTAAACACCTGGGATTGCAGTTGCTGGGTATAACTGAGCTATTTTTACAATAAGAGCAACATGGCTGACTAGGCTGTGGGCTGTCCCTGCTTTCAGCCATCCAGAGGGCTAGGAAAACCTAGCCAAGTGCCCTATTAAGCCAAAACAAGGCCCCACCTCTAATCTGTTGGCAGGTACCCAAACTGCAAGCATGTTGACTAAGATGAACGAAAACAGCTTCATAAAAGCCTGCCTACACATCCTGTTCTATAAACCTATGGCAAAGAACACAGTTTATACGCACTGGAAAAAAAACAAATCCCATTTATCACTCATTGGTGCTGAAAAGTTATGATGAGAAAGCTCTGTCTGTCCTAGGTCTAGATGTCCTTCAAGGTGCATAGAGTAAGTTGTTTGCCAAACTCCTCTTTTTGAAACTCTTCTAAGGCTGCCACTATCACTATTAGGACTAAGTATTTTTAAAAAATATTTATTTATTTATTTATTTGGCTACAGCGGCTCTTAGTTGCAGCACGTGGGATCTTTGTTGCCGCGGGAGGGACCTCTTTTAGTTTTGGCACGTGGGCTCTTAGTTGTGGCATGGGGGATCTAGTTCCCTGACCAGGGATCAAACCTCGGCCCCCTGCATTGGGAGCATTGGAGTCTTAACAGCTGGACCACCAGAGAAGTCTCAGGACTAAGTACTATTTGTAAAGAAAACAGGAACTAAGGAAGGGGCAGTAGCTAGTACTTTCCAGGGCAAGAGATGTACACATCATTTTAAGGAAGCATTTGGTATGAGGCAAAAAAGACATGCTTATACAGATATTACATATAGACACTGCTACACAGAGACAGAAAAAAACAATGAATCTACAATCTAGAATACCACTCCCTATAACCACTCATGGTAGGAACTAGTTTAGTTATTGATTGGCATGTTTAAAAAGTCAATAGATCATTCTTCTCCTCTTCTTGGTGGAAAGAAATTAAACCCAAGTAGTTTGTAGTGGATATCATTTAAATTATTCCCTTAAAAAATAAGCCGTCTGTCAGTGCTTCTATGTAATGCCTTTGACCATATCCATTGTTCCTTTGAAATATGATCCGCAAAATCAAGCAGGACACTTTCAGGCCTAGTCCTTTAGCAGTGAAAGGACTTATAGCAGAGAATAAGAAAAATGGAAATAAGTCTGTTTTTAATGAATAATAAAACACCAGAAAATAGTGGTCTACACAAACCCATCATGTCTTCTCTTGTTTTTGTTCTCTCCCCAAATCCCACACGCAACCCAAGAAACATAACTGTTGGCTGAATGCTAACTGATTTACTTCAGTATCTACTTGTAGAGTTTTGCTGTCCCCTGATAGAAAAGATACTTATTAAGCAATCTGTGAAAGTACAAGTCAGAGCCTGGTCACTGAGTAAGGTATGCGTTATGGAGGGTGGTTTACAGAAGAAGAAAGTGTGATAGGAAATGGCTTCTTTAAAGAATGCACTCATGAGTGTACACCTAAAATAAAGTCCCTAAATGATCGTGGTGGCCTAGATTAGCATGGGGTCTGAAATAAGGGATCTCTGGCTGCTATTCAAACAGGGAAATCTGATAGCCAAAGGAAAAATTTACCTCTGAAAGAGGGGTAGAATGTCTTTTCCCAGGGACATTTCTAAACAAAATAGATGTACCTCTGGCTAAATGATGTCGATCAGAGCTGGTGTGCAGGGAATGTGTTTCGGGTGTGCAGAGATAGTGATCGTTTCAGCCCTAAGGGAAGCTGGGCAGGGCCTGTGGCCCTCAGAGACCTAAGGTTGACCATCTTTCTCCACAAGTGTCCTCTTGGAGTTAGCCCTGTGTGCCATATAAATGCCATTTTCCATGTGCGCCACAATACGAAAAAGTTTGGGAAGCTTGAATTTAGACAAAGCTTGCCAGAGGTTGAAGTAGATGATTATTCAGTAAGGATTCAGGATATACTAAATTCTCCATCATGCTTTCTCATGAAGATAAATGATGAAAACAATAATTGCAAGTCTTTTTTTTTCTGCACTGCACAGCTTTCAGGATCTTGGTTCCCTGACAAGGGATTGAACCCGGCCCTGGCAGTGAAAGCGCCAAATCCTAACCACTGGACCACCAGGGAATTCCCTAATTGCAAGTCATTTTTAAATTTAGCTTTAGAATTTGATTTTGTTTTTAGACAAAATATAGCCATCTCCCATATCCTTAGGAGTGGGAATTGGAGGGTTTTAGCCCAGCAGCAGAGGACTCAGCATCAAGTAGCTCTAGTTACTAATTTAATGTGTTTCTTGGCATCCTGATTCTGATAACTGGGGTTCCTCCCTGTTCCCCTGTGCCTGAGTTCCTGTCTTAGTGTTTTGCCTGATACCCCAGACCCTCCCCACCTTAGGCCCTGTCTTGTTCTTACAAGTCTTTTCTCCAAAGGAATGAATGTCTCTGCTTCTGAAATCAAGCCCAGGGCATTCCAGGAAAAACAACAAAAAAATCCAGCATCTGTAGATAAACATGGCACGTTCAGGGAGATTTAGCAAGAGGTTTCAGCATGACTGAAATGAAGGGAAAGATCTGCAAAGAGTAAACAATAAAATTAGTAAAGTAAGTAGAGAACATATCATGAAAGCCCTTATATTACATTTTTAAGGATGTATATGTCCCTATCCTGCCAGGGACACATTGTGGATATATAGATATTATATACGGCATATATAAATATAATACATATTTTTAAATCTACTTTATTGTAAAATAATGTGTGCTCATTAAAGAACATTTGGAAAATATAATGAAATTTAAAGAAAAATAAATATCGCCTATCATCCCATTACCCAGGTAGTTTCACTGAGGATATTCTTTTGTGTGTGTGTGTGTGGTGCTTGAAATGTTTATTTAAAAACTAAGTATCTAAAAAAAACCCCAAAAAACTAAGTATCTGTAATAATTTATATTTTGTTTGTTTTAAAAGCATGTTTGAATTATATTATTCTTAGAACACTGAGGATATTCTGATGTATTTCTTTCCAGATTCATTTCTTGTGTATAATATATCATGATTTAACATAAGTAGAATAGTCTGCTTCTTTCGCTCAACAGTATACTTTGTACTTTTCCCGTGCTGCTAAAATTCTTCCAGAACACAATTTTAATGATTAAATATTATTATACCTAAAGTAGTAAAATTTACTCACGCACTTTCCTAGTACTTGACATTAGGTTGTGTTCAATTTTTTTCCTCTTATTAGTAACAGTGCAATAAATGTTCTTGTACATAAATACCTATATTCTCCTCAGGTCATTTCCTTGGGGTGGTTTCCTGGCAACAGAATGTCTAGATCTAAGTGCAAAATCCTCAAATATTTCTTTCTAAGAATTTTCATATTACATTCCATCAAGATTGCATTCATTTTTATTTATATCAGAGTATCTCATTACACTCGTCTCAACAGTTAGAATAAAATCTTTATCTTTGTGAATTTGATGAGCAAATAATGGTATCTTCTTTTAATTTGAACGTATTTGATAAATACTGAGGTGAACATTTTTAATGACTATATGTACTTTTTTCCCTTAGATGGCTTGTTAATGCCATTTTCTGATTTTCCTATTGAAATTTTAGTGTTAGACTATTAATATACATGCCTAACTGACCTTTTAACGTGTGGCATAAGTTGGGTGTATCTAAGTAGAAGATATACTTGTTAAAAAATCTGACAGGGACTTCCCTGATGGTGCAGTGGTTAAGAATCTGCCTGTCAGTGCAGTGGACACAGTTTCAAGCCCTGGTCCAGGAAGATCCCACATACCGCGGAGCAACTAAGTCCGTGTGTCACAACTACTGAGCCTGCGCTTAGAGCCTGAGAGCCACAACTACTGAGCCCGGGTGCCACAACTACTGAAGCCCGTGCACCTAGAGGTCATGCTCCGCAACAAAGACAAGCCACCACAATTAGAAGCCCGCGTACCATGATGAAGAGTAGCCCCTGCTCGCTGCAACTAGAGAAAGCCTGTGCGCAGCAACGAAGACCCAACGCAGCCATAAATAAATAAGTTTATTTTAAAAAAATCTGACAAAAGTCATTCTCTGAAAACCTAATTTATGAATATCTTGGAAGTTATTACATTTCTTCATGCTCTATGTATTTATATTAAAGGTAAACTAATAGTGGATAAAGAATCTTTAAGCTAATGCTACTCACTAACCTAAATAGAACTGTCTGCTCTAAGTATGCTGTTATTGTAGTTACTCCTTTCCTCAAGACTTAAAAATAGTCTAATGTATTTTGCTTAAAAGATCCTTTCTTCCATCTTCTTCTGGGCTGTAGGTTGCTTGTAGGAATAAGTATGTAAAAATAGCAATAATGACCACAAAAGATTTTTTAAAGAAGACCAGGTGAAGACACTCAAGTAAAATTTTGAAGACCTGATTTCCCATAGAAAATTTCAATGCAAATAATCTTCTGTACTTAACTCAACCACATTCACAACAGGGAAGATGTGTACAATATGAACTTGGAAAGAATTTTAGATGGTAGTTAAAATGTGACATCACAAAAGAATTTTCCTCTCCTAAGTTAAGCCAAATGTACAAGAGCAAGGAATATACAACTTACGAAGACCCCATGCAAGGGTCTCCATCTCATTCTACAAACTTCAAGCAACATCATCAGATAGAACACAAATTTTGCCAAGTTAAAAGGAGATACAGGGAATAGACGCTTGACTTTCTCTCTCAGGAGAGAAATGCAGTGGGATGATCAGTAGTCAGAGAAAATTCTGGGAAACCTCAGTGAGGTTTGGTATAAAGACTGGGAATAAAGATAACAAAATGTAGAGAACTTCTAACTAAAAGCTCCTCCTTCCGACCTTAGATAAATAGTTCATGAGCCTAATTTAGAAAAACTCATAGGATTTGCCTCTTTTTCCCTGCGGCCACATAGAAAGTGAAACACGTTTTTGTTTTGTTTTGTCTTGTTTTAAGTAGGAAATAAAGTCTCTGGATGGTGGGTGGGAGGGAGGAATATTAGGCCACACCAAACTAAAAGTTAAAACACCCAATGCTTTCACCCTAAATACACTAGCTTGATGATCCTAAAACAGGGAAGCATACTGAAACTCAAGAGAACCTCACTGTCTCAACCCTTTGTCTACACGGACAGCCCATCTCCCCACAAACTCAATAAAATGACCTCTTTATACAGGACTCATTAGGAAGGGTGGTGATAAAGCTCCATGACTTCATCTGTTCGTTCCAAGTCCCAACCCTCTCAAGCCCCTTCCCACTCTCACAGGACAGAACATAACCACAACCCATTAATATGAGCCCTTAAACTCATGTTCTGAGGGGAGGATTCAAATATTACCCAGATAACAAGGTCTGGAGTCAGGGAGATCTTACCTACACAGGAAAAGGAATCAGGCTGCCTTGAGCCTTCTTCACAGGAACATCAGAAAACAGTGAAGCAACATCTGAATGTTTTGCGTTGTAAGGGACCTGTGACTGAAAAACTCTGTACCCAAGTGTCATCAGGCAACAGATAAACACAAGCAACATACAGGGAATAGATCGCCTCTGATAGGCAAAGATTCTGGAGATAAACCATTTCTAGAAAGTCTACTTGATGATATAATTAAGTCAATCAAGAGTTGAAATAGGGCTTCCCTGGTGGCGCAGTGGTTGAGAGTCCGCCTGCCGATGCAGGGGACACGGGTTCGTGCCCGGTCCGAGAGGATCCCACATGCCGCGGAGCGGCTGGGCCCGTGGACCATGGCCGCTGAGCCTGTGCATCCGGAGCCTATGCTCCGCAACGGAAGAGGCCACAACAGTGAGAGACCCGCGTACCCTCCAAAAAAAAAAAAAAAAAAAGAGGTGAAATAAAATAAAAAGCTGCAGTGTCTGAGTCACAGAGAATGACTATTTTCAACTTTATTAGCCATTGCCAAAATGCTTTTCAAAATGATCCTTTAGATTTATGCTGTATCTATCAAGCATACACAGTATCAACTTTCCCACCTGCTTGCCAACACTTAGTACGGCAAGATTTTAAAACTGTTTCCAATCTGATGTACACTGTTTCATTTTGCATTTTTCTGACGTGAAGCTCTACAATGCTTTGCAAAAGGTTGTACCAACTTTCACTCCCATTAGACGCATATTAGCATTTATCTTGACCCATATGTTGCCCAGGCTTGAAATGTGGGGAACAATGATGGTCACCAGTTGGCCTGACGTAGCCTGAAAGTTTGATATAAACTCTTTTAACCATGTAAATACTTCTAGACCCTCTCTATAAATATATGAATAGTGCCCTCATTTTAAACAGAGTGGATATGATGGTACATATCATGACCTCCTTTTTTTTTTTTTTTTTGTGGTACGCGGGCCTCTCACTGTTGTGGCCTCTCCCGTTGCGGAGCACAGGCTCCGGATGCGCAGGCTCAGCGGCCATGGCTCACTGGCCCAGCTGCTCCGCAGCATGTGGGATCTTCCCGGACCGGGGCACGAACTCGTGTCCCCTGCATCAGTAGGCGGACTCTCAACCACTGCGCCACCAGGGAAGCCCCATGACCTCCTTTTTTTATTCAACTAGGCATTGTGGAGGGTTCCACAATCCCCTTTCCCTCTACCCCTCACCAACAAAATATTCTGTGAAGAAATTGTGCAGGAAAAATATTCCTTTCTTCCTTTATTACATAATTCAACTAAAACTCAGTAAAGTTTTAATGCAGTATCAAGTTGAAAATCCTAAACAATATATGGATTTTCTTCCTGTTGATCTAGTAGACCATCCAATGGATCTTCTTTTTCCTACACTACATCACTGAGAAGATAAACTTTACCTGAAAACTGGCTGTGGTTTCTCACACACACACACACACACACACACACACACACACACACACACACACACACGTACGAATATTTATAAATAAACTATTGATTCAGTCAAAGTGCTTAATTTCCAGTTAGTCATGGGATTATAAAATATAGTTTCCTTAAATACCTAGGTCATATTTTACTGAATGAATCCTGCTGTGATAAGTCAACCTGCACCCTAGGCAGATTATATTTTATAGTCACTCTCCAGTTTTGTTTTGTTTTGTTTTTTACTATATAGAGTCAACCACAGTTTCCCTATTTCATCACTGTAACCTGGGTTTGTCTGCATTTCTGCCAAAAACTCATTTTCTCCTGATGAGGATGTTAATGATAATGTAGCAAGAAAATCTAGGAAGTAAGCATCTAATATTGTGCCTGGCACATAATAGGTGTTGAACATTAGTTTTGAACATGCAAAAGTTAAGTCTTGTTTTCTGATTTAACTTTATATTCAATCTATTCTTGTATTCCATATTATATTTGAATTGTCATTTTAAATGGTGAAGTGTAGGTCATTTGTATCATATCCATATGATAATCTCCATTACTGGGTCTTCTTAAAGTGGTTCCATTTTTCTAGATCCGTCCTGTGAAGGTATGTGGGTCAATGCATATGAAATACAATTTTACCTATTATGTAAAGAAATATGATGTAAATAGTTTTTCTTGATGCCCTTCCCTGAGTAGCTACATCACATTTCTCCCCTACACTAATCCTTTAGGATCATGTCTTTCCCCTTGATCACAGAACAAACTTACGTGCACAGAACTCATACCCAGAAGCCATTTCCACTTGAACTGGAAAGGATTAAGTGAAGGTAGCTAGAATGTTGATTGTAATCTTGGACTTTGTTTCTCTTATCCCGATTCAAAATTTTGTTTGCATTCCAGTTAACAAGGTGGATCAAATCCATATCTTTAGTCTGTTCTCCTTTGAAGCATCTTCAAAATGACAGAATAGGAACTTGAAATGGCATAAATTCTACAGCACAAGGGAATGGGAGAGGAGACAACAATGGATAGAGGATTCCACAAATTTCTAAAAGATGGAAAGTAGAAGGACCTGTGATAATTGACTTAGTAGAGTGGAGAGAGCTAAAACCTAAGTCTACAGATGGCAGAGGGCAATGAGAAGAAAGTTCATTCTATGGAACCGTAGAAAGTTCAGGAATTGGAGGCATCAGGTGAACTTGGGATGGGGAGGATTGAGGGCTGGTTGAAAGTCTGTATCAAGGACACCTAATTCCCCACATCTCCTCGATTACTCCACCCAGTTAAGTGACTACTCCTCTCTTACCCTGCACAAGAATGGAGATTTGTTCTTCGAAGAAATTGAAAGAGAGAGAAAGAGACACAGGGACTGTAGGCATAATGGAGGGTGTGGGGGAGCACTGAGCAAAAGCTCCTTCTTTGTTCTCCAGCATCTAAGCTTATATTGTCCTCTTCCCTCCAATCATCTCGCCAATCATCCCTCCAACTCCCCATCCTCCCCCCTTCCCCCAACACACTTTCCCCCGAGGTAAAGAGTGGATGATATGCCCCCGGAGAAACTACCTCAAGAGAAAAAGAAATCTATAGGCACTGAGATTTAGGGGCATCTCAAGAAACAAATGTGCCCTACCAAATCACATCACAGTGAAGCCCACCAGGCAGCCAACCCTGCTCGTGTCTCATTCTTAAACATACTCTGTCAAAGATCACTAAACACGTGAGGAGCACCTCCAGCACGAAAGGCGCACCAGTAATTAAAAAAAAAAAACAAAAAAAAACCCAAAACAAATAATCTGGAAAAAAAGGAGCTCAGGGAAAAGAAACAGAAACAACATAGGGAGTAGAAAACAGGTTCAATAATATTCCAAACGGCAAAAGAGTATACATTGCGTCTATGAAATAAGAACAATCAGAAACAAGAAAAAGCTCTTGAAATGATAGCTAGAATTGAAAATATTCCACATAAGAATTAGGAGATAAAGTTAAGAAACTGTCCCAGAAGGTAGAATTAAAAGATCAAGAGGTGAAAAATAGGAGAAAAAAGATAAGAAAATTAGAAGATCATGGCAGAATTTGAAGAATAGGAATTCTAGAAAGAGAGTAGGGACAGTAATGAATTATAAACCATGGAGGGGAGGGAAGAAATCCATGAGTCAATCCATACCAAGGATTAAGAGATGATAGGATAGGTAACTGATGATAGATAGATAGATAGATAGACAGATAGATAGATGGTGGGTAGGTAGACAGAAGGATGGATGGATAGATGGGGAGAGAAGAGAGGGCTCTTGCTCTTGGTGGAATGCTGAGTGCTGGCTGCTAAATGCAGGAGTTAAATCATCATTTGCAACTATCAAAGTAAAGATTGTTTCAGGCAAGAGTCATCAATGGATGGGAAATCTAGGGGGAAATTTCGATGATGAAGAGGATATTAGCATGGCCTTAAAATGTCTTCCTGCAGATTTCTTGTCACAAGCAAAAACAAAAAAACTATCCAGTGGGGGAAAAACTGAATAGCACCTGGACCAGGTGACCAAAATTAACACTATCAATGAGAAGTGGACGGACATTGGGTGTCTCCAGATGTTACGACTTGGAAAGCACAGCATCGCTTTTGTTGTATTCTGACCAGGAATGCATAACTTGAATCTCACCACGAAGAAACACTGGGAAACCAAAATGTGGACCATTCTACTTAAAATAAAAGGGAGGGGGACTTTACTCTTTAAAAAACAAACAAAGCATCACAAACGATAAAGATTGGCTGCGGAAATGTTCCAGATTAAAGGAGACTAAAGGGACATGACTACTAAATGCAATGCTGATCCTAGGCTGGATCCTGTACTGGAGGGAAAAAAATAATACAAAAACATCTTTGGATCAACTGACACAATTGATCTATTGGAATATGAATGATAGATTAAAGTATTGTATCAATGTTAAATTCACCAAAGTTGATAATAAAACTATGAATATATAAGATAATATCTTTATTCTTATGAAATATATATTGAAGTATTTAGGGATAAAGGGCCATCATGTGTAAAACTTAAGTTTTAAATGGTTCAGAAAAAATATTTTTATTATATGTATACATATCACACTTGTGTGTGTGTGTGTGCAAATGGGGCAAAATGTTACAAATAGGAGAATCTGGGGAAAATTAAAATAGATTTACATAATCTTGAAGTCATTTACAAATAAAAAGTTGTTAAACTTGCCTCGCACTCACCTTTTCTTAGGAAGTTAATAGATGATGTAACTCCAACAAAGGAATGGAGTGAAACAATTACAAAGAAGACAAAAAATCCAGAAGACTGGGAGCCACCATGGGGGAAAGGAAGGGTAATTCCCGGGATAATGGTAAAGGCAAGGTTGGCAAGTTCACAGGAGACCAAAAGAACCACTAATCCTACCTGGAGCAGGAGGACGGAGAGATTCCAGAAAGATATCCCCCCTATCCCCCAAAATGATATCAATAGATTACCTGACTGCGTTGAAAGGAGTTTACAGTTCTTTTAGAGAGTCTGGGAAGAATTAGTGGTAGTAAAAAAAAAGGCAATTAGTAACTCTAGGGGAAAATAACTTTGTACAAGAAAAGGAATGTAATGGTATACTACTTGGCTCACTTGTGAACAATATTTACCTGGAAAAAATACATGGGGACACAGAATGTTCATTTGTCCAAAAATTGTGATAAAACTGTACTGAGAAAAATGAAAAAAAAGGGAGTGAAGGAAAGGGATGGACGTGGGCAGACGGGTGTGTAAGAGCACTAAATTCACAGCCTCCATAGTTGCAAGTGAGCTAATGCCCAAGTTGACCGATAAAGAAAAGGCAGCATAAGCAAATCATTTAGAAATATGGGGGGAGGGCTTCCCTAGTGGCGCAGTGGTTGAGAGTCCGCCTGCCGATGCAGGGGACACGGGTTCGTGCCCCGGTCCGGGAAGATCCCACATGCCGCGGAGCGGCTGGGCCCGTGAGCCATGGCTTCTGGGCCTGCGCGTCCCGAGCCTGTGCTCCGCAACGGGAGAGGCCACAACAGTGAGAGGCCCGCGTACCGAAAAAAAAAAAAAAAGAAATATGGGGGGAAATATCAGAAGAAACAGAGGAATAGCTGAAGAAAGAGGTGAAAGACTGAGAAGTTCTGAGAAGCAGAACTCAGAGATGGTGGTGTGACAAGTGAACTGTAGTTTTTGGGGGTTTTTTGTTTGTTTGTAATAAACTTTGTAATACTATTTGATTTATATACATGTATTGTTTAGATAAAAAAAAACATTTTAAAGCTCCAGATTTCTGCTCAGTATGATGATTAACAATCTATTTTGCATTTCCTTTTTCGATAGTACTAGGATATAGGTAAAGCTTAGCATATAGGTAAAGCTAAGGGGAGCTGCCAAGTAAAAAAGGTGATCGTTATACTGATGATAAAACTTTGTTTCCTACGTTAATTGTTTAAAGCTGTGAGTGTGGGGTGGTGTGTGTGTGTGTGTGTGTGTGTGTGTGTGTGTGTGTGTGTGTGTGTGTTGGTATTGAAAGGGAGAGAAAAAGAAAGGTTTGGGTTTTGAATAATTCAGGTATTCTCAAAACTCAAGAAGGAACCTTTAGTCATTTACATGCTTTATAATATGCTCGTGCTCGAGAGTAATTAGGACCCAAGTGGAGTTTGATGCCTAAGCATAAGAAAAGGAAGCACGAAGAGAGGGGTTCTGATCAAATAGGAAGTTGTTGTCTTTAATTTGGGGTACAGGATGGAAAGGGGGAAACATAGAAAAGATGTTTATTTGATTTTTACAGATTAGGCGCTTGACCTCATAATATGGTACAGCTGGGGAATTATTTCACCTCCAGGACAGGTGTAACAGAGCAGGGCGCAAGAGGAGGTTCTATATGTTACATGGGTTTCAAGCTGATATTTCCCTAGGGAAGTGGGGACACCAAGGAGAAGCGTGTGGGCGGTACCAAGTCACTCATTCTGGTTGGTGGAAATTTCACGGCTAGGCAGAAATACGTCGAATTTTCTTTGCCAAAAAGACATGTGTAAGAACACCAGTGATTTCTTAATCCAATTTTGCAAGTACAAACAGTGACTGTGTATTATAAAAAGGGCTATTCAGATTTAGATTTCTTCATAGTTCCAATAAGGCAAAGATCAAATTTTAAATGTAAAAAAGAAAAGACAGGCAAGCAGACAAGGAGTAAGAATGCTCTAAAAACTTGAGAGGCATCTTAATTGCTTTATAGTTTATGGCAAATGGAAGCCAACATGCAAAACTGAGTTAAAATGTTATGGTTTGGGAGTTTTTTACTCTCTCGTGTCAATCTGAAGTAAAACGAAGCATATGCTTTTTCAAAGGCTGATGATGTCAATGTGATTGATTGGAAATGCTTCTTGGTTATAATGCCAAATATCCCATCAAAACGAAAGTTTTCGAGTCTATGATCTGGATGTTTCCAAACATCTAGATATTCAGTGCCATGTAGACAAAACATACAAATGACATAACCCCAAACACACAGACATTTCACAGAAACTTGTAGGTTGTGTCCAAATATTTAGATGGTATGACTAGATATGCCTTGCTCTTATCTCAGGCCTGAGGAAGTGGGCTGTGCAAAGTGCATGACTTTATTTAAATCTGTCTTAAGTTAGCTTGGCTTTTTGCTGAAATGAGTTATGACTGCAACTCTTTAATAATCACATGCACAAGTTTGACTGTGTTGTTTACCACATCAAGAAAAAAAAAGGTTTGTACCCTGCGGTTTCTAAACCTGGGTCAGGAGTTTGTTACATTTATTTTAGTGATCAATTTGGTCTCAACTGGACAACCTGGTAGCTGAATTTTTAAACATTACAGAAATCAGCTGTGACCTGTTTGTTTTTTTTTGGTTGAACTGAGGATAGCGCAAGAATGAGTACCCTCTCAGATGACAGTATTCCCCTAGGAGATTCGAGAATGAGGGGCACTCAGTCTACCAGAGGAACATTTTCCTAAACTCACCTACTACCCCAAATTTGCTATTTAAGAGAGGGGGGAGAATCTAACCAAATCAGTTAAAAAAAAGAAAAGGAAACGCTTCCCTTACCAATAACTCCTAAAGTTTTTAATAGGTACATATACATACATAGATATGGATCTAGAGACAACAACAAAAAATCTACCTCATATAGTTCTAACATCTGACTGAATAAAGTCCCAAATCAAATCCTCCTATGTGGTAAAGTAACGGAGATGGAAGCAAACAAAAATACTTCCTGGTTTTCTGAGTTCCTGAGGTCTTTAGTGAAAGAGAGCATCTTTCTTGTCTCTGGACTATTACCTTTTCACGTGTGACCCTGTGGGAAGCTTACAATTCTTCCATAACAATATAGGATTCTCTTTCCACAGCTACCTATGGTTTGGTCCCCATTAAATAATGAAATTGCGACACATGAGAGCAGGAAAGAACACCTCAGGAAATTCAGCTCAACTCTTTTGCCCTCTCCACGAGGGAAGCAAGATGTTAAGTCTCTGATGCCGGGTCCCAGAGCTAATGGGAAGCAGAGCGCAGGTGTTCCATCGCCCAGTTCCATCCCTCCCTCATTCCCACTTGACTCTTGTAACTTTTTCCCAGACATGCTCTTGGCTTGCCTCTGATCTTTTTCTGATCTCCTCGTAAACGAATCCTGTAGCGTCTAACCTTAAAATGTTTGAATTTTTGCTGAGATAGCATCTATAAACAACTTATTAATGCATTTTCAGAAACGTTATGGCAAAATAGTGCAATGAAGAGAATATTAAGTTTGGATTTAGGAAACCTAGGTTGTAATCCTGAGTATGTCTTTAATTTTCTGTAGATTTGGGTCAGTCGCTTTGCCTTTCTCCTACACAGTTTTCTGATCTATAAAATTAAATACTTTTTATTTCCATAGTTGTATGATTATTTTGCTTTTTAATAAATTTAATTACGGAAACAAAGAAAAAAAAACGATCTTTCTTAATCTTCATAATTCCTTACCCACTGGAACAAATCTATATTCTTCATGTAGTGCCTTGGTCTCAGCTTCCCTTCCCACCCAGCAACATGGGAATTGTCTCTAGGTAGTTCTCTTTATACACTGCATACCGTGACACCATCCAGTCTCATTAGCTTAATAAGTATTTTTCAATGTGATGATGACAACAAGTATAAAATATAGTGCAAACGTTGACATTTTAATGCCTGACATTTAAAAATCTTTCTGTTTTACTCCTCCTTTCAAAACACTGGTTTTGGCAAAAGAAAATTAATTAAATTGATTTAGGGTCTATCCCTAGCCAAACTGTTAAGTTAATTAGGTTTAGAGGGATCCTAGGAGAGGCATCTTTCTTTCCTGGCCCCTAATAGCCAGGCTTTGCTTAATCCTTTCAAAAAAAACTGGAATTCAAGTGGATAAGGAAATATTTGAAGGACTTCCCTGGCGGTCCAGTGGTTAAGACTTCACCTTCCAATGCAGGGGGTGCGGGTTCGATCCCTGGTCGGGGAGCTAAGATCCCACACGACTTGTGGCCAGAAAAGCAAAACATAAAACAGAAGCAATATTGTCCCAAATTCAATAAAAACTTTAAAAAAATGGTCTACATAAAAAAAAATCTTTAAAATGAAAAGAAATATTTGAGAGAGGCTAAATAAGATTTTGGCCCTTGGGAAGACTATGGTATTTCTTTCTTTTTAAAAGTGCGTTTAAAAGAAAAAGAGACACCTTTTTAGGAGACGAAAGGAGGTAACTGGTTTATAAATAAGACTTACTTAGGTTTATGGTCTCTAGGATTTGCCATAACATGTTCCCTGGAAAAGGAATTCCATGCTATTGGAAAGTGTGCAGTATGCCTCCAGTCTACAATGAATTTGAATCGTCAAAGGTAACAGCCCAATAGCAAACGTGAGTCATCTTTCCAAATGATAAGCAAAGGACAAAAATTAAATGAGAGCAGGAAAAAAGCAGAGTTACTGGAAGCTTTATTGGATTATCCGGAGTGTTAGTGCATCTCCTCTACTTACAGAACTGGATTTGCCTTTTGAAGACATTCTAGCTATTAGGCACCATGCTAGCTGGCATGGCAGTGTGGCTTCACTGGTTTATCGGCAATTACCACTTTTTTCTTGTCTGATGGTGCTAGGAACATGGGGGTGGCTTTAAATATGCTATGGGAGAGGTTCTTGCTTTATTTGGCATGACGCTTCAAGGAACGAGCAATAAAAGGAAAAATGGCGGGAGGGAACTCTTAAGCCAAGTGCAATGAAAAACAGTGAACATTATCTGATCTTTCACCCTCACAACTCACGGTGAGTGAGAACAGAAAGTCCATTCATTAGGATGAAGCCTGACATGCAGATATTTGGGTCTCTTGCTAGAGAATAAAAGATGAGCTATCATTAAAAAGACATACAGGGAGCCACAAATCTTCGTATTACTGCGTTCAGAATGACTAGGGAATCTCCTTGTCAACTGTAAGGCCAGCTATGAGTTGACCACAGTGCCTGAACGTCTTCTGGTAATTTAGAAGGATATATGTGGCATTTATCGAAATGCTTTTCAGAGGAGAATTTCTTTTCAGGGGTTCACCTTCACAATCCATGTGTACCCCGTCATAATAGAAACACATAGTTCAAAAAAAATCCCTCTGCCAAGTTGGACTTCAGTGAAATAAAGAGCTGATCATTCCATAATGCTTGTAATCATTTCTCTTCCACCTTCCCTAGGAATTTTGTTTTCCTTTTTTTGCCATATATCCCTGCTCACTAGCTTCTCCAACAGAACAAAGACGAAATTTTAAAAGATGGTGTTCAAACAAGAATTTGAATCCTATGCAAAAGCAGCAGGTTTGGGAAAAGGTTCTATGAGGAAGAGGCTGAAACTTTATTTACCAGGAATTTGAGAATTATGTTTTAACTGTTTCAAAGTCTCCCAGTGAGAATTTTTCAGAATTGACCACCGGATCAAACAGGAATTTTGAGACAGGCAAATCAGTAAATACCTTAAAATCACATTCCCAAAGGCCTGTCTCTCATAGCTAAAGTTTCACCATTAAAGAGATGGCCATTTGAATTATAACCTACCATAAAGCAAATATTCCCTGAGACGTGATCACATATTAATGCACTGTTATCTCTTCATACTGCCACAGGGTGACTTCTGTAGTCTGATTCTATTTCTGGAATAATCATTGCCTGGGAGTAAATTTGAAGAGCATGTAGGAGTGATGGGGACCCCAGTGGGGAGTGGGGTGGGGTAGAGATGGAGGGAAGGAGATGGTACACGAACCAAGTAGAGAAAGTGGTGCAAAGCAAGGGCACTGACCCAGGAATCTCTGGGTTGAGCCCAGTGAGCACGTCTTGTCTGCCTGGGAGCTGCATGGGCTGCTAAAGCAAGGAGAGGAAGGAGAGGAAGGGGACCCTGAAATAGATTTTATCTACACAGTTTGGTTTAGTTCTGACTCTTGGCCACCTAGAGAGTAGACAGGATGACAAAGATTTTAGCTTTGGTGACAGGTCAACTCTGGGGAGGAGAAGACTGCAGAACGGACTAGGGTTTTGGCCTGCCATGGTGTGTGTGTGCATGTGTGTGTGTGCGTGCATGTGTGTGTGCGCATGTGTGTGTATAGAAATCAGAATCAGGAGTTTGACAGCAGAGCAGGCACTTCTGGTTTGAACAGCAGAGTCATCTTGGTAAGCAAACAGAAACTCACAGTAAGTCGCACTAAGAATCAGAACAGAGGCTGGATTTGGGGGTTAGAGGATAGGTGGTGAGGAGTTCAGTGGCTGGGAAAAGCTCTACTGATCTTTGCTCTTTTTGGCATTGTGCCTTCTTTGTCTTTTTCTCTCTTGTCATTTTGTGCTTGTCTCATCTTTCCTTTTTATTTGTTTGTTTCTTTTAAATGTGGTAAAAAAAAAGAAGACACAAAATTTACCCTCTTAACCATTTCCAAGTGTCCAGTTCAGTAGCATCATGTATGTTCACACTGATGTGCAACCAACCTCCAGAACATCTTCATCTGGCAAAACTGAAACTACGCCCCTTGAAAAAAACTCCCCATTTCCCCCTCCCCTCAGTCCCTGGCAACCACTGTTCTATTTTCTGTTTCTATGAATCTGATGATTCTAGGGATTCTGTAAGTGGAGTCTTAACAGAATTTGTTGCTTTGCGACTGACTTATTTCACTTAACTTAATGTCCACGTTGCAGCAAATGTCAGAATCTCCTTCCTTTTTTCAGGATGAATAATGTTCCATTGTGTGTATGGACCACATTTGGTTTCTCCGTTCTCTTGTCGATGGACACTCGAGGTGCTTCCACCTTTTGGCTGTTGGGCATGCTTTCTATTTCTAGCAGTTCCTTTCCCTCTTCCTTAATTGTATACATCAGGAAACTGAAGTATATATTTTACATTATTTATTTACTAAATAAATAATCAGGAGAAAGTCAGGAAGCATAACGTATGGAAATCAGGTTAGTTTCCAGTTAACTGTATGACCTTGGACAAGTTAATTAATATCGCTAAGTCTCTGTACATCTGTAAATTGAGGGATTTGGTCTAGATGAATGTCCTCCTAAGGTCCATGATGTTTTGTTCTCTCTTCTTGTGTTTAAGGCAGGAGGGTTAAATTATTATCTCAAATCAAGTAGATAGTTCCTCACTTGTATGAGGCTATTTTGGATATTTTCCCTTAGAGTAAACAATATCTTAAGAAAGAAGCCTCCACTTCTGAACTCTTTTTATGAGTCTGTTTATATTTTCCACTTGTACTGCCTTTGACTTGTAATGAGTTTCCTAAGTTTCCTATAGATAAACTCTAAATTTGTCTGTTTTAAGCCTAGCCTCAATCAAGTTTTTTTATTGCACAAATATTCATTGAGCACTTATGTATGTCTGGAATTACGTTAGTCACCATGGAGGCTTTAAAAAAAAAGAGAGAGAAAAAGAGCAGTATAAGACAATGGTACTGCTCTTAAGAAGCTCAAAACCTAGTGAACTGCATCCCAGGTTTAGGGGATTATTAATTTTTTAAAATTTCCTTTCAAGTTATCCTAAGTTATATCTGGATTTTATCTTCACTACTGTTTCTAAAATTGATTAATCCTGGGATATTTCTCTGGTTTCCCTTCCCCATTTAGAACATTAGGTATTTTCTGATCTGGTGGACACTAAGAGAAATGCAGTCCTTCATAAGCTAAAGTCCTTGCATGTATGGCATTGTATGGAGTGTTGTGTATTTCACCCATGAAGGCATGTCACAAAGAAGAATTGGAGGGACTTCCCTGGTGGTCTAGTGGTTAAGACTCCGTGCTTCCAATGCAGGGGGGCTGGGTTCGATCCCTGATCTGGGAACTAGATGCTGCATGCCACAACTAAGAGCCTGCATGCCGCAACTAAAGACCCTGCATGCTGCAACTAAGACCCAGTGCGGCCAAATAAATATTAAAAAAAGAAAATTGGAAACAAAATTTTTAAATTATTCAGAAGAAGTGTTGAGTGTATGCAAGCAGTCTTAAAGGATTAAGTCTCCTACTCTGGAGAGATGAAGGATTATGCGCACACCATCAAAGTTAATAAATATTGATAGATGTTAATGAAGGATACTGGAACTAGGGAGATACAACAGAACTCAAAAATGGACTCTGGACCAATTAAATAAGCCAAATGACATTTAAGAAATGTGCTACTCTGAACAAATAGTATGGGCTTAAGTCTTGAGGCAAGGCAGAGGCTGTAAGCACAGCTTTAAATAAGAGTTTGATAGATGAATACAACAGGCTTAAAGGAAAACATGTAGATAAGAGTCCCGCCCTCCCACGTGGTTTGGCAGTTGCTGTTACATGTGGCTGCTTCAACTCCACGTGGTTCCTCTGGAGATGAGGAGCCCCTGTTGAAGCTGTTGTTTCTATGGGCTGAATTGTGTGTCATCCCCTAGTGCATATATTGAAGTCCTAACTCCCAGCACTTCAGACTGTGACCATATTTGATGACAGCACCTCTACAGAGCTGATGAAGTTAAAACGAGGTCATTAGGATGGGCCTTAATCCAGTATCACGGATGTCCTTATAAGAAGGGTAAATTTGGACACAGACAGGCACAGAAGGAAGACGGTGTGAAGACATAGGGAGAAGATGGCCATTTACAAGCCAGGGAGAGAGGCCAGGAACAGATCTTTCCATCGTGGCCCTCACAAGGAACCAGCCCTGAGGTCATCTTGATCTTGGACTTCCAGCCTCCAGAACTGGGAGACGATACATTTCTGTTAAGCCGCCCATTCTGTGCTATATTTATGGTGCCCTGAGCTGACTAACACAGTCGTCACACACATCTTTTTTCATCTATTTAACAAACACCTATCTAGAGCTTACTATGTGCCAGACACACTTTAAGCACTTTACAAATATTAATCTAAACCTCATAATGGCTCTATGAGGTAGGGACTGCTCTGGTCCCCGTTTTGCAGATGGGGTAACCAAAGCACAAAGAGATGAAGCAACTTGCCCAAAGTCTCCTACTTGGTAAGTAATGGAGCCAGGATGTGAACCTGACCAGCCTGACTCAAGTCCATGTGCTGAAACCCCACTCCATACTGTCTCTCTTCTTTTGTCTCCTGGGATTTAACCAGGGGTTCCAAGATACAGGTTAAAACCTGTCTCCCCAGAGAGAGAGAGAGAGAGAGAGAGAGAGAGTGTGTGTGTGTTTAAATCTAATATCATACCTTCCCTCACTGCCAAGTAGATAGAAATCACATTTCATAATGTTTTTCTAGACTTTTAAGCCTCACATCAAGGAAAATAATCCAGGATTCCTGCAAAATATTTGCTGGTCCTTCCTGAGAGGCAGACCGTCAGACTCCCCGGGCTTTGAATAAATAATTCTTATTTCTTACCCAGCAACATTCCACGGAGCTATGAGAGGAGCGATGTTGTCTTCTCTGTTGGCCTGCAGATAACTCCTAGCCATGAGGGACACGAAGAGCTGCAGGAAAGATCAGGCTCTGCGTGCAGGCAGAGGGCTTTTCTGACTGCGCTCTTGGCTGCCAACGGACCATCACCCAACATGTGTGCAGGTGCTTGACTTCAACGTGTGACAAAAATCTTTCTACAAAACCAACCAGAGAAGCCAAATTGAATTACTAAACGTTTTAGAACATGAGAAACTAGGGGAAAACATCAGTGCAGGGAAAGACAGAACTCTTTATCCCTGGCCAGCAAACACAAGGCTTTTGAAGCTTGGCGCTGTCCTGGTGGCATTTTCCACAAGGAGCATCAGAAGCTGCACTGCAGCACAGCGGGGAGAGTTAATTCCTTTCTAATTATTAAAGGGAAGGAAAGTACACATGTCCAACCTGCTGAACATGCACTGGGCTGCACGCTTTCCCACACCCTACCCTTGAGAGTTTCAGGTTGAAAGACTTTGTTTGCAGTCCTTCATTGCTCACAGTCTTGAGTGGAGGAGCCAGAAACACACCTCTTTACTCCTTCCCATTTCAGCTGACTCACCTGTAGATTTTATGGAGGTGATCACGAGAAGCCAAGGTAGGGCACTGGAGGTCAAGCTGGTGCCAGCAAAAGTTTGGACTTTAATGAATCAACATACTTAGTGGTTGAAAAGATAGAGGGAAGGACTTCCTTTTCTACATGCATTCAGTGCTTTTTCCCTTTCCTCACGTTGATACCGGAACCCAAGTTATGCAGTGAGCACGTCGGCAGGAGAGCAACAAAGCTTTTTCCAATTATGACCAAGGAAACAAGCCAAAGTACGCTCAGCGAGAAGGGGGCTCTTCTACACCATTTCCTCTTACGTCCAGTCAAAAGCTTGGCTTCTTCAAAACGATCTGTGTGGTTTTCTGTCTTGTTCTAATAGGAAGCACTGACACTTTTTTTTTTCTCAAGTTATCTCTGGTATTTCCAAACAGGCCTCAGTCCTAAAATTTCCACTGCAGAGAAACCCTAAGCAAGCTTGTTGGCAAGTCTCTCCTGTTGATCTGGGAGCCAGCTCTGCCCCAGGTGTTCTAATGTTAACATGCACTGCAGCCAGCCGACTTAGAACATCTGAGAACAAAAGGAGAAAAGCATTATGAAATGTGATTGCTACCTGGGATATGTCATATAGGAAGGAAACAAGTCTTTTGTAAGGAAGCAGGTCTCAGCCTGAATCTAAGTGCCCCAGTAAAGAATGCCAGGAGATTGGTGGTTTCATGGTGGTGGTGATGGTGGTGGTGGTGACGGTGGTGGTGGTGCAGAAGGAGAGTCAAGGATTTCTAAATGAGAACACCTGGCTCTAGAAAAGCAGCTTGAGGCACTGCCATCAGGTATCAGCACCTACCAAGCCTGTGGCAAGGACGTGGTTCATTCTGGTGTGGTCCATTCACTTCACACAAATATAAGAAGCAAGATCGGGGCCTCCCTGGTGGCGCAGTGGTTAAGAATCCGCCTGCCATTGCAGGGGAAAGGGTTCAAGCCCTGGTCGGGGAAGATCTCACATGCCGCGGAGCAACTAAGCCCGTGCACCACAACTACTGAGCCTGTGCTCTAGAGCCCCGTGCGCCACAACTACTGAGCCTGTGCTCTAGAGCCTGTGCGCCACAACTACTGAAGTCCGTGTGCTGCAACTACTGAAGCCCACGTGCCTAGAGCCTGTGCTCTGCAACAAGAGAAGCCACCGCAATGAGAAGCATGTACACCTCAACAAAGAGTAGCCCCCACTCACCACAACTAGAGAAAGCCCGCGCACAGCGACGAAGACCCAACGCAGCCAAAAATAAATTTAAAAAATAATAAATTAATTTTTTTTAAAAAAGAAGCAAGAGCAGATCCACCCACGCCAGGCTTGTGAGAAAACTTCACGAGAAGCCAGGGAACTGGGAAATATTTCTATAACTGAAAGCTTTGTAGATCTGTGATATCTTTGGAGATGTTGCTAGAGGATGAAGTTATAGATAAGGTCAAGACTGTGTTCGGCTTCTTTACTGGGTAGGTTAACTCAAATTGAAGGCTCTGGAGAGTTCTAGTTCTTTGTGTCATGCTGAAGGCAAAAAAAAAAAAAACCAAAAACGTTGCAAACCACCTCCCACCCAAAACTGAAGTTCTTTATCACTCTTTTGAAGAGATACCATGACAGCAGAGCAGGTAGCTTTATGCTCCTTCAGGTCCTTCTAACTCGAATAACAACATTGCTAGTTTATCATTTCCAGCTAAGTCAGGCAATACCTGCTATGCAGGATTTCTAAGCAAAATGATTTACTGCAAGAAACTATCAATTGCCTGTCTGTCTTGGTGACTCTACAGAGATTGACAAAGACCAGAGATATGAAAGGAAAATATTTGTGAAATTAAATCAGAGTCCCTGCTCCCTCCACTTGGCACCACTCTTATCTTTCTAGAGTAATTCTAAGACTCTTATTCAAGTTGAAAGCTCACCCTGGCTTTCCACAATGAATATTCGTATAATTGGTTGTTCGTTTCTTACTCATTTAGCTAACCAATTTATTTCAGGTGCAGCCTAGGTGTATGGGGTGTGAACCAATTTGCATGTACTTTTGATCAGAATAAGAGTTTCATCCTACCACAAGTGACGCTAAAATTCACACAAAGAAGCATAGTATGTAAGGCACTTTGTAAAAGGAACCTGATATTTTCTGATTATTTTAGTACACTGGGTTCAAGTAGAGCTTATAAAAAGGTCTTATAAGGTTATTCTTTTTTCTTCTTCTTTTTTTTTTTTTTGCGGTACGTGGGCCTCTCACTGTTGTGGCCTCTCCCGTTGCAGAGCACAGGCTCAGCGGCCGTGGCTCATGGGCCCAGCCGCTCCGCGGCATGTGGGATCTTCCCGGACCGGGGCAGGAACCCACGTCCCCTGCATCAGTAGGCGGACTCTCAGCCACTGCGCCACCAGGGAAGCCCTAAAGTTATTCTTTAAAAAAAAAGTGGGTGGATCTAGAGACTGTCATACAGAGTGAAGTCAGAAAGAGAAAAACAAATATCATATATTAACGCATATATGTGGAGCCTAGAAAAATGGTACAGATGAACCGGTTTGCAGGGCAGAAGTAGAGACACAGATGTAGAGAACAAACGTATGGACACCAAGGGGGGAAAGCGGCAGAGGGGTGGTGGTGGTGGGATGAATTGGGAGATTGGGATTGACATGTATACACTAATATGTATAAAATAGATAACTAATAAGGACCTGCTGTATAAAAAAATAAATAAAATAAAATTCAAATATTCAAAAAAATTAAAAAACCCTGATATTGATGAAAGTGCCAAATTACCCAAGTTAATTCGTGTTGGTTAAGTTATGCTGACGGATTGCATAACCGAATTAGGAAGCAGGAATGCCAGAAACCCGCTTGAGGTTGAAAGGGCGATGAAGTTAAAATAACTGTGGTCTCCAAAGTATTGAGTCAAGAAAATGCTCTGGGTTCATGGAGGGAGTTGGAGAGAAAGTCAAAGGAATTCATTGGTTATGTGGTAGAGCGGTAAGATTTCTGAATCAATAGTCAAGGGATCTAACTTCAGATTTCAGTGTTTGTCGCCTCACCCTGGGGAATTCGTTTCTTCTCTCTGGGCTTTGTCCATAGAATGAGGTGCTTGGATTAGATGATCTCTGAGGTCCCTTCTGTGTCTATTAGTCTGTAAATAGGTGACATCAGTTTAGAGGATGGTGGTTTTGATCAGTTACACATTTTTTGTTTATACATGATTTAATTAAATGAAAATTTGTACCATAGTAGCATGCTTAGGATTTTTTCAATGGCTTTTCCAATCCCTGCATTCAACTTGGTTAACCAGGCTATTTAAATAGTTTATAACTAGAAACTTCCAAGTAGAATTAATGGTGTAGGACTGTCGATTATAGCTCAATTAAAAAAATTAATGGGGTGGGGAGATTATCAGAGCAAACTGTCAAAATAGCAGGATGGGGCTTCCTTGGTGGTGCAGTGGTTAAGAATCCACCTGCCATTGCAGGGGGCACGGTTTAAGCCCTGGTCTGGGAAGATCCCACATGCCGCGGAGCAACTAAGCCCGTGCGCCACAACTACTGAGCCTGCACTCTAGAGCCTGGGAGCCACAACTCCTGAAGCCCAGGCGCCTAAAGCCCATGCTCTGCAACAAGAGAAGCCACTGCAGTGAAAAGCCCGTGCACTGCAACAAAGAGTAACCCCAACCCCCTCTCACCGCAACTCGAGAAAGCCCACGCACAGCAACAAAGACCCAACGCAGCCAAAAAATAAAGAAATAATAGCAGGATGGAGACCTTAAATCAAAGAAAAGAATGAAGGTATATAATACTTGTCTACATTTTAACAGCAGGAATATGAGAGCTAGGGAATTTGAAGAAGGCCACAGTAGGAAAATATGTGTTCATAAATATTCTTTTCTTTTGGACAATAAACTCTGGTTTAAAAGAATAAAGAAAACACGGAGGATGATCAAAATAAATATTTCTAACATCGAAGAAATAAAATAACATTAAAAAATCCTTGATACTTCATAGTCTGTAAGCAAAGGCATGAAGCCGCTTCAATAAAGGTGGTTAACTGAATAAATGTTAGCCTATCATCTATCTTTGGAAGCCTAATTTTTATAACCTCAACTAGTCAACTTCAAAATCTCCACACAAGGAAGGAATTCTATAGAAAATATGGAAGTTAAGAAGTGGGAGCTGAAGGGAGGCAAGAGAGAGGTCCTATCCTGAGGCATACGTGCATGTCCCCTTACTGTGAAGGACACTGGCCAGGCTGCGGTCAGCCCAGATCACTACTGTCTGTCTTATTGGGGGTTCCCTGGGACACAGACCCAGAGATGGAGATTTGCCTGCAGGAGGGTCAGTGGGAATTCTCTCAGGAGCGACACCTGGAAGGGAGCGAGGGAAGCAGGACTGGGCAGGAGGAGAAGTCGAGCTGTGATGCAGTTACAACGAAGGCCTCAGCCAATCCCGCGGGAAATTTCTGGAGCTGGGATGGCCTTTCCAAGTTGGCTCAAGTCAAAGCAGGAAGGCTGGGCCTTTGTACAATCACCTGAACTGGTCACTGGATATAAGCGGCACCTGGGAAGAGAGCATAACCTTGGGTGAAGCAGCTCCCTGGGGCTGAGGGCGATGCCCAAAGAGAAACTCAGCTGTGAGTTTTAAGTAGCCAATACTGTCAGCTGCTGGGGGAAACAGTCCTGACCTGGGGGGAAGGGGATTTGGGGTCCTACACTAGATGTCAACAAGTCTATGCACCACAGATAATGAACTTTATTCACAGGAGTCTCTGCACAAGAGACTTGGCAATACGTGGTCTATGCCCATATCCAATGAGAAATAACACATTAAAAGAAGAATTTAAAATGTCTTAATAATGGGAAGTTGTGACCACTAACAATGTATCTGTGAGGGAGGAGCTAAAGAAAAATGACATGAGGGAGAAAAAAAAAAAAAATCCAACTTAAAGGGCACAGGTGTCTGGAATTAGTGTCATAGTGAAAACTCGTCCTAGCATCTCACTATGCCTGACGGCCCATCACTGTGACTGATATTTATAATGAGTAGATCTTCAAGAAAATAGAATTCCTTACATTTTGTTTAAAAAGGAAAAACAGATTTCAGAGTAATTTCCTTCCAGAATAGTTAATGGTTTAAAAACATGACTGCTTACAGCTATTCAGACTCCACCCCCTTCTCTGAAGGATGAGCGTAGCCAAGTTTTTACTATTTGCATGGACGTGGCGATTAAAGGTTAACAGGCATGGCTTCAACAAAGGCTTTATTACGTAGATGTTCCTAGTGAAGATCTGTGGCAGCAGCTCTATATCCTATTTCTTTTCTTCCTTGATCAGGTCCCCTAGGGAGTACACTTGATAAGCAAGAGACCAGGTACAGATTCGTTTAGGTGAATTCTTTCCTTCAGGTGAATTGTTAAGTTTGGAGCATGCTCTTTGCCTCATCAGTCATCTTGCCCTTGCTAACGTGGCTTGGGAAAACTTTCTGCCAACAGGTAGAATTCTGCTCTAGCTCAGCCATTCAGCCAGCCTCTTTTCTAACATATAAAGAAGACATGGTAACAGCAGATACCTAACCAGCTTTCAGAAGCTATGCCTGTAGCCGGGGGAGGGAGTGAGCGGTTGTTGCCTTTCAACTGACTCAGCCAAATGTGAGGAGAAAGTATTCCTGAAAATTAACCTAACTGGAAAGTCAATGGAAGTACATTTTTTTTTTTTTATGAAATGCTGAATCATTCTGATGCATGGAGCCAGAAGTTTATGCAATTTCTCTTTTATCACCGGAAGATCTTTAGTAATTGTGGGCACTCCTCTTATTTCAATAGCTTCAGAGAGGGACTGTTGA
The DNA here is from genome assembly GCF_951394435.1 of Stenella coeruleoalba. Taxonomy (NCBI): domain Eukaryota; kingdom Metazoa; phylum Chordata; class Mammalia; order Artiodactyla; family Delphinidae; genus Stenella; species Stenella coeruleoalba. The sequence goes on along the minus strand of NC_137156.1, from coordinate 99,889,056 downwards.
CACCTTAGATTAAGCCAGTGGATACATGCCATCTTTTTCCATTCATAAACTCAAAGAACCAGGCATGTGCTAAAAACCTGAAAGTCGTTAAAGAACTGGACTTCAATTTTTTTTAAACCTTGAATTCTTTTTAACATTCCTGGGGACTTCCCTGGTCCAGTGGTTAAGACTTCGCCTTCCAATGCAGGGGGTGCTTGTTTGATCCCTGGTTGGGGAGCTAAGGTCCCACATGCCTTGTGCCAAAAAACCCCAGAAAACATGAAACAGAAGCAATATTGTAACAAATTCAATAAAGACTTTAAAAATGGTCCACATGAAAAAAAAAATCTTAAAAAAAAATTTCTGTAGGACCTTTATACCATGAAAACAATTAGGAATCCGCTATTTAAAAAAAAAAAATTGTCACCATAGTAAGAAAACTTAACATGAGATCTACCCGCTTAACAAATTTTTCAGCGTACAATATAGTATTGTTGACTCCAGGTATGAGGCTGTACAGATATCTAGAACTTATTCCTCTTGTTTAATCCATTGATTAGTAACTCCCCATTTCCTCCATCTCCCCGCCCCTTGCAACCACCATTGTACTCTTTGATTCTACGAATTTGACTATTTTAAATACTTCATATAAGTGGAATCATGCAGTATTCGTCTTTCTGCGACTGGCTTATTTCACTTAGCATGATGTCCTCAAGGTCCATCCATGTTGCCTCATATTGCAGACTTTCCTTCTTTTGGGGGGCTGAATAATATTTCATTATATGCATACGCCATATTTTCTTTATCTACTCATCAGTCGAAGGACATTTATATTGTTTCTATATCTTGGCTATTGTGAAGGGTGCTGCAATGAACATGGATGGAAGTGCTGATATCTCTTAGAGATCCTACGAGTCTTCTAATCTTAAATGCATCAAAATCGTATCCATTCTCTGCCTCTCTCTTCCCCTCATCATTCTTTGTCCTCAGACAAGCCTTCTGGCTTATACGGCATTTCTAGCACACGCACTGATTGCTGTGTTTTCACAGCGTGAAAAGCATAACACATTATACCCTGGCAACCTCTCTGCTAACTAAATCGAGGAAACCAGCCATCATCTCAAAAGCAGGATCTTACATTTTTATATCTTACAGCTTATAAAGAAAGACTTTATTTTCTCTATGAAATCATATACAAATATTAGTATACTTGACCTCAAAAATATCGTTGGGTGACTTAATTACAATAACCTTGGAGCAAACTGGAGCTTATTATTTGCACCTCAGTGATTTACGACACATTTGGAATATACTCAAGTCTTCCTAATTGTATGTTGAAGGGAATCACAGAAGACAGCTAATGTCACTGGAGGTAGAATTCTATTGTTGTTAAAGATCAACTAAAGGCCTATTGTGAAGGGATAATTTCTACAGTATGCCTGGGAGGAAGAATGGACCTTAAATTAAACTGGCAATATAACTTAAAGTAGTCTTGTTTAAAGTGAGAAGTTAAAGTTTCTCCAGTCTATAGGAGATCTGATTACATGAATGGTGATTTATTTTTACTGTATTTCATTCATTCCTACTTAACCTTGGGCAGGAACACAGCTATAAGCTATCATTGTTCCATGAGACTAAAAAACAGTTCATAGTTCTGGTTCCAGCCATGATGGAATAACTAGTACCAGACTTGCCCTCCCACTAAACAACTAGAAAACTGAGCAAAATTTATGAGACTGTTTTTCAGACATTAGACAACAGAGAGCACAGGACTGTGATCCTTGGCAGAAGACAAACAAAAGAGGTAACTCCTACGCTCACCCCAGGTTTCCGCCAATGTACTTTCTGGACTACAGTGTAGGGAGGGGGAATGTAGGCAGAACATGTATCGATAGGTCTTGCTAAGTGAGGAGACAGAGGTTGGAGTTCTAGGAGCCTGGGGAGGCTGAAGTTCATGGGGTAGAGTAATAGTGAGGTGGGAGCTACACTGAGAAAAAGCTCCAGAAGTTGTATGAGCCTGAATACTAAATTGAGCATGCATAGAATGAGACCACAAGGCAGGGCTAATAACAACTATGACAATTACTGGGGAAAACATAACCAGCAGGGAACACAGTTCATACAGGTCACACAACGTTAGGAGACATTCAAATGTAGACCTCTTTAAGCACCTAGATCATTCAGTAGAGACCCCAGAAAGACCATGCCTTAGAAATAGGGCTAAACTAACTATAGATTAAGACTATTCTATACATACATAACAAAACTTAAAAACCAAGGCTTGAAAAGACCAAACTCATCTCCAAGTATTTTAACTTCCTGCCAGAAGCCCATAATACTCTTTGAAGGAAGATAACAAAATCCAAACAATCAACACAAAACATCCCAAGGTCCAGTACCCAATAAAAATTTGTTCGACTTGTAAATAAACAGGAAATGTGATCTGTGGCCATAGTAAAACTTAGTCAATAAAGACAGTCCAAAAAATGACAGAGATGGTGGACAGACAAGAACTTTGAAAGCTAATGTAAATGTACAAGGGTTTGAATAAAAACATGAACACAGTGAGCAGTGAAATTAAAGATACCTAAAAGGACTGCATAAACATTCTAGAGCTGAAAAATACAATATCTGAAATGAAAAACTCACTGGATGAAATTAACAGTGCTTTAAAAATGTGAAGGAAGATCAGGGAACTTGAAGCCATAGCTATAGAAACTATGTAAACTAAATACAGAAGAAAAGAAGATCAGGAAAAAGATGGACAGAGCCTTTGTGACTTGTGTGACAATATTAAGTGGTCAAACATGAAGGTAATTAAAGTCCAAGAAGGAGGGGAGGCAGAAAACAAAATATGGAGAAATAAAGGCCAATTTTCCCTCAAATTAAAAACAAAACAAAACTAACCTATGAGTCGAAAAATCAAAGACATTCAATGAATCCCAAGTAAAATAAATACAAAGGAAACTACGTTAAGGCACATCATAATCAAATTGCTGAAAACAAGTTATAAAGAGAAAATCTTAAAAGCAGACAGAGGAAAAAAGACACATTCTAATATAGAGGAAACAAAGATAATAATGACTTCTGACTTCTCTTCAGAAACCATGCAAACTAGATGATTTTTAAATGCTGAAAGAAAAAAAAACAAAACAGAAAACACCCTTAAAAAGTATCCTTAAAAAATAAAGGTGAGGGCTTCCCTGGTGGCGCAGTGGTTGAGAGTCTGCCTGCCAATGCAGGGGATGTGGGTTCGTGCCCCGGTCCAGGAAGATCCCACATGCCGCGGAGTGGCTGGGCCCGTGAGCCATGGCTGCTGAGCCTGCGCATCCGGAGCCTGTGCTCCGCAACGGGAGAGGCCACAACAGTGAGAGGCCTGTGTACTGCAAAAAAAAAAAAAGGTGAAATAATGACATTATCAGGCAAACAAACCCTGGGAGAATTCAGCAGCAGCAGACCAGCACTGCAAAAAATTCTTTTTTTTTTCAGCCTATCATCACAGTTCAGTGGCTTTTGTTTTTTCTTAAACATCTTTATTGGAGTATGATTGCTTTACAATGGTGTGTTAGTTTCTGCCTTATAACCAAGTGAATCAGCTATACATATACATATGTCCCCATATCTCCTCCCTCTTGTGTCTCCCTCCCATCCTCCCTATCCCACCCCTCTAGGTGGACAGAAAGCACTGAGCTGATCTCCCTGCAGTGCTGCAAAAAATTATAAAGGAAGTTCTTCAGGATGAAGGGTAATGATATCAGAGGGAAATCTGGATCTAGATAAGGAATGATGAGTCTCAGACATAATAAATGTGTGGGTAAATATAAAAGACTTTTTTCTTTTTTATTTCTTTTAAAGATAATTTACTATTTGAAGGAAAACTAACAACAATGTATTGAGTGTTTATAATGCATAGAATTTTAAAAGTATACAAAAGCAGGAGGAGGAATGGAATATCATTTTTGAATTTTATTGTGCCTATAGAGATATATACAATATATATGTATATATATATAGTGTGTGTGTATATATGTATAAAACAAATTTGTCTATTTCCAAAATATTTTCATCATCTAAAACAGAAACTCCATGCCCATGAAACAATAACTCCCTGGCATAACACTCTCAGACTTCACTCAATACTACACAGCTACAGTAATCAAAATAGCATGGTGCTGGCACAAAAACAGACATGTAGATCAACAGAACAGAATAGAGAGCCCAGAAATAAACCCACATACCTATGGTCAATCTACAACAAAGGAGGCAAGAAAATACAATGGAGAAAAGATGGTCTTTTTAGTAAGTGGTGTTGCGAAAGTTGGACAGCTACATGTAAACCAATGAAATTAGCCCAGTTCCTCACACCATATACAAAAATAAACTCAAAATGGTTTAAAGACCTAAATACTAAGATACGACACCATAAAACTCCTAGAAGAGAACATAGGGAAAACATTCTCGGACATAAATCAGAGCAATATTTTCTTAGATCAGTCTCCCAGGGCAAAAGAAATAAAAGCAAAAATAAACAGATGGGACCTAATCAAACTTAAAAGCTTTTGCACAGCAAAAGAAACCATCAACAAAACAAAAAAACAACCTACAGAATCAGAGAAAATACTTGCAAATGATGCGACTGACAAGGGCTTAATTTCCAAAATATACAAACAGCTCATACAATTCAATATAAAAAAAACCAAACACCCAATCAAAAAATGGGCAGAAGACCTAAATGGACAGCTCACCAAAGAAGACATACAGATGACCAACAGGCACATGATAAGATGTTCAACATCGCTAATCGTTAGAGAAATGCGAATCAAAACCACAATGAGGTATCACCTCACACCAGTCAGAATGGCCATCATCAAAAAGTCTACAAATAACAAATGTTGGTGAGGGTGTGGAGAAAAGGGAACCCTCCTACACTGTTGGTGGGAATGTAAGTTGGTGCAACCACTTTGGAAAACAGTATGGAGGGTCCTTAAAAAACTAAAAATAGAGCTACCATATGATCTAGCAATCCCACTCCTGGCCATATTATCCAGAAAAGACGAAAAATCTAATTTGAAAAGATACATGCACCCCAAGGTTCAAAGCAGAACTATAAGACATGGAAACAACCCAAGTACCCATCAACAGATGTTTGGCTTAAGGAGATGTGGTATATATTAATACAATGGATTATTACTCAGCCATAAAAAAGAATGAAATATTGCCAATTGCAGCAACATGGATGGACATAGAAAATATCATACTAAGTGAAGTAAGTCAGACAGAGAAATACAAATATTATATGATATCACTTACATGTGGAATCTAAAATATAATACAATTGAATCTATGTACAAAACAGAAATAGACTCACAGACATAGAAAACAAACTTATGGTTACCAAAAGGGAAAGGGATGGGGGAGGGATAAATTAGGAGTATGGGATTAACAAATACAAACTACTATACATAAAATAGATAAGCAAGAAGGATTTACTCTATCGTACAGAGAACTATATTCAATATCTTGTAATAACCTATAATGGAAAATAATCTGAAAAGAATATGGATAACTGAATCACTTTGCTATACACCTGAAACTAACAAAATATTGTAAATCAACTATACTTCAATACAAAAAAACCCTCCCCATCACCCACCCCTCAGCCAATGGTTGCCTCTATTCTACTTTTGATCTCTATGAATTTGCTTATTCCAGTTATTTCATATAAGGGGGATCATACAATATTTGTCCTTTTGTATATGGCTTTTTTCACAATGTTTTCAAGGTTCATCCATGTTGAAATGGATGAAATGGAGTATCAGAACTCCATTTCTTTCTGTGGCTGAATAATATTCCATTATATCTACGGGCAGACCTTGGAGATATTGTCGGTTTGGTTCCAGACCACCAAAAAGTGAATACTGCAATAAAACGGGTCACAAAAATTTTTTGGTTTCCCAGTGCATATAAAAGTTATGTTGAGGGACTTCCCTGGTGGTCCAGTGGGTAAGACTCCACGCTCCTAATGCACAGGGCCTGGGTTCAATCCCTGGTCAGGGAGCTAGATCCCGCATGCCGCAACTAAGAAGCCCGCATGCCACAATTTAAAAAGATCTCACGTGCCGCAACTAAAAGATCCCGTGTGCTGTGCACTAAGGCCCTGTGCAGCCAAAATAAACAAGTAAGTAAGTAAATAAATAAATAAATAAAATAACAATGGTTCTTAAAAAAATAAAAATTAAAAAATTGAAGTTATGTTTATACCATGCTATAGTCTGTTAGGTGTATAATAGCATTATGTCTACAAAAAACAATGTACATATCTTATTTTAAAAATACTTCACTGCTAGAAAATGCTAACCATCATCTGAGCCTTCAGTGAGTTGTAATCTTTTTTTGCTGGTGGTGGGTTTTAAATATTTCAAGGATTACCACAATATGACACATACACGAAGTGAGCAAATACTATTGGAAAAATGGCTCCAATAGACTTGCTCGATGCAGGGCTGCCACAAACCTTCCATTTGTAAAAACAAACAAACAAACAGTGTCTGCAAAGCACAATAAAGCAAAGTGCAATAAAATATATATATGTATGTGTGTTCATAGATGTACATATATAATTTTCAACAAAAAATTTCAAGGTAATTCAAAGGGGATAAAAATGTTTTTTTCAACCAATGGTGCTGGAACAACTGGATATCTCTGAGGAAAAAAATGAGCCTCAACCTTCATCTCGCAAAGCTAGCTTGAAATGGATCATAGATCTATGTGTAAAATCAAAAATTGTAAAACTCTAGAAAAACATTCGGAGGAAAATCTTCATAACCTTAGGATAAGCAAAGATCTCTTATATAAGATGCAGAAAGAACTAGCCATAAGAGAAAAATAAACGTAAATTTGACTTCATCAAAATTGCAATCTGCTCTTAAAAGAATACCACCAAGGGCTTCCCTGGTGGCGCAGTGGTTGAGAGTCCGCCTGCCGATGCAGGGGACACGGGTTCGTGTCCCGGTCCGGGAAGATCCCACATGCCGCGGAGCGGCTGGGCCCATGAGCCACGGCCACTGAGCCTGCGCATCTGGAGCCTGTGCTCCGCAACGGGAGAGGCCACAACAGTGACAGGCCTGCGTATCACAAAAAAAAAAAAAAAAAATAGAATACCACCAAGAAAAGGAAAAAAGCCACAGAATAGAAGAAAATATTCATAATACGTATAACTCACAAGACTTGTATCCAGAAAATATAAAGAAGTTATACATATTATGAAGACAAAGAAACTAATTATTTTTAAATGGATAAAAGATTTGAATAAAAACTTCACAAAAAAGGATATACAAATAACCAATCAGCACATGAAGAGATGCTTAATATCATGAGGCATTAGGGAAATGCAAGTTAAAACCACAATGAGATACCACTATACACTCTGGAACGGCTAAAATTAAAAAGACATACTATCAAGTTTTGGCAAGGATAGAACACCTTGGACTGCTATATATTACTGGCTGGAGTGTAACATAGTTCAACCACTTTGGAAAACTATTTGTCAGTCTTCTATAAAGTTAATGTATCCTTACCATCTGACCCAGAAATTTCATTCCTAGATACTCCTCAAGAAAAGTAAAACCAAAACACACAGACTTGCAAATGGATGCTTATGGCATTTTCCTTTACAATACCCCCAAACTATAAACAGCTCAAATGTCCATCAACAGATAAATGGATAAACCAATTGTATATAATGAACTACCACTCAGCAATACAAAGGAATGAACTACTGGTATATGCAACACAGATGATTTCAAAACCATTATGCTAAGCAAAGGAAGCCAGACACAAAAGAGTATCTGCTATGTGATTCCATTTAATGAAATTGTAGAACAGGTAAAACGAATCTTTAGTGTTAGAAATCAGATCAGTGATTGCCTATAGCCCGGGGGTGGGCGGGTGTTGAAGTACCAGGAATTGACTGCAAAGGGCACGAGGGAGCTTTTGGGGTGACAGAACTGTTCTCTATCCTGACTGGGGGCAGGGTTACATGAGTGTATACATTTGCCAAACCTCATCAAACTGTATCTTTTAAAAATGAGTAGTTTTATACCTCAAGAAAGTTTATTTCTAAAAGTTTTTAAAAAGCCGATTATAATACTAATATTCAGTTAACAGTCATAGTGACTTAAAGCAATGCAACTTTTTACGATATGCCGAGGAAACACAAAGTTCAATTAGATGTGGCCTTGCCCTCATATACCTTTAAGACAGATAGGTATACAGATAATTATCGGACAAAACAAAACTGTGATCACTTCCTTTTATGATTTCAAAGTTCTATAAAGGGACAAAACTTAGTTCTAGCCTTCCAAAATCTTACAGAAATAATGTGGATTCAGCTGGTGGGATCATGGATCAGGGCAGGACACCCACCATGAAACCTACATACAACCGTGTACGACAAAGCATTAAACATGTTAGCTCAGATCCTATTAATTATAAATTTGTAACAATATGTGAAGTATATTTATGAAATTCTTACTGAATATGTAACTTAGGAAGTTATATAACTTAGGACATTAGAGGTATAATTAATAGATAATGAACCAATGGGTACTATATATTTTTTTCTTTATCACATTCTTTTGTGCAGATATTGGCATGATGGAGCAAGTGTGGGCTTTGGAGTAAGATCTAATAATAATAATAATGACAGTAATAATAATGATAATAGCTAGCATTTATGAGGGTTTACCAGGTGCCTGGCAGTGTGCTAAGCTCTTTTCATGCTTTACTTTATTGAATCTTCATAATAAATTAATCTGTGAAGTCAGTATTGTTATATTTATTACCCATTTACAGATGAGGAAACTCAGGATTGTAAAGGTTAAGTAACTTTGCCCAAGTATGCACAGCTTAGAATTGACAAAGCCAGGAACTGAACTCAAGTCTATTGATCCCGGAACCTAAACTCCCAACCACTTTACTGCCTTAAATTCCAATTTGGTACTTAATAGTTACATGTCCTTTGGCAAGTAACATAAGGTCTTTGAGCCTCAATTTCTTGTTTACAGGGCAAGAATAATTTATGAAGGGCTGTTGTAAAATATTAAATGAGATTATTTAAGATAAATCACTTAGCACAGTATTTGGAAGGAATACAATAAATATTAGTTTTTCTTTCCTATTTACTTTACACTTAATTCATAACATGTATAACATAGGACTTTATGAGGATCAAATGACAGAATTACATAAAAGTCCTTTGCAAAATACATACAGAACACTATATAAATTCTGATTATTACTATAAAGGAACTGGGACTTCCCTGGTGGCGCAGTGGTTAAGAATCTGCCTGCCAGTGCTGGGGACACAGGTTCAATCCCTGGTCCGGGAAGATCCCACATGCCGTGGAGCAACTAAGCCCGTGTGCCACAACTACTGAGCCTGTGATCTAGAGCCTGCGAGCCATAGGTACTGAGCCCACGTGCCACAACTGCTGAAGCCCACACACCTAGAGCCTGCGCTCTGCAACAAAAGAAGCCACAGCAATGAGAAGCATGCGCACTGCAATAAACAGTAGCCCCCGCTTGCCACAACTAGAGACAGCCCACGTGCAAAAAACGAAGACCCAACATAGCCAAAAATAAATAAATTTAAAAATTAAAAAAATGAATAAAAAATTATTATAAAGGAACAGAGATATGAGTAGAAACTTAGTTGTGGGTTTTTAAAATTCAGTATGTAAAATTCAAACTCCTAAGACTTCCCTAAAAGAGTAGTTTCCAAAGCTGGCTACCAGTAGAATCTTTAGAGGAGTGGTTGTGAAAACCAGATTCCTTGATCACATTCTATCTATACAGACCTACTGAATTTTAAATCTCTGTATCCCTGGAATCTAGATGATTCTAATGTACTATTAAGTTTTAGGATGACTGCCCTATTTTTATATGGTATGTTTATCATTCATTCAGCAAATATCTAATGTATTTCAATTATGTCAAAGCACTGTTTAGGCCCTATGCTCAATGATTTGCAGTTAGTAATGCCAATTATACATAATTGGATGCCCCTAAAGTGTATGATAGCGTTCTCTTTAGTGTCTTAAATGTTCTAAGATCTTCTTTATATTTTAAATTTATCTAGAAAAACCATTTCTTTTTTTACAAAATTTTATTGGAGTATAGTTGATTAACAATGTTGTATTAGCTTCAGGTGTACACCAAAGTGAATCAGTTATACATATACATATATCCACTCTTTTTTAGATTCTTTTCCCATATAGGTCATTACAGAGTATTGAGTAGAGTTCCCTGTGCTATATAGTAGGTAGGTTCTTATTAGTTACCTATTTTACATATAGTAGAAAAACATTTCTTGATAAAACCCCTTTTATTATTGACCTATATAGATTAAGACAGTGAAATAAATGTGAAACAAATCCATAAATTCCTCACATGCAAAATTTTATGTAATGACAGAAAGATATACATGTATAAAGAATAAATAGGAAGAAAAAAAAAAACCCACTCACAGACCAGATTAGTGGTTTCCTAGGGCTGAGCAGATAGTGGGGAGTGACTGCTAATGATACAGGGTTTCTTCTGGGGATGATGAGAATGTTTCAAACTTAGACTGCAGTGATAGTTACACAAACCTGTGAATATACTAAATAATGTTTAGTTGGACATTTCAAGTAGGTGAATTGCATGGTATGAAATTACATCTCTTAGAATAAAGCTGTTAACAAATGTGTGTTGTAATCTCTAAAGTAACAATGAAAAAAAATAAAAATTGAATAAATACAAACTAAGAGAGGGGATAAAATAATAAAAAATTTAATTAATCCAAAAGAAAACATGAAAGGAGGTTAAAAAGGATAAAGAACATATTCAACAAATAGGAAAAAAAAATTAGATGGTAGATTTGAACCCAAATATACTGCACTTACATGAACGTAAATAGACTAACAACTCCCTTTAAAAGAGAGACTAAGTAAATTAAAAATAATCTACTTATGTATTGCCTATACAATATCCACCTTCATTATAAGGACACAGAAAAGTTGCAAGTAAGCAGGAAAAGACAGGCTATGCTGTTACAGACTGAATTGTGTCCCCTCAAATTCGTATGGTAGAGTCCTACCCCCCACTACCTCAGAATGTGACTGTATTTGCAGACAGGGCTTTACAAGAGTTAAAATGAGGCCATAAGGGTTAGCCCTAATCCAATCTGCTGGTGTCCTTAAAACAGGGGTCTCCAACCCCTGGGGGCTGATACTGGTCCAGGGGCTGTTAGGAACCGGACAGCACAGCAGAAGGTGAGTGGCTGGCGAGGTGAGCGAAGCTTCATCTGCCGCTCCCCATCGCTCCCCATTGCTTGCGTTACCGCCTGAACCTTCTCCCCTCCCCCACCCCACCCGTGGAAAAACTGTCTTCCACGAAACTTGTCCCTGGTGCCAAAAAGGTTGGGGGCCACTGCCTTAAAAGAAGAGGAGACTGGGATTACAAGAGATACCAGGGATGTGCATTCACAGAGAAAAGGCCATGGGAGGGTACAGCAAGAAGGCAGTCATCTACAAGCCGAGGAGAGAGGCCTCAGGAGAAAAAAACCTGCTGACACCTTCATCTTGGACTTCCTGCCTCCAGAACTGTGGGAAAGTTAAGTTTCTGTTGTTTAAGCCACCCAGTCTGTGGTATTCTGTTATGGTAGCCTTATCAAACTAATATACTAATGATAACAAAAAACAGTTGTTGTAGCTCTAATAATATTAGACAAAGTAGAATTATCAATATTTGGAAAGAAAAAAGGTACATAAATACATGGTACTGCAGATAAAAGAATCATGAAAAACTTTATGCCAATAAGTTTGAAATTTTAAGTAAAATGGACAAACTCCTAGAAAAACACATACTACCAGTACTGACACAAAAAGATATAGAAAATATGACTTGTCCTATATCTACTAAAGAAACTAAATTATAATTTGAAACTTTCTCCTAAAGAAAATTTCAGGCTCAGATGACTTCATCAGTGAATTTTCAAGTATTTAAGGAAGAAATAATATTACTCCAATGAAAAACTTTTACAGAGAAAATAAAAAGATCATTTTCCAACTCATTTTATGAGGTCAGTATAATTATGACACAAAACTTGGCAAGGACATCATGAATAAAGAAAATTCCAGATCAATCTCTCTCATAAATACAGAAAAAAGATCTACGCAAAATATTAGCAAAGCAAATCCATTGATATATAGAAAGGATAATCAATCCATTTTGACCAAGTCTGGTTTATTCCAGGAATACAAGGTTGATTTAAAATTTGACAGTCAAATGATGTAATTCACACATTAACAGAATAAAGAAGAAAACTCATATGATCATCTTACTAGATGGAGAAAAAGCATTTGATAAAATTCAACATCCACTCTTCGTTAAAAAAAAGAGGGCTTCCCTGGTGGTGCAGTGGTTGAGAGTCTGCCTGCCGATGCAGGGGACATGGGTTCGTGCCCCAGTCCAGGAGGATCCCACGTGCCGCAGAGCGGCTGGGCCTGTGAGCCATGGCCGCTGAGCCTGCACGTCCAGAGCCTGTGCTCCGCAACGGGAGAGGTCGCAACAGTGAGAGGCCCACGTACCACAAAAGAAAAAAAAAAGAAAAAAAAAGAAACTCTTAATAAACTAGGAATATAAGGGAACCCTGATAATCTGATAAAGAGTAAAAATTAACCAACCAAACAAATAAGAAAAGACACAGCAAATATATTTAATATATAAATATAAAATATATTTACTGGAGAACTATTGAAAGCTTTTCTCTTTAAATCAGGAACAAGACAAAAATATCTGCTATCACATCAGCCAACATTATACTGGAAGCCCTAGCTGCATAATAAGGCCAGAAAGAAAAAAAAGATACAAGGATTGGAATAAAAGAAATAAAACTATCATCATCCACAGATGACATGATTGCACATGCAGAATCCAAAAGAATCTACAGACAAACCATTAAATTGCTAGATATCAGATCAACATACAATACAAAAATATCCACTGTATTTTCATACACTAGAAATAAAAAATTAGAGAACACAAAATTTTAAATGATTATTTTAATATATATTTATAAATATAATATATATATTTATTTATAATATGAAAAAAAATCAAATATCCAGGAAAAAAAAAACTAGCAAAATATGTGGAAGACTACACAGAAAAATACAAAACATTACTTAGAGGAATTAGAGAAGACCTAAATAAACAGAGGGATACACCACATTCATGGATCAGTAGGTTCAATGTTGTAAACATACCAATTCTTCCACAATTGATACAACTCTAATTAAAAAGAAGGCTTTTTGTGGAAATTGACAAGGTGAAGGATAGGAGAGATAATTCTGAAGAAGAATGTTGCAGGGCAAAGCTACTTGATAACAAGGTTCACTACAAAGCTACAATAATTCACACAATGTGGTATTTACAAAAGGATATGCCGATAAAACATAATAGAGAGTTCAGAAACAGACCTCCAGAGATTTATGATAAAATACCTAGGAAAAAAACCTACGAATAAACCTAGCTAAGGAGGTAAAAGAGGGGATGCACCTATGTTCATAGCAGCACTACTTACAATAGCCAAGACATGGAAACAACCTAAATGTCCATCAACAGATGAATGGATAAAGAAGATGTGGTATATATGTTTGTAAATACACATGCACGCACACACACACACACACACACACACACACACACATTGGAATATTACTCAACCATCAAAAAGAATGAAATAATGCCTTTGGCAGCAACATGGATGGACCTAGAGATTATCATACTAAGTGAAGTAAGTCAGAAAGAGAAAGACATATACCATATGATATCACTTATATGTGGAATCTAAAATACAATACAAATCAATGTAACTACGAAAAAACAGACTCACAGATATAGAGAACAGACTTGTGGTTGCCATGGGGGAGGTGGTAGGGGAGGGATGGAATGGGAGTTTGGGATTAGCCAAGGCAAACTATTATAGGATGCATAAACAACAAGGTCCTACTGTATAGCACAGGGATCTACATTCAATATCCTGTGACAAACCATAATGGAAAAAAATATGAAAAAGTATATATATATATATATATATATAACTGAGTCACTTTGCTGTACAGAAGAAATTAACATGACATTGTAAAGCAACTATACTTTAATAAAATTAAAGAAAAAGAGGAGATGCAATTTAAAATAGGGTGGTCAGGGAAGGCCTTGCTCAGAGGGACAGTGTATGCTACACAGTGGGAAGTTTTATATCATAGAGATGTCAGTTCTCCCACAAATAAATATGCAAATTCAAGGCCTTCCCAACCACAACGTCAAAAGACATTTAATGGAACTTGACAATTTGGCTCTAAGTTTCATTCTGAACAAGAAAAAATGCAAGAGAAAATAATTGAGATGACTTTGAAAAGGAAGAAAATGCTGGGATTTTCCTAACACCATCAAAACATATTGTAAAGTTATAGTAATTAAAATGGTGTGACACTGGTCTACAAATTAAAAAATAGACTAATGGAATAAAACAAAGAGTAAACAGAAATGTGGCATGGTAAATAAGTGGGGGGAAAAGACCTAATTTCCTGCTTCCTAACTAAATTCTCTAAATATTTGTAGCTTTCCACCAAGTCTCTTGGTTTCTCCCTAAAGAGATAATTTTATGCTTCTTTGCCAACTGTTATGCCTTTGGTTGGTTTCTCTTATCTAACAGCATTGACTAACACTTCCAATACCAGGTTAAATAATAATGGTGATTGTATTCACCCTGACTTTAGTGGGTGTGCCTTTGGTGTTTGCCATTAAATAAGATGGTAGCCCGGGGACTGGGATATCTCTAGTCTATATCTCTGTCTCTATCTTTATCTGTTTGTACTTTGCAAGCCTCATGCACTGCTCCATGCCAAGATTAGGTGCCCTCTGAAATTCCTTCCAATTTTAAGATTCAATTATTCTATATGTACATGTGAATTAGATTTAATTTTTTTTTTTTTTTTTTTAGTGAATGTTTCTCTCTGAAAGATTTTACAGCTCCCAAACAGAAAGCAAATGTCCTCGTTCTGTGCCTCACATTTAGACTGACTGCCAGCAAGTAGAAAGCTTCTTGAATGAGGTGAGTTTAGAAAAAAGTGGAAGTAGCAAAAGTGCAGGAAACGGAACACAACTCTGACCGTTGCCAACCAGAGCCCCCCACTTTCAGGACCACCACCCAGTGTCACTTCATCCCACTCAAGACACTTCACGTTGTGTTCTGTTGGGGACAGAAATCGCACGTATGGTTTACCTCCAGCAAGTTCCTCCAGGAACTATGCAGCAAGGACCCAACTGACTCTTATTCATACAATGACAACCTGAAACCACCCATGCCAGCGCCTTGCTTCTACCATTCAATAACCAACCATCTGTATTTGGAAGAATGCTGCCACTAACAGCACAATTCAGAAGAAGCAAAGAGATTTTTTTTAATTTTTAATTTTTTTATTTTTGGCTGCGTTGGGTTTTCGTTGCTGCACACAGGCTTTCTCTAGTTGTGGCGAGCAGGGGCTGCTCTTTGTTGTGGTGCGCGGTCTTCTCATTGTGGTCGCTTCCCTTGCTGCGGAGCACGGGCTCTAGGTGTGCGAGCTTCAGCAGTTGTGGCGCACTGGCTTAGTTGCTCTGCAGCATGTGGGATCCTCCCCGACCAGGGCTCGAACCCACGTCTGCTGCATTGGCAGGCGGATTCTTAACCACTGCACCGCCAGGGAAACCCCGAAGCAAAGATATTGATGCTAGGTTTTGTGTTGTGTTTCAGGGTTCTGTTTGATCTCCTGAGTTCTATGCTCTGAGGGTTCACCAGGTGTTTTTCTCAGAAACACTGCTCTGTTTTGCACTCTTTGATAATTATGCCATCCAGCTGGCACCTTGCTAGCATTTTACTCTTGGGCTGGTATGTGTCTACCGAAATCCAACTTTGGTTGCTTTGTTTCTTCCCAGTTTGGTTTCTAGCAGCCACACCCTTCCTCACAGTAGAGTGTGGAATCCTATGCTAGATTTAATACTGTATTTAAATACGGTATATTTAAAATGAATCACTTCCTTTCATATAGAGTTATGCCTTTCTCTCCGCCCTTCTCTCTCACAAGCCTGGGCTTCGAGGGTTTGTCAGTTGTTTGCTAGACCGTAACACCTAACTCAGGGGCAGAAGTGGGAACTCTGGCTTGGCCCTCCTGTGGGTACACCAAGAGGCTCTGAACAACCACCAGTAGGAAGTCAAGCTTCCCATTTGTGCTTATCCATGATTACTTGTCACACAGTACTTTTCCTCAGTTCATTTGGTTGTGGAACCTGGCATGAGGAATCCCTCTTGCCACACTGCCATCTCTAAATGCTTATTGGTTGTTAAGAAGCTCCCTTTTCCGGAAGGAAAAATACACGTACTTTGTGATCCTGGAAGATCGCATCTATTGAAGCCTTGAACTTCGTAACAGAAGAGAGAGACCTGAGAGGGCGTTAGTGAAAAAACAATATGAAACACATTTTTAATCTTCTCTACGCTTAGTCTTTGCAACCTTTCATTAGATTGATCCTGTCACTTAGGGTAAATGTTTTAATTAAACTGATAATTCCAACAGCCAGTGGCCCCGAGGTTTAAAACAATTGTAAGGAATAAAATACTGCCAAAGAGCCCAACCCCATTTTCCAAGGTACCCTCTTGTGGGACTCCTCTTGCCTGCCTTCCCTGGGCTGGAGGCAGTTGGCTCTGACCCAGAGGTGGACATTGCAGCCACCTCTTGTCACTCTGAGTTATTTGGCGCACATACACCCTGACTGTTGGTTGACAGTTCCTGACCTGTGCATCCCAGGGGGATCTTGATTTAAGCAGCTTTTACTTCTTCTTTTTTTTTTTTGTGGTACGCGGGCCTCTCACTGTTGTGGCCTCTCCCGTTGCGGAGCACAGGCTCCAGATGTGCAGGCTCAGCGGCCATGGCTCACGGGCCCAGCCGCTCCGCGGCATGTGGGATCTTCCCGGATCGAGGCACGAACCCATGTCCCCTGCATCGGCAGGCGGACTCTCGACCACTGCACCACCAGGGAAGCCCTACTTCTTCATTTTGATGATGGTTATAATATGACCTTAGCTCAGATTCAGCTAAACAGGAAGTCTAAAATCTTATATTTGAAGACAGGCTGGGTGAACAATCATCAGAGATGTTGTAGACTAGAGAGCAGGGTTGGACTAGACCAGAGATAAACTGTTTTTTTTAGACACTGGGCGTTCCATGCAAGGAATTCAGAGATGACCCTGGGGTAAAGGGACACTAATAAATAATAATGGGGAATGATAATACAAAGTACTCATGGTCCTCCCTGTTGACGACAACCATTCACTCAGCAAGTTTTTAGAGTTATCTACAAAAGCTCTACTTAAAAATATAAGATAAATTTCAAAAAAGAAACAAGAAAACAAGTCCCTCCAGATATAATGATGTCCTTTGAAATGGCAGTTTTAGGGAAAAGGATCCTGTTGGGAATGTCCTCAGTTAATCTATGAACTTAGCTTAGGGCCAAACTGGCTTCAGAAGTCTAAAGATGAGACACCAAGCCTTGATAAATCTCTGACCTACTCCCTTGTCTTGAGACCAACCATGGACCCATTTCTTTACCTTAGAACAGTAAAATAGATCCCAACAGAACAAACATGGAAGAGAAACTGAAATCCATAAACCATTCAATAGGAGAGGAACTTCTAGAAGTTTCCTAAGGAAAAGTCATGTTTCACTCACACATAGTCTACTAGGAAGTTACAACTCTAGAAATAGGTACCAAGTCCAGCTCAGGAGGCCACTCTGAAATCCTTATATCTGTAATTCTTTGATCCCACCCTATATGGGCCTTTCTGAGGGTCTAAGATTCCTTTGCCTGGGTTCATATGCTTCCTGCAGTCTGACCTGAGCATCTCTGCCGTAGCTCCCGAGAGGCCAATGTTTCTACTTCGTAGCTTTACTGAGTGGGCTCAGGCTGACATCTCCATGGTCCTGAGAGTCTTTTCTTCCACGGAGGCTTCACTTTCAACAGCCTATAGCATCTGATCTCTTCTGGAGGAATTTGTGAGGTGTCTCTTATTTTTAGAATAATTTTACACTATAGCCACTTATTCATATAGGAAAAAAAAAGAGTACAGCATTATTATACGTGAAAACCTTTGGAAATCAGTAACAGTGAGGGTCTGAAGATAAGAACAGTAAGTAATGACTCCTCTCGGAATCCTTTTGCTAACCCACCACCTAGTTGGATCCCCGCATACTTCCTTAGCTAACCATTTGTAACAACCTGTTCAACACCTACCTTCCCCATGAAGCTGCAAGCTCCACGATGGCAAAGCCTTTATCTGTTTCATTCATCACTATATTCCCTAGCAGAATACCAGGCACATTGTAGATGATCAGTATATGTCTGTTGATCAATTGACCAATGTTAGACTAATTGCTTAGTATCTTAGGGCTTTTAGTTTTTTCATCTATAAAATCAGTGGATAAATTAAATCATCCTCAAAGTCCTTACCAGATGGAACTAACCTGTATCATGATTTGTGAAGTGCACTGATGTCTGCTGCTTACTGTGAAATGCACTAAAAACATAAGATTGTTTTGAATCTCATGCATTGTTGAATGCATAGAGGGATGGATAGATATGGGATAAAGCAAGCATAATACAATGTTAATTGTAGAATATAGGTAGTGAGTATATGGATGTTCACTGCCAGTTACTTCAACTTTCTGTGTAGTTATAAAGTTTTTCATAATAAAATGTTGGGGGAAAAAATGGGGGGTTCAGAATAGCCCAAAACATGGACTGCGGTAGGAAAAAAAGCTGAAGAAAGTAATTCAGTATAAAAGTCATCAACAAGAGTTCAGGATTAGAAAAAGAACAAAGAGACAAAATAGATGTACACATTTTAATAGAATTGTGTGAACTTGCAAAAAATTTATGTAAGAGTTTAGAGGAGAAAGAGAAATCATGGGGGACTACCAAGATGGGCAGAAAGTGCTTCAAGGACTAGGTGATATTTCAGCAGGGCCTTGAAGGTTATGCATAATTTGAATGGGTAATGAATTTAAGGAGGAATTTTTAAGGGACTGAGGACAGCTGAAAATGATAAAGTGAGCATACGTGTGGAGCAAGAAAACAAGCAAGGACAGTGAATTTCACATTGGCTTAGCTGCAACTAAATAGGGAAAGTTAAGGTTGGAAAGTAATGATGATAAACAAAATTTATTAGGATCATCTGTATATATTTGAGGTACCTGCACACAGCACTTCCCATGCATTCTCTCATTTAATTCTCGCAAGGAACGTATGAAGTATTACAATTACAATAGTTGCTAGTAAGGAAACTAAGGTTTAGAGAAGTATATAGTCATTTGCCCAAGGTCACAGCTAACAAGCAGTAGAACCAGGTTTGTCTGACCCCAAAGCCCAAATACCTAACCATTAGACATACTGCCTCCCTGGTAAAGTGAGGCTAGGCTCTAGGGGGCCTTAAATACCAAGGTAAAAAGTTTGGGCTCTACTCCCTAAGCCTGGAGATCCACTGAAAGATTTTTGATGATCAGAGATTTTTAAAAAGAAAATTGGCAGAAATGGGCAAGAGATTGAAGCTAGGAAGCCCAATTAGGGAGCTGTCACAATAAGGTGTGAATAAACGCCCTAATCCGGAATAATTGCTGTGGGGACAGAATAAAGGAATAAGAAGTCTTTAAGAAGAAATAATCTACTGACCTCTTCCTAGTAATATTATATCGAGACATTCACTGTTTTGGTATCAAATATTCAAATTAAAAGTATCTTTAGATCCCAAATGTTGTATTGTATTAGCCCGGTGAGACTCCACAGACAAATAAGCAGCCCAAATGTCATTCCCGTCCACATGCCAAGCCACTCAGGCCTCTGGGATGGTTTGAGGGTCTTCAGAGTGTTGACAGGTCTGGCTTGTCTGAGCTGCCCACAGGGATCCTCGGGGCCTACTCTTGCAATTCTCTATCACTACTGACGGGCTCCAGAATGGATCCAAGAGGTCCAAACCTGGTTGTCCCATCAGTAATCTGATAGGGTTAATTTCTCTTCCCCAAGAACTGGATCTAGAGCAACTAGGGCTGGTTAGGCTGCCACTTAACCTGATCCACTGGGATGGCTGTGGCTTTCTGCTGTGAGCTGCCTAGAGGAGTTAGCTGAAGGGTGGGAATTCTTATCAAAAGAGATGTGTGTGCATAGGCAGGAGGATGAAAATGCCCAGGGAGTTGGTATGCCCTGGGGAGCATTTGTTTACATGTGGGTTGGGGTCCCTGAAACAGCTCTCTGGTGTTCCCTCCTGCCCTGTCTCTCCAGTATTTCCCTGACAAAGTGACATGCTGGGGAGTACAGACCATGAAACAAGAGAAGAAAAGACTCCTGAAAATACAGACCAGTGGACAAGCACACATATGCGTGTGTGTGTGTGCGTGTTTGTGTGTGTGTGTGACTATATCAATAGCCAAGATGGAAAGCAAGTTCTCAGACAGTGAGAGGGTGTTGAATAAGAGGAGGGTCTACCAGAGGGAATGAAGAATTGCATTATTTTCCCACATGTTTACAACCAACAGGCTTTGAAGTCCAAGGAGATTTGTAGGAAGAAGAGTACTATTCAAGCAAGAGCCCAAAGCTCAGACACTCAGAAGTCACTTATAATGAGGGTTAGTTAGGCTCAGGGGGCTATTGTCAGAATCCGACTAATTGAGAGATGAATCAGTGCTTTATAAACTGGAAAGTGCCTTTAAATTACGAGGTGCTATATAAACCGCAAAATACTACACAAATGTAAGGGAGAATGACGACAATTATTTGAAAAGGAGAACATTATTCTGAGTGCAGTCTGTGACTTGAGAATTAGACAGTAAGAAAATTATGTTAAACAAACAACAGAATTTGCCTGTTGAAATGTATCTTCTCTCTTTCAGAATCAATAATCTTGATGGGGCTTGACATTTATTTCAAAGAGAAACTACTCAGAACATATGAGACTCCTTTTCTGGGATTAATTTCCTTCAGAACCAGCTTACAAGCCACACAAAATTATCTCATTAATTTATAGTCACACTGTGTTTTGAACCTTACATATTATCTAGCTTAATCATTAGAGCTGACTCCAAAAGAATTTTAAGTGTTTTTTAAAAATCAAAATTCACTCTCTAAAGCAATGATTCTTAATCTTCTGTGTGTGTGTGTGTTGAGGACCTGCCAAAATGCACAATGCACAGAACAGTTTGCATGGGAATTTCTAGATCCCAAGGTAAAGAACTCTTGATCTTCCAAGAGTTATAGAAATTCAAATTTGAGGGCTACAGATCTGAGGGCAATTATTTGCTGAACATAAGCAGCAGGTTTGTTGGAATAAATGTTTAGCCTCCCAAAGGAATTGGTTGAAGGAAACCACAGCACCGTAGGAATGATCATATGGTACGAGTGTTTAAAAATTAGTCCGTTAGAGTCATATGGGGTTTGTGTCATCATTTCTGTAGCTGCAGTGGTTTTTGGCGTGTGTGTGCATGTGTGTGTGTGTGTGTGTGTGTGTGTGTGTGTGTGTTTATGTTCATTGCTAGTAGGATGTTTAGGCAGCAGCAATTGCCTCGCCAGGTGTCTACCCTCAACTCAGTTTAACCAACTCAACCTGAAAGAGCCATAGCCCTAGGAAAAGGAATCAGATGGGCTGAAATTGCCCTTGAGGCCCACCTGGTTACAGGAGAGAAAGAAAGGCATGATTGGCATTTGTGTAGCCGCTCTGGCTCTCGCTCTCGGAGGAGTCCCGGCCAAGGGGGTTTGGAGCTTACACTGCTGTTGTCTTTTTGAGACGGAGGGGATATCTTGTGATCCTCTCACATGCCAACCACTGTTAGAAACAGACTTTAGATGAAGTAGTTAATTTAACTCTTAACCTCCTCAGATAGTATTGTTCTCATTCTGTGTCTCGAGACACAGAAAAGCTAAAGAACTTATAATCAAAGTCAATTAGCTAACAATTAGCAAAGCAGGCATTTAAACTCAGAACTCCTGCTGCTGCCCAACACTGACTCTCCCATTTCTTCCCAGCCTCTGGGAAATGTTCCCATGAGCTCCGCCCTCCCTGGGGGCCCCTGCAAATGAAAGCCATTCACTTATCTCACCAAGGACAGTGTCCCGAAAGGCCTGCCCATCAGACACCTGGGACTAAGCCTCATTTGCTTCTATTACTAACTTCCTTCCTGACCTTGGCAAGCTCCTTGAGTGATCTGGGTTTTCTCATCTGTAAAATGAAGAGGATAGAACTAGATGAAACTTCCAGCTGAAAAATTCAGTGACTGAATTCTGTGCACTCACCCCATTCCCTGAAGCTGGCAGGCCTCCCGATCCTGTGGGCTGCTCACCGCTCCCCACTGGATGCCACCTTCTCTGACCGCCCAGCTAGAAGGATGCTCCACGCCAACCACAGGTACGGCTGTTGTCCATTGTACACTTACTTGGCTTATCTTTTCCATTTTAGCTTCCATATCTTATCTGAATTCCTCAAATGCTTTTGCTTATTTCTTTAACTCTTATGTAGTACTCCAATGTATGAATAAACCAATTTATGTTTTAATTCCTCCACAAGAGACAGTGGTTGTTTCCATGTTTCACTGACAATGCTGTGACTAACATTCTTTTAGTTGCCTCCTTGAGTGCTTGTACAAGAGATTCTCCAGAATGAACGTCTAGAAATGGAATTGCTGAGGCATAGGGTATGTGTATTAGGTACTGCCAAATTGTCCACTGAAATGCCAGTACTGACAAACGTTCCCACTTGCAATGTGTACGAGTTCTGTTTCTCACATCCTCACCAATCCTATCAAGCTTCACATCTTTCCAAACTAGCATTTTGACTGCATTTGCCTTATGACACTCAGCACTTTCTACTTTAAATCTGTTTATATGCTACCTCCCCTACTGGCTGTAAACTTTGTGAGGTCAGAATCCTTGCTTAATTCATTTTTATATTCGTCCCCAAGAATTTACTGAGCTTAGTAAGTATACAATAAAGAGTTATGAGCAGATAAATGATAAGCAAACTGAATTCATTTTGACCCAAGGAGATGCGGATTCGATGATGGCAGGGATAAAGTGTCTATCTCTATTCATCTGGGGTGAGGATGTGGGTAGGGAATCCCCATCAGCTGCAGTGATGGTTGCACAGTGGTCAGAAGTGGCTGACAGACCAAAGGTTTCAAGATCTATAGAGGACTCTCTCCAACCTTTGGAGATCCCAGCTTTAGAAAATTTTTTATCATGGTATTCAGCAGCTATTTATTGATTGTTGGGAGTAGCAAATTTCCCAGTCTCTGGGGCCATCTTTTTATATACCAAGAGTGCTGTTTCTGAATGGAACTCCCCCACCTCTGGCTCCACCCCATTACTAAGGGTTGGATAGAATCCATGTGTCCTTTGGACTAGGAAACTGCCTCCCCCTTTTGACACCCCAGCAGTTCCAGGCTGACTCATTTTCTAAATAAGCCACTTGTGGCTTTTGGTCTGACGTCACGTGTGGAAGAATGAGTAATTTTTCAAGAACCAGAGTTATATTGGATCAGAATAAGATACGCTGTGTATGTTACTCATAGTTCTAGGACAAGGGGTCAACACTGGTAACAAGTACCCTAACGTTCTCCCACCCCTCATTTCCCTGGGGCCAAGGGATAGAGAAAAGGCGAAGGAAGGAGGTGCGTATGGATGTGAAGAATTTTTGTGTACATCTCTAATTTTGTTATCACATTATGTACAGTTTAATAAAATTGTCTTGTTGCCTCTGCTAGATTAAGTAAAAGTAATATAGCAAAGTAGGCAAGGCCATGGGGCTCCACTGCTTGGGTTCAAATCCCAGCTCCACCACATACCAGTTGGGTGACCTTGGGCAAGTTATTGACTCTTGATTTGCTTCCATTTCCTCATTTGTAAAATAATAAAAAGACAATAATAGTGCCTATAATGTAGGGTTGTTGTGAGGAATAAATGAACTCATATATATGGATCACTTAGGACTGTGCCTGGAACTTAGTATGCACTATGGAAATATTAGTAAATATTTCCTTGAATCCGTCACAATGTTCATGCTCATGTTAAATGCTCAATAAATGCTTTTAGATGAAACGAATTCATCTTATTAAAACATACTTGGAACTGGGGGATAGAAGTGACTACAAGTGGTAGACTCTTGGTTGGAAATGGAAGGAACCATAGAGATCAATTCCCTTGAGCACAGGTATTACCTGCCTGCCCCACTTTTGTTTTTTTAGTTGTTTGTTCCCTAGTTATGTGCACTGTGGTGGGATAAGGGCTGCCCCCACCAGGTGTCACTCAATGGAGGTTCTACTTGCTGTTTTCTAAGCGTAGGAAGAAGGCACAAGTCTACATCCTCAAACCCTGGAAGCATGAGCTGAGTTAGAAAGGAGACCCTGGCACCAGGGAACTTCATTCTCTGACTTCTCAGCACCTACTACTTGTGAGGCGTTAGCAAGACAGCGGCATTAGGATGGGTGTTATTTTGTCGAGTTGTTAGTAGGATGGGAACACGTGTAGGAATTATTTAGATAAGATGTTAGTATCAATGCAGATGTGGTATGCATTCTCACAGCATTTGTGGCTTTTTGGGAACATACTCCTGAGTCCCAAAGAAGCCACAGTGAAACCCCTCGAAACCCGCCCTCTATCACAAACTCCTTCAGGATGCCGGGAGATTGGCGGACCCCACTCACGAGAGCAGGCCCATCCTGCCTCATGGGCGCCTCCGTGTGGGTTTTAGCCGAGGAGACTGATGGGCCAGACAAGTAGCTCCAACTGGGCCACTACGGAAGCCAAGATGCTATGCTTATTAGAAAGGCTCCACATTCAGTACAACTGGTAGAACTGCTGAGTTACTGGGGAGGTGTCAGGAAGCGCAGCCTGGGGGGCATCTAAAGGACAGCCGTATTCTCAACCGTTGCAAAGACAGTCACACACACACCAACACAAACAGCTTCACCCTCCTGGGTTTTTCTCTTCCCTATACTCACGCGCACACACACGCACGTGCCTCACGTACACTCTCTCAGTCAAAAGGGGGGTCTCGGGGAGACCTCACGGCTGAATCAAATGCTGGTTAATGCTGCTGCTTTTATTACACCAAAGGTCTTAACGTTTATTTGGAGAGGAACACAAAACTTGGCATACTGGCATGCATTCTCTACAGCACAGTTTTGGAGAAGCTCAAGATCACTGCACCCCACACAGGAGAACAACGCCGGAGGTGGCAGGGGGACTGTAGGTTCTTGATCTCTCTGGTCAGCAGACTACAGGTGCTTCACTACCATAGCAATCGAGGAATCTTGTGTGCTGGGCAGGTGTGTTTTCAACAGCTAAACAGGTGTGACAAGGGATCCAGGTTTGGGTGAGTCCCTAACACTTAGAGCCGAGAGTTATTCTGGGGTAAGTATATTCTCCCCAAACAGGTAGCACTGACTACAGGGGGGCATGCTTAGCACTGCATCTGAGCTCGGTTAAGCAACCAGGTGTCCTCAGTGAAGGGAATCCTGGTTTCAAAGGAAGAATAAGACATGATGGTGCTATCACAATAAGGCCACTAAAGTCACAGCGAACGAGGATCTCAGAGGAAGCTCTCACGACTACGGGGAAGCAGCTCTATCCTCTCTGACGTCAGGTGCCCCTCGCTGGGTAGGCGCCTGCTCTGAGACCTTCACCTGGTCCTTTCTGAGCTGCAGCACATCACTGAGCGCAACAGAGCAGAGGAGGGGGCCACACACGTTAAGGTCATGGGACATCACCACCAAGTGTGGCTGACTGTTGTCGGCAAATGTCTTGGATTCCTTTCCCGGTTGGGCTGGGTGCCCCTGTGTGTCTGGAGAGCTAATCTGAAAAGAGGCTGGCAAAGGACTTCCTCAAGCTCCGGATGGTCTCTGCCTTGGCTTCATCCTCATTGGCTGAAGACCGGAAGAAGGAGGACTCAGAGAAGCTGAAGGCATTTGTCAGGGACTGCGACTTGCTTGAAGATAAAAACCAGAGAGAATGTGAGAGGGTGGTGTTCCCAGTGAGGCAGGGAAGGACGGTGACACGAGGATACACGACCGGAACGCCCACTCCCACCCCAGGGAGACTGGGTGGCAGAGGAGAAAGCCAGCATGGGGCATGCTAGCAGGCCCCTGGGAGGTCTCTGTGCTCTTTTCTTTACCTGCAGTGCTGCTCAAACAGGAAAGGATGGAGGCAGCGTGGGAGAGAGGGAGAAGGGGGAAAGAGAGAAGAGAAGAAGGAGAAGGGAAAGAGGAAGAAGGGGTGGCTCAAGGCTCTTCCTTTCACTTAATGCTAAAGGGCCCACAGGCTAAATTTCAGGGCCCCAACTTGGCAAGAACTAATCCAGGAATCTCACACCCTTCCCCTTGGATGAAACGTAGCAACCAGGGGCCAGTGGACTCTTGTGCTCTCTTTCTCATCAACTGTCCAGTAGTGCAGCCAGCATCAGAAGACCTGGGTCAAAGCCTTGGTCCCGCCTCTCACTCACTCTTGACCTTAGGAAGCCACGTGCCTCTCTGAGACTCGGTTTCTTGTTCGGTTTCTTAATTGTGTTATGTAGATGTCTGGTAAAATGATCGCTAGGCCTTTTCAGCTCTTTCTTTTTTGCTTTTTTCTCTGATTCCAGAAGAACCTTTTGACTTGGCACGAACTCTAACAACTCCATTTACCGTCCTTACAATGGGCGTAATCGCCCTTGCAGCCTTCCTCAGAGGAGCCTAATATGAGGTGTGTGAGTTTCAGGGTGTCCGGGGCAACAGAGATACACATCAGGCCTACACAAGGTTACTGGGTAGTTTTCTAATGAAAAAACCCAAACTGCACACATTTTAGGGACCAATTTTTCCCTTGAGACACTAGTGAGTCAGAGAGAAAAACTGTGAAGGCAAGAAGGTGGAGGGGAGGCCAAGCCAACACTGCAGGAGAGGACACGTGGTCTGGCGTCTCCATGGCCGTCTTCTCTCCTTCTTGACTTCTGCTTGTCTCCTTCCTGCTGGTTCCTGGCTCCAGAACTCCTCTCCCAGTATCTCAGCTCTCCCAGCCCTCCCCTGAACTCGGACACAGCCCCAGAAACTCCCTTCTGCAGGGGCATGAGCCTGTCTCTTCTCCCGCAGTGGCTGAACAGGTGCCCTGCCTTTCACTGGGCCTGCCTGGGATGAGCCCCAACATGCTGGCCTCTGGGAGCGGCGACTCCTCTGCATGCACAGGCCGGGGGCACAGGTACAAGCCTCCCGCTTGTCATCAGAGGCTGGCTCGATTCAACAGCTTCAGCCCAAAGGCGGTGACAGCCCACAGATCTGCCCTCAGACTGGGGCCAGAGTTGGCTCAAGAGAAGGTAGGAGAGATTAAAAAGTCAGCTGCAGAAAACGACGGGGTTGAGGGGAAGGTGTGAGGCAGGCGAGACATGAAATGTACCCTCGGCCAGAGCTGCGGAGCAAGGCCGGGGGATGGCCCTCCCATCATACAGGACTGGAAGACCCAACGGAAGTGGTCATCCGGACCACCCGAGCCATCACCCTGGCTCTGCCGCTAACTAGTAGAAGGGTTTTGACAACATCAGATCTCTCTCAGCAGTGTTTTCTCATCTGTGCAGTGACTAGAGATGATCTCTGAGTGGCTCATCTGAGCCCCAAACTCGACAGCTCCCTGTTCTCCGTCCCTGAGAGTTTCATCTCTTTACTGAGATGCACTCACGGAACGCTTCCGATCCCCCGGGCCGTGGCTGTCTGTGCTGACAGTCATGACAGAGGTCTGTGGTTGGGGACCTTGAAGAGAGCCGTCTCTGGTTCTGGGGGAGGGAGGGTGGAGCTGAGCACCCAGGTGCTGTCCCTACCAAATGCAGCTATACTGTTTTCTAGGGGCCCTCAGTTCTGTCCTCTGAAGCAGGATAGCGTGACAGGGGTTTCTAGGGTTACTGTTGGGAATGAGCGAACCCAAGAGGATGGAGTTCCTCAGGGTCTCTATGTGGGCCTCTCCTCTGATGACCACACCAGAAACCAACCTCCTTCTGACAAAGCTGAAGGTAAAAAGCTGAAATGGATTTAACTACTTCCCCCTTTTCCTTCTGGGCAGCCTTGCTGATTGGCACACCCTAAACTGTGAGTCAGAGGCAGAAAAGAGAATTAAAAATTTTTTTTTTTTTTTTTTTTTTTAGAAAGAGAAAGACACATATACACACAGAGAAAAGGAATGGAAAAAAGAGTGGGAGGGAGGATTAAAAAAAAAAAAAAACCCAAACCCAAAGCTCATATAAGAATGGGAGAGGGGGTAGTAACTGCTTTATTGCCACTCCCCAGGAAGAAAGGGGAGGGTTTGAGCTTCTAGCTAGACCTTAAGACTTTCACTTCCCTCTTTCTTGCCCTCCCCAATCAACCCAACCATGCCCCCCACAAAAAAAACCCACCAAAACCCAACCCCCGAAAAACCCCACAAAAATATCTTTAGGAGGAGGTCTGATTGAAGGTGCTTCCTAGCAGCTCTGGAGCCCAAGGCCTGAGAGGAGGGGCAGGAAGAGGGGAGGGAGGAGCTGCTGAGTCGTCTCTTACTTGAGCTGTGGGTGAGGCTGGGGCTTCTGTGGTGGAGCAGCCGGGGGTGGCTGGACCTCTGCCAGGGAGCTGCCGCTGGAGGGTGCATCTCCGTGGGTGGTGGGGCCGCCCGAGGAGGAAGAAGAGGAGGAGGAGGAAGAAGAGGAAGGTGGCAGCGACGGTCCAGGGGGGAGCCGGCGTGGACGTAGCACCTTGCCTGGGGGTGGCATTCCTTGGGGTTGCCCAGGGCCCCCTAGGTTCAGTACAAGAAAAACTTCATAATTTACCCGTATCAGAGGGTTTCCTTATTAGAATCTATGTCCCAAAGGGTGTGGCTATTTAATTACCAAAGGATAAGCTCTATGACAAGAAGCCATCCGAGGCTCTGAAGGGCTCCAGAGCAGGCCCCCGGTTACCCTCAGACGTCGCCGCTACACGCTCCTCCTCACACTCACAGCGGCTCAGTCACAACAGAAGTCGGAGCATGGGGAAGAAGCCATGGGATGAGCGGCCCCCATCAGAGGTGAGATCTCTTACGGAAGGCCCCCAGACCACAGGGACCACCCCTCTCCCCCAGAGGTTCCTCAGGTACAGGCCAACCTGGCCCACGGTGTGCTAGGAGGTCTCAAGTTCCACATTGTTATTTTGGAGTCGGCCTTAGTCTGTCCTGCTCCACGCCTGCATGTCTGATTGCTGTACCCCCAGCAGGGCTTCCTTTCAGCATTAAGTCATGCCCATGACTGGG
This sequence comes from Stenella coeruleoalba, assembly GCF_951394435.1. Taxonomy (NCBI): domain Eukaryota; kingdom Metazoa; phylum Chordata; class Mammalia; order Artiodactyla; family Delphinidae; genus Stenella; species Stenella coeruleoalba. The sequence goes on along the minus strand of NC_137156.1, from coordinate 99,859,683 downwards.
ACCTTTCGTGTCCAGTTGCCTCTTAGTACCATCCTCAGGGGCTCCAGTCCCTCCCAGGTGTATGTGGTGAAATTCTCCAGAAATCCAAGTCCCATTCTCTCCCTGGAGATGTTGTGAGCACCATTTGGCAAAGAAGAGGCCCCCCCCAAAAGGACCAGGATCCCCTTCTCCCAACATGAGACAGAAAACCATGTGGTGACCTGGAGATCTCATTTCTCAGTCTCAATCCCAGAGTCCACGTTCACGTGCCCGCTGGAAGGAGCTGGCTTACAGAAACTCAACGACAGCTAAGAGTTGTACTGTAACTTAGTTTTCTAGAAACACCAGGACACCTGTACCCTCTGGAGAGGCAGAACTGTATGTCTATACCATAGTACATCCATGATTGTAAGTCAGTTTCCCCTCTACACGGCATGGACTCCACTTTACCATCAATGACCAATTAATACCAGGGTGAGTTACACATAAATAAGTAAATAAGTGAATGAATGAAATTTTGCATGTTGAAGAAGTTCTAAGTTCAAATCAGAAAACTAGTGAAGATGGTAGATTAGCAGCGCATTTCATATTAACCAGTTTTTGCCTCTTCCAAAGTTTGACATCATTTGTATCAGCATTTTCTTGTAAAGTACTGCAGGTTGATAGCTCAGCCTCTTGTACCAGAAACCTGAGTGCTTTCCCAACTGCACAGAGATGCTTGAATAGCCAGAAACTTTACAACTTAACACTGAAGACAGATATAACTTTTCCTTTATTGCACATTAAGCTGTACAGGAGTCACAAAAGAGAGGTACTTCAATCACACTTCCAGCATTGGCTGAGGGTCTCCCCGCTGGATTGGTACAAAAAAAGGCGACAACATCAGAAAAGAAATGGGTACAAAACACCTGAACGGCAATCCTATACTGTGACACGGATGCCCCAGGCCACAGAGTTGTCCTCAGCATGCTGCCTGAGGGCACAGGACAGTCAGGGTGTGCTGTCTGCTTGTGTTTGGCCCTGGGAGGGAGCCCTAGTCCCTTTCTCCCTCACCTGATAGACCGTGGCTGACACCACCACCCTGGAGCCTGACTAAATTCAAACGGCAACTTCGTATTTGTGGCTCACAAATGTCACATGAAAAGCACCTGAATGTTCACACGGATCACATGCAAAGAAGCAACACCACCGTCAGCTCACCGCTTGGACAAAAATAAATTAAAAAAATAAAATGTATTCCTCCATTCTGGGAAATGTTTCTTTATTCCTTTCTATCATTTCATCAGACTGGGAGGTATTTAAGGACCTGATTCTTATGCAACCCACCTGGAAGTGCTTAACTGCATATATATGTATATATTTACAACAGATCGACTACCATCGGCATCTACATCGTCTAAGGGAGGAATCGCGGACAAGAACATTCACACTCAGTGCATTTCCCTGTAGCTCAGAATTTGCCAGCAATCAAGACAGAAACCAGGGCATGTGCCCCTTGACACAGAAATCATGTTACACACCACCAACACCAGTTATTCCTCAAACCTGGCAATCCAGAAAGGTGACATGTCAGTACAGAAGTGAGAGGGAATGCAAAAGTAGAGCTAGAAGCACTTCTTCTAAAAGGCAAACTGCTGGCGTGAACTCCCACAGCCCACGGTGCTAGAGGAGGCCACTGGATGCCCGATCCTGGTCTGGCCAGGACATGGCAAGATGAGGCACTGACCCGAGGCCTGGTCTAGTAACTGCCTCATCCCTGCCCAGGAGCTGCATGGCGGAGGAAAGAGGACAAACGGGTGAGGGCTCTTTAAGAGCCACCGCTGTGGAACCACGGCCCCAAACACACAAGCTAAAATCTGAGACAGTCCCTCTCAGGAAAGATAAAGCTCTTCATTCCCTGGACTCTGGAGGGCTTTTGGAACAGCTGACAGCGAAAGCAGGTGCCCACCTCAGAGCTCTGGAGGCAGTGTACCCACTCGAGGGAAACGGCACAGTTTCGATTCGCTCCCATGTCGTGATGCCTCAGGAGAGGTCAAGAGAAGAATGGTTGAATCCTTCCCAGACTTCTCAGTAGCTCCCTGCCTTCTACGTCCCAAATTGCTAAAGAATTATCTCTGTACACAGTAAGCTTTGGGGAAAACGAAGCAGCCTCAGTTCCACAGAAGCGCACAGATGGCCAATTCAGAAACAGCAAAGTAGAAACAACTTACAGGGACTAAGATGAACACAGGGAGAATACTCACAAGTTCACTTTGATATTGCACATCAGCGGCCCCATTTTTTTTTGTGTGTCTAATCTCATAGCTAATTAGTTAATAATAAAACGAAGGGTATACTGGGATGTCAAATACAGAACACGCTCCTGGAAATAGCTTATTCTTTATATTTCACGTCATCACTGAAAACACAAGAGCTCTACAGGCACGGCCAGCTTATTCACATAAACTCAAATGCACCAAACTTTAGCAAATGGAGAAAAAGATGGATGCCTTCAGATTCAACGGATGAAGTTACGGAAATAAGACCTCGAAAATCTCTTAAACTTCTATCTATTTACCCTAGTCATGCAGAAAGGAAGCAAAAAGCACAGTTCATTGAAGATCCCAAGCACACTCACGGAGGTAAGCAGGGGGTGAGGGGCAGTTTATCTGAGTCTGGGGGGAGAAGGAGGGGAGTTGGGTTTTATTTTTGTGGTCTTTGTTTCTCCCCTGTCCACCCCCCCACCCAGTCCTATTTCACCCCACATTATGTAATTAAAATATACTATCAAACCACCCAGAAGCTAGTCACACTGAACTTGGGAGAGGCACAATTCTTTTGTACACTGTTGACAAACAGCCCTGGAATCACAAGGTATACAGAGAGACATAAGTGAGCATTACAAGCACGAACAGGAACAGGTAAACAACCAGACAGAGGCACTGACACTGCATAGGAAAAACACAGTCCAGTCAGCCTTGAAAAAACGCAGAAATGGCACCAATGGGAGGGTCTGTTGCTCCCCTCCCCGCTTTCCTTTCTTTCCTTGTTTGTTTTTGGCTTAAAATTTCTGCTTTGAAAACTACCAATCGCTTTAAGAAGCTTGGACTTGTTTTGGCCCTACTGCAATGCCATTACAGTCGAGAATATACTGTAAACAACCTTGGGGGGCTGGCCGCTGAGGTGGGGTCTTGCTCGAGTCCGGATCCTTAAGTGTTCCACTCTGGAAGACAAAAATGCAAAAGAGATACAAACAAAACTCCAAGCAGATTCCAAAGAGAAACCCTGTGGCTCTGTGGCAAGGCTGCAGAGGGATCCGGTGGGATCCAGCGGGATCTGGCCCAGGGGCTTCTGCTGTTCCGGAAACGCCTCAAAGGGACTCTCAGCCTCTGGGTTATTGCCGGGGCCCAGGTGTACGCAGCCTGGGGCTTAGAACCACTCTGACAGGAGTGTCTGACACCTCCTTACCCTCTTTTCATTTCACTCCCTTGTAGACACTCTTTCTAGAAGCTTTGAGACTTCCAACAGCATCTGCTTTCTTCTCTGGGGGCTGCCCAAGGCCCAGCTCCCCTGGCACTCACAGGCCCAGCTTCCTGAGGAAGGATCAACACCAAACTCCCGAGAGTGGCTGGAGTGCCAGCGGGGGCTGCACCAGGTGGCTAGCCTAGACTTGGCTCACTTCTCCTGTGGAGTTAACTCTGGGGTGGGATCAGCCCTGGGGCTGACCTAGGGGTCAGAGCCACTCTTTGGGCTGGGCTGGAACTCCCACAGGGAGGGACTTGAAGGAGGGGGCAGTCTTTTGTGTCCCAGGACCCTCCTTAACCAGAGGGAAGGAGTAAGATGTTAATGTTTGTAAAAGTGCTCAAGGCCAAGCTGTTTTTCCCTCTCTAACAGCATAATTGCATTTTACCCAACAACATGGCTCTCCTCCCAGGCTTCCTCTCCTCCCAGCTGTGATTCTGATTATGCCCCAACGGGATCAAAGATGCATGTGACTTCAGTTTGTCTAACACTTGTACCAAAGGCAGTGAGCATTTGGGGCTTGAATTTGGCAAGGGGGAAACGCTCCATGAAGCCTGGGGGCTGCCGAGTGTGCAGATGGTGATGCCAAAGAGGGAGATTCGGGGGCTTCCCTGGTGGCGCGGTGGTTGAGAGTCCGCCTGCCGATGCAGGGGACACGGGTTCGTGCCCCGGCCCGGGAAGATCCTACATGCCGCGGAGCGGCTGGGCCCATGAGCCATGGCCGCTGAGCCTGCGCATCCGGAGCCTGTGCTCCGCGACGGGAGAGGCCACAACACTGAGAGGCCTGCGTACTGCAAAAAAAAAAAAAAAAAAAGGAGGGAGATTCGGAGGCAAGGCTGTGAGAGGCTCAGTGTGTCTTCAGCACACCCCACTTCCTCTTTCACTGCTCCTCTCCCTTGTGACAGGCCCCCCAGCCCTACTCCCACATTAAAATTGTTCCCCATTCCCATGGGCCTCCGATCTGGCCTTCAGGCCCGTTTTCAGCTCCACTACTGGGAGAGCAGAAGCGCTACCCTCTCCAGTATTATGGTCTGTTAATGACAGCACTGCTGTCACAGTTCTACTAACAGGATCTCAGATAGGAGGCAGGGGGCCTTTGAAAGGTCCTGGTGCCACTGCATCAGAGGGTGCCCATTCTATCTACAATCCCGACCTCTCACAGATCACAGCAAGAACACCCACACTTCCTTTCCTTTCTTCCAGGGACTTTCATGGGATCCACGAGGTGGGTCTGAACCCCGGCAATGAAACACCCACACCCAGTAAGCCAGCTAGGGCCCACACCATCCAGTCAGCAATCGAGACCCATCAGTTCTTCCTTCTTGGCATCTAAGATTCACCATCTCCTCTTGACCAACTCTGGTCAGGCCTGTATCATTTCCTGTTTAGACTACTAGAACAGTCTCTCAAATCTTCAGTCTCTTCTCCAATCGATGTTCTGGATACCTATTATCCTCTTAAACCCCTTCTCTAATTGTATCAGTTTACTGCTCTAAATAATTTATAGCTAACACTACATAGCTGGGTAACATGATGGACAGTTTTATGCAGTATTTCCCTTAAACCTCACAACAGCTCTACGAGGTATCAACATCCCTAATTTTTAGATAAGGAAACTGAGGGCCAACTAAGGCAGGTAATTTGCCCAGGGTCGTACTGAGGCAACTGGCATGTGAGCCCAGGCAGTTTGACCTTCTCTTCCCATTGCCCACAGGATGACGTCCACATTCTTCAGGCTGACACCAGAAACTTGCTTCAGCATGGCTGGACTGGCCCTTCTAGCCTCTCTCCCTCATGTTCTAAACTTACCTCCCTCATGTTCTAAACTTAGGCCACTCCAATGTTTATGCTAAATACCCTCCAGAAATACCTTTTCTCCTTTTCTACCAATCCAACCCAACATATCCTGGAGGTCTAAGTCAAATTCTACCTCATCCATGAAATCTCTCCTCTGATTGCCCCTTTCAATTCTGATCTCCTCTCTGAAATCCTACAATAGCACTTAATAGACTGTCTTGTTATCCTGAAGGCTGGGATGCTGCTGCTAGGGAGGCCGCCAGATCCTTGAGGGCATGGGCTATGAGTCTTCATCTTCTCATGAATTCCTAACAATTACAGTGCCCATTCCTTTCCAAAGAAAAATTGGGATATATGGTCTGATATGGTAACTATTTATTAAAAAGGTGAAAATACTTAAAATTGGGAGTATTTTGGAAAATTTAAGACTATCGCCATTTTACCAATGTCATCAAGCACAGGACTGAGCACGTAAGAGGTCCTTAATAAATGCTTATTAGATAAATGACCATGCAACAACAGTGAAGTCCAAAACGGAGTAGAGTAGAAGTCTTTTATGAGAAAAACGTTGTTAAACCATAGATGTTAAACCACACTGTATTGGATATCAACTCTGATTAGCAGCTCTGAAAATGCTCAGGTTAGCGAATTAAACATGAGGCCTGCTCCATGTGCCTGCATATTAGGTGCAGAAGGGAAAGTCAAAACAAGTCTCGAAGAAGCAGAAATTGTTTCCTTTTCTTACATCAAGCCTGAGTAATCCAGTCATGGTAGGGATACTTCAGTCCCAAGAGTTCTTTCCCATTGTGAGCTCTACTTTCTCTTGGCCTGGCTGCCAACTGGAAGAGAAGTCTGCAGGATGGTGTTTGGTAATGGGCGCACAGGATACCAGGGCTGCCTTTTTACCCAAGCTGGGTGTCAACCCCACCCAACACACACACACATACACACACACACTGCTGTTGGGTCTCCAATAGTAAGTCTTTAAGACTGGGCAGCAGAGTGACTGAGGAATTTGGGCTTTGGGGTTAGGAAGACGGTGGGTTAAATCTAAATCTCCCACTTACTAGCTTTGTGACATCAGGCAAGTCATTTTCCCTCCTGCACCTGCCTTTCTTCAAATGGTTTCTATGATATAAAGTGAGGTTACCTATTCATCTACCTACTTACCTACCTACCTATCTATCTATTGAGACATCTATCGAGAGATATCTATAAGTACCTGTTCCTGGCAGGTGCTACAAAAGATACGACAGATGATGGTAATGGTGATGCTGACGAGGCCTTTTCCTCTGAAGCTTTGTTGCTTCTTAGGTCTCACTCTCATAATGGAATACCCCCTCATACAGTTTGTGCAGCCACTAGGGGCACTTGCCAGTCCCCTCCCCCAGGGCCTCACTTTGTACCACTGACAGCTGCCAATGATTCACCTCAGACATTGATCAAGAGCAGCTTAAGATGCTCTCCTCCCAGAGAACTGTTATCTTCAGAGACGGTTATGGAAGACCATAGGGCACAAGGTTAGAAGAAGGGCCAGTGGGCAAAAGCTCCAACAGGTAGACTTTCACTTACAGGAAGAACTTCCTATAGTAAAAACAGTGGAAGAGGCTGTCTTGGGAGATGGGTATGTTCGTGCAGAGGCTAGAGAATTACCTGACAAAGATACAGTAGGGAATATACCTTTATGGAATATGAAATAGATTAGATGAACACTACAGTTTATCTTCCAACTCTGAGAACCTATGAGTCCAGGAAAAAACTTTAAAAATCCCACAGATTAAGCTCTGATGGGGAAACTCACAGCATGAGCTGACAGGGGTAGTCATACCATGAAGCCTGGTCCCGGCTCTCCTCAGCCTCAGAAATATACAAACAAGACACCCAAGGATGAACTGAGCCCAAAAGTTCCCTTCCAAAAGCTTCAGCGGAAGAGCTCCCAGAAACCTCCTTTGCACTGGAGCCTGGGAATGTGCCTTGGCCACCCCTGTCTGGCGCCTAGGGAGCTTCTCCTGGCCCCGCCCCCTGGAGCCTGTGGACTGAAGACTTCCCAGGGGTTATGGGAGCCAGGAGAGTCCCCCAGGACTGTCCCTTGCCAGGCTGAGACTCTCTGGCCCTGCCTACAAGCCTTCTGTCTGCTGGGGCTGGGGGCCTATTCCCTATGGGGTTTGGCTACCATGGAATCTGTCTCCAGTCACCAAGAGCCGCCTGGGATGCCGCATTCCACAGAAGTCTGGCCACTCTGGCGTCACTGCCAAAGTCTGGCCTGTAGCCAGCCCACAGCAGGAACTCAGGGCCAGATTGAGCTGCAGCATTTCCCTCAGGAAGCTGAGTTGACTCAAACAGGTAAGAATGTGAGGTCCAATGCTTGTGCCCAGCTGCACACAAAAAAGGAGAATAAATGGCCTTAGGGCAGCATAAGGAAAACCCCCAAACAACCCTGGGCTTAGAGAAAGACGACAGGCTCAGAGGGTGTCAGCTGGTGCTGCTGCTGCCAAAAATGTGATGCCGCTGGAGGTGCCTCAGTGTCCCAGCAAGGGGAGGTCACGGGCCCACTGCTCTTTGGGCTGCTAAGCCTCACAGGAGAGCACTGTAATCATCAGTTCTGGGCACCTTTTTTAAGGTGGACACCAGTGGAATAAAATGGGTACATGGAGCAGACAGGATGGTGAGAAGTGTGAAATGACATCTTTCCTCATGGGACTTTGGGCAAGTTACTTAATCTCCGAGTCTCAGTTTCCCGAATGAGCCAAGTCTAAGGATTAAATGTGGTAAATGGGGAAGCCTCCAGGACTGAACAGAAGATCAAGGTTAGCCAAATGTAAATCTGATCAAGGTCAAGGGCTGGTGTGGGTAGTAGTGAGCCTTCTGGCATTAGTGTTTAAGCAGGGCCTGGACGAACTGTCAGAGATGCTGTGGATGGGCTCATGCAGTCGCAGGCAGGCGACTGACTTGTACAGGCTCTTCTGGCTCTGGGCTTCCACGAAGCCCTGCATACACTTTTCGGGTCTTTAGGTGTCTGCGGTAAGAGACGAGCCCTCCTTAGCTGTGGAGTCCCGAGCCCAGCAAGAATGCAGGGAGGTGTCCTGCAGGCACAGGCTTTGAGGGGAGGCTGCTGCTGCTCCCCACCCAAGCCGACCGGGCTCGGGTCCCGCTGTGCTGAGGCCACTGGCCTTAGTGACCAGGGAAGCCAGGGAGAGGGGAGTAGGAGAGAGCTGGTGAAGCACGGGTGCCTCCAGGTTGGGAGGTTCAGCACGGGGCTGTACGAGGAGGAGGGCGAGGGTTCCCCCCACACAGCACAAGGGCCAGCTCTCTCCATTCTTACCATCTGTGTGCTCTGGTGGCGCATCAAAAGGGCCCAGTGCAGGTTACTGCAGAGCGTCCTTGGAACTGGGGACCAGAAGATCCAGCTCTCCTGCTTATAGGCTGTGTGACCTTGGACAAATCATTGGCATTCTCTTTGCTGATATGTAAAACAGAGTCAGAAATACCAGCTCAAACCGTCTCACGTAAAGGTTGTGAGGCTTAAAATAATGGCTGTGCTTTGTAAGTCATAAAGCGCCAGGTAAAGTAATGATATGAGCATCATTACTATTATTTGAGTAATAATAAATATCAATCCAAAGGCATGACGCCTTAATGGTAGGATTTCACGCATCAGTGGAGAAGATATTGTTGGGTGGGCGGGGTAGGGTGTGGACTCTGGGCTAAGCTATGCCATGCCCTCTGACTTGTATCACTGACTTGTCCCAGCGAGGTCCCTGAAGATACAGAAAAGTCACTTCAAAGGCAGTAAATGTCAGCTCTTGAGCTGACGGGAAAGGAAATCACGGGTCTGGGCGAGAAACCAAGTCCACGGTTGAGGGTTTGTGGGTTTTTGCCAAAGGCACCTTTAATTTGCCATCCTGTGGCTTTCAGCAGACAAGCTGGGAGAGAGGAGCTCCTATCTGAGGTCCCAGCAGGCTGGAAAGCTGAGGAAGGAAAGACATTGACTCAACTCTTGAGAGCTGCTGGCCTGAGTCCAGCTGCCCCACCATGGAGGAAAGCCTGTGCTTGCTCAGCATATCTGAGACAGGAAATTGAGAAAGGGTCTCAGGGTCTGGCCCCAGGAAAGAGGCCAGGCCAAGCGCCTCGCCGGACACGCCACAGAGCTATTCTGATCAGCTCCCCAGGCCCCACTCCCCCGGTCCAGGACCCCAGGGGGAATGAGGCAGCGGGAAGGAATGTGGTCGGGAGGCTGTAGGTTCAGCCAGAGCAAAGGGGACAGCGTGTTTTCAGGCACCTTGGGACCTTTCTGGGATCACTCCTGCAGTCCCCAGTGCCCAACTGCCTTCTTCTGAAAGGGTATAAAAGGCACCCAAGGATGAGCTCCTCCTCCTTTTGTGAGGGGAATTGCTGCTCCAAGGGCAGAGCTCATCGGATTGGAGCCCTCCCATAATCAGTGATTTCCTAACGACACAAGAAATGTCCTGTGGCGCGGTCCATGAGACCTATGGGGACCCAGAGGGCCAGGTCACCCGAGGTCAGAATGTCAGCTACAAGTGATTAAAGATGTCCCTTAAAAGTTAAGACAGCCCCAAAATAGTCAGTTTCCCTGAATAGTCTGTTAAGGGACCTGGTCACTAGTGACTTTATCTGAACCTGCCTCAAATCTCACATTTTCAGCTTATCCTCACAGGGGAACAAATTCCCTAAAGCAGTCCAGCTGTGGGAAGCAGGAAGGCCTTTCCTTGAAATTTACTTTTTCTGAACCGAACGAAGCCCTCTTAGTCCCGTGTTTGGGATCTGAGTTGTGTTTCCTCCTTAACTGCATGGCCCTTTAGACTCCAATGAAACCCCTTCTCAATCTTGGTCTCCTTGTACTCAAGAGACTTCATCTTTATGAGCCCTTTGTAGCTTGAAAGACCTGGCTGGAAAGGTTTTTGAGTATCTCTTTAGACCAGAGAGCCAGTGAAAAAGGACTTGCATAATGCCCCGGCAGAGGCCAGAGGTTATCAGGCCTCAGTCCTTCAATTTGGAACACTCATCACTGCCTTTCCCAGGTCTGTGGCTAGCACACGGCCTGCATCACAGCATCTTAGATCTGGAAGGAGATTTTTAAAAGTTGCCTGTTCCAACAGCCCTAGCCCCCAGCCCAGCCTTTCACAATGTGCCTGACAAGTGGCTTGGACATCAGCAGTGACGTGGCAGCCACATACCGCTTTCCCGAGCAGCCATTTCCTCTCTTAGCATCAGAGACTTTACTCACGTCTTCCAGTAGGCTTGCCTTTGGCACCAGTTCTGCCCCATGACAGCTGTTGGAGAGCTGAAGATACTGAGTCATGGGCTCCTTGAGACTACTGCTGCTTCACAACAGCCCCTTTAACTTTTACTCATAGAACAGATCTGCCAAATGCCCCAACCTCTAGGTCTCCCTCCTCTGAGCACCGTCCAGTTAGAGTTCGTCCTTGTTATGCTGTGACCCTCAGACAGGAAGCAACATTGGAGGTGTGCTCTGATCAGCTCAAGATCGGGGAGGAGCCTCATCTTCCTCCTGGACACATTATGTGTGTTAATGTTTCCAAAGGCTGAATCTTAGAATCACTCCTCATGGGTCTAGCCCATAGCCAAACAGAAAGCCCAAGGTGTCCGAAATCCCTTCATTAGCAATTCAGCCCTTTGGCTCTGGAAGATTTTACAGGAAAATAAAAAGGGAGCCATGTAATAGGAAATGAAAACAGACTAGCCGCATGAAGAAGAGCCCTAGGACACCACCTCTGCAGGCATGACCTGAAAGCTCTGTCCACCTGCAGTTCTCTCCCTGGTTCCCCCGAGTCTCAGGAGTAGCACCTCTCCAGAGCCCCAGGATGTAAGGCCCAGCTCAGATTCCAGACGACAGACCCCAGGATCAGTGAGTGTGACAGAGAGGGGAGAGCAGGCCTACAGGGAAGAGGTTCTGGAGGTAAATAGCCTAGAGGCTTTGGCCACCACTGGCCACCAGGTGTCACTGCCACCTTGAGAACAGTATCCCTAAGGCACTCCAGAGTAGAGGGTCCTTTGCCATGGCCAACTCTCAGGGCAGCCCTAAAGCCGGCAGGCCAGCCAGGCTGAGACCAAGCTGTCATCAGCCAGAGAAGGCTTTGCCACTCACCCACTCCCTGCTCTCAGAGACTTAGCGCCTCTCACACCCTCAGAACTGGGCACAGCAGGTGGCCTGGGCCCAGCCCCATGACTTTGCTCTCTGTTTCCTATAATTAACCCACTTTGGTCTAGGCAGTTGGCTGACAACAAGATAAGGGAGGCCCTCTGCTCACCTCCCCTGTCCCTAACCTCCTTTAGGCTCTCTTTTAGAGTCAAAGAAATGAAAGCTTTAATAGGGGAGCTGTAGGCAAGGAGAGAGGAGGAGAAAGAGAGAAAGGTAGACAAGTGGCTAGTCATAAGTCTGTCCTGGTCTTGACCTAGAATACTGGGCAAGAGGTAGCATCTAGGGCTTGTGACTCAGGCCAGAAGCTCTCGCAGCCTGAGCTACAGAAGAAAGAGGCCAGCAAGAGGGGCCTGACCATGAGGAGTGAAACGTGAGTTAGTGGCAGCACCTGAGGGCTCAGCTCGCCATTCAAAGTCCTGGCGGGGACCTAGGTAACAGGCTTTGGTTTACATCTCTTCCATTTGCACTCTACTAAAATTGTTCATAGAATCCCAACACCAACTCCAATATGCTGCTAGGGCTGTTAAAGACACTTATTCCAACCGGGAACTCGTCCAACAAATATGTATTGCAACGGCAGATCAAGGAAGGGGTAGGTGGGAGTGGTTTATCACTGTTGTTTATATAGAATTGCTGTCACGTGGTGATAATAAAAAGCAGACAGATTAGTTTTGTTATTGCTGTTCAACTTTTCTACCCACGATAGACTGTACCTGGGCAGACCATGCCCCCTCCCCTCCTTAGTGTACCCAGGGTACATCCAGTGGCTGCCAGGGGCTGGCCACTCTGCCACACCTGAGGGACACAGCAGTGAACAAGCCCTACTCTTGAGGCGCCGACATTCCAGTGGAAGAGACAAAGAGACACAGATGAGAATGATCGTAGCCGACAGCAAGTGATGTGCAGAAAATTTAAAAAGGGAGGGGTGGTAGCCAGTGACTAGGTGGCAACTTTGGATTGGAGGGTTTAGGAAATATGTTATACAATCATGAAAGAGCCAGCCATGCAAAAATACGGGAAGAGCACTTCAGAGAGAAGACACAGCTAATGCAAAGGCCCTTACCAGCATGGCGAGGGCACAGCGAGCTAGGATGGTATGAGGGCACTGCATTGATCACTGTGGCCCTAAGTCTATTAACTAATTTTAAGCACATACTTTGGGGTAGGCCTGTGCTAGTCAGTGAAAACACAGACAAATAAGGCTCGAAAGTATCTGAGAGACATTTGCTAAATTAATTAAATTATGTATGTAGTAAAGAATTTGGCCTTGCCCAAAGACAGATCTGGCCTTTACTCACACCCCCGTCCCCCCTTGGAAAGTAGCCTCTAAACTCTTGGAATTTCCTGAGTGACAGGCGTGTCTCTGTTATTCAAGGTGGGGGCCCCTCAGCCCACCTGATGGTGCATGATAATGAAGTGACTCACGGTGGGCCCCTCAGGCCCCTTGGTATTAGACTGACCTCCAGGGAGGGGAAAGTTGGAGACTTGAGTTCAAGGAGGTGATCAATCAATCAAGCAAGCCTACAAAATGAAACCCCAACAAAAACTCTGAAATTCAGGTGAGCTTCCCTGGTTGGCAACACTCCATGTGCCTTATCACATACGGATGCCAAAGGATAACGCATCCTAAGGACAAAAGCAGCCTTGTGTTTGGAACCCTCCCAGACTCTGCCTCATGCATCCTTCTTTCACTTATATTTGACCTGTATCCTTTCCAATAATACACCTGTGAGTATAACAGCTTTCAGGAAGTTCTGTGAGTCCTTCCAGAGAATTATTGAACCCGAGGGTGGTTTGGGGAACTATCTGAACTTCCTGCTGCTGTCAGGAGTGAGGGTAGTCTTGTGGAGGACTTAAGGGCCTTTAGACTTTGCAGCTGGGCTGACTCCAGGTTTCATGTGACCTTAGAATTGAAAGGGATCTAAAGATCATCTAATCCAATTCCATTTTATAGGTGAGGAAACAGGTCTAGAGATGGGAACTGACTTACCCACGGTCATGTAATGTCACGGCAGAGTGAGACTAGCTCCTGAGTGTCTTGACTCCCAGCGTGGTGTGCTTTCCACAGTTTTACAGTTTCTGTTGTAACTTCAAATGTAAGGCTCAGCAGAGAAAAACTTACCCTGAAGCCAGACTGGCTTTGTTACAAGGAAGTTTTGCAGGTGTGCCTGTATTTAGGGAAGCTCATTCCCTACCAGGTTTCCTGCCTTGACTCTGACATATTTCTCTTTAAAATATTTAAGCTGAAATATGTAATGTTTACAAAGTAAGGGACTTATATGAAAGAAGAATCAATGCTTTCATTGGGTGAAAACGCTTTTTTTGGTAAATTCTTTCTTTGTTATTGAACTTCTATCATTTTCATATAATCTAAATTTTATTGTTAGAAGAGATCTTAGCGATTTGTTTTTGGTTCAACCCTTCATTATACACGCAAAGATGCTGGGGCAGAGAAATAGAAATCTACCAAGCTGACCTGGTGAGTCAGTGGCAAGGACAGGCTGAACTCAGGTCTCCTGACTCTCAGCGTAGCCTTCATTCAAGTCAGGATGATTTCCCTTGAGGAGGCCAAGACAGTGTTGCACGCATTTATAAAAGTACTTAAGCAACCTTCACAGGATCCCAGAGCAGCCCATTTTTGTTTATCTTGCCTGGGCAGCAACAGGCTCTCTTACTCTGTCATAAATTGTTTAAGCAGCTACCAGATATTCTCTGTATTTCTCAGTGGGGGGGAAGGGGGCTCTTGTCACTTTTCCTCTGGAGCAGGAATGAACATCAATCTGCCAATCCCATCACTGAGACAGTGTGGACTGAAAGGCAAGACTAGGACTCAAACACCTTGATCCCATCAGATTTACAAAATCATAGAATCTACTGCGGGCCTCATATTATTTTAACCGGGAAAATCTTTTTATCACCTCTAGTTAAGTACAATATTCAAATAATGGGCTTGTATCTCTAACAAGCAACTAAAGTGTGTTCTCCTAATTACCCTACCTAATTATCTAGTGACTACATTCCTGAAGCACAGGAACAGATTCTTGCACTTGGTCAGAGGCCCCCAGAGCGTGAGCCACCTATAGAAGGTGTGAAACAAACACAAGAGCTAATCTATGGTAACACCCCGCCACATGGGGCCACTCTCAACTTGGATACCCAAAGAGAGCACAGATGTTTCTATGTTTCTATGCTATGACTCTGTGATGTTCAAATGATGAGAAGATAAATGTGGGCTAATTTGCTTCTATACTAAATAATCTAGACATTTTTATCTTGTTTTTTTTTTTTTTTTTTTTTTTTTGCCCTCTCCCCCTCCTTTTCTTCTTTCTTACTGAAAGATTTCAAGAATCCAATTACTTGGCTCCTGATTTCAGTATAATCCCAGCACTGATCTTTAGAAAAGGGAGTGATGATCTCAAAGCCTAAGGCTGTAGGGAACCCACACCCAGAGGCTGCTTACATAACAACACAGGTAGCCTTTACTGAGCATTTACCATGTGCTGTGCCATGTGTTAGGTTCTTCACGTCATCTGATCCTTGTAACAGCCCTAGAAAATAAGGGCTGTTGTTTAGATCTCTCCTGAGCCACGGATATGGTCCTCGTGCAAGGTCACAAAGCCAGTAAATGGAGGGTCCAGGATTCAAATCTGAATAGTTCCTGCTTCAAAGCCCACATTCTGAATCACTATTCTATTCCACCTCCCTAACTGAAGTAGGATCTCGAAAGCAAGATTGCTGAGAGATTTTCATTATAAGGGATAAAACCTGAGCCCTGGAAAGGGTAGTAACTTCCCCCCAGAGTCACAGAGCTGTTTAGGGGAAGAGCTAGTCTAGGACTCAGTTCTTGGATTCATTGTCCCAAGTTCTTACTACTCTATTATACGGTGGAGAGAAGAGTTTGGCGATACTTTTGAAAAATGAGCTACCTCCTAGATGACTGTCTTTAGCCCACTCTGGTGCCACGGGGCCTGAGGTTTCACAGAAACCTCAGTGTGGATTTCCCACCAGAACTACAGCTGGAATACTGTCACTGTGAATGTGACTGCCTGGAGTCATACACCACAGTCAACTGCAGGAAGCTGCCTCGTCTCCCTCAGGAAGGAAAGCAGAACTCGAATATGAGTTCTACCCTGTCACTCTCGCTCAGAATGAGAGACCTGACTCTCCCCTCTCTCCAGACCAGGAGATTTCTCAGAATCACCCTTCTTTCTCTACAAATGCGGCAGACCTCTCAGGCAGTGAACAGCTAATGAGAGATCTGATCGAGCCCTTCCTCAGATACCTCCCAGTTTAAAAGTCCCAGGGGAAACAGGTTCTGGTTCCCTGGAGTCTTCAAGTTCAGAGGGAAGGGAGCCAGTACTCCATCTCTGGAAAGTTCTAAAGCTGATCCTGCAGCTTGCTAATGAGAAGGTTTCTATAAGGGGTGGTAGAAGATAATCAGGTGTCCAAAAGGGAGGGAAGGGAAAGAGAGGGAGAAGGAAAAGACTACACAGAGCCCATGCAGGCCTCTAGGTATCTGACCTCTGCTCCATCCTAGAGCCACCAGTCCAGAGCAGTGGGCTTGGCAATGGTTCTTGGCTCTCCTCTGTCTCCTCCCTGCTTACCTGTGGCTGCTGAGTGGTTAAGGGTCTCTGAGGAGACAGGATAGGGGTCCTGGACAGCAGCTGGTTCATCTTGCTGATGACCAGTTCGGTGATGAGCTGTCTGTCCTCCACTTGGTGTTCCCCAATCAGCGGCATACTACAGTCCATGACCTGGTGGAGGAAGTGGCCCAGATTAGGAAAGGGCCTGGAAACATCCAAGGCCTGGTACAGTCTTTCAGAATGAGCAGGACTTAAGCCAGCAGAGAGAGGTTGGGGTTAAGTTGGTGCTTTTGTCTTCGGCTAGAAGCATGTTCCTTTGCATATATTGGCCTTTATCCCCTTCTCCTGCAAGCCTTTGCCTTGGGCCTCCCCCAGACTTCACCCATGCCAGGGCTCAGTGAGACTTCAGTCTGGTGGCTGAAGGTGGTGGGGAGAAAGAGAGAGCAAGGAGAGAGGATGCCTTCTCTTCTCACCACCAATCCAATTTTTCCTGTACCTCAAGGTCCAGATCAATACTCTCCTTCTTGAGGGAGTGTCTGCTTGCCCAGGATCATAGACTCTGGAGTCCAACTCTCTCATTCATGGCTAAGAAAACTGAGGCCCACCGAGAGGCGGAAGGTATGACCATCCAGAAGTTACATGCCAAGCAGGCCATGGAGCAGATGCCGAGCCCACTTTGGGCTCCTGACACGAATCCTCTGCAAATACCACCAATTCTTGGCAAGGAGCCTCTCCTGCTCCTGGGAAGACTGGATGGGAATGTGTGTGAAAGACTATATGGCCACTGACTCTCCCTTTAATACAGGAAAAGAGTCAGCAAAATTGTGCCGGAGGCTCAGGCTGAGTCAAGTGTCTCAAAGCTCACAGAAGGGCTAAGAAGAATCTCCTGCACCCAGGAGACCTGAGTTCTAGTCCAGGCTGAGACACTGATTCACTATGTAGCCTTGGGCACATGTTCATGGCATTAGGCCTCAGCTGTCTCACTGGCAAAATGAGCAGACTGGACCAAATGATTCCCAAGACCAGCTTCCTGAGACCAAGAATGGCAAAACCACTAAAGTCTTCCCAGAGGAGTGGCAGGCTAGGACCCAGGAACCCAAGTCTGGCATCTCTTACCAATGGTGTGGGTCAGCCTAGCTGGTTAGAAATAACATCTCCCACTGGCAGGTGTGTTTTTGCTATGCATACCCCCTGGCTGTGTCACCTGGAAACCTTCCCAGGGCTCAGGAGACTCTAACATAAATGCAGTGCGTGCTGCCCATGTAGGTCTCAAGCCGAAAGCCTGGCTTCCAGCCTAGGGGGTTGTCTCTTACTGAGATACTGTGTGGGCCAGACTCACCTCAAAAATGTAGTCTTTCCCATCTTTGCCATGCACAGCTTTGACAGCACAGATGTCCAGGCCACCAAACATCTCAGAGCAGGTGTCCACCCACAGCTTGTACCTGGAGGGGAGGGGAAGGTGTCCCGAGGCTGGGGCATTAGTCCCATGCTCTCCTTGCTGCCTCTACCTCTCCCAGCCCCCGCCCCATCCCTCCCGCCCTCCACCCCCATCAAATACACTGCCTTGTCTACAGGGCCCTCCTGCTTTGCTTTCCAGATCCTACCTGCCTTCCCAAGCTCAGGGCAGGTCTCACCTACTCCAGGTGGCCTTTCTGGGCCATGCCAGCCCACAGTAACTCCTCCTTCCCTGGACCTTCTATGGCACGTCCAGTCTTTATCTACACAATTCAGCACATAACCCATTCCTGCCTGATCTTGTTAACTGGGTGCTTGGGCCTTTGTGTTCCATCTGTCTGGCCTGATCAGAGGCTCCCTTTGGGCAGGGCTCATTTCTTACACCTCCTCATTTACGGACGCCTCCCCTTACTTACCTGTCTGACATGGCGATCTGCTCCAGCATTGCAGAGCCAGTGTTTGTCTTCCAGTTCCCTGAGATCGACGTCCTCCTACAACAAGGTCCCGCCAGGACAGGACAGACAGTGAGCCGGGCCAGCAAGAGGAGGGCTCACCGCCACTTTCCCCACCTGCTTCTCCCGCAAATAGCCGGGGGCCTGTCTGCTGAGCCTAGAGCCTGGCTGCCTCCGCCAACCCCGGCCTGCAATTCTCTCCTCCTTTCTACAAGAGTCCCACCCAGACTGCTCTGGCTCCACGGAGCCTTCCCTGATCCTTTCAACCAGATGAGCACTTGCTCTCTTTAGAACACCTAGAGGACTTTGCCTACACCTCACTTAAAATCCTGCGTCTACTTTTTACTTTAGTTATTTGAGCTAAGTCTTCTGTCCACAAGTCTATTAATCACTTGAGGGTATATATTTTGTCTTGTATTCCCAGCAGCCTACCCACTTGGTATCTAGGCTGAGTTGGTATATACAAACTCAATTCTATTGATGCTGGAAATACCCTCAGAGTTCCTGTGAATATCTCCCCATGGCTTCCTTACTAGCTCACTTATTAATTCAGTAGTTAATTTTGAGGGCCTACAGTATCAGCAACATGACTCTGGACAAGTCAGTTAACCTCTTCAGGCTTAAGCTGCCTCATCTATCACACGCAGCTGATCGAGTCAGGTCCCCAACCCCTTCTCTTCCATGCCCTCTGCACCCTCCCTCCAAGAGCATGCGTTAGAGTCAACTAGTCTTGGACTAAATAGGAGGCAGGTGACCTGGTTTCTGGTTCTGGATTTGCTCTTGACTGGCTCGATGACCTTGGGTGAATCGCTTCAACTTTCTGTGCCTCCCTTATCCCTTTGTAAACACAGGGTTGTCATGAGGACCAACTGATACAGTTTTAAATAAACTGTAAAATACCAAAAATATGGCTTTTAAATTATTAGTCTTCACTCAGACACAGTCAAGAGGAAGGGGATGGCCTAGGGGACAGAAAAGCCCTGCTCAACTACTGACAGAGCCCTTCACCTGCTGTCCTTATCACTCACTATGACTGAAGACAGGATGATGTGCTTCTCTGCTTAGCAGTTCTCAGGAGTATTCTCGCAGAGATCTGATTTCAGACACTGAGAAACCGAGACACACGGCTGGTACTTCAGAGCCCTGAGCCAGCCCAGTGAGCCGACCGATGTGGCAGTAACAGCTCCTCACATTTGTACAGTACTGACTACCTTCCAAGGTTCTTCCTTCCCAAATCCCTCGCCAGAGCCTCACTGCAACCGCCCTGTTGTGAATAGGCTGCGATTCCTGCCCCCACTTCACAGACAAGGAGATGAAGACGCAGAAAGGTTAGATGACTTGTCCAGCATTGTATATCTACTCAAAGTAGATACAAGATAAAAACTCAGGACTCTTCGTTCCTTCATTGTACTGCGCTTTTCCCTACACCCCACTACCTAGTTCAGAAAAGGTGAACAACTGACAGCTGAGTGGCTTGCAAAATATGAATAGAAACACAAAGACAGATCATAGTAAAAATAATGCTGTCTTTCTAACAGTGGTGGTTCACAGGTGTGTTCCTGTGGCGAGGATGGACTCCTCAAGGACAGGGGCAGAGAGTTCCTCACTTCCATGTCCCCAGCACAAGGCCACGGTACATAATAGGGTCTCAGAAACTTTGAGTAATAATAATGTCCCTTATACTTTACACCTTTCTCTAACAACGGGATGCAGGGCACAGATCCATGCAGGCTACCTGGGGCACGTGGGAGCAGAAGGGAAACTGAGAAGCCATTTAGGGAGACTCACAGGTCATCCGACCTCCACAGCGGGACCCACATTACTGCCTACTGACAGCGGAGCAGGAGCTGCGCACTCTTTCTACCGACGGTGGCTGCCTCTAGGTCTCTAGGGTGAGGGCTGGGGCAGGAGGGAAGAATCTCAAACCTTATCCTGACTATGGCCAAGTCAGTTCCTTCTTCTGAGAGCAAGAGAATGGCCAAAAGTTTGGGGAAGAGGAACTGAGAGGGTCTAAACATTCCCCCAAATAACTGACGGTCCCTTGCAAATAAAAAAGTAAGTAAATGGTCATCATCAAAAAATCTACAAACAATAAATGCTGGAGAGGGTGTGGAGAAAAGGGAACCGTCTTGCTCTGTTGGTGGGAATGTAAATTGATACAGCCATTATGGAAAACAGTATGGAGGTTCCTTAAAAAACTAAAAATAGAATTACCTTATGACCCAGCAATCCCACTACTGGGCATATACCCTGAGAAAACCATAATTCAGAAAGAGTCATGTACCACAATGTTCATGGCAGCTCTATTTACAATAGCCAGGACATGGAAGCAACCTAAATGTCCATGGACAGATGAATGGATAAAGAAGATGTGGCACATATACATAACAGAATATTACTCAATCATAAAAAGAAACGAAATTGAGTTATTTGTAGTGAGGTGGATGGACCTACAGTCTGTCATACAGAGTGAAGTAAGTCAGAGAGAGAAAAGCAAATACTGTATGCTAACACATATAAACTAAAAAAAAAAAAGAAATGGTTCTGAAGAACCTAGGGGCAGGACAGGAATAAAGATGCAGACATAGAGAATGGACTTGAGGATATGGGGAGGGGGAAGGGTAAGCTGGGATGAAGTGAGAGAGTGGCATGGACATATATACGCTATCAAATGTAAAACAGATAGCTAGTGGGAAGCAGCCACATAGCACAGGGAGATCAGCTCGGTGCTTTGTGACCACCTAGAGGGGTGGGATAGGGAGGTGGGAGGGAGACGCAAGAAGAGGAGGATATGGGGAAGTGTACGCATATGACTGATCTGCTTTGTTGTGCAACAGAAACTAACACAGTACTGTGAAGCAATTATACTCCAATAAGGATTTACTAAAAAAAAAAAATTATAAACTTAAATAAAGTAGGAATCGGATGAATAAAGGTAAAAAAGATTGTGTGCTTCAGTTCTTCATAAGGGCTTTTCCCTGCATACTTACTGAGGGCCTACCACACGCCTGCTACTGTACAAGGAAGCAGGGCCACAGAGATGACTCCGGTTCCCCTAGAGAGCTCAGAGGAGCGTGGTACAAATACCCAACGTGTGAAAAGCGCTCAACTAGAGGTGTGCAAAGGGTTACAAGAAGGGAGTGCAGGGAAGGGACTCCTAACTAACTCCAGGGGTGGGGAGTGTACACACTAAAAGGAAAGATGAGGGAAGAAAAATGAAAATAGATGGTGAGAGAGGGAAGCTGCTCAACCCTGACATCTGCTCAAGTCCTGAGTGGCAAAGATCAAATTCATATATTGTAATGTTCTCTCTTTGTAAAGAAAAACACTACCTTAACATTTTTTACAGTGTGAAGTTAATATTTCCAAAACTGGACTCGTAAGCCATTTGCATTCTTATGTATTTTATGGAAGATCAGGTAGTCTTGAAATCTTTTCTTTTTCTAAATTGTACTGGAGGAAACGTTTACCTTTCCATTCTGGCAAATGGACACAGTTACATGGAGAAGTCATCTATTCTCATAACCACTAGGCTTTTAACGTTCTGTGGTGTTTGCAGGGCTATATCGTTACGTCAGGAGTTTCTTAACTTTTTCTGTGCTCTGGCCACCTAGTGAAGCCTATGGATTCCTTTCAATGTATAAAATATGTAAGACGTGTGAATGTAAAATAAACTACACAGGACAACAAAGGAGCTCAATTATTTAAAAGAATTTACCAAAAGAGTTATCAAAAACAGTAAACAAATCTCAGATTAGTAAAAAATATGTTTCTTCATAAATAACAAATGTATTTACAGGTATGAATGCAGTGGCAAGTCTAACTACCATGATTCTTAAATAGTGATAAAAGTAACGGGTGTTCAGAGATATCTGTGACAAGTGTATGTGTACAGAAACCTCTGTGCTGCCCATTAGTGACAAACCCCATGCGCTGCTGCTGATACTCCAGTCTGCTCATAACTCAGGAGAATGCCAGATTCCACTCAGAGGCTAAAATGAAAATAAATACTCATTTATTTCTCATCTCAGTTCAGGAACCCCTCCTCTGCCTTGAAAGGAAGCCAGGCTAAGACTCCCTTGACTGGAATGGCTCCCGCTCTCTGTTCTCTGCCTTGTGGGCCAGAGGAGGCTAAACTGCGAGGTGG
The DNA here is from genome assembly GCF_951394435.1 of Stenella coeruleoalba. NCBI lineage: Eukaryota > Metazoa > Chordata > Mammalia > Artiodactyla > Delphinidae > Stenella > Stenella coeruleoalba. Next base: position 99,837,588 of record NC_137156.1, on the reverse strand, counting down.
CTACCACCTGGAGGCCGAGAGTCTCCCCAGAGCTGAGGAGACAGCGAAGAGCATCTGTGGGGACCCCACCCCCACTCACATGTAAGCCTTGTAGTTGTTGCCTATCTTCTGGACCCGGATGTCATACTTGGCGTCAATAAAAGGCTCTGCTGTGGCGTAGGTCTGGGTGAGGGCCACCACGCTGGCAATGTCCTGGAAATCGTAGTGGTTTTCCACTCTAACCTAATGGAGAAAGCACACACACACACACACACACACACACACACGAGAGTCACAAGAGCCCTGAGCCCCCAAACCCATCAAGATGTTTCCATCCAGATGCAGACCTGAGAGCCACATCTCCCTAGGAAGTCCCTACTCTTTTTTTTTTTTTTTTTTTTCCGGTACGTGGGCCTCTCACTGTTGTGGCCTCTCCCGCTGTGGAGCACAGGCTCCGGACGCTCAGGCTCAGTGGCCATGGCTCACGGGCCCAGCCGCTCCGCGGCATGTGGGATCATCCCAGAACGGGGCACAAACCCGTGTCCCCTGCATCGGCAGGCGGACTCTCAACCACTGCGCCACCAGGGAAGCCCCGGAAGTCCCTACTCTTGAGCTTCCCTTCCCAGGGCTCAGGAGCCACATTTGCTGCAAAGAACACAGGGACCAGTCAGGTGGCCTGCACTATGCCTGCTGCAAGAGGACCGTTTGGGTAACACTCATGGCTTCAGAGGGGCCAAACGGTCTTCTCCTTGAAAAGAAGTCATCAGCAACAGAGGCAGAAAAACAGTCCACAACCAGGCTCTCTGAAAAGTGCCCTTCTTGGCCTCAACCCCAGAGCACAGCAGCCCCAGCCTTACCTTGCCCATGCCCGAGTGAGCATGGCCGATCTTCACCACCACAGGGAACGTGGGCAGAGTCAGCTGAAAGCAGAGGAGAAAGGAATGAATTGGTCAGAGTGTACGTGTGGAATCTTACAAATATTTTTCTTGGGAACACCCTTGGAAGGGCTCTTTAAAGAACTAGTGCAACCTACTTGCCTCGCAAATTAAAAAACTGAGGCCCATAGGGTGACAGTGACTTGCTTAAGGTCACAGCATATTAGTAGCAGAACCATAAGGACCCTGCTCTCCGACTTGGTACTCTCTACATCTTTAAAACTTATCGCTTCATCCTTCATGTGTCCAGCTTTCCTGCACTGAACCTGGCTTTTCTCCCCTCTTTCACACTCTCTTCCTTGCTCACCAACACCCCACACTCAGCACCAAACACAGCTTACTTAGTATGCGAAGGCCCATCTCTGCCCAGCTCGGGGTTTGGAAGAGAGCTGACATAGGAATTCAACACGTTTATCACTCCAAAGAGATCCTTAAGAGAGTAAACATTACCTTGAGGTAGCCGTATTTTAACAGAAGAACTATGAAAACTTAAAAGAAGAACTACCCTTCAAAGGCAGGATTTCAAGCTGTTACAAAATGGCGATGGAAGAAATAACGTGGTGGAGGGGAAAGAGCACTGGACTAGACGTCAGGAGACTTGCATCCCAGTCTCTCTGCAAGTCCCTTTACCTCCCTGGGCCTCAGTCTTCACATCTGCCAAGCGAAGAGACTGGACGGGATGCTTTCGAGATCCCGAGCAATAACACATCAGACTCTATCTTGATCCGGTGTTGCGTGAAGAACCAACCTGGACACCAAATCTCATCCTTCTTAGTCAGGCCTCAGCTCTCTTTCAGTTTCCTTCTTTTCAAACATCACCACCACATCAAGATGAAAACATGTCTTTCAAAGGAAATAATGTTGACTCTGACGAAAAGTCAGATCCCCACGGGAATCCTGAGTGTGACCAGATACTGGGAGTACCTGACCTGAGGATTTCAGTATTCCTGGCTGAGGCCAGTTGAGACTGGGGCAAAATCACGTAGTTCAATCCTACTTTACGGAGAAGGAAGTGAGGCCCAGAGAGGCAAAGGTTGCCAAGCTACCTAGTGACAGAATCAGTACCCAGCCTGCGACCTGCTGGTGGAACGCTGTGTGGAAACATGCTACGACAACAATCCCGTGGGTTTCTTTCTGTTTGGAGGGTCGGAGAACTATGCCCTCTGTCAATCAGTGGACAGGACTCCAGTCCGTGGCCTCAAGTGCCTTGCTTCTTTGTTTTCTAAGCTGCCCCACCCTCTATAACAAGATGTAGTCTCTCAGCTGAGTAGGGGCCTGAGATAGGAACCAGGGTGGCCTAGGGTCTGGAGAGAGCTTTGAGAACCCAGGTTTGCCCTAAGTGATGGGCTACCCCGTGCTTTGAGCCCCCAGCAAGAGCACTGTCCTAGACATCTGCAGAGTCTGAGCTCTGGGCACGGGAAAGGGTTTCTAAAGCACTGGCTGCTTTCTCGGACATCTCTCCCCACCCCCCAGCCGACAGAGCCAAGACACACACACACCCCAACTTTCTCTGTCCTATTCCATTACTGTTTGCTGTTGCTTTGGAGCCTCATAAATAGGGCATTGAAAACACTTCCTGCAGCTGAAAGAAGCCCTGAGTAGCTTGTCTCATTCCCAGCGTGCAGCTCAGCAAGAGATCCGTCCTTCTCTGTCACTGTCTCTTTTGCCTGTTGTAATTCCGTCTGCCTCTCTCTGACTCCGCCTGTCTCTTTCTGTTTGTGCCTCTCTACACTCTTGTCCTTTCTGCCTGAATCACAGTCGCTTGGTCTCTGTGTCCCGGTGCATTTGTCTTTGTTGCCCTGTCTTTCGATCCTTACACCATCCCCTTTCCCACCCCTCCCTCTACTTCCAGAAGGCTCAGGCAAGGAAATAGAGGCTAGGAGACTCTCCTGGCTTCCCTCTTCATCTTGCTGAGCCTGCCACTGAGCCCGCCGGCCAGGAGGGCCGCTGGTCCCGCAGCCGCGGGTGGCCTACAGCCAAAGGAGGGCGGAGCCCATCGGGGCGGGACTGGCCCTAGGTCCACCTCATAAAACCAGGGGCGAGGGGCGCGACGAGTTCTGGAGAAGCCCTGGAGGAGCTGCTTGGTCCGACAGTCCCCAGAGGCTGAGTCAGGGCGCTGCCGTGACATGCCGCGGAGCCCGCGGACCGCGCCGAGCTGGGCACTGCTGCTAAGGTTGCTGGCGCTGCTTCGGCCGCCGGGGCTGGGAGAGGCGTGCAGCTGCGCCCCCGCGCACCCCCAGCAGCACGTCTGCCACTCGGCGCTAGGTGAGTCCGGGGGAGCCCTCGAGGTCCACAGCAGGGGGTGGCTGTGTGGGGTCGAGGCGGGGCCCAGCGGCAGACCTGGAGTCTGGAGGGAAGGGGAGGAGCTCCAATCCCGCACCAGTTGCCTCCTGCTGGGGCCCCGTGGGTCGGGCAGGGCCGGCGCCACAGCCACCTTGCAAGCGCCGCGACCCGGAGACTTGCGAGGGAACAGACTGCATAAAAGGCCTCCGCAGCGACCCCATCTCCCCTGCCTACTGCAGTTACGGGGGGGGGGGGGCGGGGGGGGGTGTTGTCACTGAACAAGTCTGCGGAACTCTCCGGTGATTATTCTGATCTACTGGATGGGGGAAGGGAAAGCCAGGGGCCAGTGGGTTGCGCTTTCATTATAAACATCCTTGGGTGTCCAAGCCTATAACTGAGGTTGTCACCACGCCCTCACTTCAACACACAGCTTTTGCCCTTTCTGTCCCTCTGCCTGGAATGCCCTTCCTTGAAACCCTTAAATTCCTGGCAAACTCCTATTCATCCTTCAAGATCTTACTCAGGTGTCTCCTCTTCTCTGAAGGCTTCCTGACTCCTTGGTGCCACCACAGCACTTCTGTGCTCCTACCATGCTGTGCTGTTGGTCTTTCTAAGGGTGTTCTCCACCACACCAAGAGTTCTGCAGGGTGCGGACCCTGTCTTAATCATGTTTGTGGGTCTAGTATCTAACGTTAGGCCAGGCACAGAGGAGGAACTCATAAACAGCTTTTGATTAATACCCAAGTGGCAAGAGATGAACTACCTCTGTGCAGGGTCAGGACATTTATTAATTCATAAACATTTACCAACATCAACTCGGTCAGTCTCTCTCTGAGGCCTTGGACTACAGCAGTGGATGACCGCACACCAACTGCCCTCAGGTGGCTCCTGCTTCCTCCTCTACCTGCCGCACCTCCACCCCACTGCACCCTGGCTGTGGAGAACCAGACTCCCCAAACCAGCTGCTAAAGTGCAGGACCCAACAGGCCCGAGGGTTTTGGAACTTCCAGCAAGTGCAGAGGAGTTTCCCTCACATGCAGCATTCTCCCCATAACCCACCAAGACCTAAACCCAGAATTCCCCTGCACAGTTCTCCAGGGTGATGCCACGTCATCTAGATCCCAGATGGACCACTCCCACGTGTTGCTGAAAGTTCCCTCTTTTCTCTTCCTGTGCAGCGATCCGGGCCAAAATCTCCAGTGAGAAGGTAGTTCCTGCCAGTGCAGACCCTGCTGACACTCAAAAAATGATCCGGTATGAAATCAAACAGATAAAGGTACATGGGGACAGGCCAGGGCGATCACCCCCTTGGGCTGTTAGGAGGAGTGGAGTCTGTGATCTGGGAGCAGTGGGGCTGATAGGTGAGGCGGCCTGGCTCTGCGGTGTTGGGGCACAGATGCTCAAGTGCAGGGGATGACATGTAGGCAACAGGCCCACCGGAGCCAAGGCACAGTGCGGGACAGGCCCTCAGCGCTTGTGCATAGGGCTGCTAGAGGCACCTCCCTTCTCACTGAAATCAACCAAGGTTTAGATTGTTTTAGAGAGTAAAGACCCAGTTGGGCCATCTGTGTGCAACAAATCCTGAACTAGACTTTCGCTTAATTTTTTTCGATTAAGAAAAAGTTTTTCCTGTGAAGATATAAAGTACACTCACTGACCCAGTACTGCTCTTTTGTAAATGCTTTCAGATGTTCAAAGGGTTTGAGAAAGTCAACAATATTCAGTATATCTATACACCTTTTGATTCTTCCCTCTGTGGGGTGAAACTAGAAGCTAACAGCCAGAAGCAGTATCTCCTGACTGGTAAGTGAAAGACCAGCAAGCGGCCCTGAGAGTCTCTGCCCTAAGGAAGGCAGTCAAGGAGGAGCCCGGGCTGACCCTGGGTAGTGAGCTGAGCCAGGTGGCACTTTCTTGGGCATAAAACAGAGCTGTGTTACGAAGAGGCAGCCTAGGTTGGGAGGAGCCTTGGTAACGTCCCTTTCAGTGCAAGAGTCCTCACTGCCACTGGCTTGCTAGTTCACAGGTTGCTCTCCCAGCCTAGGATAACTGGTTCCATTTCCAAACAGCTTTAATTGGTATAAGATTTTTGGTATCTTGAGCCAAATTCTGCCATTCTGAAACTCTCTCTTTGGGTTCAGCTCTGCCCTCTATTCTACGATGACCCTTCAGAGGGCTGAGGACGACAGATACATGCACTCTAGCTCCAGGTCTACTGGTTGCGGTTCCCAGACCCCTTCCTGCCCTGGCCACCTTCAAAGGGATATAGCCTGTCCCTGTCCCTCCCCAGCACAGGACCCCAAACTGGACACCACACTGCAGGGGAGGTCTTAGTTACACAGAGCAAAGGAGGATTGTGCATTTTGCAAACTCCCCCTGCAATACACACATAATTGTCACTGTAGCCTACAGATGTATTAGCTTTAGACAGCCAGGACAGGTCACACTCTTGGCTCGTGGCTGACTCACATCCGAGGCCCTATTCTGGGGGTGCAGTAAAGCACAGGCCCTAACAGGAGCCTTGACTCTAACGTGATTCTCTCTCCATGACCTTGGACCCAGGCAGATCCCTCATACTGAACTGGTTGGGATAGAACAGTTAAAGAACCTCACAAGAATATAATCCATAAGTGAATGAATGCAGTACTGAATTATTTTGCAGTTCAGGGAAAGGCATTTGTGTGGTTGTAAACAGTTAGGGAAGCTTCATTGTCTAAGAGGGATCTGAATCGGCCCTAAAGGATGAAAAATATTTAGAGAGAAGGCCAGGAAAAGAAAAACAGCAGGTGGGGAGGACAGGAGGAGGAATTCCACTATCTGTCCATCCCCTTAGCAATGAATGACCACCTACTCACTGCCTGGCCTGGGGCAGGAGAGTGGAGACTCAGTAACAAGTCGCAGTCCTCAAAGAGCTCACAGTTCAAACTTCTGAGAAGTCATAGGCATTGGAGGCCACACTGGTAGGGGCCCCCAGCTCTGAGCATGTGCTGATCGGGGCGCCTCTGGATGGGAGAGGCAGAGGCGGGGCATGCCCCCGAGCCCTCCAGGTCCCAGGACTAGCCAACGAGGCCACCTCCTTCCTGAGCACCTGCCCTCTGCCTGCCTAGCCCTCTCCTAGGTACGGTGGTGCATCAGGGGAAGCAGCAAACGTGCTGGCTGCCCTCACAGAGGTCAAGTCTAAACGAAGGTGGGGTTAGGTGACGAAGCACAAGCGTACTGAAAAGTCATCAGTGGCGCCTGCAGGAGAAGGCACAAGCTCTTCTGCCTAATACCGAATGCCCTCTGTGACCAGACCCTGCCGACCTCTCCAGCCTCGCCTCCTGCCACTTGTCAGTGACTGTTCCCAGCCCCTCGCTTCTCCTAGAGCTGAATGAAACTACTTATGGTTGCAGTAGGTATACTGCTGGGCTACGCACCTCTGTCCCAACATCCAGAAGTTCTTCCCCACTTGTCTGGCAGGTGAACTCCTACCCATCCCTTCAAGGCCCAATGCAAGCATCATCTGCTCTTAGACACCCTTCTTGCCCCCAGCCCTTCCACAGACGGAGATAATTGTTCTTTCCTTTGTTCTTATACTGCATCTTGTATATAATCACACAACAGTGTCATTTTTGCCCACTTATCTGTCTTCCTTACTAGTGTTTAAGCTCCTTGGGGGCAGAGATCCTGTCATATTTATTTCTGGATTCCTGGTACCAGGTCATAGTAGTTGCTCAGTCAGTAAATGACTGAGCGACTGAAGTTCTAAGAGAGGTGTGTGCTAGCACGGTCAGGGATGGCTTTGCGGACGAGATGGTACTAAAAAGGGTCTTTGGAGACAGGAAAGAGTTTGATAAGTAAAGAAAGGGAAGGGGAAAGACTCACCAAGATAGGTATCACTGGGGCAGGAGACTGGCCTGTGTAGATATTGGGAAGGGTTGGAAAGGGTTGAAAAGGAAGGAAGACCTACTATCTATTGAACATCTTCTGTGGGCCCACAACTGTGCTGGGAACTTCACAGACATTCTCTCATTTAATCCTGCCAATAACCTCATTATTCTCATCTTTCAGCTGAGAAGTTATGTGACTTTCTTAAGGTCACACACTAGTAAATGATAGAAAAGAAGGGGGTTCCACCAAGATTCTGACTTAAAGCCCACATCCCTCTGTCTACACCATGCTAACGTAAAGGTCTTCACCCCAAAGTTCTCTCTCATACAAACATCATCTGGTAACAGCTTCGATATAAAGACAATAGAGGTATTTCTGGTTCCTTCACTGAGTCCCATGTCACCACTGCCACCAAAAGATATTGAAGAGGCTGTAATTTGGGGCTCCTTCAAGAATCTGGACTCCTGGAGCTCCATGAGCAGATTCCTCATGCTAGGCTCTCCTCCATCTCCCCTTGAAGGTCAGATCCTCAATGATGGGAAAGTCTTCATCCATCTGTGCAACTACATCGAGCCCTGGGAGAACCTGTCCTTTTTGCAGAGAGAAAGTCTGAATCACCACTACCATCTGAACTGTGGCTGCCAAGTAAGGAATGTCCATTTCCAAGGTCTTTTGGGGGCGGGGGAAGGGTCTTGAGCCGTGCAGCCTCACCTTTCATGTATTCCTTCCTTCATGCATGCGTGGTCTATTCACCTGCTGTACTATACTTGAGATCTGCGATGGACCAGGCATCGTATGAAGCTGGGGATGGGAAAGCGAGATGGCCCATAGTCCCTGATCTCAGAGTACTTACATTTTAGCTGGGAAGGCAGCCATCGTATTAGGCAGACTGGGATAACACACTACCGTTTAAAGAGAGTCTACTTTTTTTGCCAGGACCTGTAATGGTTAATTTATTTAAAATATTTAATTTAGTCTTTAAAACAAATTTTTGAAGACTTAAGATTTCCATCTTAAGGTGAAGAAATTAATGCTGTGGGAAGTGAAGTGACTTGCTTAAGGTCAGTGGTAGAGTAAGGACCTTCAGGTCTTTCTGACTCCAGAGATGCCATTAGGGAGGCAATACTATATATGCAGAGCACAGGGGGAAGGAGAACTAAGGGAGAAATCTGGAGACTAGGAAAGGCTTCATAACGGAGGGGGCGTTTGAGTTAGGCTGTAGGAGAACATGTAGGAGTCTGAAAGGCAATAATGGAAAAAGGACACCCTACTCACTTTGATGTTGTGTGGCTATGGCTCTAGATCACCACCTGCTATATGGTGCCCTGTACCATCTCGACTCCCAACGAGTGCCTCTGGACAGACTGGCTATTGGAACGGAAGCTCTATGGGTACCAGGCCCGGCACTATGTCTGCATGAAGCATGTTGATGGCACCTGCAGCTGGTACCAGGGACGCCTGCCCCTCAGGAAGGAGTTTGTTGATATCATCCAGCCCTAGGAGGGACCACCACATACCTTCAAGAATCCTGAAAACCAAGTCATTTTCCTTCCCTCAGAGCTCTGGCTGTCACCACCTGCCTCATCACTGCCAGACAATGGGAAGTAACAAGTGGATGGTCTGGCCAGCATTAGGGCAGGGATGGGGCATATTACAGCTTGTGTCCAAGACCCCAGTCCAGAACCTGTCAAGGGCTAGGGAAAGTAGCATGACTTTTCTCTCCTGTCCTCAGCCCTTCATCCCTGCCTCCCAAACCCTTTTAGCTGAGCTGGTATTTGTTATTGATTCTGGCTTAGTTTCTTTTCCAAAGCTAGGACTATTCCTTCTTCTCCCCAGATAAATGTGCTTTCTTTTTGTCTTAACTGATCTGACAGGGGAGAGATGGTGACTATTATACATATGAGATGGTGTGGTGGCCTTGTGACGTACAAGACCAGAAGGTGGGTTGACAGTATCATAAACAGGCTGATTTGGAGAAATGAAAAGAACAACATCCTTTGGCTGTGTATCCTCTACTCCTCCTGTCTCACCTCATTCTGATCCTTCAATCCCAGCTTTGGGGGAGTGACTTGGGGGACAGAGAACCATCCAGTGTGAAGCCTACAATGGCCTAACCTCCCTCCATGTGCTGTAATCCCCTCTATACCATTCCTGGCAGAGGGCCTGGCCCAATTAGCAAGATAAGAACAGACTTGGGTTGTCTGTCTAGGTTAACTATACTTAATGCCCTCAACTGATGTCCAAAAGGCTTCTCCTCTGTCTCTTTTAGAAAGTCCTTCTCTACTAGATTACTAATGTTTTCATTCCTACTTCAAAACTTTTTTTTAAGCTAAAAAAAGCCTTTCTCTTATAGAGTTGAAATTCCCACTTAGCTTTTGACACCTCAGAGAGACCTTAGGGGTCCTCTCTTGAAGGCAAATATCAGGATAGAGGACGGGAGAAAAGTAACGCAAGGGCCCTTGGGGCAAAAGGATGAGGAATACACTTTGCACATGTTGCAGTTTTTTTCAGTGGTCAGCCTGCTAGACGCTACAGCAGGAAAAAGCCAGCTTTGAGAGCCCCTTCAGTCTTCAGCTCAGTCCCCTCTTGGACTCCCTGAAATCGCCAAGCACAGACCCCTAGGGTTCCTCAGCCTCTGCAGGGCTTCCTGACTTGTCCTAAAAGGGAAAGCCCTGATGACAGTCTCAAGGATTTATTAAACACAAGGGCTTAAGGTTCCAGGGCCTCTCCTGGGGAAGCTCTGACAAAAATGAAGGAGGCAGTTCTTTTCGAGGCCCAGGGTTGTTATTCATCTTCCATGCGTGGCTCGCTGATAAGCTGGGCCACGCACAAAATGCCAGGAGCAGGCTCCTCATTCACAGAAATGGTGCAAATGGAGATTCCTTCTGGAACTCTCTGTCCCCGAGTACCAGACTTGGAAAGCTATGGCACAGAGAGTCTCCGCTGGTGGGTTAGGGAGGACCACCAACTGACCGTGCAGGCCTGAGGCAGAGTACGTGGGGCCAGAGAAGAAGAAGGGGGTTAAGCCCCAGGTCACCACGAGAGAAAAACATTAGTAATAGCCTCTGTACCAACCATCCATTCCATTTTTCTGCTCCTTCTGCCATCCTAGGATGGCCTCAGAGAAGGCACAGTGCAACCCTAGTCTTATCAAAATTTTGAGGAAGCCAAGGGAATGGAAGGGCCTGATGAATAACAACAGGAACAACACCTTACATCTGAAGAGCACTTCACATTCTTCACAGACTGTTACTTAAAGAATCTCACTTAAATTATGCAAGTACCATATTAAATGTCCTGGCCAGGAATAATTATGCCCACTTGCCTTTCGCACTGGGAAACTGACATGCAGTGAGGGAATGCAACCATCCCTGACTTGTGGGGCTGGGCTTGGACCCGAAGCAGCTGGATCTTCTGATTGTTGATTCATGGATTTGTCGCTCGATAAAATGCCCTTGTTTCTGCTCTTTCCTATGCTGTCTCCAGGTTTTGGAGACAAGGGGCTGTCAGCTAAAACCCAGCCACCCTGGTTTCACAAAGCAGGTCTGCAGTTCAACCTCAACAGAGTCTCTGGGGTTGGGAGGCTGAGGCCCTCTTCAGAGCCCCACAGTCACCACGTGGCTAAGCTCAGAGTGCGAACAGCAGAGAGACTGAAGCCCGCACTCAGTCACCTACCATTTCTTTGTGGTTGGGGTAGTATGTCTGCTCAATGAGTGGGAACTTTTCTCCTCCCAGTGTCTTGTAGACGGCCACCAGCTGGGCAAACTGCAAAAGAGAAGCAAAGGTTTCAGTTTCCCTAAACAGCTCTGGAACAGACAGACCAAGTGTCAATCCAACAAATATTTGTTTGTCAGTCAAACAATTATTTATTGAGTATTTGCTCACTGAGGACTTTGTGCAAAGCGCTCTGAGGATACAAAAGAGGTGTCCCATTCCTATTCTCCAGGAACGTATGCTTTAGTTGGGGAAGGGAGAGAGTGAGCTAACATTCATTCAGTGCCTACTCAATTTTAATGATATTTCATTTAATCCTCATATCAAATTGATGAACTAGGTTCTTTATCATCTTCATTTTACATATGAAGCTCAGGGAGGGTAGGAAGCTTGCCTAAAGTCACGGAGCTGCAAAGAGCTTGTAAAGCTGGGATTGAAATTTGGGTCTCTAACTCTAAACACTTTCGTCTCTAGAGATGGCAAGTGATGAAGCTGGATAGGTAACATGGGGCCCAGTCATGGAAGTTCAAATGCCAAGCAAAGGAATGGTAGCTTTTTCCTGCAGGGAGAATGGAGTCATGGAATGCAGGAAAGACAGACGCAGTCTTCTAGGACTTACTACTCATCTACGAACTGAACTCACTGGACCTTCACCTATGAGAAGCCAGAACAGCTCCATGGAGAAGAGATGAAGTACACAGACTTAAGTGTCAGGGTTTGCCTTTGGCAAACATGTAGCACCCCTTGGTGCCCCCTGCCCCCCACACTTTATAAGTGAAGAAACTGAGGCCCAGAGAGGTCACTTGCCCAAGGTCACACAGTAGTTGAGCCAGATTCATAGCCAGGCTCCTCTATTCCTAACCCGTAACTCTCCCTACTCACAGCAGCCTTTCAGGCTCTAAAGAGATCACGCTCTTCCCACAGGAAGCTTTCCGGTTCCGCCCATTCACACACAAGCTCCCCACATCCACCCCAGTGTGCTGGCAGCAGGGGTAATCCAGCTTCTTCTCTCTAGTGCTACTGGGTTCACGCTCTAAGCCACTGATATCTGGAACTGCTAGTAGGAAAAGCTGCCAGATCAAATCTACCTTCTATTTATTAGAGAAAGGAAAGCTAGAACATTTTTCTAAAGCTCGGGTTCTGTTTTTGATCAGGGATGTTAGCGCATGAGTCAGTTCGGGGGAGACGATAAAAGCCAGAACTGGGTTGTTAGAAAACTGCAGTCTTCTGATTCTTCTTGTTCTGCTCGAACTTGCTAGGTGTCCTTAGGCAAATGATATCTCCTCTCCGGGCCTCCTTTTCTTCATATATAAAAAGAGAGAACTGAATTTGATCAGTTCCTCAAACTTTTTACCACAAAAGAACATCTTTTTATTACATTTCCTCCCAAACTCCATGATCAAACTGTTGTTTAAGTGATCATCTGCTGTGGTCCTTTTGTGAGTAGAGATAGAATCTGTTATTCTTGAAATGCTGAAAAACAGTGGAATTTCCGGGTCACTTCCCTTAGTGACACGCAGTTGGTGACTCTAGATCTCTACGGCCTCCTCCAGGGCTGCAAGTATGACTGATGGACTCTCAAGGCCCAAAGATTTTATTATTGGAAGAGACTTGAGAGAGTCTCTAGGCCAGACATCTCATTTTACAAAGGAGGAGACTGGGGCTATAGAAGCAAAGGAAAGCGCAGGCTCCCACATCATGCCTGGACTTGGGGCTGCACTGGGACAGCGCCCAGGTCTCCTCCTGCCCAGTGCATTCTCCACTGTACCCTGCTGTCGCCATTCTCTGGTTCTTCAACCTTCTCTGACTGTCTAGACCACCCCTCAGACCTTTCCTGCCTTCTCTGATTCTCTCCACCACCTCATCTGACCTTTAAGTCCTGCCTGCCCACCTCGGCCTGGCTGGACTCCTGCTCTGTGTCTGGACACCTGCCTGAGCTCCCAAGGCTCTCCAGCCTCCCCGGAGAGCTGATACCAGCCCTGCCTCACAACCTCTGTCCTGCTGCAGCCCACGCCCTGGCACGGCACCAAGGCATGTGGGGCCCTATCTTCCCAGCATGTGGGATTGTTAAACAGACACCACACCGATGCCAAGAAGGCCCACGGCAGGTTCTCAGAGTCCCGGCACAGCCAAGGCTAAAATGGCAGCCAGTTCCCAGGCACTAGCTGGGCCTCTGGGAGCTCATACTACCTTCCTCCACCCCCTGCAGTCCCTTCTGCTCAAAGTACTGGGCTTGGCATCTAACCCCTGCCTCCTTGGAAACTTAGATTCAGTCACAAGCACACAGTCACCAATTAAACAAAAGGAATATCTGATAAGGGTTATTTCCACCATGCCTAGACAAAAGAATGGATTTGGGAGCTGGGGGTGGTATTGGCAATGAACAGGAAGATAACATTCAATATAACCACTTATCCAGTGTATCAGGAAAGACTTCTTGGATGAAATGGGATTTCAAGATCAGTCTGAATTTAATGTTATCCTTATCCCTCCTGGAAATAAAATGCTTTAATTCAACTCACGTGCATCTGTCTCTAAAAAACACCCAGAGTGACAGGATTTTCAGATAAATTTGCAGCAATATGTGATGGTGGCATTCTTGCACTCTCTGGAATGCTACTTTCATTGGTAGGTCTACTTCTGCTTTCAAAATCCCAGTGTGCCTGCCCTGACCAATTTATGAGATAGTGGATATGCTCAGAGACACTGTGATAGAGACAACGTAGAGCCTTTCCCAATCCAGCTGAGGCCTCTCCTCACACCAAGAGCAGCCACAATAAAGAAATTTAGAAAATACACACCAAAGTCATCATCTCAGAGGGACCCTCCCCTCACAGTCACCAGATTCGTTCATTCCCATTAACAGACAGAGAACGATATATAAAATGCCATCAGCGTGGCAGCTGCTTAGTGAAAACGAAGGGAGAACTTGGTGTTTTGCCAGGGAGCCCCGCTGTTCTCATGCGATGCCAACGGCAATATGCTGGATTGTGAAGGGGTGAGAATGTGAACCCACCAGATCCCAAATCCCAGGAGGGGCAAAGCCCCAGGCACAGGCTTTCTGATCTGCCTCTCCCTGGCCTCCAGCACAGTTTTGGAACATAAAGCAGGGAATTAGTTTCTTTCAGATCCCCAATACTAGGGGACCGTAACACCAGGCTGGCAAGCTGGTGGAAGGTACTATGATTATTCCTAGTTTACAGACAAACCAGAGCACAGAGAGGTTTAGTCAGAAGGCTGATTAGTGAGGGTGCCCCAAAAAAGCTGATAATAGCAGAATCGCCCTGTGTGGCTATGAGGGAGCCAAATTCTAACAGGTATTGAAGGGGTGAGGGCGGAAAGGGCTAGGACATGAGTGCAGTAGGAAAGGTCATGTGACTAAGGGGAAACCTGGTGAAGGCCTCATATGTGCTCTTCTATGATTAGCAACTCATTCAAATCACACAATTCCTGTAGCCTGTTTCTGCACAACTTTAGGACTCCAGAACCTCAGGCCAGACAGAGGGAAAGGCTGAACAAGTGGCAACTACAGCAGCTCCCAGATCTTTCTACTCCTTGCTCATTGGTCTTTCTCTCACACTGTCAGGTCTCCCTGGCTTCCAGTGGAACAGGAAAACTGAGTTCAGGTGTAAAAGTAGAGGTGATGGATCCATTTAGTTAAAAAACACCCCCTCCAGCTCCCTGAGTCTGGGAGCTTGGGGTCTGGGAACTTCACAATCAGCCACCAGTGCCATGACCCTTGGCAAGCCAGTATGTGAGACCTGAAATGATTTTTGAAAAACAAGAAGAGGAGGATGTGATTACGGGCAGGTGTTTCCTTCCAAGACGACCAGCCTGGAGCAGCAAAGTTATAGGAACTGGATCCCCCAGCTGTCAGAGGGGAGGCCAGAGAAGCCCAGGACCATCACAGGCTACTTTCCCTCCTAGCGTCACTCTTCTCTCTGCTCAAACGTTTCTACTGCCTCCAAGACTTCCAGACTAGCCAAGGAGGAGAACACCAGACCAGCTTCTTCCTCACGTGATAACCCAATTTATGCGAGAGGGACTGTCATCTAGAGAAATCCTTGCCCTGAAACTTTGGTAAGTTACTTAATCCTTTCTGGGTCTAATTTCTCTGTAATAAGTGATAATAATGATAATAACTTCCTTGTAAGGTTATTGTGAGGATTAAATGAAGTTAATGTAGGAAAATCTCAGATCATGGCATCACATAGTAAGTGGTTTTATACTCCTTACCTTCCTTCTTTAATTTTCACATCTCTACTTGAAGGGGTGAGAGCTGATGATCTCTAAGGGCACTTCCAGCACACGTAAGTGTCTGACTGATATATGTGTGGATGAATCTCATTTTAAGGTTGTTGAAACACTTGGTAGGACTCTGACACGAACATCCCTCTGAGATGGACCATCCCCTTGGTCCCCACTGGCCTCAGGCCTTTCCAATGGTTAGACCTTTCACAGACAAGAAACTGGCACTTTTATTGTTGTATCCTATGGCTAAGGGCAGAGCCTACAGACCTGTAAGGGCGTCTTCACAGAATCTTTGGTGTGACTTCGCTGTGAGGCCAAAGGTCCACTCTGCAGCAAAGGCGGCCCAGCCCGTGATGACAAAGTCCTACTGTGAGAGCCTACCCTACCCTGTGTCCCAGCTGAAGCTCCCCACATCTTCTCAGCTGGCACCTACTGCACCTGGATCACCAGTGGTCCTCCTAGGGACTGGGAGATAAGAGGACCAGGGTCCTACCCTTTTACCTGGCGGAAGGGTAACTCACTCACCACCCACGGCTTGTCACAGAAGTTGTAAATGGATTCCAGGGAGTTGATGCTGGGGAGGCCTGCATACTGCATGCCAATGATCAGGGGGCGGAAGTCCTCATTCTCTGCCATGCCAAACGCATGCTGCCGGATGAGCACAAAGTCTGGTCGGAAGGACCTGGGAAGAACGTAGAAATCTGCCATCAACCAGAACCTCAGGTCATATACATCCTCTTGTCTCCCATCTCCAAAGACCAAGACAGGGAAGGAGTCTTAGGGGTTACCCGAGCCAAGCCCTTCATTTTATCATTACTATTCTTTCATGGACTAGGAAAAGAGGTATTATGTTTGGCACTTCTCAAAGGAGATTTGAACAGATTTCTGAAATTCTCTTATTCCTCTGGGTTAAGCACTGTCTTTTTCTAAGGTGCAAAAGCCCTCAGGAGAGAAGAAACACTTTAGACCCTCACACCTTAGGTCAACAAGAATTTTCCCTGTCCCTGTGGTGCATGACAAGAGCTGAAGCTCCTGTGGCTCCAGAGTTGGTACCCCAAGGGGGTCCCAGCAGACTCTGAAGACAACACACTTGGCTGGCTTCACTGCCCTGCCGTGTAGATCCCTGATCTCAGCGTCCTGCTCTGACTCTTTAAAGCTGCTCCTTAAAATAGGCAGTGCCCTCATCAGGTCCCCAGGTGAGCAAGGGTCCCGGCTGGCTGAGAACAGATACCAGACGTCCCCATGTTATTCTTCCAAAGCGGATGCTAGGGAGGGGTGCAAATATTTTTTGCAGAACTGAGGTTGAGCAACTGGCTACAGGAAGCACTGAGAGTACAGAGTGTTCCCATGCATGGAAAGGCTCCTTGCATTTCACCTCTAGCCAGCAGAGCTCCCAGCCCCAGCTGCTCCACAGGACCAGGGCCCCCATCTTCATGCCCTGATTCCAGAGGAACCCCACCTTCCTGGAGAGTCAGTTCTGTGGCAGCATCTGCCCTCAAGGCTCTAGGCCTTGGCCATTTCACACATGTGTAATGACCTACCCGGTTCTCTTCCCAGGCACCCAACCAATCCCCACCTACAGCTCCAGCCCCACCTGGGCTCAGAGATCAGTCTTTTAAAGTGGGGGTGGAAGGACCCCTCCTCAGTCGCTCAGGGGAGCTAGCATCAAGTCAGGTGGCATGTGCTCTGACCTCCTTGTGCCCTAGTTCTGGGAAACTGGCTCCGGCTGTATGCCTGAGACCAAACCTTATATCCCAGTCACACGCACTGAGCTCTAGGCTTGCGGTCAGCTCCTGATTCCCCACACTGCGACTGGAAGGGCCTGCCTTATTTTTGCCAGATCCCTCCCGGCACCCTGACATGGGCCTTCCTGTCACCACCCGCTTGTGTCATGCGTCCCTGTGATTCATTGCATTTGCAGTCGGAGGAGCCCACCATTCTCTTTAGAAGGAGCTTCCTCAGCTCACCCCCATGTGGACAGACGTCTCCTTTTCTGTCCTCCTCAGTCTCCAGGATGGATGAGCTCACATTTCCTGACTTGAGGCTCCAGACACCTGAGTTCTGCCTTCCCTGTCACGGACCCAGGTCCTGTTGGACACTGGCAGCCTCAGTGTCAGGGTAGCGTAGATTGAGGTAGGGAAAAGGGTGAAGTGAACACTCTTCCTGGAGCAATACCCCGATGTCTGAAAACCCGAAGCCACGCTGAGCCCCAGGGAAGAAGAACACTGTGGGAACCTTTCTCCCTCATCTGGAATCCCCATCACTTCCCGCACAGAACTGTTGTGTTACAATTGATGATCTCTGTAAGTCACCCAGCACCCTCCTGGCACGTAAGTGCTTTGTAACTGCAAATTTTCTTCCACCCACAATGTCCCTTCCCACCCCAGGCTTTCCTATCAGACTTATGAGTTCCCAGGAATTTGGAACATAGAAAGAACACAGGGCTGGGAGTTAAGAGAATTCACATAGAACACAGGGCTCTGCTACCAACTTACTGAGGGAATCTAAGCAAATCAATGTAAAAAAGGAGGCTGAACCAGAACAGAGGTTTCCAAACTTTTTTTAAAAAGCAATGGAACCCTGTTTTCCAGGGGAAATATATTCAGAGATAAAAGCCCAGAGCTGCACTGGCTGAGGTAGGGCGGGAGTCTTGCAACACCTCTCACAGGAATCCAGTTACCGCTCAGAGAGCTCTGAGCCCATGCAGCGTTCTCTACCAGTGGACTATGGCCTCCCTAAAGGCAGGAGCTGGCTTCCTCTACCTTCCTCTGCCACTGCCGCACAGCACACATCATTAACTTCTGTACGCTATACATAGCAATGCTGTCCCACTGCAAGCCAGAGATGGTGACTGTGGTGACAGTGACAGCGACCCAGAGGACAGAAAGGACCTTACCGGACAACCTTTGTGCCATTCCGGAGCACCTGCATATCCACAGCATAGGTCCCATCTGCATGGGCCACCAGGTTGAGCTCTGAAAATTCTGCCTGGAAAATAACAGGAGGAGATTAAGAGCGTAGATTTCATGGTATGTGTTTTTTACTATGATAAAAAATGAATAAATAAAAATAACAGTAGGGGAGTAAGCCCACAGTCCTGATTCTGCGGGGCCCTCCGCATAGCAGCAACAGCATCCCTTCCACCAAACATTTATTTACCGTTTGCAAAGCATTTTCCCAAACTGATCTCATCTAACTCTCACAGCTACTCTATGAGGCAGGAGGGGCAGAGATAATTATCCTTATTTACCAAAGGAGCAGCTAAGTGACTTTTCTGGACAAACAAAACTTATTGTTGGCAGAGACAGGAGCATAACTCAGGCCTTCTGACTCCCCACCCAGCATCCTTTGTGCTGCCTCTCTACAGAGCTGAAATGCAAACTGGGGCAAACATGCCCTTTATCAATTTCAACATAAATACACTAAGTTTTAGTTTAGGCAATTGGGTTTTTAGTTCTGTTCCGGCCCAAGTAGCTGCATAAGATGTTCAGGCAAGTTACTTGTTCTCTCTGGGTGGACAGTTTCTCCCATCTATAAAATGGGAATAATTTTTTTTATCAACCTTGCCTATCTAATAAGTTATTTTAAGAACTGAATGCAACAGTGGATAGGAAAAGTACTCTGTATCAATCACAGCACACCATGTAAGGAATGATGAGTAACTTCTATCATTACATATAAAATACATGCATTGTTTAAACTGGACATCCCCCTATGCACTCGAATGGACCTAATCTCTATTTATCATGAAGCAAACAGTACAAGAAGATAAAAAATGACCTTTCAGGACTTCTCTGCATTAAGACCAGGAGGTGTGCTTTTCTAAGTTCTCTTTGAAGCGTAGCCTCAGGCGTGCAGAGAAGGCACCACTGGAGGCCACACAACTGAATGGCAGACGTGTGCCTACCCAGCAAGACCATGCCACCAGCAATATGTAGGTGTGGCCATGTCCTAGGAAGACATTCCTCTAAAGTGTTCCTCAGCCTGAGAACCCTGCACCCAGAGGGCCCCAAGAGCCACACTGCTTGCCTCTCTACAGACACCAGAGCCATGAAGAGAAGTCAGCGAAGTTGAAAGATGCAGCCTTCAGAACCATGTCTCATAGAGAGAAAAGTCCTGGAAAGGGTTGGGGGAGGAGATGGAGAGCCTAGAAGCTAGTGACGGACACCGATCTCCACTTGGCAGAACTAAATGGTTCATTCTGGAATGTCAAGAGGGGCCAACAATGATGCAGATGCAACCTTGGGCTCCAGGCTGGTTACCTGTTCCACTTTGATATCATAATCTCCAAGGACTTTTTTGCCCCGAAAGCACTTGGCCCTGGAAAAAAGGGAAAAAAACCCACACAAATTAGTTCTGTACAGGTGTTTGTGGTCAGAAATTCACTCTCACAAAGACGAGGACCATGGCAGACAGAATCCCAGAATGAGAGTCAAGAGACCTGGGTCAGTCTGCTATTGGATCACCATGAGACAGCCTCCAGTCAAACCACGGCCTCCCCTCTATAAAATAAACCAAGAGGCCTTTCACTCTCAGGCATTGTCATTTTATGATAACATCCTTGGTCTTTCCAAAAGGAGGCTAGAAGTAACAATTTCCCTAATGTTACTCCTGGTAAAGACTAGGTCAATTTTATACATCCCTATAGTTTCCTTATCTTCCCCCATCCTGCCTTTCACTCTGATTTTCTAGTTGGTTTCCACCCTTGGAATTTTAGTTTCTAAGGAAACTGTTATTATTTTACCTCTTCATACCCATACTTCCAAAAAGGATTTGAGACAATAATTTAAAAAGCAAATATATCCAACAAAACAAGGATTAAAGGACAATCAATGAATGAAGGAGAGTTAATTATACCAGAAAAAAAGCAGAGGGCAGGGGGAGAGGCTGAGGAAAGCTACTATAATTGAACACAAAACCTATCCTGTGTTTCTGGGCAGTCAAGAGAATGAGTCAAGCCTAGATACACTGTACTTATTATCTTCCCGTTTTGTCACGGAGCTGGAGGAACCTCACATTACAGCTGCTGGTAAGAGGACTGTTTATGCTTATATTTATAGCCATTGCTACTTTGCTGTTCACCTCCCCTTCCTCTCATAAGAGTTTCTTATGTGCCTTTATAGGCTGGTTCTCCACCTGTAAAAAGGGCCCTTCCACATGCTACCTAGGTTGGGCTTGCTTTCCCAGTGCTTGAAATTTCAAATTAGTATGTTTCACTGGAGGTTTTCTAAAAGTCCCTCTCCAAAACAAAGGGATAAACTAACATTTATTGGGCATCATGTTCTAGGAATTATGTGCTAATTTCTTTCAAGAACATTTCATTTAGTCCTCATAACAACTTATGAGATAGGGAGAAAGGCATTCATTTTCGAGATGAGGAAACCAAGACTCAGGGGATAAAAATGGCACATTCAAGGTCATATGGCAAGTTAGTGACAGAACCAATATTCACACCCAAGTCTGAGTCCAGAGTCGTTGGCGCTGCACAGCACTGTCTCCCTCTGCTTATTCATTCTTGCCATCCTCATTCCCATCATTACAAAAACTGACTTGTCATGTATGCTGCATTGCATGTGTCTTCTCCCATTTTCTCTCTTCTGTGCAAAAGGGACTTGATGTTGTGAGCGCTAGTTCCACTACAAATACTTCCTACACCGGTTCCTGTGAACTACCCAGGACGAGGCCAGGCTATTTCCTTTCCGATCTGGTTCTGGAACAGTCTGTTCTAGGAAGTTGTCATTTGTCCTATCCAAGTCCCTGGCTACCCTCAAATTGCTCCTCAGAGGCATTCAGCCATCCTGGAGCTGGAGCACTGGAGTCCATCCCCCTACCTCTGCCCCAATTCCTTACTAAGCTTCATCAGCTTGCTTCCAGAACGCTGTTCAACGTTCACAGCTCAGCAAGCCCCTTGGGCAAGGGGCCTGTAGCACATCCCATCCCTTTTAGGGTTCCATCTTATTTATGGGTTTAAATAATAGCGTATGCATGGCACTATCACTGCTCTGCAGATCTTGAGGACTCCGTAGGTCTTCGTCCACGACTATAAACAGAAGGAACTGGAGTAAATGATCTAAGAGGTTCCTTCCCTGTGTTGGTGAGGTGTGCCTACCCTGTTACCAGCAATGCTTTTCTGATGCTTCCTCCCATCTTCCTGTCTCAAAATAGCTCTCCTTCTGTGAGCTAAGTCTCAGAGGCATTAACAATAACCTCTCATTCTGTATGATGCCTTGCATTTTCAAAGCACATTCTTGCCTTATTTGTTCCTTACAACTCTGTGAAGCAGCCAGGACAGACAGTGCTGTCCATTTAACCAATGGGGAAAGAAACCCAGAGCAGCTAAATAATATGCTCAAATCACAGAGAAGTTCATAGGAGTTAAGCTTAGAACTAAGAGTTTATGTCTAGGTACTTAGGTGCTGCCAGGGTTTTTAATTCACTCATTTATTTTGTGGGTTGTGAACACTGATATTGAAGTATAAATATAGATTCTGTCTGCATTTATCTGCCACTTTCTGCACCCGCCCATTGACCAAGTTGGCTAATGATACTGTTTTCAGGCCTTGTGCCCACCCCCAACCCTCCAATTATCTTAATGCCTTTTCCTTAAGGCAGTCTGTCCTCTTGGAAATGTTAGTTTGTGTTATCTGGCTCTGGGTGATGGACCTCTCTTGGCTGAGCCACAGTCTTATAGAAAAGGAGCCAACGTGGCAGGCGATGGAGCAGAGTCTTCTTCTGGAGAATGAGCACATTCTCCCAGGTATTTTCATGAAAAATTTTGTAACTTACAAGCAAGTGACAGAATTACTTCCTGATCCTAAGAGAGCACTGTTAGGAAGCAGTGTGCTGGAATTCAGAGGGGTTCTGGATCACAGGGCTCTGGAATCACAGTCTGCGTGGGAATCCTAGCTGTACACTTTTTTGGTTGTGTGACCACAAGCAAGTGGCTTAAAAAAAAAAAAGTATGTCACATGGTTAAACCAATAAATCTATCTATCTTCAAAAGAATAAGATGGATAAGATGAAAAATACATTTTTCCTTTCCCATTTCTCTTTCCTCACACATACTCCCCATTATCAGTTGCAAGCATATCCCTCCAGTGTGTGAAATTGTGTGCATATATCTGCATACATGTATGTTTCAAACATATGGCATCATGCTATATAAACTCTGCTTTTTTGAACCTTAATTTTTTATTGCACTTAAAAATATACCAGTCCTTTGGGTAGTGTAGACATTTTAAAATATTAATTCTTCCCACTCCATGCACACGGGATATCTTTCCATTTACTACTTTATAATAACTTTGTATAGAATATAACCTATGAAAATGTTGTATGTTACTATGTTGTATGCATGAAACTAATATTGTAAGTCAGCTCTACTTCAATTAAAAAAATACATCTTAGTGATATGCTTTCAACACATACTGATAGACCTCTTTCTTTTTTTTTTTTTTTTTGTGGTACGTGGGCCTCTCACTATTGTGGCCTCTGCCATTGCGGAGCACAGGCTCCGGACGCGCAGGCTCAGCGGTCACGGCTCATGGGCCCAGCCGCTCCGCGGCACGTGGGATCTTCCCGGACCGGGGCACGGACCCGTGTACCCTGCATCGGCAGGCAGACTCTCAACCACTGCACCACCAGGGAAGCCCTAGACCTCTTTCTTTGTAATAGGTGCATGAAATTCCATTTGAAGGTCATACAGTAATTTAACCAATATTTACTGGTGATATGGAGGTTCCTTAAAAAACTAAAAATAGAACTACCATACGACCCAGCAATCCCACTACCGGGCATATACCCTGAGAAAACCATAATTCAAAAAAAGTCATGTATCACAATGTTCACTGCAGCTCTATTTACAATAGCCAGGACATGGAAGCAACCTAAGTGTCCATCAACAGATGAATGGATAAAGAAGATGTGGCACATATATACAATGGAATATTACTCAGCCATAAAAAGAAACGAAATTGAGTTATTTGTAGTGAGGTGGATGGACCTAGAGTCTGTCATACAGAGTGAAGTAAGTCAGAAAGAGAAAAACAAATACCATATGCTAACACATATATATGGAATCTAAAAAACAAACAAAAAAAGGTCATGAAGAACCTAGGGGCAAGACGGGAATAAAGACACAGACCTACTAGAGAATGGACTTGAGGATACGGGGAGGGGGAAGGGTAAGATGGGACAAAGTGAGAGAGTGGCATGGACATATATACACTACCAAATGTAAAATAGATAGCTAGTGGGAAGCAGCCGCATAGCACAGGGAGATCAGCTCGGTGCTTTGTGACCATCTAGAGGGGTGGGATAGGGAGGGTGGGAGGGAGGGAGACGCAAGAGGGAAGAGATATGGGGATATACGTATATGTATAACTGATTCACTTTGTTATAAAGCATAAACTAACACACCATTGTAAAGCAGTTATACTCCAATAAAGATGTTAAAAACAAACAAACAAAAAAACCCCCCAAGTGTAGGGACTTCCCAGGTGGTCCAGTGGTAAAGAATCCACCTTCCAATGCAGGGGACACGGGTTCGACCTCTGGCCGGGGAACTAAGATCCCACATGCCACGGGGCAACCGAGCCTGGGCACCTCAACTAGAGAGCCTGCGTGCCGCAAACTACAGAGCCCATGCCCCCTGGAGCCTGCACGCCATAACTAGAGAGAAGCCCGAGCACCACAATGAAGAGCCCGCAGGCTGCAACAAAAGATCCTGCATGCGTCAACAAAGATTGCACGTAGCACAGCTAAGACCCAATGCAGCCATAAATAAATAAACAAACAAATAAATAAATAAATAATAAATAAATCTTTAAAAAAAATTACTGGTGAGCGTTTAGATTTCCAGTGTTTGGATTGTTTTTGCTATTACAAACAGAGCTACAATGGCTTACATTTAAGAATATATTCATAAGATAAATTATTTTTTCCAGCTTTATTATGTTATAATTGACAAACAAAATTATAATATTTTAAGTGTACACCATGATGATTTCATACATGTATACTTTGTGAAATGGGATAAGCACAGATTAATTACCACACCTATCACCTCACATTACTACCTTGTATGTGTGTGTGTGTGTGTGTGTTGTGTGCATGTGTGTGGTGACAACACTTTAAATCTACTCGCTTATAAGCAAATTTCAAGTATACAATACAGTATCATTCACTACAGTCACCACATTGTACATTAGAAGGATAATTTATTGCAGAATTGCTGGTGTAAGGAACAGACAGAGCTTTTACTGATATCGGCACACTGCCCCCCACCCAAGAAAAAGATTATATCACTCTCCCCAGTGTTCGAAAGTTTGGGAAAGTTACTTCACCTCCCTTAGTTAACCCCCCCCCCCCCCCCACGCCACAGTCCCTTGCTTAAGCTGGGCACAGAGAAGGTGCTCAGTAAGGACTTTCCAACAGCCAGTCTTGTCAAATCAATCCAAATTCACCCCCTGGTGCTCAGTCTAAACAGAAACCAAGATGTACATCCTTGAAGCACGGACTAAAAATATCTATGGTGCGTGTGTTGTCAATTTCCCCCTATTGTAACACTTTCTTAACAAGCCTACCAGCTGAGGATCTTTGTGAGTTTAATGGCTTGCCCAGGCAATGAACCACCTCCCCTTACTGCTAAAATGAGTAGAAGCTTCTAGGTTTAACTCTTCCTACTTAAGGCACAGAACACCCTCAGGAATTCCCATGCTCTTGCAAACTAGGGCTCATGAGGCTGAGGAGACATCATCAGAGACTTCTCTGCTAAGGCTGCCTCAAAACTTGGCCCAATCTTGCTAAGCCCAGCTTAAATACTCCCTCTTTATGCATGGGGAAATGGAGAAAGGTCTAGAATTAGGAGCCAGGGGAGCTGTTCTGGCCTAGTTCTACCACTTCTCAGCTGTGTGACTTTGGGCAAGTAACAGCCTCTCTGAGCCTCGGTTTCGTCATGTATGAAATAGGGCTAATAATGATTTTAATAATAATAGCAAACATTCACTACATACTAACCACTATCTTAAGTATTCTATGTATCTTACCTCATTTAATAATACCTGACTCACAGGTTGCTGTGAAGACTTAATGAAGCCAGGTAAGAATAAATGACATGAAAAAAAAAAGAATAAATGACATGAAAGTATTTTGGAAACTCTGAAATATTATGCAAATATAAAGTACTATTAGCAAAATGCAACAAACATTCATGTACCAGGTATTACTGCTGTTTTACTATGACCAGAGCCAACATGCCTTCTTCCTCTTTTGAACTTGCATCCCATTTATTGTCTACTCCTGATATCTGGCTTATAGCATCATCATCTGATACCACCTTTCAAACTCAGTTGTCTAATAATCTGTGATACCCCTCCCCCACACCAGCCTCAGATCACTGGATTATGCAACAATACTTCAGAGTAAGGACTACCCAAATGAGCCCTGGATTCTCCATCATTTTGTATTTTAAATATTGATTATGTCCTGTTGTCATATTACATGCTCTGAGCTAAGGCTTGTACAAATATAATCAACATATTATAAATTTCCAACTACTTCCCTATACTGTGTACTTATTCACAATCAGGGCTTGCTTATTGACTGGAGATGTTAGGAGTGATGGTGCTGGCTGGACAGATGCGGAAAACCAGAAGAGGCCACCCTCAGGACTGAGTGGACTGAGTGTGTCTCTGCAGCCCCAGCCGTCTTCTCCTTCCTTCTTGCAGGCGCACGTCCCAGGGTGTCATGTTCTTTCTTCTCTCTTCTTCCCCACATGAAAAGCTGTTCTCAATCTCCATCCACACCGGAACTAAAGGACCTAAAAACAGCCTAGAGTGTAAATCCTCCCTGGGTGCCTGAGGCTCGCACAGGGATCCAATCCTCAAGCTAGAAGATGAAAGCACTAACAATGCACCTAGTAAATGCCTAGCACGGGTTAGACATAAATGTCCAGACAAGGTGCTTAGTTTCTGGGTCTTATTGTCTATAACTCAGGCCCTATTCTTTTGGTCAAGCATCTCAAGGCATCAAGAAATTAGAAAATAAACTAGAAGTAGTAGAGGAATCTATTCCCCACCCTACACTCAAAGGGTAAATCAGGCCTGCCGGTCTTGGAGAGAGTTTGTGGGCGCCTGCCGCCACCCCCTGGCAGGATGTGTACTGCAGACACGCCGTAGTCCTAGCTCACTCACCCACTGAGCTGACTCCACTGGCTCAGTGATAGCCCTCCAGGTGCTTATTTGCTGCTCTGACAAACCATGCCTGAAAATTCACTATTTCTCCTAAAAAGTGTGTGTCCACATACCCTAAGCTAGATAGTTGGCTTTCTGCCATCTGTAGAAAGAAAGGATGTGATTTATCAATAAATTCAGCAACAATTTACTGAACACCCAGTGGTAGGTGCTGGAAATGTAAAAATGCATTAGTAGGTGCCAAGTAGAGAAAGCACAGTCTAGAAAGGGAGACCAACATGCATGTCGGTAATTGCTAAGGACCCTTTCAACTCTTAAGATTTATAGCTAATATTCACATTCCCACCTTTCAATCTTTTCCTTAAAAAAAAGAATTTAATGCACACGACTAAAACAACAGCAACAAAAGTTTCATCTAGCTCAGAAAGATGTACAGTGAAAAGTAAGTTTCCTCTACCTTCATGAAGCTCGCAGGTTAGTGGTGGGCAGAAGCATAAATAAAAGATCATAATACAGGGTATAAACTGTATCAGGGGTGTGGACAAGGCACTGTGGGGACCCAAAGGAGGGAGTTCTCTGCCTGGAGGAGCCTGGGAAGGCTCCAAGGACGCAGCTGAGTTTTAAAGAATGAGGAGGAATTTGCCACACAAGAAGCAGAGAGCAGAATTGAAAGGCACAGAGGCTGCCTGAGTACAGAGCGCTGCAGCGGCCCAGCTGACTGGGGGAAGGGCATGCAGGCTGAGGCTCCTGAGAAAGGGAAGGGATGGCCTGTCAAAGAACTTCAAATGTCAGGCTGAGTAGTTGGGATGTAATGGCCAGCTTCCAAAAGAATTTTTTTTAACTTTTTATTATGAAAAATTCCATCCTCAGTAATCAACATTTTGCCAGTCTTTTTCATTTATCACCCTCACTGTTGTTGTTAGGACTGTTGTTTGATTGTTTTAAAGCAAATCCCAGACATCATGTTATTTCTCGTGTAGAATTTTAAGTAATATCTCTAACTGGTAATGCCTTAAAATTTTTGTTTACTGTGGCAAAATATATATAACAAAATTTGCCATTTTAACCATTTTCAAGTGTACAATTCAGTGGCATTTAGTGCGTTCACAATGTTGTGCAACCAACATCGCTACTTCCAAAACTTTTTCATCATCCAGAACAGAAACTCTGTGGCCGTTAGGCAGTAACTGCCCATCCCCCCCAAATCCACCCCCCAGTCCCTGATAACCTCTAACTTACTTTCTCTTTATCCCAGGGAAATGACTTTTTAATAATTATTATTATTTAATAATTAATAATAATTTAAAACATCTTTACTGAGTCTATATTCAAGTTTTCCCAACTGTCTCCCAAAACACTGTCAAAGATTTTAAGCAGAGAGGTGACATGATCAGATGTGCCTAAGATCTGATAGGCCACGTTGTCTGGGACACAGAAGAGATGGCAGGGAGCCAACCAGGGCTTGAGATCATTTGGGAAGCTGGTGCAGTAATTAGACTTCAGGACTTGCTGTTTTCCTGATACATGGCAAACCAATAGCTACTGTACAACACTCATCAGGCAACTCAATTGATCATTTGACTGCTCAGGGCTAGGAATTTAGAAGCTAGCTGGGAAACGACAGTGATAGAAAGTGGTATAGGACAGACACCTCATATAGATGTTCTGGAACAAAGCCATAAATGAGACATAAAATAGGCAGGCCTTATATTGGTAAAGGGGTTCTTAACTCAAATTTGGATTTGTAATCTAATTCATAAACCATAAAACTTGCTTTCAGTACATGGAGAAATGCCTGTTATAGATAACTGGTTTAGGAATAAGATACAAAGAATTGGAAGAAGTGAACAGTTTTCTGGATAAAGGCAACGTTCTGTGGCTGGTCCTTGATATTATTAATTCAGTGATTAAGTAGTTAAATCAAATTCTCTGCTACTTCTTAGATAGAAAGCAAGCTGCATGGCGTCTTAGTTAACATTCATATAAATGATCTGGAAAAGAGTGCATGGGGAAATTGCCAAATTTGCAGATGGCATTCAGCACTTCCAGGGATTAAAATGCCAAGTTGATTAGATATAAAGTGAAAGAAGATGTGGACGTGGGCAGAAAAGTGGCAGAGGAGTTTTAATGTGACTAAGTGTAAGAAAACATATTATATTCAATGGAAAATGATTTTATCAGGGGATCATGAGTGTTCCACTACAATCCAAAAAAGAACTTGAAATAAAAGAAAATTATTTCCTTAAGACATTAGTCCTGTGAGATGTAACAGAAAAACACAAAAAGACTGAGAGTGAAAGGTGAAAAATAATGTTGATTATCATCAGAAAGTTTATTGGAAACTCAACATAAAGGGTTTCTTACACTCTGAACTCACCTTGTACAAGTCATAGTACTTTCATATTTGTGATACAGCACATCACGTCCACTTGTCTAAACACAAATAACATGATGAAAGTAGAAATGGCCCAGAGAAAAACAGAACAAAATAAAAAGGCTCTGATTTTAGGAGAGGCTGATATAATGAGTCTTCTTCAGTCTGTAAAGGTAAAGATCCAAAGGGCACAGAAAGGTGTAAAGGAGGGAAAGAGAACTTGAGAGACTACATACTACACACATTATTCATCCCAGATATCCAAATTAATCTCACGATATTTCATGCCTTACAGGAACGTCATTTCAATGCTTCTGGTTTTATAGGAAAAGGAAGCTCGGATAAAATAAGTGACTTGCTTAAAAGTAGCAGTGAGTAGGTGGCAGAGCTAGTAAAATTAAATTTCAGCACTTCTGATGATCAAGTTTAGAAATCGTATATTTTAGATGGGAACTGGGCTCTACTCATTTTTGTAGCCTCAATGCCTGTCTTACTCTTCAACACACAGCAGATGCTCAGAAAATGTTTATGGAGTTATTAAAATGAATACAGCTAGACATTTGGAGGTTAATATCAGAGAGAGTAACCATGTTCAGTCTGATAGAGTCCTGGGCTTGTAGATCTCTGAGGACACCTACTTAGTCCTTCCCTGGAGTCCATAAAATTCCTCAAGTGACCTGCAGGAGGGCTTCAACAGACTTAGATGGCAGATGAGACCCCTTAAGAAAAACAGCAATCTCGAAGTTCTGAAAATGACTAATTTCTGAGTAAACACACCAGCTGTGACTTCAGTTGGTAACAGCAAATCACTTTTTCTGAGCAGATTTTCTGAAGATCTCTATTTTGGGGAATAATTAAATGATGCAGTATCACAAGATAACAAGATTATCAAACACAGAAGAAATAAAAAAGAATCCTGTAACTCAGGAGAACACATGATGGGAAGATTAGCTGCATTTGTCTGTAATTACAGTGGAGCTACAGAACAGAATGCTTTGGAGTCATGGGACAGATTCACTTTCCATGACTGGCTTATAAAATTAAATCAGGCTGATTTGATATTCAAGTAGGTCAGTATTAAAGTTTGCTTTGGAGAAATATCAAGCAAGTATAATTTTTGAAAGATATGGATTTCTTTTATACCAGAAAAACAGGGATCCTAGCATTGACAAATGTCCAGGTTCAATTCCAGTGTCAGGTCACAAATCATACCCACAATCACCACTACCATCAAAGCCATCCATCTCTAGATACAGAGAAATGTCCTCTATGATCTGACCCCATCCTTCTATTCTAATCTCCCACTGTTTCCCTCCTGCAAGACTGCTGCAGAGTCTGTGTGAATTAGAAAAAGGCATTCTTTCCTGCAGGTGGACACTCCTACACCAGGGTTCTTGGCTTGGCAAGCAGAGTGTGGGTCTGCATTTCACCCCGCCTTGTCTCCTCAGTCAGATGCCCTTGTGTGGGGAACAACCTGAACAAGCATATGCAGGCGCCCTGTCCTGCTACCATTCAGACACTGAATGGTACTACTAGGTCAAACTGCCATTCAGACACTCTTTCCCAACTATCTCTTGTCAAACTACTGCTTCTGTGTATTGGTCCATTTAGAAATCACCCTTTTCTATGGAAACAACCTAAATGTCCATTGACAAACAAATGGTTAAAGAAAATGTGATATATACATACGATGGAATATTGTTCAGCCATAAAAAAAGGGAAATACTGCCATTTGTAGCAACACGGATCAACCTGGAAGACATTATGCTAAGTGAAATAAGTCAGACACAGAATGATAAATACTGCATGACCTCATATGTGGAATCTAAAATAGTCAAACTCAGAAGCAGAGAATAGAATGGTAGTTGTCAGGGGCTGGAAGAGGGGGAAATGAAGAGATGTTGATCAAAGAATCCAAAGTTTCAGTTATGCAAGATGAATGAGTTCTGGAGATCTGATGTATACAGCATGATAGTTAACAATACTGTATGGTAAACTTGAAATTTGCTGAGTTCTCACAGAAGAAGAAGGAGAAGAAGAAGGAAAAGAAGAAGAAGGAGGAGAAAAAGGTAATCTCAAAGGCATTGTTTTTCTTACTAAATTTGCTTGTGTGGTAAATCACACTGATTGATATTCAAATGTTACATGAAACTTGAGTTCCTGGGATGAACTCCACTGGGCCATGATGCATGATCCTTTTTATATATCATGGGATCCAATTTGCTAAAATGCTGTTAAGAACTGTTGCAACTATGTTTACTGGGGATTTTGGTTTGTGGTTTTCTATTCTTATGGGGTCTTTGGTTTGGTGTCAAAAGTAATAATTTTGGCTTCACAGAAGGAGATGGGAAGTAAGAAATTTTGTGGAACTTGTATTATCTCTACTATAAATGTTTGAGAGAGTTCATCTGTAAAGCGATCATAGATTTTCTACTTCGGGTCCAGGAATTAATCTTACTTTATCATATAATGTGCTTTTTAATACTTAATTGGATTCTATTAGTTAATATGTGACAAAGAATGAATGCATCTAGATTTTTAAGTGCACTGGGACAGATATTGTTTTCTTATTGCTCTTATCCAAATTATTGTCAAGGTTATTTTAGCCTCAAGAAAATTGGATGGAGAGTCTTCCATTTTCTTTTCTGGTACAAATTTTATGAATTATTTTAGCATGTATCCTCAAGCTTATTAAAGTAACATTTAAAAAAGAAATCACCTCTCTCCTCATTTTTAAAGGTCCCAAACAAGTTCTGCCTCCCTTTTGAAATCTTCCCTGTTCTCCCCTCTGTGGTGGTTTCTCCTTCCTCTGAAAGCTTAGTCTGAAACCTATTCACTTGTCATTTTAAATAGACTCAGCTTAGTATCATCTGCTGATTTTCTTTATTTGTGCCTCTTCCTCCCTACTGTATCACCCTCTGAGGGTGCACACTGTCTTATACTTCCTTCCGAGTCCCCCACTACTCACCGTCATGCTCACCACTGCCTTATACAGAGCACACCTGGGTTAGTTCATTTTATGTGTCAACCTGAAAGGGCCACAGGTGTCCAGATATTTGCCTAAACATTATTCTGGGTGTGTCTGTGAATGTGTTTCTGGATGAGATTAACATTTGAATCAAGACTGAGTAAAGCAGATGGCCCTCCCCAATGTGAGCGGGCCTCATCCAATCCACCGAAGGTCTGACTAGAACAAAAAGGTGGAGTAAGGGAGAATTTACTCTGTCTGACTGTCTTTGAACTGAGACATCAGTCTTCTGCCTTTAGTCTCAGACTGAAAGATATAGCATTCCTGGTCCTCAGGCCTTCAGAATTGGCCTGGAACTATACCTTCGGCTCTCTTGGGTCTCCAGTTTGCCAACCTTAGGACTTCTCAGCCTCTATAAATGCGTGAGCCAATTCCTCATGATAAATCTCTCTCTCTCTCTTTCTATATATAACTATAATCTTATCTCTCTCTCTTGCTCTCCCTCTATATATCTATATAAATAGATATATAAAGAATATATATAATCTATTATCTATATGTTATCTATATTATCTATGTGTTATCTATATATAGATAATAGATGGATGCATATAGATATAGAGCTCCTCGACTGCTATAACAAAATACCACAGACTGGATGCTTAAACAGCAGACATTTATTTCTCACAGTTCTAGAGGCTGACCAGTCCAGATCAAGGTGCTGGCCTGGTAAGACTCTTCCTGGCTTGCGGACTGCCACCTTCTTGCTGTGTTCTCACATGGTCGAGAGAGAGAAAGAGCTCTGGTCTCTCTTCCTCTTACAAGGACACTAATTCCATCACTGCGACACTACCCTCATGACCTCAGCTAAACCTAATTACCTCCCAAAGGCCCCACCTCCAAATACCATCACACTGGGAGTTAGAGTTTCAACATATGAATTGGTAGGGGGGCGGGGGGTGGAGACACACAAACATTCACCCCATAACAGCACCATTAATAAAGACCTATTGCTTGATTCCTGGCAGAGGACACCCACTCAACCTGGGACTTGAGGGAATGAGGAACCACAATACATAAAAGAGTATCACAAGAATACACAATAGTATATGTTCTTCAAATGCCAAAAACAAATAGCCATTTACCTCCTTTCAGGTGGGATATACTCTCCCTGAATCAAAAGGAAGAGAGAGAATCTTCCCCACCATGTCACACAGAAACGAGTCAGTTATTCAAGCCAACTCAGAAACTTTGCATTTTAATCAATTGCTGAGTGGCATGGCACAGTGGAAAGAGCATGGATTTTAGGGTTAGACTAACCTGGGTTTAAATCTCAGGTGACCAACTTACTACCTAAACTTGGGCTCTTTACCTCTCTGTATTTTCACCTGTAAGATAAGAATAATACCCATTTCTAAAGTTTGTTAGATTCAAATGACGCTGCCTTTACCATACTCCTCAAACATGCTAAACTCACCATCTCTGCTGGGCTTTTGCACTTGCTGCCAGATACTTCCTTCCCCGGGATCTTTGCATGTCCCGCTGCTTCTCACTAATTGAGTCTCAGCTCAAACATTACTTCCTCAGTGATGTTTTTTCTGACTACCTGAGCTAGGTAGTCCCCACCGCTCCCAATCATTCTCTTTATATAATCTTCATAGATATTATCTTTATTTCAAAATTACCTTGACTATTTATTATTCATTTCCCCAACCAAAATGTAAGTTCTCTGAGAGGAGAGACCTTGCTGTTGTGATAACTGCTGTGTCAATCCCGTGTCCAGCTCTATTATAATGCCTGGTACATATCAGGTGCCCAATAATATTTGTTGAAAGAATTAATGCGTATATAAATGTGTATCTGGTATATAAATGTGTATCTAGCACAGCACCCATTCACACATTTAGATTCTTTTCTTCCCCCTTTTTATGTAAAAATCATTGGGTTAAACAATGTGCCTGTGTGAGTCCTTCGAAATGGAGAGCACTTCAACAAAATGAATTCACTGAATGCTCGTCAGGCATTTATAAATGTAGACAGAAGTATGGTCATTTACTTCCATGTGCAATGAGACTATCCTCCGCCTTAATGTTCTATTTTAGGTACAAATTAACATACCAGTTATTGAAGTGTTTATAGATTTTACTCTCGTATGAGACGTTAATAACATAATATTCTCTCAGCCTTCTGAGAGGGAAGATTTTGCTTAGAGGTCTTTTATTTATAAGGAAACAGAGGCCCAGAGAGAGGAGACACTTGATAGTTCAAGGTCAAACACCTAGTCAGAGGCAGGTGCATTCTACCATGCTGCCTCCTTAGAGTAAGAACTGCAAGTCTTCCAAAAATCGAAGAACAGTGGAATTCAAAGACAGAGATCCCTAAATGATATTATAGGATGTGGAAATTGAGGATTTGATTTCCATTTGGAGTGCTTGTGAGATCAAGTATGATAAAGAAGATAAACAGCTAAGCATTACAGAAGCATAAGAAATTTTTTATTTTTATCACTTTGCTGATGCATTGATTCTGTTTGTGATACTGCATCACCAGGGCACGGTTCATACAGCAAATTGCTGGAAGGAAATAAGAAAAGAGCTCTCCCCTCATTCTGCTCTCATTAGCAAAGGAGACTTGACCGTCTTTTCCCAGTCCAAGTGCAAACTGCCATGACTGGTATTATCAGCCTACTCACCATCATGGCTGGGCAGAAACATCCTTGTCCTCAAGGCAACAACACTCTGGATTTCCAAATCCAAACCCAGGTAGCACATTCCATTCTACAATTTTCCAGCTGGTCCCAATTCAGGGGGAGATATTATTCACCAGAATAGGCACTAACAACTGAAGTTTGGCAGGTTGGGAGACGAACACATGCCACAGGCTCCCAGATGCACCCAAGTTTAGCAACATGGTACCAAATGTGTTCTGAATGGAAAAATGGATCTTAGATGCTGTACTCTCATTTTTATAGGTGAAAAAACTGAGGCTTAAGGGGAAAAATGGCCCAAGGTCATGAGGTGGTAACCCTCATCTCTTCTCAACAGTGCTCTTTTCGTTACACCAAGTTGAGCTCACAGTGGATCTGGATTGAAGCTCATGCCTTAGAATCGAAGCACAAAGATATATGGTACTGCTCTGGCTCTATTCTCCTCAGTGAATTTGTCTATCTTCTCAACCACCTCTAATGAGCCATTGAGGATACATGGTCCTCACATTCAACAAGCCCGAAGAATAATTTTAAAAACCAACCCAAACTGATTTGCCTGAAAACCTGGTTAATTTTATCCTTAGTGTCTCCATACATTCCTTTGAAATAGAGTTTACTATCCAGAGTTTTTATAATGAAATATATTCTATCAACCTTTAAAAATATTCTCATCATTTATTCATTCAACAAAGATTCATTAGAGTAGGTACCTACTCTTTTTCCAGCAGTATGCAAAGCACTGGGTGGAGGGTAGGAGAAGGAAAGGCTATAGACCTCACCCAGCTCTGCCACAAAGAATAAAAATAGTGTTAACAGAAGTACAGGAGATTATTTATCCCAGAGTTCAGGTATCAAAATTATATCAACTACAGTAAAATTGATAATAGCTAATATTTATCAAGTACTTAGTAAGCACTAGTTACTGTGCTGACTTTAAACACCTTATTCAATTAATCCTCACATCAGTCATACAAGCCAGTTAGCATTATCTCCTAATCTTACAGATAAGATAACTAAGGCACAGAGAGACTAATTAACTTGTTCAAGGTCATACAACTACTGAGTGGTGGATTCAGGATTTGAGACCATGCAAACTGACTCCGGAGCAGATCTTATTCATCACTTCACACTACTTCTGAAATATGGAATTATTCAAAATATTTTAAAAGGGGATTCATATTTTAATATTCACACAGGACAGTAAAGACAACCAATACCTTTAGATACAGTTTGGTGGCTTTCTCACTAATAATCAACCACTATAAATATTAATCCTCTTCTTTTTTCCCATAGTGGCTTTCAGAAGAAAAATCTTTTCTTCATCAGGCTCCTAAATAACTCTTCAACTTTTGAAATTAAAGTTTTCAGTTTCTTTTTAGTTAAGACATAAAGACTTTTTAAATTTCTTTATTTCTTTTATCACACCTTACATGATAAAACATCTCTTTACAATTCAATGGGGATTTGCTGTTTGATGGACATAGAGATTCAGTTTTGCAAGATGAAAACAGTTCTGGAGATTGGCTGCACAACAATGTGAATACTACTTAACACTACTGAACATTAAAAATGGTTAATATGGTAAATTTTACCTTATGTGTGTTTTACCACAATTAAAAATAAAAAATTTCTTGTGCTCTTTTAGAGTTAGAATATGTAACTTAGAACAGATAAGGTCCCAGACATTCTACATATATGATTTTCTGTTTGTGTTACAGTACAAAGAAAGGAGTGATAAATTTTGATTATAGGGTAAATAATAGAGAGAAATTTTGTGTAGCTTA
Organism: Stenella coeruleoalba; assembly: GCF_951394435.1. Classification (NCBI taxonomy): domain Eukaryota; kingdom Metazoa; phylum Chordata; class Mammalia; order Artiodactyla; family Delphinidae; genus Stenella; species Stenella coeruleoalba. Next base: position 99,801,534 of record NC_137156.1, on the reverse strand, counting down.
GGAATTCATCTGAATTGCATTTTCTTCATATGCAATTGATAAAATTTAACCACATGGTTTCTTTCTTTTTTAAATTGAAGTATAGTTGATTTACAATGTTATATTAGTTTCAGGTGTACAACATAGTGATTCAATATTTTTATAGGTTATACTCTATTTAAAGTTATAAGATATTGGTTATATTCCCTGTGCTGTACATTACACCTTTGTATCTTATTTATTTTACACATAGTAATTTGTACCTTTTAATCCCCTTCCCCTACCTTGCCCCTCCCTTAACCACATGGTTTCTAAAGGCATTTTTAGGTTCTGACAGTCTGGGAGTTAAACAGTTAGTAGGATTTCAATATGTGATGTGGAAAGGACACTTCAAAAAGAAAAGTGGCTTAAACAGAAGTATTGCAGCATGAAAGTATAATTCACAAAGCCCTGCTAAGTGGTGGTGCAGTTATGGTATAACATAGGATATGCATATGGCAGAGGGGGAGTGAGGATAAGGTTGAAAGGTAGGATGGAGCCAGTTCCTTGCTTCCTGGTTTGCCAATAACCAGGAGAGGGGCCTCTGAAGACCTGTGAAGCTAATAATTTGGAATCTTGGGAATGATGAAACAGAAACCTTAACAAGTACTCTCTCGAAGACAGATTTCTACTTGAATGTTGTTTATTTCCCGGGTTCTTGATTTTGTACTTTGGGGATTATTTTCTAAGATAAAGCTGAACTCCTGAGGCCCAAAGTAGCTTCTCCCTTTGTGTCAACAATTCTGATATGTGGCGATCTTCATTTGAATGGCTTAGAGACTTAATAGTCTGTCTCTCTAACATACATTTGAAGTGTAGGAAACTTCAAACTAGGTCATCAAATCCCAACTTCCATCCCAATGCAAGAATCTACACTGTAATGTTCATAACAAGGGGTCACTGGAAAAATTACTATTTTTCAGGTTTTTCTGTTTTTTGTTTTTTTCATTTTCAGACAGCTGATGGGACAAAATTTGTGTGAGGGCTTTATTAAACATTTTATTTCTATCCTTGGTGTGGTTACCATTAACTTTTTTTTAAACATGCACACTTTACTTATCAAGTATAAATTTAATCAGTAGCTCTACTGTCCTCCCAAGTTTTAGTATGTTTTAAGAGTGATCACTCCTCTTTTCTCTTTACTCCCTTGCCATGTCACATATTACAGCCCAGTGTCTTAATTTCACCTTGTTTTTATACTCCCTAAATTAATCATTATTTTTGTTGTTATTCTGTACAGTCAAGTTATTTCTGTTTTTGTTTTAGATTTAGTCACATGTTTACCAATTTCTCTAGTCTCTATTGCTTTTTTCATGTCACTACTTCCTTTTGGATTCAATTTCCTGCTTCTTGAAGAATATCTGTTTTTAGCAGTCCTTTCACAAATGATCTCTGAGATGTAAAATTGACGCCTCTATCTGTCTAAAATTGTCTCTATTTGACCCTCACTCTTTTTTTTTTTTTTTTTTTTTTGCGGTACGCGGGTCTCTCACTGTTGTGGCCTCTCCCGTGGCGGCTCACAGGCTCTGGACGCGCAGGCTCACGGGCCCAGCTGCTCCGCGGCACGTGGGATCCTCCCGGACCGGGGCACGAACCCGTGTCCACTGCATCGGCAGGCAGACTCTCAACCACTGAGCCACCAGAGAAGCCCTGACCCTCACTCTTGAATAAAGGTTTACCTAGGTGGAAAATTCTAGATTGGGTGCGATTTCTTTTTTTCTCTCAGCTTTTGAGGGCATTATTCTTTTGTTTATTTTGCCACTGTTCTTGGTTTAATTGTGATTTCTTGTAGGGTATCTCTTTTATCTTTGGATGCTCTTAAGACCTACTTTTTTTTTAAATTGTGTAATTTTAATTAATTTATTCATCTAATTTCTTTATTGGAGTATAATTGCTTTACAATGTTGTGTTAGTTTCTGCTGTATAACAAAGTGAATCACCCATATGTATACATATATCCCCATATCCCCCTCTCTCTTTTTTTTTTTTTTTTTTTTTGCGGTACGCGGGCCTCTCACTGTTGTGGCACAGGCTCCGGACGCGCAGGCTCAGCGGCCATGGCTCACGGGCCCAGCCGCTCCGCGTCATGTGGGATCTTCCCAGACCGGGGCACAAACCCATGTCCCCTGCATCGGCAGGCGGACTCTCAACCACTGCGCCACCAGGGAAGCCCTATCCCCCTCTCTTGAGTCTCCCTCCCACCCCTCTAGGTTGTCACAAAGTATCAAGCTGATCTCCCTATGCTATGCAGCAGCTTCCCACTAGCCATCCATTTTACATTTGGTAGTGCATATATGTTAAGACCTACTTTGAATCTTTGCTGCTATGCAGTTTCACTACAGTATGTCTAGAAGTGGCCTTCTTTTAATTTATCCTTTGGAACTCAGTGTGCTTCCTAATTGAGGTCTTTCATCAATTTTGGAAAAATTTCAACCATTACCTCTGAGTATTGTCTTTTTTCCATTCTTTCTATTCTCCCCTTCTAGAACTATTATTAAACATGTATTGAGGATAGTATTCTCATTCTATCCTCCATGTCTCTTAATTTTGCTTTCATAGTTTTCTTTTCTTTGTCTCCTTGAGAGGCATCATGGGTCATTTCTGCCTTATCTTCCAGTTTATCCGTTTTTCTCTTCAGCAGTGTCTGATCTCATGTTTAAACAGCCCATTATGTTTTTTAATTTTGATGACTATGTTTTTTTATTTCTGAAAACTCTATTTGTCATATCTACCATAGATAAAACATATCTATGTTTTTATCTCTTTATTTTTTCTTAATCATTTAAATACATTAATTTTACAGATTTAAAAAATCATCTCATAGTTTTAGATCTTTTATAATCTTAAGAGGTTTTGTGGTTTCTTCTGCGAGGCACCTCGGGTGGGTATCACTGGCTGGGTATACTTTTTATGTTAATTAATCAGCTTGCAGGACCTCAGACCGCACAGGGAGTAGAAATCTAAACACCAGAACCCACCTGAAGATAGACCTATCATTCTGAATTCTGAGGGAGAGACTTTCTTCTTTCCAGAGACTAGGCTGAGAAAGACAACTTTCTTGTGTCCATGTATTAATGAAAAGATTTTTTTTTCTGACTACCATGTTACTGAAAGTCCCATCTCACTTGTGGGTTTCAGCTTTAATGCCTGTCTTGTGAAGACTCAAGTCTTCATTTTCTCTTCCTGTGTGGGTATTTAAATCCAAGTCCCAAGATTACCAAGACAGATATCTGAAGAGGCCTGATACAACATCATCTTACAGACTTACTACTCAAGTCTGTCTTTATTTTCAGCCTCTGGAGAGTCCCTTACTTTCTTGCAAGTTCAGTTATGCATTAGAATGTTGTTACTTTTTATTCAGAGCTGTTAGGAGTTTAGTGGTGGAAGATTTTTAGGTTATTGAGTCCAAATTACTGCTGGAAAAAGAAGTAAGATTGTTCTCTTTTTCTGAGCTTCAGATAAGAAGCTCAAAAGCATACTTCAATTCAGCAAACATTTACTGGTCACTTATTGTGATGATTAAATTTTTACGTGTCAACTTGGCTAGGCTATGGTGCCCTGCTGTTTGGTTAAACACTACTTTAGGAGTCAGGTACAAATAGATAAAATATAGCATGTAAGTACCCAGATACAGATAGGTATATTCTATTATGTGACTAGCCTGACTTAGCTTGGAGGCATCAGGGAAGTCATCTTGGAAGAAGTGATGCCTGAGCCCATCCTAAATTTAAATCGGACTTAGCTAGGCAAAGTGAAATAAAAATTAAAGCAGGGATTCTGGGCACCCGGACAGCATTAGCAAAGGTAAGGAAGTGAGAAATAACATGGTGCAAAGTTGCGCTATATAAAATATGAGGCAGGGAATGATGGGAGATGGGGCTAGAAAGTTATAACACTACAACAGAGGGAGAGAGAATAAGCGTGGGAGTTTTTGAAAAAGGCTTTTTGAAGTGGTGTTTAAGCTTAATCTGGAGAAATGAGTAATATTTTAATAGGTGAAGATGATGAGGAAGGGTAGAAAACATAGTACTCTGGGAGAAAATGTAGGATGTGTGAAGGGGACTCTGGGAAATAAGAATACAGAGGTAGATTATGGCCAGACTACAGAAAGCTCTGAATGACTGATGACTCCCAGAGGAGACGCTTAGATGTATTCCCTCAGGTAGTGGCTAGAAGCCTGTGAAAAACAGAAGCTAATCAGGAAATTGCGGTTATAAACACCCACCACCTCCAAGGGCTTGGAAGACCCTGAAAGACACACCTGGCCATGGCATTCAGCTGCCTCTGAAAGACACAGCCAGACTAGCCAAGGGACAGGAAACATCTGTGCCACCCTGACCTGTCTGAATCTGCTCTCTCCCCTAACTTTGGCACTATAAAAACTGGGAACAGAACAAAGGCTAAAGCAAGCCCCAGCCTCAGTTCTAGAGAAAAACAGTAACAAGAGGAGGGCCAACCTCATTTACTAGCATTTACTAGCAGAGAAGAAGAGGTGGACCCTGTCAGGTCTCATCAAGGAGAATATAATAAAAGACTCATTGTTACTGTTTTCTCCCCTTGTGAAATGAGTCTCTAAACAGTAAACTGTGGCTGAATGAGCACTGACCTGGCGATGAAACCTGGGTTCTAGTCCAGATCCTGTCACTAGCTTGCTGTATGGATTAGGCAAGTTGTTTTACTTCTCTGGGTCTCTGTTTCTCCATTTGTATTGTGAGGGAGTTGAACTAGACTAGTGGAGTTCTGTGGACCCCAGACTATCTCTGGGAACCCTAACCCCATTTCAACTAAAGCAGCTGCATTTTAACCAGTTTTATATATAATGAGTTCTGCCTAAAGCTTTGTTTGAAAAAGAAAATTCAACTACTTAAAAAAAATAAGACCCTTGGATTTGAATCTTTAAGACCCTTTCTAACTTCAGTGGTCTATGAATTTGTGGTTTCATGATAAGCTGTTGTTAGGGAGCTCCCACCTTAACATCAATTGGGGCTGAGGTTGCATAAGAAACTCATGGTCAAGGGAAGGTCCAGACAGAGGGCACAAAGGCAGGTAAGAAGGCAAGAAGGAGAGGAAATGAACTGGGGAGCAACATCAGGAATCAAGAAGTAGGCAGGGGCTTCCGTGGTGGCGCAGTGGTTGGGAATCCGCCTGCCAATGCAGGGGACACAGGTTCGAGCCCTGGACCGGGAAGATCCCACGTGCCGCGGAGCAATTAAGCCCGTGTGCCACAACTACTGAGCCTGCGCCCTGGAGCTCGCGAGCCACGGCTGCTGGGCCCGCATGCCACAGCTGCTGAGGCCTGCGCGCCTGGAGCCCGTGCTCTGCAACGAAGAGAAGCCACCGCAGTGAGAACCCCGCGCACCGCAACGAAGAGTGGCACCTGCTCACCGCAACTAGAGAAAGCCCGCACACAGCAGTGAAGACCCAACACAGCCATAAATAAATAAATTAATTTAAAAAAAAAGAAGTAGGCAATTAAAGGGCCAAGGCTAATAGATAGCAAAGGCTTTCCTGGCAGGTAAAATCAGGTAACCTGAAAAGTGAATAAAGATAGGGCTTCTGGAAAGAACTGGAATATGGTCTAAAATTTAAAATTTGTTTTCCTGCAAATAATAAAAACCACAAACAACAAGCATTGCCTATAGGTGCCACAGCATATGGTTCTGTAACAAAAACTATTGTTAGAGAGAAAACTCACTGTTGAGGGGGAAGAGAGAGCTGGTGAGGTATCCAGGAAAAGCTCATTTATTTGCCAAGTTATTTAAAATTTATCAAATTTCTGCTATGGGCCAGAACTGTGCTAGGTTACTGGGATTACAGAAATGAATAAAACACTATCTTTTTTCCTCAAGGAGTACAAAATTTGAAAGAGACAGACAAACAAGTAAAGTGAGATGGGAAGTTTGGTTCAAAATAGCTGAAAGTTCACAGAATAAGAAAGGCACAGTTCAAGGAACACTAGCTGATTTCAAATAATAGCTAGAAGGGAACATATTTTCTTACCTGAACAAAGAAGGATACCTGGCACTTAGAAAAGAAGCTTGTTTCTTGAGGGACCAAGGAAGGGAAGAATACACAGATCCATTAAAAGGAAATAATGAGGACAGGAATGAAGGTGAGGCAGCCAGAACTGAATGCTGGGAAGAATGGGGACTGTAGAAGGCTGCACTGTCCAATAGAGCAGTTATCAGCCACATGCGGCTGCTGAGCACCTGAAATGTGGCTGGCTAGGGCAATCCGAGATGTGTTGTGAGGCAAAATACACCTCCAGCTTTAAAGATTTAATATGAAAAAGAATGTTAATATCTCTTTAATGATTTGTTTTATATTGATCACATGTTGAAATGAGAATATTTTGGTCTTATTGTATTAAATAAAATATATCATTAATTTCAACTGTTTCCTTTTATTGATTTATTTTTACTGTGGTTGCTAGAAGATTTAAAATTTCACATAAGGCTCACATTTGCAATTTGCATTGTATTTCTACTGGATAGTGCTGTGTTAAACCTCTGCCATGCCCAGCGAGTAAGGTGACAGTGTATCCCTTTGACCAATATCTTTAGGAGAAAATATGGACCCCTAAACTTCCTCACACTCTAACAAAACGCACTTTATATGGTGCCAACAGCATACGGGCTACTTAAAAGTCTTGCAGTGGACAAGGTCTATGAAGGAGGGAGAAAAATGAAAAAAATTGTATTTTGTGCTTAAATAATGGAGGGCTGTTTCATAGCAAGCATGTGAGACTTTCAGCAAGGTTTTTCATGTCTACACCTGTATCCTCTACTGTAAATTAGATAAGATCACTTTCCACCTGTGTTTGTATTTTAATTTGTGTTTTCCAAAGTTTCTCATACAGTATCTCACTTGACCCTTACTACAACCTTGAGATTTAGACAGGGTAAAGATCATTCTCTCCACTTTATAGTTGAGTAAACTAAGGCACAAAAAGGTTCATTTGCTCATGCACATAAAACTGAGCCTTTGAACTTGGGTCTTCTAACTGTAAGGTCATGGCTCCCTCTACTACTTTATGCTACCTCTCACTGCACAAACTTCACTTGTCTGACACTTGCTGCTCTTGCTATCTACTTAGCTCTTCCTGTATATGTCCCATCTCCTTAACCAGATTAAGTTCTCTGAATGCAATGTCCATGCCATATTCATCTCTGAAGCTACCATATCATCTAATACGCATCAGCAGTAGGAACTCAGAATTAAGACTAAGTAAAATGTGGCACAAAGGGCCAAGATAGGAAGATCTGGGAATCCCTATTTTCCAACTCACTCCAGGGAGGCTGACTCCTGCCTCTGGGGAAGATGCCACTGACTTCTGGACAGGAAGTTCTATCATTTTACAGAAGGGCAAAAGGCAGAAAACATAGATAAATAGGAGAGGACTTAAAGCTGGACAACTCTAACTACGACCTCAAGGCAGAATTTTTAGCAAGTTATATTACAGCTTCTGGCACTAGCCACTCATACCATCCAGAGTGCTGTTGATTCCAGTTCCTGGTGTTATTTGGGAGGGTGGGCTGGGATACAGTCTCTGTCTTCCAGGGCCTTTATAAACAATGAATGATGAGATCTTATATGAGCCAGCACTGAATAGTACAAAATCCAGAGCAGTGTATCTTTAGAAATTTTCAGCAATTCTTTGTAGATTTTGAGACCAGATTTAAACAAAATAGGATATTCCTTTTCCTAAAGCTTGTACCTTGGTAAGACATAATTTAGAGACTAAATCCATCTTTCTCAACACTGAATCCAAAGCACCTAGCAAAACTGTCACTCAAAAAACATATGCTGAATGACTCAGTAGTCATTACTGAAAGAATCTGCTTTGTAGTTTTCTCTGCAAATAAAAACTGGGTCCAGTGACGCTGTATTTGGAAGCTTGTGAGCAAGGAGAAATCATGGTGATGGTACATTTTAAGTGAGTCCTTTTACACATCCACGAAGGTGGGGAAAGGGGCATGTGGTTGGAACTAACTGCACTGATTTCATGTAACTCCCATGTGATATATTTATTCTATAGAAAATTCCTGGGTGACATTGAAACTGCAACGACTTTTGCATCCCCTTGAGGTTAAACTCCAATCAAGAATGCCCTAGACTCTGGAGTTTACAGTAACATTTCTAATCAACAAGAGGGAGCCCTTTCTAAAATGTCAGGAACTCCTCTGAGAATCTTTACTGAGGAGGACAGCTGTTATTTAATGCCTCCTTCCCTCTTTCTCCACAAAAGCTGTAAAGCTCACTCTGGATCGTAAGGTCCCACAAGATCTAGAAAAGGTTAGAAGGATGGTAAGTACTAAAGTCAAACCTAAGGTAGTGGATATCCTGGCCATGAAGAGAACATGGCTCTCTAGCAACAATTCCTTTGCCACCAGATCACCAAACCAATCACCAAACCAGGGTCAGGCCACAGCCACTATTCTTTCAAGTCATGTTTCTCTCCCTCTGCTTTCCCAGATACCTTTTCCCTTTTTCCTCTCCCAACTGTGTCCCCACTCTCTTCCCCTCTTCTCCCAACCTTTCTCTGACCACACTCCCCCTTTCCATGCTGGCAATCGGAAACACAACATCCTCACAAAAATCCCTAGTTTCAAGTCCAGAAATCTGATTAAGGAGGAGTTTTTCATTTACTTTTCCTAGTAGTTCAGGAAGATCCACAATATTTGCTGTCTGGGGGCTACGGGTTCATTATTTCTGGTCTTTGATTTACACAGGCCACCTCTCCAAAAAGTGCTGACATCATTTCTATCATTAACCCTCTGATTCCGACTCAATAACTCATTTAGGGTCATTTAGACACTCCTGTCTCAGAAATTCGTAGCTAAAAGGACAGGCAGTCCTCTCAAAGTGAAGTAACAATCTCAATTCAATCAATTCTTTAAACATATCTATTTTATGCTAGTAGATATTGTACTAGGAGATGAGCATATACAGATGAGCAAGTCCAGACCCTCCTCTGATGAAGCCAACAATTACTCAATTCATCAAAAGCTCACAGAATGCTTAGTATGTACTATTTACTATATTATGTGCCAGGGAAAAAAGAGTGGTATCCTGGGGAGCAAAATAATATTCCCCAAACATAATCTCTCACCTTAATGTAAAATTAGGGAGGCAAACATCAAAGACTCTCAAGCCAGAAGTCCTCAGGATTAAAGCTCCCATGTAAACTGGAACTTCAGGTGCTTTTGCACATCTTTCCCCAGCAACTGGTTAAGAAGGATCATAGACCAGGTTATTAAAAATGCAGAATTAAAGAGGTCTTTAACACTGGGGATTCTTGAACCCTGGAAGGTTTCATCTGACATATGGCACAAAAATTCATGGTTTTCACAGCTGATTTTCTTGGAGTGCTTTTTGTAGTTAAAGAAGAAAAAAGTCTAAGGATATGAAGTTTGAGACTGTTCCTAGGCTGCCACTGAAAATTCACTATAGGCTTTCTTCCCTCACAAGTTGGTTTTACTTCGAGGGCTAGGTTCTAAAGGAGGTAGCTGTCCATACAGCAGGATTTAAAGGGTGAGATATGCCCTTGCTTTCTGAAACTTCACCACACATTCCTTCAGGTCCCAAAGAGCAGCGGTACAATAAACTGTAATCAGGCACTCCTGGATGCAAATTCTGGCTCTGCCATGTATCAGTTGTTTGACCTTGTACCAGTTATTTATCTGAGTCTAATCTAGAATACAAGTCTTCTGCCTACTAATCGACTGTTCTTTCTGCAAAAATGACTTTGCTCGGATGAAAATTAGAAATTTCCTTGGAATGGTAAAGCAAGATCTTTTCAGGGCAATTAGACTTTCCTCCAACAGAAATAAATTCAATAATTAGGGATAAAATTGGAGACTGAAGGGCAAGTTTCTTTTTGTTTGTTTGTTTCACAGCTTTATTGTGTAGCTTACACTTTTTTAATAACTATATTTTATTTTTTTGAATTTTATTTATTTTTTATACAACAGGTTCTCATTAGTTATCCATTTTATACATATTAGTATATACATGTCAATCCCAATCTCCCAATTCATCCCACCCCTCCCCCACCCCTCGCCACTTTCCCCCCTTGGTGCCCATATGTTTGTTCCCTACATCTGTGTCTCTATTTCTGCCCTGCAAACCAGTTGTTCCGTATCATTTTTCTGGTTTCACATATATGCGTTAATATACAATATTTGTTTTTCTCTTTCTGACTTACTTCACCCTGTATGACAGTCTCTAGATCCATCCACATTTCTACAAATGACCCAATTTCGTTCCTTTTTATGGCTGAGTAATATTCCATTGTATATATGTACACATCTTCCTTGTCCATTTGTCTGTTGATGGGCATTTAGGTTGCTTCCATGACCTGGTTACTGTAAATAGTGCTGCAATGAACACTGGGGTGCATGTGTCTTTTTGAATTATGGTTTTCTCTGGGTATATGCCTAGTAGTGGGATTGCTGGGTCATATGGTAATTCTACTTTTAGTTTTTTAAGGAACCTCCATACTGTTCTCCATAGTGGCTATATCAATTTACATTCCCACCAACAGTGCAAAAGTGTTCCCTTTTTTCCATACCCTCTCCAGCATTTGTTGTTTGTAGATTTTCTGATGATGCCCATTCTAACTGGTGTGAGGCGATACCTCATTGTAGTTTTGATTTGCGTTTCTCTAATAATTAGTGATGTTGAGCAGCCTTTCATGTGCTTCTTGGCCATCTGTATGTCTTCTTTGGAGAAATGTCTATTTAGGTCTTCTGCCCATTTTTTGATTGGGTTGTTTGTGTTTTTAATACTGAGCTACATGAGCTGTTTATATATTTTGCAGATTAATCCTTTGTCCGTTGATTCATTTGCAAATATCTTCTCCCATTCTGAGGGTTGTCTTTCTGTTTTGTTTGTAGTTTCCTTTGCTTTGCAAAAGCTTTTAAGTTTCACTAGCTCCCATTTGTTTATTTTTGTTTTTATTTCCATTACTCTAGGAGATGGATCAAAAAAGATCTTGCTGTTATTTATGTCAAAGAGTGTTCTTCTTATGCTTTCTTCTAAGAGTTTTATAGTGTCCGGTCTTATAATTAGTTCTCGAATCCATTTTGAGTTTATTTTTGTGTATGGTGTTAGGGAGTGTTCTAATTTCATTCTTTTACATGTAGCTGTCCAGTTTTCTCAGCACCACTTACTGAAGAGGCTGTCTTTTCTCCATTGTATATCCCTGCCTCCTTTGTCATAGATTAGCTGACCATAGGTGTGTGGGTTTATCTCTGGGCTTTCTAACCTGTTCCATTGATCTATATTTCTATTTTTGTGCCAGTACCATACTGTCTTCATTACTGTAGCTTTGTAGTATAGTCTGAAGTCAGGGAGTCTGATTTCTCCAGCTCCGTTTTTTTCCCTCAAGACTGCTTTGGCTATTCGGGGTCTTTTGTGTCTCCATACAAATTTTAAGACTTTTTGTTCTAGTTCTGTAAAAAATGCCATGGGTAATTTGACTGGGATTGCATTGAATCTGCAGATTGCTTTGGGTAGTATAGTCATTTTCACAATTTGATTCTTCCAATCCAAGAACATGGTATATCTCTCCATTTGTTTATGTCGTCTTTGGTTTCTTTCATCAATATCTTATAGTCTTCTGAGTACAGGTCTTTTAGCTCCTTAGGTAGGTTTATTTCTAGGTATTTTATTCTTCTTGTTGCAGTGGTGAATGGGATTGTTTCCTTAGTTTCTCTTTCTGATCTTTTGTTGTTAGTGTATAGGAATGCAAGAGATTTCTGTGCATTAATCCTGTATTCTGCAACTTTACCAAATTCATTGATTAGCTCTAGTAGTTTTCTGGTGGCATCTTTAGGATTCTCTATGTATAGTATCATGTCATCTGCCAACAGTGACAGTTTTACTTCTTTTCCAATTTGTATTCCTTTTATTTTTTTCTTCTCTGATTGCCGCGCTAGGACTTCCAAAACTATGTTGAATAATAGTGGCGAGAGTGGACATCCTTGTCTTATTCCTGACCTTGGAGGAAATGCTTTCAGTTTTTCACCACAGAGAATGATGTTTGCTGTGGGTTTGTCATATATGGTCTTTATTATGTTGAGGTAGGTTCCTTCTATGCCCACCTTCTGGAGAGTTTTTATCATAAACGGGTATTGAATTATGTCAAAACCATATGATCATCTATTGAGATGATCATACGGTTTTTATTCTTCAATTTGTTAATATGGTGTATCACATTGATTGATTTGCATATATTGAAGAATCCTTGCATCCCTGGGGTAAGTCCCACTTGAATATGGTGTATGGTACTTTAAATGTGTTGTTGGATTTTGTTTGCTCGTATTTTGTTGAGGATTTTTGCATCTATATTCATCAGTGATACTGGTCTGTAATTTTCTTTTTTTGTAGTATCTTTGCTTTTGGTGTCAGGGTGATAGCGGCCTCGTATAATGAGTTTGGGAGTGTTCCTTCCTCTGCAATTTGTTGGAAGAGTTTGAGAAGGATGGGTGTTAGCTCTTCTCTAAATGTTTGATAGAATTCACCTGTGAAAACATCTGGTCCAGGACTTTTGTTTGTTGGAAGATTTCTTTTTTGTGTGTGTGGTACGCGGGCCTCTCACTGTTGTGGCCTCTCCCATTGAGGAGCATAGACTCCAGACGCGCAGGCTCAGCGGCGATGGCTCACGGGCCCAGCCGCTCCGCGGCATGTGGGATCTTCCCGGACCGGGGCACGAACCCATGTTCCCTGCACTGGCAGGCGGACTGTCAACCACTGCACCACCAGGGAAGCCCTGTTGGAAGAATTTTAAACATAGTTTCAATTTCATTACTTGTGATTGGTCTGTTCATATTTTCTATGTCTTCCTGGTTCAGTTGGAAGGTTGTACTTTTCTAAGAATTTGCCCATTTCTTCCAGGTTGTCCATTTTATTGGCATAGAGTTGCTTGTAGTAGTCTCTTACGATGCTTTGAATTTCTATGGTGTCCACTGTAACTTCTCCTTTTTCAGTTCTAATTTTATTGCTATGAGTCCTCTCCCTCTTTTTCTTGATGAGTCTGGCTAAAGGTTTATCAATTTTGTTTATCTTCTTAAAGAACCAGCTTTTAGTTTTATTGATCTTTGCTATTGTTTTCTGTTTCTATTTCATTTATTTCTGCTCTGATCTTTATGATTTCTTTCCTTCTGCCAACTTTGGGTTTTGTTTATTCTTCTTTCTCTAGTTCCTTTAGGTGTAAGGTTAGATGGTTTATTTGAGATTTTTCTTGTTTCTTAAGGTAGGCTTGTATTGCTATAAACTTCCCGCTTAGAACCGCTTCTGCTGCATCCCATAGGTTACGGATCATCGTGTTTTTCTTGTAATTTGTCTCTAGGTATTTTTTGATTTCCTCTTTGAATTCTTCAGTGATCTCTTGGTTATTTAATAGCATATAGTTTAGCTTCCATATGTTTGTGTTTTTTACATTTTTTTCCCTGTAATTGATTTCTTTTTTTTTTTTTTTTTTTTTTTGCGTTACGCGGGCCTCTCACTGCTGTGGCCTCTCCCGTTGTGGAGCACAGGCTCCGGACGCGCAGGCTCAGCGGCCGTGGCTCACGGGCCCAGCCGCTCCGCGGCATGTGGGATCTTCCCGGACCCGGGCACAAACCCGTATCCCCTGCATCGGCAGGCGGACTCTCAACCACTGCGCCACCAGGGAAGCCCCCTGTAATTGATTTCTAATCTCATAGAGTTGTAGTCGGAAAAGATGCTTGATACGATTTCAATTTTCTTAAATTTACTGAGGCTTGATTTGTGACCCAAGTTGTGATCTATCCTGCAGAATGTTCTGTGTGCACTTGAGAAGAAAGTGTAATCTGCTGTTTTTGGATGGAATGTCCTATAAATATCAATTATAACTATCTGGTCTAGGGCTTCCCTGGTGGCGCAGTGGTTGGGAGTCCGCCTGCCGATGCAGGGGACATGGGTTCGTGCCCCGGTCCAGGAAGATCCTACATGCAGCGGAGCAGCTAAGCCCGTGAGCCATGGCCGCTGGGCCTGCGCGTCCAGAGCCTGTGCTCCGCAACGGGACAGGCCGCAACAGTGAGAGGCCCGCGTACCGCAAAAAAAAAAAAAACCAAAAAAACTATCTACTCTATTGTGTCATTTAAAGCTTGTGTTTCCTTATTAATTTTCTGTCTGGATGGTCTGTCCATTGGTGTAAGTGAGGTGTTAAAGTCCCCCAGTATTATTGTGTTACTGTCGATTTCCTCTTTTATAGCTGTTAGCAGTTGCCTTATGTATTGAGGTGCTCCTATGTTGGGTACATATAATTTATAATTGTTATATCTTCTTCTTGGATTGATCCCTTGATCATTATGTAGTGTCTTTCCTTGTCTCTTGTAACATTCTTTATTTTCGAGTCTATTTTATCTGATATGAGTATTGCTACTCTGGCTTTCTTTTGATTTCCATTTGCATGGAATATCTTTTTCCATCCCCTCACTTTCAGTCTGAATGTGTCCCTAGGTCTGAAGCGGGTCACTTGTAAACAGCATATATATGGGTCTTGTTTTTGTGTCCATTCAGTGAGCCTATATCTTTTGGCTGGAGCATTTAATCCATTCACATTGAAGGTAATTATCAATATGTATGTTCCTATTACCATTTTCTTAATTGTTATGGATTTGTTTTTGTAGGTTCTTTTCTTCTCTTGTGTTTCCCACTTAGAGAAGTTCCTTTAGCATTTGTTGTAGAGCTGGTTTGGTGGTGCTGAATTCTCTTAGCTTTTGCTTGTCTGTAAGGCTTTTGATTTCTCTGCCAAATCTGAATGAGATCCTTGCCAGGCAGAGTAATCTGGGTTGTAGGTTCTTCCCTTTCATCACTTTAAATATATCGTGCCACTGCCTTCTGGCTTGTAGAGTTTCTGCTGAGAGATCAGCTGTTAACCTTATGGGAGTTTCCTTGTATGTTGTTTGTTTTTTCCCTTGTTGCTTTCAATAATTTTTCTTTGTCTTTCAGTTTTGTCAATTTGATTGCTATGTGTTCGGCGTGTTTCTCCTTGGGTTTGTCCTGCCTGGGACTCTCTGTGCTTCCTGGACTTGGATGGCTATTTCCTTTCCCATGTTAGGGAAGTTTTCAACTATAATCTCTTCAAATATTTTCTCAGGTCCTTTCTCTCTCTCTTCTCCTTCTGGGACCCCTATAATGCAAATGTTGTTGTGTTTAATGTTGTCCCAGAGGTCTGTTAGGCTGTCTTCATTTCTTTTCATCTTTTTTCTTTATTCTGTTCCACGGCACTGAATTCCGCCATTCTGTCTTCCAGGTCACTTATCCGTTCTTCTGCCTCAGTTATTCTGCTATTGATTCCTTCTACTGTATTTTTCATTTCAGTTATTGTATTGTTTATCTCTGTCTGTTTGTTCTTTAATTGTTCTAGGTGCTTGTTATTTAATTCTTCTAGGTCTTTGTTAATCATTTCTTGCAACGTCTCGATCTTTGCCGCCATCTTTTTCTGAGGTCCTGGATCATCTTCACTATCACTATTCTGAATTCTTTTTCTGGAAGTTTGCCTATCTCCACTTCATTTAGTTGTTTTTCTGGGGTTTTATCTTGTTCCTTCATCTGGTACAAAGTCCTCTGCCTTTTCATTTTGTTTATCTTTTTGTGAATGTGGTTTTCCTTCCACAGGCTGCAGAATTGTAGTTCTTGCTTCTGCTGTCTGCCCTCTGGAAGGGCAAGTTTCTTGGGGGCATATGTAGAGGAGAGACTCTGGGTGACAACATAGAAGGAGTCACAGGCTGACACAGGAGTTAGGGTTAATAGAAAGTTGTTTTGCTAGCTTGGAGCCTGGTGAGTGAATTCCTGCTACATTCATCTTATCTTTCACTATCCTTTATCTCATTATGTCCATCTTATGAAGCTGAAGAGAAGGTGGGTAGGAGAGGGGGCTCAAAGAGGAACTAACAGATTTCCAAATGTGGTTTCCTTCCCTCCCTAAACTTTTTATTATGAAGAATTTCAAACATATAGCAAAATTGAGAGTTGAAAGAATTTTACAGAGAACTTACCACCTAGACTCTACCATTAACATTATACTGTACTTGCTTTATGACATATCTGCCTAGCTGTCTATATCTCTGCCTATCCATTAACCCATTTTATTTTTTTGATCAGTGTCAAAGTAAATTCAAACATCTGTACACTTCCTCCTAAATACTTCAGCATGCATATCATTAACTAAGTTTAATACTTGATTCTTTTCTTTCTTTTGTTATAAAGTTTACACACAATGAAATGCCTAAGTATTAAGTGCATTTGCTGAGCTTTTATAAGAACACACGTTTCTGTATTCCAAACCCCTATAAACACATAGAATATTACTGTCACATCAGAAAACCTCTTCATACCCTCTTCCTGTCCCAACACTCCTGGAGGCTATCAGTGATATGATTTTTTCCATAATAGATTAGTTTGTCTCTTCTAGAACTTCATATAAATGAAATAAGATAGTAAGCCTTCTTTTTACTCAGCATAATCTTTTAAAGATTATTCGTGTTGCTCTATGCATCAGTAATGTTTTCCTTTTTGTTGTTGAGTACTGTTTCAGTGTATGAATATAAGAGTTTGTTTGTTTAGTCTCCTTAAATGGGATGTTTCCAGTTTGGAGCTTTATGAATAAAGCTATGAACATTCTTGTATGAGTCTTTTTTGTGAACATACATTGGTTTCATTTTTTGTTTTACTGCATACTGACCCTAACCACAGAATTGTCAAGGTCATAAGAAAGGCCTCTCAAGTTCATAAGAAAACTACTGTGTCCCAAAAGTTCTAACAACTACAGGAAAAATATGAAGGAATTAGAGTTCAATCAAAAGAGTGTTCGATCTCTAGGGAGAAGACCTCAGCTCTAATTAAGTTTATGTGAGCCTTCAATAAACCATTAAACTTGCCAGAGAGCCTCAGTGTCCTTATCTGTAAAATGAGATATTATTTTGAGCCACCTTATTATTAAAAGAATAATGAACCACCTTGTTATTAAAAGAAAAATGAGCCACTTTGTTACTAGAAGAATAAAATTAGATGTAAAAGCACTTTGCAAATTTCTTTTGTAAAAACAAAAGAAATATGTTACACTGTTTCTCACACTGGGATAATGTATACTCCCAGTGAAGTTAAATCATATATTGCAATGGGTAATATATTTTAAAAAGTAGGGAGGGAAGTAATTCACAGGTGATATGATCTTATATTTAAGAAACTGTAAAGAATCCACCAAAAAATTAGACATAATAAATGAATTCAGCAAAATCAAATGATATAAGATAAACATGCAATATCAGTTGTATTTCTATACACTAGCAATGAACAATCTGAAAAGGAAATTAAGGAAAGTCCATTTATAAAGCCATCAAGAAAAATAAAATACTTAGGAATAAATTTAACCAAGGAGGTGCATGACTTGTACCTCTGAAAACTACAAAACATTGCTAAAAGAAATTAAAGATGACCTAAATAAATGGAAAGACATAATATTAAGATGGCGATACTCTCCTAAGTGTTCTACAGATTCAACACAATCCCTACTGAAAACCTAACGGCCTTTTGTCAGAAATGCAAAAGCTGATCCAAATAGTCATATGGAATTTCAAGGTACCGCAAAGAGCTAAAACAATATTGCAAAAGAAGAACAAAATTGGAGGACTCACACTCCAACTTACTACAAAGCCACAGTAATCAAGACAGTGTGGTACTGACATAAGGACAGACATACATATCAATGCAGTAAAATGGATAGTCCAGAAATAAACCCAAATATGTATGGCTAATTGATTTTAGACAATGGTGCCAAGACTAGTCAATGGGGGAAAGAATAGCCTTTTCAATAAATGGTGCTGAGACAGCTGGATATCCACATGTGAAAGAGTAAAGTTGGACCCTTATCTCACACTGTATACAAAATTAACTCAAAATGGATCATAGCCTTAAGTGTAAGATACAAAACTATAAAACTGTTAAAAGAAAACATAGGGATAAATATTCCTGACGTTGGATTAGGCAAAATATTTTTAGATATGTACCAAAAGCACAAGTAACCAAAGAAAAAATAAATTTGACTTCATGAAGAACTTTTGTGCATCAAAGGACACCATCAAGGAAATGAAAAGACAACCCATGGAATGAAAGAGAATATTTGCAAACATATACCTGCTAAGGGTCTAGTACCAGATTATACAAAGAACTTTTACAACAAAACAACAGAAAGACAACCCATTCTTTTAAATGGGCAAAGGACTTGAATAGACATTTCTCCAAAGAACACGTATACATGGCCAACAAGCATATGAAAAGATGTTCGACGTCATTAGAGGAATGCAAATCAAAACCACAATGAGCTATTTCTTCATACCCACTAGGATGGCTGTAATAAAAAAAGATAGACAATAACAAGTGTTGGCAAGCATGTAGAGAAATGGAAACTCTCATATATTGCTGATGGGAAGGTAAAATGGTGCTGCCGCTTTGGAAAACAGTTTGGCAGTTCCTCGCAAAATTAAACATAGAGTTACCATACGACTCAGTAATTCCTCTCCTTGGTATACACCCAAAAGAACTGAAAACAGGTGTTCAAACAAATCTTTTACATGAATGTTCAGAGCAACACTACTTCCCATAGGAAGAAGATGGAAACAGCTCCAAAGTTCATCAACCAATGAATGAATAAACAAAATGTGGTATATCCATACAGTAGAATATTATTCAGCCATTAAAAGGAATGAAGTACTGATACATACTACAACACAAATGAACCTTGAAAACATGCTAAGTGAAAGAAATCAGACACAAAAGACCACACTGGAGGATTTCATTTATATTAAGTATACAGAATAAGCAAATCCATAGAAACAGAAAGCACATTAATGGTTGTCAGGGTGAGGAAATGGGGAAATGGAAAGCAAATGCTCAGTGGGTACAGGGTTTCCTTTTGGGGTGGTCAAAATGTTCTGGAGTTAGATGGTGGCGATGATTGCACAACATTGTGAATGTCAAGGATTGTCTGATTCTTCAACAGGGAACAGTGGTCAATATCCTCAGAGATGAATGGCTCAATGCAGTGAACTGATGGGTAAAGAGTTCCAGATTTCCCTTCCTTAAAAAAAAAAGCCCACTAAATAGGACCATTTGGTAGGCTGGTAGACTGGACAATATACTGACACCAAAAGCAAATTCAAAGCTTTTGAGTCAGAATTCCCATTTAAGATAAAGAAGAGGAAGATCTAAAAAGGAAGATGGCCTAAAAGATGAAAACCACTTTCTCTGAGCTATTCTACAGGACTGATTAGGAATTGCCATTTCTTTAAAAGTTCATTTAGGGTTGTCTAAGGACCTGAAGGGGATCTGTATGGGACGATGATAATAACAACAATGGCAACTAACATTGATTGAGCATCATCATAATGTACCAGGTACTATGCTAAGTATATACACACCACAACTTATTAGGTAAGTGTTATAAATATTGCCATTTTAAAAAGGAAAAAAAACAGAAGTTTCATCAAATTAACTTGCCTTAGCTTACTCAGCTAGTAAATGATAGGAGCCAGGATACAAATGCATACCTGAATTTCTCCCAAGCTTGAGTCCTTAATCTATATACTCTGTGGCCTCTTACAGAAAGCCCAGATAGGCAGAGTTCCCTCCTCTCATCCTACCTTTACCTCAAACCCTTGAGGGGAGTTATCTGTAGAGTTGGGTCTTATTCTCTTCCCTACAGAGAAAAGAGCTGGTATCAGGGGAAAAAATCAAGAAGTTTGGCAGTGGGGAAGGAAGGAAAGGAGAGATGAAAAGAGAACTAACTGACCACTTAGCAAATGTCAGGTACTTACGTATTTCCTTTTACCAATACATTAAAGCAAAAATATCTTTACTGGTTTTCTGATACCACATAATTATCATAAAAAGTTCAAATAAAAAAGAGAAAGTAAAAAAATTTCTCAATCTCATTTCCCAAAGGCAAACTCGAATTGGTGTGATGAACATAATACAACATAACATAATAAACACTTGTACTTTGACTTATGTAATCTTCATAAGCCTGAAGATAGGTAGTACTGTCTTCATTTTAGAGATCAGATAAGAAGCCTAGAGAGATTAAATACCTTATCCAAGATGACATAGCTCAAAAACAGGAAGTGTGGTGACTTCAAAGTTCAGGTCCTTTTCACTGCTGTGCCTCTGACAGCTGTATCTTCTGTGCCTGTTTCCTGCCTTACACCTCTCCAAGTCCCCAGACCTCCAATCGTGTTCCAATACTGCCTCCACTCTATTCCACTTCCTATAAAATACTCCCTTAATTTCTGATAATGAAACTTTCTGACAAGACAAAGCAAGGATGAAAAATCTTCAACATGTATAAGAAATAGGTATTTAGGGATGGAATTACAGGCTACAAGCAGGAGCAACCTGCAAACCTCACTGGGTCTTTATGGATTTTTTCAATTGAACAGCCCAATATGAGGAATAGGTATTTGAGTTTTCTCCATATAATCTCTCTCTCCCCCACTTTCCATCTATTTCCTCCCTCTTTCTCTTTTAAGTAGATGGTCCGGAAAAGCTCTGGGAGAATTGGCTCTTAAATGGATTGTATCTTAAAAAACACCCAATCAAACAAACAAAAAAACTAAAAAAAAAAAAACCCACTAATGTATGGAGAATGCAAGTCCCCTCTTGTAACATGCATTCCTATAGTGCAGACGTTAGAAAAGAAGATGGCTGGAGCCTGATAACTTAGTAAGAGTTTTTACTCCTGAAGGGAGAAGGGAAGATAAGAAGCCTTTACTTAAAACAGGGACTCTGCACACAAGAAGAATGGAACTAGAGTTGAAAAGAGCTATTTTGTGACATTCTTTAAAAAAAAAAAAAAGAAAACTCCAGTATATTCTTTAAGTCAAAGCGCTCTTCTCACTCCTACCCCCAAACTGAAGCCCAGTCAATGTTAAAGTTATGGTCATCTTTAGCAAAAAAGGTCTTATGGCTCCCAGTTGCTAGGTGAGCCTATCAGTTTGCTAAGAACTGCATTATAGTAAGAGAAGCACAGAAGTGGGAGACAAAACATCTGAATAGTTTTCATGCAAGCTTTGCCACCAACTCACTGTCCTAGGTAGGTCTCTTCAACCCTCCAGAGCCTCAGATTCTCCAGCTTGGATGTGGTAGTTCAACCAAATGACGTCTAACGCTACTTGTAATGAAAATACTCTATAATGCTCTTTACAGTTGGTGTTGGTTTCTTAGATTTTAAAAAACCAGCCTTTCCCAAACTGTTTTCTATGAAATTTACTGGGTGTTCAGTGGCAGGACTTCTGTAGTCAAATGATTTTAGGAAATGTTGGGTTAACATCCATCCTGCACTGAAAAGTCAGAGAGGATGAATACGTCATATTGTTCCTCCTTACATGGTATTCTTTGAAATACAGTATTGTATTCCAGAAGCCTCCACATGAGTCATCTCAAATAGCAATGACCTCTCTAGATGACCATTAGCAACTGAGCTAAGCAGAAAATTACATTACCCAGTCTGATTACAGTGACATCATTACACAGACAAGCTCTCTGACAGGATAAGTATCCACTAATCTATTTTTTGAACAGATTATCAATAAGGGCCGAGCAAATGTCATTAAATACCCATCACTCAAAACTACAGGTTAAAAAGCTACTCAAGCAGGAAGGAAAACATTAACATTAGATAGTCCCAGGGTAACAGACTTTCAATTCCAAAGATAAACTTGTCTTGGAACCTACTGTTGGCATCCATCTGAAGAAGAAATGGTTAATCCCTCTGATACCTAACTTCAAATGTTTCTTTCTTTACTTGGAATATTTCTGCTGGGTATCTGGAAACAAAATGTATAAAGCACAGGGCTTCCCTGGTGGCACAGTGGTTAAGGATCTGACTGCCAGTGCAGCAGACATGGGTTCGAGCCCTGGTCCAGGAAGATCCCACATGCCGCGGAGCAACTAAGCCGGGTGCCACAACTACTGAGCCTGCGCTCTAGAGCCCGCGAGCCACAACTACTGAACCCTGCGTGCTTAGAGCCCGTGCTCCGCAACAAGAGAAGCCACCACAATGAGAAGCCTGCGCACTGCAATTAAGAGTAGCCCCCGCTCGCCAAAACTAGAGAAAGCCTGCCTGCAGCAACGAAGACCCAAGGCAGCCAAAATAAATTAATTAATTAAAAAAAAAAGGATAAGGCACAGAGTTATGTGAAATAGTATGTTTGAAAAATATAGAAGATATTTATGTGAAAAAGCAGTTTGCAAAAGCAGTTTGCAAAATTCTGCTTTTAAAGCAGCAATTAAAAAATAACTAGGGGGGCTTCCCTGATGGCGCAGTGGTTGAGAGTCCGCCTGCCAATGCAGGGGACATGGGTTCGTGCCCCGGTCCGGGAAGATCCCACATGCCGCGGAAAGGCTGCGCCCGTGAGCCATGGCCGCTGAGCCTGCGCGTCCGGAGCCTGTGCTCCGCAACAGGAGAGGCCACAACAGTGAGAGGCCCGTGTACCGCAAAAAAACCCCAAAAAACTAGGAGACTCTATCTGTACTCTATCATTTTATTAAAACTACAAACTGAACTACACATGATTTTAGAAAAATATACCATGCTACATAATAATCAGAATAGTGTTCATAGCCCTGAATTATACAGTTATATATTCTTTCATTAATTCATCTAAATATTTGCTAAAACTATAGTATAAATCATATGCTATGTCAGACACTAGGGATTTAACCATGAATAAGATTATAAATCTCATACATAACCTCTAACATGAATTTTTAGTCACTGATGATGTAAATATCAGTATTTACTAATTGTTGTTATGTACAAGGACTCCTAAGAGTCCTCAAGACTCTTAGGACCTACTAAATGAGATAAACCATACATACAAATGCGGTAGGCATAATTGTAAGATGGCCCCATTCCCGCCATAATCCCCAGGATTGTTGAATATGACGGATTTTATTCCCATGAACAGCTGACTTTAACAGAGGGAGTTTATTTAGGTGGGACTAACCTAATCACACGAGCCCTTTAAAAGCACAGTTTTCTCTAGCTGGTGGGAGTAGAAGAAGTCAGAGGTTTGAAGCACAATTAAGATTTGATGTGCCACTGCTGGGTAGAAGACTGAGAAGGCCACATGTTAAGGAATTCAACTGGACACTAGGACCTGAGAGTGGCCCCTGGCTAACAGCTAGCAAGGAAACAGGGATCTCTCAGTCCTATAGCTGCAAGGAAATGAATTCTGCCAACAAGAGTGAGACTGGAAGCAGATTTCTCTAGACGAGAACTCAGCCCAGCCGACATCTTGATTTTGACTTTATAATAGTCCATGCAGAGAATCTAGCTACCCTGTCAGACTACGGACCTACAGAACTGTGACCTAATAAATGGATGTTGTTACGCAGCAACAGAAAACTAACACAACAAACTATTACCATAGGAATTGTATGAGTTCAGCATGTCTGCTAAGGTGGCAAGGTAGGTCTGAAATAATACATAGCTTCCCTTCAAGCCAGGCTAGAAAAGTTTCCCTGTACTATAACAGAGTCCATGTGTTCTCCAAAAATCTTGAGAGAAAAATTTCAAGTGTCGCTATATGAATTCTACAGCTAAAGGACTCTGAGAATATCATGGATTGTTTCATTCGAAGCTTCTGATGCTTTCCTTCTTCATGGAGCACCAGATTTGCCTTAGACAAGGCTCTTTTCTGATAAGTCAGGTTTTCTTACCTCTCCTGGGCTACCTAGGACCAAACCCCCTGGAAAGCGTGGATCTTCTTTCTCCCTCTTTCCCTTCTATTTACTCATTCAAACTCTTGTTAGATGACCACTTCATGCCAAACATTGTGCATAGATAAAAGACTGCAGTGACTCAGAGGAGGCGGGGGTTACTTCTGGCTATAACGGGGTGGGGTATATTGGAAAGGCCAAAAATTACTTTACCAGGCTTTTGCATACGCAAAGAAGTTGAAATTTAGGAGTCAAGAATGCTCAAAGAAGGGCTCTGCCCCAGAATTCCAAAATCTCTATTCCTCTCATTCTAGTGACTGGATGCAAAGCCCTTGCCTAACACTGCAGCTGCTGCATGAGTTGGCATTCTCCTAATTTAAACCTGATGAACAGATGAAATCAGATTGCTCATACAATTCAATTTTGTTGTCAAAGACACAAGCAGTTCCCTCTCAATTCATGGCAGGGCTTGAAAATTTAAAATATAGATGAATTTCACAGAGATGATCAAGGCTTCAGAAACAGTGATTACATGTATTGTGCTCACTTAGTGCTAGCAATGCTCAAAATAAATCAAAGATTTAGAAGGAAAATCTTTTGAAGCCAATCTTATCTATAATACACTTATCTGTACCACCAATCTCTTCCTTCTTAGTTATTTTAAGTTTTGTTTTGTTTTGAAAAGTGTTTCATATGTGCTTAAGAAGGATGTATAGTTGACCCTGGAACCATGTGGGGGGTTACGGGCACCAATCCGTCCACTCCCCAGCTCAGTGGAAACTGCGAATAACACGGTCAGCCCTCCTAACCGAATCTGAGGTTCCACACCTGAGGATTCAACAATCCACGGTAGTACTTGTGTAGTACTGTAGTAAGTATTTATCGAAAAAAATCTGTGTGTATGTGGACCTGCACAGTTCAAACCCGTGTTGTTCAAGGGTCAACTATATATTCTCTAATTGTTGGGTGTAGGATCTTTACACGTGCCTATTAGATCATGCAAATATGTTGTTCAAGTGTTCTATATCTTTACTGCTTTTTTGATGCTTGACCTTCAAATAATTAAGGAAGATGTATTAAAACCTCCTAACAAATATACTGCATTATACATTTCTCCCTGTGATCCTATCAATTTTGCTTTATTTATTTTGAGGTCATTTTAGTATTATTAAATCTTCTTAGTTGAACCTTTTTGCCTTAAAATGTTTTGTCTGATATTAATATGGATACACTAACATTCTTTTTTTTACTTTCTAAACAGTTTTATCGAGGTACTATTGCTCCCCTAGCATACTTTTGTTTTCGGTTTTGATAGTAGCCCTCTAATGGATGTGAGGTGATACCTCATTGCAGTTTTTAAAAAAAAATTTTTTTAATTTTTATTTCCCCTAGCATTCTTTAGTGTTTGACTGGTATATCTTTTTGATATTTTTATTTTCATGACCTTATGTTTTGGGTGTTTCTTGTAAAAAGGATATAGTTGAATTATTTTAAAATCCTACTTGATAAACTCTCTCTTTTCACTGGTTAATTTTGGCCACTGACATTTATTGGAATTACTGTTATGTTTCAACTCAACTGTGTTTTTTATTTGCCTTGTACATCTTTTTTTCTCTTTTCCTGCCTCCTTCTTTCTTAATTTGTTAATTTTCTGAGTCAAGTTTTCTGAGTCCTGTGCTGATTTGGAAGTTATATACATGCTAATTATTTTTTTAGTGATTATTCTTGAAATTATATTGTTGACTTTAAGTACATTTGAAGTTAATTGATATCATAATCTCCATCCCAACCATTCATGGATGTTGGAAGAGTGTTTCTCAATCTTTAGTGTATATATGAATCATTTGGGGAGTGTTAAAATGCAGATTCCAATTAAGTGTGAGGTAAGCCTTGCATTCTGCATTTCTAAGCTCCCAAGTGATGCAATACCACAGAGAAACACAACCTTAGAATACTTCAACTATTCCCCTTTAGTTTGACATGCTATTGTTGTCTGGGATTTTGTCTTTTTTAAAAAAATATTTATTTATTTATTTGTTTGTGCTGGGTCTTGGTTGCGGCAAGTAGGCTCCTTAGTTGCAGCTTGCTGGCTCCTTAGTTGTGGCATGTGAACTCTTAGTTGTGGCACGCATGTGGGATCTAGTTCCCTGACCAAGGATCGAACCCAGGCCCCGTGCATTGGGAGCGTGGAGTCTTAACCACTGTGCCACCAGGGAAGTCCCTTTAATTGTCTTTTTTAAATTCCATAATTATACGTTATTTTTTTACAATGTTCATTTAGACTTACAGAGAAAAGTTTATTCATTTCTTTGCTCACCTCTCTTTTTTACATCTCAGACTTTCCTTCTGGGATTTTTGCTTTCTTTATTCCTGAAGTTCCTTAAACACAGCTCTGCTAGATGGTTCATTCTCATTCTTGAAAGACGGACTACCTGAGTTTGAATCCCTGTTCTGTTAGTTACTAATTGTAGACTTAAGGAAATTCACCTCACTTCTCTGGTTCTCAGTTTCCTCATCTGTAAAATGAGGATAATAATAGCATTTACTTCAGAGAGATGTCGTGAGGATTCAATGAATTAATATAAAGCTCTTATAACTGCATTTCACACATTGTAAATTCTAAGTAAGTATTAGTCACTATTGGTACATAATTCTAAATTGTCAGTTATATTCTCTCATCACTTTGGAAATACCATTTCAGTTCTTCTGGCTCTTATTATCACTTTTGAGAAGTCTATTATCTGTATCAAGTAGGATAGGCTAGGTTTTGCTTCAGTAATAAACAATCCCCCAAGCTCTGTGGCTTAACACAACAAAAGTTTATTTCATGCTCACACTACGTTTTCTACACAAGTTACAGAAGGTCCTGTCCCTCACAGTCACCCAGGGACTCAGACTTTCAAAGGTTCTGTCTTGGCACATGCTTCCATAATAGCTTAGACAAGAAAAATGGAAGTGCTGACTCACATACAGGTCCTTCAGGGAGTGACATCATTTTTATTCATATTTCATTTATCAAAGAAAGTCACATGCTACACTTAACTTCAAGGAATAGAGAATTGCAATCCTACTACATGGCCCAAAGAAAGAAATGAAGTATTTGTAAAGACGTTGCTGCCTACAAGTCTAACTGTAGTTCTTTTATCACTTAAATTCTGGTTGTTTCAAAGATATTCTCTTTTTCTTTAGTATTCTAGTTTCACTAAAATGTGTATAGGTGTAAGATTTTGGGTTTTTTTTTTTAAAGTATTTTAAAAAAATCCTGTTTTGTGATTCCTCTACAGATTTTTTTATCAGCTCAAATTCTTACTATTATCTTTTCGGATAATGCCTCTCTTTTATCTCTTCATCTCTGGGACATCAATTTAGATGTATTTTAGATCTTTAATTCTATTCTCCATATCACATAGCTTCTCTTTCATATTTTCCATCTCCTTGTCTGTGTCCTTCATTTTAGGCAATTTCTTTAGATCAACATTCTAAATCATTAATTTTCTTCACAGCTGTATTTAATCTGCTGTTCAATCCAATTCATTTTTTTTTCCACTGATGGTTTGTCTTTTCTGTTTAACTCTTGTACTGCATTATTTAACTTTTCAAATCACTATTGCATGTCTCAGTTGAGTTCAGCATGTGTTTACTAAGAGTCTACTATGGGCCAGACTGACATCTGCTCTCTCCCTACCACTCTTGTGAAGTATCTAAAACACAAACACAGAACCTTGAAGCCTTATTATTATTTTGTTGTACCATCTTAAATATATATATATATATATATATATATATATATATATATATATATATATATATATATATATACACTTTTTTTTGTGCGGTACACGGGCCTCTCACTGTTGTGGCCTCTCCTGTTGCGGAGCACAGGCTCCGGATGCAGAGGCTCAGCGGCCATGGCTCACAGGTCCAGCCGCTCCGTGGCATGTGGGATCTTCCCGGACTGGGGCACGAACCCATGTCCCCTGCATCGGCAGGTGGACTCTCAACCACTGCGCCACCAGGGAAGCCCTTCACCTTTCTTTATTCCTGTTTCATCAGAGTCTCCATCTCCTGGCGCACAATTTCTTTCCTCCTGGATCTAGAGTCACTGTGCACTTTTATGACACATTTCCAAGTCATCCTCTGATGTATTCTTACACCTATGGGCATTTTCTCTTCCTAAATACCCTCTTCCTGTTACGGCAAACTCAGATTCATTCTTTATGATCTAGTTCAAATATCAACTCCTCTGTTAGGTCCTCCTCACTCCATTTAGCCATGAACCAAATCATTCATTCCTGTCTCTTCTCCTATAGCCCTCTTTACATGCATCTATTATAGCTAATGTTTAATGTATCCTATCTCCTTTACTAGACTGAAAATCTTTTAGAACAGATACACTACCTTATTCATTTCTGTACACTTAAAATCTAATACAGAGAAGGTATTGAGAAAATATTTTTTGAACTGATTCTCAGTAAATAAGTTATCACTCCACTGGTAGTAAGAACCAACTTCATCAAAGGCGCTGAGCCCTCAGACCTAGGCAGAAGCTGATGATCACAAATGAATTTTATAATACAAATCTAATAGCAGAAGTCTTATAATTAACAGAGTAAACAGAAAAGCCATGTACTTTCTTTTTATTTAACTTTGAGAAAATGTCACTTGGAATCAGATTAGTGAGAATGTCCTTCTGGTGCTCTGGACTGGTTCTCTGGACACCTGGGTTCTCTTCCAAGCCACCCCCTGACCTGCTGTAGGATTCTGAAGGAGCCCAAAAGAATCTGCCCTTTAGGGCTTCCCTGGTGGCGCAGTGGTTGAGAGTCCGCCTGCCAATGCAGGGGACGCGGGTTCGAGCCCTGGTCTGGGAAGATCCCACATGCCGCGGAGCAACTGGGCCCGCGAGCCACAATTACTGAGCCTGCGCGTCTGGAGCCTGTGCTCCGCAACAAGAGAAGCCGCGATAGTGAGAGGCCCGCGCACCGTGATGAAGAGCAGCCCCCGCTTGCCAAAACTAGAGAAAGCCCTTACACAGAAACGAAGACCCAACACAGCCATAAATAAATTAATTAAAAAAAAAAATCTGCCCTTTAATGTGAAAGTGATTAATTTCATCTTTAACTCATACATGCTCAATCATATTTATATTTTTGAGGGTTCTCTTTCCCTGCTGTATGGAGAAAGCATCACAAGAAGACAAGTAGGAAGTAGGAAGAGTAGATAGGAGGCTACTTCAAAAGTCTAGTTGAAAACTGATAGTGACCTGGACCAAAGTGAAATGAGGTGATGTGAGAAATTCTGGAGACAGAACATATTTGATCTGGTGTTAGATTAGATGTCAAGAATGAGGGAGAAAGAGTCAAAGCTCATCCCAAAGTTTTAGCTTGAATGATTAGATGGTGGTATTATTTATTAAGATGGGAAAAAAAGTGTTGAGGAAGAGACAGGTTTCAAGGTGAAAATATTTAAGGGCTCTGTTTTGGACATGAATATAAGACATGTAAGTGGAGATGTCATGCAGATAATTGAAACTCAAAGGACAGGTCTTATCAGAGATAAAAATTTGGAAGTTATAAGATCAAGATAGTATAAAATCTACAGCATTGGTTGAGATAACCTAAGAAAAGAATTTACAGAGCCTGAGGAATGCCAACATTTAGGGATCAGGTAGAGTGGGAATAACTAGGAAAGGTACTCCAAAAGAACAGCCACTGGGGTAGGGGAAAGAAAGAGGGAATGGCCAGCTGTGCTGAATGCTGCTGACACGTCAAGTTCAATGTGGAGAGCGAAATGCCCACTAAATTTGTCCAGTTAGGAGTGCTGGTCCTTGTAAAAGAGTCATTTTAGTGCAGTTGAAGGGGGTGGTGCAGAAGCAAGACTGTACTGAGCTGAAGAGTAAATGGAAGGTGAGAAAGAGAAGACATCATGTACAAATTGCTTGAAATGTTTTTTTCCCCTTGGCTTCAGTGACACTGTACTTTCCTGATTCTCCAACCTATCTGGCTGCCTTCTTTTCAGTCATCTTTGCTGGGTTATACTCTACTTACCTTTAAATGTTGAAGTTGTTCAGAATTTAGGTCATCTAATTCTGTTCTCTCTCTTCCACCTAAGGGCTTCAGTTATCACATGTATGCTAGTAACTCCCAGATTCTATACTGTATCTTTGTCTCAGATCTCTCCTCTGAGCTCTAGAATTGCATATTCAATTGCCTATTCAAGATCTCATCATTAAACTCAATATTCCCCTTCCACAATTGTTTTTCTTCCAGTGTGCCAGATTCTCTGTAAATTATATCATTATCTTCTCAGTAGTTCAAGATAGATACCTGGGAGTCATGCTTCGTTTTTTTCTCTCCCTATGTACCACAACTAATCCAGTAGGAAGTCCTGTTCATTCTACCTTCAAATATGTCTCCTTTATAGACTGTATACAGGCCATACATCCAAAGGCTCTTTATCTACATTACCTTTCTCCTTAAAGTTCACAAATATCCAGTAGGGTAGGTATCATCCTCATCTTGAAACTGAAGCTCAGAAAGGTTAAGTAACTTACTATGACAACACAAAAAGTGAATGGCAGAGAATAGTGATTTAATACTAAATACTCTGACTCCACACTACCTCTGACTCCTACTACTCAACCTCTCTGAGGCCAAGTCTCTTCAGGAGTAAAATGGACCTAATATTTCCAATCTTTAGGCTAATATAAAAATTTTTAAATAAACTATAAGGTACATATACCTAGTACTGGGCATCAATTCAATAAATGTTAAGTTCCTTTACAGTCTTTTACTCCTTCCTCTATACTTTTTTCCCCCCTGGGGCCAATTCAGCAATGTTAGGATTACAGAGATGAATAAAGATTGCTCCTGATTTCAAGAAGCAAATAATTTAAGGAGACAAAATGAACACGAATAGAACAATGAGATAATAATATAAGACAGTAGATAACAAATCATTACATGGCATTGCAGAGGCTTCCTATAAAATTTCAGAGAAAGGAGAAAGGGCAGTTGGGGGAAGGGAACGGGAGTGGGCTTTTGGAAAGGTCTATTAGAACAGTTAGGATATATAGTAAGGATATCAGCAAAGAGGGGCAGGACACTCAGAAAAAAAAGATACTTATGTGGAAGTGAGAACAATATGCTCAGGGTCAATGATGAGAGCAAATGGATTTCAGCTAAAGGTACTTATTGTTCCCCACATCGAAGTATTTTTACTACTAAGTTTCTTTGAAATGATTTAAGTTCCCAATGGAACAAAGGAAAATTTGAGCCTATTATTAAGACCAAATGTCCTGGCAGGCAGAGCCATCATTAAACTATCTACCCGCCTTCCTAGGGAATAGGAACAAGCCCTAGACTCTAACCCACATGAGATAAAAATAACTCACATGCTGGGGTATGCTTTGAGAATAAAACCACACTGTCAAAATGGGTCTAATGAAGTCAATCACCTTTTCATAGCTTTCATCTCTCAATTGACACCAACAAACATCACCATTCCTATGTCCAAAGTATCCTTGGATAAAACCCCACAAAGACCACCAATACTAATATACCCACTACATCTGGGGCTTGGATTAAGAAGTTTTAATTCTCCAGAGCCTGTTTAATAAACCAATTTGGCTTCTATGACAATGAAATGTGATACATAACTTGTTCCACCATTCAGCAGAGCTTCTGGACAGTGGCATCATAGAATATTAGAGCTGGAAAGAAACTTAAAGATTACTTTGGTCTTACTTTACTAATGAAGATGCAGAGGCCCAAAGGGGATACGTGAGAAATTCGAGGTCAAAGGGACCCTGCAGAAGAGAAGGTCATCAGGATGGCCAACAGACCTTGGAGAAGGAGAGTCACATAAGACCCCTGGTGAGAATACTAATGAAAATGGGGGAAAAGTAAAAATATTATAGAGCTACTCGCAGAGCTCCAGTGGTTCTTTGGTACTGATGAAGAAACGTATAAGATTATTCTGAAGTCACCTCAGATTCTGGCCCAACAATCCCTTTCCCTAACTCCCCATAAGCTGCTGCCTTGTATTTGACGGTCAAGCCCTCTATTCCAGTAATCAGCAAGCAGAGATGAGTCATGGGCAAAATATAGAGGCTAGACCACTGTTAAGTTCCCACTAAATCTTGATGTTTCATTATTTTGACAGAAGTAAATACATAGCATAAATAATACCCATAATCCAATTTAAGTTTTTAAAAAATCCTCCCAAATTAAGTACAAAATAAGAGCCCTGTGACAAATCAAAAGGCATGGCTTCAAGTCCTAGTTCTTCTGCTTACACAGGAAGTGATCTCAGATAAGTCACCTTCCCTGTGTAGGGTCTCACTTATAAAATAAGGATGAGATCACTTGAGCTGTGAGGATCACAAAACAGACCTTGAATATGAAAGCTCTTTGAAAGGAATAAAGTGTTTCCTCAATAAGAAGAAAGAAGCAAGGAAAAAAACATTTAAGTATTTAAATGCCAAGCGCTAAGTGCTAAGTGCTATGCTGGGTACTTATACATATCTTACTTAATTTTCACAACAATCCTAAAGGGGGGTAGGGATCATCTCTGAATAAAGCCATGGAAGTTCACAGAAGTTAGATATCTTGCCAAGACCTCATAACACATAAACAGAATTCAAGTTTTTTTGCTTTTGGTTTTTGCATATAGATTTTTTTTTTAAATCCAAAACCCAGTCCTTGTCCTGTTACATCATGCTGCCTCTCAAA
The DNA here is from genome assembly GCF_951394435.1 of Stenella coeruleoalba. Taxonomy (NCBI): domain Eukaryota; kingdom Metazoa; phylum Chordata; class Mammalia; order Artiodactyla; family Delphinidae; genus Stenella; species Stenella coeruleoalba. The sequence continues at coordinate 99,769,039 of NC_137156.1, read as the reverse complement.
AATACTATAACAATCATACTTCCTCTCCATACCCACCCAGTTGAAATAATCAAACTTGACCATACATATCACAGTAAACAGTGTGGGAAACATTAACGTTAAAAGTTATCACTCAGCCTAAACTGTCAAAATATTTCTGAAGGAAGATTAGGGCAAAGTTGTCATCTCCTTCCCCTAGTCCCATGCTCCTTAAATTGGAATAATGTGTCCAAAGTACATATCTCCACAGAATGTGCACAGAGATTCTTCCTGCAGTACCAATTTTACGCAATGATTTTTGGGCAGAAAGGTGGTTATTTTTTAAAATCCTACTTTTTTTGAGTATATACTGGTAATAAATTCAATATAAAAATGTAAACTTAAATGAAAGTCCTCGTCAATGTCTCCTCTGAAGATAAACTACTAAAGACAGTTTAATGTTTATCGTTATTCCAAACTTAACCTATCTACCAAGATTATGAGGGGAAGAGACAGAGGAAATAAGTTTTTAATTTTCTTTTCCCTAAAAATAATTTAAAACACATGTTGATATTTAAAAAAAAAAGAAATATATTATGGAATAGATTTTTAAAAATTTACTTGACCTTGTCTTAATATAACATTTAAAATATATATCTATCACTCAACCTGAAGTAAACTGTTTAGTGCTATACTGTTCCCCTCTCCCACAAAACCTTGAGGTTCATCTTCCTCTGTCATTTGGGATATCCGTGGAGGAAAAGTTAGAAAAGCACTACCTGGCCAGTCGGTCAGGGGTGCAATCAGATACAGCTCCTTGAGTTCAACTAGGCCAAAGTACAATTGTAAGTAAAGCTCCATTTTCACGCTCTTGGCCAGGAACATCCTGCTATCCCTGCTGTCATCCCACAAAACCTTCTGTCCAGGGGCTTCCAGCTCTAGTCCCTTATTTCTGAGTTGCTAAGTCACAGTTAACTTGAAAGATAGCCCAACTATCTTATTTTACAGCTGAAGATCCTGAGGCACAGAGAAGTAAACTCAGTAGCTCAAGGACTTATTGATAAGTATGTGGCAGAGCCAGGACTTAAACTTAAGTCCTCAGACCCTCAATTCAATATTCGTTCTGCCCCATTGTGTCATCTTCCTTTTTGAGTCCTCTAACTCATGTGAACTCACTGTTTGTATTTAACGCTTCCATGGGACCTTAGGTATGTCCTGTTTCAGTTACGTGGTCATAAAGTCTACCCCAAACCTGGCAAGTGCTGCCTAGCTATTCAGAGACAAGCTAGAGTTTCCTCATGGTCCTTTATAAATAACAACACATTTGCAGTAAAATGGCTTAAGCTTTCTGAAGGCCACAGCCAGAGACTTCCTTTCTTCATCAGTTCTGGGTAAAGATCTCTTAAGGAGCTATTGATTTTATAACCCATAATGACCAAGGGGCCCGTCAAAAGGACAAAAGAAAGTTCGGGATTACATTCGCTAGTGTCAAAGATATGTGTCCCCTGGAGGCCAAGTCTAGGCAGAAGTTTTCTTTAAATGCAGTTAGCCTATTTCCTGGTAATCACAGCCTATAGTGCTTTCAGGCTACCTAGTGCTTATTAAATTCTCTAATCTAACTACCTCACATTATAGATAAGAAAACCAAGCACCAGAAGTGACTGCCCAGAATTACTTGTCAGGAGAACTTGTCAGGAACCAAGGCAAGATCCAGGACTCTCGAATCCAGCCCAGGATTTCCTCCTGTCCCCCACTCATCTTCAGGTAACAAGAAACTGCTAGGACACCTGGTCTACCTTTCTACACCCTCTAGCACTCTCCAACTATTTCCCCCTAATTCCCCTGGACACCTCATGCCCTTAGGCTTCCTATAGGCTGCAGTTGTGTTGTAACACAATTCACCCAGGATTGCTCTAAAATCTGTGATCCCTTCTAGATTCTCATCGGATTCACTGTCCAGGAGGAAAGAATCTGATTAATTTGCATATGGATTTAATGGATTACACTTCCCAGAGGCATCTGCAGAGTACAAGAGAACAGCAATTAACAAAAAGAGAATAAAACTCTTTAAAATTTTGAAAGGCCCTTCACAAAATAATGGAGTAGTCTGAATGACATCAAGAGACATAATTAAGAAAATTAGAAATGAGAAGATATTATAGGGAAGCAGCATTCACCTTAACATTATAAATAACAGTCAAAGTGACCCAGTGGGGAATTCAGTGGCGGTCCAGTGGTTAGGTCTCTGCGCTTTCACTACCAAGGCCCCAGGTTCAGTCCCTGGTGGGGGAACTAAGATCCCACAAGCCTCGCAGCACGATCAGAAAAACAAAACAAAAACAAATAAACAAGACCCCCAAACAAACAAACAAAAAGCCAAGGTGACCCAACGGATTATCTCAAGGGGCAGAAATAAACTCCTGATCAAGGGATAGTTTTAATTAAAACCTGATGATTACCTAATAGGGATGCCATAAATGGGATTTCTGAATTACATCAGCGAGGAGAGACATCTCTGGACAAAGGACGATCCCAGTGTTCTCCTCTGCCCCGCTCCAACCCATGGAAAACATTACACAGCCTCTACGGATTTCTTGCTCCCTAGCTTTGGTCATTTTCTACTTGGTTGAATATTGACAACACATGGGGGTAAAATTCAGATGTTGCGGTAATTCTGTTAAGCAGATGGAGGGGTTAGGTTTTCCTCACCCCCAATGGGCTCCTGTTTCCACACAGATTAAAACTAGCAGATGGCTGGGCTCTGCGCCATCCTAACCAGAGACCACTGGTGGAACAGATGATGAAGAAACATCTTCACTGGGAGCAGCAGCCCACCTATAAGCTCTTTATGCTCAGGGAGAGTCACGACAGTTCACAGAAACAGAAGTTATAGGGACATAAGGAGTTCCAGAAAAATACAGCACTTCTAGTATTTTCTGAGTGTTTTCCTAAACCTGAACTTTCCAAATCTAAGGGGGAATTGTTGGGGGAAAAAATAAACATTTCTATTGTCCTTAGCTCTCCCCTTGAATTTTCCCATTCCTCAATGACCCAGTTCCACCAACCTGGGGTAAGATGCTAAACTCAAACTTCAGTCTGCAAGATTTGTTAGCACCAATGGCACAGGTGGTGAGACTCTTAGTCACAAGGATTCTAGGTGAAAAATGGAGATGTGTCCAAAAGACATTAATTAAGAACAGGAATGGTTAGACATTATACGTAAGTAGATATTTACTTCAGTATCATCAAGAACTGTGTAACCATCAAAGTAATCCAACAGACTCCCTCAAGGTGGCAGAGATATGAGAGCTAGGCAGAACCTTCGAGATCAAAAACTTCAAGTCCTTTCTAGACAGGTAAGAAAAATTAGGGAGACAAGTCAAGTGTAAGTCAAGCACTAAGTCAGTCAAAATTCAGGTCTTCTGATTTCTAATCCAGTGCCATTCTCCAGTGTAATAAGGGACTAACACATGGAACAAAGAACCTACAAAATAACATATATTATGGGACTATAAAAGTCCCAGAATTGTAGAGCAGCAATGCATATATCTCCTACAAAATGTCTCATGCAGGTTTCTATCCAATTTATTTGTAAATGCCTTTCATTAACAAGTTAATATTTATCTCCTAAGTTAGCCTATTTCACCTTCTGACAGCACTTTTTAGAAGTCTTCCTAATACCATACAGGAAAGAGTTAACATAGCAGGTCAGGTCTGAGGCTGCTATACTGAGAAATGCCTGCTTGCAAGGTTGGCCCTTGGCTGGCATCTAGGAACCTGGATTGCAGGAGGATATCGACATTCTCAGAATTCATAAGAATGGATCACTGTGCCTAAACTGTTAGCATAAACAATGTGGTTTACGCTGAACACCTACTTTCCTTCTAGGGGCCTAGGATTATGTATGTGCTAAGCAGAGGGTGCCCATGTGACCAGGCCCAGTAAAACCTTTGGGCACTGAGTCTCTAACGAGCTCTCTTGGAAGACAACATTTCACACTTGGTACAACGTGTGCTGTAGGAATTAAGTATATCCTGGGTGACTCCACCAAGGAAGCTCGCACATACTTTCCTCCAGTCTTCATCTGTGCACCTTCTCCCTTAGCTGATAACTGCTTTGTATCCTTTTGCTATAATAAGTCTTTGCTGTGAGTATGACTATATGCTGAGGCCTGGGAATCTTCCCTCCTAGCAAATCACCAAACCTGGGGGTGCTCTTGGGGACCCCTGACACATAGATGGAGCGTAATTCTCCCTTCCTTAGTTTCTGCCCATTGGTTCTTCAGTTCTACACCTTAGAACAAATGCTAAAATTAATGACAAACCAGGAAGCATATAAAGAAAGAACAGCATGAGCTATAGGAAAGCTCGCTAGAGGAAATAATACTTGTGTTGGGCCCTGAAGAAAGAGTGGCATACAGATAGGTGGAAAATAAATTACAAATCAATCCATTTAGACAGTCGGGCAAGCACTCTGACACAGTATAAGGCTGGGGATTGGTGGGGGAGGGGCATATTTGGTGGCAGAAGGATGGGTGAGATGGCTACTGAAAAAGTACATCTCAGATTCTCACCCTCTAATTTTTGAGCACAGTTAGAAATCATCAATTCAATTGCAGAACATTTCCTAACCCAGAAATGTACAGAACATATTCTTTGGGTCTATCACGAAGGACGGATCACTACTAAATTTTCTTCTCAAGTATTCTTTCAGTACATTTGCGATCTGCATCGGTAACAAAAAAGGTAAATTAAGGGAAGAAGCTAAAAGCTCAAATGTCTAAAATGAACAATTTGATAATGTGCACTAAAGGAATGCTAAAAAAGCAAATCATCTTTCAGCTACATTTTTATTGTAGAAATGCAAAATATCTGGAACAATAGCTCATTCCTTCAGAAACCAACAGAAGGTTATATTACATATTCCATTTTCCTTTCAAGTAGTTCTTTTTGTGATTTGATATTATGGACATACTTATGGCATTGCATTAGAAAAGACAATTGTGTGTGCTTAAATAAAAGCCAGCTTTTCACTTGTTAATCCAATGAGCATTCATCAAGCATTTACATGCCAAGTACTACCAGGCTAACAGTACAGATTAACCTTTGACTAAACTTTGTTGTTTGTTGTCTAAAAATGCTCTAAAATCCAGATATGATAAATCCTCTCATCAGTGAAAATACACTAACAGGTGATGCTATTTACTTTCTTCATACTATTTACAATTTAATTCTTTCCTCTAAACTATCGGTCTTCAAATTCTTATGGATGAACAATTTTCTTCCACCACAATTAGGACAGCAAAAACCCTAAAACACCTTATTCCAATTTTGTTTGAAATCTGTAGCCAGGTTTGGAGGTTATTCTTACATGAATTCATCTCTCCCTGGGCTATAAGGATGATGCCAGTTTGTTTCCAGAGCAGTGTAAAGGGAGGTTCGAGGACTTTGTAATGACACAGACATAGGTTCAAAATACAGCTCTACTACTAAGGAACCATGTGATACTAGACAAGTTACTAAACCTTTCTTAGCCTTGTCAGGAAATAATACTTACCCAATAGGATTGTTGTGAGGATTAATCAATACAGGTAAAACACTTGGCATAGCGTCTGGCACCTAGTAATCACTATTAGCAATATTCCCTTGAAATTATTTTTTCTTCAGTCTCACTCCTCATGGTGATCACGTTATCATACTAAAAAATTGGTACACGTGGTCTGATTAAAAAAAAAAATTACCTCTAGGTTCAAAAAGCAACCTGAGAAATGTATTTTACATGCCCAAACACTGGATTTTGCCTAACATTTTCATGGCTCATGGGATAAGGAGACTATTTGAAATCAGTACTGAGAAAATTAAAGAGCTATGGTAACACAGGCACTTATCAACTCAGACTGGGATTACTTCATTTGCCTCCTTACGAGCCTGCTTTTTCTCACCCTGGAAGGCAGCACAGCATAATGAGAAAAGCACGAACTTCGGAATGTCAGGCACGTATTCTAGTCCTGGCTCCACCTAGTTATGTGACTTGAGCTTGTTACTACTTTAGTGGCTTTCTATAGCTGAGAAGGTGAGGGGTGACAGGATGGCTGCTAATGGGTACAGTTTCTTTTAGGGGTAATAAAAATATTCTAAAATTGATTATGGTGATGGCTGCACAACTCTGTGGACATACCAGAAACCACTGAAATGTACAGTTTAAATAGGGAGGTTTTTTAAAGAGAAAAAAAAATAGTATCACTGAAAAAAAAATAGGAAGGTTAGAAGAAAAGTTGAGGAAATCTTCCTAAAAATACATTAAAAAAACCTCAGAGATGGAAACGAGAAGAGAAAAAAATGAAGAAATTAGCTGATTGGTTCAGAAGGTTCAACATCCAAATAACAGTAGCTCCAGAAAGAGAGACCAGAAAAATATGGGTTGGAAATGAACAATGAAATAATTCAAGAAAATGTCACAGAATCAAAGGACTTGTTTTCCACATTGAAAGGGCTCCAGAGAGCCCAGCACAACGAATGAAGATAGATTCTCACATGAAGGTTCATCATTACAAATTTCAGAAGAGCAAGCCGAAGAGAAAATTCTTAAAACTTTCCGGGAAGAAGGTGGGAACAGATCGCATACAAAAGATCAGGAATGAAAATGACTTTGAACTTTCCAGGAACAATACTGGAATCCAGAAAATAACTGAGCAATGCCTTCAACGTTCTAAGGGAAAATGACTTCCAATCTAAAATTCTAAAGCCAGCTAACTATCAATTAAGTACAAGGGTAGTATAAAGATATTTTCAGACATGAAAAGTGTAAATTTAAATGTTTCTATAAAGAGAGAGAGAGATCAAGTACATGCCAAAAAAGCTTATTACACTTGAGTTCATTCAAACTTTAATTTAAAAAATTTAGGGGAGACCTTCAAGATGGCAGAGGACTAAGACGTGGGGATCACCTTCCTCCCCATAAGTACATCAAAAATACATCTACATGTGGAACAACTCCTACAGAACACCTACTGAATGCTGGCAGAAGACCTCAGACTTCCCAAAAGGCAAGAAAATCCCCATTGACCTGGGTAGGGCAAAAGAAAAAAGAAAAAACAGAGACAAAAGAATAGGGACGGGACCCGCGCCTCTGGGAGGGAGCTGTGAAGGAGGAAAAGTTTCCACACACTAGGGAGACCCTTCACTGGCAGAGACAGGAGGTGGGTTGGGGGAAGCCTCGGAGCCACGGAGGAGAGCGCAGCAACAGGGGTGCAGAGGGCAAAGCAGAGAGATTTCCACACAGAGGAGCAGTGCAGACCAGCACTCACCAACCTGAGACACTTGTCTGCTTACCTGCCAGGGCGGGTGGAGGCTGGGCACTGAGGCTCGGGCTTTGGAGGTCAGACCCCAGGGAGAGAACTGGGGTTGGCTGTGTGAAGACAGCCTGAAGGGGGCTAGTGCGCCACAGCTAGCCGGGAGGGAGTCCAGGAAAAAGTCTGGACCTGCCAGAGAGGCAAGAGACCTTTGTTTCGGGATGCACGAGGAGAGGGGATTCCTTCCCAGTGTGCCCAGAGAAGGTAGAGCACTGCCTAAACGAGCTTCAGAGACAGGTGCAAGCCGTAGCTATCGGCTCAGACCCCAGAGACAGGCAAGAACCGCTAACTCTGCGGCCGTTGCCACCAAGAATCCTGTGTGCAAGCACAGGTCACTATCCACACCCCCCGGGGGAGCCTGTGCAGCCTGCCACTGCCAGCGTCCTGGGAGCCACGGACAACTTCCCTGGGAAAACACACGGCACGCCTCAGGCTGTTGCAACATCATGCCAGCCTCTGCCACCACAGGCTCCCCCCACATTCCAATTATGACTACCCCTTCCTCTCCCCAGCCTGAGTGAGCAACAGAGCCCTAATCAGCTGCTGCTTTAAACCCCTCCTGTCTGGGAGAGTAACAGACTCCTGAGGGTGGCCTACACGCAGAGATGGGGCCAAAACCAAAGCTGAACCCCAGGAGCTGTGCGAACAAAGAAGAGAAAGGTAAATTTCTCTGTGCAGCCTCAGGAGCAGCAGATTAAACCCCTACAATCAACTTGATAAACTCTGCATCCAAAGAATACCTGAATAGACAACGAATATTCCCAAAATTGAGGCGGTGGACTTTGGAAGCAACTGTGGACTTGGGGTTTGCTTTCTGTGTCTAATTTGTTTCCGGTTTTACGTTTATCTTAGTTTTGTATTTAGTGTTTATTATCATTGGTGGATTTGTTTATTGGTTTGGTTGCTCTCTTCCTTTTTATATATATTTTTTTTCCTCCTTTTTCTCTTTTTGTGAGTGTGTATGTGTATGCTTCTTTGTGTGATTTTGTCTGTATAGGTTTGCTTTTACCATTTGTGCTAGGGTTCTGTCTGTTCATTTTTTTGTTTTTGTTTTCTCTTTCTTCCTTTTCTTCTGAGCCGTGTGGCTGGCAGGGTCTTGGTGCTCCGGCTGGGTGTTGGGTCTGAGCCTCCAAGGTGGGAGGGCTGAGTCCAGGACATTAGACCACCATAAACCTCCTGGCCCCATGTAATATCAATCAGTGAGAGCTCTCCCAGAGATCTTCGTCTCAACACTAAGACCCAGCTCCACCCAATGGCCAGCAAGCTCCAGTGCTGGACGCCCCATGCCAAACAACTAGCAAGACAGGAACACAACACCACCAATTAGCAGAAAGGCTGCCTAAAGTCATACTAACTTCACAGACACTCCAAAACACACCACCGGACACGGCCCTGCCCACCAGAAGGACAAGATACAGCCCCACCCAGCAGAACACAGGCACCAGTCCCCTCCACCAGGAAGCCTATACAAGCTACTGAACCAACCTCACCCACTGGGGGAAGACACCAAAAATAATGGGAAATACGAACTTGCAGCCTGAGAAAAGGAGACCTCAAACACAGTAAGTTAAATAAAATGAGAAAACAGGGAAATATGCAGCAGATGAAAGAGCAAAGTAAAAACCCACCAGACCAAACAAATGAAGAGGAAACAGGCAGTCTACCTGAAAAAGAATTCAGAGTAATGATAGTAAAGACGACCCAAAATGTTGGAAATAGAATGGAGAAAATACAAGAAACATTTAACAAGGACCTAGAAGAACTAAAGAGCAAACAAACAATGATGAACAACACAATAAATGAAATTAAAAATATGCTAGAAGGAATCAATAGCAGAATAACTGAGGCAGAAGAACGGATAAGTGACCTGGAAGATAAAACAGTGGAAATAACTGCCACAGAGCAGAATAAAGAAAAAAGAATGAAAAGAATTGAGGACAGTCTCAGAGACCTCTGGGACAACATTAAACACACCAACATTCAAATTACAGGGGTCCCAGAAGAAGAAGAGAAAAAGAAAGGGTCTGAGAAAATATTTGAAGAGATTATAGTTGAAAACTTCCCTAACGTGGGAAAGTAAGGATCATACAAAATGGATACAAAAGGATCATACACCATGATTGAGTCAGGTTTATCCCAGGAATGCAAGGATCCTTCAGTATACGCAAATCAATCAATGTGATACACCATATTAACAAACTGAAGGATAAAAACCGTATGATAATCTCAATAGATGCAGAAAAAGCTTTTCACAAAATTCAACACCCATTTAAAATAAAAACTCTCCAGAAAGTGGGCACAGAGGGAACCTACCTCAACATAATAAAGGCCATATATGACAAACCCACAGCCAACATTGTTCTCAATAGTGAAAAACCGAAACCATTTCCACTAAGATCAGGAACAAGACAAGGTTGTCCACTCTCACCACTATTATTCAACATAGTCCTGGAAGTTTTAGTCACAGCAAACAGACGAAAAAGAAATAAAAGGAATCCAAATCGTAAAAGAAGAAGTAAAGCTGTCACTGTTTGCAGATGACATGATACTATACATAGAGAATCCTAAAGATGCTACCAGAAAACTACTAGAGCTAATCAATGAATTTGGTAAAGTAGCAGGATACAAAAATTAATGCACAGAAATCTCTTGCATTGCTATACGCTAATGATGAAGAATCTGAAAGAGAAATTAAGGAAACACTGCCATTTACCACTGCAACAAAAAGAATAAAATACCTAGGAATAAAACTACCTAAGGAGACAAAAGACCTGTATGCAGAAAACTGTAAGACACTGATGAAAGAAATTAAAGATGATACAAACAGATGAAGAGATATACCATGTTCTTGGATTGGTAGAATCACCATTGTGAAAATGACTATACTACCCAAAGCAGTCTACAGATTCAATGCAATCCCTACCATCAAACTACCACTGGCATTTTTCACAGAACCAGAACAAAAAATGTCAAAATTTGTGTGGAAACACAAAAGACCCCAAATAGCCAAGGCAATCTTGAGAAAGAAAAACAGAGCTGGAGGAATCAGGCTCCCTGACTTTAGACGATACTACAAACCTACAGTAATCAAGACAGTACAGTACTGGCACAAAAACAGAAATATAGATCAATGGAACACGATAGAAAGCCCAGAGATAAACCCATGCACATATGGTCACCTTATCTTTGATAAAGTAGGCAAGAATATACAGTGGAGAAAAGCCAGCCTCTTCAATAAGTGGTGCTGGGAAAGCTGGACAGCTCCATGTAAAAGAATGAAATTAGAACACTCCCTAACACCATACACAAAAATAAACTCAAAATGGATTAAAGACCTAAACATAAGGCCAGACACTATAAAACTCTTAGAGGAAAACATAGGCAGAACACTCTATAAATAAATCACAGCAAGATCCTTTTTGACCCCCCCTCCTAGAGAAATAGAAATAAAAATAAACAAATGGGACCTAATGAAACTTCAAAGCTTTTGCACAGCAAAGGAAACCATAAACAAGATGAAAAGACACCCCTCAGAATGGGAGAAAATATTTGCAAATGAAGCAGCTGACAAAGGATTAATCTCCAAAATATACAAGCAGCTCAATATCAAAAAAACAAACAACCCAACTCAAAAATGGGCTGAAGGCCTAAACAGACATTTCTCCAAAGAAGATATACAGATTGCCAACAAACACATGAGAGGATGCTCAACATCACGAATCATTAGAGAAATGTAAATCAAAACCACAAGGAGGTATCACCTCACACCGGTCAGAATGGCCATCATCAAAAATCTACAAACAATAAATGCTAGAGAGGGTGTGGAGAAAAGGGAACCCTTTTGCACTGTTGGTGGGAATGTAAATTAATATAGCCACGATGGAGAACAGTATGGAGGTTCCTTAAAAAACTGAAAATAGAACTACCATATGACCCAGCAATCCCACTACTGAGCATATACCCAGAGAAAACCATAATGCAAAAAGAGTCATGTACCACAATGTTCACTGCAGCTCTATTTACAATAGCCAGGACATGGAAGCAACCTAAGTGTCCATCAACAGATGAATGGATAAAGAAGATGTGGCACATATGTACAATGGAATATTACTCAGCCATAAAAAGAAATGAAATTGAGTTATTTGTAGTGAGGTGGATGGACCTAGAGTCTGTCATACAGGGTGAAGTAAGTCAGAAAGAGAAAAACAAATACCGTATGCTAACAAATATATATGGAATCTAAAAAGAAAAAAAAAGGTTCTTATGAACCTAGGGGCAGGACATGAATAAAGATGCAGACATAGAGAATGGACTTGAGGACACGGGAACGGGGAAGGGTAAGCTGGGATGAAGTGAGAGAGTAGCACAGACATATATACACTACCAAATGTAAAATAGATAGCTAGTGGGAGGCAGCTGCATAGCACAGGGAGATCAGCTCGGTGCTTTGTGACCACCTAGAGAGGTGGGATAGGGAGGGTGGGAGGGAGGCGCAAGAGGGAGGGGATACGGGGCTATATGTACACATATAGCTGATTCACTTTGTTATACAGCAGAAACTAACACAACATTATAAAGCAATTATATTCCAATAAAGATGTTAAAAAAATTTTTAATAAAATAAAATCGTGATACAGTTAAATTCTAAAAAAATATATAGAATGCTTGAAAGGTGAAGACATGAAGACAGAATTAGTTCAAGGATTTTCTTCTAGGAAAGGAACAAAGAAATTGGAGTATGGGAGTCAAGGAAATTTTTGTTTGTTTAAGATGAGTCTAGAGCTTTTATATACTGATGGAAATGATTCAGTAGAGAGGAAGAAACTGATGCTACTTGGAATGTCCCTTCCATCAGCTCTGTGAGGTCTCTTTTATAGCAGCATAAAGCTTCCAAAGGAGCTAAATAGATACCCTCTAAATCTTTAACAATCCTCTGAATATAACAGCACCAACTGCAATCAGATCCTTAGGCTGGACCTGTGTGACCTGATATAAACCTTCCTGTGTACAGCTGCAAAGGCCCTGAAGTGAGTCTATCTGGGAGGTAATACTGCTCATAGTGCCTAAAGCACTAGAGGCAATCATTACAAATTATCTGGGAGAAAATCTTGATTCTCTCAGTGCTCTGGGTTCAAGCTATGAATGTGACTGTGATTCTTGAAACTTTTATCACCCATCAGGAGCTCCAAGCAAAGCCTATCATCTTCAACCAAATACTTAAGCCATACAAGCCCTGGAATGTTAGCTCTGGAAAGGACTGCAAGAATCATCTTGTCCAGCTCCTCAGTGTGAAGATGAAGAATCTAAAGACCTGAGAGGTATAGTGATTTTCCTAAGGTTAAAAGAAGGTAAAAAAAAAATTCTGTGTAAAATGATTTGGGACCAATAATGTTGGGATTAGATTTAAAAAACAACTTTATTGTTTCAAAAATAAAAATCAGAGGCAGAGCCAGAACCAGAACTTAGAAATCTTAAGTTCGATTCTCTTACATGTCCTCCTATCTGCCTTTGATCAATGATAACACCTTCGTATACTTGCTATCTCCTCCCTGAATGCCTGACAATCCCATATTACAACATCAATGTATACTACAGAGGTTACAGTAACTCAGCTGATAAATGGGCCAAACAGAACATCAATGATATTGGCACAAGTGCAGCCACTTACTTGCCAAGGCCCTACAGAAGGCCCCAGGATATGTGTAAACAGTTTACAATGTCTGCAGCATAGAAAAGTCTGCACTCTTTAGTGTCACGTGAAATAAATGTACCTTCTCATCTTTTACTAAGAATGAGTGTGATATCAACTTGAAAATATAAATAACAATGACTCCACACACAGAAACAGTGCCTGGAAAAATGTTTAATTAAAAAAAATTATTAATATCCTAACAGGTATTCAGCTCTGTGTAAAATGCTCTGCAAGATATAAGAGACGAAAGACAATTTCTGCCATCAGAGACTTTCACATAGTGGGACGAGACTGACATACATGCTTATTTTATATCAGGAAATGACCTTAGAAATCGTATAAGACAGTTCTTTCATATTGCAAGTGGGGAAATGGAAGCTAGGAAATGCAAATGACTAGTTAATGTCCCAGATCACATGAGAACCCAAGTCTACTGACTTTCTAATTACTGTTCTTATCATACCAGCTATAACTACACACCCACAAGTAATTTTAATGTTTAAATCCTTTTACAAAGGATTTAAGAGTGCCTCCTAACATACATACAATAGAGAAGAATAAAAAATAAATTACTGATGGTGTTAAGCAAGGAAAATTGCAGCAGCGGAAAATAATGAAGCCAGGAGGAAGAACAATTCAGATGCATGCCCTAAGATCCTACATACAGTTGCTAGTGATGGACAATAAACTTGGCACTCTGTTTCTGTAAAATAAAGCAACGAGCGAAAACCAATGACTTGTAGCATCATTAAATGAAAACAAATCTGTTAGTTGGGAGTAGCCTCACTACACCTCACGGTAAGAACTAAAAGGAACTTCTCCCACAGATTCTCAGAAAAAGGAAACATGTCATATATACATGTGATATTCCAAATAATCAATAATTATAATATATATTCTGACAGACTCTTAGTAGTGATGTCAATTATAGTTAGAGCAACTCAACAAAGAGACATAATACAGACTAGAGAGAAACAGAGGTTTCACAGAAGACACAGAGGTTTCTTGGAGGATGGAAAGAATTTCACAAGGAAAGGTAAGATCAGACAGAGTCAAAACAATAAAGGAACAACATTCCCTTTTTTATCACTGAACGTGACTTGAGTTAAATCTTGACATAGGTTTGTTCTGTTTCTCTTCCCTTGCTAAAATTTGCATCCATCCTTTTTCCCTGGGGAGACATGAAACAGAATTTCACAAAACTGGTGAAGAGGTTCTGGAACAGAATGTAGTGCTTCTGAACGTAACTATCATGTTACTCTGTGATGTCAGGGCTCCAGCTGATTTATTTCCGCATCCTACATGCTGTAAACATTCTGATATAAGTATACAAATGTTGTTAGGGAGGAGAGAGGGAAATATTTGGGCTGGAAAACTCAGTAGTTACGCAAATAAGATACCCAGTTTGCATAAGAATCAGCCAGATTTTCTACCAATGCCTCCAAGAGTTTTGGTGAACATATTCAATCCATCCTTTGCAGTGTGATTAGATTTTTCTCTCTTTCCGAATTTTTTTTTTTTTTTTTTTGGTAAAACAACTGACTCCAACTATTCCTGTTTCCATAAGTGAGAATTTGTTTTCACTTCTGATGTTGAAACAGCTGTTTTCCTTTTTTAAAACTATTTTTTAGGACAATTTTAGATTGAGAGTTCTCACAATCCCCAATCCCAGTTTCCCCTATTAACATCTTACATTAGTATGATACACTTGTTATAATTAATAAATCACTTTTATTCATTATTATTAACTAAAGTACAAACTTTATTCAGATTTCTCTAGTTTTTTCCTTATTGAGATATAATTCACATACCATAAAATTCACCCTTTTAAAATGTACAATTCAGAGAGTTCCAGTGTACTCAAAGGTTGTACAAACATCACCAACTACCTAAGTCTAGACAGTTGACTGTAATCCAGTTATTACATCAGAGCCCTGTTAATGTGGTGGTAAGATGTGGGGAGAAGGAAGCATTCTATAGTCTTATGACTGTATCTCAGTCTTTTAGTGGGCTTGTGTCTCTGGGCTGTGACCTTCACAAGTATTTCTCAGTTTCTTTCCCCTCTCCTCACTTAGGTGAGACAGTAAGACTCGAGGGGCTGGAGGCAGAGAAATGTCCTTTCCCAAGTGGCATAAGGCTCTGGTAAAGTCTTTCCTCCCGGAGAGCAGACCTTTGTTATGGAGAAGGCTCTAGGTATATTTCATAATGGCTACTCTTCTCCTCTTCCTGCTAGAATCAAGATGGGGTCTTTCTTGGCGCTTCAAACTTTAATGTATGCTTTTAAAGCGTCTTTCTTGGCACTTGGGTTCTCACTGGCGCACAGTGAGAACCTGGTGAGGTTCCTGGATGTAAAACCCATGAAAATGTGGGACATGTCTAATACTCTGGCCCCGGAAGTTTCTCAGTGTCGAGCTAGCCCACACTCAAACCTCCAGCAATTACCATCGAAGTGTTCCTACCGGTTCATGACTCCAGCAGCTCCTGCTCCGAGTAAGCGGATCTCAGCTGTGACTTTCTGGATCCACCTGTCTCTCCGTATTTTGGGGCAGCGATTTCAGTTCTCTGATAAGAAAACTTACTTATTACTGACTTCTTACTGTCCAAAAAAAGTTACCAATTTTTATTTTGCTCAGCTGTTTCTTGTGTAAGGATGGGAATGTTGACTTCTAAGCGCTTTGTATGCATGAACCAACACCTTACTGCTTGCATTTTCATCCATACGGTTTAATCAATTGCTTTCTTGAGGAATCACCTGGGCAACATAATACTTGAGAGGCATGTAACCAGGTAGGTAGATTTATATAATATATGCCTTAGTGGTGAGACCCAGCTCTTGGCCAAATACTAAGGCTCCCTCATCCAAATTGATGGCGATGTGGGGCTCAAGTGCTACTATTAGAGGATTGTTTTATAAGATGAGAAAGTACTTGGAACCAGCGTGGAACTGAAATGAGAAGGGCCTCTCGGGACAAGGGGGGGCGGTGGGCAAGGATAAAGGTGAGTGCTCTTTTCAGAAGCCATTCTCAGCACCTTATGACACTCCAACAGAACCTTTTAAATAGGTCAGGGAAAGTAAAATTATCAGATAGATTTCCAGCACCCATGCTCCTTTCTGGGTTTTTCTCTGCCCATGCCTCTCTTCCTACTTCAGCACTGTCCTTGTATTTCCTTCCCCAATACTTTTATCTTCACTTATTCACTGGGTCCACTTTTATAGGCTAGAGCTTAATTGTTATCAGAAGGGCTGATACTAGAATAAGTGGAAATAATAGAGGCAAATTGTCCATCATTGCAAGGAACAGTTTGCTTCCCGAGAGAGTTTCCTGCCACTGGCATATTTAAACAGAAAGGGAACAACTGCTTGTCCGGAAAAGAAGTAAATTAGATTATCTTAAGCCACACAAACATACAAAGGTTAATAATGACTGGAATAACTGACACTCATTCTGGAAAAAGAAATTCTGAGTCTTGATTCCTTTTTTAGTCTATATATACACACAGCATAACAATATTTTAATTTAATGTCTTTGATAATACATTTGGGAATCCTTCAGAAATCATATACTATCATTAAAGAGATCATTAATTTGTTGGAAAGAAAATGTATTTATGCTGTCAAGATCTCCAACTTACGTCACAAATCTATTGTTTCAAAAACATGCAAATGGTCTACTAAATCAACCTCCAGATGGTCTTTTGATATCTACGTCATTAAAGACATTATGGATAAGAAATAAATGCAGAAACTGAAAAAAGGATGAGGATCAAATTCTAGACATGTGCACTTGTTTAAAAATGCAGACATTCTGATTCAGAAGGGCTGGAGTGGGACCTATGGAGTATGCTTTCAAAGTAATAAGTATCCTAGATTTTTTTTTAAATTTTGGCTGCATTGGGTCTTTGTTGCTGTGCACGGGCTTTCTCTAGTTGTGGCGAGCAGGGCTACTCTCTGTTGTGGTGTGTGGGCTTCTCATTGCGGTGGCTTCTCTTGTGGAGCACAGGCTCTAGACACACTGGCTTCAGTAGCTGTAGCACGTGGGCTCAGTAGTTGTGGCACACTGGCTCTAGAGCACAGTTTCAGTAGTTGTGGTGCACGGGCTTAATTGCTCTGCAGCATGTGGGCTCTTCCCGGGCCAGGGCTTGAACCCGTGTCCCCTGCATTGGCAGGTGGATTCTTAACCACTGCGCCACCAGGGAAGTCCACCCTAGGTGTTTTTGATGTAGGTAGTCAGACTACCACACTTTGAGAAATCATGCTCTGAAATGATCAAAACTAACAATATATTTATATAATTATTTTTAGGTTTTTAGTTTTAACACGCTTTTAAAATTTAAAAACCAACTCAATTTACATGCTTATTTTAAGTATTTCCATAAAATCTTACCTGATTGTCTTATAGTAACAATAAAGGCATGCCAAGGGAATGGAAAAGCAGAACAAAAGAGAGAGTAGAAGAGATCAGTTCCCTGTAAACTAAGAGTACAAATAAAGTTATAAACAGATAAAATGCTAAGAGAAATAAATCTAAGTCAAAATTAAATATAAATTAAATATAAAACTAAATTTCTAAAATCAAGCTGCAGCCAGAAAAATAAGTTTGAATCCTGGTCAGTCTACAGGCAAGTCTAATCCAAGTTTATACAGTGCAGGGCTAAAATCAACACAAAATGTTAAAAATAAAATCTCTCCTGATACATATATTTCTTTATGTTTAAGACTGTTCTGGTACTGTTCAGCTACTGATCTAAATTTGAAACTCATTCCAAATTTCAAATATCTTTTTTTCGTGTTTCACTAGAAAATTCCCCTAAAAATAGGAGATTTAAAGGTATCACTGTATGATACTTATGATACTTACGTTATCTTCTTAGAACTATCTTTTTTTTTTCTGTTAGAATGAATAATATAACTGGTCTTTCTACATAATAGATCAGTTGGAGAAAGAGAATTTAACATACATGTTTCCATAAAATTTTTCATATACATGAAACACACAACTTTTCAAAAGGGTGACTAATTTAAGGATAGATACTGCAGACACTGCATTTAGACAGAAATCAGTGTACCACCCACACTTCTGCTTGCCAACATCAGTCAATGAGAAAAGTAGAAGTAATATGTACTTTGGAACCAGGTCAAGTTTGGGCTTTAATTTCTACTCTGCTACTCACTACCATGAGTAAGTTATTTAACCTCTATAACACTCAGTAAAACAGGGATAGTTGGTTTTGAATATTAAGATATTATCTGTGAAACGCCCTAGCACAGAGCTCAGCATAGAGTAGTAAAAAAAAAAAAATTTTTTTTATAAAGCTCCCTTCTTTTCTCCTCTGTGCCCACTAATCCTCTTGTTCATTAGTTCAGACCACAGAAAACATTCTTTTCTTTAAACTGTATATTGTAAAATAAAACAAAGGCACAGAAAGTCACACCAAAAAATGTATTGCTTAATGAGTTGTTATAAGGTAAACACTCATGTATTCACCATCCAGGTTAAGAAACAGAATTTTGCCTGCTATCCCAGCAGCTCCCGCAGTCCTCTGTCCCAAATTTAGACTCCTCCCTTCCCCTAAAAGTAATCTCTATCCTGACTTTTATAATGATCGCTCCATTATGTTTGCACCCAAGTATACATTCTTAGACACTATAGTTTACAGTTGCCCATTAAAAAAAACAAAAACATTACATGTCTTCTAAATCCCTTTTAATCCACAGGTTTTCTCCTTCATCTGTTTTTTTTTCCCCTTGTGGCTGCTATGTTGAAGAACTTGGAGCACTGGACATACAGGCAGAATTTTCCGAGAGGAAGATAAACATGTTCCTTGGGCCTCTGTGTTCCCTGCAAGTTGGCAGCTGGATCCAGAGGCTTCATCAGACTCATGTTAGGTCCCTTTATGTTCTTTTATCAGGAGCTCATAATGTCTGCAGTCTCTCTTTTTGTGATGTTAACAGCTGTTGGTGGTCAATGCCTAGATACATTAATTCACTAGGAGTTGCAAAATGGAAATATTCTAATTGTCTTTTTTTTTTTTTTGAAAAAACTTACTTGTTTCTAGGTGCCAGCAACCAATAAATAAAAAATGAAATTCAAAGAATAATGCCATTTACAATAGCATCAAAAGAACCACCAAACACCAAGGGATAAAGGCAATGAGATATGTGAAAGGCATCCACACTGAAAAACCACATAATGAAATTTAGAGAAGTTAGAGAAGCAACAAATAAATGGTGGGATACATCATGTTTATGAACTAGAAGATTCATAACTGCAAAGATGTCATTTCTCCAAAATTGGTCCACAGAGCCAACACAATCACAAAATCCCAGAAGGTCTTTTCTGTGTATATGGGAATCCATGCTTTTCTCTGTATTTCTTTTTTCCTTTCAGTTTATTCTTTTCATTTCCTAACTTCATAAAATGGACACTTAGTGCATTCACTTTAAAGTTTTCTTACCTAATTTACGTATTTAAAATTTAAATTTTCTTCAAATTTCTACCTTTGCTTTATCCCTCAAATATTGCTATGTAACGTTTTCATTGTCATTCAGTTCTAGGTATTTTAAATTTGTGTTACTTATTTAGCAGTATGCTTTTTAAAAAATTTTTATTTTATATTGGAGTATAGTTGATTAACAATGTTGTATTAGTTTCAGGTGTACAGCAAAGTGATTCAGCTATACATATATATCTATTCCTTTTCTTTTTAAAATTTTTAAATTATTTTTAAATTTTTTATTTTATATTGGAGTATAGTTGATTAACAATGTTGTGTTAGTTTCACGTGTACAGCAAAGTGATTCAGCTATAGATATACATGTATCTATTCTTTTTCTTTTTTTAATTTTTAAATTATTTTTAAATTTTTTATTTTATATTGGAGTATAGTTGATTAACAATGTTGTGTTAGTTTCAGGTATACAGCAAAGTGATTCGGTTATACATATACATGTATCTATTTCTTTTCAAATTCTTTTCCCATTTAGGTTATTCCAGAATACTGAGCGGAATACCCTGTGCTCTACAGTAGGCTAACAGTATGCTTTTAAATTTTCAAAATACATGGGGAATTTTAAAAATTTATCATTTTGTATTAACTTCTATGTTGTAGTCAAAGATCATTCTTTATAATTTCTATTTTTGAAATCTGTTAATGTGTTCTCTAGAACTTGTTCATATTAATTTTTATAAATGTTCCATGTAAATATATCCTTAAATTGTTTGATATAAAAATCTATATAACCTAAAGTTCAAGCATCAAGCTTTTTATTCTTTAATTCTGCCTTCTTAACCTATCAATATTAAACTTCTCAAAGTAATATGAGATGGCAGAAGACAGAGCAATAATTTTCTAAATTTTGGGGAAAAATTACTATTTTCAATCTAGAATTCTGTATTCTAGAAAACTGTAAACCAAATATATGAGTAGAATAACAACATTTTTGAACATGCAATTCTGAGAAGACTCATCTCTTAGGCACTCTTTCTTAAAAATCTCCTGGAAGATGTGTTCCTGTAGAATAAGGGAATAAAAGTAAAGCAAAAAAGAAAAAAGTGGGATCCATGAAACAGTAGCTACTCCCCAGGGGAGCAGTAAAAAAAAAAAAAAAAAAAAAAACCCAAGATGCAATAGGCCTAGGTAGCAAATAGTACAGATTGAAACAGAATAGAGGGTTCTGGGAGGGAGATCTCCAGACAGGGGACGGGAGAGGAGAGTGTCAGTAGATTTTTCAGATATTGTTAGAAACTGATTGTATTAGACACATATCTGAGGCCAACTAGCTACATTCCCTGAGTCTATGACTCCTCCCACAACTTCCAGATTCAGACAAGGTGTCACACTACAGAAGGTAGGATCTTGCTTCCCTCCAAATTGCCAAAGACACATCTGATGATGCAACCAGGAAAGGGGAGGTTATTCTTCATGTGGAAAATTATACACAAAGGGAAACAAAACAGACGAAAGCCAATAGACAAAATCTCTCCCTCTTTCGAACGGACTATTCTAACAATTTTCAGTACAGTCCATATGGAAATGTCCTGAGTGGGTGAGTAGGTGCACCTGCCAAATGACCAGCTGTTATCTCTTCACGGCTTGTTGTTAAGCAGTAGCCAGTGCAGTAATGCATCACCTTGCATTTGCTTCCCATTCTTGCTGCCTCATTTCCCCTTACCCTCACTCTTGCTGCCCTGGGATTGCACCTCTCAGTCAGCATTTAACGCTTGCCTCAAGCTCTGTTTACTAGGGAACATGGACCAAGTTACAGGTATATGATGAATTCTGATGAAACAGTATGAAAATTTTAAATTTAGATTTATAAAATTTATTCAAGGAAAAAACATCAGAATACTGTTAACTCTAGAAAAAAAGGTGTACGGTAAGCATTACAATCAGAGTACAATATATCATCTAGCTCTGCAGAAAACAATATTTACGTAATTATAATAATATAAACACTGATCACTGATATAAGTACAAATTGTGGAATAATTAAATTGGATGTATGGAGAGTAGACGGGGAGTGTGAGAGCTAAGTTTACCTCTACCAGGTAATGAGAAAAAACTATCACTCATCAGAATCCTATTCCCAGCTCTAAGGTACTTTAGTGTGTGATCTTGCACAAATTGTTTAATTTACGTTGGTCTCGGTCTCTTCATTTATCAAATGGGAATAACATCTGCCAAGCCTTTTGCAGCACAACTACTGTAAAAGTAAAATGAAACAATGTGTATGGAAGATGTTGAGAAACAGAAAGGTCATCTTTCAGAAGAGGCATGGGAACCAGCAGCAAGTTCAAAGCAGCATTTTGGGGTCAAAGGAAGAGAAGAGGGATATGTGTCCAAATTCCCTAACCTACCACTTCTTTGAAGGCTAAACTGCAGGGGCAAAGCTAAGAATTTCAAGAATGCTATGATCCTTTGCATTAAAAAAAATTCTCTTTTCCCTTAGAAGTAGAAAGACATGACCAGGCCTGGCTCCTATGGGTAATCTAGATTAAAACAATCTCCTAGCTTGTTTTCTGGCCTCTAATCTCTCTTCCCACTAATCTCTCTAGCTAGCTTCACATTCCTAACTCTTTATCATCTTATCCATGGATCAGGGACCTATAATGGCTCCAGATCCCACAATTTAGGTTCTATCTTCTCTTCATAAAATTGTATTCGTTTCTTTGGTCCACTCTGATTTTTCTTGCCCTCTTCTAACAGTTCAACTTAATTTTTTTTCTTGGATGTATAACCAACAATTAACTCTTAACACTTGATTAAGTTCTACACTGTCTTTACAAACCTTGACTCCCTCAGACACTCCCACATGAGTTCTGGAGAACAGCAAACATGTCTTTTACTTCTCCTAAGTGCTAAGGACAGTTCTAATCGGTGGTAGGTATAAAAAAACAAAAATGAATGGAATAGAAGTTACTTAATCTCTTTAAGATTCTATTTCTCTTCTCTAAAATGCGGATAACACTTTACAGAGATGTTTAAAAATGATATATGTGAAAAACTAGCACAATGTCTAGCATGTATCTAGCATTCACAAATGTTTGCTAAATCTAAATGCTAAAATGTGTATAATATCTATCTTATATGATTGGTGGGAGGATTAAATAAGGATGGGCCAACAATTTTAAAACCGAAACACCTGTGAAAGGCAAAGAATTATCGTCATTAAAAAGAACAACATAAAGAAACAGAATGGAAGAGGAAACTAGCAGAAAGCCAGCCCAGAAATAAGATTTCTGGCCTCCAAAAACCTTCTTTCTTGGAGAAGCTGAATGAATACCTGAGAAAGTTTTTGCCTGAAGAAGTGAGATCCTAACACATAAGGCCAGATGCTGTTTCAGAGTGTGCTTCAAAGGATGTTCTCTGCAATTGACCCATTTAAGGTAGATTTCCTCTGGCCCAGAGAAGATCTCTGGTAAAGCATTTCCAAGTGGGCTAATGCAAGAACAAGCCTCAAGGTACAGTTTCAGAGCTCTGAGACATACTTAATGTTGAAGAATAGCTCAGAACTAAACGTAATCCGTAAAATAAAGGAGGCAGACCAAAGGTAAGACCCTTCAGCTCTGCCATTTGGGTATTTATCTGTACTAAGAAAACTTACTGGGGCTGCAGCAGTGTGAAGAACAGACCACCACCACCCAAAACGAGAAGCCCAGCAGCAGCTCTGGAGAAGAAATTATCAGAGCTTGTGCCTCTTGCAGAGATGTAGAACAATGTAGCAACTCATCTCTCAGCACAATACCCTCTGCTTATGTTCCAATTAAAAAAAAAATTATCCACTGAAAGCCACCAAGAGAATGTAAAGAAACTGACACTATATATCCCTTTGCCTCAGTCCTATGAGGCCATCTTAAATCCCTGTTCATCCAGAAAACTATAATTTTTTGCTAAAAATATTGTGTAGGATTTATTACTTCTTTTATTCTTATAATCTGAACTGCTTTTATTAAGAAGACACTTAAAGACAGGTAGATCCATCATCACGCACGAAGCACTGGCCTGTCACTCAAAAGACTTGGATTCTTGTCCAGTCTTTTCTAATGACTTGCTGTGCTGTCTTTGACAAGGCACTTGTCCTTTTGCTATTCTCGTTCTGGGTCTCTGTTTTCTCTATATTTAAAATGAAGAAGTTAGATGAGGTGACCCCAAAGATCTTTCCAAGTCTACCAACCTACAAAATCAGTCCAAACTGGAGCCATCATTGTCAAGGAATCTACACTAAATGAAGGGAATAACTTCAGGATCTGCTAACATTCTAAGATTCCTGCAGAGAATTATAATCATTGACAGCCTAAGGATTGATTTGTTGCTTGGATCTCCTGCCTGCTTGGAGCTCTCCAGGGTACTGATTCCACCTCTGGCTGGCATCTGCTCTCCCAATCCTCTGGACACAAGCATGTTTCCAAATCCATCAACCACCCAGGCAGAGGTGCGGCACAAACATATGCGCTGCCCAGTGGATATATAAATAAACAAAAGAGAAGAATTTCGTAACAGAAAACATCACAGGACGCAAAACAAAATTAGTTCCAAACCATGGTTTTCATTCAACACCTTTTAGCCACTTTACAGGAAGTACTGTACCATTTCCTATACATCACCCAAGCCATCTATAGCATTCTGGTACTAGACTTGAACCCAGATCTCTCAAGCTTCAATCTAATGTTCTTCTCACAATTCCTCTCTGCTTCTCTTTTGAGCCCCAATGTTAAATTTCCCAAAGTTATGCTAAACCAGTAAGAATTCAGACTGTCTTAACGTACCATACACCTAGCACAATGTCCTGACATACCCTAAGTCTTCAATAAGTTTTTGTAAAATGAATGATAAAGATGGGGCCATGAACATTTCTAAACTTCAAGTGCCTCCAGTCTCATCTGCATATTCATAAACCCTGACAATCCCTTCTTACATAGAACTCAAAAAGATGGACACACAAGCTCCCAGAGCTTAAGTCTGCATGTAATTGCAAAATTAGTAAACCAGCTGACTTAATGACCAAAAGTAGACACTACTATGTTGATTGCTGCAATTCTAGTATAGTGATTATGAACAGGCATATGGAATTGGACAACCTTGGATTTGAATCCCAGCTATCACTTAGAAGCTGCATGACTTGGGCATATCACTTACCTAAGCCTTACTTATTTGTAAAATAGGGGAAACATAATTTATACCCTCATAAGACCGCTGATTCAATGAAATACTGTATTAAAACACTAAGTAGGCACTTCCTTAGACTGTCCTATTTACTGTGTAACTGGCACAATGCCTGGCACACAATTAATGCTCAATAAATGTTAGCTATCATTATCATCTTTATAATAAATCATCAGATTCTATAACTAAAATGAAGACTTTTCATTATATGTGAAAAACAGTCTCAAAAGAATGCAAAAAAACTGTAGTTAAAAAATAATGAAAAAAAATAATGAAATCTCATACTATCCTCATGGGAAAGTAAAAACAATGCAAATATTGATTGCCTCATTTTAAAAAGGCACAGAGAGGCTAAATCTTTCATTTGGGATCACAGAAAATGCTCAATCCACTAGAGACAAATAATTGGCATTTTGCCTGTAAGTCAGAAGAAAAAAGCTGGAATACACAAAGTGTGTAAACTGTATGTAATCAGGTACCTAGGAAACTAAAGTGTTCTTATACCCAGAGTTACTTGCTAATTTATTGAACCTCCTTAAACCTGAATGCCTTACCGCAAAAAGCATGTTAATAGCTCTCTTCTAATTAGAGAACATTCACATGCTGCCTCCTTAATATCCTACAACAATCAAATGAGAAAGGCATCAGAACTTACCTTCCTATTTTACAAATGAAAGCAATCTATGTCTTAACAAATCCTCCAAATGATTCTGATGCACACTAAAGTTTGAGAACCACTACCTCAGTCCATTGCTCCTTTCCTATCTTCTTCTGCCTCTCGATTCCATGACCTAGTATTTCAATAACCTATATTTCCTTTGCCTTTCATCTTTTCTACCTGGTAAAACCTCAAAAACCCCTGATAAGCTCAATTACACACCTTCTCCAAATATGTCCCCAAGTTGCTGAGGAATGCCAAAACACACAACACTGCAGAAAGGCACCTCAACAAGGCCTTTGACTGTCGATAAATCATGTGTTTGGTCAAAAGACAACGGTGATTTCAAATCTTATTCATTCCCTTCAAATAGCACCCCTTCCTTCTTCCTTCTCAGTAGATGACCTAGCCTCCTACTTAACAAAGAAAATAGAATCCACCAGATGGATACATCCTCAACTTCCCACCATTCAATCTACACAACTTTCTGTATCTTCCATCCCTCTGTACATTCTCCTCTATCCCTTCTGTTCAAATAATAAGTCAGGTGGCCCTCCGCTAATCTAAGACCAAAACCACCTGTTAGCTGGACCTCATTTCCCCTTTCTCTTAAAGGAAACTCACATTTATAAATTACTCTTCTCTCCCATCCAAGTACTAACCAGGCCCAACCCTGCTGAGCTTCCAAGATCAGACAAGATCGGGTGGGGTGCCTTCATGGTGGAACTATATTCAATATCTTGTTATAACCTATATTGGAAAATAATCTGAAAAAGAATAAATATATGTATAATAATCACTTTGCTGTATACCTAAAACTAACACAACATTGTATTATCAACTATACTTCAATTAAAAAAAAAAAGGTCTGGGCAAAAAAAAAAAATTACTCTTCTCTCTCCATATTATTTACCTTTTCCTTAGGTTAATTATGCCACATAATTGGTACCTTAGTATTTACACATGCAGTCATGAAAAAAAGAATAAGGTAGTTCTTTCTGTCCTCGTAGTCACAGAATACAATACGCTTTCCTGAAGTTCAAACCCATATACCTAACTGCCCATAGTCATCCTCTACTTGGATGTCTCGCAGGCACTTGAAACACATGTCAAAAACACGTCTAAAATAACACTCATCCTCTCACCCTAAAATCTGTTTCTTCAGGCTCCTCCAGTGTTCCTCATCTCAGTAAATGGTTCCCGGACCTACTCAGGTGCCCAATCAGAAACCTATCAGACATACTTTGCTACCTCCCTCTCCTTCATCTCACATCCAATTAATCATCAAGACCTGATAATCTAATCTAGCAAGTATTTCTTATATTATTCCACCTCCTTCCATCTCCACTGCCACTATCTTTGTCCAAGCCACCATCATCTCTCACCTGGGCGTCTCAAAGCATTTTAATGGTTTCCCAGCATCCACACTTCCCCTCCTCCAATCCAGTCCCCACTAGATAGCAGCTAGGACAGTCATTTCAAAAGGAACATCTATCATGGCTCTCCTCTATGAAAACTCTTATAGCATCCCATTTCTATTAGAATCAACTGCAAAAGCCTTAACAAAGCCTATAAGCCTCTGCATGATCTAGCCTCTGTTTACTCCAGTTTCATTTCACACCACCCTCCCCCTCCCTGCATTCCAGTCACACAGGGATGTGTTTCTTCAAACTAACTAGGCTCTTTCCCTTTCCCAGATGTTTTTTCCCTTCAGAACGTTTTCCTCATTATTTCCCTAGCCAACTCCCATTCACCCTTCAAGTCTCAATTTAAATGTAACATCCTCAGTGAAAAATTTTCCAACTCCTCAGATTCAGTCAAGCCAATTTTAATCCCCCTTGTCCCAATTTACCAGATTTATTCATTCAATAAATATTTATTAAGCACCTAAACTGTATCAGTTGCTGTGCTAGGTGCAGAGACTATAATTGTGACGAATACTGATAGTCTCTCTCCTGATTAAATTTGTATACTAGTGGAAAATATAATCAATAAACAAATAATTATTTAATTACAACTGCAATAAATACTACTGAGGAGAAGTACAAGAGTGCTTTGAGAATGAATGTCTAGTAAATAGGGGAGGGAATTCAAATCCAGATCTTTTGAGTACAAATTCTACGCTTTTTTCCTGCTACGCTATGCTATAAATAGAAGCTTCACTTTTATTTCTAAGCAAACTGATTTTAACTTTTTTCTCAACTCCAACAGATTCAAAGTTTATATCGTTCTGGGAGGCAGCTCTGAGCTCCCCTCCACTCAACATGGCAGTACTAACTCCACAGGGCCCACAGATCAGTTCCCTAGGAACACTGTTCTGGAGACTATAGTTGGGTGGGGAGTAAATAACACACAAAAAATGTTACAATACAGTGCAGAGCTCTGTGCAGAGGACTATGGGAACACAAAAGATGGAAAGACTAATGTTGTTTGGGCAATAACATAAGTGAAAGTACTCTGTAAAATGTAAAACATTACTCAAATGATTGTTATTAGTGGTGGTGGTCTCCCTAAGTAATGTAATCCTCCAAGGACAAAAAAAAACACACACACACCCACTCGAATAGAAAAACAGCATAGCCACTTAGCCCAGGAAAAAAACGTGAAATATATTTCTCCTCATTCATTCTTAGCATCTCATTTTAAATCACTTTAAATACAAAACTCTTATTTGCAGTAAAGGGAAAATTAATTTATGCATTTTGCTTTTTATTTACTCTCTTTTATTGCATCAGAAAAATCTTAAAATGCTGAAAGTCCTAATTTATTATAATCATATCTCAGTCATTAAGCAGTCACTGAAGTTAAAATTTAAAAAAAAAAACCACTAAATGTAGTAAACTCCCTCTAGATTTCATTTTTAGCACAGATTTTGTTACACCACAAATACCGCCCCCTGGTAGTGGTACAGTGGAATGACACTGGGTGGAAAGGGGACTGTGACTCTAGATTACGAGGAGCCCAGGCTGGGAACCCCCAGACCACATAACCTTTAAGGCACACAATTACAGATTTTTAATTATTCCGGCTCTGCCACTTCTTAGCTGCATGACCTGGGGGTACATTTCTTAACCTGTTAATCTTCAATCTCCTCACTCATAAAATAGGAATGATATATACACCTGAAACATTGTAAATCAACTATACTTCATTTTTAAAAAATAGGAATGATAATTGTACCTATTTTATAGGGTATCTGTGAGAATTAGTCACAGATGGTTCCCAAATTATGATGTTTTGACAATTTTTTGATTTTACGATGGTGCAAGAACAATACACATTCAGTAGAAACCATACATCGAATTCTGAATTTTGATCTTTTCCCAGACTAGCGACAGGTAGGAAGGATGCTCTCCCACGATGCTGGGCAGCAGTAATGAGCCACAGCTTCCAAAACCAGTCAGCGACAGGAACACGAGAGTAAACAAATGATGCACTTACAACCATTCTGTACCTAGAGACCATTCTGTTTTTCACTTTCAGTATAGTATTCAATTACATGAGATAGTCAACACTTTATTATAAAATAGGCTTTGTGTGAGATGATTTTGCCCAACTGTAGGCTAATGTAAGTGTTCTAAGGACATTTACGGCAGGCTAGGCTGTGATGTTTAGTAGGTTAGGTGTATTAAATGCATTTTCAGCTTACAATATTTTCATCTTACCATAAGTTTATCGAGATGTAACCCCACCATAAGTCGAGGAAGATCTTTAATATATGAAAAGAAATTAGCACAGTGGATAGCACACAACTAGTACTCAATAAACATTTGCTCTATTATTCTTACTATCTCTTTCAGCTCTAAAGTGCCATGAATTCCACACACCTAATGCCATAAAGTACAATAAAATATAGAAAACTTGTTTATAGGTATTGTTCTTATTCCCCAATAGCAGAAATATCTGTAGTTCATGACAAGAACCACAACCAGGTAAACTTATAGTTAAAAGGGATGCCAAATGCTCATCTAGAAACCTCAGTGCCTCCACATATTTCCATAAAACGAGATGATCATGACTCAAGATAAAGAGAGTCCTCCTATTTTGAGGGGCTCTAATGTTTAACCAAATGTCTTCATTAGACTCCAAATATCTCATATCAATTCGCCTAGTTCTCTCCTCTGAAAGAATGGAAAACCATTGCTCAGAATTTTTTCGACAGAGCAAGATAATTATAGACAGTTACTAAGTTTTCAGTCATATTTCTGGAACCCTTTACTTTCCCACAAAGATCTTATTTCAAATCTTTCAGTACCCTAATTATTCATGCAGTGAGAAAGACAGAATGAAATACAATATTCCACCAGGAATGTGAACAAGTTTGACCTACAGAAGAATTCTCATTCTTTTTTGCCTTTGCTCACATCATTCATGTTCATGCCTTACCTCTCTTTTCATCTGAATCCTACCTATCCTCTATAGTCAAAATTATACTTCTCTTCTGACCCTCTGATTTCATTCCACCATTTGATTTTGTGAGTTGAACAAGACAGCTATCAGCATCAGCACCCTAAAAGAGGAAACTAAAACTCAAGAGGCTAAAATATGTGGTCAAGTTTACAGACATGATAAGTGACAATGCTATCATTTTATAAATCCACTGAAATATCAGTAGTCAGATTTAACAACAGGGAAACACAACTTAGTAGCACCAAGAACACCCAGACCACCAACCTGGGTTATTCCAATGGAAAAAAATCTAGTTTATTTCAAACAGGTATCAACATAGAAGTAAATCTACCTCTTAATGAGCCCAGTGTGCTCATTTTAAAGATACTAAAATAAAGGCTCAGAAAAGCTTGTTTGTTTTTTAATAAATTTATTTAGTTTTGGCTGTGTTGGGTCTTTGTTGTTGCGTGTGGGCTTTCTCTAGTTGCGGCGAGCGGTGGCTACTCTTCGTTGTGGTGCACGGGCTTCTCACTGCGGTGGCTTCTCCTATTGTGGAGCGCAGGCTCTAGGCGCGTGGGCTTCAGTAGTTGTGTCATGCAGGCTTCAGTAGTTGTGGCTCGTGGGCTCTAGAGCACAGGCTCAGCAGTTGTGGCACACGGGCGTAGTTGCTCCGTGGCATATGGGATCTTCCCGGACCAGGGGTCGAACCCGTGTCCCCTGCATTAGCAGGCGGATTCTTAACCACTGCGCCACCAGGAAAGTCCTGAAAAGCTTGTTTAAAGTCACCTTTTCAGGTGACTTGCAAAAGTAAACTAGGCAAAAACAAAATTACTAATTCACATATATGAAAAGTCCAGGTTTTGAGTTCAACAGATTTTAGGAGTTCAGAGGATCTGGTTGCTTTTCATCTCTGTTTTGGCTTCATTCCCAGGCAGAACTTCTCCTGAGGACCCCAGTCTTACATCTTCCCAGGTTCATATCCAATATAAAAAGAATATATACCTTCTCTAAAAAAAGTTGATCAAAAATAGATCCAAACTGAGATTGCTGCCCATTCCTAAATCAATCTCCATGATCAGAAAAATATAATACTCTAATTAGCAAGGCATGAATCACATGTCCATCCTTGAAGCCAGGGGTGAAGTGGGCTCTGCCCAAAGTACAAGACCTGAGTTCTAGGGAGAAGATGGCTCTCCAGAGGAAAGTCTGGACGATGGTATTAAAAGAAGGGGAAATGGACACTGGAAGGCGAAAACAACAGAAGTCCACTATAATCATATAAATAATTACACTCATGTTTGGGACCAGAACTTGCACTGTGAACCCCACGTCAGTGTTCTTTCTCTCATGCTACGCTACTCCCCTAGAGGAAGAAACTATAAAAGAGGATCTCAATCTCCTCTAAGCCTTGAATTATCTGAAGCTTAAAATGTTGTACTTTGCTTCTTAAAAGCTATTTTCATGAAAAGATAGCTTCACAAAACTCTCCTGGAAATAAGTCTGCTCCATATGGAGAGTTTCAGCATCACTTTTCAAGATGATCTTGGCCTTATGATCTACTTCGCATCTATACCTGGCAGGACCAACCATCTAAAATAGAGGGTAACCTATAAGGTTGAATGTTAGGGGAATCAAAAGGCTCCCAACCCAGACGTCTACCTCAATACTTGTTAATATTTTTAAAAATTCTACCACCAAATTCAATTGGATTTGGAAGGCCTATCGGGCTACCAGTTTTCCTAGAAAAATACAGACATCCTAGGAAGTAAAACACCATTAATTTACTCACTCAACCAACATTTAATGAATGTGAAGCAAAAAACTAGGCATTTTGGGTATTAGAATGGGCAAGAAAAACCCTTCTTTTAGAGAAATTTGTAGTTTGGGAGGCAGGCATCTAACATGATTATAACATTGTGAAAATGCTATGATAGACCTCTTAAAAACGTGTTTAGAATACAGCATAGCAACACTTCAGAATAGAATTAAATGAGAGTCAGCGGACAACAAGCCCCAGCGAGGGTATGAGGTACACAAGGATAATAACGTCACTGAAAAGGAAGACAGGAAGAAACCAAAGATGAACTCTGCCTTCCAAAAGTTGGCACTGGAACCTGAAAACTGGAGAAGAGGGAGAAGAGGAAAACAGAAATCCAACTAACAATTAATTAGCAGATGTTATAAGTAAGGATTCCCAGTACGTAACATAGAAGATATAAAAATGAATACGACAAGATCCTCATCCTCAAGAAGCTGACAATGTACCTGGGATAGTAAGACATAGACAGAAATCACATAATAAAATATAGACTATGATAAGCGTAATAAAATTCAGTAGATAAACTGTTATGGAGTTTCAGATGAAAGAGAGAGAGAAAGAGAGAGAGAGAGAGAAAATTATTAGGTAAAGAGGAATCTCGGAAAGTTTCATGAAGGCTGAGTGAATATGTAGGTAAAGATGTTGGGGGAGAGAGGCTAAAACTCAGGCCCATTAGAAAGGTCATATGAGACATCCGGCCCTCTTTTGACTGATCCACCGTTCACATCTTTAACCAATCTAGTAGGGATAGACCATCACAATTCAGTGCCCAATCACTGTGAGGACCACAAAGTAAGTTCCTCAGGCAACCAACAGAAGAAAGTATTGATATATAGCTGAAAACAGAATGATAGAATATTTTTGAAACATGAGTTTTCTATTTTATCTTTCTGAATCTTATTTTTCTGATAATAAAATATGGATAAATAATCCCTATCTACAAACAGCTGTTGACAGATAAAGTAAAATAACATATTGTAGTACCTAGAATAAGGCTGGTATATAAGAGACTTTTGGTAATCATTTTTTCTTCCCTTCTGTATTAGTTTCCTAAGGCTGCTGTAACAAATCAGCACAAACATCATTGCTTAAAACAGTCAAAATTTATTCTCTCACAGTTTTGGAGGCTAGAAATCTGAAATCAAGGTGTTGGCAGGGCTATGTTCCCTCTGAAAGCTGCAGGGGACCATCGGTTCCTTGCTTCTTCCAGCTTCTAGTGGCTATCAGCAATCCTTGCTGGTCCCTGGTGTGTAGCTACCTAGCTCCAATCTCTGCCTCTAACTTCACATGGCCTTTTCATCCCTGTTCCTCTCTGTGTCCTCTCTTCTCCTTATAAGGACACCAGTCATTGAATTTAGAGCCCACCCTAAACCTAGGATGATTTCATCTCAAAATCCTTAACTAATCACTTCTGCAAAGACCTTATTTCCAAAAAAGGTCACATTCTAAGGTGATGGGTAGATATGAGGCACACTATTCAACCCACTACACCTTCTTTCTTCAGATCCATTTGAATGTGAAACATTCATAACATCTTTTATAACTATCTAGTTCACAGGAAGACAGCACTTTTTCATTGCACTCCCAGCATATTTCCATGGTATTGAATAACAATGTCTACAAATCCCTTAAAGAAAACTGGGATTTTAAGAAAACCTGAGGTAAGTTGGCATTTTCAACAGAACTAAAAACTTGGACTCCAGTTCTGTCTACCAGTTAGCAACTGTGAGACCTTGGGCAAATTATATCAACTCTTTTTTGTTTTTTTAGCAGTAAGTTATTTTTATTCCTTTTAGTTCACCTTTTTACCCTCTAAAAGTAATACATAATTAAAGAATTTATGAAAATAAAAAAGCTGAAAATAAATCACCTGTAATCCCTAAACAAAGCTTATTTTAACATTCTTTTAATGTATTTTTCTTATTTTTTTCTAAGTGTGATTGTATTTTTACCAATGCAATAATAATACTAAATGTGTGATTTTATTTGTTTTTTGTTTTTGTTTTTTCGGAGTATAATTGCTTTACAGTGCTGTGTTACTTCCTGCTGTACAATGAAGTGAATCAGCTATATGTATACATATCTCCCCTCCCTCCTGGACCTCCGTCCCCGCCCCCATCCCACCCATCTAGGTTGTCACAGAGCACTGAGCTGAGCTTCATCTCTTTAAGCGTCAATTTCTTCATCTTTAAATGGGAATATCACAAAATTTCGGGAAGAATTAAGTGAGATAATAAATGTAAAAGCATTTGTAAACTCTAAAATAATATACAAATACTAGTTATTACTTACAAAACTTTCAGTGTTTAATAATTTAACAAAATGTACTGACATGTGCCCAGCGCCACCTTAAATACCATGGGGAAGAGGAGGAAACATCGTCCATAACTTCAAAGGGCTCAGAGTCCAACACTAACATACAAATAACCATTATGAAACAATTTACCACTACATTATTTAGAAATTACTATATATGGTTGATAGAGCACAGAAGACGGTGATCGATGCTAGCTTGAAAGAGGAAGAAATTGAGCTAAGACTTACAGGACAGGTAGGTAGGTTTTAGCTAGAGAAGAAGGCCAGATATAACACATTTCAAAGCTAGACAGCATGCCTAGACTTGATGCAGAGCGGCAGCTACTGGAGCTACCTGAATGAAGAGTGCCATGATGAAGGTAGGGTTTCAGGGAAAAAAGCCTGGCAGCATTTGTAGTCTAAATTGGCAGGGGAGAGACTAAAGGCAAGGACACCAACTAAAAGGCTGTGGCCCTAATCCAGCACATGTTCATCTACACTGGGTGCTAAAATCGTGACTGGCAGCAAGATCTGTCATTTTCGGAAAGCTGTTTACATCTTAGGCAATAATTCTAAGTCTTTCCTAGGGTTTTTTCCTATGCTGACCTCACTAAACCAATCATGGACTATACAGAAGCTTCCAATTCACATTTCTCATAATCTCCAGGCAGAAAAGAAGCTTGGAGAACACACAGGCAATCCAATTCAATGTAAAAACCCTCCCTAAAGCAACATGGATTGGGGGAGTCATCCACCGGGAGTTAACAGCCTCTGTTTAAACACTTCAATCTAAGAAACGTCCATTCCACCAAAGCCACTGTCCCTGCAAACAATAGAGGTCAGATATCAATACTCAGCTCCTTGCCCAAACACTTGGTCTGCCTGAGTCCTGGGCAGCTCTTCGTCCAGGAAGGTTAGAGTTTGCCACTGCTAGAGTAGAAGGAGAAATAACACGATCCTGCAGCTTTTGACAGAGATTCAAGCCATCCCCAATAGTGGCTGCCTGCAGGGAGGCAGGTCTGAGTCAGTCAGTCAGGCTGTGAAATCCTCACTCCATCTGCTCTGAGGGAGCTGTCTGCCAAGTTTGGTGCCTGGACACATGAGCTCCCACTCCAACACCTACCACTTTCTCCCCTGAGAAACAGAAACAAAATCTGTTTCAAAGCTTCATTTTCTTCTCCTCTTCCCAAAGCTTAGCTCTAGGAAATTACCTTTTAGTTTTAAGTCATGGAAGCAAAGAGAGAAACATATATTCTCCTAATAACTCTAAATGGGCAAGATCACTGTAACACGACATATATTAAGCAAAGGCTGCCTGGCATTAGTTCCTTGCTGGGACTTGATTCTCTTCCTTTATTCTTCCACCTGTTTTTCTTTCATCTCCCCCTTTTGTGAAGAAATATTGGATATATTTTAAAATGTGATGTACAAAGAATTTATAAAGCCTACTAATAAAAAGAACACTCATGGATCTACCACTCATTTTAAGAAACAGAACCTACCAATACCATTAAAGCTCTCTACCATACCCTCCTGCCTCACCTTGGCTTCCACTGGAAGTAATCGCTATGCAGAATTTTGTGTTAACCATTTTTCTCTCATATTCATCAGAACTAGATTAATCTGCTAATCCGAAGACCTCCTACCTCCAACTTTTCCACTCTAAAGTCTACTTTCACTGCCTTTTCTGTCTGCAGCTACAGACCTGCCAAGCAATCTCTCATCAAATTCCAATCATCTTCGGAAGCTGAATCCCCATGAAATACTAATACTTGGTAATCCAGCTGTTGAACACCCAGGGAATCTGTGTTCCCCAAACACGGGCACAAATCTCCCAAATCACCAACTGGTGTCCCAAATCGGCATACTTTATAGTTAATCATTCCATACTTTATTATTATTAACTAAGTATACAATAAGGATTCCAGGCTCCCCCAACACCAATGCCCACCTGGTTAATGTGGGCATTGCCAAAGGCCCAGAACATCACTGTACAGCTTACATGTCATCCACACTACAACACTAACTACTTACGGGCAGGAAACGTGTCTTCTTTAACCCTGAGGCTTAAAGACAGTTTTCATTTAAGGGTTAAGGCCTGATCCTATCTGCTATCAAAAAAGGGTGGCCATACAACCAAGAAAATCTTGTATTTCTTTCTATGCCCAGCCCTTCACCTTATATAAGATCTCTAGCCTATGATTATACCCATGACGGGTCCAGTTCTGTTATTACACACATAAAACTAGCTTTATAACTTATAACACACCTTCAAAAAACCCGCTGCTTTATCTGGCTATTTGGCTCTGCCTTACTTCTTTTCCTTGCAGTATCAATCCCTATTTAAGAGAAGATAAGTGCTAAACCAAAACAAATTTTTTTTTTGCCTCTTTGTTTTCTCATCTGCAAGACAGGGACACCACTACCTAGAAGTTTAAATAAGAGAGCATACATGAGGCCTTTAGCATGGTAGCAGCACACAGCAGTTGGTAAAATGCGAGGCACCTTCTATTTCTCTCTGTATAATGTCAGATCTACTAAAAACACTTTGCAAAAAGCTCCAGCTACAAACAGTATGCTAACAAACCAAATCTAGCAATATATAAAAAGAATTATATATAGCCAATATTTTATAATAATTATAAATGGAATACAGCTTTAAAAATTGTGAATCACTCTGTTGTATATCTGAAACTTACATAATATTGTACATCAACTAGACCTCAATTTTAAAAAAAAACACCTCAGAGGGAAAAAAGGATTATATATGATGACTAAGTGAGATTTATCCCAGCAATACAAGGTTGGTTCAACACATAAATATCAATATAATACACAATATTAATAAAGGACAAAAACCACATGGCCATAGACACAGACAAAGCATTTAACAAAACCCAATACATTTTCATCATAAAAAACTCTCAGCAACCTAGGAATCAAAAGGAAATTCCTCAACTTGATAAAAGGCATCTATGAAAAAAACCACAGTTAACATTATACTAATGGTGAAAGTTTTCCCCCAAAGACAAGGAATAAGACAAAGATGTCTGCTCTCTCCACTTTTACTTAGCATTGTACTAGAGATTCTAGCCAGGACAATTAGGCAAGAAAAAGAAATAAAAGGCTTCCAGATTGGAAAGGAAGAGGTAAAACTACTGCTATCTGTAGATGACATGATCTTGTATATAAAAAATTCCAAAGAACACACATAAACACACACATTCTATTAGAGCTAATAAACGAGTATGGCAAGGTTGCACGATACATAGTCAATATAAAATATCAGTTGTATTTCCATATACTAGTAATGACTAATTAAAAAATTAAGAAAACACTCCATTTATAACAGCATCAAAAAGAATAAAATTATTGGTAACAAATGTTTAAAAGGAAGACTACTGAAAACTACAAAACATTATTGAAAGAAATTAAAGAAGATCAAAACAAATAGAAAGACAGCAGTGTTCATGGACTGCAAGACTTAATAGATGCCAATATTCTTCAAATTAATCTGCAGATTCAATGCAATCCTTATCAAAATCCCCACTGCCTTTTTAAAAGAAATTAACAGGGAATTCCCTGGTGGTGCAGTGGTTAGGACTCAGTGCTTTCACTGCCGGGGCCCAGGTTCAATCCCTGGTCAGGGAACTAATATCCCACAAGCCACATGGCACAGCCAAAAAAAATAGAAATAAAAATAAATAAAAGAAATTGACAAACTGACCCTAAAATCCATAAGAAAATTCAATGAACCAAGAATAGCCAAAAATCTTAGAAAAGAACAAAAAGAACAAAGTTGGAGAACTCACGCTTTCCAATTTCGAAGCTTACTACAAAGCTACAGTAATGAAGACTGTGGTAGTGGTATAAGGATAGATGGTAGATCACTGGAATCCATGTCATCAACAGAATAGAACTGAAAATCCAAATATGAATCCATAATTCTATAATGAGCTGATTTTTCAACAAGGGTGCCAAAACAATTCAATGGGGAGAGAAGAGTCTTTTCAATGAATGTGCTGGGAAATATAGATATCCACATGTATAAGAATGAAGTGGGACTCCTACTTTATACCATAAAATTTATACTTATAAAAATTAATGCAGAATGAATCAAAGACCTAACTAACTGTAAGAGATAAAA
This sequence comes from Stenella coeruleoalba, assembly GCF_951394435.1. Taxonomy (NCBI): domain Eukaryota; kingdom Metazoa; phylum Chordata; class Mammalia; order Artiodactyla; family Delphinidae; genus Stenella; species Stenella coeruleoalba. The sequence goes on along the minus strand of NC_137156.1, from coordinate 99,731,066 downwards.
CTATAAAACTCTTAGAAGAAAACAGGTGACTTTGAATTAGGCAATGATATACCAAAAGCACAAGCAACAACAGAAAAAATAGATAAACTGGACTTTATCAAAATTTTAAAATGTTGCTTGTGCTTTAAAAATCACTATCAAAAGTAAAAAGATAACCCACTAAGTGGGAGAAAATATCTGCAAATCATATTCTGGTAAGGTACTTATAACTAGAACATATAAAGAAAACTCTTACAACTCACCAACAAAAAGACTCAAACCAACCCAATTAACCCAATTAAAAATAAGAATTTCAATAGGCATTTCTCCATATAACATACACAAACAGTCAATAATCACATGAAAAAATGCTCAGCATCATTAATCATTAGGGAAATACAAATAAATAACATAATGAGATACCACTTTATATACACTAAGATGGCTAGAATAATAATTTTTTAAAGTACAATAACAATGTTGTCAAGGATGTGGAAAAAAAATGGAACCATCACGGGACGTCCCTGGCGGCGCAGTGGTTAAGAATCTGCCTGCCAATGCAGGGGACACGGGTCTGAGCCCTGGTCCAGGAAGATCCCACATGCCGCAGAGCAACTAACCCGTGCGCCGCAGCTACTGAGCCTAAGCTCTAGAGCCCATGAGCCACAACTACTGAAGCCCACTCGCCTAGAGCCCATGCTTCAACAAGAGAAGCCATAGCAATGAGACGCCAGCGCACTGCAATGAGACGCCTGCCCACCGCAATGAAGAGTAGCCCCCCCTCTCACCGCAACTAGAGAAAGCCTACGTGCAGCAACAAAGACCCAACGCAGCCATAAACAAATAAATAAATTTATTTTTTAAAAAATGGAACCATCATACATTACTGGCGGGAATGTAAAATGGCACAGCAAAAAATAAATAAAAATAAAAGATAAAATGGCACAGCAGCTTTGGAAAACAGTTTGGCAGTCCCTCAAAAAGTTAAACATAGAGTTACTTCTATTCTACTCCGGGGTATGTACACAAGAAAACTGAAAACATGTTCACATAACAACTTGTACACAAATGTTCATAGCAGCATTATTCATAATAGCACAGAAGTGGAAAAAACCCAAATATCCATCAACTGATGAATGGATAAATAAAATATGGTACATCCATACAATGGAATATTACAAAAAGGAATAGAGGAATAAACTTCCATTAAAAAGAACTAAGTACTACTAAGTGCTATTTATGTAGTTCTTTCTTATGTCCATGCTACAATGCGGATAAACCTTGAAAACATTATGTTAAGAGAAAGAAGCTGGACGCAGAAGAAGAAAAAGTCACGTTATATAATTCCATTTATATCCAATGTCTAGAATAGGCAAATCCATAGAGACACAAAGTAGATAAGCAGTTGCCTGGGCCTGCGGGAAGGGGGTTTGGGGAATGACTGCTAATGGGTATAGGGTTTCTTTTTGGAGTGATGAAGACATGGAATTAGATAGTGGTGATGGTTACGCAATCTCATAAGTATACTAAAACCAATGAATTTTACACTTCAGAAAGGTGAATTTTATGGCATGCAAATTATATCTTAGTGTTTAAAAAGAGCCCCAGCTACATATCATATCACTCTCTTGCTTCCTACTCTGCCTCACACCTGGATATTATCTAAACTTACCACTGGCCACAGAATAATGTGTTTCATCCCCAAAGTGAGGAAAGTACTAGAATTGCTTTAACTCTTTACACTCTATACTTTATAAGGCTACTCTTCTGATTAGCCTTTAGTGTTGATTCTCCAAAGCCACTTTTCTGGCTCTAATGCCTAAAGGCCCCCCACGTATAATTTTTCCATCGAGCTACAAAATTGCTATGACTGTATACGCACAATTATTCTGCTTTCAGAGTCATGAAATGGACAAAACATATGAGTTTTGAATTCAGACAAAGATTCAAATCCTCACTTACCACTTTCCAGCTATATGCAACTTTGGGGAAGTTACTTAACTATCTTTTCATATGTAAAATGGTGATAACAGCTCTTTTAAGGTGCAAGGAGTCAATGAGGTAATGTATGTGAAGTGCCTGCTCATAGTAACTTTTCAGTCAATGTCAGCTCACTCCTTCTCACTATTTTGTAAAATGAATGAAGGTGACATTGGTCCCAACTGGGCGGATACTGTGCCCCAATCTGAAACCTGTCCTCAACCAGGATAGGACTCATGGGATATAGGGACACCTCAAGGGCACAAACGAAAAAAGAGGGCAAATGGGTGAGACACCCTTCATACATGTTTAACTGGGAACCTAATTCCTAACCTAATGCAATTCATAGGCTCATTATTATCAGGCTCTGAGGCTCTCTAGGCAGGGAGACAAGTGTTTGACAGGAGAATGAAAAGCCACGCTGCTCCAATTACCACGAATGTAATACATTACAAATAAACATACGCTTCCAGGGACAGAATGAGGAGATCCATTATGGAGAAGAGCTGGTAAGTCGGAGCCATAAGCCTGACTCTAATTTTTCACACAAGAGGTAAAATTACAATCTTCCACTTCCACCCCTGATGATGAGTTTAAATGGAAAGGACACCACTGAGTTTATCACAGTGTGGAAAGTCACTGCCCAGCAGCAGAGCCTCCCCCACCCCTCTACCCTTTCATTTTACATAAGTATTACACATATATATCCAGCACTCTGAGCCAATTAAGAAGAAGAAATTAATGTAGACCCAGGCCACCAAGGTTCCCTCTATTCAGAGTCACTTCTGAGTATGTGAGCATCACCACTGCCATAGCTCCTATGCAGAAACACTGCTGTGTGGATCAGGGATCCTGAGTCTAAAGGAGCCCCAAATGAATGAAGCAGGGCTAATTCAAATGATATGTACACTTCTTCATTAGCCCTCAAATGTTCAAGTTCCTTTACAAAGAGGCCTCGTCGCCTAGCTTTCCTCCTTCTTCTTCCATCATATACAATATCTATACCAAGAACACAGTATTTCCAAAATAGCAATGTTTTTTCATGCCTTCCTGCCTTATTTCTCTACCTGAAATGCCTTATCTCCCCAATCTCCTAATCCACCTAGTGAAACTCTACTCTTCTCTTAAGTCCAGCTCAGATGCCTCCTCTTTGGTGAATCCTTCCCCAACCTCCTACCCTAGGCAAAATTCATTATACCCCCTCCATTCCCTCACAGTGGTCAGAGGAAAGCATGACCACAGAGGAAGGATGAAGCCTTGTATACATATTTTTTTTAAATGTAAAGGGTGAAAATTTTGCTCATTTCAGTTTTGTCACTCATAATCTTTCACAAGGTTTTCACAAAGTGATACATTGACTTAGTAGATATCACCTAGTCTAGTGTATTTCAAGCATGTACTTGTCTATAATCTTTCACTTTAAAATCTCAGGAGGAAGCTCAATACATACACAACAAATAAAACCAGAGCTGCTCTGTTTATAATAATATACAGAGGATTCAAAGTATCTTCTGCTTGAGTCTTCCCACAGTAAACCTTAAGGACGGCCCATGTAACCACTAACCCCAGTCCAATGAATGCCCTCTTTCTACAAATTAGAAAACCTGTGGCTTCCCTGGTGGCGCAGTGGTTAAGAATCCACCTGCCAATACAGGGGACATGGGTTCGAGCCCTGGTCCAGGAAGATCCCATATGCCGAGGAGTAAGTAAGCCCGTGTGCCACAACTGCTGAGCCTGCGCTCTAGAGCCCACAAGCCACAACTACTGAAGCCCGCACGCCTAGAGCCCGTGTTCCGCAACAAGAGAAGCCACTGCAATGAGAAGCCCCCCCCCACAGCAACGTAGACCCAATGCAGCCAAACAAATAAAATAAATTTTTAAAATAAATAAATAATAGAGAAAAAAAAACCTTTACAAATTGACAAATTAAAAAAAGCAAAAAAAACACAAAAAACCCAGGTCAAGAGCAGGTAGATGTGATATTCAAAAGCATACAATTTAGTGTTAGGGTCAGGACCTAGGTCTCCTGCCTTCTAGCTCTTTCTGTGATATCATTCCTGTCTTCCTAGTCTTGAGGGGGACAAAAGCTACAGGAAGAAAGCTGGTAAGAGAGAGAAATAAGAGGCTTGGCTAGGGTTAAAAATTCCATGGGAGCTTTTTCCGTCATCCTGCCAGCTGGAGCAGAGGATGTGGCAGTATAATATCTACCTTGAGACAGTCTTAATGACCGGCTGCTGAGTGATTCAGTGGGGAAGCAGAGAGGGCACAAGGCGGGGGAGGTGCCTGGTTGGGAGGCTGCTGTTTACAGCGTCAGCTAAGTAGTAAGTCTCAGAAGGGGGCTACCTATATGATGGGACTTCAGGGTCCCCAAGAAGAGCCTCCTCTAACCACCAAAAAGCCGAAAACACCGCGCTGACAAACTGCAGTTTTATGTGATGTCATTGTTTGGATTCAAGCAGATCTAGATTGCATTCTAGACAGCAGATATGAGCTGCCGAACCTGTGAGTCTCAGTTTTCTGGCCTGTAAAATCAATGTGATAACACTGATCACACAGTTTACAGGAGTATTATCTTCATTAAATGAGACAATGTAAGGAAAAGGCACCTAGGCAGTATCTGGTATGTGGCAGGCCTTCAATAACCAGTACAGTCAGCCCGCTGTATCTGAGATTCTGCATCTGCAGATTCAACCAACTGGGGGTCAAAAATATTTGGGAAAAAAATTCCAGAAATTTCCAAAAAGCAAAACTTGAATTTACCATGCAGCAGCTATTTACATAGCATTTATATTGTGCTAGGTATTATATGTAATCTAGAGATGATTTAAGGTATACAGAAGGATGTGCATAGGTTATATGTAAATACTTCACCATTTTATACAAGGGAGTTGAGCATCCATGGACTTTGCTGGGGGGCAGGGGGGCTGGAACCAATCCCCTGTGGATACAGAGGGAAGAATGTAGCTCCTTTCTTCCTTTATGCTAGATATAGCCCTCTCTGTTCAAGTTTCTTATAACATAAGAGCCTTTGAAATTTAAAATACTATAATACTGAGTTATTATGGACTGAATCTTTTTGTCCCTTGCCAAAATCCATATGTTGAAGCCCTAATCCTTAATGTGATGGTATTTGGAGGTGGGGAGTTTGGGAGATAATCAGATTTAGATAAGCTTGTAAGGATGGAGCCCCTATGATGGAACTGGTGCTCTCATAAGGAGTTGAAGAGACCAGAGCTCGCTCTCTCTCTCTGTCATGTGGGGATAAAGACAGACGGCATCTACAAGCGAGGGAGAGGACTTTCAACAGAACTTGATCATGCTGGCACCCTGATCTGGGAGTTTTAGTCTCCAGAACTGTTAGAAATAAGTAACTGTTCATTAAGCCACCCAACCTATGGTATTTATTATAGCAGCCCAACCTAACTAAGACACAAGTATTGGTGAGGAACTCCTAAACTCTGCTAACAGCAGTGTAAATTGGTAAACTCTGTAAAACTCTATAAAGTACTTGGTAGTATCTACTAAAGCTGAACTTGCATATGCCCTATAACCCAGCAGATTCTACTCCTGGGTAGGAAACAAGAGCTTATATTCACCAGAAGACATGTAAAGGAACTGTTCATAGCAGTATTATTCATAGTTGTTCCCAAACTGGGAACAACTTGAGCATCCATCAACAGCAGAATGCATAAATAAATTGTGATATATTCATACAACGAAATACAAATGAGCACTGAAAAAGAATGAACTAATTCTCCATACCAGAAAACAGAAAAATCGCATAAACATGATGTCAAACAAAAGAAGCCAGACATAAAAGAGTTTGTACTGATTCTATTTATAGAAAGCTCAAAACCAGGCAAAATTAACATGTATTGAAGGAAGCCAAAATAGCGGTTACCTGTTGGGGAAGGAGAAGTAATGACTGAAGGGGGATATAAGCTTAGCAGGTGCTGGATATGTTGTATATCTCGACTTGGGTCATACTTTATACTTTGTAAAAACTCATTGAACTATTAGTATTTGTGCACTTTTATACTTCAACTTTTAAAAAGTTTACAGGGAAAACAAACCTCTGAGAGATATAACAGACTGAAGGTCATAAGGTCCCAGAGCTCCTTCAGCCTGGGACTATACTCTCTGACATCCTTGTATCCACTCCTTCTTTTCCACGGCCACGGTCCTATTAGAAGCCTCCAGTCTCTCATAGATGGAAAACGAAAACATGCCTCTAAATTGGTCTCCAGCCCTGCACAAGTTCTTCCTCCTCCCCACTTTCTACAGTGTCCCCAGATAAACCTTACTAAGCACAGCATTGATCAATCATTCCCCTGTTCCAAAACCTTCACTATTCCCCACTGACTACCTCTGAGTTTTGCATTCAAGGTTGTCCTTATTGGATGCTAATCTACTATTCCAGGATCAGCTCATGATTCCTCCATATCTTAACCCACTGCCTCAATCAAATCACTTACTGCCTCTGAACACAGCCCATGCTTTTGCCATGTTCATGTTGTTTTTACTCTTCTTTTTGCTGTGCTTCATTCTCTAGGAAAAGGACTTGGGCAGAAAGAAACTAATCATTTGGTAAAGTGATAAAAAGCTTAACAAAGTCTATTCAGTCCCTAAAGCTACCCAACCACATCCTCCATCCTTCCTCACTATTTCCTTGGCGGGAAAATAATACTTTAGAAACTTCTATTTCATCTTCAAATGATAAAGATTGACTGCAAAATATGAAGACTAAATCTAGCTCCTGGCAAAAAATAAAAGTAACTTTATCCCTCTGCTCCTTGGTTACCTACATGATGGTGATGATAACAATGATTTTTTTTATCCACATAGCACTTTAGAGTTTACAAAGCACTTTTATAACCTACTTTATTTAAATAAAGTCTCACAACAACCCTGGAAAGTATGCATTCTCATCCACATTTACACATAAGGACACCAAAGCTCAGGCGACCGCTAAGATTACATTCCTGTTCTCATATTCCTGGGATTCTCTGCAATAGATGAGGTTTATTCTTGACAACTTCCTACTACTCTTCTGAGCATCTCTCTCACCCCGTCTCCACTCCTCCATCACCAGGTATCTATTTTTTATTCCACCCCTATAGAGTATTGCTCTCGTACTGTGGTTATAATCTCCGATATGTTGCCTGAGACCACCACGGCATTGATGGTATTTATAAATCCTAGAAGTATTTATAAATTCCAGGAGGTATCCTTTACAGGTATTTATAAATTCCTAGAGGCCTCCAAGATTAGAAAGTCATTGAGAACAAAAGAATGAATTTTAAATGGTGAAGATGTGAGAATGATATTTAGAGAAGGAGACTGTCCCAAGAAAGTCATATTCCTTCAACAATTTTTTGAGGCCTATCATTGGCCAGGCTGCTAAATGCTGAGTCAAAGAGTAAAACATGGCCCTTGCCCTGAAGGAACTCACAGCCCAGTGCAGACCCCACAGGTGTCAGTCCTACACAGAGTACTGACTCTAGCTCAAAGAATCTGACCATTAACGTCGCAATCACAGAAGTTTTTTGTCAAATTAGAGCAAATCCCCAAGAAGACATTCTACGCAGTTATCCATTCCTCTTCATTGACAATGAATATCCCATTCAAAATCAAACTGTCAAATTAGCAAATCAACCAATAAAATGCCAAAAAAACAGAGCAATCATTTCACATACTATATTTATAAACAAACATTAGGGAAAACATTCAACTCATGTGTACTCGTAGAAATACATGGTAAAATAGCCAAACACTGCTTTCATACCTATCATATCAACACTTAAAAAGATAATACTGCATGCTGAAAAGTGAAGTGAATATAGCTGATGGACTGCAAACTGGAAAAACCTTTTATAGGAAGCAATATAGCAGTATCTATCAAAAGCTACATATATCATCATAATTTTTTTTAAGCAACCCTCAGAAAGCCATAGCCCCAGTGTCCCAAAGGCATTTGAAGTGTCAGTGATCAATGTGTCCTGCAATTCTCATTAATTCTGGCAACTAATTGCGCTCTTCATTGAGGTTTGAGCCAAGAGGTCCTACGCTAAGAGTCGTATTATCATAATCTCTGATCAAATAGTTCATTTCCTGAAAACTGAGAATGCCTATGGTAGTACTACGTAATAATGTTGGAAAATTGGAAGTCAGCAGTTCTCTAATAGAAACATAATTGAATAAATCATGGTACAACAGTTATTAAAATATATAATAATTATTAAGACTATATGACAATATGTAAACATTATTTACAAGTAGAAAAAACAAAATATGAAATTATAGCTAGACAACAATCACAACTATGTAAAAATATGTCTGCATTTGGACAAATATTGGAAGAGAACATAAAAATGTGACAGCAGCTGCTCTATTGCTATGGTGAAATTATGAGACAAACATGTTCTATTTAAAACTTCGTTTAATCATGTTGATATAATAATAAATCATACTTCATTACACTGCTTGTTTAATTGACCATCTTCCCAAATAAACCATAAGCTTTGTGAAGACAGGACAACGTCTCTTGTGTTCAGCACTATAGCACTAGTTCCCATGGAATACTTCATGAAGGAATTAATGAGATAAATGGGAAACCTCAAAATAATCCCCAAGAAGGAGAAAGGAAGTAGACCAGTAAAAACAAACAAAGGTGGGAATTCCCTGGCAGTCCAGTGATTAGGACTTTGCGCTTTCACTGCCGAGGGCCCAGGGTTCCATCCCTGGTCGGGGAACTAAGATCCCACATGCGTGAGGCCAAAAAACCCAAAACAAAACAAAAGGCTGATCTCTATGCCTGTTTTTAAGCTCTAACTATGGGAAAAACCAAATCAACTCATTGAAGAATCTCTGGGAAGTCTTTCTTCCCTCAAGGCCACCACCCAGACCTTTGCTCTTGAAGGGTCTGGAGAAAGGCACAGGTTCTGCTAAGTGGACACAGCAGCAGGGTGCTTCCACGATATTCAGGGAACATGAGCAGTCAGAAGGGACAGGAGCTTCAGATGCTTTCTCTACCCCAAACTCACTGCCCTTTGACTCCCAGAATCTTGCAAATTACTATAGTTGGAATTAAGTGGAAGAGGGAGGGGGCTGTAGCGAGAGGGACCGGCTATGTGGGGGAAAAAAAAAAAAGGCAGAAAAAAATTGATCGGCGGGGAACAGTCTTTTTAGTAGGAACTTAAGTCTGATGCCACCCTGAGCTCTGGCTAAGAAATAAGTTTCCAGGTACAAAAGGATAATAAGAAGCTTTAAAGGAATTGAGCTCTGGAGTGAAAATCCCCTCTCCTGACAACTTAAAATCAGTCTGAAATACACCAGAGGCACCAGAAGGACTCTAAGTCATCAGAGTATTATAAGCATTAACAAAAAACACATAGGGAAAGGAGACAATCTTTAAGTTATTTTTCAACCAACCTACGCAGCACCTGTCACAGACCATACAGGCACTTTCCAGCTGAAGCAATTTCTTATCTGTTCTTGGTGCTTTGAGGCAAAAGGATCATAATTGATTAACGCAGAGCTTGGAAAGTTTAGCTGCACAGAGAAAAGGGGCACTGAGTAAGGAGAAAAGGGTACAGAGAAAGAAGAATCTAGATTTTACATACAGCTCTACCTATTTCATGTAGTAACTCTAAGCAAACCACACTCTCTCTGAGCCTTGGTTTCCTAATCAAAACAGGCAACTATACCAACTTACCTCACAAGGTTAAGGTGACAATTAAATTAGATGATACATGCAAGTGGAAGTATATACTAAATTATAAAGTTTTACTTAAACATGTGACCTAATTACAGAATCACACATGCTACAGTTTCCTTCCAGGATGAAAGTTCAGTTCAGTGCATTTTTCAACCTGATCTGAGTGTGTAAGTAAGTCATCTGGTGGCTACAGGAAAACCAATCTCATCCCTCTTTGCCAAGTTTTTTCTTTTAAAGAGTAGACTTTTCATGTGGGTGTGGGGCAATAAAGAATGATTCTCTTTTTCCCCCAATCTTAATGCTAAAACTGTACTATTCATTACTTAGGGTCAGAGAAGATTTTCTATTTTCCAGCTTCTTCTATGAAAATGCAAAAACCTGTGAAAAGGGATGGCCAACAGCCATTAACAACTCACACTGAGTAAAGATTAACTCAGCCTGATGAAAATAAAAAGCTAGGAAATAAGGATGCCAACAACAATTTGGCCAATTCCCAGGAACCTCTGGATTTCAAGAAGGTTCCAACCACCAACCACTAAAATTTCCCCCCAATTCCCATATTGCAGCATCTAAAAATCTCTCAGACTATTTCTTACACTGAAAAACAAGACCTCATGTCCCAATTTTGTTTTAGAAAATATGTTCACCTCTGGAATGGGTCCCAGGTCACAGGAGTCCATGGACACAGAGTGAAAGGCATCAGTGGGGGGAGAAGACACAGAAAAGTGAAAAAACAAAATTCACCAGTTCCACAGTTCTAACTAGAATCAGCAGCCCTGATACTAGGGAAAAACCTGTTGTCTCCCCCAAATTTCTACTCCTAATTAACTAGAAAAACTGCCCATGACAAAACTTAAGAGGAAATTAAGTGGGGAATTCTTCCTCATATCTACTCTCAGTCCCACCTGTTGCTACAGTTTCAGTCCATATATATTTAAATCTGTTGTGTATGTTACAGTTTGCAATCTGACCTCACAACAATCCTATGAAGAAAGTAGGGCAGCTTTTATTACTCCAACTTTAAGGATGAGGAAACTGAGATTCAGGGAAGAACAGAAGCTTGCTATGGCTGAATTAAACCCAGACCTTCTGACTCCAAATCTCCTGTGCTGTCCAAAACACCACGATGTTTCTTGAGGTCTTCTGGTTCCAGTCTTGCCAGAGAAGATAAATACCAGTCCCATCCTTCCTGTGACCACCTTCCATGGCTCTGTTCACTGGCTTTTTGTGTCAAATCTAGCAGTTTCTGCAAGAGAATCCCAAGGTAGCACTAAAGGGAAATCATTAAACTAAACACCCATGGAAAACAAAGTTTAATAAATGGCTGGAAGAACTAACATTATTGTTCACTTAATACAAGCTTCCAACTAAATTAGCTCACCATCTAGCTCTATGGCACCTGCAACTCAGCCTAGGAAGCCCACAGCAAAATACAGAAGATCCAAAGGCAGAGACCTGGGTGGGAGTCCTAACTCTGTCACTTCCTGAGTATGTGACCTTGGGTAACCTCCCCATCTTAATTCCTTCATATGTAAATGAAAATAACATTAATTACTGCCCCACAAATACTGTCGTATGGAGGATTAAATGAGACAATGGATGTGACAGTGCTCAAAGTATAAAGTTTCTACAAATAAGCCATCTCAAAAACATCTTCCCCCAAGACTGTTTCAAAACATTAGTAATCATTGTTTTCTAAACTATGTGCAACAAACTACTCCAAAACCAAAATGAAGGAATATTCATTTAGGCTTGCCCTATTTTTCAAAATTACTTTTAGTGTCACAGAAACCTGCCTACAAATGACTTTACTTGACTTGAAGGCTCCTATAAAGACTCACATGGTAAGCTGTTGCCTCAAAGTTGCTATGAAAATCTGCTTGTCATGGTGGAACTTTTATTGAACATTTCCCAGGTCCCAGTCACATTAGGCATTTTGAGAGTTTATGTCAATTGATTCTCATAAGAATGAGAAATACTTTATCTCCTCTTTATAGAGGAAGAAACAAGTTCACAAAAAACAAGAAACTGCTCGAGGTAAAACAGGTGTCCGTGTCGCTGAGGAAAAGAAACACCAAGGTGTTAAGTGGCAAGGAGAAATTTGGAACACTGTTACCTAGTGATTATAGAGCATGGTGGATAAGAGCGTGGTCTCGGAGCTGCACTACCTGGATTCAAATCCTGAATTCGCTATGCGTTTCTTCATTTGCAAAATTTGGTTAATAACAGTAATCTATTTCATAACTTAGTAAATCAGTTAATACATCTACTTAGAACACCTACCTAGCACATTGTATACTCGACACATTAGATATTATTGCCATCATTTCTCCCACCCCGCTTATCCAAACCTCGCTCCCTCTTTTCCCTGCCCTGAAACCTGTGTGCTGACTAGCCTAAAGCTCCCTTGCACACATTTTACTCACTGTTGTTTATGATTTTGCTCTTTCTCTTCCTTTTAACTGAAATGCCTCTCTCCTTCCTCACCAATCTAAATCTCACTCAGCCTTGAAAGCCTAGCTCAGACCTAGCCCCTTCTGTGAAATATTTTCTGACTTCACCAGCCCACAGTGATTTCTTCCTTCTCTGAACAAGTCTTTATACCGTCAAACGATCTAACCTTTACAAATCACTTGACTTCTAAAGTGGTTTCTAAAGGACTCTGAAGATAAATGATTTAGCTCAAATCCCTAATTTTTGAAAGAGAAAAAGAGGCTTAAAGTGTTAAACTGCCTATGGTGACACAAAGTTACACGGCAGAGTAGAGGCTTGACCCAGATATTTTAAATGTTTGCGATGCTCTTTCCACTAGATAATGCTAATTTTGTCTTCCTTGAGATTCCCTACAAGTTCTCAAAAGTGAAAGCATGTATTATATAATTGTCTGATTCCAAGTATTTCACTTACTTTGTAGCCTTCATGGAAACTAACACACTGGAGTTATTAGCTCTTTGCTAACTGATTAGCAGATCAATCTTTCACTGCTACCCTTTTGCCCCGCAGTCAAAATGTTAGTAAACATAGGACTCCCTAGAACTTAAATTCTCATCATTGGCTATTCCTCAGGGGGTGACAGGGACTGCAGAGGGAATTATATCCATATGTGTCCCTGAGTCACATCACAGGGTCCAACAAGAACAACAAAAAACTCATTCTATATCACTGAAACCTGGAAGTGTAAAAGAAAACAGTCTTCAGCTGTGCTATTGTAATATTAGGGCCCTCTAAGGATTCAAGTCCACAATAGAGAAAGGGGACTTCAATTTCCCCCCCACAAAGCCCAAGCCTCTTTTTGTAGGATTAAATCGGGCTAAAGTTACCGCATAAAGTTGTTAGACCCCTTGAGCGGAGAAATAGATGAGAGGTATATATCCTGGAAAGGGATTAAAGCTGTGCTTGGGAGGAATGGAATGGAAGAATGGTCCTAGACAGAAAGAAAAAGGAAAGAACAGATTCTAAAATCTGAGAAAGGCTCCAGTAAACAAAAGACATCTTAGCGCCTAGGCTGAGAGAGGGGAAGAAGCAGAGAGCACAATAGCTGTTCTCCAGAAAGGAAGGAAGAGCAAGCGTGGGGTGTTCATGCACATCAGAAAAGGGCAAGCTGGAGAGCTTAATAGCTATTTAATATTTGGAAAGCAACTACTTTTATGAGTCTGTTTGTTCATCATTATGAAGATAAAATGAGACATTGGGTATGAATATGTTGTGCAAACTGTACAACACAGTGCACACGGCAGGGATCAGGAAATAAATGCTGTTAGCCAACACTTCAACATATGTATACAAAAGTTCTTAGAGCTATCAGGGAGACAGGAATTCAACCACAAGTCCACAATTCCCATGACTGAGTAGGAAACATACACAGTGGGCATTATAGGATTAGCCCCTTTTTTTTCAGGATACCACATGGTAGCAACACTGTAAGAAAGGGGTACTGAATGGAGAGTACTCGAAGATGAGCTTTTCATCCAAGGACATGTTTAGCCATGTACTGACCTATGCCTCCCCTTCCAAAGATTTACAAGCATTACCACATAGAATAAATCATAGAGCTAAAGCTTTTGAAAGAAAATGGCACAAAAACTGTAACATGGAAATAATGTAGTGCTGTAAAGGATCTGAGAGAATGTTTCAATCCTCTCATTTGACAGAGTTTAGAAAATCAAACTCCAAAGAGGCAAAATGGTTTATCAAAGAATACACAGTGGCACATTTTTAATGGTACAAACATTTCTAACCACAACATCTTCATTCCTCTCTGCTCCCACAGCATCCTATGCATACTAATTACCATAGTGTACTAAAATCCTATTTAAACGTCTGTCGTCTCCCCTACTCGACTGGAAGATCCCAGGGGACAAGGCCTATGCCCAACTTAACCTTATATCCCCAGCACCTGGCTTGTGTTTAGATGCTCCACTGCACTGAACATATCCCCGTTAAAACTGTTTTGTAAATATGAGGGAAAGTAGGCAATTCTGGAAAACTTGCTAATTAGGCCTCCATTACATTTTGCTTAGCAAGATATTGAAAAGGCTAATGTTACCATAGACCTCAACTTGGGTACAGAAAGACAGTAAACAATCTTAGGCAGACAGGGACTGTCTGAGGTAAAAATGGGTCCCTGTCTGCCTAACAATCTTAGGCAGACAGGGACTGTCTAAGGTAAAAATGGGTCCCTGAAAGCAAGGTCATCATAGTAGCGCAGTCCTACTAACTTTATTATATCGTTGGAGTTTGATGACTAGGTCTCTAATTAAGAGTCTCCTTCAACCATTTTACAATGACCTTTGCTGAAACAACAATAACACAAATAAGACAGTGAAACTGCTAGTGGGGATATAGTGCAATATGCTCATGTGGTTCTTTTTTAAGCACTTACAACTCCACAGTGGCTCTTTAAAAGCAGCAGACACGGGCTTCCCTGGTGGCGCAGTGGTTGAGAGTCCGCCTGCCGATACAGGGGACACGGGTTCGTGCCCCAGTCCGGGAAAATCCCACATGCCACGGAGCGGCTGGGCCTGTGAGCCATGGCCACTGAGCCTGTGCGTCCAGAGCCTGTGCTCCGCAACGGGAGAGGCCACAACGGTGGGAGGCCCGCGTACAGCAAAAAAAAAAAAAAAAGCAGCAGACAAAAACAGAATTTTCAAGGAGAAAAAAGGTAAAATTTAAAGAATCTACTCATAGAGTAACTTAAGAGTCAGAAGACGCGAATTCTGGTTTCCATTCTCTCACTAACTTCTTATTTGACCTTGGGCAAATTGTTCCATTTCTCTGGGCTTAGAAGGAAGACTGAAATTCTAGATCCTAGTTCTGAATAAATTTGAACAAGCCACTTTGCTTCTTCAGAACAAGATTTCCCCCATTTATGGGACTTCCCTGCTGGCACAGTCATTAAGAATCCACCTGCCAATGTAGGGGACACGGGTTCAAGCCCTGATCCTGGAAGATCGCACATGCTGCGGAGCAACTAAGCCCCTGCACCACAACTACTGAGCCTGTGTGCCACAACTACTGAAGCCCGCACACCTACAGCCTGTGCTCCACAACACGAGAAGCCACCGCAATGAGAAGTCCGTGCACCGAAATGAAGAGTAGCCCCCGCTCACCGCAACTAGAGAAAGCCCGCGCGCAGCAATGAACGCCCAACGCAGCCAAAAAAATTAATTTATTTAAAAAATTTCCCCCATTTATAAAGTAACCCGGATTATCTTCCAGCTCTAATAACCTAGAATTCTAAGCTATAAGCTACTGTTGCTATGAACAATGAAATTCAATGTAATCAGTATGTTTGTGTTAGAAACAGGACATGTAGATAAAATATTTGGCAGAGAGAAGCCTCAAACCTCACTGGAGCTTTCCCCCCAAGTTTCAATTCAAATACTTTTCTAGAACTACACACAAGCACTGGTCCAGACTTCTGCGCTTCCCCTATTCTTAATGAAATGCCCAAAGACTGACCAGAAAAGAATGGGAACCAGCACTTCCCAGATAATGCATCAACCGAGTCTCTTGGTTGTCTCCCTCTCTTCTACCAGTGCACTTTCCTTATACCATCCACTGTCTGGACTGAGCCAACCTATCTCTTTTGATTTAAATTCTTCAAGGCTCAGTTCAAATCTCACTATTTCCATGAAGCATTCCCTTCCCATTCTAGCCCACATCCATCTCTCCCTCTTTTAAACGTCTACAGTACAATACATTGTTGTGGTAGGGATTAAATGATATTTCCAAAGAACTCGGTATCACATGTGACATATAGCAGTTGCTCAAAAAGTGATAGTACTTGGTGTTGTTGCCACATCTTTAGCACTAATCACATACCCTTTAGTTCAGTGCATCTTAAATTTAATATGCATGTGAATCACCTGGAGATCTTATTCAAATGCAAAGTGTGATTCAGTAGGCATCAGGTGGGACCCGATAATCTGCAGTTCAAAAAGCTCCTGGTTGATGCCTATTCTGCTGATCCAAGGACCATAGTTCAAATACAAAGGGAAGTTTTTAGTAAACTTTTTTTTAAATGTATTTATCTTGTCTATCCAGCCAGATGGAAAGATCTTAGAAGAGAGATACTATGTCTCATTTTTCTTAGCATATATACTCTATACAGAGGTGTGCAATAAACATCTGTGGACTTATCAAATCTGCAATCTCTAGATACTCTAGATAATCTCTAGAATGCCTGTTATACCGATTTTCAAATTCAAACATTGAGACATTCGAGGTTGAAAAAGCTCACTTGATCACTGGAATTGGAATCACTGGAACAGAGGCAGGGGAGAATCTGAGAGAAAACTTACCTCATAACCAGTGAGAAGGTAAAACACAGAAAAAACAACATATGCAAATGGACGCTTGTTCCTTGTTTAAGCACAAACATCGTTAAAATGCAATATTAACTGCACTTCTAATTTAGGTACGAACCTTGAAAGAAGACATGCATTTTCAGGCATATATATATATATATATATATTAGTAATAATTAACTAAAAAGGTATATAATGAGCTTGATATCACGTTTTAGTGGAACAGAAATATTTTTCAGTGATCCGTTAATGTGCAAATGTGCAATTAACCTAAAGAGCTCAGGCAACCAATGAAAACACATTTCAAGCAAAAGAAAGAGAGGAACATCCTCCGATTTTCCCATCAACCTGGTCAGTGATATGATCCCCAGATTCCATTCCCCACAATTACACTACAGAAATTCAAAAGAATCTGCTGTGTATCAAGGCTGCTCTAAGACGCTGCCTATTTTAAGCCCTCCTTTAAATCTCCAATTATTTAAATACTTGTTATAACCCTCCGTATTTTAGCATTCCATAATTCGAATGGGACCAATATTCTCAAATTTTACTCGGAGGCTATACTCTGACTTCCTATGCAAGCACCAGGAAAATAATATCAGGCATGTATGACACCTGCTCACAGAATACTATCTAGGTAGGTAAAACTGTGAGACAAATCTATTAAAATCAGTCTTTAGAGCAAAAAGCACCTTTTTAAGTCACTGAGCTTGTCATAAACAGGCATCTGCGCCTTAACTCATAGAGACCTTTCAATGAAGCCACTCACCAATACTTAACTGCGATGTTTTTAACAAATACAGACACCTTAAAAGAAGACAGACTCTGCAAAATTCTGAGAACTGCCATCAAGCACAGAAACACAGAAGCACAGAACTGCTGTCAAGCACTAGACTCAAACTGGGTTTATGAGTTTTAATAAATCAATGTTATTACTTTAGAGAAAATCAGAAAACAGTTGGGAGTCAGCCTACAGTAAAGTGGCTTCTATTTCTTCCATCCGAAGTCTAGTCTCCTGGGCAAGGCAAGTTCTGTGGTTCGTGCCAGGCAGGCAGTCTTCCTAGAGAATAATACTATCCAAGGAGAGTTTCAAGTCCCAAGCCACAGAAGCAGTTATAAACACATACCCATACAAATGAGTGTCTTCCTACCTGCGGGTACCTAACTAGTAATTACACCCAAAACAAATGCCTTCAACAGGAAAGGAGATCAGGACCACGTACAGGAGGGTCAAGATTCTTGCATAAAAAAATGAAGCACCAATTTCATTCTCATTTCTCCCCTCCTTTTCCTGGTCTTTCTTCAAGACTCATCCTTTGTGAAGCTTTCTCCAATAACTCTGACCCTTACTCTCAATAACTCTAATCACACCATTTACTGAAAGCCTGAAACACCAGTCTCAACTAATTATTCTAGATTCCTTTTTGTTAACTGTTTCATGTTTTCATTTTGTCTCCCAAATTTGAGTGAGTTCTCTGTAAGGCCCATACACTGCCTAGCCCCTAGAGGGGGCCAATTATTAATATTGCTAATAATATAATAATAATAATGATATAACATATTATTTATATATATATATATATATATATACACACACATAATAATATAATGGAGTGGCAAAAGTGGAGTCAAGTAGGCCTAAGTTCAAATTCTGGTTCTACCATTTGACTGTGAACACATTACTTACTTTCTCTAAGACTCAGTTTGGTGGTGAAAATTCAATAAGATATATATTAGTGCACCTAGTACAGGGTTTGGCATATAACAGATGCTCAATAAAGCTTAGCTACCTTCCCTTCCCATTTAATAAGCACTTGTTGATTTGAACTGAGTTAGAGTAATTCTCCTAGAGGACTGCCAATGGCACCATCATATACTCTCTTACCTTCCCCAGTACACTCTTGTGTGTGTCTGTGTCATTTCCTTACAAAGGTCACTTCAGGTTTTCTACTCTGCTGTCCTAAGAAAAAGCCAACTACACAAGTCAGCAGGAGGGCATCTCCACATCTACATTTCACTTTTATCACAGCCACGCCAGCACTCTCTCCGTCTGGGTCTCCCAGTGAGAAAATGATAGAGAAAACCAGGGAAGCAGCCAGAAGAGGAAATGGAGATAAATAGCTCTGTGGTCCCTCTGTGCCTCCCTCTTGGGAGGAAAGACTTAGGTCTAGTCTCCAACCCCAACTCTTGTGAGGAAAGGAGAAAAAAACCCAAAAAACAAAAAAAATCTTGCCATGTTCCAGAAGAAAAAGCAACCCCTTTTCCTCACCTCTTCACTTCTTCAAGCCCTTCACCAGTCAATTCCACTATCACCTCCCACCCTAACCATCCCCTGGGTCAACTTCCTCCTCCATAAAACAGAGCCTCTTTTAACTAATTTGTCTTAAACAGACCTCATTCATGCTTTTATCGACCAGAGGTCACATATTCCCTCAGCCTTCAGCATTCCAATTTGGAATATCCCTTAAAACAACAAAAAAGAAATTTGTAAGTTTCCCATCTTCTGCATTAAGGCACATCTCTTTATTTGCGTCCCTTTAATGATCCAGAATATTTAATGATACAGAATACCTCGGTCATCATCCTTCCAGCTGGAAAAAGTAACATCACTTCCACCCCAAAACACATACCCACCCCCCAAAATATTTTTTTAATCCACAAATTGGAGATTTGGGAAAATACAAGAATATTTGGGGCTGCAGAAAATACAAGAATTGTATTATTCTTAAACGAGTTCACCATGCTGCACGGGAACAAGTCCATGTACACCTGCCTCCCACCAGCCTTAATCGGACCAGGTGAAAAAATACCCCCTCGCCCTCTCGCTTCCCCGCCCCCAACTACCCATTTCCATTCCTGATTCGCCCCGGGGCCCATAAGGCAGAACCTTTCTTGTTGGCCTTCACGTCCCTCGGGGGATCTGGGACCCTTTTCACGTCAGCTTTGATGTATTGAGGCAGAAAAGTCTGTTCCCTCCACCCCTCCCTCAAAAAAAAAAAAAAACTATTTCTTAAGACTCTTCCCTGTTGGATAAAGTAGCTCCAGCATTTGTGTGTTGGGAGGATTTGAGTCAACTGAGGGACTATTTTACCACAGGCTTCACCTTTCCAGGCTGACCAGTGCCTCCCCCCGCCCTCGACACACACACGCTCGCTGGACCCCCTCTCCTCGCGGCGGGACCCCAGACCCTCCTTTTCGTTGCTCTGACACCTCCCTGGGAGCCGGAGCATCCTCGGAGCGGCCCCGAGCCCCGGGCGGCGCCGGCCGGGCACCTACCAGTCGGTGTGCGGCTCGTCGACGACCAGCAGCACCTTGGCCTTCCTGGCGGCGGCGGGCGCGGGCGCGGGCGCGTCCACCAGCCCGGCCGAGGCTGCCGTTTGCTTCACCGCCTGGGAGAGCGAGCTGAAGAAGCTGCTGCCCACCGACGGCGCCGGGGCCGGCTGCGGCGCGGGCTGCGGCGCGGGCGCCGGGGCGGGCGGCGGCCTCCGCTCGGGGCCCGGCGAGGCGACCGGGGGCGCAGACGAGGCCGAGGCCGCGCCCGGGCCGGGGGGCGGCGGCGGCGGCTGCTGGGGCTCCGGCCGCTGCAGGTCAGTCATGTAGCCATTGGGCAGGTTGGCGATGAAGCTGCTGTCGGACAGTCGGCGCCGCAGGAAGTTCATCATCTGGCTTGAAGGGCTGAGGGCGCCCGGGGCGGCGGAGCCGGGAGGCGCGGAGGGCGAGACGGAAGCGGCGGCGGGGGCTGAGGTGGCTGAGGCGGCTGAGGCGGCTGAAGCGGTAGAGGCTCGGTCCGAGGCGCGCAAGCCAAGCAGACAGCCGCGGCCAACTGGGCCGGGCGGGCGGGGAGGTGCGAGGCTCAGCGCCAGGGAGAGGGCGGAGCCGGGGGCGGGGGCACATGTTGCCCCGCCCCGCGCCGCAGAGCCGGCGCCGCCCCAGACTCGCAGCCTGTGCAGCCGGCTGTGAGCAGCGGGCCTTCGGGGGCTGGGGACACGCGGTCTGGGGAGGACCAGGCCTCCTGAGACCTGAGCGTGGCTCTCTGGGGAGGGCGTGGAAGCTAGTCCTGCTCCCCAAGAATAGGGACAAGAGAGCTCAGAGCCCCTACCATCTTTTTGACTGGGAGAGAAAAGAACCGTGTCCGGGAAACTGTCCCCACTCCCTTTGAAGGAAAGAAAGGTGTCAACCTCCCCACCCTGAGGTGTGAACGAAGCCATTCCCCTCGCGCGCGCGAACATGCACACACACACACACACACACACACACACACACACACACAAACACACACACACCCTATAGTGAGATGAAAAAGAACTATCCCTTCCTCAATGCTGGGAGAGAAAGACATCCCCCCCTACCCTAAGGTGACAAGACAAGACCTAGTGGGGAAGCGAAGGGTCGTCTCCTCTACTTTGGGGAGAAAGGGGGTGGGACGCAGACCCTCTCCACCTGTCTTGGAAGGATGTGTGGGATGCGCTTTCAGCACCTGAACCTTAGGGATGGCTCACCTCAGAGCACCTACTCCTCTCCCCCATCTCTTGCACAAGAGAGAGGAAACATGTGTAAGTCTGGAGATCCCCCGATGCAGGACCCCTGAGTGGGATACCTAAGGCTCTGCCACCCCTTCTGCGTTCTTGCTTACAGGCATTGGTGTATCCTATGTAGTAACGAGAAGGTCACCTCTTTAAGATCTTTCTGTTTGTTTCTTCCAGTTCGTTCATTGGCCAGATCTGCCTCGACCTCCATGAAGGCTTTCTGATTACCACCTTCCCATGGGCACTCCCTGAATCTCGTATGCCCCATGAACCTTTGTTTTCACCTCTCAGGAGATATACTTTTAATCCCTATGTTGAATTGCAGCAGGACTCAGCAGATATACCTTACATTCAGACCACTCTGCGTGATACGTGACCTTGGGCAAATCAGCCCTCTGAGCCTCTTTTCCTGAGCCAGTGAAAGGAGATAACACTTTTCAAAGTCGTTACACAGAGTAAGTGAGAGCATGTATGTAAAGCGCCTGGCAAACAGTAGGCATTCTAGTAGTGGTGGCAAGATCCTTATACTTTTTTTTTTTTTTTTTTTTTTGCCGTACGCGGGCCTCTCACTGTTGTGGCCTCTCCCGTTGCAGAGCACAAGCTCCGGACGCGCAGGCCCAGCGGCCATGGCTCACGGGCCCAGCCGCTCCGTGGCACGTGGGATCTTCCCGGACCGGGGCACGAACCCGTGTCCCCTGCATCGGCAGGCGGACTCTCAACCACTGCGCCACCAGGGAAGCCCAAGATTCTTATTCTTATTGGAACTAGTTCTCAGTAAGTATTTAT
This sequence comes from Stenella coeruleoalba, assembly GCF_951394435.1. Lineage (NCBI taxonomy): Eukaryota > Metazoa > Chordata > Mammalia > Artiodactyla > Delphinidae > Stenella > Stenella coeruleoalba. The sequence goes on along the minus strand of NC_137156.1, from coordinate 99,709,269 downwards.
TGGGCTGAATGGAATCAATGAGCAGCTTGTCACTAATGTTGGCAGGCAGTTCTTGCTTCCTACATCCCAGCTGGCACTCAGCTTGGGCACTGGAGATGCACAAACCAGCCCTGAGCCAGAGACCCAGTGATGTCCAAGAGGTCTTCGGTCAACTATAGTTATACAGTGGTCCTCCCATCTCCCATGTGCCAGGCATGGTTAGAGCTGGATAGACTGACATGAATGGAAAGTGTCCCTTGTTTGCTAGTTCACCGTCTATGTGGGCTAGAGGGGGAAAGTAGGGAGGACAGACAAAGAAACAATCACCACAATAAGATGGGCGAGGTGTTTTAGGAGCACCAGAGAGCGAGGGATTCATTCTGCCTGTGAGGCTTAGGGATACCTTCTCAGAAGATGTGATATTTGAGATGGGTCTTGAGGCATCTGAAACGGTTTACAATCAGAGAAGAGGGAAAGCAGTCAGACAGAGAAGGCCTGCAGGAATGTTCCTTGATGACTCCTCCAGGAAGCCTCCCCTCAATCCTCCAGGGTGGGCTGTTTCAATGTCTGTGCTTGGTTTCGTCATAGCCCCTGAAGAAATGATAATAAAATATTCTGGTGACTAGAATATAAGCTTTTCAATGATGGGGTTGTGTCTCAGTCATCTTTGGACCCCAACACCAAGCACAGTGCCTGATACATAGCAAGGACTCTGCTGTTTAAGAATCCAGCTCTACTCTTACCCAACTCAGTTCTTGTGTTTATTGGAGAATAAAACTGATGTCACTAATAACTTAAGTAAATAAACTCAGTTTGATGTATTAAACTGAGTATTTTTTAGAAAATGAGAGGAATCTTTTCCAAAGGCATGAATCTCTACTGATGGGATTTCAGACACTGTATCACCTTAAGTTTTTTGAATGAGTGGGTTGTCTTTTTTTATATATATTTCACTAATTCCCCCCTAACCATTAAGCTTGTAGAGCACATATAATATTTAAAAATCAACCAATTAACAAACATGTCTTGAGTACCTAATACACACAAGGCATCATGCTAGGCACTGGAGGGTAAAGGAGATTCAAGATGAAGAAAATCCAAGTTCTGCCTATAAGAAGACAACTCAGAAACACGTGAACACATAATTAGCAATGGCAGAGCGTCTGTGTGTGACCAGAAAGTGGAGCAGGCAGTGAGGATTAAAGGAGGCAGAGGAAGAAGAGATCTCTGGGGTAGGAGGAGAGTTCACAGGAGCAGTAGAGCCCAGGCCGTGTAAAATGGGTGGAATTCAGAAAACCAGGACAGCGTAGGGGAGACAGTCAAGACGGAGGAGATGGCAAGAGCAAAGTCAGGGAAGCTGGATTGGATAAGTCATAAGAAGGTATAGATCTATTCCTTGAAAGCAAAGACCCTCCCTGTATTATCACTATACTCCTTAAGCCTTAGAATAGCACCTGGCATGTAGAATGCACTCAAATATTCGTAAGAGGGGTTCCGAGAGGCTGTACTTGTGTGTGTGTTTATTTTGTTGGTGTCTGTCCAGCTATAGTTTTAGATGGCAAGCACCTCACAGTGAGGAATTCTGTCTGCTGCTTCTCTCACCATGATCTGCAAAGCCTGATGTAACATTCAACACACAGGAAGTATCCCAGTCTTGGGTGGTAGATCAGAACGTTCCCAGAGAACTGCTTACCTATAGATTCCTTCACTGATACAATGGAGGCCCACAAGACCATTAAAAATATTTATCAAATATTCCACTAATTTATAACTATTTTCTGGTAGGTTTTAATAAGAATATTACTCTTATGGAAGAACAGAATATTTTCTTATGATTGGGCATGGGTGGTTATTAATCAGCTCAATATAATCAGAAGATTTTCGTTAGTTGGCACAAATGTAAATCACAGCCGATTAAAACAATATCCTCCGTGTTCCACTGAGTCCTTGCCAGGAAGTGTCTTTAGCATGCAAAGACACTGTATTATAAATGGGCTTGGGTTTTCAATGAGCTGTAATGAAAATCTTTCCCGTATCCTTACCTGTGGATCTAGGTTCCAGATGCAGGGAGAATATAGCCCTCTTCATTTATCTTATATCCTGCCTTTTCTCTGGAATTGAAGAGGGAGCAGGATTGGGAAATGCTATAAAATATAAAATTCTGGTGCAGTTAGGGCCTTTTCTACCTATCTCCCTCTGAGACCAACCAGCCATTCCCCATCTCCAGGTAGAAGGCATTTCTCCCAGAACAATCAGTGAAGAAGTGGGGATGGGGGATCTCTCCCATCTTTCTTTCTTTCTTTTTTTCCTAACATCTTTATTGGAGTATAATTGCTTTACAACTGTGTCTTAGTTTCTGCTATATAACAAAATGAATCACCTATATATATATATATCTATATATCTATATCCCCATATCCCCTCCCTCTCATATCTCCCTCCCACCCTCCCTATCCCCCCTGTCTAGGTGGTCACAAAGCACCGAGCTGATCTCCCTGTGCTAATCATTCAGTGACTGACTAAGCCCTGACGGACTATTCTGATTCTGACTATCAGAATCTCGGAAGTCTCTTCCAGTTCTGGAAGCCTGGGACTCTTTGAGGTCCTTCCTTGTGTAAGCTTTATCTTCCCACTGAATTGTAAACACAAGTAACCACCTGGCGACTGCAGATGAAAGAATCCTGCTAAACTTGGGAACCAATTTAAATGCTTTACCGCGCCCCTCTGATTTCTCTCTTCCCCTTGAGCAACAGTGCGGCAGAGAAGGCTCACAGGGAGCCAGGCTGGGTACAGGTCGGAGGAGCAATTGAAGTGCCTTTTGCAGGCAGAGCTCAAACACAAAGCTTAAAGGGGAACCTCGGCACACTGTCTTGGTTCCTCCCAAACAAGGAAGTTTGCTGGAACATGCCAACCTTGGCCCTTGCTCATGCCTCAGGATCAGGGACCCCCTTCAGGCCCAGCTGCCCTAAAAAGAAGTAGAAAGCGTTTGGGATTGAGGAACTGTGGGTTCTTGTCCTGGCTCCATTACTCGTTGGCTTTGCAGATTTTCAACAAGTTGCTCGGCTCCCTGGGCCTCTTATGTAAACTGGGGGTATTAGGTCTTCCTCGGGCCTCTCATGAGATAATATGACAACACTTTGAAGGCGACAAAGCTTTCCTGGAAGAGGCATCATTATTGCTCCCATACTATCTTGTTACCTGCCGTTTGGAGAACCCGGTTGAATTGAGGGTTTGCCATCTCTATTCAGGTGGGCCTTCGTGACCGTCAGCCCTGGGGATGCCCTCCTCCTCCACTCTGCACAGAAGACGGCTATGTCCTGAGCTTTGAATTCTCCGAATGTGGCACATCAGCTGGGCCACTTTGCTATACTTACGAATCACACAAATATAAGTTCAACTCCTAAATCTGCCTAGTGGTAACTGTGTCGCTCTGAACAAGTCACGTTCAGCCTCAGTTTCCTGATCTGTAAAAGAATGGCGATAATTATCATAACGACCTCGAAGGACTATTTCAAGAGCTAAATAAGATCAAGTATATGAGTGTATTTTATCAGCCATAAAGCACTGTGCAAATGTTAGCTATTAATATTTCTGATGCCAGGGGAATCACAGAACTTGCCAGTAGCACAACTAAATAAAAAAAGGACTCTCCTCATACATGTGTATCCCCACGTTACACACCCAAGAGAATTCATAGAAGGCACGAGGTCGACCTCTGCCGCTACTCCCAGGCTTAGTCATACCTGCCCAAAATAAATGCAACAACCACTTCAACTATTGGCTTCTACCTTTCTGGATGACCTTGAAAAGACACTTCACTTCTGTCTCCAGGCTTCCATTTCCTGGCTTGGAAGATGAGGGAGAGGGAGCTAAGCTGGGCGATCCTCAAGGTCTGGTGTTGTGGGATTCTCTGGGTAGGGCCCCGCAGGGAGAAATAAGCACCTGACGTCACCGGGCTGAGCCAGGGAACACAGGGGCAAACACTGAACGCTGAGACGGCTTTAGGAAGAGAGAGAAGCCGGGGTGCCCAGAAGAAACACAGGTGGCATGACTTCTAATTCCAATACCCCTGACTTAAGGGAGTCAGAGATGGTCCCCTTGCCAAGTCTCCACTTCTCTGACAGTATTGGGGACATCATAATAACTACAACTGATTAGATGCTGACCAGTTGCCAGAAACTGTCCATGTGTCATGTCATTTAATCTCCCACAAGGGAGGTGTTAAATATCCCCCTTTTACCAATGAAGCAATTAGACTTCAGAGAGGGTACAGCAACTAACATGAGATCTTTGAACTAAAAAGTTACAGAGCTAGAAGTCAGGTCTCGTTGTCTGCAAAGCCCATGAAATTCTGCACTAGGGTGTACTGACAGCCCCCTTAGAAAGGTGCCATCCATCAGCAACTTGCCTAATAAACACATTTATTGGAAGCCATGGAAAATGTAATATGCCCCCTGGGCCCTCCTCAAGCTTTCCTGCCATCTCCCTTTGCCCAGATTCCTTCAGACACAGGAGGCTTGGAATCCCGTATAAACATTCCTGCCCCAGCAACAAGCTAGCCTCAAGCAAGAAGAATCTAGCTGATGAGACACCCCTCCCCCATGCACCCCACTCCTACTCCCACCAAGCTTGGACCACAGCTCCCCACAGAGCAGCTCTGGCCTCTTGTGGGATGCTGGTGTATTGGCTGTTGCCATGGTGATAGAGGAACATTTCTGTCATGTGCGCAGGAGCAGCACAGAGTGGGTTTCCCTGCCTGGGAAGCTCAGAGGATTCATCAGAGGTTGCTTTTTAGCAGCATCTGCACACCACTTCATGGATAAATAAAAGAGCATCCCTTCCACTTAGCATTTAATCCCACTGCAGGGAAGGAGCTGAGCTCTCCGTACAAGTCGGTGCAGAAGGCAACCCCTTCCTTCTACCTCTGGTACAGTTCCTCTTCAGGGAGGTGCCTTCCAGGTGGTAGGAAGAGATATTTACAAGATGCCAGTAAATTAGCTGTTTACAGAAAGTGAGCAGCCCTTGACTCCCCATCCTGCTGACCACTCCCAGACTGTGGATCAATTAGATCTTTAGTGTCAGACCCATGCAGGTTTATCCTCTGCTTCAGCCACCTATTAGCAAGGCAGCCTCATGCAATTTCATTAATAAGACTCAGTTTATTTATCTGTAAAGTGGGGTTAATCATTCTTTGCAGAGTTATTGAAGAATATCGAGATCATGTAAAAATACTGCCCAGTACAGTGTCTGGCACATGGTAAGTGCATATCCATGATAGCAATTATTTTTTAAAAAGAAATGTAATGAAACTTATGTTCTGATTTGGAGACAGACTAATATTTGAATCCCTGGCTCACCACTTAATAGCTCAAGAGCTATGTAATATTCTGCAGTCAATTTTTTTTGAGTCTCCCATTTTCTGAAGAGGTCAGGATGAGATTCATAGACTCAGACTCTATGTGAAGATTTTATTTAGAAGGTATGGTTATAATATCTCTGCTGAGAACCTGAGGATCTGGGCTAAAAAGAAAAAGACATCTTCTCTTTTGGTGAAATGGCATGAGGCATTGATGGCATTACTCCTTAACGTAAATATCCGTACATTGAGAAGAACCTTGCCCACCTCCAACACATTGTATGAGTTCCTGCGTGGCTGTCCCCCAGGGAAAGGTTCCTCGGTGCCAGGGCCAGCTCTGAGCAGACGGCTCCACTTCTTCTCTTGAAAACAGCCAGCTCCAGGGATTGGAGAAAAATAGAGTCATAATCCAAGGTCAAACACTTGACTGTCGTTTTAATGAGTGTGATTCAGCCTGAAAGCCCATCAGTACTCTCTCTCCAACCCCTCCCCTTCACTCTGCACATCTTCAGGACTCTGCCAGCACTAGAGGCCCTCTCGAGGGCTGAAGACACCTGGCTGGCTTGCCTGTCTTCTGTTCCTGATCAGGAGTGGGTCAGTACTACTATTTCTTGGTTTTTATCTTCTCCCTACACTGCCACTGTCTTTTCTCATCTCCAAAATAGCATCTGGTCCATTTGAAGCAGACTAGCAGTAGGCTGTCTGCCAGCACCCTCATTTCTCGGAAAATGGAAGGCATCCCCCATCCAATTATCTAAAAGTCCCTTTGCCTGGTGATTCAGCCAACCCCTCCAGCAAAAGCCAGCCCTGGGTGTCCTAAAGGCACCTTGAACAGATTGATTGTAATTCAACGCTTCACACGTTGCCTTGAATTCTTATAACAGCTCTACAAGGTAGGAATCACATGCTCATTTAAACAAATGAGGAAACAGAGGCTCAGAGAGGGGAAGGGACTTTCGCAAGATCATACAGCCTGTCATAGAAGAGCTGAGATGCAAACTGTAATTTCCAGCTCTAGGAGGAAGTGTTGAACACTCACTTGCCACTTGCTTTTCTCACAAGCCATAGTGAGTGCTTTGGAAAGTGCTAGAGTTTAGAGAGCGTGGCAGCCGTGGGTTCCAGAAAATCAGCCCCGTGTCATCCCTAGTGTGCCCCCAAGCCTTTGCTCAAGCCGTTCTGTCTGCTTGGGATACCCTTCCCCACGCCTTCTAGCGTGGCATGGTGGAACAACTACAGGCTCTGCAATAGACAGAGCTCTTTTGGAATCCTGTCTGTACCACTTGCAGTTTTATGATCTCAGACAATTTATCCAATCTCTCTGAGGTTTTCTTCCTCCGTAAAGTAGGGCTGTCTACGTCATAGTATTGTCACGAGGATTCTCGCAGAAAGGGCCTGCCTAGCATGGTGCTAGTGACTATAACCAGCCCTTCCCGATGAGCTCAGGCACCACCATCTCTGTGAAGCCCTCCCTGACTGCAACTCCTGTCTCCATGCCCTAACATTCATTCATTTTTTCTTTCTTTCTTCATTCAACAAGTATTTGAAATACATAAATAACTCAATCATAGTGCTGTAATTATTGGGTCATCGTGCTCTGTTTCCCTCTTTAGACTGGGATCTTTCTGAGGGCAGGAATTTCAACTGAGTCATTTCTGAATCCCGAATGCCTAGTCCAGGGCCTGGCAGGAGAAAGGAAGGGAAAAAGAAAGAAAAAGGAAAGAATAAAAGGAAAGACAGAAGGAAAAGAAAACAAGGCACAGGACTGCTTATGACAATCTGCTACCCCAAAACGCCTCGTCTCTATATCCAGGCAGACAGGAAAGGCACCTGGTCCCCCACAGCCTCCTCTGAGAACGCATCCCGATTCCTCCATTGACGGGAGCCAACAACTGGATGAGAATATCAAGGACTGCCGGAGTAGGAGGCCTCGGACGAGCCCCACATTGAGAGTGGAGCCGGTGGGAAGGCGCAGCTGCGGAAAGGAAAATTCCGTCTGTGCCGCCGCTGGGGACGGACTGCCATCCCAGGCCCGGTAATGGCGCGTGCGGGCTGCGGGCCGCGGGCCGCGCCCCGCGCCCCGCCCACCTCTGGTCCCGGCAGCTGCAGCCCTGGCGACCGCTCAGCCCGGCGGGCGGGGGAGGCATCTACCGTCTCAGCCGGAAGGCTGGAGGCTCGCCCGTGTTGGCTGGCTAGAGTGGAGTGTGCTGAGCCCCAGAGCGGGAGCTGGGAGCCCCAACCCTCGGGCAAAAGCATCAGGGAGGGGAGAGGAGAGGAGAGGAGGGACCTTCTTCCTCCCTGCTCCCCAGACAGTTCCCCTGCCCACCACCAGATGGGCAGGGGAGACTTCTAAAAAATTCCATTCTAATCCCACACCCCTTTCTCCACCAAGGGGGAAGCCACGTGATATCCGTGATTCTCCACACCACCTGACTAGCTCATCTCCTGGTCTTCCTTGAATGGCTCTGCAGCCATATTCAACTTCTTTCTGGTCCCCAAACAAGGCATGCTCTGTCATACCTCTGGGCCTTTCTCATGCTGTTTCCTCTTCCAGGAATGCACTCTGCCCATGCTTCGCTGTGTGGGGTCAGTTTCCCAGAGGCAGACCCTGAGACTAGGATTTGAGCACAAATAGTTTGCTTAAGAGGTGACCTAGGAAGCACAAGTGGGAACATGGACAAGCGGGACCCAGGAAGGGAAGGAAGCCAGGAAAATGTGCATTAGGAAGCAAGTTATCCCTTTGAGCAGCTGGGGCCCAATCCCACTGAGCAACCCTGGTAGATATTGTAGAACACATCTCGGAGCTGTCCCACTCAGTGGGTGAGAAACTAGGGCATTTATCCACCAAATTCCATTCCAGATTGGTTGAGGACTGCTCCTGGGAGCATTAACTACCACCACCACCCCTCCCCGACACCCTGGCATCCTGCCCTGTGCAAGAGCCAGGCCCATCCCACCATCAAGTAGAGCCTTACAGGGCACTAGTACCATCTGCTACTCTTGCCAAACTAGCTAACTACTCCTTATCTTTTAAGGCCTAGCTCAAAAGCCAATACCTCTAATCCCAAATAAATTCCAGAGCCTCCTCCTCTGCATTCCCATGGCATGTTGAACACAAGTCTATTGAATATTTGTCCTTATTCATTATAGTGATTTTCTGCCTATCTTCCCCACTGGATGGCTCCTCTAGGGCAGGATTTGTGACTTTATTCATTTCTGTGTACTCAACGCCCAGCACAAGATGGCACATAGATAATAGGTGCTCATTAAATATTAGTGATGGTCAAGAATGCTAACGAATATTGACGAGTTCCAATACCAGCCCAAGATTCAGTTTCTCTGGGAGGATGCCTGACACCCTATCGCCTTTTGTGATTTGAGAAAAAAATGGAGTCTCATCTTAAAAAGTATAATACTAGGGCTTCCCTGGTGGCGCAGTGGTTGAGAGTCCGCCTGCCGATGCAGGGGACACGGGTCTGTGCCCCGGTCCGGGAGGATCCCACATGCCGCGGAGTGGCTGGGCCCGTGAGCCATGGCCGCTGAGCCTGCGTGTCCGGAGTCTGTGCTCCGCAATGGGAGAGGCCACAACAGTGAGAGGCCCGCATACCGCAAAAAAAAAAAAAGAAAGAAAAGTATAATACTGAATGCTGCCTCAGTTTCCTCAAGTTGATCAACTGTCAGGACACCAAAGATAAGTTTATTCAAAGAGTCTCAGACTGAAGCAACATAAGCTTTACTTTGCCATCTTCTGCCCTGGTGTAGACGGACACCTCATAGAGGACAAAAAGGCATTGGATTCATACAGATTTGTAGTTGTTTATGGCATGCATAACATCATCAACCTATTTTAGTATACATGGCACCCATCCTAGAGGTGCTTAGCTGTATGGATAGGGCACTCCTCCTGCTAGAACCCTCAGACTCCATCTTTATCCCAAGGGGTCTGGGTCTTGCCTGCAGGCTGATGGCAGCAACTGGAACCCAAGTCAAGTCAGATGTGGAGTTTCCCAAGACAACTTGAGGCAATACTGCCAGAGTGGAGTATTGTTGTCAGTTATTCCAACAATGTTGGAATATTGTTGGAAGTATTGTTGTTACAACTGTTGCCAAAACAATATCCAGTTAGGAAATATGAGGGAAGGGAAAAAATATTTATAATAGCAATAAAAAAGATACATTATCCATCAGTAAACCTAACAAGATGTATGCAAATTCTATTTGAAAAAAATTAACATTACTGAGGGACATCAAAGAACACTTAAAAAAAGAAAGGTATATCTTTTTCTTGGGTAGGAAGACTCAACTCCTAAAGATGTCATTTCTCCTTAAATTAATCTGTAAATTTAATGCAATTCCAATAGAAAAAATACCAACAGATTTTGGGGTGGCAGGGGTGGGGAGCGAACTAGACAAATGGATTCTGAAATTCACATGGAAAAATAAACAATCAGGAATAGCTAGGTGAATTCTGAAAAGGAAGAGCAGAAAGAGAGGGACTGACTCTCCCAGATATTAAAACATGGTATTAAGCTGCAGTAATTTAAACAGTGTGGTACTTGGGCATGGAAAGACAAATAGATCAATAACATAAAGCTCAGAAATAAACCTAAATATGTCAAGAGATCTAATATAGAATAAATGCGGCATTTCAAATCAGCGAGGAACAAGATTATCCAATAAATATTGTTGGAATGACTGGTTTGCTATTATGGGAAAAACTTAAATTGGAGCCATATCTCACTCATTACAGCAAAAAATGTACAGCAAAAACCCATAACATTAATAGAAGAAAAAGTAGGGAACTTTGTTTTATAAACTTGGGGTAATTAATAGCTGTCTAAGAATGACATATCCCACTCATAAAATATAAAAATTGACAAATTCAACTGCCATAATGTTTCTCCATGGAAAAAACCTTTGCATTTTCAAAAGGCAAAAGACAAACTGGGAAAATATTAACAATTCATACCACAGGCATAGGACTAATTCCCTTAATATATTAAAAGCTTCTATGTATCAATAAGGAAAAAAAAATCCAATAATTCTATAGGAAAATAGGTAACAGACATGAAAGAAAGAAAATACAAATGACTTCTAAGCTTCATCATAATAAGAGACTGGGTAACAGGGAAATACCTGGATGCTCTTTCGTACCTCTAAATTTTGTACCGTTTGGCTATATTACCCAGTTTTGTTTTTTTTAAAGCACCCAAGCTCAAAAAAAAAAAAAGAGCAAACAAAAATTATTTTAAAATAATAATAAGATTCTTGGTACTAGCTGAAAGCACCACTGTGGACATCAAAGGCATACGTGGGAAAACAAGTAACAAAGTTGATAACTGAGGACTTTAAAACTAGAAGCAAGGGTGGGGGAGTATAGTGGGATGCTCAATCACACAAGCTTTGGTGTTCAAGTTCCAGAACTGTTTTGTCCTAGCTGTGTGACTTTGGCAATTAACTTCATTCTATGACCATCAATTTTCTCATCTGTGAAAAGGGAACAATCGTAGATTTTCTGAGGTTCAAAGAGGATATGCACAAAAAATGCTTAGGGCAATGTCTGATATACAGTAAGTGCATGAAGGGCACCTTGCGTGTGCTAGAAGAGAGTGGGTGTGACAGCTTAGTGGCTGAGTTTAGGTTTGTTTATGTATTCTGTAACTTTACTGTTTTCTAGGGTCCTATTTTTTCTACTACTGAAAGAGGAGTGTTGAGATCTCCAACTGGAATTGTAACTGACTTCAGTTCTGTGAGTTTTTGTTTCACATATCTTGAAGCTCTATTTTAAGTGCATACATCTTTAGGATTGTTGCCTTCTTGATGAATTGACCCTTTTATTATTATGCCCCTTTTTATCCCTTATAAGTATTTCTCGTTCTAAAGTCTACTTTATCTGAAATTTCTTGTTCTAGAACCAGTTTTTTTTTAATAAATTTATTTATTTTATTTATTCTTATTGGCTGCGTTGGGTCTTCGTTGCTGCGTGCAGGCTTTCTCTAGGTGCGGCGAGCGGGGACTACTCTTCGTTGTGGTGCGCGGGCTTCTCATTGCGGTGGCTTCTCTAGTTGCCGAGCGCGGGCTCCAGGCGCAAGGGCTTCAGGAGTTGTGGCTCCCGGGCTCTAGAGCGCAGGCTCAGTAGTTGTGGTGCACGGGCTTCGTTGCTCCGCGGCACGTGGGATCTTCCCGGACCAGGGCTTGAACCCGTGTCCCCTGCATTGGCAGGCGTATTCTTAACCACTGCGCCACCAGAGAAGCCCACATTTCTCCATTCTTGAATCTTTATCTTAGGGTCTGCTTGTGGTCAAATCCAAACTAAGACAGCTCCCCTCCGCAAATCTTTGAAATAGACAACTAACGCTTTCTCAAATATACATAAAATGTTATGCCAGTGGAATTTCCAATCCCTTCTGCTAACCAGGTTTGCTGTCCATAAAGCACCCCCCTGCCAATATAGGAATTCTGGAACTGCCACCACTTTGCGGGACAGATCTTGATAACCCCCGCCCTGCAATTCACACAATCCCTTACCTGGAGCTCAGTCCATCTTCAGTCTTTAAATTCCTCCTTGGGGACCAGGGAAGGCCTGCTCCAAAGCAGGAAACTTTCTATTCATTGTTGGCCTGGGCTTCATCCAATGGCACAGAAGCAGATCAGCATTTTTTATTCCTATTTATTTTCAATGTCAGGTCCTCTTGTCAGGCAAGATCATGCCCCTGCCTATCAGTCGTGAGGGCTGTCTGAACCTTTTGAGAAAAATGGATCACAAACTAACTGCAGTGTAAAGGTAGAGCAGAGGAAAGCAGAATTACACATGCAGGAAGCTAGAGCAAAGAGACCCCAGGGAACAATGGGATCTGATGGGAGCCACAAGGAGAGGACCCTCCCCCAAGCCCACACCCAAGATCTGTTCCCACAAACCTACCTGACCTGTGTGTGAGATCCCACTGTTAGAAAGTTGTGCCAGATGGTATTTCCCAAAGACAGCTACACCAGTACACGTCCATCCCACGTGTTCTTCTTATAATGTGACATTGACATTCCTGCATCGAGAAGTGGGTAGACCTTTGGTACTGCCTCAGCCAGTGGGATGAGGCAGAAGTGACACTGCACGAACTCCAAGACTAGATCATAAAAGGCAGTGAGTTCTGTCTGACTCTCTTTTGGGTTATGTGCCCCGGGAACTCAGTTACCATGTTGAGAGGAAGTTCAGGCCAGATGGAGAGGCCATGAGGGGGTGTTCCAGCTGACAGCCGGCCCCAGCCACCAGGCGTGTGAGTGAATGAGTCTTCCTTCTGCCCCCAGCCTTTGAGTCCTGCAGCAGAGGACCAAGACATCGTGGAACAGTCGAGACTTCACCGTTCTGCCCTGTCTGGGTTCCTGATTCACAGAGCTTACGAGAGATGATAAATGATTGGTGTTTCATCAAGCCACCAGGCCTTAGGGTAATTTTTTATATAGCAATAGATTACAAATATAGGAATGAACCCTCAGCTGCAGTTGAGAGCAATCTCTCTAAGTGCAGACACACCCAGACGGAGAAACATCTGACCCTAGGTATAGTCATTCACACTTCAGTATGAATCACCCATACTCAGCACCACCATCCCAATGAGAAAAGAGACAGAATTAAAAGTCTTAGGAGGGCTTCCCTGGTGGCACAGTGGTTGGGAGTCCACCTGCTGATACGGGGGACACGGGTTCGTGCCCCAGTCCGGGAAAATGCCGCAGAGCGGCTGGGCCCGTGAGCCATGGCTGTTGAGCCTGCGCGTCCCGAGCCTGTGCTCCGCAACAGGAGAGGCCACAACAGTGAGAGGCCCGCGTACCGCAAAAAAAAAAAAAAAAAGTCTTAGGAAATGAGAGAGAGGACCTGGGAAACTGAAGAGGCAGAAATGGATACGGGGTATTTTGTAGAAAGAGATCTGGACTTAAAGCCGGACAGGACTGTGTTCTAGTCCTAATCACGCCCCTTTCCAGCAGAATTTCCTCTGAGGTACGGAACGGGCTCTGCCACTTATTAGCTATGTGACGTGGGCACAGCCTCAGCTTTCTCATTTGTGAATCATTCACAACAATACCTACCTGTCTCTCAAGATTGCTGGGAAAAGCAAGTAAGACGGTTGTTATGAAGACAAATTGTTTATGTAATTAAGAAGGTTGCAGGATGTGGTGGACCAAGCAGGACTCAGCAGATCTGGGTTCTAGTCCAGACTTTGCCAGTAACTCACTCTGCAAGCCTTGGCAAACTCACTCACCTCTGCACTGTAGTCCCCACAAAGCTCGTGCCAATGTAATACTCACCGGTAGACCCAAGCACTCCTGGTGCAAGAAGGCCTACAGCCATCAGTGCCAGCAGAAGGTTGCAGAGTCTCAGTCACCAGTCCAGGTAACAAAGAAAGGTCAAGGTTAAATCAAGGTCAAAGCAGGGTCAATCTAGCAGAGTGAGAAGCCAGTTACAAACAGGGTTAAAGGAGTCCAAGGTGAGTCCCATCGTCTAAATATACCTTTTCAGCTCTGAGAATGAGATGCAACCAGGGATGCAGCTGATAACTAGTCATAGGACCATCCATTGCCAGTATAAAATATTATTTAGGAGTTTAAACTCTGGAGCCAAAACACCTGAGCTCCAAATTCCAGCCCTACTGTCGATTAACTATAGCGATCGTGGACATGTTATTAACCATCCTATGCGTCAGTTTCATCCACTGTAAAATGGAGGTGATAATTACTTATAGCACTCTGTTGATGGGGTTATTGAGAAGATTACATGGACACGTGCAGTAAGAGTTCTTTCACACCTGGGAAGCTGGCCCTCAGCGAGGCAATTCTGGCTCCTGTTTCCTAAACTGAAGAAAATGGTTATAGGGCAATTTTAGGAGGTAAATTCACAGGTCCTTCAACATAAGATCACACGTCCCCCTCCACTCCCACTAAAATCACTTTTCAACGCTCCTTTGATCCTTCTGACTATACCAAAGAGAAAGTGTCAGCTTGGTGTTAGTAAATCTTAACACCCCTCTGGCTCCTACTAATTTGCTAATCCCCCTCCAACAAAGTAAAGTACAGGGCCTGTAGCTCAGAGCCTTTCCAGGCAACAGCGTCTAGCTACAATTTAGTAATATTTTGCTTCTGTCATATTTATTTTTATAGTTACTTTCTTTCTACTTGAGTGATTCTGGTTTTACATTGATAGTCATGATTTAAAGTTCTCTTTTAAAGTAAACGTATTTTTTAAGTAAGTCTTTTTTGATATTAAACATTATGATATATATGGTTCTTCGATATGGAAAATAATCATGAAGGTGGGAAACATGGTATCAGGCTGCACGGGCAGACATGGCATCTCCAGGGAGCTACATGGGTCTACTGACAGCTAAAGTACATGTCCTAGTCCTAAGTTGCGTCCCCAGAGTCCCCCGTTTTGTTTCCAGGACCCCAGAGACTCACACTGCTCTTCAATCCTTCCAATGCTGCCAGAATGTAAACTGGTACAAACTCTGGATAATTTGGCAAGTATATCCTCTATGCATCGGCAAATCCATTTCTAGGAATTTAATAAAATAACCAGAGATATGCCCAAAGATACATGGTTGTGAACATTGTGGCCACATTATCTATGACAGGGAAAAATTGGAAATCATCTAAAAGGCCAACAATGGGGGACCAGCTTTGCAAATTACAGTATTTTCACAAAATGGACTGATCTAAAAATAATAATATGACAAACACTCTGCACAAGGTGGATATTATTATTAACTGCACTTTACAGATGGAAAAACTCAAGCACAGAGAGGTTAATTATCTTGCCCAAAGTCACAGAGCTAGTAAGTGATAGAGCTGACATTTGAACACAGGCCACCTAGATCCAGAGTCCATGTTCTTAACCGCTAGGTTGTCCTGTCATTGAAGCTGACATTGTAGATGAACATTTATTGCCATGGGAAAGTGTTCCCTCAATGTATCGGTAAGTGAAAAACAGGTGGGAAAAAAACAATCTGGAACATACACCATATGTCAAAAGAGGTTATTTCTGGTTGGTGGAATTATTTTACTTTTGTTGTTTGGTTTGTTTGTTTTTTTAATTAATTTATTTTATTTATTTATGTTTGGCTGCGTTGGGTCTTCGTTGCTGCATGCGGGCTTTCTCTAGTTGCGGCGAGGGGAGGCTACTCTTCGTTTTGGCGCACGGGCTTATTGCGGTGGCTACTCTTGTTGCAGAGCACGGGCTCTAGGCATGTGGGCTCCAGTAGTTGTGGCTCATGGGCTCTAGAGTGCAGGCTCAGTAGTTGTGGCGCATGGGCTTAGTTGCTCAGCGGCATGTGGGATCTTCCAGGACCAGGGATTGAACCTGTGTCCCCTGCATTGGCAGGTGGATTCTTAACCACTGCACCACCAGGGAAGTCTGTTTGGTTTGTTTTTATATGTGTTTTCCAGGTTTTCTGTTCCGAATGCCTATTACCTTCATAATAGGAATGAAACATGAAAATATGACTTTTCTCCTCAGTTCTCCCATTCCTTTCTGCTTCTAAAGACAAGACAATTGGTTCTTCATGATGACAATAAAAATGACAATGATGGTAATAATAGCCAACATTTAATTTTCTTTTAGTATGCTAAAGGAATGACAAGCACAATTTCATTTAACTCATCACTGCCACTTCCTGTGTACTGCCTCCCAGTCTGTGCACTGCACAACTCCAGGTAGTACCACTCATATATCATCTACATTATGGACTGAGCTGTGAATGGTGCTTCTGGGAGCCATGCGACAAGGCCACCCTGTCAACAACCCTCAGGGGTAGATACTCTGATAATCTCCATCTGATACAAGAAGAAATTGAGGCACAAAAAAACGCTAATTAACTTGCCCCATATCACCCAGCTAGTGATTGGAACCGGTATTGAAACTCAAGCAGTCTGGCTTCAGGATCTGGTCTCTTTTTCTTTTTGGCTGTGAGACTTGTGGGATCTTAGTTCCCCGACCAGGGATCGAACCTGGGCCCTAGACTGTGTAAGCGCGGAGTCCCAGCCACCGGACCACCAGGGAATTCCCTGGTCTCTTATTTTTAATGGCAGAGGGGAGATAGGGCATGACAAAGAAGATACAGTAAAATCTGGACATCCAGACAAAGATTACAGATCCAACAGGACATTGTGGCAACATGAAGAGAGCACTGGTGTCAGAGGGAGGACATTGACATTCTGTCTCTTGCTCTGTCCCCACCTAGCTAGTGACCTTAGCAATTAGCAAAGTTCCTTTTTTTTTTTTTTTTTCTTGCTCTGGGCTCAGCTTCCCCATGTGTAAACTGAAGGAATTAGATCTTTAAGATCTCTCGCAGCTCTGAGTGTCTACAATTACAGATGGCATCCCAATATGGGCCCAGAGCTCTGGCCTCCCACTCAGCACAGACATTCTCCCACCTGCTCAGGGAAGCATCTCTCAAGCTGACCTACTTTGTGTATGGGGGAGAGAAGGGCAGAGAGGAGGCCTAAGGCAGGGGCGAGAAACCAAAGGTTTGCCCTCCTGAGCAGCCAGGCTCCTCTCCAGCTGCTAATGATTCAGTCAGTGCCCCCTCAGAGGCTTCTGGGGCCTGTCTCCCTGCTCCGCAGAAGGCAGCGGGCTTAAAATATCTGACAGGGTGGCAAAGCTGTTTTAATGCATCGCTTTTAGTTTTTAATCACGCTGGTGATTCATCAGGGTATTTCTCTGACTTTCCAAACATGCTTTGTTAAAGTCATTCTTGCAGGATCTTTAGAATGTTTAATTAAACAAAAAAACAAGGTGCAGAACAGCGTGTATAAGGTGAGAAAAATTATTTAGATATACAGTTGTGTCTGTTTGCGAAGGGAGAAAGAATGAATAACTCTGGGAGGAAACATGAGAGATTGGTAACCATTCACCTCCCAGGAGGGAAACCAGGTGGGTTGGGGGAGGGGCAGAGGCAGGAGGGAGAATTTATGCCTTTTGCACGTGCATGTATTATTATCTAGACAATTTCCCATCTCAAGAGTGTTTAGTTCTGACTTCTCTTCTTCAAAGATATTCCTGGCTGTATTAGTTTGCTAGGCTGCCATAACTAAGTACAATAGACTGGGTGCCTTAAACAATGGAAATGTATTTTCTGATAATTCTAGAGGCTAGAAGTGCAAGATCAAGGCGTCTGAAGGGTTGGTTTCTCCTGAAGGCTCTCCACTTGGCTTGTAGATGCCTGTCTTCTCCCTTTGTCCTCACCTGGTCTTCCCTCTGTGCATGTCTGGATCCTAATCCCGTCTTATAAGGACACCAGTCACGTTGGACTAGGGCCCACCCATACGACCTGATTTTAATTTAATTACCTCTTGAAAGATCATATCTCCAAATACAGTCAGTTTCTGAGGGCTGGGAGCCAGGACTTCAACATGTGAATTTTGGAGGATACAACTCAGCCCGTAACCGTGCCCTACACCAATGAACTCACCCCATCAGACCAGTGACCTCTGAGGAACAAGTACAGGTTCTTATATTCATTCAACTTTAATTGAGCATCTCTTGTGAGGGAAGCAATGTTTTAGGGTTGGAGGTGATATCCAATTGAGTTAGATTTGATTCTGGCCAGAAATAAATAGGAAAATGAGAAAGACCGCAAGACTTAAAATCAAAAGACCTGATCATCCAATCCCACCTCCCCCTCTTACTAGCTGAGTTAGTCTGGACGTAGCTTTTAGCCACCATTTTTATCCTCAAGGGCAGGTTGTAATACATACCTCAAAGGGTAGGGGAGAGGATTAAAGGAGAAAAGACAGGTAAAATACCTTGTCTATAGTACTTGTTCCCTGTACAGTGCTTATTCACCTCAACTCCTCCCTGGGTTGGGGCTCGGGGAGCAGGGTCCACACCCTTTCATCCTTATGGCCCTGGAGTATAGCAGTGAACAGTGGGGCACTGGCTGGGCAGCTTTGCTGGAGCAGTAGCCCAGATGGATTTGTGAGGCCACGTGTATATACCCCAGAGGGACTTTCAGAAACATCATAGAGGCTGCCTTTAAAAGCAGTTTTTCAAAATGAAAAAATTTGAGTATTAATGTTAATACAACCTCCTTGGGAATCACAGGCTGATGGAGCCCAGGAAGATCTGAGCTATATTTGGAAATTCTGTCTTTCATGCCACACAGATCTCCCCAGGAGAACAGGAAGCACATAAGATTTGTAGTGGACGTTTGCTGTTTTGATCTGCCAAGCACAGATCCTGCTTCTTCTGGTAACAGAATTCCACGGTTCTTTTGGGGAAGCACACCCTCCAACATTCCCAGCCCATGTGGTTTAGACCAGCAGACCACATCTCCAGCTCCAGGAATGAGCCCATGACTCAGGCCTGCCATGGAGAGTTCTACCTTCTCTGGTTAACTGTGGCTGACGCGGCAACTAGCACCTGACCCCAACTGGGCAAATCAGCAATTCCTGGGAGTTTGACAGGTTCTGTCAGGAAAGAAGTGCTCTTTTCACCAGGATTGCTAAACTAAAACTTCTAATGACTGTTTTGCCACCACCTGGGGAAAGCCTGTCTGAGATCCTGGTGACATTGTTTGAGCACCTGGATTTAGCCTTGCCGGAAGCCAGCAACCCTGAACCTCATGTTGATGTGAGCCGATAAACTTTCCTCATTTCTTAAATCAGTTTGACTTGAGGTTCTGTCACTTATCAACCAAATAAATGGCACGTACAGGATTAGTTCTCGGTAACTTCTTTCCATGTGTAACTCTGATCCTTTCTTTGGGGGCTTAGAACTATTCACTACTCGAAATCAATTCATCAGACAACTTGCATGTAGACTCGCTCTGGAGTTTACAGACACCTTTCACAAATCCAGGGGTATGTGTGAAAAGAGCTATTGGAGATGGGGAGAGATAAAATGAGAGCTGACTGGTAACTACATCTGCCAGGTGGATCCAGATGCTGACTCTGGCCCTGCCAGCACATCTGGCTACAAGGTGGCTGATTCTGTGCTCTGGGTCAGCTGCGTGCTGAAGCTGGCCTGTACCAGCTAACAAGAGGATTTGTTAAATAACTGGGAATTTTGCAGCTGGTTTTAAACCACTGATAGTTTGAAATTGGCCATGGTGAGAGTATTTATACCATGGATATCACCAAACACTAAAAATCAAGTTAATTTTTTTCCCCTTGGAGAGTTTGTTTATCAGCAAACCACAGGCTTTGGCCTTGATTCAACAGGTCTGAAAATGGCCCATAAGAATGAGGGCTAAACAGCAAAGATAACCAAAATTTATATTCCACTTCACAGCACTTCCTCACCGAAAACCTCATCTTGCCCCTCTAGCAATGCTGTAGAGTAAAAATTATTACTCACATCCTACAAGTAAGGAATCCAAGGCCTTGGAGAAATGTCTTCCTTGTGGTCAGATGGCAGAGCTAAGAAATAAACTCAGGTCTTTGGACCCCATGCCTAACGTTGTTTCCCTGACATCCCAGTAGGAGGTGACTGAAGCATGAAAACAGGGTCTAAACAAGTAATTTTGTCACTGGGTATGGAAAGGCTCTTTCCAAAAACAAAAGAGCTTTTTAACAACGTATTTCTGAACAGAGGTGGCCAATTAGCAAGGCAGCTACCCGGAGATTAGCAATAATACTACATATTCAATCCTCTAAGACAACACAGCACCACTTCTAATAAATTAGACAGCTCATATTTGTACAGAATATTTGGTTGGTTTATAAAACCCTTTCAAGTATGTTGCCTCTGTAGATCAACTCCTTTAAAATATTCAGAAACTTTGGCCCTGCGTGGCATGCTGATTAACTTAAAACTAACCATCAACACTCTTTTCCCTTAACTGCCTCCACTAAAACATCTGGAAAATTGGAATATTTACTTTTTCAGCCTCCCTTAGAGACCTACAGACATGTGATCTAGTGCTGGCTATTGAGACTTAAGCAAAAGTCGGCTTTCCTGATAAAAAGTATTGCCTTTGCCCCTCTCCATCCTGTCTTAAACAGGGACGTAATAATGGTACTGCAGCAGCCATTTTGTAACCATGAGGTGACAAGACAAAAAGCTAAGCAGAGCAGAGCAGAAATAGAGCAAAAGTATGGGTCCTCGATGGCATTATTGAGTCTGCACCAGGCTGCTTCCTCTGAATCTTTTATAATGGGAGAAAAACAAACCATTGTCATTTGACTATTCTGTTACCTACAGTGGAAACATTCCTAACATAACTAGAAATTCTACTTCTAGGAATTTATCATAAAGATCATCTATAATAGAGGAAAACTGGAGTCTCAATGTGCAACAATAGGAAGTTGATGAAACATAACGCAGGGTGGCTATATAATGTATACTATTCAGTTATTGAAAATTATATTGCAGGCAAGAGATTCTTCAACTTGTGTTCTTAAACAGGTGCCCCTAAATACATACAGACATTATGTGTGGATGCATATATGCATTTTTCTTGGTACATCATTATTTTCAGATTCTCAAAGCCTTCAGAAAAAAAGTTTAAGTATCACTATTTCAAATTAATATTTGTAGACATGGAAAAATGTTCACAATCTATTGGAGGAACAGAAATTGACAAAACAGCATGTTCAATATTCTTCCACATTGGAAAAAATTGCATATATATTATAAATGTATGTATGCATGGTGGTGAGCTGAAATTTACCGAATACATACTTGGGAGCCACACCCCCCAAAAAAACCCCACAGACTTTATTTCTGTAAACTTAGCTTTGCCTACTATCCCACATTCTTGCTGATTACAGAAAACTTAATCTTGCAATTCAAAGTAACTCAGACACTTCCTGATTTAAGATGGTCAGTTCAAGATCCTTCCCATTTCTCCCTCCTCTCCTGCTCCTCTAGTTCTTCCATGGACAGATGCATTGTCCTGGAATCCAGAGAAGTGGCATCTGGTCCTATGCTACTCTCTGTTCTTCCCTTGGCCTCTGCAGTTCATCTTTTCTGGTCCCCATCATGAAGCTCTGGCATCTGCTACTAATGTCTCTGGTCTTGTCCTGACTGTTAGTTGAGAAATCTATGCACTCCTGGTCTACCTGGTCCCAATTTATTCTCAGCCCGTTTAGTGCCCTTCACAGGGGTCCATGGGGACCATTCTTAGATTCTTTCCCACATCTGAAATGGTGCCCTCAGCCTCACCACCCCCACCCAAGCAATGGCTGCTTTGCCCCTCAAGGTACCAGGCTTGACATGGACTTTAATGGACTTACATCCTGGGAAGAGAGGCTCAAGTGCCTCCTGTTTTCCTGTTCTCACTAAACTTATTTAGGATCCCTAAGGCCCTCTCCCAGTCTCAGGTGTGGGGCGGAACTCTGAGCCCCTTCTCAGCACCGAGGTAAGGTGTCAGCTCTGATCTCATCCTTCCAATGTTCCCTGTTCTCTCCAGATATTCCAACTCTTATCTCTTTCTTCAGACATGCATTCTTCTTCATTCTGGGGCTTATCTTCCAAACACAGTGCTCTGAGGCTCCCAGGTTTGCTCTTTTATATACTAAGTCAGGCTATTGCAAATCTGAAGATAAACTTTTTGTTTTCCCTCAAAGTCCTGGCTCTTGTGACCCAAAAGTACTCTGGCTTCCAAATTTTGTGCCTGCTGTAAGTTTTCAAGTCACCCTAGGGGTCGCCAAGAATTTGGCTTTTTGTTTTTGTAAACACTTTATTGTCCCTCATGGGTAGTGCCTGAAAAATGCCCAAATGGTGGGTGTAGAACACAAGGTACAAGGTAGCATGTGTTAGGAGGAAACATCTTAATGTCTCAAATTATTTTCCTGCTGCATATTCATCGGGAAAGATCTGAAAAGATGCAAACTGAGATGTCATCATTTATGATCCCTGGATGATGAGAGTACATTAATGTAATAGTTATGATGGAAGTTACAGAAAACCCAACTAACAGTGGCTTAAAATAACAAGGGTTTATTCTTCTCACAAGATAAGAAGTATGGAGGTGGATAGCTGCTGGCGTTGGCCCAGCAGCCCAACACTGTCAGGGTCAGCATCTGTACTGTTCCCTCAGCCTTCCTCCATGGTCTCAAGATGGTTGCAACACCACACGTTACATCCCACATTCAAAAGGGAGAAGGGATGGCACGAGCTCCATCTGTTCCTCTGAGCCAGAAAAGCCAAAGCCTTCCACTTCTATCTCATTGACCAGAAATGGGTCACATGGCCATCCCAGCTGCAAGGGAAGCTGGGAAGACCCCAGGGACCGGTTGGCATGGGTTTAGCCAGCCGATGGTGCCTACCACAAGGGATAGCTACAGTCTTTTTTCTTCTTGCTTCTCTGTGTCTCCTAATTTTTCCACTATTGACAAATATTACATTTATAATAAGTGCAATATTTATTTATTATTATTTTTTAAAAGAATGAGAATTTTTTTAAATTTAAATTTTATTTTTGGCTGTGCTGGGTCTTTGTTGCTGCACGTGGGCTTTCTCTAGTTGCGGCGAACGGGGGCTACTCTTCGTTGCAGTGCACGGGCTTCTCATTGCGGTGGCTTCTTGTCGCAGAGCACGGGCTCTAGGCGAGCAGGCTCAGGAGTGGTAGCTTAGCGGGCTTAGTTGCTCCGCGGTGTGTGGGATCTTCCCGGACCAGGTATCGAACCGAACCCGTGTATCCTGCATTGGCAGGCGGATTCTTAACCAATGCACCAGCAGGCAAGTCCCAATAAGTGCAATATTTAATTAAACAAATAGACAATGCTTAGAAACCAAATACATTGCCTCATTTGATCCTCCCAACACCTTGCCCTGGATAATCTTACCCTTGTTTCAGGAAAAAGTGAAGATCAGAAGTGAAATGACTTCCAAGGACACATAGCAGATGATTGATAACACTGAAGAAAGCAAGCAGGTATCCATCCTCCAAATCCTCTGATTTTTCTCTACACCAACTTGCTGCTAAAGATCAAGAAGCTTAGAAATGAAACTTCACAGTTGCAGTTACGCTGAGAGAGAGGCGAGTGGAGATTAGTGAAGCACAGCACAGAAGGCCCATTCCCCATGTTTCAAGCAACGTCCCGTCAGGCCCTTCCTGACCGTCCGAGCCTCTTCACCTCCTCCTGCCTCCTCTGTCCTCAGCCCTCCTTCCTCACACTCTCCGCCCAGCCTTTCCCACCTGTCACCCCCAGCAGAGTGTCCCCCAGTGGAAGTGTGCTAGCTGGGCCTTCAGCTACTCCTGAGTCTGAGTCGCTGTTCCCCCAATTAACTACCCAACTTGAGCAAGTTGCTTAGCTCTCTGGGTCCCCAATTCTTCATCTGCTAAATGAAATAGTACTACTTGTCTCATAGGACTAATTTGTGAATTCTACGTAACAACATAAGTGAAAGCTTCTTGGGTGGTATCAGACGCTTAGTACCTGCTCAATTAATGCCAATATTAGTCATTATAGTCATAATATGGAAGCTCAACAACATCTGAAATCTCAGCCTATAATCCTGCATTATTATGAACTAGGGCAAGCATATGCCAGAGCAGAAGGTCATCAACTCTGCTGTCTGTCAACAGAGCAGTCACTTGTACGTGTCACTTAGGATTAAAGCAAGAGGATTTAGGAGTCGACTCTGAGGACCCACTCAGTTTGCTGAGTGGAGGAATTCTTAGTAGCACATAGTTTTGAGCAGAGATGGTTGAAATCATGGCTCTCACACTTATCAGCTGTGACCTGGGTCAAGTGACTTACAGTCTCTGTGCCACAGTTTGCTCATTTAGAAAATGGGGATAATAATAGCATTTACCTTTCAGGGTTGTTGTGAGGATTCAAGGAGTTAAAATATGTAAAGCACCTAGAAGAGAGCCTGACATATCAGATCAAATGTGTTACATAACTCTACTGTTAATGCTATTATTATATCATATTGAACACCTACTATGAGCCCAAAGTCATGAGGTAGTAATAAGTGAAGACAGGATTTAACCTCAGCACTGTCTGGGCCTGAATCAGCACTTCTAACCCCTAACCAGCCTACATCCATCATCTCTAATTTCCTCCCCTCCCCCATTGCTTCCCCTTCCCTTCACAATCCAACGCTTCCCTTGTGTTCCTAGGATACAGGTCCCTGTCTCCTCTTTATCCATTCTTGCCACCTTTTATCTCTACTTCTCCTTCTCCACCTCTTTTCCCCTGTGACAAGCCTGGAGCTGAGGACAGACTATAACACCAGCTATATCAGAGACCCAACTCCACTGGCTTAAACACATTTTTATTTTCTCTTCTCTTTCTCTTACATAAAAGAAGTCTGGAAATGGGTAGTTCAGGGCAGTTGCGATAGCTCAGTCATCAAGTTTAGGGAAGTTGTGATAGCTCAGATGGAAGTCTAATGGCTTCCATCATCAAAATCACCTCATGGTGACAAGAGTGATGCTGCATTTCTAGCCATCACATCTATACTCCAAGTAGTAGGAAAGGGTAAGATTATAAGAGGTAACCTTGTTGACTCAGCACAGTCAGCATCCTGGAAAGAGCTTTCCTTGAAGTCCCACTTCAGTACCGTCATCTGACCATTCTTATCTTCAGGGGAGACTGAGAAATAGTTTTTCATGTGGGCACATTGTTACTCCCAACAGAGTCCTGTTATTAAGGAAAAGAAGGAAAATTGTAACTGGATAAGTAGCTCGCTCTCACTGATATCCTATCTTCAGAAAGAAGAAAAGGAGACTGGATGTTGGGTAGGCAGTTGACCGTCTCTACTGCTCCATCCTTAGAATTCCTTCCAAGGAGAGTATTGTGAGTGGTTGGGAACGATTCTCTGATGAACCACTTAGACACATGATAAGACACCTAAGAAACATGGTCCAATAATTATGGGTCCCTAACTCACCTTTTAGGAAGGAGGTTCAGATTAATTCTGGCCTTTGTGCCGCTGAATGGAGATGTGAGTTTGAATCGAGAGCTGTTTTGCTTAGACAACAGAGAGACTAAATACTGCCAAGAGGACTCATTTGTTTTCATTCTTAACACGCAACAACATTCAGCCTCTTCTCTAAATACCCTTTTAGCAAATGTTTGAAGAATAATGGTTTGAAGGGATACCAAATTATTAGCCTGCCTGGGATAGACATTACTTGTGCTCACCAGGTTCTGGTTTTCCTTTTCCTCTTTCTGGGTGCACAGGGAGACTACACTCTTGCAACTATATGGGGCCACGTGGCTAGTTCTGGCCGGCAGGCTTCAGCAGAGGTGACATATGTCACTTCCAGGGCTAGGCACCCAAGAGCTGATGTGAGTTCTCTTTGCTTCTCTCCGCCCACACCCTGGTCAATGCAGAGGTCTTGGGTTGAGATGGTGAAGCCACAAAACTGAAGCAGCCTAGGTCACGTGCAAGACGCTGACCTAGGGGCTGGAGGGGGGTGCCAGTGAACTTTGACCAAGCAAGAAACAAATTTTTCATAATAGCTGAAAAGTATAACTGTTTCTTTCTCTGTAAAATGTAGACACTCATTCAGAGTTTGCACAGAACAGCTAGTATCGTGTCACATAATAGTTACCCTCGATGTATGACAATAACAAAAAGAACTTTATTTTCTCACTTAATCCTGACGATAATCCCTTGAGGATTAGAGCTCAGTGTTTCCCTTGGGACTTCCCTGGTGGTCCAGTGGTTAACAGTCTGCCTTCCAATGCAGGGGACGCGGTTCGATCCCTGGCTGGGGAACTAAGATTCCACATGCTGCGGAGCAGCTAAGCCCACGCGCCACAACTAGAGTGAAGCTCGCATGCCATGGTGAAGAGCCTGCGTGCCACAATCGAGACCCGACGCAGCCAAAAATAAATTTAAAAAAATCAAAAACTCAGTGTTTCCCAAACGTGCCTGGTTATAAGAATCACCGGGAGGGAACATGGTATAATTATAGATTCACAAACTCTCGCCCTGGACATTCTGATCCAGTGGCACTGAGGTAAGGCCTAATGATTCTGCATTTTCATCAGGTGTTCTGAGGACTCTTGTGAGCAGGTAAGTTCGAGAAACACAGTGGGTGTTACTATTACTTTACTGATAAGAAAAGCGAGTTTTGGATCAGTGCATCTTCTGAGCATTTTAATGGGCAGGAGAATCACCCGGCGATTCTTATTCAGTAGGCCTGGGTTGGGGCCTGGGGTCCAGGAGTGCTAGCAAGTGCCCAGGGGCTGTCCACACCGCAGCCTGAGGACCGCACTGAGTGGATAGGGCGAGCCTGGAGAGTGAGCTCACTGGTCCTCAGGCAGCTGTTCTTTGGTGTCAACTAAAAATGCTGATGCCCGAGTCCTGCCCCCATAGACTCTGATGTAATTAGTGGGGGTGTGGCCTGGGCATTGGAAGTTTTAAAACCTCCCCAGATGATTCTACTCTACAGCAAAGTTTGAGAACCACTGGTTCAGGTAAGTCATATAGTTTGAGTTCACAGAGCTAATAAATGGCCAAGCCATTTTTTTTCTTTTTTAAGATTGAAGTGTTGTTGATTTACAACGTTGTTAATTTCTGCTATACAGCAAAGTGATTCAGTTATACATATATGCATTCTTTTTTATATTCTTTTCCATTATGGTTTATCACAGGATATTGAATATACTTCCCTGTGCTCTACAGCAGGACCTTGTTGTTTATCCATCCTATATATACTAGTTTGTATCTGCTAATCCCATCGTATATATGCTAGTTTGTATCCCAGTCCTTCCGTCCCCCACCCCCCTCTCCCTTGGCAACCACAGGTCTGTTCTCTACGTCTGTGAGTCTGTTTCTGTTTCGTAGATAAGTTCATTTGTGTCCTATTTTAGATTCCACATATAAGTGATGTCATATGATATCCATCCATGTTGCTGCAAATGCAAGCTAAGTATCTTGTGAGAAGAGTATACAAAATGGTAACTGATATTATTACTAATATTATTATTATAGGGGGGACCCTAGAAATATGGCACAAAAAGGTAGCATAAGGCTGGGGTCAGAATCTGTAATTGGTCAGCACCAAGTGGGCCAGGCCAGTGGTGCGAGCAGCCTACAGTCTAGGCACGAGCTCCCTGCCTTGAGTCTCCCAGCTGCGGGCAGACAAACGTGGGCGTGGGCCACCCCCTCTCTTGCTGGCAACCCTCCAAGTGTCGTGAGCAGCTGCTGAGGCCTGAGCTCACCTCACACCCACACTGACAGCTTTTTGAAGATGGAGACAAAAGCCAGGCTGCCCTGGCGCCGAAATGGGAGTCACGATCTGTCAGCCTTGAGAAAAGGGCAGCAGCCCCTAACTCAATTTCTTACCAATTATCCCAGCAAAACATCTCCAAGGGACAGATGTCCATGGCCTGATTAACTAGAACGCCAGACCACTGGAGACAGACAAATATTCCAACCACAAAATTCATTTGGAAGACTCAAATAGAGAAGGGATGTCAAAAGAGACTGACTGTAATTTCAGAAGCCATGAGTGGTACCACTTGACATGAATAATAACAAATAAAAGCTATCATTTATCGAGGGCCCGCCGTGCGCCAGACTCTAGGCTAGGTACTCTCCACGCATTATCTCATTTAATCCTCACCACCGTGCTATCAAATAGGTACTCTTGGACCCTCTGAATATGCAAGGAGATTCAAGTTCACAAGCCCCAAGTTCACACAGCTAGTAAGTGACAGAGCTGTGGTCTGAAGGTTTAAACCACACCCTAGCTCTTACCCACTTTCTATTTTCCTTCTCACCCTGTATAGCTGGACCTCATAGATCACTGTCTACTTTGGCCTTTAAACAAAGAAAGAAATATTCTTTCTCTGACTCTGCATGGTAATAATTATTCACCTCCACTAAGCCATGGAGACACGGAGCCCAGCTGTTCCTCGTACCCATATCCATCTCTCCAAATGCCTGCTCTCCAGCGAGGAAAGGGACTGGCTCCGCGATCCTGCAGGGCCCCAAAGGAGGGATGAATATACTCGGCTTTGCAGGGCGCCAGTAACAGAGCGAGTGAGGTTGTTCTGAGTCCTTGTCTTTAGTTTTTCATCAGAGCTTTCTGCTGTTTTAATTTGCCCCAGGGATCTGGAAAGACAAGCCCTCTGTTCTAAAGGCTTCATGCAGAAACAACTACAGGTGTGGTCATTTAATTTCCTGTCTTTAAAAAAAAAAAAGGGATCCAGAGATGTTTTGAACCAGCTGGCAGATTTTTGTTCTAAAGAGCAGCATCGTTGCTGGTTCTTATTTTATGCTCTCCACCGCAGGGCATACCATGGTGCTCTGTCCTCTACCAAGGTGATTCCGGGATACAGCATTATCTACCCCCCTATCTGATCTCTGAAGCCTGAAAACCCTTTCACAGGGGGACAAAAGCTTTCCTTCCATTAGAGACCAGGGTTATAGGCACATGGCCAGGAGAAAGGCAAGGTGAGGGCTTTCCAGCCTGTCTACAAGCAAAGACCTAGAATCACCAGGAATCAGGCCCTTTGGCGACTCACAACCAGGAACGCCTTGGGAGGGCAACTGTAAGCAAAAAGCTGGGAGCAGTCTTCAATTGTAGGCTTTTAGCTAGCTGACAAATTAGCGAACAAAGGATCTGAATCCTTTTTTTCTTTTTCTTTCTTTCTTTTTTTTTTTAACTTGCATGCTAATGAGGAAACCTCTTCAAAGTGCAGAGCTAGCTAACAAGCTAGGGAATAAATGGACTCCATGGTGGATTTCAAGCTCTTTTGTTGGCTCGGATTCAAGTTGGTTTGGAAACTATTTAGCCAGCAAGCACGCAAGCAAATAATTTGAGGGACCATCTTGACTTTCTATCATTTTGGCTACAAAACCCAAACACAGATCCTTCACCAGTTCTTTCCCTAGCTGTCAGCAGGCTTGGGTTCCACTATCATTATTATTGGAATAAAGTACCCAGTATTGATAGAGTACTTACCATTTGCCAGAGACTGTTTTGAAGGGTTTATGGGTCTTAACTGATTTGCCTTTTTTCATTCCAACTTACACGTGAAGAAACTGAGACACAGACATTAGTATCTTCTCCAAGGACACAGACAATAAGAGCCAACCAGTCTGATTTCTGAGCCCACACTTGTTAATATTTTTTTTTTTTTTTTTTTTTTTTTTGCGGTACGCGGGCCTCTCACTGTTGTGGCCTCTCCCGCTGCGGAGCACAGGCTCCGGACGTGCAGGCTCAGCGGCCGTGGCTCACCGGCTCAGCCGCTCCGCGGCATGTGGGATCCTCCCGGACCGGGGCACAAACCCGTGTCCCCTGCATCGGCAGGCGGACTCCCAACCACTGTGCCACCAGGGAAGGCCCTCGTTAATATTTTAAATTGTGAACATTTTATAGAAGGATAACAGAGATCAACAAACAGAATATGATCATACCCAAGTGACTTCCTGCTCAGTTCCAATCCCTTCCTGCCACCCCAAGGTAACTACTATCCTGATTTAATACCATGAATCACTTTGCCTGTTTTGAACTTTATATAAATCTAAGTATACAATATGTAACTTTTCGTGTTTATCTTCTTTTATTCTTCATAATTGTGAAATTCACAATTGCCTCTCTATCCCATTCTGTCACTCTGTCTGTCCTTGGGCCAATACCACACTGTCCTAATTACTATAGTTTTTTGTTGCATCTTCACATCTGATAGTAACACAAAGCTATAATAATTAAGACAGCTTTATTCTTCTTCAAAATTGTTTTGGCTATTAGCTCTTTGCCAAGCTTGTCAATCTCTACCAAAATACGTGTTGGGATTTTGTTTGTTTGTCGTTGGGATTGCATTAAAATTATGAATAAATGTGGTGACAATTGTCATCTTCACAGTAGAGAGTCTTTTGAATGAAATATCCCTTCATTTTTTTAAGATGTTCTTTCTCTCAATAATGTTTTGTAGGGCTTAAGGTATTATATATCTTTCATTCAATTTATTCCTAGGTATTTGACGTCTTTTATGCCATTATATATAGATTTAAAATTCTTTCCTTTTTGATTTGTTTGTTGCTAGCATTTAGAAATAAAGTGATTTTTGTACATTGACCTTGTATCCAGTGACCTTGCTAAATTCACTTATTAATTTAATCATTTTGTGTAGATTCTTTAGAATTTTTCACATACACAATTATATCTACAAATGATCACATTTTTGCTGCTTCCTTTCCAATAACTATGGCTCTTATTTATCTTTCTTCCTTCAGAGCTCATTACCTAAGTACTCTGCTAGAACCCAAATCGCCATGCAGAACAACAGAGCTCTCTGTAGAACCTGCTTTCCTCTCAAGTTAAACATTCCTGGGAACCCACAGCAGGTATTCTTTTCTTGTGTTCACTTATCAAGTTAGGAATGCTTTTTGCCCCAAAGGACAGAAAACCTGACCTTTGTGGTATAAGCAAATAGGAGAGTGTTTTGTTTTCCTTTGTTTTGCCTCAACCATTTATGGAGAGTCTAAATAAATGGCTGCTGCAGCTCCAGCCATCAAATCACATTCCCGGCAGGAAGTAAAAGGAAAGGGACCAGGGCACCTCGTGTTTATATCCTGAATACGTTCTCAGAAGTATCCAGAGCGGATTGCCCCTTAGGGTGCATTGACCAGAACTAGGGCACATGGTCATTCCTTAACTTCAAGGGAACCTGGGAAAGTGGGGTATGGACTTATTAGAAATCCATCATCTGGGCCAGATTCATTGCCTCTTTGAACGAGATGTTAATTCATCTGGCAAAGAGGAAACGGTTTTGGATAGACAACGAGCCGCGTCCACTACAACCTGAATAGACTCATCTCCACCCTAACAGGCTTCCACCTGCTCTCTCTCCCTATCTCCCCTCTTCTGCACGACACCATCTCCTCCCACAACTGAAGCCTCCAGGTGGTCAAGCTGCCCTGTGTGTAGCAGCCAAGTGGAGCGAATGCTTCTCACCTCCTTTCCTGCTACCCTCTGTTTGAAGTGTCACAGATCAGTGCGGATCACGCTGAAAACGTTATAGAATTGTTAGTAAAACAGATTACTTACAATCCTCTCCTTTGCAAGGACCTCGACACAGGTGTCTGAGCCAAAGCCAAGTGGGAACCACCATGCGTGCACATGGCCCCATCTGAAGATCGGAATTTGCTGGCCAGCCAAGCTCCTTATGCTAGGCGCCCTCTCCCCTTAGGATGACCTCTTTCCCAGGAGGCACTGGCCTTCCGGTGAGCCAGGATTCTGACATGAATCCCCACTCAGGCTTGAGCTGGAACCCGGGCTACTCACATAAGTAAGCTAAAAACTAGGAAACCCTTTTGGCTTTGGAGCACTTTTGAACATGGATGACAAAGCAGTTTTGAATTTTTTTTTAGCAAGCTGGCAAGTCAAAAAACCTGGGTCTGGACCCAATCGTGGTAGTAATTGGCAAATTAGTCTCAGGCAAGTCCAAGCCCCTCTCTGGGCCTCGGTGCCCCCCTGAAAACATAAGAGAGCTAGCTGGACCAAATGGCCTCTCACATTCGACCCAGCTCAGCTCTTCAGAGCCCACCGATGAGAATGTGCTAGGGCAGCAGTCCCCAACTGGTCCCTGGTGCCGGTCTCTGGCACCAGGGACCAGTTGCATGGAAGACAATTTTTCCACGGGGTAGGGGGGAAGGTTCAGGTGGTAATACAAGAGATGGGGAGTGGCAGATGAAGCTTTGCTCAGTGGCCCGCCACTTACTTCCTGCTGAGCGGCCAGGTTCCTAAGAAGCCGTGGACCGTTACCCGTCCGCAGCCTGAGGGTTAGGGACCCCCGTGCTCAGGGAATGCCCCGTGAGCCCTCAGTATCTGTCCCTCAGTGTTTGTCGGCTTAGACCACGAGTACCCTAAGAGGATTCCAATACCATCCCACATTAAAGATGCGGAAACTGTGCGGCTCAAAGGTGAGGCACTGTCAAGATGGCACAGTTAGTAAGCAGTGATCAGGGTTTGGACCCAGATCTATCTGACTCTCTTCCAGGCTCCGGATCACAACAGGTGGCCTCTACAATACTGGTCCCACACCCGTTGAGACTGGAGCCTCTGGAGCCACTGTGCAAAGCCTCGGCTGCAGGGAAGATTCTCTTGCTTCTGGGTGAGTTGAAAGAGCTCCCGGGTGAGGGGCAGGGCTGTCATCTGCCCACCCATCCTTCCTGTGCATCAGCTGCCTACATGATTACAATTCTCTGCTAAGCCTTCGGCTTTTCTCTGCCTTCCCCTACCAGAGGCTTCTTATTTCATGATTTCCATATAAATGATTTCCTGGGAATTGTCATTCCCTACAGTGGTCAGCTGCTACAGAAATCGGATTGCCCAAATCTACAGTTAGGTTGAACAGAGGTGGTAAACGTACCCTTAGCTCTAAGGATGCAGGACTGAGCCAGTAGGCAGCCTCTGCACGTGCACCGTGTCATTCGCCCGACATACATGCATCCCTGGACCAGCCACGCAAGTGGGCTGCAAAGACCCTCGCATGTGTGCATGCTCTTCCCAGAGTCTCCACGGGAGCCCGTATGCACTCCAACAATTCCACCTTGAAAACTTTTTGTGAGAACTTATGTCGTATTTGTTGAGCTGCCTCAGTTTTCCCAAAAGCAATCAACCTTTGGGAGGACAAAAGGCAAAACAGCAGATGGGAGCATTCGGTTTCTGGATCATTCTCTTAGGCAAAGGCAGCCAAGACCGCAAACTTCTGAACTCTCCACCAGCTGCTTACCACTACAGGTTCCTGAGGGACAGCTGTGGAAATCTCAGCAGTACCTGCTCCTCGTTACCTTCTTTTCTCCTATTCTAATAAGCGTGGAACAGAAAGGACCTCTTTTCCCCCTTTTTTCCTGAAGCTCTCAGCAAGTGCTTCTCAAAGTCTCCTTGGTGAAGGACCACTTCCTCCAATCTGTCATGGATAGATAATTTTATAAAATACAATAAAAGTGAACTACTAGAAAAAAAGTAAGGAAAAAAATGCAAGTAAAAGCCTGTTTTATTATTAGGTTCAATAAATTCAATAGATTTGATAAAATTACCCTGCCAAATTGCTACGAAGTTTTTTTGAACACTTACTCTCAATTTCAGTTCTTACCTTGTTGCTGACCAGTTTCAAACAGCCCACAGATCAGCCCTGGTCCTTGGTCTGTGATTGAATAGCACTTGTCAGACCCCTGAGGGGCAAATAGGTGGATAAGTGCCCTCAGTCTCCTATCCCACAACTACAGCAGACACTGCTAACTGATCACAACATTCGTTCTTGACTGCAATCCCAGACTCCTTCTCTTTCACCTACTCCCAAAATCAGACTGAGTGTGCAAAAGGAAAACTCTGCTATCCCTGGTTCTCTTTTTCCCGCCCCACGCTCTGATCCTGGATCATCTGACTCTGTGCAGAGCTGCTGTCCTGAGTCATCCACTCCACCCCTCTTTGCCACTCTCTCCAACATGGATAGGTCTTCCAAGGGGCCAGAGTTTGCCTGCAGAGGAGACAGCCCAGCCCTGGATTCACTGAAAAGAAGAGAGAGAAGTGCAATCCTGAAATTTCAAGGAAAGAAAAATCTAAGGATGTTTTCCCTGCAACCAGTGCTTTTAATGATCTCTTTACACCCCCCTAGCAGTATGTACTAATCACATGCTTTGAATCTAGAGATGCCATCTGTGGAGCACCTGCAATGGATCAGACCTTATTTTAGGTGGTTATTTTTGCTGTCTCAATTCAAAACACCCGTATGAAATAGCCATTATTTTATCCCCATTTTAACAGAGGATGAAACTCAGAGAGAGAGTGACTGAGCAAAGTCACGGAGCTGTGAGTGATAGAGCTTGGAGTCAAAGGAGGTCTGTCTCACTCCAAGGTCTGTGTTTTGATTCACTTCATCTTCTCATCTCCATCCAGACCCAGTTTCGGAGTCGGGGAAGACAAGCTTGAGCTCCCTCTAGAGGTGACACTATGCAATCCACCGTCTTCTCCAGAAGCTACCACCAGGCAGGAGAGGCAGCACTTCCCCTCCCCACCCCTAGGTGGCAGTGGAGGGCAGACCAAGGCACAGCCCCAAACCCAGCGTTTTATCTTAAAGACCATATATGAATGACAAACCCACAGCCAACATCGTCCTCAATGGTGAAAAACTGAAAGCATTTCCACTAAGATCAGGAACAAGACAAGGTTGCCCACTTTACCACTCTTATTCAACATAGTTTTGGAAATTTTAGCCACAGCAATCAGAGGAGAAAAGGAAATAAAAGGAATCCAAATTGGAAAAGAAGAAGTAAAGCTGTCACTGTTTGCAGATGACATGATACTATACATAAAGAATCCTAAAGATGCTACCAGAAAACTACTAGAGCTAATCATGAATTTGCTAAAGTAGCAGGATACAAAATTAATGCACAGAAATCTCTGGCATTCCTATACACTAATGATGAAAAGTCTGAAAGTGAAATCAAGAAAACACTCTCATTTACCATTGCAACAAAAAGAATAAAATATCTAGGAATAAACCTACCTAAGGAGACAAAAGACCTGTATGCAGAAAATTATAAAACACTGATGAAAGAAATTAAAGATGGTACAAACAGATGGAGAGATATACCATGTTCTTGGATTGGAAGAATCACCATTGTGAAAATGACTCTACTACCCAAAGCAATCTACAGATTCAATGCAATCCCTATCAAACTACCACTGGCATTTTCCACAGAACTAGAACAAAAAATTTCACAATTTGTGTGGAAACACAAAAGACCCCGAATAACCAAAGCAATCTTGAGAACGAAAAACAGAGCTGGAGGAATCAGGCTCCCTGACTTCAGACTATACTACAAAGCTACAGTAATCAAGACAGTATGATACTGGCACAAAAACAGAAAGATAGATCAATGGAACAGGATAGAAAGCCCAGAGATAAACCCACGCACATATGGTCACCTTATCTTTGATAAAGGAGGCAGGAATGCACAGTGGAGAAAGGACAGCCTCTTCAATAAGTGGTGCTGAGAAAACTGGACAGCTACATGTAAAAGTATGAGATTAGATCACTCCCTAACACCATACACAAAAATAAGCTCAAAATGGATTAAAGACCTAAATGTAAGGCCAGAAACTATCAAATTCTTAGAGGAAAACTTAGGCAGAATACTCTATGACATAAATCACAGCAAGATCCTTTTTGACCCACCTCCTAGAGAAATGGAAATAAAAACAAAAATAAACAAATGGGACCTAATGAAACTTCAAAGCTTTTGCACAGCAAAGGAAACCATAAACAAGACCAAAAGACAACCCTCAGAATGGGAGAAAATATTTGCAAATGAAGCAACTGACAAAGGATTAATTTCCAAAATTTACAAGCAGCTCATGCAGCTCAATAACAAAAAAACAAACAACCCAATACAAAAATGGGCAGAAGACCTATATAGACATTTCTCCAAAGAAGATATACAGACTGCCAACAAACACATGAAAGAATGCTCAACATCATTAATCATTAGGGAAATGCAAATCAAAACTACAATGAGATATCATCTCACACCAGTCAGAATGGCCATCATCAAAAATCTAGAAACAATGAATGCTGGAGAGGGTGTGGAGAAAAGGGAACACTCTTGCTCTGTTGGTGGGAATGTAAATTGGTACAGCCACTGTGGAGAACAGTATGGAGGTTTCTTAGAAAACTACAAATAGAACTACCATATGACCCAGCAATCCCACTACTGGGCATATACCCTGAGAAAACCATAATTCAAAGAGTCATGTACCAAAATATTCACTGCAGCTCTATTTACAATAGCCTGGAGATGGAAACAACCTAAGTGCCCATCATCGGATGAATGGATAAAGAAGATGTGGCACATATATACAATGGAATATTACTCAGCCATAAAAAGAAACGAAATTGAGCTATTTGTAATGAGGTGGATGGACCTAGAGTCTGTCATACAGAGTGAAGTAAATCAGAAAGAGAAAGACAAATACCGTATGCTAACACATATATATGGAATTTAAGAATAAAAAGTCATGAAGAACCTAGGGGTAAGACAGGAATAAAGACACAGACCTACTGGAGAATGGACTTGAGGATATGGGGAGGGGGAAGAGTAAGCAGGGACAAAGTGAGAGAGCGGCATGGACATATATACACTACCAAACGTAAAATAGATAGCTAGTGGGAAGCAGCCGCATAGCACAGGGAGATCAGCTCGGTGCTTTGTGACCACCTAGAGGGGTGGGATAGGGAGGGTGGGAGGGAGGGAGACGCAAGAGGGAAGAGATATGGGAACATTTTATGTATAACTGATTCACTTTGTTATACAGCAGAAACTAACACACCATTGTAAAGCAATTATACTCCAATAAAGATGTTAAAAAAAAAAAAAAAGCATCGGCTGGAGAATTCACTCATCTGGCCTCCTAGACAGCTGCGGAAATAAATAAAACCAAATAAGAAAATGGGGATAACAACTGCTACTATTTATTGAGCTCCATATGCTGAGCTCCATGATAAGCATATATGTATTCCAAAATACATATATTCCAAAACTTCAAACAGCATTCCTTTGCCATTTCTTCACGAAAGGAAAATTTTCATACTTTGGGTGAGTGATTTTTCACCAGATCCTAAAGTCATTTGATATAGATGCAGTTGAATTAGGTGGGTGATGGAACCAAATAATGGCTTTTTTTGGATCCAAAATGAAATGATGACTACAGAGTAATATAATCAATTTCCTATGGGTCTCAGGACCTAGCTCTTAAGACCGCTAGAGACAGGGTTCTGGAAGATTTTGAGTAGTGGCAACCTTCCAAAAAAATATTTGTAGCCAGGGTGACTTCTTTTTCCCTTTTCAGAAAAAGCAACGTTTATTTGTTTTCTGAATCGCAAAGGCCATTTATCTTTACTGTAGAAAGTAGAAAATAGAAAAGACGAAAAACAAAAACATAAATTATTTGTAATGTCCTGTTATTGTTTAGTTGTTTCCAATTTTGTTGCTATTAAAATTAAGATGCAATAAATTCTCCTAATCATCTACTTTTTGCACATCTCTGATTATTTCCTTCATACAAAGTTTTAGACGTAGAATCTCTGGATCAAAATGTATGTATATTTTTAAAACTTTCGAAATTCATTGCCAAGTTGGTAAGTGAAAATGTTATCTTATTTTAAGATGAATGTTTTAATTATTAGTAAGATGGAATTTTTAATAGGTTTATTTGTATTTGTTTTTATGTGTTGCCCATTTATAACTTTGGCTTATTTTCATATTGAAGTATTTAGCTTTTCCTTTTTTCTTTTTTGTAAGGAATGCTTATCCAGTGAGGAGGCAACCCTTTGTGTCTCTTGTTGCTTTCCCTAATTTGTCACTTGATTTTCAATCTTTAATGATTTTTTAGCATCATGGTTTTTACTTTCATGTAGTCAAATACATATTGATAGATCTTTTCCTATGTGTTATCTGTCTTTGCTAGTATACTTTAAAAGCCTTTTCCTAAATGGAGGTAAATATTCATTAAGGAGATTGCTTTGCAGGGAGCAGTATGGTTTTGGATGTGTAAACACTGGTATATTGTCTTTAAAGTCTTGGTGCTTTATAGTCACACTTCTTAATGTATTCATTCAATCATGTTTCTCAACCAACATCAGATGAATACCTCTATTTTCCAGGCTCTGTGCCTATAGTTGGGTCATATATTTTCATAGATCATGAAAATATTTTCACGGATCTCCTGACCTCACTCTACTTTGGCTGAAGCCAAACTTGGCAACCCATGAGGCACAGGAAGAAAAAAAGCAGGGTCGCTCTCCTCATCTCCTGTCCTTGACCTCAGTATGTCCCTTAGATTCCGTGCTTCTTGGAGTTCTAGTTTAGGTCTTCTTTTCCTCTCACATGTTACAAGGTCCCTGGATGATCACCTCCAATGACTGTGGGGTCACCCTCCTGAACATCAGGATATATGTTACCTTCATCAACACCTGTGGGTCCCACAGGCACCTCAAACTCAACTCATCATCTTACCCACAAACCTCACTCGCCTGTTCAGCTCAGTAATGCCCCACTGTCTACTCAAAGTTCAAGCCAGCAACCTGGGCTCACCCTTCATTCCTAGCCTCTCTATTGCCTCTGTTTTCTAACCAATCACCAAATTCTGACAATTCTACCTCCTGTCATATTTCATCTCCACTCCCTTCTTTCCAAACCCATTACCATGACCTTATGCTGGGCCCTGGCATCTTGCACCTGCATGATGTTTCAGCCTCCTAACTAAACGCCATGCTTCCCGTCTGGTCCCCTTCCAACGCATCTTCCACACGGCAACCAGAATGATTATTCTAAAGAGCAGCTCCGACCACGTGACATCCCTCCTTCAACTGGTTCTCCCTGGCCTCAGGATAAAGTCCATGCTCCTTAGCTAGCCCTACAAAACCCACTGTGATGTGGCCCCTGCCTGACCTCTCTAAATTCATCTGTCATATTCCTTGCCCTCCGCCCTTCCTTATTCAGACTGCATAAACTACTCACAGATCCCTGAAGGTACCAAACTTTTTGTTGCCTCTAGCACTCTTCACATGCTGTTCCCTCTGCTTGGACCTTTTCCTCCCGCATCTTCACCTGGCTAACTCCCATTTTCCACAGGGCTCAGTTTAGATATCCCTTTCTCCAAGAAGCCTTATGTGAAATCCACCTCCATGTCCAATGACCTACATACCCCTCCTCTCTGCTCCCACAGTCTCCCTCCCTACTTGCCTTAAATACAGTACCACAATGGCCTGTTTACTGGTTTGCCTTCCTCTCTAGACTGTGGCATAGCTGCATGGGTTATACATTGCACAACTCACAAGAAACAATGATGTAGAGAGTGGCCCCGAAGTTAGGCAGCATCTGGCAGTCCTACCTGTGACCCCTTGAGGAGGACTCTTTCTGTTCACTCTCGTATAACACGTGCTCGGAAAATAATTGTTGAGTTGATGGATGGAGAGATGGGTGATGAATGGGTTGATGGACGGATAGGTAGATACAGAGCTTCCTCCTTGGTCTCCATGTCTGCTGGCCAGTGAAAGTCCACATCTTTATCCTTGTCGTCTCCCATCTGCTCTGCTCACCTCTAGCTTCCAAGCAAAACTTATTTATAGGGTTTAGTCCTTATATTGCTTAAAATCAAGACTCATTGCTCTTTAGTTGCCACCCCAACTCCTAAGAGTCTCCTGAAGGTTTAATCAGGAGTGACTAATGACCTAGGGTTATGTGGGTGTTTGTCTTTGACATTATGAAAAGTTAACTAGCCTGTCTGCTGTGTTTCCTAAGGCATAGAAGATTTAAAGAGAAAACAACTCAAATCCTCCTTCCTCCTCCACCCCTTTTCCCACTGTTTAAAGAGAAATTTCCTTTGGAAAATTACAGAGTTGTTTTTTTTCCTGCATCCTAAGGAAGGAAAAAAAAAAACTTTGTGAGAATTATAACCAAGGGATGTGCCTAGGAAACATTTGAAGATATACTGTGCAGATACACCAAATGAAATAAGCCATACTCAAAAGGCCAAATCCTATATAATTCCATTTATATGACATTCTTGCAATGGCAAAATTGTAAGTTCAGAAAACAGATTAGTAGTTGCCGGGAGTTGAGGGGCTGGGGGATTTGGGGGTTGGGGGGGATAGAACTGTTCCGTATCTTGATCGTGTTGGTGATTATACAACTGTATACATTTGTCAAAACTTGCAGAACTGTACACTAGACAGGATGAATTTTACTGTAAGTAAATTATAGTTTAATTTTTAAAAATGAAAAAGGTTGTAACATCCAGAGATCATTAACAGCCATGTAAACGTGAAGAATGCAGAAGGCAATGTATGGTAAATTCAGTTCTGTTCATTTCCATTCAGTCTCTACCTCTGGAAATCCACGGAGAATGTCATTTTTTCTCACCCTTTACTCGCCCCGTTTTCTCAAACAAAAACAGACTTAGGTTTGAAACTCACTTTGCTACTTCCCAGTAGATGAATTCTGGACAAATCACTCAACCTCACTGAGTCTCGTTTTGGGGTTTCCTTATCTTTAGAACAGGAAAAATCATATCCACCTTTGAGGGGGTTTCTGTGAGTGCAAAAAACAGATGATGTAAATTCAGGCAGGTACAGTGTCCTGGGAAAACCTGTAGGAGAGGTAAAGTGCCGTTGCATCCATCCATCCATCCATCCATTCATCCATCCATCCATCCTCTACTGATCACTTAGGGATCAAGGAGAAAAAGGACCAGTGAATTCACTTTGTTAAGGGTCTACTGGTACTGTAGACCAAACACTTTCATTTAAAATTTCTCATTTAATCCTCCCAATCTCATGATGAGACTCAGATTCAGAATATCAGGCTGCATCCCCAGGAAAAGGACTCAAAAGAATGCAAATTTTTCTGAGTCCACCCACTCCTTCCCCAGCTGTCAGAAATTCTGTTTTTCAAATGCCATCTCCTCTGGCCCTCACAACAACAACCCTACAAGGCACACAATCTCATCCCATCTTTTAGCTGTGGAAACTGAGGAGCTGTCCCTTGCCCAAGAACACATGAGGCTAGTGAGTGACTTTCTTCTACAGCTCCCGTCCAGCTCTTGTCGCTGCTAACTGGTCCTGGTCATGTTGCCAAGCATGGCAGCCACCCTCTTTTGCCAGGAGAACACCTGGGCTGTGTGTGATGCAGTGCACAGCCAGGGCACATAGGAAGAGAGGCTGTCACTGCCCTGAAGGGTGGGAGACACTTGGGAGTGAAAACCACCCTGACAGGTAAACAGTTTTCATAGTATGTGAGCTTTTCCATTATTCAGAGTGTGACCCTGTACCTATTACTTCCACCTTTGGAATCCCCATGGCCTCCTCTGTTAAATGAGATTATATCATGCATACCTGTCAGAGTGTGATGGGGATTTAATGAGATACATATGTGAAATCACCTGACACGGAGATGGTCCATAGTAGATGCTCAATAAAATGTAGCATTTCTCTCCCTTCCTTTTCACAGTCCCTGCCCTCCCAAAGCTCAATCCACCTGTGAGCAAGTAGTGATGATATTTATGGCTCGTTTATGTGCAGTGGTGGAGGGGAACTCAAATCAGCAGCACCTGTTAATATGATTAGACTGGAACGGAATCATCTTAGCTCCTGCCCCCATTCAGGCCACAGGCTTGGAAGAAGAAATCTAAGGAGGCAAGTTTATGGAGTTACACGTGGATGTTGGGCATTCAGATCAAGGCCTCTACCCTCCATGTGAGAAGGATCAGGAGTGTCCTTCCTTAGATGCGGAAAGGGGAGTAGTTGCCGTAGTTACCATGTGCCCTGGACAACGCAGCTGGGTGGGACCCAGCCAAGTCTTGGGACCGAGGTGGGCGTTACTCCCGCAGGACCCTGCCGGGTGCTGTTGAAGGAGGCCTTCACTCCTCACCAGCAAGACAGCAGAGCCCTTAAAACAGAGGCCGGGTAGCCCCAGGGCTCCTGCTGGCAGGTGAGGGCCAGCATTCACGCAGGTAGAAGCTGGGTGGTGGGCAGAGCCTGGCTCAGCGCCTCTCCATGGGGTCCTTTCAGGCGCACACCCACCTCCCCACCTCCTCATGCCCTGTCTGTCTCTCTCCTCCTCTCTAGCACAGAGAGTCATTCTGTAGTTCTGAGGACAAGAGGCCTTAAATTTTTCTCTCAAATGAGTTGAATATGCCCTGAGTTCTTTTCATTCTCTTGAAAGTCTAGGCTTTGGAGACTCAAAACCCAGGAGCTCAAAACGCTCTTTCCTCTGCCAACGTATCCCCTCCCTGGGATAATCTGTCCCAGAATAACCTAACCCACCCCCGAAAGTGATTAGCAGTAAGTGCATCACCAGGAAATTTGTTGCAGGTACAAGTTCTGGGGCCTCACCCCTGACGTACAAGTGGGAATCTCGGGGTGGGGGGTGGGTACCGTTCAGTAATCTGCTGGAACATCCCTCTAGGCTTTGCTGACACAAGATACAGTTTGAAAAGTACTGCTTAGCTGATGGCTCAGTGCGGAGGTGAAGTGTGTTGGGAAGGGGTCAAGGAGGAAATAAAAATACTAAGAGGAACCAAAGCAGTTATTATTTTAAATATGTTCTCCTCTTATCATGATGGCTAATAATTGTATTTGTAACGACTAACACACTTGACTGCTTACAGCGTACCAAGCTCTAAAGCAAGCGCCTGACCTGCGTTGCTCACAACATCCCTGTGAGGTAGGCACG
This sequence comes from Stenella coeruleoalba, assembly GCF_951394435.1. Classification (NCBI taxonomy): domain Eukaryota; kingdom Metazoa; phylum Chordata; class Mammalia; order Artiodactyla; family Delphinidae; genus Stenella; species Stenella coeruleoalba. The sequence goes on along the minus strand of NC_137156.1, from coordinate 99,666,796 downwards.
CTTGTAATTCCTATTTTCCAGATAAGGAAACTGAGGCTTAGAGAGACGATTAGGAATTTGCCTTTGGTTATATAGGAAGTAGTGGGGTCAACATTGGGATCTTGTGTGTGTGGGTGAACAAAATGAATGAAGGAGATCGAAAGGTACAAACTTCCGGATATAAGACGAATAAGTCCTAGAGCTGTAACGTACAGCATGGTGACTAGAGTTCATCATACTGTGTATTATATTTGAAAGCTGCTAAGACAGTAGATCTTAATGGTCCTCATCACAAGGAACAAAACTGTGTAACTTTGTGTGGGGATGGATGTCGACTAAATTTATTCGGGTAATCATTTTGCAATATATACATATATGAAATGATTATGTCATACACCTAAAACTAATGTAATGTTATATATCAATTAGATTGCAATAAAAAAGATGAGGCTCATGTAAATATGCAAGAGCTCCATTTGAGCCCTAACTTAAAAATATCAGATTACAGAACAGTCACTAGTACGGAAAGTAGCATTACAGATGACTTTTATTTTCTTCTTTCTAATTTTCTATATTTTCCACATCTCCCCATGAACATGTGTTGCTTTTTAATCAGAAAAAGCGTTGCTCCTTAAAAAAAAAACAACAATTTGTACACTATGGTCCCTTATTGGTAAAAGAAAACCTATAAGACATATAATTATATATAAATGCACATATATACTTACATAAATAGATATATTGATAGTTATTTATTCATAAAAGACGAGAAGGCTCGCATAAAATGTCAGCAGTGATTATCTCTGTGTGGTAGGTACTAAATGATTGTAATTTTCTTCTATTCGCTGCTCAGTACTGTTGTATAATAAACATAAATTACTTTTGTAAATGGAAAGAAAAATATCTTAAAAAGTCAAAAGGCTTTTTTTTTTTGGCGCTTTGGGTCTTCATTGCTGCCCGTGGGCTTTTTCTAGCTGCGGCGAGCGGGGGCTATTCTTCATCACAGTGCACGGGCTTCTCACTGCGGTGGCTTCTCTTGCTGTGGAGCACGGGCTCTAGGCGCGCGGGCTTCAGTAGTTGTGGCACGTGGGCTCAGTCGTTGTGGCTCACAGACTCTAGAGCGCAGCCTCAGTAGTTGTGATGCACGGGCTTAGTCGCTCCGCGGCATGTGGGATCTTCCCGGACCAGGGCTTGAACCCGTGTCCCCTGCATTGGCAGGCGGATTCTTAACCACAGCACCACCAGGGAAGCCCTACTCTCTGTTTTTATGAGCTTGGCTTTTTTAGATTCCACATACAAGTGATATCATACAGTATTTGTCTTTCTCTGTTTGACTTATCTCACTTAGCGTAATGTCCTCAAAGTCCATCTGTGTCGTTGCAAATGGCAGGACTTTCCTTTTTCCATTGTGTGTGATATATATAAACAGCATCATCTTTATCCATTCATCTGTTGACAGGCACTTAAGCTGTTTTCATATCTTGGCTATTGTGAATACAGCTGCAATAAACATGGCAGTGCATCTGTATCTTCAATATCCTGTTTCAATTTTCTTTGGTGTATATCCAGAAGTGGAATGGCTGGATCCTTACTAGCAGACCTTGCTTCAGTCCAGGGGATTTACTTCTCCCCCAGGGAAGGGGGAAGCTGATAACCACGCTCAGCTCTAGGAGACCATGTAAGAGATGAGACAATCCACCTTCCAGTGATTGGTTCAGGTACCCAGGCTAAAGCCAATCAGTGCATGTTGTTCTCTCATCAACTGTTATTGGTCCAGGGGTGGGCATGTGACCCAGTCAGGCTGAAAGGAATAAGGAGGGTAGAGAGAGTTTTGATCTGTCCCACCAGAGGTGGAGTGAGGAAGCATGCTGGTTCCGTTGATAACCAGCAACCATCTTGAAACCAAGAAGCCAAGGTAGAGGAGGCTAGAACCTAGAGGAGAAGAGAAAAATGGAACGAGAGCCCTGTCCTATACCTGAAGCCTACTTAACCCCTGAATTTATTTTAAGCTACTTTGTATCCAGACCTGTTATGTGTAGAGAAAGAAGCCAAATGGATGCACCTCTTAAAGCATAAGGGTGGGAGCAGAAGTTGTTTGTTTGCTAATCCTGTGTCCATCCTCTTACCCCAAGGGTTCTACAGATAAAGAAACGGAGTTACACTTAATAAATGCAGTTTGTGATAGAAGTTATTTCAAGTTTCCACAGGGTGTGGCTGTAGTACATTATAAATTTTAATTTTTACATTTTGTATTTTATAGTACATTTTAATTCTAATTTTTTTCTCTAAGACCCAGGGTCCAGCCAGTGCTTGGCACACACACACACTCATAAAATATGTGTTGAATGAATACATCACAAGAAACTCATAAAAATGGGTCCTTAGTGGTGAGAGGGTTGGGAAGTTATTTAACCATTGTAAACACAGAAACGTTGTATGCTTTAGGTTCCATGAGACAGTGTACCTACAATGCCTAGCACAGGATCTGGTGCCTAGTAAATAAATGAAAACTGACATTAAGATTCTTGGAGTCAACTAAGCCAGTCCATCTTGAAGGTTCCTTTTAAATTTAATTATGTTGTTGTTCTAGGACATATAGTATAGTGGCTAAGAATGTAGCCTTCATTCATAATTTTCTAAAACCAGAAACGAATCCAAATTCCATCAGCAGGGCAATGGATAAACAAATTGTGGTATAGCCATATATCAGGATACTACTCAGCAATAAAAAGGAACAAAGTACTCATACATACACCACATGGATGAATCTCAAAAGTGTTAATGTTAAATGAAAGAAGCAAGAGACAAAAAACTACATTCCGTGTGATTCTGTTTTTTAGCATGATGGCACATTCTCAAAAAGACAAAACTATGGAGACAGAAACCATGTCAGTCATTGCCAAGAGCTGGGGATACGAGCAGGAAATTAACTAGAAAGGAGCACGGTGGAGCTTTTTGGAGTGATGGAAATATTCTATATATTATTTGCAGTGGTGGTTAAACAATCATATATTTATCACAACTCATTGAACAGTACACCCCCAAAAAAGTGACTTTTACTATAATTGTATCATACCTCAATAAACCTGGCTTTAAAACCAAAAAGTAACATGCAGACTGTATAGACTGAATTCACACAGACTTGGTTTCAAATCCTGTCTTCATCACTTTCTGTGTAACATCAAAGATGTTTCCTTAATCTCTTGGGGCCTAAGTTCACCACCTAAATAATATCAGAGGAGATTTTGCTCTGGGTAAGATGGATTACACACATTCTACCGTCTTTCACCCACTGAATACAGCTGTAAAACCTAGGCATGATGCTTGGCACAGATATTTGAGGTCTCTGAAAAGTAAATACTAGCAGTCAAATTAGGAAAGGAGACTAGAATTCGAAGTACCACTAAACTGAAATATAACTTTTTTTTTTAACTCCAGTATCTCCCAGGCTGGTCTCAGTATAGTCTCAGCCTGCAAGTGGACATTCACGTGGACAGAGAGAAGTCCTCTAGTTATGGTTCTGGGAGCAGGATAAGAGAGTCCTGGTGTTCAGAGAAAGTGAGGGAAATCTCCTGGGGATTTTATCTTCTTTTTTTTTTTTTTCTTTTCTTTTCTCAGCTCCTGTGTACTCATCCCCAAGCAATTGCACGGCAGTGGCAGTGATGTCATTGGCAAAAGGGACTCACAGGTGCCTAAAACTCTGAGAGGGGAAAATTCCTCTCTGATTATAGCAGAAGTGGTCCCAAAGAGGTGGGGCAAACTTGTTTATTTTTCTCTTTCTTGATCCCAGATGTGGGCAGTAGAACAGGATAAATAAATCCCCAGCTTTCTGTTTAAGGGCCAGAAAATATTTAAGGTGTTAAAAGAAAGAAACTACAAAAGAAAACTGAATAAACAGAGAGACTGACATACCATGTTAATGGATCAGAAGATCCAACAGAATAAAGAAGTCAATTCTTCCCATACTGATCTATAGATTTAACATAATCCCAGTAAAAATCCCAGTGGGATTTTTGAAGAAGAAGAAAAAAAAAGACACGCTGATTCTAAAATATAGGGAAAGGCAAAGGAATTAGACTACAAACCAATTTTGAAAAAGAAGAATAAAATGGAAGAAAACACACTATCCAATTTTATTTTTTTATTATTTTATTTTATTTTATTTTATTTTATTTTTTTGGCCATGCTGCACGGCATTCAGGATCTTAGTTCCCCGACCAGGGATCAAACCCATGCCCCCTGCAGTGAAAGCACCTCCAGAGAAGTCCCCAGTTTTAAAATATTGTAAATCTCCATTAATCAAGACAACTTTTTGATGGTACTAGAGAAGGAACAGACATATAGATCAATGGAACAAAAAAGAGTGTCCAGAAATACACATAAAATATAACCAATTGATTTTTCACAAAAGTGCAAAGGCAACTCAGTGGAGAAATGACAATCTTTTCAACAATCGATGCTGGGCAAATTATATATCCATCTTTTTCAGATTCTTTTCCATTATAGGTTATTACAAGATATTGAATATAGTTCCCTGCACTATACAGTAGGTTCTTGTTGTTTGTCTATCTTATATATAGCAGTGTGTATCTTTTAATCCCAAATTCCTAATTTATCCCTCCCCCTTTCCCTTTTGGTAACCATTAAGTTTGTTTTCTATGTCAGTGAATCTATTTCTGTTTTGTAAATAAGTTCATTTGTATCATTTTTTAAGATTCCACATATAAGCAATATCATATGGTATTTGTGTTTCTCTTTCTGACTTATTTCACTTAGTATGATAATCTCTAGGTCCATCCATGTTGCTGCACATGTCATTATTTCATTCTTTTTTTATGGCTGAGTAGTATTCCACTGTATATATATACCACATCTTCTTTATCCGTTCATCTGTCAGTGGACATTTAGGTTGCTTCCATGTCTTGACTACACAGTGCATATTAATATATTAATGCTCTGAGAAATCCCACAGCAAAGAAGTCTATTTATCTCTACTTAATCTGATTTCCCAAACTTAGGTGACTATGGAATTTTTTTTCAAATAACTCCAAATAATAATTCAATGAAACCCACTTTGAGACATGCAGCTCTACGCCAAATCCAGATTGCAGACTTTGGTGGCTAGAGATAGACTAGGTATATAGTAATGAATTCTTTCTTCTCTAACTGGGTTCTTTGCCAATTCAATTTCTCCCAAAATTCAGGGCCAGTTTTACAAAGAGATAAAGTAGACAGTTGCTGACTTGCTTGAAATTCAGGGACAGTATATGATGATGATGATGATAATAATAATAATAATGGCAAATGCATACATAGTATTCACTACATGTCAAGTATTTTTCTAAGCACTTTATGTATGTTAACGAGTTTAGTCATTGTGACAACCCAGTGAAGTAAGCACTACTATTATCCCCATTTTATACATGTGAAAACTGAGGCACTGAGCTACTTGCCCAGGGTCACACAGATAATATGTGGCTGAGCTAGGATTCAAACCAGGCAGTCTGGATCCAGGGTCCATACTCTTGACCACTGTATTATACTACCTCTAAGATGAGACACCTGTTCTGTTCCCTGAAATTCTACTATTATTCATTCATTTCTTTAGTACTGTAAGAGTGTGATCTTCCAGAACTTCATTGGAAAACACAGTGCCAAGAAGCTTTCCCAGAATCCTTGAAGAGCTGTCTTACCACAGGTATGGTACAGACCATCTCTGTATTTCACTGTAATTGGTTTGTATACATGTCTATGACGTTCTCAATTGCAGAAATTTTGTTTCAGGCACTGTGCTAGGTACTAAAGGATAGAAATATGAATAAGATATGGCCCCTGACCTCGGAGAGTCCCCAAGCCTTTTATAACTCTTCTTGATGGACACATTTCGTATTTAAGACCAGGGCTGGAGAGCTATAAGCAAAGGGTTACATGTGGGCATGGAGGACAGAACAGTTACTTCTGATTAGAAGGGGGTGATATTTGAACTGAGGAAGAGGAAGATTTCAATGGGAGAATGAATGAATGAATGAATCCCTTGGGAAAATAAACGGTTTGTGTTATTTTTATGGTACAAGAGGAAAAGAATTAGATTTGGCACTCTATTGGGACTTCCAGCAAATGACTTCATTATTCTACACTTCAATTTATCCATCTGTAAAATTGGACTAGTAAATGCTAATTTCCCAGGGTTTGTTTTAAGAATTAAATAAAACCATGTCTGGAAAAGTTCTTTGTGTGAAATGCTAAGTGCCATGAAGACACTAGGTATTCTTACGCTTCTTAATTCCTCTTGTACATTGTCTCTTCAGAATCCAACACGACGGAGAACATTTACTGAGAGCTTGCTCTATGGCAGGCACTTTCTGGATACTATTTCATTGGCTGTCCCAACGATGCTAAAAGGTAGGTATTATTTGCATGACCATCCTACAAATGAGGAAAAGAAGGCATAGAGATCTTCAGCTGTCTTGCTCAAGGTCACACAGCTATTAACTCCTGGGGCCCTGATTCAAACTCAGGTGGTCTCTCAGCGCCCCGATGAGAGACTAAAAATGTATTAAAGATGCCCTCAATCTGGCCCAGTTTTGACACATCCGTCAGCTGAGAATGGACAGATGTGGCAGGTGACCCACCTCTGATGAGACAGATCAAGACATTTCTCCTTTATGTCCGTTAGCAGGTCAACTGAAAATTTGGTTAATTGTAAGGATCACAGTACCTGAAGTTTCTTTTCCCAAACACTTTATGCCTTTTACTTAAACACTGATTAGAAGAAAAACTAAGGCATAAAAGTTTCAGAGATTTCACAGGGTTTTTTAGAAAATGGAATAGGTGAACATTCTCTTGGTGAAACCTAGCCTGACTTGGTCATTGTTAAGGAGCACAAAGCCAACAGCGGGATAAATCAGGAAAATGAGATCCAACGTGCAGTCAAGTGGCATTTATCTATATTTTAAAATGGCTCCTAATGCTTTTATTTCATTGGTTATGAGAGTTCCAATAGAACCCTAAAGCGATTATATAGAACACTGGAGCTTCTTAATAGCTTCTAACTTAGCAAGCCACGGTAATTTAAAAGGAAGTGGATGAGCTGCTAGGAGCAGGGAGAATTCTGATGAAGAATACAAATGTGTTCTTGCTACATTGCTTCTGCCTCATTCTGGGGAGAGGCGAAATGCACACAGGAACGTGATGGAACTTTCCAGTTGGTGCTTTTGCATTATCAGGAAGAAAAGTGTTTATGGAAACGAAAATTACTGATAATTACGTGTGAAAGCCTGCAAGGGAAAAAAACGGAGCAACGTTGCAGAATCTTTATTTATATCCAGGGCTGAACTCCACTGGTGGGAGTGGAAATTGGTACAATTTTTTTGGAGGGGACTTTAGCAATGTCCTGACACTTTGACCCAGCAAGTCCCCTTCTAGGAATCTCCTTTTTAGCAATACTTGCATATATTCCAAAGCTCTATGTAAAAGGATGTTCACTGTAGCATTGTTTGCATGTACAAAAAAATGGCAATAATCTATATCTATCAACATGAAAATGTTTAAACAAAAGATGGCATATCCATATTTTAGAAAATTTTGCTAATAAATGGAATGAGATAGATCTACATATTCTGATATGGAAAGGTGTCTGTGATATTTTAAATGAAAAAAAGCAAATTGCAAAAGAGTATCTATCATGTGCTTCCATTTTAAAATGTTTTTAATGTTAATATATTCATAGAAAATTATGTTGAGGAATATGTACCAAAGATTACCAGTGGCGATCTCTGGCGGACGGTATCCAGATTTTTGTAATGTTTACATTTTTATGAGTATGGATTACTTTTGCGAAGAGAGGGGGAAATAAAATAAGCTGAATTATTTCCTCAAGGGAGGAAAGAAAAACAAAGAAAAGAAGTACGCCTGCAGAGATTTATTCACTATCTTTAGGTGAAAGGTGTCAGTGTAATTCCACGGTGAGTGCATCTCAGATTCTGGCCATCTGGGCAAGGGTAGTGTTTAGTCAGAATGAACCAAAATGCCTGTGTTCCCAGAAGGGGACTGAGCCGCACTGTGTCTCCCTTCTGCCGTCCTCTTTCTGGCCTTGTGGTGGCCATGGCAGCTGCTCCTCAACCTTGGTTGATGGAGTAAAACCAGCTGGTTTCCCATTCCCTTCCCTTGCCTCACAAGGTGCCCACTTTATTTCTTTTTCTTTCTTTTTTTTTTTTTTTGCGGTACGCGGGCCTCTCACTGCTGTGGCCTCTTCCGTCGCGGAGCACAGGCTCCGGACGCGCAGGCTCAGCGGCCATGGCTCACGGGCCCAGCCGCTCCGCGACATGTGGGATATTCCCGGACCGGGACACGAACCCGCGTCCCCTGCATTGGCAGGCGGACTCTCAGCCACTGCGCCACCAGGGAAGCCCACAAGCTGCCGACTTTAGAAGGCTCTGAAACAAGGTGGTAAAGAGCTCGGCCTTTGGAGCTCAGGAGCCCTGGGTTCAAATCCTGACTTCGCCACGCTCCTAACTGTGGGACTGGGGAAATCTGCTTCTCCTCTTAGGTGGTCTGTTTCCTCTTGTGAAAGATGATAGTCTAAAAGAACCTGCCTCAGGGGTCTTTGGAGTGATGAGAATAGATAAGTATAGATAATGCTTGGAATAGAAAATAAACAATTGTCACCTATTATTATTGTCCTATCGATCGATCCTTCCTTGGTAGAATCTCCCATCTGTCTTCTGCTTGATAATCTCCTACCCAACCTTTAAGGCCTGGCTCAAATGCCATCACTGCAAAATCTCCTCTGGTCTCTCCCTGCACATCAGAACTGATTGACGCTCCCTCATCATAGGTCCTGCAGGGCACTGGGTACCCAGCTTCACCACCGCATGTTATATTCTGGGTTTGCTTGTCTGTTTCCTCCATAGACCCTGAGTGCCTGTAAAGCTTCATTCCTAGTCATCTTGACTTACCTCAGAGTTTGAATTCCAATAATCATTTTTCAAATTGAATTAATCCCATCCCTGCCTCTATCACCCCAGGCCAGGCAACTTAATTCACAATGAAACTATGGTAACAGCTTCCTAACTGGTCTCCCTGCCTCTCTTTCCCCACTCTGATCCAGGCTAACGTTTGAGCCTGACAAGTCCCTGCTCAAAACCCTTCAACGACCGAGTGGAGTCGTAGGACATGGAGCCAGATTCTTCATTCCAGTTTTGCCACAAGCTGATGTGATCCCAAGCACGTTGCTTTCTCTAACGCTTAGCTGCTTCATCTGTAAAATGAAGGCAATCACATCCTCCCACAAGGCAGTAGAGGGAACTCAGTGAAAAATGCATGTGAGTGCATCACTGTTACCCAAATTTAGCTATTACTACTTCTGTTATTGTTGAGAGGACATGAGCATCAGGGAAGAAGGGAAGAGTATCTGAAAAGTCTCTGTCTGGGGACTCAAACTACATCCTGAATGGCCCTGTGACCTGGAGCAAGTTTCTCTAGTTATACACAAAGAGGTGAGCTCTTCACCTGGGGTCCCGTTTCCACCAGAAACTGCATTTAATGTGCCCTTTTGTGAGCCCAGTCCACAAAACGAAGGGGCAAATACTCCTCCCCATGCTTAAAATTAAATACAAATATCAGAGAACCTTGGTGCAGGCTTTTTGTTGTTTTTGCTTTTACCATTTATGGAACACTTTAATACCCATTATCGGATCTGAAAAGGGCTTCAATGGCAAGAAGACACAGCAAACTCTTACCAGTAATAATCTCTGGATGGTGGGATTGGGGGTGATTTTAATCTTATTTGTGTTTTCCTAAACCTTCAAAATCTTCTGCAGTTTTCGAGCTGCATAGAGACATGGTTACACACGTTGCGAATGCAGTAAATGCCACTGAATTGTAAAGCGTACAATTTTAGGTTATATGAATTTCACCTCATCAGAAAGATGATGGGAAGCTGCAATACTACATGCATGATTTCCTAGTCACTTATTAAAGTGTGGTTTGAGGCGAGACCAAAAGAGAACTTTTAAGGTTGAAAAGCAGTTCAATCAGCTGTTACATTCCCCCACTCATGTTCAGGTCACTGTCCCAGGCTGCCAGCCTGCAGTGCGGTCCTCCGACCACCAGGGATCTCTGCGAAGGCCTCGCGTCCCCGCTCGCGAGCGAGCGCCTGCTCTTACTCTTGCGCCTTCGGAGCACTTGTGCGTGCAGGAGGCGTGGCCCAGCGTGGGCGCTAGACAGGCCAGGCAGACGCCTACCCGGTTGCCTGTTGGGTTCGTACCAGCCTCGTGTTTGACTGGTCTGCAGCCCCGAGTCCTTGCCGGGTCTTCCACTCCCCGCCCCCGGCTCCAGCCTTCTCCCGTCTGGGCCGGTCCCCGGCTTCCATCTCCCCCCCTCAGCGGGTACTCGTTCCCCGCCTGCTGCCCTCCACGGGTCCCTGTCAGAGCCCCGGCCCCATGGCTCTGCAGGCTTTGCAGAGCTCGGGGGTGGCCTTTCGCAAGATCCTGTGTCACTTCCCCGAGGAGTTGAGCCTGGCTTTCGCCTACGGCTCGGGGGTGTACCGCCAGGCGGGGCCCAGCTCAGACCAGAAGGTGAGCCCGGGTCGGCCCCACGCCGGGAATGTTCTCACGAGTTCCCTTTGCCTTCGGTCCCTCCAGAGCCGTAGAGCTACCTGTTTGCTCTGCGCACTCCACGTATCAACTGGCAAAGTACAAGCCGTACAAAAGTGCTCCTAGGAGAACGACAGCGTCAGCTGAGTTTTGAAGGATACGTAGGAGTCAGCTTAGGTCTAGAGCGGGAGGTGCAATCATGCGGAGGGAAGAGCTGATGCGGGGACAAGATGGAAGAAAGGAAGAGAAATATTTGCCAGGAGCTAGTTCAGTGCTCCCAGCCTCGGCCGAACATTGGAGTTTTCTGGGAAGCTTAAAAAAATACTGATATCTGGGTTCCATCTGCGGAGATTAAGATTTAATTGGTCTGAGATGAGCCTGGGCTTCAGGAATTTTAAAAACTTCCCAGGTGATTCTACCACGCAGCCAAGCTTGAGAATCACGTCTCCGGTTGTAGGAGAAAATACAAAATGATTCTCCTGACTTTGGGAAGCTGACGGAGTGATTGTAGGGTCAGGGCATGTGCAGTGACGTTAATTGACCGCAGAAGTTAGTGATGAGCAGTATATTTGCCCCTGCTCAGGACATGGAACAGGAGTCTGTTTAAGGCTACGCATTGTTCTCTTCAGAGCTGGCTGAGCACAACAGTAGTGAGGGGACAGTTTTCCTTGTGATTGCAGTTTTTTTTTTTTTCTTCTGCGACTGGAAAAAAAACTTTGCTTCCAAGGTGGCGACAAGATTCAAGACATAGCAGACAAGTGGCAGGCAGGTATTTTCCATTTAAATGAGGCTTTTAATTGACTTTGATACAGCTTTTGAGCTCTTGCTGAATTAATGTAAAAGGAGCGGGAGTCTAGATGGAGGTGTTTTCTGTCTGTACAGCTCGTGTTCTGGACTGGGTTTCTTTAATAAATGAAGGAAATGGTAGTGTGCAGTTTGCAATAGGGCCTCGTGGATCTGGACACCTGGCTGTAATCTGTCTTTCAGTTAACCTTCGTCTCTTCGCTTCCTGGTGAGACCGTCTGTACTGTTGCTTGGATTTCCTGTTTCCCACCTATACTAGTATTTAAGTAATAGTTTTCTTTAAATTGAGAGCATATGAGAAATTACAGATTTGGGGCATATAGGTTGGGCAACCTAATTGTAGTTTGCAATAGGCTAGTTATTTTCTTGTAACATAAATTAACATAAATTTTTTAAAAAAACGTGTCCACCCCAAATCTTAAGTATCACCGCTGGTTTGTGGATCACACTGTGGGAAACTCAGAACAGGCCTTGGCCTCCTGATTCTCTAGCCGCCTCTTCATTTTCCTGTGTAGATTTTCCTTTGAGCAGACCTGGAATTCCCTCCAAGAAAAGGTCCTTCATTTTCCCTCACCCTCATTCCCTACAAGTTAACAAGTAAACTCCAGCACCTAAGTCTCTCCCAGATGAGCCCCTGCCCTCAGTGCCTTAGTGGCAGTTAGCCTCGTGTGGTGTTCCATCCTTTAGTCTCTCCTCCTCCCTTTCTACTGCAGGAACATTAGCATGGTAACCAGCCTCCCTCTCTGGTCCCATCTCCCGCCACTCCCCTGCCTGCGTCGCATTCCAGTCCTACCAGCTCTCATCTCCACAAGAGTGTTTTCCTCTAACAGTACTCCCTCCCTTCCTCAGGCCTCCTAGTACTTCACCAAGCCTGCTGAACTCTTGCACATTCTTTTAAGACTCAGACTTATCAGAGTCTGGAAGAATATAAACCTGTAGGAAAATTCCTCCTTCTTCTCTGACCCCACTCTGAGTGAAGTTAGTGCGTTTTGTGTTCTCCTACCAAGTTTTTGCTAGCAACCTGTCTATTCTCCCCAGTAGACTTTGAGGTCTTTACCTCTATCCCAGGACCTATCAGAGCTCATCGTAGGTGCTCAGTGAGGGGTTGGCAAATGGGTGAGAGTTAAAATAACTTATTTCCCTTTACATAACACTTTATAGAGCTTGTCCATATGGTGTTATTTGATCTGGGAGAAACGTAGAGCACATTTAACTAGATTTAGATGAAAGACAGTGTGGCCAAGTGGTCCAGCACAGAATTTGGGACCAGATTATGTCTGTCACTCAGTAGCCATGTGTCCTTGGGCAAGGAACTTACTCTGTGCCTTGGTTTTCCTTTCCTATAAAAATGGGATAATGACAGTACCTACCTTGTAGGATTGTTTTGAGGCTAAAAAGAGTTACTATATGTATAATATATAAAGTGTTTAAAAGAGGTCTGGAACATCACTTCAATAAGTGTTACTGTTATTATGTGAGTTGACAAAAACGAAGCTCAGATTGGTTCCAGAGACTTGCTTAAGTTTCTGATGACAGCCCTGGGTCTGCTGTTAATCACAGCAGCATAGAGTCTTAGAGCTTTCCACTCTGCCTAGGTGCCTTTCTAGGAATTAAAACTAAAATTATTCTCTTTTCTTCACCTCCCAGAATGCCATGCTGGACTTCGTGTTCACAGTCGATGACCCTGTTGCATGGCATTCAAAAAACCTGAAGAAAAATTGGAACCATTACTCGTTCCTAAAAGTTTTGGGGCCCAGGTTTATCACCACTGTCCAGAATAACTACGGCGCCGGGGTTTACTACAACCCATTGATCATGTGTGATGGGAGGGTAAGTGACTGCGGGCCTTTGTCTTAACTTGGGTGGTTATTAACCTTTGTTAGTAGAATACCAGCTAAACAGATGTGTTCTTACAGTTAGGAAATGTTCACACTTTTGCTGGATGAAGGTGGTGAATGTGACTGTTTTTATTTTTTGCCTTTGGCCAAATTTTTTTGGTTCTCAAATTTTAGTGTGCATCAGAATCACCTGGAGTGCCTGTAGGACGCACAGATTGCTGGTTCCTGATTCAGTAGGTCTGGGGTAAGGGTTTGAGGATTTGCATTTTTTAAAAACTGAGCGGTAATTGTCATATAACATTGTAGTAGTTTTAGGTGTGCAACGTAATTATTTGAGATATATATATATATATATATATATATATATATATATATATATATATATATAGTGAGGTGATTACCCACAGTAAGTCTAGGTAACATCCATCACCACATGTATTTACAATTGTTTTTTTTTTCTGGTGATGAGAACTTTTAAGGTTTACTCTCTTAGCAACAAAGATTTGCATTTCTAACAAGCTTTCAAGTGTTGCTCATGCTACTGGTCTGAAACAAACTTTGAGAGCCACTGGTTTGGGCAGTGGGAGGAATAGGCGGACCCACTGTGGATCAGGGTAGAAATTAATCTTATCTACATACAGAGGGGCAGACACTCCCAGAAAGAAGTTGGAAGTGGAGAGGGTATCATAGGAGAGGGTTTCATAGGTAGACGGGAGCATATGGTGCCTCTTGTTGCCATCGGGTGGGTGGAATTTGATGAGGGGTATTGGAGAGCAGGTGAGAACCCCGATCCCAGCAGAGGGTTGTGTGACAGCAGGAACCCTGCCCAGCCGTCTTTCATATGGAGGGCCCAGGCTCTAAAAGGGCTTCCCAGAACTAGGCAGGACCCCAGTCTGAGAGGACCAAGGGGGAACTGAGTCAGATGCCTCCTAGAGGTCAGCTGGGCTGAGGGTGACTCTGCTGTGCCAGCTTTGCTCCATGCTGCTGATGGCTTAGAGCAGTCATCCTTTGATGTGCAGACGAGTTACCTGAGGCTCCTTTTGAAATGCAGATTCTGATTCATTTGGTCTGGAATGGAGCCTGGTATTCTGTATCTGGTGATGCTGGTGCTACTGATCAATGGACCACACTTCGAAGGGCAGGAGGTTGGAGTACTGACTTGAGAAGGATTTTGAAGACCTATCTGAACGTGGCAGGAACGAGTGCTGTGGTTGATTGGTGACGTCTTTGGGCCATACATTTACTTTTCTGGTTAAGGTTCCACCCGACACCACCTGTGGTTCACAGATGAGGATACCAAGGTTCAGAGAGAGGAAATGACCTCCCTAAGGTCTTGCAGCTAGTTAGTGACAGGCCCCTGTGATGTTCCCATTACCTCTCAGCTGTTACGCACCTGCAGCAAGAAGGGCCGGCTGCAATACTGTGGCCAGAGTGGAGGGAAGAAGGTTATTCAGCGCAACGTTGCACATCCACTCTAGTCCTGCCAGACGCGTAGCTGTGTTCTTTCTCCATATTAATATTATGCTGAGCCGATCTGTAATTAGTAGTTTCAAATCATATTACAAGCTCCAGTAACCCAATGTTTGGGCATAATTATGTGCCAAAGGGACTGTACTTTTTAATTGAAATTCTTTAGCTACTTTTTAGATACTTGCAGCCTGAGAAGGCTGTTTGGGTACTGAAGTTCAGTGAAGTGAGTCTGAAGATATTTGTTGAAGCAAATGGGATTTCATAACCTGGAACAACTGCATTCAGGGTTTGTGTGAATTACTATTGAAATGAGCTTGACCATAGTTCCATGTGTTCAGCACTGATAAAGAGGTTTTATTTTTGAATGTTGCTTTGTGATTATAAAAGTGTTTGAAATAGCCTATAGTGAAAGAGAACTTCACCATGTAAAGGATGTCAGTGAAAACGTTAAAGAAAATTTCTTGTGCTTTGTCGTGAAGCAAACATTGGAAGCCCAGACTGAAATTCAGGGACCTGGTTTAACTCTGCTATATGTGGTACCATCTTGGGCACATCATCTGTTCTCTCCGAGCTTCAGGTTTCTTATTTCTCAAGTGAGAAACGTGAACTATGTTATCACTTCTTGAAGTGTCTGTGGTGAAGGACTGTCACGAGAGCCTGAGTTAAAACAGTGGTCACTTCACCTCGAATACCTGAGGAAACACACAGTCTTGGAAACTAATCCTTTGCAAAAGGTTTTGTGGAGATGTGTATTTTTACAAGGTAGGCAGTTTGAGTGGCTTTGGAAGTGGAGCTTCTGCGCTGGTCAGAAATTCGTTTTATTTCTTTACGTTTTGTACTTGCATAAGCGTCAGCGTGGTATTTGGCGATGTTTCATGCCCATTTCTTCTCTTTTCCAGCTTATCAAATACGGCGTTATTAGCACTAGTGTTTTGATTGAAGATCTCCTCAACTGGAATAACCTATACATTGCTGGACGACTCCAAAAACCGGTGAGTGAGTGTCTTATTAGGGACGTCTCTCCTCTCTGAACCTCACCTTACTTTGATCTTTGTGATTGCAATGACGTAGAAATGAGTTTCACACTCCTTTCCCTCCCTTCAGAACTCGTTGCCAGACAGTATCCAGGTATCACCCACACTGCTCCCTCCCTCCCTCTCAAGATTCTCCAGTTGTCTGAATGCATCAGGTTCAGAGTCAGTCCGTTTGGCTGGGGAGGATGGCAGAAGAGGTGTCCAGTGCCTTGGTGGAGCCTCGGTCGGCCTCCCCAGATCGCCACCTCTTCTGGAATGCAAGTGCCATGGGGCACTGTTTGTCCAGTGCTTTGTCCCAACAGTGCCTGGGACGATGCCTGGCTTGTAGTACGCATTCAGCAAGTGTTTGTTGAATAAATGAATGAGACAGGTCATCATTCTGAGGCTAGTGGACTCTGTTCCCCTTTATTCTCCTCCTCAGGCCCTACCCTCATTTGGGACGTTGCTGGAGGAGGCTGTAGGGGCAGGCTTCTCCGGCTTTACTAGAAATGGAAACAAACAGAAAACAGGAAAAAAGTCGAGAGGACTTGAACTTTTCACTCGCATTCACAAATATCAGGTTTCCTCCTTTTTCCAGTCGTATAGTCTGTTTTCTGAGAAGGGGTATTTTCGTAGTTTAAGAACTATTTGAGGACTTCCCTGGTGGTCCAGTGGTAAAGAATTTGCCTTCCAATGAAGGGGGCTCAGGTTCGATCCCTGATCGGGGAACTAAGATCCCACATGCCGCAGGGCAACTAAGCCCACGTGCCACAACTTTTGAGCTCGCGCGCCTCAACAAGAGAGCCCGCATGCTGCAAACTATAGAGTCCACACGCTCTGGAGCCCGCGCTCTACAACTAGAGAGAGAAAACCCGCATGCCACAACTAGAGAGAAGCCTGCACACTGCAATGAAAGATCCTGCATGCCGCAGTGAGGATCCCACGTGCCACAACTAAGACCCAGTGCAGCCAAAAAAATTTAAAAAATAAAATTAAAAAAAAAAAAAAGAACTAGTCGC
This sequence comes from Stenella coeruleoalba, assembly GCF_951394435.1. Taxonomy (NCBI): domain Eukaryota; kingdom Metazoa; phylum Chordata; class Mammalia; order Artiodactyla; family Delphinidae; genus Stenella; species Stenella coeruleoalba. The sequence goes on along the minus strand of NC_137156.1, from coordinate 99,650,078 downwards.
AGTTGTCTGCGACTGCCTCCAGTTTCCCTTTCCCGCAGAAATCACAGCTAACTGGAGAATTCTTAGGATAACTAGACAGTTGCTAATCTCCCAGCAAGGAAGAATTTTCTCTGTGCTGTCAGAGGGTCTTAGGTCCCAAAGAGGGTTCAGGAATTATTCCCAAATGCCTCTCATGGGTGACTATGCTGCTCCTTTTTTGTCAGCTATGGCAAGAAATTAGAGAAATTTATACAGTCCTAGCTTGCTTGGTTGTGTCATAAAATCTCTGTTGATATATGTGGGAGGTTCAGATTCTCTTGCCTTGTATCTGGGCTTAAAATTAAACAGTGTAGGTCATTAAGACATACAGAAGCATTTGATCAGGGTGATAGTTACATGGGTACGTCCATGTGTAAAAATTTGTCAAGCCGTGCTGATTAGATTTCTTTGCTTTACTGTACAGTATATAATTTTTACTTCACTAAAAACACATTTTAAGTCTGGAAACAATAGGTTATTGATTTAATTTCATATTTATGTAGATGAATTTCTCATTTCTAGGCTGGATAGCTAGTAAGCCTCATAATTAAGCAAATAAATGTAATTGGAAATTTGTAAATATTCCTTTTCTTTCCAAGTTTCTTTTTAAATATACAAAATATGTAGTTTGATGGGAAGATTAATAAACGTGGAATTAGAAGCCTTGGGCCTTATTCATTCCTGCTACTTATTAGCTGTTTATGTGATCTTAGGCAAGTTGTTTTACCTTTCTGAACCTCAGGTAGTTTCTCTGTAGAATGGGAGTAGCAATCCTTGCCCTGCCTACTTCACAAAGGTGTTGAAAATTGGAAGCAGAATGGTAATGCTGGAAAGGACACAGGTGTTTTAGAATCAGACAGATCTGGGGTTTGGGTCCCAGCTGTGACACTCCCCAGCTGTGTGACCCTGCACCAGTGACTTAATCTCCCTGGGCCTTGTGACACCCTCACCTGGGGACAAGGCCAGTGACACCGACCTCAGAAGGTGTTTGAGAAATGCCTAGATCTAAAATGTCTGGCATCCACTAGACACTCAGGAAACAATCTTTCTCTTCTCTCTGTCCTCGCCTGTCTCAGAGTTATTTTGAGATAAAATGAGATATTGAATGTGATATTATTCTCTGTACTATGTTTTGTGCTTGGAATAGTTCAAGTTTTTTTAGAAATAGGCTGTAGAAAACTATAATGCCATGAAATCTCAGAATGTAAACACTGGAAATGACCTCACATTTCATCTAAATGTCATGTATCCTAAAAAGATTAAAACATCAATTCAAGGCAAGTAGTGACAGATACACTTATCATACAAAACTGCATTTCTCAGCTAACTTGGAGAAGAAAATGCTCTTTACAACAGTGACTGCCCCTCCAACTTATTAAGAAGCTTCTAGCACAAGAAAATTAAACAATCTTAAAAACCATTTGAGGTGTTGAACATGACACGATTTTAAAAAATCAAAAATCGTAAATGGGTGAATTAACTCTTCCACCCACACCTGCCTCCAGTTTCCCTTTCCCGCAGAAATCACGGTTAACTGGAGAATTCTTAGGATAACTACCTTTAAACTAACTATTTTTACCTCTAGGTGGCAGCAAATATTAATCAAACTCCATGAAACAAATCCGATGAAAAGAAAGGGTTGGTAGCATTTTGGACAAAAATAATGGGTGACTATCTTAAGAAAGAATTGTGAGAGTGAGTGTGAATTTTTTGTTTCTATGTGTTTTAAAACGAGTTACATTAAATTATATTGTCTAAAGCTCTAAAATTATCTTCCATATTGCAAATAGAGTAGAATTTCTCAGTCACTAGCAATTTAAGTCTTTAAAAGGAATATGCAGAGGATATATGGGAACTCTCTGTACTTTCCATTTGGTTTTGCTGTGGACCTTAACCTGCTCTAAAACATAAAGTTTACTATCAAAAAAATATATAAAGGAGTACTTGGCTTAAAAAGATGGACATTTCTGGAAAAAGTTGAGTGCAAATTAAATTTCTATCAGACTTTACCACTACCTTACCTCATAATTGAGGAGATAACCCATTTTTACTTCTAGTGCAGCTTTAAGTGTGAGTTATTTACGAGTCAGTTTTCCAAGTCAAGAAACATGAAAAGTATTTAATAGAACCTTGTTGTGGCCAATCTTTTTTTAAGTCAGAAGAAGTCTAAAGTAGTATTTTCACTTCTGTAATTTATTTAATGTAAGTTGGATTTTTGTATTTCACGTTGTTTTGTATTTCATGTATAGATAACGTGGCTTGAATTTTTAAAGCATTCACATTGGCAAACAATGGTATTTTGCCACCTTGTTAAGAGGATTTTAATTTATTTTAATGTATTCATTCCAATATATTTTCTTTTACTTGCTAGTCATATAGCTTTTTATAACAGGTTTACTGAGATATAGTCACATAGCATATAATTCAGCCCTTTAAAGTGTACAATTCAGTGGTTGTTAGTATATTCACAGTTTGCAAGCATCACCATATTGTAACTTTGTTGATTTACTTTTTTGTAGATAGTAAAATCCCAGTGGTATAAAAGGTCCCTGAATGGGACTTGGAAAGCCCAGCTTACTAGTCTTGGCTCTGCCCGGCTGAGAGCAAATCTTTGGACTTCTAGCCTTGGAAATGAAAAGATTAAGCCATTCATTTACTTATTCAAAAGACAACTAAGTTTTTTTCTCTGTGCATGCCAAAAGAATTTTTTTAAAAAAATCACCACATTGCTAGCCTCAAGAGCCCACAATCCAACAGGTAGATGATAAGGTTTTTTTTAATTCAGCTCAAATGTTCACTGTTTCTTTTTGGTCCTCCAGCAAAAATTAGCCTTTCTGTTCATTTGGAATGGAAAACTACTGCGGGAAGTGTCATTTGCTTAATGGTCGAGTATTTGAACACTGAGGTAGGACTGTGTTCTTTGTGACTATAACTTCACTCTTTGCAATTCAAGCTCTGTCTCCATGTGACTGTTATAGAGGAGACCACATGTGACTTTCTCTTTTTTTCTATCTTGAAAGGTACTCACAAATCTCTCAAGTTGGGCTTTTGAAAGTCCTTTCAAGTGTTGCCCCTTCCTCTCTCCAGTAAAGATTTTCCCCTTGGCAGTAGTGCTAATGCTATATCTGTGGTTCAGTTCGGGGCATTCCCAGTAAGATACAAACAGCTATTCACAAATCTGAGGACTTTCTTTTTTTCCCAGGCCTCTCTGGCAGTGTCCCAAGGGTTCACTGGCTTTTCACTCTGAACAACAAATAACAGTGCTTCTGAGACAAGTTGCTAGTTCACCTTACACTGGAGAACCAGATCAGCACAGTAGCAGAGTCTTCTGAACTGACATTTTTCCTTTGAGTAAGGATGATTTTATTTTCACTCTCTTAACCTTAAGTAGCAAACAGACTGCCTTTTTTTTTTTTTTTAAACAACCTCACGTAGACACTTTCTTGGAGAACAAGGGTATTTTATTGAAAAGGAAAATTTCCCCAAACTTTTTCCTTTGCATCTTTGTTAATAAAATAACTTCTGTTTTCATTGAGTTTCTGTAAAAAGTTCCCCCCCCACACACACACACACAGAAGAGGGTGAGGAATTATTGAGCAGGACCTGGTGAATGAGGATGAAAATAGGAATTTGGAAGTAAACAGGCTTCACAGGCTCACTTCACGAATCCTGGGTCCTGGTACGGTGTGCCACTGTTCCTCGTGGGGAGATCTTTTAACCCTCTGGGCCTCAGTTTCCCCATTAGTGAGATGAGGAGGTTGCCCTCCTAGATCCTTGATTCTGTATGGAGTATAAGGAGGGAACGTTATTCAAGGAATAGACATAGGAATTATAATAGGACCTTAAATTTTGTTTTAATCATCTTTCAAGATTAAAAGTTAACAAGAACAGAATGCATGAGGATAACTCAAAATATTTAGATCTGGGTTTGCCAAGTACAAGGGTGTTACCCTGATTTTTGCCATCAACTCATTATGCAACCTTGGACAGATCATGCTGCTGGACTGCTTCTTGCTTTGACTATCTGCAGATGTTTGCAATAATACTGAACTCACCCAAGTGCTGCAAGCCTTCATTCAGGGCCATTAAGTCCTTGTAATTATGAGGGAGGAGGTGGTAGTATGGAATTAAGCGGCTTACCTATCACATGAGAGGTTTGTATGTTATAAATATTCCCTTAAAAAAAAGTAGGGACAAAAGGTAAAAGACAGATTTTAGGTTCTTAAGCCAGATTTATAAAATAGTTATGTTTTCTAATATTGCTTTTCACAATTAATAAAAAAAATTAGAGAAGAAACTATACTTGGGGATATACATCATTCCTGTCTTTCCTTGCTATCTAATAAAATTTTAGTTTGGAGTTTCTCATACTGTATGTGTCTTTTATGTGCCATCTGAATTTTGTCAGAAATTATCTATATTTGATAAATAAAAGGCAATTTAAGCCCTACTTTCTAGAACATGAGAAAATTGTGGTGACAGCGCTAAATGATTTAGAGATGGTGGTTACATTTCAGATACATGGGTGTCCTTATTAGGGATTTCTAGATCCTTCACTTGTTGAGAAAATCAGTCAGAAGCAACATGATAGTTTAAGATTATGTCAGGAGTGCAAATTGGCACAATTGCTACAAAGAGCGATTTGGCAATTCTAGTTCAAAGTAATTATACACCTTAGAGCAGTGGTTCTCAAAATGTGGACCCTGGGCCAGCAGCATCAACGTTACCTGGGAACCTGTTAGAAATGTACATTTTCAGGCCCTAGCCAGGCCTACTGAGTCAGAAACACTGGAGGATGGGCCTAATAATATGTGGGGGTTTTTTTGGCTGCATTGGGTCTTCGTTGCTGCGCATGGGCTTTCTCTAGTTGTGGTGCACAGGCCTCTCATTGCGGTGGCTTCTCATTGTGGAGCACGGGCTCTAGGCGCGCGGGCTTCAATAGTTGCGGCATGCGGGCTCTGGAGCGCAGGCTCAGTATTTGTGGCACACAGGCTTAGTTGCTCCGTGGCATGTGGGATCTTCCCGGACCAGGGATCAAACCCATGTCCCTTGCATTGGTAGGCAGATTCTTAAGTACTGCGCCCTCAGGAAAGTCCCATAATATGTATTTTGACAAGCCCTGCAGGAGATTCTGACGCTTACTAAAGGTGAGAACCCCTGGCTCAGAAAAACGCTTGCGTGTGCAACAAGAAACACACAAGGAATCTCACTTCAGCTGCGGCTTCAGATGAAACATCTCATTTAATCTTCCCAGCAACCTTATAAGCTTGGTTCGGTTATTAACCCTGTTTTACTGATAAGGAATGATGCCCATAGTCAAAGAGCTAGTAAGAGATGGAGCTAGGACTTGAACACATTCTCTGAACTGCAGTGCAGTCTTTAAAACCAATCTGAACACACTGGAGCAATTTGTATCTTGATGGATTGGGAGAAGTCAAAGACAGCAGATTCTACTGTAGCTAATTTTCTTTCCCTTTTCCTTAGTCACATTCAAAATCAGTTCAAAATAGAGCATGACCTGCTTAGGTTATGTATGGTTAAGAACAGAGGTGAGTTCTAAATAAAGAAGTAAAATGCCTTTTTCCACCATAAAATTAAGTGAAGAACAGTGAGATTAAAAAATAAAAAAATACTAAATTTCCCAAAGGTCATTTATTCCATTTTGTGCTGACTTCTTTTTCAAAACTCATGTTGAATTTCCTCATTTAAGAACAATATTTGTTTTTCTTTCCTATGTCACGAGTTCTCTGATTTGGGCTTAAAACAGGAGACTCTGGAATTGCTTATTAGAATAATAAATATTTCATGTCAACTGGCCTAACTCAAAGATCATCAGGGCCAAGTGTTGAGGACAGTTGCAGTGTGTGTATAAACACATAGATTGGGCAGTACTCCACTTCTGGAATTCTTCTTCTGAATGTTCTGCTTTTTCCAGGTGAAAATCGTAGCAATGAATGAGAACGTCGCTCTCAGGTCGGCCCTGGATAAAAATCTGAAGAGTGCCGTGACTGCTGCTTTCCTCATGCTCCCCGAAAGCTTTTCTGAGGAAGACCTGTTTATAGAGATTGCCAGACTCTCATATTCAGGTCAGTAGGTTTCATGCCTGTACTTTCTACAGGAAGGAGATTCGCTGTTGGAAGACCGTGCAGGCCAGACACCCCGCCCCTCGCCCTGCACTGGAGCTGCAGCAGCCGAGGCTCGAATCCCACCACCTCTTTGAAGGTCGAGGCAGGAGTTCTTTGATTTGCCTCCTTGCCCCCAGGGTCTCTTCCTTTCCACTTCTCTACATAGGGTCACCTTTTTGTTGTTGTTATTGTTCAATTTTATTTTGAAACAATTTCAAAGGTACAGAGAAGTTTCAGTAATGATCCAGAAAACTGCCATGTGCCCTTTCCCCAGAAATGTTTCGCCACACTTGTTTTATCACTCTGTATCCGTGGTTTTCCAAAGCTAGTGGGCAGCTGAATCCTCTGGAGGGCTTGTTAGAACAGACAAGACAGCTGACTTGCGAGGTCTGGGCTGGGGCCCGAGAATCTGTATATCAAGCAAGTTCCAGGTGGTGCCTGGTGCTCCTCCAGGGATCCCACTTTGAGAACCACTGCTCCCTCTGTATGTGTAAATGCGCCATATTATATATATTTTTTCTGAACTACTAGAGAGTAGGTCACAGATATCGCGTCCCCTCTAGGCCAGATTCTTCAGTACGTGTTTCCTAAGAACAAGGACATTCTCTTACATAACCAGAGTACAGTCACCAAATTCAGGAAATTTAACATCAATATAGGACTTCTGTCAAATTGCTGATCCTTATTCCAGATGTTGTCAGTTGTCCCAATAATGTCCTTTATACTGTTTTTTTCCTTCAAGTACATGATCCAGTCAAGGATCATATATTGTACTTCGATGCCATGTCTCTTTTTTTTTTTTTTTGGTGGTACGCGGGCCTCTCACTGTTGTGGCCTCTCCCATTGCAGAGCACAGGCTCCGGATGCCGCAGTCTCCGGATGCCACCATGTCTCTTTTATCTTTTAATTTGTAGTGTTTCCTCAGCCTTCCTTTGTCTTGCATGACATTCACACATTTGAAGTCTACAGACCAGTGATGTTGATGCCCTGACAAGCAGCGTTTTCTCCTTTCTAAGCAAACTCTGGGGAGACATTTGAAGGTGAGGCAAATACGCTGCTTCTTACTAAACTTGCCCTCCTAGTGTGAGTTTCCACTGATGGTCCTTGCTTGAGCCAGTCTTTACTATGATGGGCACAAAGTGGAGACTTGCCCACTCCGTCTTTCCTCACGTTAAAGAAAGCTTGCCCTCCTTCCCCAGTCATCTCTTTATTTATCTAAATATTAACTTCCTTTCCCCTTAAACCAGTTGTGCTCCTCAGAGATGTCAGGGCACAGGGGAGGCTGAGAGGGCGGATCCCGACCCCTCACCGCACCCCACTGATGTTTTTAATGTGTTAAGGGTCCATGTAAAACTCCGTTTACAGAAAAGTAGCCTGCTACCTAAAAAATAGTTTGAAAACCACTATCTTAAATAAATATCGTCTTTCCCAACTTTTAAGTATGAGTCAAAGAACTCTGTACTCAAAAAATTGCAAAGCAGGCTTCCCTGGTGGCGCAGTGGTTGAGAGTCCGCCTGCTGATGCAGGGGACACGGGTTCCTGCCCCGGTCCGGGAAGATCCCACATGCCGCGGAGCGGCTGGGCCCGTGAGCCATGGCCGCTGAGCCTGCGCGTCCAGAGCCTGTGCTCCGCAACGGGAGAGGCCATGCAGTGAGAGGCCCACGTACCGCAAAAAAAAAAAAAAAAAAAAAAAAAAAAAAAATTGCAAAGGCAGTTGACTCATTTTCTGAATCCCTGTACAGATAAGATTTCATGGAAACGCAATGCTGAAAGAGACCTGAAAGGTCTTGTTCTTCAGTCTTTTTTCCAAAATGTGTGTGCTGTGACCACAGCTGTCATTGCAACACGGCCGAGAAAGGAGGTGGCATAACCTTGGTCTTGGTTGCTTCCAGCTTCTCATGGCAAAGGCAGGGGAGCAAGCGTGGCGTGGCTGCCTCCAGGGTGAACATGTGGGGAGGGCCTCTGGGTACCTCCCTCCCCACGCTCCCCTGTGAGACAGCGGGGACCAGAAGCCTTTTGTCGGCTTCTGTGGGAGAAGATGCAGAGCCGTTCTCTGCTCTGCCCACGTTGTCAAGATCAGCATAGTGTTAGGTGGATTCCAGTTCTCTGTAAATTCAGAACACTGACTAAAGACATTTATCGAATCTTATCACTGCTCCCACCTATTTGCAGACTTTAAGTCGGCACTCAGGCTGCTCTCAGTCTTGAGCTGAGTTTTGCTCTGCCTCCTGGAAGGGCTGTGTCTTATGCTCCTGGTTTCTCCTGTTGTTCAGTAAACACTTGCTGATTCATAGCAGTATCATCCTCTGTTTCGCTTCTTCTGTAATATATATTAAGGGCTGCTGTATAGCGACACTGTTCCAGACACAGATAAGGAGGTCAGTAAGTAGGTAGATAGATGTGTAGGTAGGTGGATGGATCATTTATTCCTTTATTCCATTACTGAATCCTCGTACTACAGCCCTGTTTGTTCAACAAATGTGTGTTGTGTTGTGTGTCTTCCCTGTGGCACACACTGTGCTAGGCCTGGGTGCTCACTAGCAAGCGTGACGCGAGTGAAACTCCTCGTGGAGTTTCTGGTCTTTTAGGGAGAGGCAGGCAGTAAAGAAGCAATAAGGCAGTTTGAGATCGCGCTAAGTGCCATGAAGAGAAGAAAATATATCAGGCTGAGGGTAAGGCTGTCTCACAGTGGGTAGCCCGGGAAGGCAGCCTGAGGTGGTGATACGGAGCGTAGGTGGAAATAGTGACAAGGAGCCGGCCCTGGGCTGTTGGGGGAAGAGCTGGCAGAGGAAGCGGGCCGCTCCCCACAGCCGGGTCTCGCACCTCGCTGTGTGTGACTCCAGCCCCTCGGCCTCCGGTCACTTCCGTTCCTCACCTTGCCGCTTCCTGTTATTTGTGATTGCTTAACCCAGATTTGGATCTGAGAATTTGGCCAAGTAGCCTACATTACTCATTTCAAAGAGGTTGGCTTCTTTTTCCCGCAAAACTTAGGACACAATACTTGCCAATCCTCTCCAGGGGAACTACTTCCAACACTGTGTAGTCCCTACCTTATGAATGAGACATTTTCCAGAAAGTCTTCTGTAAGCCAGTTGTTTAGACTGGGGATATATTTTCCCATTGAAACAACACTGTATATGATGGTTGTTCCTCAGCCGGGACACAGTATAATTAATGGTTACCTAGCCTATAACATGATGGAACTATACGAGGAGAGTGCACATGGGGAAGGATCTAGGCCCTGCAGGCATGTGTCCTTCATAGGTATGAGACTTGCCCCAGGCGATGTGTTGAAAGGCAAGCTTTTCTACCTGCCTTTCTTAGGCTTCTGAGAACCCAGTATCCTTGAATTGATCAGATTCTATCCCTTGGGCAAACTACCTAAACCTCCCAAGCCCTCAGAATATTCCAGACTTCAAGTTACCCACCAATGTATTTTTATTTCCAACTTAGACATTTATTTTCCACCTGGTTCCAGTTGAGAGAGAGAATATGTTGTCCCTAACCTGTGAAATTCAACATTTCTCCCAGGCAGGGTCAGGAGGGACACAGAGAAAACAGTGTCTCCGTGTTATTGGACACGTTCCTGCCAGTAATTACTGGCAGAGGCAAGATCTGTCAGTATTGCTGGTAGTAATAATAACCCCTATATTTTATGCAGTATTTAAGGATCACTTTAACTGCCCTGGGGTCAGTATTTATGGCATTATTGTTATAAATGATGGTGAGAAAGGAGTAGGTGGATGATGAGAGCCTGCAAAATTGGGGAGGAGAAAGCTTTCTGATCCTTCAGTTATTCTTAGAAGTCAGCATTTAAGTAAACAAAAAGAAAACCAAATGAACTTTAAAGGGCCACCTTGAACATTCTTATGGAAGTACAAACTATTAAAATGACTAATTTTAGGTAATGATCCTGGTTGAATATTTATCAAGTGAATCAGCGTACCATAACATATGAAGAACTAAAGCTACAGTTTCTGCTGTAAAGAACTGCACATTAATAAACGTATACAGCCATGGTGAGTCAGTGGTAGATGTAAAAAACAGCCCATGTGGAAAAGGCAGGGGAGTGTGAAAAGCATGGCTTGTTTAGGGAAGAAGGAGCAGATTGACGTGACTCAGGTCCATGGCTTATGGCAGGAGAAAGTCGCATTTTTTATTGTGTACCAGGAATGACTCTGAATACTTTTGATCTAATAACTAGCTTAATCCTCACCACAACCCTTTAATTGAGTGCTCTATTATTGTCGCCATTTAACAGGTGAGAACACCAAGGCCCAAATCTGTCTCAGGTCAGTTGTTTGGTAGATTAGTAGGTGGTGGAGCTGGAATCTTAGCCCACACTCTTAACCATTTAAATTCACTGCCTCTCTGGTATTTTGGAGAAGAGGTTAGGCCGGTGTTGGGCAGGGCACTGAATACAAAGTGAAGAGGTGGGAATTTCACAAGCAATACACAACTAAGAGCCACAGAAGTTCTCAGGCATTGCAAGTTGGTCCAGGATTTGTTGTTTTGGAAAGATAATTCTGCCAGCACTGTGCAGGAGGGAAAGAGACGAAAAACAGGAAAGTTTTTTCATTCAGCATATAATTAGGGGAGTCTTCTCTGCCCGGCGCCCCTGTAAGCTCTGGGGATGAAGGAAATAAACAAGGCAGGCACAGTCCCTGCCCTCATGGGGCTTTCTTCGTAGGTAAAAAATCAGACAGCAAACACGTGGCAGCACAGAATAGGGGAGGAAGGAGAACGTTACTTTAGTGTAACCAGGGAAGGCCTCTCGCAAGGTGACGTTGGAACTGAGCACCAGCCTCTGAGGACCCGTGAGCAGAGCCCGGGTGAGAGCTGGCCAGGCAGAGAGGCGTCTGTGGGGAGGACAGTTAGGACCGAGTGTGTGTCCGTTGCCCTGTATCCTTGACCTCCGGAACTCTGCCGTGGCTCATGGTAGGCATCTGTGCATGTGTGTTGGGTGGATGGACAGAGCCCAGCAAGTCTGGATGGTGACGAGGGCTCGAACTAGGGCAGTGCCTCAGAGATGTGAACAGTTTCACGTGAAAATAATCAAGGTCAAACCCTTAACTGCTTCAATTAAGTATTCTATTGATATTTACTACTTTGCTTTTTTTTTTTTTCTTAAGTCATAATATTACTTCATGGAAGGGAGCATTTGTAAAGTGTTAAAAACCCAGTCAGACTCCTGGGTTCACGTCTTAGCTATAACCTTAATTAACTTTCTGCCTCCTTGTAACTCAGTTTCTTTCTCCCTAAAAAAGGTTTTTATAGGGATTAAATTAAATCATACATGTAAAGTGCATAGCCCAGTGCCTGGCACATAGTAAATGCTCAGTAAATGTTAGCCCTTATTATTCTGGATACATGTTTGCTTGTATTAACACAGACACTTAGAAAGGGTAAGACTACAGTCAGACCTGAGTTTGAACACCAACCTTGTGGAGGTGCTGGAACCTTTCTGAGCCTGTTTTCTTCTTTGTAAAACAGAAATAACAATCTCATAAAAAGGTTTTCAATGAGATAATATTTATAAAAGCCCCCAGCTTCATACCTCATTGATGGTTGGGGCTCAGAAAATGACTGCTATTATTATTTATTACTATTATTGTGTACTATTGCTGGCTATAGAGGTTTTCCTCAGGCTGAGACACCTTTATTCGCTCGATCATTCAGTGATTGGTGGGTGCTCAGGCTGCCTCCGTCCATCATTGTTTTATTAATGACACTGCTGCGAATCACTTTGGCCAAATTACTTTGGTACAGAAGGGGGCAGAGTTGGAAGTTGTCTAACTTCCTTGGACACATTCTCCAAATTGGAATTATGTTGTCAGTTATAATAATCATAAAACTTGTTACATGTTGACAAATAATGCCTGTTGAAGTTAGCAGAGTACTTAAATCAGGTGGATTCACTTGGCCCTTTACAGTCCTTAAGAAACAAAAAACACCTTCAAGCACTGTCAGCAAGAGAGAGAATGGGTTTGTTTCGATGCCAGATTGTCTGAACGCAGTCTCAGCTACTTCTAGGAATAAGACAAAGCAGTGAGGAAGTGCCAGTTGAGTGATTCTTGGAGAAAAAAATTAGAAACGGGTGTCCGGACTCTAAGTGGGAGTAAACATCCCCATTTCTGGATCCTGGTCAAAGCTGGTAAAGAAACATTTTCTCTGGGGTGAGAGTGTTAAGACTTATTCCATGACAGTCACACCATCTGTGACCTTGCAAGCAGTGTCATTGAATGACTTGCATGTTGGGGATTGACTCTTTCAGTAATTTGGAAGCATATTTCTCCAGGCTTGGCAAGCTCGAGCTTGTGCTGAAACCTCACTTGGAACTCTTTTTACTCAGTCGCTTGCTAATTTCTGAGCATGCAACACTCCTGAAGGGATGTTAATCACCAGTCATATCTAATGTTTCTGGATTACTTACTGTGTATCAGGTATTGTTCTAAGTGCTTTACATGTATTAACTCATTTAATCCTGGAAACTTGTAAACTAACAACTACTGCTGCTTCCACTTTACATTTGAGGATACCGAAACCCAGAGAAGTGAGTTGCTTGTCCTGGGTCATGTAGCCTCTAGTCCTGAGCTTGGATTAGAACACAGGCACTCTGGTTCTAGAACCCTTGCTCTTAGCCCGTCACTGTTCTACAAAGTGTCTGTGAGGCATGTGTCATTCCTGGTTTACACCTGGGACACTCTTCCCCCAGGGCCCCTTGTGTCTCGCTCCCCATTTCCGGTCAGCTTTTGCAGCTTGTGTTTTCTTCGGCGCACTTTCCATCATCTGAAGTACTGTTTATTTGTTGGGATTCTTGTCTCTGGTCTTTGTTCTACCACTTAGGATGCTGAGGGCAGACGTTTTTGCCTTGCTTTGCTCACTGTCCTCCAGTGCTTACAGTGGTACCTGACATGTACTGGGCGCTCAGTAAATACTTGATGAATGAATGGGTGGATGGTTGTGACATTGGTTCCTTCCTGAACCAGTATCGTAAATCTGATTCCTCCCCGTCCCTCCCTACACCTCTCCGTTATGTGTTCTCTACAGGAAGAGAAAATTTTATTTATTTATTTATTTTAAATAAATTTATTTATTTATTTTTGGCTGCGTTGGGTCTTCGGCATTGGGTTTTTGTTGCTGCGCGCAGGCTTTCTCTAGTTGCGGCGAGCGGGGGCTACTCTTCATTGCGCTGCGCGGGCTTCTCACTGCGGTGGCTTCTCGTTGCAGAGCACAGGCTCTAGGTGCGCGGGCTTCGCTAGCTGTGGCACGCAGGCTTCAGCAGTTGTGGCTCGCAGGCTATAGAAGGCAGGCTCAATCGTTGTGACGCATGGGCTTAGTTGCTCCGTGGCACATGGGATCTTCCCGGACCAGGGCTCGAACCCGTGTCCCCTGCATTGGCAGGTGGATTCTTAACCATTGTGCCACCAGGGAAGTCCCCCAAAATTTTTATATGATTCAAATTTATATCACCAAGTACATCAGCTGTTTATTCTTATCTCATTCTCTTCCACGTGCCATGGAGGTATTTTGGGGATGTATTTCGAATGATGTGTTAGGCTGCCTCCTAGAAATACTGCCTTAGTCATCTTTTTTCAAATAAGAATTATTTTGTCCACATGCAAAAGAATGAAGTTGGACCCCCTAACATATACCCTACACAAAATTAACTCAAAATGAGTCGTGGATGTAAGAGCTAAAACTGTAAGACTTTTAGAAGAGTCACTTTGGGTTATGCAGTGGTTTCTTAGGTATACACCAAAAGCACAAGCAACAAAAGAAATAGATAAATGGGACTATACACAAATTAAACTTCTGTGCTGCAGACAAAACTGTCAAGAAAGTGAAAAGGCAGCCAACAAAATGGGAGAAAATACTTAACAAATCATGTATCTGATAAGGGACTAGTATCCAGAATGTATGAAGAATTCTTAGAATGCAGTAAAAAGACAAATAACCTAATATAGAAACGGGCAAAGGACATTTTTTCAAAGAAAGTATACAAATAGCAAATAAGCACATGAAAAGATGCTCAGCGTCATTCGTAATTAGGGAAATGTCAAACAGAACCACAGAGACCCTGTTTCACACCGACTACAATGGCTATAACCAAAGTGACAGGTGAGAACAGGTGTTGACGAGGATGTGGAGAAACTGAAACCCTTGTACATTGCTGGTAGCACATAAAATGGTACAGCCGCTTTGGAAAAATAGTCTGGCAGTCCCTCAAAATATTAAGCTTAGAGTAACTATATGACCCAACAGTTATACTCCTGGGTATCTACCCAAGAGAAATGAAAACATATATCCAGACGAAAAGTCATTCACAAATGTTCATAGCAGCGTTATTCATAAAAAATGGCCCCAAAGTAAAAACAACCCAAATACCCATCAACTGAGAGATGGATAACTAAAATGTGGTACATCCATCCAGTGGAATATTATTTAGTCATAAACAGGAATAAGTACTGATAAGTGCTACAACATGATAAACTTTGAAAACATTATGCTAATCATAAGAGACCATATGTTGTGCAGTTCCACTTACATAAAATGTCCAGGATAGGCAAATCTATAGAGACAGAAAGCAGATTAGTCTTTGCCTGGGGCTGGGGGTGGATGGGTGGAGGGAGAGTGACTGTTAATGGTACAGGGTTTCTTTTAGGGAGGCTGAAATGGTCTAAAATTAGATGGTTGCATAGCCCTGTGAATAAGCATGGAATTATGTAGTTGACATAGATGAATTGTATGGTGTGTGAATTACATCTCAAAAAAACCCACAACTGTTTAAAATGAGTATTATGCTGCTGTGTCGACTTCCAGTTTGGGCTCCTATTCCTGACCACTTTCACATGGGAGTCCCACGTCGTAACCTGCACTGAAATGCTCTGTTTTCATGTCACTTACCTCCTGGGCAGAGCCTGTAGCTTTGTATCCCCAGAGTCCAGCACAGCTCCTGGCACTTAGAAACCACCCAGATATTTATTGAACTGAGATGACAGTGGTAGTGCAGTTAGTCTAAGAGGGGAAAGTTACCCAGTCAGTATCTTAAAAACTCAGGGCTTCCTGCACCCTCTGTCCTTGCCCTTCCCATATACACATCGTCACAACAATATCTGCTTCACTATTTACAAAGCATTTTCTAATACCTTAATCATTTGAGCCTAAAAGCAATTTTGTGAGGTTAGTATGACTATTACAGACATTTTTCAGAAAAGGAAACTGATTCAGAAAGGTTAAGTAACTCAACTGCAGCCACCCTGGGACATTGCCAGACTTGAGAGCCGGGGCCTTTCCACTCACATCCCTGCCTTTGTAATAACGTCCCTGACTGCTGCAGACATGCTGGAATCATAGAGCAGGCCAGCTACAGATGGGTTACAAGCCTCTGAGTTTGTCTTATTTCAAGTCAAGGAGAGGTTACCCTTTTGGTTACCCATTGAATTAGACTGGCAGTTCTCTGGCTTGAGCAATTATAAACCCACCGGTAGAGGCATAAAATAAAAGTCAGCAGTCAGTTTTTCTCAATCCCTGTATTTTGTTGTAAACATATATTTGCAGGTAAGAAAAATTGATTCCTATGATGCTGGTTCATGCTGTGCTCACGATTTTATTCATTTTGTTCTGAAGCAGCAGGTAATAAGCCCATTTGCTTGCTGTTCCCCATGGCTGAGCACAGCAATTGGAGAAATTCAATTCAGCAGACATTTATTGATGTGCCTTCCTGTGCCAGGCAGTGCGTGAGGAGCTGGCGGTTCAGGGACGAATAAGCTTCAGTCCGCGTTCTCAGAAAGTCCATGGTATTTTCCAGCTCCTTTCATTGTGGCATGCAGGCATGCAGTTGTTCTTTGGCGAGGATTTGGATTTGTATACCCTTACATTTTGGTAATGTACAGTCCCTCTCTCAGAAAGTTACTCTCTAAAATATAAGCACTTTTTGTTTGTGGAATGTACAGGGGAGAAGAAATGGCACAAATATTGAGAACTCAACAGTGATGCAATTTGATCTTTCACTTCCGAGCCAGCCTGTTAGATTCAGAGTTTGATGACATTTCGCCCCTTCAGAGATTAATAGAAGACATTTATAGGCTCTGAATAAAAGCGTAAGGATTTACACAATTGAAAGCTAACCCAGCTGCCTCTCCGTTCACATTTGCTGAGCTAGCACGTCTGTGCATCTGCGAATTTATTTTAAAATGCCAGAAGTAGTGTGCCATCGTTACAGAAGTGAGGGAAATGGAGGAAAATTACGAAGTGAAGTAAAGCTATTACCTAAGACATTGCTGCCCTGATACTAAGAGGTGGCTGGGCCTTGGGCAAGCTGTCTTTGCAACCCCATCTCCTCATCATTGAAATTGAGAATAATCAGTACCTTCTTTTTTTTTAAAATTTATTTATTTTCTGCTGTGTTGGGTCTTAGTTGCTGCGCACAGGCCTTCTCTGGTTGCGGCGAGCGGAGGCTACTCTTCATTGCGGTGCACAGGCTTCTCATCTCTGTGGCTTGTCTCATTGCAGAGCATGGGCTCTAGGCTCGTGGGCTTCAGTAGTTGTGGCACGTGGGCTCAGTAGTTGTGGCTCACGGCCTCTAGAGCACAGGCTCAGTAGTTGTGGTGCACGGGCTTAGCTGCTCCGAGGCATGTGGGTTCTTCCCGGACCAGGTCTCGAATACGTATCCCCGGCTCTTACAGGCAGATTCTTAACCACTGCGCCACCCGGGAAGTCCCAATCAGTACCTTCTTTACGAGGCTTTGCCAGCCCTGAACTAGACAGCCAGTGTGAAGCACAGGCCATTAAAAAGCCCACAATAAATGTGTATCTTATTAGAGCAAACATCACCATTTTAAAATAGCCCTTTTGTCTTGTTTTTCCTGTTTTTTACAGTTGTTTCCTTCTTGTACTTCTGTATCCTGGTTTCTTAGCTGCACATTATTACATGGTCATTTTACATCTCACAGTGTGTCGTGCCTGTAATTTTTAGTGGTTGTACCCTGCTCCGTGGTAGGTGTGGGTGCACCGTTCCCCTGTCATGGGACATTTGGTTGCTGCCAGGATTTCAGTGTTATAAATAGTGCTTCAGTGAACAGTTGTGTGTGTGGAATGTATTCAGTTGCTTCTTGTGAAACCTCAGGCGGGTTCCATCATCCCTGTGTCTCTTTTGCCTTCGTGCTCGATCGGGATAGGGCAGCATCCACCGGAGAGGACAGGTGCGTGGACAAATGAGGTAATATGACAAAGCAAATGCTCAGCGAAGTTTGCCTCCTAACCTCTGTTTGGGTTTGTTGCTTGGGGCTTCCTCTCCAGAGATGAGGTTTCATCATTCACCGCTTCCAGAAGTATGTTAGCAGTTTATAAACTCAAAAGCATTATGTGAAAGAACCAATTTCTCTACACCCTCACTAGCAGTCGTCCCAGGGTTTAACTATGTAACTCTCTTCCCTTTAAAATAATAGTGAAAAAAACAGTCTTGTCTGTATTTGAGCAGCTTGTTAGGACAGGATTCACTTGAGCTCACTGCTCTAACCAGTCCCGACCTCATCTCACAAAGGTCGGGTTCCAGAGGATGTTTGTAACTCTTTTTCCAAAGCTTATAGTCCCCACATGCTTTCTACCAAATTGTAGTGTAAGTTGGTCCTTTGAAGCTTAAAAATCCAGTGTATTTTATTCCTTACTGAAGTACATACTGACTATTGGATATCTTTTTATTTTTCCAAACAGACCAACAGTTTGCTCTAGAAGATCTGCTGTGGCTGGTCATAATTTTGATGATTCCCTTCCCTGCTCCCAAGAAAAGAAATCGGTGAGGGTAACCACATGTCCTGGTTTGCCCAATTAATACTTGTCCTGATGACTTTGCATTGCCCACTTCACCCTCAAAAGTGACCTAGTTCGGATGATAAGTTACACTGTCACCCTCCCCCCAGGGGATTCCTCAGCAGCTGAGGTATCTGCCTGCTCTTTCCACCTCACTCCTCCCCCAGACTTCTTTCTATCTGCCCAGCAAAGGCTTCAGCTACATGGCTTTCTCCAAGCTTCCCCAGGGGTTCCTCACGTGTGCCCAGCCTCTTCTGAGTTAACGTTAGCTCAATAGGCATTCACATAAGTTTTTGCATTTCATCACTCTTTTGCCCCCATATCTTGCTGATGGTCGCCAGTGACTTGGGCAGGGTAGGGCACTTTAAGGTTGTTTCAAAAGTTGCTCTTTATCCTTTGGAATTAGTATTTTGCAGCTCAGTTCATCCCACAGGCCAATGTAAGGTTCCTCATTTCTCACCACTTGCAATTTTTTTTAACTTTAAACTGAGCGTAGTCTTTTTTCTTCTTAAACTAAATTTCATACTTTTTTTCCAGATGCTTTGGCATCATGTAGAGGCAGCCTTTTGGTGCTTTTTTTTTTAATTGAAGTATAATTGACTTACAATATTATATTAGTTGCAATGTACAACACAGTGATTTTATATTTTTATACATTACAAAATGATCACCATGATAAGTCTAGCTATCATGTATCACCATACATAGTTATTACAATGTAACTGACTATATTCCCTATGCTGTATATTACATCCCTGTGACATTTCTTTTATAAATGGAAGTTTATACTTCTTACTCTCTCTCACCTATTTCACTCATCTCTCTCCCCCATCCCCTTTGGCAACCATACGTTTGTTCTCTGTATCTGTGAGTCTGTTTCAGTTTTGTTGTTTGTTTTGTTTTTCAGTTTCCACATAGAAGTGAAATCATACAGTATTTGTCGTTCTCTGACTTATTTTGCTTAGCATAATACCCTATAGGTCAATCCATGTTGTCTCAAATGGCAAGATTTCATTCTTTTTTTATGGCTAATATTCCATTGTGTGTGTGTGTATGTGTATATATATATATCCCATCTTCTTTATCCATTCATCCATCAGTGGGCACTTAGGTTGCTTCCATATCTTGGCAGTTGTAAATAATTCTGCAGTGAACATAGGAGTGCATATATCTTTTCAAATTAGTGTTTTGTTTTCTTTGGAAAAATACCCAGAAGTGGGATTCCTGGATCATACAGTAGTTCTATTTTTAATTTTTTGAGGAACCTTCATACTGTTTTCTGTAGTGGCTGTACTAATTTACATTCCTGAATGAGGGTTCCCTTTTTTCCACATCCTTGCCAACACTTGTTACTTGTAGTCTTTTTGATGATAGCCATTCTGACAGGTGTAAGGTGGTATCTCAGTGTGGCTTTATTTTGCATTTGCCTAATGATTAGTGATTTGAGCATCTTTTCAGGTGTTTATTGGCCATCTTTATAAAACTTCTTTGGAAAAATGTCTATTCAGATCTGCAGCCCATTTTTTAATCAGGTTGTTTGGGTTTTTTTGTTGTTGAGTTGTATGAGTTGCATATATCATTTGCAAGTATCTTTTCCCATTAAGTAGACTGCTATTTTGTTGATAGTTTCCTTTGCTGTGCAACAGCTTTTTAGTTTGATGTAGTCCCATTTGTTTATTTTTGCTTTTATGTCCCTTGCCTGAGGAGACAGAGCCCCCCAAAATATTGCTAAGACTGATATTAAAGCTCATATGGACAGAGTTTTATGGTTTCAGGTCTTATTTTTAAGTCTTTAATCCATTTTGAGTTTATTTTTGTATGTGGTATGAGAAAGAAGTCCAGTGTCATTCTTTTGCATGTAGCTATCCAGTTTTCCAGTACCATTTATTGAAGAGACTGTCTTTTCCCCATGATATATTCTTGCGTTCTTTGTCATAGATTAATTGAATGTGTAAGTGTGGGTCTATTTCTGCACTCTCTGTTCTGTTCCTTTGATCTATGTGTCTGTTTTTGTGCCTGTGCCATACTGTTTTAATTTCTGTAGCTTTGTAGTGTAATTGGAAATCAGGGAGCATGATACCTCCAGCTTTGTTCTTCTTTCTCAAGAGTGCTTTGGCTTTTTGGGGTCTTTTGTGTTTCCATATAAATTTTAGAATTATTCATTCTAGTTCTGTGAAAAATGCCACTGGTACTTTGATAGGGATTGCACTGAATCTGTAGGTTGCCTTGGGCAGTATGGTCATTTTAACAATATTAACTCTTCCAATCCATGAGCATGGTATATCTTTCCATTTGTGTAGTCTTCAGCTTATTTCATCAATGTCTTATAGTTTTCTGAGTACAAGTCCTTTACCTCCTTGGTTAGATTTATTCCTAGGTATTTTATTCTTTTTGATGGAAGTGTAAATGGGATTGTTTTCTTAATTTATCTTTCTGATATTTCATTATTAGTGTATAGAAATGCAACAGATTTCTGTATATTAATTTTGTATCCTTCAACTTAATTCATTTGTTCTATTAGCTTTTTGGTGGCAACTTTACCTCTTTTTTACCTCCCTTTACCTCTTTTTCTTGTCTGATTGCTGTGGCTAGGACTTCCAATGCCAGGTTGAATCAAAGTGGCGACTGTGGGCATCCTTGTCTTATTCCTGATCTTAGAGGAAATGCTTTCAGCTTTTCACCATTGAATATGATGTTGGCTGTATGTTTATCATATATGTCCTTTATTATGTTCAGTGTGTTTCCTCTATACCTACTTGGTTGAGAGTTTTGATCATAAATGGACGTTGAATTTTGTCAAAAACTTTTTCTGCATCAGTTGAGATGATCATATGATTTTTATTTTTCAATTTGTTAATCTGGTGTATCACATTGATTAATTTGCAGATATTGAACCATTGTTGCATCCCTAGGATAAATCCCACTTGATCATGGTGTGTGATCCTTTTAATACATTGTTAAATTTGATTTGGTGATATTTTGTTGACGATTTTTACATCTAAGTTTATCATTAATGTTGGCCTGTAATTTTCTTTTCTCTTCTTTTCTTTCTTTTTGTGGCATGTTTGTCTGGTTTTGGTATCAGGGTGATGCTGCCTGCTTGTTTGGTTTGGCATCAGGGTGATGCTGGATGTTTCCCAATCTTGGAGGAGTGGCCTTATGTAGGAGACGTCCTGTGGGTCCCAGCAGCACTCTTCCTTCTGGTCACCAGGACTATATAGGGGTGCCCCCTGTATGGGCCACATGGGCCCTTCTCTTGTGGTGGGGCTGACTTCTTTGGGCATGCTCATAGGCAGGGCTGGTCCCTGGCCCAGTTAGCTGTCAGGCCCTGCCAGTGTCGTGGCCACTGGCTTGCTGGTGGTTGGGGCTTGTCCAAGGGTGATTGGCTGTAGGGCCTGGGGCTGGTTCTGACCCAGTAATGAGCAGGCCTTGTGCTAATAGGCTAGAGGGAGGACTCCAAGATGGCACTTGCCAGCACCAGTGTCCTCATGGTAGAATGAGCTCCTCAGAATGGCCACCATCAGCGTCTGTGTCCCCAGGAGTCCCAGTTGCCTCTTGGCTTCTCTAGAAGATCAGCAAGTTCACCACTTGCAATTTTTTAAATTATATCTGCTTTAAAGTTTATCTTAAATGTAAACCTTGCCCTTATCAAATATAATAAGGTTATTTATATTCATAAAGCACCTCAAAAGCCCTCACGCAAACAGCAAGAGGGCCAAGCTGAGTAAGCAGTACCAAGGACACAGCTGTGGTGAGGCACACAGCCCCCATCTCAGTGATTGGTCACAGGCAGAGTTTTGTTCACAAGATGAAAGTTTATAAATACAGAAGCTTCTGCATTGGAAAAACAAACACATATTAACCTCTCAATGGTGACTACCTTTTGTACTTAGGTAACTATATTTTAACTGCTAAAGGGCTTTGTGATTTGAGAGGCTCTCTTTCCCCCCGAACATGTGCCTGCATTTCTGGGGTACTGTGTTCCCAGTTTTAAGGTGAAAAAGCAAGTGTTTTGAATGAGAGATCCTGCCAGGTTGAACTAGTGCAGTGTCAGCTGGGGGACTGTAGTTCACAGGTCAGAATGTGAATTC
Organism: Stenella coeruleoalba; assembly: GCF_951394435.1. NCBI lineage: Eukaryota > Metazoa > Chordata > Mammalia > Artiodactyla > Delphinidae > Stenella > Stenella coeruleoalba. The sequence continues at coordinate 99,628,033 of NC_137156.1, read as the reverse complement.
GCAGTGGAAAATTCGTTTTTCTGTTTGTTTTAACCAGGTGACTTTCGGATGGTGGTTGGAGAGGATAAGGCAAAAGTGTTGAATATTGTGAAGCCCAACATAGCCCATTTTCGTGAGCTCTACGGCAGCATTCTACAGGAGAATCCCCAAGTGGTGTATAAAATCCAGCAAGGCAGCCTGGAGGTAAACTATCTGTGGGAAATCCTGTGGACTTATGTTCTTCCGTATATTTGAAATAAGACTAAAAGGTACACAAATGACTAGTAAGTGACTAGTAATAAGAGGCTGCCTTTGGAGAAGGGGACCAAGGGCTGACATGAGGCGGGGGGAGGTGGGGACTGGTCCTCACTGTGTGTGTCTTTTTTGCCATTTGAAGTTCTTACTATGTATGTTAATTATTAATTAAAAATGAGTGAAAATAAACTCTGAAATTACCTTCTTTCCATCCCCAAGCCCACCTGCCTCCCCAGAGGTAGCCTTATTAACAGTTTGGCATGTTTTCTTCCAGATCTTGTTGCATGTACTTTTCTATGTATTTGTACATATACACATGTATGAAGCAGTTTGGTCTTTTTTGTTTGGTTTTATTTTACATAAATGTATTCATACAGGTTATTCTGAAGCTTGTTTTTTCCCCACTTGTTATATGTATCATGTCTTGGAACTTTTCTTTGATACATCAAACAAAACTTTCTTTCAAGGCATTCTTCAAAATATTAAATTTTTTGAAAAGAAAAATCAAAGAGCCTTTCCTTTGAGAAAAGTAATTTGGATTTAAGATTTTTTAAACTATAGAATTCATAGTTTTTTATCTTTAAGTTAAGGAATACTATTTTACTTTTTTAATGCTCTTCCTCTTCCACATAATAGGGGCAACTAATATTATGTTGAATGACAAGTTAATGGCATTTCTAGAACTGAAAGGAAACTTTAAAAAAGTAGGAATTATTTTAAATGTAATGTTGGAGGATAACATGAGTGCCCAGAATACCCACCACTCAGGTTAACAGATTTTGCCATGTTTGCTTTAGATTGAGGTATTTTGTTTTTAATTTTTACTTTTCTTAAAGTAATGCATACATATTGTTTAAAAACCAGGTGGCACCCCAAGGTTTGTAGCAAAAAGCAGCAGTTCCCTGCCGTACACCTTCCTACTTGTCTGTGCTACTTCCCAGAGCAACTGCTTTCGTCTCCTTCACTGATTCTTCTTACGTTTACCTCCATATTTCTAAGTAATATGGTTTGATTGTTATTCTTGATTTTTTTCAACTTGTACTTTATTTTTGTCATCTTTCTATGGAAAATGAGGATTTTTTACTCTCTTATGCACCGCAATCAACACACATACATTCTCTCTCTCTCTTTCTCTCTCTCCTCCTCTCCCCACCCCCCACCCCCACTCCTCCACCGCTTATGCTCCATGTATAGTTATTACATAATTTTGGGTTAGGGTAATAGTCGATATTTACTTTATTGTGACACATAACTTTCTTCATTGCTAAGATATACTACTATGAAATTTCCTTTCCTGTACAACTTTGTTTTTCTTGGAGTTAATCACTGTCTCATTTTTTTCACTTGCTTAGTTTCTACATACCTGTAACTAATTCACCCTCAAATTCTGCTACAGACCTGTAGAACATCTTCCACTGTAGACAAACACATCACGTGTGTTCTCTGTTTCTTACTGTTCTTGGGGACGTTCTTCCTGGAGCCCTGTGTCCCCTGTTCCTTTCGGGTATGGTTCCATTCCAGGCTTGATGCACAGCTCTTCTCCTGAAACTTTCTTTCATTAATACCCGAGAATTTCTTCCCCTCTCCTTTGCAAGTTTTTGGTTTACTGGATCTTTTCCTTTTTCACGGTTTACACTTTAATTTTGATGAAGTATACCTTTTAGTACTTCCTAACATAGGTTGTGAAGGACGTAAATTTTTTGACCATGTACATCTGAAAATTCTACCCTCACACTGATTGATAGTTTGAGCTAGATATCAAATTCTAGGCTGGAAGTAATTTTCCCTCAGAAGTTTTAAGTCATAGCTTCATTTATTCTAGCTTCTAGAGTTGCATTCAGAAGTCCCACACTAGAGACTGTCATACAGAGTGAAGTAAGTCAGAAAGAGAAAAACAAATATCATATATTAACACATGTAGGTGGAACCTAGAAAAATGGTACAGATGAACCAGTTTGCAGGGCAGAAGTTGAGACACAGATGAAGAGAACAAACGTATGGACACCAAGGGGGGAAAACCGCGGTGGGGTGGGGATGGTGGTGTGCTAAATTGGGCTATTGGGATTGACATGTATACACTGATGTGTATAAAATTGATGACTAATAAGAATCTGTAGTATAAAAAAACAACTAATACTAAACTTTCTTTGGGTTATTTGTATGGAAATATGTTAATATAAATGTTTCAGACATGACATGAAATTTCTAAAAATCTTATATGTTTTGGTGTAATGTTATAAGTCATAATTCTAGTTATTACTTTAAAATGTATATCTCAGAAATAACTAAATTTCCTTGTCAATTGCATTATTATGAACTTTCATCAAATCTTTAACCGTGGTCATTTTTAAGTCTTTTGTCATTTACAGACAGTTCTGGGTGTACTGTGATGCTTTTGCAAAAATGTTCCTATAAAAGGGTTTCATCTTCAAGGAATTCATAGAAAAGGCTCTGACAAGTACAGGTTTCTGGTAACTGACTGTACTGCTGAACTGAATGAATAAGCATTTTCAGAGCTCTAATGGAAAACTGATGAATTCATAAAAGTGGTAACAGAAGATCAAGAATGAAAAAAAAATTAATTACATGGGACTGAGTGAACTGATGAGGATGATTATAATTTTTGTGACTTTCTGTTTGAATTAAAAAAATAAAATGTCCAACACTATTCAGATTCCCTATCCTTTGGATGTGACCTTTTTTATCTCTCTGACAGTATTTAGGATCTTTTCCTTTTTTCCAGTATTCTTAAATTTCATGATGATTTGCCTTTGTCTTTGTGTGTATGTTTTTCATTTATTTTTAAAATTACTATTAGTTTTATGGCTGCACCATGCAGCTTATGGGATCTTAGTTCCCCAACCAGGGATCAAACCCTTGCCCCCTGCAGTGGAAGCGTGGAGTCCTAACTGGTGGAATGCCAGGGAATTCCCATGTTTTTCATTTATTAGTCTGGCATTTCATGAGCCTCTTTTGGAAATTCACGAGCTTCAGTTCTAGGAAATTTTCTTTTATAATTTCTGTAATGAAATTTTCTTTCATCATTTCTTCATATCCATTTTCTTAGCTTGTTCTTTCTAGAATTCCTGTTAGTTGGTTGTTGGACCTCCTTGTTCGATTATTTCTTTCCCTCATTCCTGTTTCTTTGGGTTTTTGTTCTGTTTTCCAGAAGAATTGTTTGAATCAATCTTCTAACACTTCTTTTGAATTTTTAATTTCCTCTGAATGTTCTTTTTTATAGCATCCTGTTCTTGTATGAATGCATTATCTTTCCTCATCTCTTTAATGATCTTTATTAAAATTTTTGAAGTTTTTTCTTGCTCTCTATATTGTCTCTGTTTCTCTTAGTTCCTTTTTTTCTATGGATTCACTCTCATCTGTTGTGTTAGAAGCTTTTCTCAAATGTTTGCACATCCTTTGTGGCCTGTATTTTAAAGAGCAAGGCAGTTTAAAAAATGCAGACTGGGAGTTCTTTGTGATGGATAGAGCATGTCAGCTAGTGAGCTTCACTATAGGATTTGGGACAAGGACCTGACTGTTTCATTGGAGGACCCCAAGTTTCAGTATTTGTAGAATTTCTCCAAAGAGACATCATCTACTCTCTGGTTAGAGGATAGGGAAAGATAATGTGCCTAGCTGCCAACTTTTAGAAACTGAGCAAGGGAAAACAGCTGGGAATTTCCTTTAACTGTGAAAATCAACTTCCAAGGCCCTCAGTTTGGCCTCTGAAAGCCTGGATGATCTATGTTCTAACTGGCTTCTTATTGTGGGGAAATGCACAAGAATAAGATGAGTGGGCTGAGCTTCAGTTCCCAGAGATGCATCTAATCTTAAAGCTGCCACTGATACCCATCTTCTCCCGCCTCTGCTGCCCATTCCAAATTCCCCTCACCCTTTCTAGCATTTAGGCTGGTCTAGCTAGGTGAGGTGGCCCAGACCCTCATCCCTGAGGAGTCTGAGACTCTGGTCACCATGCCCATCTCGGACTGTAGCTACTACACTTTCCATTTACCATCAAAGTTGGGCAAGAGGTAATAAGAGATGTGTACCAGCAGCCCTACCTCCTGATGGTCAGGTTTAATTATTTCTACCAGTATGGTGATTCATTTCTTTGTCTTCTGGACTTCTTGTCTGCCAATTCTAAAGTGATTGGACGGCAGTTATAGGTTTAAGTTTGTTTGTTTGTTTTTAATTAGTTATCCATTTTGTACATATTCGTGTATATATGTCAATCCCAATGTCCCAATTCATCACACCACCACCACCCCCTGTGACTTCCCCCCCTTGGTATCCATACTTTTTGTTCTCTACATCTGTGTCTCTATTTCTGCCCTGCAAACCGGTTCATCTGTGCCATTTTTCTAGGTTCCATATATATGCATTAATATACGATATTTCTTTTTCTATTTCTGACTGACTTCACTCTGTATGACAGTCTCTAGGTCCATCCACGTCTCTACAAATGACCCAATTTCATTCCTTTTTATGGCTGAGTAATATTCCATTGTATATATGTACCACATCTTCTTTATCAATTCGTCTGTTGATGGGCATTTAGGTTGCTTCCATGACCTGGCTATTGTAAATAGTGTTGTAGTGAACATTGAGGTGCATGTGTCTTTTTGAATTACTGTTTTCTCTGGGTATATGCCCAGTAGTGGGATTGCTGGTTCATATGGTAATTCTATTTTCAGTTTTTTAAGGAACCTGCATACTGTTTTCCATAGTGGCTGTATCAATTGACATTCCCACCAGCAGTGCAAGGGGGTTCCCTTTTCTCCACATCCTCTCCAGCATTGATTGATTGTAGATATTCTGATGATACCCATTCTAACTGTGTGAGGTGATACCTCATTGTAGTTTTGATTTGCATTTCTCTAATAATTAGTGATGTTGAGCAGCTTTTCATGTGCTTCTTGGCCATCTGTATGTCTTCTTTGGAGAAATGTCTATTTAGGTCTTCTACCCATTTTTTATAGGGTTGTTTGTTTTTTTAATATTGAGCTGCATGAGCTGTTTATATATTTTGGAGACTAATCCTTTGTCCGTTGATTCATTTGCAAATATTTTCTCCCATTCTGAGGGTTGTCTTTTCGTCTTGTTTATGTTTTCTTTGCTGTGCAAAAGCTTTGACGTTTCATTAGGTCCCATTTGTTTATTTTTGGTTTTATTTCCATTTCTCTAGGAGGTGGGTCAAAAAAGATCTTGCGCTGATTTATGTCAAACAGTGTTCTTCCTATGTTTTCCTCTAAGAGTTTTATAGTGTCTGGTCTTACATTTAGGTCTCTAATCCATTTTGAGTTTCTTTTTGTGTATGGAGTTAGGGAGTGTTCTGATTTCATTCTTTTACATGTAGCTGTCCAGTTTTCCCAGCACCACTTATTGAAGAGACTCTTTTCTCCATTGTATATCCTTGCCTCCTTTGTCATAGATTAATTGACCATAGGTGTGTGGCTTTCTATCTTGTTCCATTGATCTGTATTTCTGTTTTTGTGCCAGTGCCAGTACCATATTGTCTTGATTACTGTAGCTTTGTAGTATAATCTGAAGCCAAGGAGTCTGATTCCTCCAGCTCCGTTTTTTCCCTTCAAGACTGCTTTTGCTATTCGGGATCTTCTGTGTCTCCATACGAATTTTAAGGTTTTCTTGTTCTAGTTCTGTAAAAAATACCATTGGTAATTTGATAGGGATTACATTGAATCTGTAGATTGCTTTGGGTAGTATAGTCATTTTCCATGTTCCTGGATTGGAAGAATATTGATTCTTCCAATCCAAGAACATGCTATATCTATCCAACTGTTTGTATCATCTTTAATTACTTTCACCAGTGTCTTATAGTTTTCTGCGTACAGGTCTTTTGTCTCCCTAGGTAGGTTTATTCCTAGGTATTTTATTATTTTTGTTGCAGTGGTAAATGGGAGTGTTTCCTTAATTTCCCTTTCAGATTTTTCATCATTAGTGTATAGGAATGCAAGAGATTTCTGTGCATTAATTTTGTATCCTGCAACTTTACCAAGTTCACTGATTAGCTCTATTAGTTTTCTGGTGACATCTTTAGGATTCTCTATGTGTAGTATCATGTCATCTGCAAACAGTGACAGTTTTACTTCTTCTTTTCCAATTTGTATTCCTTTTATTTCTTTTTTCTTCTCTGATTGCCGTGGCTAGGACTTCCAAAGCTATATTGAATAGGAGTGGCGAGAGTGGATATCCTTGTCTTGTTCCTGATCTTAGAGCAAATGCTTTCAGTTTTTCGCCATTGAGAATGATGTTTGCTGTGGGTTTGTCGTATATGGCCTTTATTATGTTGAGGTAGGTTCCCTCTATGCCCACTTTCTGGAGGGTTTTTATCATAAATGGGTGTTGAATTTTCTCAAAAGCTTTTTCTGCATCTATTGAGATCATATGGTTTTTATTCTTCAAATTGTTAATAATGGTGTATCACATTGATCGATTTGCATATATTGAAGAATCCTTGCATCCCTGGGATAAATCCCACTTGATCATGGTGTATGATCCTTTTAATGTGTTGTTGGATTCTGTTTGCTAGTATTTTGTTGAGGATTTTTGCATCTGTATTCATCAGTGATATCGGTCTGTAATTTTCTTTTTTTGTAATATCTGTGTCTGATTTGGGTATCAGGGTGATGGTGGCCTTGTAGAATGAGTTTGGGAGTGTTCCTTCCTCTGCAATTTTTTGGAAGAGTTTGAGAAGGATGGGTGTTAGCTCTTCTGTAAATGTTTGATAGAATTCACCTGTGAAGCCATCTGGTCCTGGACTTTTTTTCTTGGAAGATTTTTAATCACAGTTTCAATTTCATTACTTGTGATTGGTCTGTTCAGATTTTCTGTTTCTTCCTGGTTCAGTCTTGGAAGGCTATACCTTTCAAAGAATTTGTCCATTTCTTCCAGGTTGTCCATTTTATTGGCATAGAGTTGTTTGTAGTAGTCTCTTAGGATGCTTTGTATTTCTGCGGCATCTGTTGAAACTTCTCCTTTTTCATTTCTAATTTTATTGATTTGAGTCCTCTCCTCTTTTTCTTGCTGAGTCTAGCCAGTGGTTTATCAATTTTGTTTATCTTCTCAAAGAACCAGCTTTTAGTTTTATTGATCTTTGCTATTGTTTTCTTTGTTTCTATTTCATTTATTTCTGCTCTGATCTTTATGATTTCTTCCTTCTACTAACTTGGGGTTTTGTTTGTTCTTCTTTCTCTAGTTCCTTTAGGTGTAAGGTTAGATTGTTTATTTGAGATTTTTCCTGTTTCTTGAGGTAGGCTTTTATTGCTCTAAACGTCCCTCTTAGAACTGCTTTTGCTGCATCCCGTAGATTTTGGATCGTCGTGGTTTTGTTGTCATTTGTCTCTAGGTTTTTTTTGATTTCCTTTTTTATTTCTTCAGTGATCTCTTGGTTATTTAGTAATGTATTGTTTAGCCTCCATGTGTTTGTGTTTTTTACGGTTTTTTCCCTGTAATTGATTTCTCATCTCATAGCATTGTGGTCAGAAAACATGCTTGATATGATTTCAAAATTCTTAAATTCACTGAGGCTTGATTTGTGACCCAAGATGTGATCTATCCTGGAGAATGTTCCATGTGCACTTGAGAAGAAAGTGTAATCTGCTGTTTTTGGATGGAATGTCCTATAAATATCAATTAAATCTATCTGGTCTATTGTGTCATTTAAAGCTTGTGTTTCCTTTTAATTTTCTGTTTGGTTGATCTGTCCATTGGTGTAAGTGAGGTGTTAAAGTCCCCCACTATTATTGTGTTACTGTCGATTTCCTCTTTTATAGCTGTTAGCAGTTGCCTTATGTTGAGCTGCTGTTATGTTGGGTGCATATATGTTTATAGTTGTTATATTCTCCTGTTGGATTGATCCCTTGATCACTATGTAGTGTCCTTCCTTGTGTCTTGTAACATTCTTTATTTTAACATCTATTTTATCTGATATGAGTATTGCTACTCCAGCTTACTTTTGATTTCCATTTGCATGGAATATCTTTTTCCATCCCCTCACTTTCAGTCTGTATGTGTCCCTAGCGGGTCTCTTGTAGATGGCATATACATGGGTCTTGTTTTTGTATCCCTTCAGCGAGCCTGTGTCTTTTGGTTGGACCATTTAATCCATTCACGTTTAAGGTAATTATTGATATGTATGTTCCTATTACCATTTTCTTAATTTGGGGGGGTTTGTTTTTGTAGGTCCTTTTCTTCTCTTCTGTTTTCACTTAGAGAAGTTCCTTTAGTTGTAGAGCTGGTTGTAGAGCTGGTTTGGTGGTGCTGAATTCTCTTAGATTTTGCTTGTCTATAAACCTTTTGATTTCTCCATCAAATCTGAATGAGATACTTGTTGGGTAGAATAATCTTGGTTGTAGGTTCTTCCGTTTGATCACTTTAAATATATCATGCCGCTCCCTCTGGCTTGTAGAGCTTCTGCTGAGAAATCAGCTGTTAACCTTAGAGTTCCATTGTATGTTATTTGTCATTTTTCCCTTATTGCTTTCAATAATTTTTCTTTGTCTTTAATTTTTGTCAGTTTGATTACTATGTGTCTTGGTGTGTTTCTCCTTGGGTTTGTCCTGCCTGGGACTCTCTGCGCTTCCTGGACTTGGGTGGCTATTTCCTTTCCCATGTTAGGGAAGTTTTCGACTATAATCTCTTAAAATATTTTCTCAGGTGTTTTCTCTCTCTCTTCTCCTTCTGGGACCCCTATAATGCAAATGTTGTTGCGTTTAATGTTGTCCCAGAGGTCTCTTAGGCCGTCTTCGTTTCTTTTCATTCTTTTTTCTTTATTCTGTTCCACGGCAGTGAATTCCACCATTCTGTCTTCCAGGTCACTTGTCCATTCTTTTGCCTCAGTTATTCTACTATTGATTCCTTCTAGTGTATTTTTCATTTCAGTTATTGTATTGTTCATTTCTGTTTGTTTGTTCCTTAAATCTCCTAGGTCTTTGTTAAACATTTCTTGAGTCTTCTCGATCTTTGCCTTCATTCTTTTTCTGAGGTCCTGGATCATCTTTACTATCATTATTCTGAATTCTTTTTCTGGAAGGTTTCCTATCTCCACTTCATTTAGTTGTTTTTCTGGGGTTTTATCTTGTTTCTTCATCTGGTACATAGCCCTCTGTGTTTTCTTCTTGTCTATCTTTCTGTGAATGTGGTTTTTGTTCTACAGGCTGCAGGATTGTAGTTCTTGTTGCTTCTGCTGTCTGCCCTCTCATAGCTTTAAGTTTAATAGGATGCTTACTGTGTCCTCTGGGAGAAGCATTTCTTCTTTTGAAACTAGGATCTCTAGACGCACAGTCCTAAAGTTGTGGAGGTGGGAAGCACAGATTGCCCAGGTGGTCCCTGGGAATGACAGTAAGCAAGGCTGTTTCTTCTTTTACCCCATGGTTCCCAGACTCATGTAGTCTAGCAGGTGGGAACATAGTACTCTATAACGGCCATGAATTTAGGGTATATACTGTGCCCCGCTCTCACAGGGTATCATCTCTAAGCTGTTGCTCAGCTCTTCTTCAAAGCTCTTTCATTGGGTTTTTCAGTAGTGACACCATTGACATTTTAGGCTGAATAATTCTTTGTTGTAGGGGCCAAAAATGTCCCCCTTTTGAGAACTACTGCTCTCCCAGGCTGGCAGCTCTGGCACACTGTGTGGTAGGAACAGTGGAGCTGTGATCCTGTGTCCGTCCTGCACCTGTGCCCTGTGAGCCCTGTACAGTGGTATTGGCTGAGTCCTGTGGGCAGGAAAGGCAAGGCCATGCTTAGAATATGAGTCACTTTCCAGGCAAGAGGAGTTGCTGCCCGTTCCCAGGTGGAAGGGATCCAGTGTAGTCAACTTATCACCAAGTGGCTGGTTAGTCTCAGGAGATGGTCGTGTTATGAGGATCTCAGTGTTGGCCTCTGTTGCTGTCAGGATAGACTTTCAACCACAGCAGTGGCTCAGTCAGCCTTGGTGAGTAGAAGCCCCTGATATTGGATCTGGGCAGAGCCTCTGTCTCTCCCGCCCACTACTCCTGCTACAAGCCGTTATGCCATCACTGGGATGAAAGAGCCTGTTGAATCAACTGGCTAAATTGTTCTTTTGGTTGTTGTTGCTTCTTCTGTGTTGGATGCTCTCAGATGGAAGCATTAACGTACAATACAAAGATCTTCATACTTTGTGTCCCCTCCCATAGGTCCATCCACATGCCTCTTCCCCCCAAATCCTGTCTTCCACCTTCTAATCTTCTTCCTTTTAGGTCCCTAACCAACCAGTGAACCATTGTCCACTCTTTGAGTCTTTGTATATTCTTATCTTGGGCCACTTTTCCATGTAAAGTGGGTAACCAGCTGTGCCACCTGCAGCGTACTCACTGGGACGATGGCTCCTCATCAGTGTCTTCCAGGGCCATCCCTGGGTGCGGCTGTGATGCATCATTTTCACCCCGTACATACTTCAAGCCAAATCATCCATGAAGCAAGCCCATCCTTTATCCTCCTCCAAAAGCCTCCTTGTAGCCGTGTGCATGAGCCAGTGGAGAAGTAGAACATTATGTGCTGGTGCAACAGTGGAAATGATGGGGGTCTGGGTTTCCTGTTTGTGCAGCTGACTTGTGCCCTCTGGCCTTGCGCATGTCCAATGCTGGTGTATCTCTTACGTCCTACAGTGGATTGCTCTTGAGCTTCGTGCCCTTATGACTTGGTGAATCTGGCAGATCCCAGTTCATAATGGGCAGTTCTTGACACATGGTCATTTGATGTCCCATGGTTAGAAGCTCTGTCTCTGCCAGGGTGTAGCATCTAGGAGCTGATTTCAAATCGTGTGTGGTTCTTCACTACAGATGGCGTGGCCTTGCTCCAGAACCCTAGCAGTCTCCATTGTGATCTCCTACTGGGAGCCCACTGTAACTTCCCCTGGCTTCTCTGAACACTGAGGAGGCCTTTAGTACCATAGTTTACAGGGAGGTGTGGCCACGTGGTGGAGGGCTGCTTACCCTGCTGCCTGTATCTATCGCAGAGCTCGTTTTCGCTCTTGCCCCTCACAGACCTTGCATCCTTTTATATCGCTGGGTAAATGGCTCTGAGCATTATTCCCAAGTGTGGAATACGCTGCATCTAGGACCTGAAGAGGCCTATCAGGCAGTGTGCTTCCTTCTTAGTGGTGAGAGGTCCGAGATGCCCTAAGTTGATCTTTACTTTGGAGAGGCTGTCCCAGAGCTCCAGGTCACTTGACCCCTAAACTCCTCCCTGATGTGGTGTGCTCCTCACAATTCATGAGGTGTATCTTCTCCCCGCTGGGGTGCATATATCTACCAAGGCCCCCAGTGTACTTGCCCTTTAGCGCTCACCAGGTGACAGCAGCAACGTGTCATTGATGTAGTGGACCAATGAGATTATACAGAATATCCAAACAGTCTGGTTTTCTTTGAATATCTTATGACAGGGTGGGGGAGTTAACACGGCCCTGAGGCAGGTGGTAAGGCGCACTCTGGTCTGTCCTGTGCGGCCGCGAGCTGCTCCTCATCCTCCTTGCTCTGTGGATGGCAGAGAATGCGCTCGCCAGGCCTGTGGCCCCGTCCAGACACCTGAGGCTCTGCTGATACGCTTCAGCACACTTCCCACATCTGCCACAGCCGGTACAGCGGGGCTTCTACTTGGCTGAGTTTGTGGTGGTCTGCTACCATCTGCCAGAGTCCATTTGGATTTTGTGAAGGCCAGACTCAGTGGAGACATGATGGGACCGTCAGCTCTAGTATTAGTCAGGGTTCTCCAGAGAAACAGGACCAATAGGATATATAGAGAAAGATTTATTTTAGGGAATTAACTCACAGAGTTGTGAGGGTTGGCCAGTTTGAAATTTGCAGGGCGAGCCAGCAGGCCGGAGACCCAGGGAAGAGTGTGTTGTACTCTTGAGCCCGAGGGCAATCTGGAGGCAGACTTCCTTCTTCCTCAGGAAACTTTAGTCTTTTTTCATAAGGCCTTCAACTGGCTGGATGAGGCCCATCCATATTAACGGGGGTCATCTGCTACTCAAAGTCTACTGGCTTAAAAAGATACCTTTACAGTAACATCTGGACTAAAGTTTAACCAAGCAACTAGGCCCTATAGCCTAGCCAAGTTGACATACAAAATTAAACATCACACCCCTGCATCCTGCAGGTCTATAGGTGGCATTAATCTCTGCCATTCCTCCTGTGATGTGGTTTTGTTTTTTCATTACTCTTTTGGCCAGGGGGTGAGAACGGCAGCTTCAGAGGCTTCCACTTGGCCTTGTACCCTGTGATAGCTCCAAAATGCTGTCTGAGAATGCTTTCTAGGACCACTCTTGGTACCAGTTGTGTAGGATCAGGATTGGGGAGATTAGAAACAAAGACTCCATCTGATCCTGTGATGGCACTGTGGAGCTCGATGGCCCTTCCTAGCCGTCCCCACCTGGGGCAAAGAGACCAGGCCTTTGTCCTCCTGCATTTTCCAGTCTTTGGCTACAGGCAGCTCCCTTTGCCTGAGGACAGTTGTGGGAGGAACTCTGAGGGAGGGAGTCAGCCAACTTTCCCAGCAGCTGGCAGAATGAGTACCTTGCCCCAAAGCCAGGATGTGGTCGGTGCAACGCAGCATCCACTATCATATGCCCATATCTGCTTTTTTAAAACATCAGCCTTATTGAGATATAATTTACATACTGTAAAATTCGGTGGTTTTTAGTCTGTTTACACAGTTGTGCAACCATCACCACAATCTAGTTTTACAGCATTTTCATCACTCCAGAAAGCAACCCCATGCCCAGTAGCAGCACCTAGCTTCCCCCCCCGGCAGGCAGCCACTAATCTACTTTCTGACTCCGCGGATTTGCCTCTTCTAGATACTTCCTGTAAATAGAATCATAGAACATGTGGTCTTTTCCATGTCTGCTTTTAAAATGCAATTTGACTCATAATTTAACTGAATGCTTTCACTTTTGTGTTTTAATGAGAATTGAAGAGTAAGGATAATTAAAATTTTGCAATTTATTTGAACATGTCACCTAATATTTTGTCTTGGAACACATGCTTTCAAACAAAAAACTCCAGTGCATTCTTTTCCTCAAGAGAAAGCAGTGGCAAATAACTGTTTTCTAATTCCTCATATTACTCAGCCATTTTGGCATCTCTAAAATTCCTGGAAGTCTCATAGGTAAAGCCTTGAAATATAAGATCCTAGTGACTAATCTCAATACTTGGCCCCAAAATATGAGTCTATAAATGTCATTTCTAGCATCTTTTACAGAAATATTCACATTTTTTGTCATTTATCTAGCCAAAGCTAAGTGGAGGTTGAATCCTGTGAATTTAGGACCATCTCCATGATAAATATGAAATATTTAGGTTAAAAAAACCTTTACCTTATTGAAGCCACTATATAATAGCATTTTCTTCTTTTTTGCATAGATTTATAGATAAAACTAGAAAATCTAGACATTGGCATATACTCAGTAAATATTTGTTGAATGAAAAAGTGGTAGAATGAATGAATTCTAATTATTAAGAAAGTTGGTCATATCTGGAAAATCCAAATCTAAAATTTAATACATTCATGTATCTATTCTTTTTTCTTACTGTTCTCTTAAAGTTAAAACCTAAACGCTTGTTGAAAGAATACAAGACAGATTCTTACTGGGAGAATAATGTGCTGAGCTGCTGAGGGCAGTGGTACTGCTTTTCACCTTGGCAGGGAGTCATATGTTTACATGATTTTGGAAAACTTCAGTTCCATGACGTAAAATATATTAGACTAGGAGTTGGGGAAGCTGGGTGTGGGCTTAGCTCTATGGATAACTTTTGATTCACAGGTTTCCAAGTAAAGTCTAATGCATAGTTTTATATATGCTTTATTTCTGTATTTTTCTTTAAATTTGATGTATTTTAGAATACACTGGGAACAGAAACCATTGGTATAACTTACTGCTGTTTAAGAAATAATGACAACTAAGCTTTATTGGTGCAGTTATTCATCCTCTTATTCAACCGATGTTTTTTGAGTACTTACTATGTGCCACGGGATTAAAAGTGAAAAAAGATTAGTCTCTGTCATCAGTTTATTCCTACAGTTTATGAAATACAGCATGGTACATAAAAGGCCCTACAGACAGGAGACGCGAATTTAGATCCCACTCTCTGATTGGCTGCATGTTACTGGCTATGTTACTTTGTGCCCCTGTGTTTAAAATGAGTACATGGGGAACTTCCCTGGTGGCACAGAGGTTAAGAATCCGCCTGCCAATGCAGGGGACACGGGTTCAAGCCCTGGTCTGGGAAGATCCCACATGCCGTGGAGCAACTAAGCCCAGGCGCCACAACTACTGAGCCTGCGCTCTAGAGCCCATGAGCCACAACTGCAGGGCCCACATGTCACAACTACTGAAGCCCGCGCGCCTAGAGCCCGTGCTCCACAACAAGAGAAGCCACCGCAATGAGAAGCCCACGCACTGCAACGAAGAGTAGCCCCCGCTCGCCGCAACTAGAGAAAGCCCGCGCGCAGCAACGAAGACCCAACATAGCCAAAAATAAATAAATAAATAAATAAATAAAATTTAAATAAATAAATAAAAGAAAATGAGTACTTGGGTGAGCTGGTGTGTCGATGAATTTTAGCTGAAATTTTACTTTCTTTAACTACCGGATTTAGAACAAATAGAAATTTTAAAACTGAGAGTCAAAAATTGATTCTTGAAAGAAATTTCTATTCTTAAGTACAAGTAGAATATCATAGGAAAAGAATTAACTTGTTCGAAGGAACTTAGAATCCTTAACACCTAGGCATTCAGTTTCAGAAAGGAGAAAGTCTCCTTAGCACCTG
This sequence comes from Stenella coeruleoalba, assembly GCF_951394435.1. Classification (NCBI taxonomy): domain Eukaryota; kingdom Metazoa; phylum Chordata; class Mammalia; order Artiodactyla; family Delphinidae; genus Stenella; species Stenella coeruleoalba. The sequence continues at coordinate 99,612,988 of NC_137156.1, read as the reverse complement.
CCTAGTCTACTAGGTGTGAGTTCATATATGTTCATGTGGTTTTAAGGAGAAGCCATGTGCTTTGAATATTTATAGAATTCAAAGCACTTTCCATAGACATCATCTTTTTTTTTTCCTTAGATCGATAAAAGCCCAGAAGGACAGTTCACTCAACTAATGACATTGCCCAAAACCTTACAGCAACAAATAAATCATATTATGGACCCTCCTGGAAAAAACAGAGATGTGGAAGAAACTTTATTACAAGTGGCTCATGACCCCGACTGTGGAGACGTGGTGCGTCTAGGTACGTGCATGAATCTGACGGGGAGGAAGTGTTGGCTGGAGGGGGTCGGGGGGAGCAAACTTTGTGGCTGAGACGGGTTCTCTATTCTTTCTTGCCTAGTGAGATGGAGAGAGAGATTTCCTCTCAGAATAAGAAAGCACTAACAGTCTGGGGGTTTTCCCAACCTAAATTCTTGTTTGTTTGAAGTAGGGTGCTGAAAGTACTTCTATTTTCAGATCCCTGGGTCCTAAATCACTGACAGAGAGGGAAACAATGATTCTTTTGGTCCCAAGGGCATAATGTTTAGAAGTTATTTCAAAGACATGTGTTTGTTCCTCACGGTGGTCTGAGGAGGATGGAGACTGGTGATTTTTTTTTTTTTTTTTTTTTTTTTATTGTGGTACGCGGGCCTCTCACTGTTGTGGCCTCTCCCGTCGCGGAGCACAGACCCGGACGCGCAGGCTCAGCGGCCATGGCTCACGGGCCTAGCCGCTCCGCGGCATGTGGGATCTTCCCGGACCGGGGCACAAACCCACGTCCCCTGCATCAGCAGGGGAACCCTCAACCACTGCGCCACCAGGGAAGCCCGAGACTGGTGACATTTTTAATGCTTTTATAACATCAAGAACACCACTCTCCTCAGCCGACGCCCCCTCGGTGTGGCTCCTGTGTGCACAGTAGGTCTGCTCCAACATGGCCCCTGTTCCTCACGTCATCCCCAATGTGGACCAAAAATCTGAGCCTGATCTTCAGAGACTTGCTGCCTTTTGAGGTGTTACAGGTAATTTACAAGGTCAGTCAGTAAGTAAGGAAATCATGAAATTGAAAATGATGCCCTCCCTCAGATGAGCACACCGTTTACTGTTGAGTACGTATTTGCTGAGCTTCCCCAGGGAGCAGCCTGGCCACCTGGCAGGATGCAAGTCACAGTGACGGTGTCACATGGAGAGACCTGCCCGTCGGGCAGAGCGGAGCATGTGCCTAGGGCGCTGGGTACCTTTTCTGAAGATACATGTGGAGGCGTGTCTTTTCTGGTCATGGTGTGAGTCCTTCTGCCTTTCTGCGGGCCTGAAGGACTGTCCCGCTGTCCTCACCGAGGAGTCCTCTGAGTGATTTCAGAATAAGTTTTCCTCCTAGGCAGAAACGTTTGGTGTTTTTTTTCCCAATCTTTCCACATCTTGGAATTGAGAGCCAGCAGACTTAAGCAGATTTAAAGTGAAAAAAATGACCTTCAAGGGTCACCTAACCCACTGGTTGTAAGATGAGGCGTCCCAGACCCAGAGTGGGGCGGTCATTTGCTTGTGTTCACACAGCTGGTCAGCGACACAGCTGGTCGTTGACACAGCTGGCAGCTCCAGTCTCCTGGACCTCGATCCTGATACTCTTTTCACTGTCACTCTGACACCAGAGATAGATTTGCTGGTTTTATTGGATAGCTGGAAAGAATATTTAGTTTCAAGTTTTAAAAGTGTTAGGATGACTCACATCTGGCTTTTTTGGCATTGTTATTGTTTTTTTCTCACAGGGCTCTCAGCAATCGTGAGACCTTCCAGTATGAGACAGAGCACCAAAGGCATTTTCACTGCTGGTAAGAATTGTTAAAAATCCACACTTAACGTACCTGCTGGATTGAGCAGCCTCAGTGCTCCTGGTTAAAATGTAAAGCTTTATCTGTATCCTGCAAGTACTTGCGAAATGCTGAATTTTGATGGTCATAACCTAGGACACGGCAGTAACATATAGACAGGCAGATGGCGCTGTAATCCGGAGTCTGAGGTGCTGCTGGGAGGATTTGCTGCCCCTCTGCGTTTTCCCAGTTACTCCTTATGTGCAGGTTTCCCCTTGCGTTTTTATATCTGTGGGAGTTACACATGATATTGTTGCAAAAACAGCAGTACCTTGCCCTCCCCGCCGGCCAGTGTTCCTCTCCAGAGACAACCACTGCTGACTCTCCTGGTGGGTTATTTTTGTTTTCACTGCTGTTTCTCTGGATAATGAGCTTATATTGCTGCTTCTCCCCTTTTAATTTTAGGCATCATCTGTGGACTTCTCACTCTAGCAGATTAGAATTCAACTGCCCCCACCAACGCGCACACACACACCCCCGCACCCATCCCTCTGTGTTCCAGATATGGTTGTGCCGTAGCTTTAGTGAAGCCAATCTTGAGTTTCCATTGTCTGACTGTGTTACTGTGATTCATAGCTGAGCCATGTGATACACTTCTCCTTGCCTTCACAGCTTTCTTTTCCCACAGAGGCTGTCGTCACCTGTCTCATGTGAGGAACCCTGTTTCCTGTATCTGGTGTCTTTGATTTTTGTGGCGCACAGCCTCATTTTGGTGAAGCGCACCATTCGGGAACTTCGTGGGAAAGGGGGCAGAGGAGGCAGATTTGGAGCCCACGTGTGGCCAAGCGTATCTTTAGTCCACCCTCACGCCTGACTGAGGCTCAGGCTGGAGATGATTAGAAATAGTTGTCCTTTAGAATTTTGATACCGTTGCTTCAATTATCTTCTCAGTTCTAGGAAGTTCTGATTCTTAATCCTTTGTGTATGTTCTTTGTGGAAGCCTTTTAGGTCTTCTTTTAACCCCAGGGCTCTGAAGTTTCTCAATGGTGTGTTTCGATGTGAGTCTGTTTTTATCTGTTACACTGAATACTCATTACCCTTCAGTTTGGAAACTCAGAGTATAAGAATATAGGAAAAATTTATTGTATTCGCTCTTCCCATCTGTTTTCTCTCTTCTCTTTCTGGAACGCCTTTTATTCAAACATTGGACCTCCTAGACTGGTCCTTTGGTTTTCTTTCTTTCGTGTCCTCTTTGTCCTTTTTTTTTTTTTTTTTTTTTTGCGGTACGCGGGCCTCTCACTGTTGTGGCCTCTCCCGTTGCGGAGCACAGGCTCCGGACGCGCAGGCTCAGCGGCCATGGCTCACGGGTCCAGCCGCTCCATGGCATGTGGGATCTTCCCGGACTGGAGCATGAACCCATGTCCCCTGCATCGGCAGGCAGACTCTCAACCACTGCGCCACCAGGGAAGCCCGATCTCTTTGTCCTTTTGCTTTGCTTTCTCCACTTGAGTTTCCATTGAGTTGTTTTATTTTTGTTATTTTAATTTCTAGGAGCTCTTCTCTTTTTTTGTTCTCTGAATATTCCTTCTTTTTTAAATTTAAAACATCCTGTTCTTGTGTTATGGGCTTAAACATTGGAACATATCTTTGGATATTGCCAAGTTGCCAAAGTGGTTTATCATTTTATCATCCCACTAGGGGTAAACGAAAGTTCTTGTTTCTCCCCATTCTTTCCAACACTTGGTACTGTCTGATGACAGACTTTTCCAGTTCAGTCTCTCTTTATGCAGCTGTCTACTGAGCATCACTTATGTGCTCGCCACGCAGGATACAGGGTGAACCCTGTACCATCCTGCCTTCAGAAGCTTCATCATCTAGAAGGGGAGATGGACACATAAATAGAAGTTTGCATTACTAGGGATAAATGGCACAGAGGGAACCTGAAGAAGGAGTGGTCTTTCAGCCTGATTCTGGTCCCTGGCATGAGATTGCCAGGGAGCTGCACGATCACACCTCTTAAGGCCTCGCTTCGGTTGCCTGGGGACACAGCCAAATGTTGCCGTCCTGAATCTTTGGAAAGATTCAGCCCGTCCACAAAGGTTTAGTAGCACGTGTGCCAAACCTACTCAGCTGAAGATTGTCCTACCACTCAGGGGTGCATAGCTTTGCATTTCCAATTAAGATATTTATTTAATCTGTCTTCTTGCTGAGTTATCCTGGCAAGGCTGAAGATGAGGTACTTTTGTTTGCTTGGGTGGCTCAGGCTATTAATCTGTGTTTTGCATGATTGCACCTCCCTTACCATAATCCTTGGGTGAGGCTGGATGCTTCGGGTTTTTTTATTTTTGGCTTCCTGTGCTATAAGCAACTACTAGATTTATTGATTTTTTTTTTTTTAGTTGTGATAATGGTGGTGTTACGGGGTTAAAAAATCATTTTCTTGTGGAAATACATACTAACATATTTACAGATGAAATGACAGAATGTCTGAGAATTGCTTCAAAAGAAAACATGTTGGAGGGAAGTGGGTAAGGGTGGGGATGACTCGAGATTGGCTATGAGTTGATACATTGTTGAAGCTGGTGAACATACATGGGAACATAATATGCCATTCTTTTATAAGCTTGAATTCATCTCTAATAAAAGGTTTTTAAAAATCCACCCTCATCATCTCTATTTTTTTTTTTTTTTTTGGCTGCATTGGGTCTTTGTTGCTGTGCATGGGCTTTCTCTAATTGTGGCGAGCAGGGGCTACTCTTCGTTGCAGTGCGCGGGCTTCTCAATGCGGTGGCTTCTCCTGTTGCGGAGCACGGGCTCTAGGCATGCGGGCTTCAGTAGTTGTGGCGTGCGGGCTCAGTAGTTGTGGTGCACGGGCTTCCTTGCTCCACAGCACGTGGAATCTTCCTGGACCAGGGCTCAAACCCATGTCCCCTGCATTGGTAGGCAGATTCTTAACCACTGTGCCACCAGGGAAGTTCTATCCACCCTCATCATCTCTTGACACGTCAACCTGAAATGGATCTTTGGTCCTCTTTCCTCTTGTTCTTCCTGGTTGCCAGCAGAGGGCAGTGGGTATCATCTCATGGAACCCGCAGCCCAGATTTCCTTGTGGCAGTGGAATGCCCAGTGCTGCCTCCTCTGAGTGCTCACTGATTTTCTCCCTTCCCCTCTAAAGATGTCTCATTGGATTGTGGAACCAGAGGGACAGAATGTCTGCAGCCTGCTCTGAGGTTGCAGGAATTGTGGAAGGTGATGCGCGTTCCTTCAGATTTCGCTGGGTTTGCTTACCCTGTGCTCTGGCTTCTCTGGTTTCTGGTGGTTGAGGGCTGTGATGAAGGTGGCCCAGGCCAAGGGCAGGGGTTTGCGAGCCTCAGAGATTAGGGTTCGAACTCCAGCTTAACTACTGTGACTTGGGTAAGTTACCTAATTTTTCTTAGTTTTAATTTCATAGAGATAATTATGCCTGCCTCACTGGGTTGTGAAAATTATATCTCAAGACATATAAGAGCACCAGCACTGTGCCTGGTCTTTCCTCTTTGGTATCATTACCTAAAGGCTTCCTGCCGTCTCTTTAGAACATGCCTCCTTGCATTTTCCTATTCAGCTAGCAGTAGCCCCGTCACTAGGTCTCCAGCTGGAGTAGACTAGCAACCGTAGGCCCTGAGTGGCTGGTTTACTCTTTCTCTGTCCTCTAACTTCACAGCAAGCGTCAGAACCTCTCTCTCCTGTGCGCTGCTCTTTAGAAGTCCTCTGGATGTGGCCATAATTGCTGTTGTTCTGCCTGGCTTGTGCTGGGTGCATCTTCCTGAAATCTCCCAAGTTCTGCCTCTGGTCAGGTTTTCAGCCAGCTGATGTATCACCTGCAGAGTGAGAAAATCCCGGGTTATTTGGTTGCACTTTTCCTCCTTTGTAGCTCTTATCACTCCTCCCCTCTGCAGCCAGCCACTCGTAGTGGGGGTAAAAAGGAAGGGTCTCCTTAGCTAGTGAATAACTTTTATATTCAAATATTGTTAAATTCAGAGAGAGCGAAGCTAAGATGGTGATAAGAAGGCCTTGGCTCAGAGTTGTAGTTCACGTCTTCGCTCTGTAACCTTGGTATGTTAACAGCCCTTCTTCCTTGAAATGAAGGGGATACTAATACCCAACTCGTGGCATGTTGTGAGAGTGTCCAGTATGTACCCAGTACCTAGTAGGTGCTTTATAAACTTCAGTGAGTCTAGATCTAAGTATCAGTCTCTTCCTGGAAGAGATGGAAGCCAGGCTCTATGTCAGCCCAAAGGGTTGCCCTTTCTAATGAACTGTGTTGGGTGACACGGCAGGTGTCCTCATGTGGTCTGACACTCTGTCTGTGTTAGTTCCCTGAAATTCCCCTACCATCAGATATACCCATGTTCCAAGGTGAGTACAGAACTACTTCCAAAACCAAACACTGTTTTTCCCTTTAGCCTGGGAGTCGGTTATTGGCAAGATAATACTGACTTCTTAGACTGTGCTGTTAATGGAGCAGCGGTTTTTATCAGGGTCTCGGGGCAGCAGCTGCAGCCAGGCAGCTCGGGAGAGCAGGAGACTGTTTAGCCTCCTGGTCCTTGCCTGCGCCGCCCTGCAGGGCAGCAGCACACCGCATCACGGCTCAGCCCGGCCAAGCAAACATCACGTTCTGATCAGCCACAGCCGTTTATGTGTCTAACCTGAATGAGTAGAGAGGAGTGGAATTCTTTGCATCTTTGCGGGACGGCGGCGGGGAGCTTGGGGAGAAATGGGTCAGGGGCTTAGCAGTTAGACTGAGAAGGAAGCAGGAGCCAGACAGGGGAAGGCCTGTAAAAGCCTGAAGGGGAATCCAGAGTTTCACTGAGGGGAGAGGGAAGCCGCTGAAGGATTGTTGAAAGACGGCTGTAGCGAGAGGATAGAGAGCAGCTTGGAGGGAGGTGACGCTGTTGCTTGGGAAACTGATCGACTGCGGCTGCAGCCCGCCAGGTGAGGAGGCCTGGCCGCCCTGACTCAGGGTTTTGCAGGAGAGGCAGAGGAGAGATGCAGGCAATACTTGGAAGACGCATCCCCAGGTCTTGGTGATGGGAGGGATTTGGGCAGTGAAGCAGAGAGGAGTCAGAGAAGCTCCCAGGTTTCTGGCTTGGGGAGCGGAGGCGGAGGTGCCTTTCCTGGGGTGAGGGAACGTGGGGGAGGATGACAAGTTTAATCTTTGAAATATTGCTTTATTTTTCCCCACCTGACTTTCTGGTCAATCAGAATTCACTTTGGAGTCAAATACCTATTTACCTCTGTAGCTTCAAAAGATTCAACTTAAACAAGACAGGTTTAGTCTTGTGCCTAAAAAGATTCCGGCACGCCTCGGCCGGTCCTTACCAGCCCTTTCCTGAAAGTGATAGAATGTATCATTGATTATCTTCTCCTTCTCATCTCTTATAACTGAAACATTTTATCCCCATTTTTTGGTACCTACATGTTTCAATAAGAAGAACACATGATAATAAAGATTTTTCTGGTGATGTATTTATCACTTAAACCTGAAAGTTTTAAAAATAAAACTGCCTCAGAAAAGATTTTCTTTGTAGATGTAGCTAACTGTGGTTGGAAATTAACTGGAAGAATGTTTGAGGCTTGCTGATTTTCTCTCCTAAATATCTGAAATATAGGATTATGGGAAGGTAGAGACCTCTCACAACCTGGTCTCATCTCTGCCTCACATTGTTTCCTGGAGCATTTTGTCTGTCACTGGACCTATCAGTTTAAGGTCACGCAGGGAATTCATAGTATTACATATGTAGTGATTTTGCTGTAGGTAACGTGAAACATACTGGAAACCAACAGAAGAAAAACCTTAGGAGCCACGTATTAGAGTAGATTTCCGTTTGCTTCCAAAACAAAATCCTGACTTTGGTTACTAATCAGTGTTCATAACGACCAGCTTTAGGTAAATAAGGATCTGCCTAAACAGGATGTCGCTAAGGAGATGTTTGCACCTTTATCCTCTGGGGAAGGAACAAAGTTAACAATGATGGTTCTTAGAGTAGAGTTTCTCTCTTAGCAGGCTGTCTTCCTTCAAGACGCATTCTAAATGCAGACTTCCTAAGTCACCATCATCTTTAGAAAGGAAGCAGAAACCACACAAAAGCTCAGTGTCGGCCAAGTAGAAGTCTGTGGATTATAAACTCTGTGAGGGCAGAGACCAGGGCTGTTGTTCATACTGGTGTCCCGAACAACTAGCTCCGTGTCCCGTATGTGTTGGTGCCCAAGAAATGTCTGTTCAGTGTATTTCAGTGACTGAATAAATGGAAGATTCTGAATTTTCTGGTAGTAGGGAAAGTCTCCATATATACAGAAAAGTACACAAATCATAAATTTGGTGAATTTTCACAAAGTGAACAGACTCGTGAACCCAGTACCTAGATGAAGAACTAGAATAGGGCCAGTTCCCCCAGAACCCCACTGTGCCCTGTCCAGTCACTGCTCCTCCCCTACTCTCCTGACCTCTAATGCCATGCTTCTGTTTTGCCCATTTTTGAACTTCATATAAATACGTACTCTCTCATGTCTTTCACTCCTTGTAACAGCAGTGAGATTCCTCGTGGTGTTCGGAGTAGTCCGTTTATTCTCATTGCATCCATCGTCTGACTAGAGCACAGTTCATCCCTTCTACTGTTGATGATCTCCCGGGTTGTTTCCAGTTTGGGGCTATTTCAGAGAGTCCTGCTATGCATGTTTTGGTACCTGTCTTCGAGCGAGCGTAGGTATGCATTTCTGTTAGGTTTTTAGTTGCGGGTGGAATTACTGTATCATAAAGTGTGTGAAGGTCCAGTTGTGGTAGATACTACCTAACGAGTGTCTAGGTTACACGCCAAGCAGCAGAGTTCCTGCTGCAGTACCTCCGTGACCAGTGCTTGATAGCAGGTCTTTTTCTTTTTAGGCCCTCTGGTAGGTGAGTAGACGTATCATATTGGAGTTTTAACGTGCACTTTCCTGATGACCGATAAAGTTGAGCGTTTCTTCACATGCTTACATGGTCGGAGATCCTCTTTTGTGAAGTACCTATTCTACTTTTGCTCATTTTTCTTTTGAATTGTCTGCCTTTTTTTTTTTTTTTTACACTGAAATCTCTGTATAGTGTGGATACAGGTCCTTCGTTGGACAAGTGGAATGCAAAAGTCCCCCACTCTAGAGCTTGTCGTCTCGCTGTCTTAATGGTGTCTTTTGATGAAAAGTGCTTAATCTTACTTAGTCCAGTTTATCAGTTTTGTCCTGTAAGGTTAGCAGCTTTTTGTGTCCTGTTTAGGAAATATTGCCTACTCCAAGTTCATGAAGTTTTGTCCTCCACCTTCGTTGCAACTAGAATATTAAGGCAGGATCCTTCCTTCTAATCTCTTGGTTCTTAACCTCTTGAAAATCCTGGTTCCCAGTGAGACTCTGACTAAAACTCTGGGCCCTCTGCACAGACATGCACACGTGCGCACACTCAGCAAACCTCCCTGCAGCTTCAGGGAGTTCTCAGACTGAGGCCTGTCTGTTGGCCCCTCGCTGGAGAACCCGTAACCTAGTCCAACCTGTCAGTTTGCAGATGAGGAAGTCAATGCCCAGAGACGGGGAGTCTCCCTGTCCCCAGCGGGGACTAACATTCCGCTCTCCTGACTCCCATTCTGGCGCCCTTGCCAGATCCGTCCCCGGCTGCAGCCGTCCTGAGAACATGTCTCTGGCAGAGCTGCCGAAGGGAGAGACTTCTTAATTAAGGGAGGTTTCTATCCACTAGCAGCAAAACATGGCTCCACAATGCCACTCGTGGACTGTGGTGTATTTACCGTAAATGTTAAGCTCCCCAGAGTCTGTGAGGAAGGTTTGTGAAGCTGAGCTGGGACTCATTATGGTCGATGCCTCTTCCTCTCGCTGTGACTCAGTGCCCTGGAGTTGCCACGTTGACCCTTACTGTGTGCAGCTACCTTGGTGTCTTGATCGGTTCTGCCTGGAATTTTAAAAAGCACCTTACGTAATAAGATTCCAGTCCCAGTGCTCGAGTGGGTGAGGTTTACCAGAGTGGTTGCTCCAGGGAGAAAATTAAAACGGGTGGAGGCAGGAAAAGGAGCTCTGAGTTTCTTGACGAGTCTCGGTTTGCAGGAGTCGGTCAGTGGACAAGCGAGGCCACAGCTTCTAGAAGCATTCACTAATGACTTTATCGGTGCCCTGCCTTTTTACCTGCCGCTGCCTGCAGTGGCGTCGTAAAAGGTCCTAAGTGCATGAGGCGGCCTACAGGTAACATGATCAAGTATTTTTGAGAGCGCTTACACGCCAGTGCTCAGAGCCTCCGGAACCAGTCCTGTTATACCTTGTGAGCGGTGCCCACACTACATGTCACACCTGCAGCGCAGACCACGGTCTGGATCCCAGGGTGAAAAAGACTGTTCGGATCTTTGGGCCACACCCTGAAACACAGACTGAATGATCTCATCCTCAGCACAAAGAAGGTCAAGCCCGTAACACCGTCTGCAAATGGGATCCTGTGAGTCCCGACAGATAGCAGCACCCCGCTTAGTCCATGCCGTCGGACTTCTTTCCCGTAAACTCCCCCGAGAGCCTCTCCTCTGGTTTCATCAGGCACTTGTGACTCAGTAGATGGGGTGCTGGAAGGGCAGGTGTCTCAACAAGGTACATCTGTTCCATCACTGCAGGTGTTTACTGAGCACCTGCTGTGTGCCGGGTGCTGAACTAAGTAATGGGGAACCCGGGATGAATAGGACAAGGTCCCTGTCCTCAAGGAGCTCCCGGTGTAGGCAGAGGGACAGGAGAGCACTGTGCAGTGTGGTGAGTGCTGAGCTGGGCGTCAGCACAGGCACCGTGGGACCAGGAGGAACAGTGGCTGAATCGGCTGGGGAGCCCGGTGCTTCCAGGGGAAAAATCTGAACGGGATCGCGGCGTCTACCAGGCAGGGTGTGGTGGGAACGCCCTTCACCGCGGGCAAACTGGCGTCACACGCAGGGACATGGCAGCAGTGCGCTGGGGGTGGTTGGGAGGCATCGGGGGCTAGAAAGGGGGCCAAGGACGCTCACTTACATATGGCGTCTTGTCTTTGCCTTCCTTTCTCCTCCTTTTTCAAAGAGCTGCTAAATTCAGAGGTTGCAGCATGCTCCTATCTGAAAGGACTCCCTTACCCCAGAAGCTTGGGTGCCTTTGGCATCCGTATCACTGCTTCAGCAGATGCGGAAATCACTCTTTTCCCTCCCGTTGATCACGATGGCCCCCAGGGTCTCCTGGACCCTGTCAGGCCCCCAGGCTCTCCTGGAACCCCAGTCAGCCCATCGCTGTTCTACTCCAAAGATGAGTCTGATCCGAATACCACAGGACCTCCACTGAGCATCTACTCAGTAAGCCTCAGTGTTCTTACTCTCTCTTCTTTTCTCTTTTAGGCCTGAAGAAATCAATGATTTATAGTTCTCTAAAACTGCGTAAAATGTGGAAAGGATGGCTGAGAAAAACATCCTGATTTTGCTTGCTTTTATCTATGTTATGTGTAGCTGAATAAAATGATCCTTTTTGACAGAACAGCGTCTGTTACTCTGACCTATTTGGTTGAATTTGAAGAGGTCTTGGTTTGCATGATACTGTACTGGATTTTGGAAATGTATGCGTCAGACCTTTATCCGGGGGGAACCAATACCTTTGAGGACTCAGCATGAGAAGAGTCCTCGTTACACACAGCACCATCTGGGCCCTGCTTTCCTGAGAGCTTCGGCTGTGGTCTGTTCGGCAACGAGGGTCAGAGGTCTAAGTGGCGGTGCACGCGCTGTGGACCGGCAGCCCCGTGCTAGGGCAGGAGCTTTGGCTCTGTCTGCCTCGGCTCCATCCGCTCACTCGGTTTTCTCCAGTGAGAGCTCCAGTCAGCATCTTCCTGGATCTGGGTGTTTAACATTTCTCCTTGTTCTCCATGAGGGTGTGTGGCAGTGACTCAAGTGAGGAACCTGCAACAGACCGGTGCAGAGCTTTCCCATGTAACAGGAGCGTTTGGGGAGCAGGAAAGGACAAAGGACTCATCAGCTCAAAGAACTGGAAAGTCAGAGGTTGGTGGGCTTCAGAGTTGGATTGATTTAGGGGGTTAACAGACCAATTTCTGTCCTTTCTCCATCCTTTGCCACATTGACATCACACTAAGGCCAGCTCTCCTCTTAACTCTGAGACCCCTGACAACAGCCTCAAGGGCTGTGTGCACCCCCATCTGCATCTGGGGAGACAGGGGGAGTTCCTTTCAGAAGCCCTCTTAGAAAAGCAACAGAACTGCAACAGTTCCCAGCAAGCCTCTGTCTGGATTCCTGGGCCCTAATGGGTAACTTGCCCATCACTGCACCAGGAATGGCCGGGGGGAACCAGGCCAAGGAGCTTGGACCTGAGCCTGCCTCCCCTCCAGCTCATGGGCTGCAGGATGAGCTGACAGATGGATGGAAATGGGGGGATGGGGGGGAGGCAGCGTCTGTTCCCTCACCTGGCACATCATCTCTTCAGTCCAAGCTCAGGTTTTGTCTTTCTTTTCTCAGATTGTCTCTACCTCACCCTGTTTCCATTGCCCAGTGCTCTAGTGCAGACCCTTAGGTTCTTTTGAAAATTTGAACAATAGTTTTCTACTAATTTTTTCTACCTTTGGGTTCAGCTCATTCCAACCCAAAAGAGCTCAGGCTTAAGATATGACCAAACTGGGTTGAATCTTCGCTCCACTGCTGACTAGCTTTGTGACTTTGGGCAAGTTATTTAGTGTCTCTGAAGAGTTTTACCATCTCTGAAAAGGGAATAACAGTACAGACCTCCTTGGGCTGTAGTGAAAGTCCTGCAAGCCAAGTGTCCTATGTACTAGGACACTGCCTGGTAGCATTCAGTAAATGTCACTTCTGTCATTACTTTCTATTATTGTTTTTGTTACTGTTTTCTTCTGCAAGTGTTTTTGTTTTATTGGGTCAGGTTCTTCCTCAAGAAGCTAAAATGATTCCCCACTGCTTATGGGATAAAATAAGTATTTCTGATCAGCCTTGGTCAGTTCGGGCTGCCATGACAGATACCACACATTGGTTGGCTTATAAACAGCAGAAATTGATTTTTCACAGTTCTGGGGCCTGGAAGTCTGAGACCAGGTTTGCTGATATGGTCGGTTTCTGGTGAGAGCTTCTTCCTAGTTGCAGAGGCCTGTTTTCCCAGTGTCTTCTCTCACAGTGCAGCCAGCAGACCCAAAGCAAGGTCTCATGTTTCTTCTTATAAGTATACTAATCCCATTCATGAGGGTTCCACCCTCATGACCATGTTACCTGCCAAAGGCCCCACCTCTGAACATCATCACATTGGGGGTAGGGGTGGTGAGAGAATTCTGAGGGAACACAAACATTCAATCCATAACAAGATTATTCAAGACCTATAAGCTACAAAGTTGGTTCAAGATGGTGGAGTAGAAGAACGTGTGCTCACTCCCTCTTGCGAGAGCACTGGAATTACAACTAACTGCTGAACAGTCATCTATAGGAAGACACTGGAACTCACCAAAAAAGATACCCCACACGCAAAGACAAAGGAGAACCGCAGTGAGACGGTAGGAGGGGTGCAATCACAATAAAATCAAATCCCATAACCGCTGGGTGGGTGACTCACAGACTGGAGAACACTTATACCACAGAAGTCCACCCACTGGAGTGAAGGTTCTGAGCCCCACATCAGACTCCCCAACCTGGGGATCTGGCGACAGGAGGAGGAATTCCCAGAGAATCAGACTGCGACGGCTAGCGGGATTTGATTGCAGGATTTCAGCAGGACTGGGGGAAACAGAGACTCCACTCTTGGAGGGCACACACAAAGTAGTGTGTGCATCGGGACCCAGGGGAAGGAGCAGTGACACCATAGGAGTCTGAACCAACCTACCAGCTACTGTTGGAGGGTCTCCTGCAGAGGCCGGGGGTGGCTGTGGCTCACCATGGGGACAAGGACACTGGCAGCAGAAGCTCTGGGAAGTACTCATTGGCGTGAGCCCTGCCGGACTTGAGTCTGCCATTAACCCCACCAAAGAGCCTGTAGCCTCCAGTGCTGAGTCACCTCAGGCCAAACAACCAACAGGGAGGGAATGCAGCCCCACCCATCAGCAGACAAGTGGATTAAAGTTTTACTGAACTCTGGCCACCACCAGTCCCTCCCATCAGGAAGCTTGCACAAGCCTCTTAGATAGCCTCATCCACCAGAGGGCAGATCACAAAAGCAAGAAGACCCAGAATCCTGCAGCCTGTGGAACAAAAACCACATTCACAGAAAGACAGACGAAATGAAAAGGCGGAGGATTATGTACCAGATGAAGGAACAAGATAAAACCCCAGAGAAACAACTAAATGAAGTGGAGCTAGGAAACCTTCCAGAAAAAGAATTCAGAATAATGATAGTGAAGATGATCCAGGACCTTGGAAAAAGAATGGAGGCAAAGATTGAGAAGATGCAAGAAATGTTTAACAAAGACCTGGAAGAATTACAGAACAAACACCTAGAAGAATTAAAGAACAAACAAACAGAGATAAACAATACAATAACTGAAATGAAAAATACACTAGAAGGGATCAATAGCAGAATAACTGAGGCAGAAGAACAGATAAGTGACTTGGAAGACAGAATGGTGAAATTCACTGCCACGGAACAGAATAAAGAAAAAAGAATGAAAAGAAATGAAGACAACCTAAGAGACCTCGGGGACAGCATTTAACGCACCAACATTCGCATTATAGGGGTCCCAGAAGGAGAAGAGAGAGAGAAAGGACCTGAGAAAATATTTGAAGAGATTATAATCAAAAACTTCCCTAACATGGGAAAGGAAATAGCCACCCAAGTCCAGGAAATGCAGAGAGTCCCAGGCAGGCTAAACCCAAGGAGAAACACGCCAAGACACATAGTAATCAAATTGACAAAGAAAAATTATTAAAAGCAACAAGGGAAAAATGACAGATAACATACATGGGAACTCCCATAAGGTTAACAGCTGATTTCTCAGCAGAAGCTCTACAAGCCAGAAGGGAGTGGCATGATATATTTAAAGTGATGAAAGGGAAGAACTTAGAACCAAGATTACTGTACCTGGCAAGGATATCATTCAGATTTGATGGAGAAGTCAAAAGCTTTACAGATAAGCAAAAGCTAAGAGAATTCAGCACCACCAAACCATGTACAACAAATGCTAAAGGAACCTCTCTAAGTGGGAAACAGAAGAGAAGAAAAGGACCTACACAAACAAACTCAAAACAATTAGAAAATGGTAATAAGAACATACATATCAATAATTACCTTAAACATGAATGGATTAAATCCTCCAACTAAAAGACACAGGCTCACTGAATGGATACAAAAACAATACCCATATATATGCTGTCTACAAGAGACCCACTTCAGACCTAGGGATACATACAGACTGAAAGTGAGTGGATAGAAAAAGATATTCCATGCAATGGAAATCAAAAGAAAGCTGGAGTAGCAATACTCCTGTCAGATAAAATAGATGTTAAAATAAAGAATGTTACAAGAGACAAGGAAGAACACTACATAATGATCAAGGGATCAATCCAAGAAGAAGATATAACAATTATAAATATATATGCATGCAACATAGGAAAACCTCAATACATAAGGCAAATGCCAACAGCTATAAAAGAAGAAATTGACAGTAACACAATAATAGTGGGGGACTTTAACACCTCACTTACACCAATGGACAGATGATCCAGACAGAAAATATATAAGGAAACACAAGCTTTAAATGACACAATAGACCAGATAGATTTAATTGATATTTATAGGACATTCCATCCAAAAACAGCAGATTACACTTCCTTCTCAAGTGCACACGGAACACTCTCCAGGATAGATCACATCTTGGGTCACAAATCAAGCCTCAGTAAATTTAAGAAAATTGAATTCATATCAAGAATCTTTTCTGACCACAATGCTATGAGATAAGAAATAAATTACAGGGGAAAAAATGTAATAACACAAATACATGGAGGCTAAACAATATACTACTGAATAACCAAGAGATCACTGAAGAAATCAAAGAGGAAATCAAAAAATACCTCAAGACAAATGACAACGAAAACATGATGATCCAAAACCTGTGGGATGCAGCAAAAGCAGTTGTAAGAGGGAAGTTTATAGCATTACAGTGCTACCTCAAGAAAAAGAAAAATCTCAAATAAACAATCTAACCTTACACCTAAAGGAACTAGAGAAAGAAGAACAAACAAAACCCAAAGTTAGTAGAAGGAAAGAAATCATAAAGATCAGAGCAGAAATAAATGAAATAGAAACAAAGAAAACAATAGCAAAGATCAATAAAACTAAAAGCTGGTTCTTTGAGAAGATATACAAAACTGATAAACCTTTAGCCAGACTCATCAAGTGAAAAGAGAGAGAGGACTCAAATCAATAAAATTAGAAATGAAAAAGGAGAAGTTACAATGGACACCAGAGAAATAGAAAGCCTCCTAAGAGACTACTACAAGCAACTCTATGCAAATAAAATGGGCAACCTGAAAGAAATGGACAAATTATTAGAAAGGTATAACCTTCCAAGACTGAACCAGGAAGAAACAGAAAATCTGAACAACCAGTCACAAGTAATGAAATTGAAACTGTGATTAAAAATCTTCCAAGAAAAAAAAGTCCAGGACCAGATGGCTTCACAGGTGAATTCTATCAAACATTTACAGAAGAGCTAACACCAATCCTTCTCAAACTCTTCCAAAAAATTGCAGAGGAAGGAACACTCCCAAACTCCTTCTACAAGGCCACCATCACCCTGATACCAAAATCAGACAAAGGTACTACAAAAAAAATTACAGACCGATATCACTGATGAATACAGATGCAAAAATCCTCAACAAAATACTAGCAAACAGAATCCAACAACACATTAAAAGGATCATACACCATGATCAAGTGGGATTTATCCCAGGGATGCAAGGATTCTTCAATATACGCAGATCAGTCAACGGATACGCCATACTAACAATTTGAAGAATAAAAACCATATGATCATCTCAATAGATGCAGAAAAAGCTTTTGAGAAAATTTAACACCCATTTATGATAAAAACTCTCCGGAAAGTGGGCACAGAGGGAACCTACCTCAACATAATAAAGGCCATATATGACAAACCCACAGCAAACATCATTCTGAATGGTGAAAAACTGAAAGCATTTGCTCTAAGATCAGGAACAAGACAAGGATGTCCACTCTCACCACTCTTATTCTACATAGTTTTGGAAGTCCTAGCCAGCGGCAATCAGAGTTTAAAAAGAAATAAAAGGAATACAAATGGGAAAAGAAGAAGTAAAACTGTCACTGTTTGCAGATGACATGAGACTATACATAGAGAATCCTAAAGATACCACCAGAAAACTACTAGAGCTAATCAGTGAATTTGGTAAAGTTGCAGGATACAAAATTAATGCACAGAAATCTCTTGCATTCCTAGGGACTTCCCTGGAAGTGGCGCAGTGGTTAAGAATCCGCCTGCCAATGCAGGGGACATGGGTTCGATCCCTGGTCTGGGAAGATCCCACATGCCACGGAGCAACTAAGCCCGTGTGCCACAACTACTGAGCCTGCATTCTAGAGCCTGAGTGCCACAACTACTGAGCCTGCGTTCTAGAGCCCGCGTGCCACAGCTACTGAAGCCTGCACACCTAGAGCCTGTGCTCCGCAACAAGCTAAGCCACCGCAATGAGAAGCACACGCACCACAACAAAGAGTAGCCCCACTCGCCACAACTAGAGAAAGCCTGCACACAGCAACGAAGATCCAACACAGCCAAAACTAAATAAATAAATTTATTTAAAAAAAAGAAATAGGGCTTCCCTGGTGGCGCAGTGGTTGGGAGTCCGCCTGCCGATGCAGGGGACATGGGTTCGTGCCCCAGTCCGGGAAGATCTCACATGCCGCAGAGCAGCTAGGCCCGTGAGCCATGGCCGCTGAGCCTGCGCGTCTGGAGCCTGTGCTCCGCAACGGGAGAGGCCACAGCGGTGAGAGGCCCGTGTACCGCAAAAAAAAAAATAAAAGAAAATAAAAGAAAAATAAATAAATAAAAGAAATAAAATAAATCTCTTGCATTCCTATACACTAACAATGAAAGATCAGAAAGAGAAATTAAGGAAACAATCCCATTCACCATTGCAACAAAAAGAATAAAATATCCAGGAATAAACCTACCTAAGGAGGTACTGTACTCAGAAAACTGTAAGACACTTATGAAAGAAATCAAAGATGGCACAAACAGATGGAGAGATATACCATGTTCTTGGATTGGAAGAATCAATATTTTGAAAATGACTGTACTCCCCAAAGCAATCTACAGATTCAATGCAATCCCTATCAAATTACCAATGGCGTTTTTTACAGAAGTAGAACAAAAAATCTTAAAATTTGTATGGAGACACAAAAGACCCCAAATAGCCATAGCAGTCTTGAGGGAAAAAAATGAAGCTGGAGGAATCAGACTCCCTGACTTCAGACTATACTACAAAGCTACAGTAATCAAGACAATATGGTACTGGCACAAAAACAGAAATATAGATCAATGGAACAGGACAGAAAGGCCAGAGATGAACCCCCACACCTATGGTCAACTAATATATGACAAAGGAAGCAAGGATATACAATGGAGAAAAGACAGTGTGTTCAATAAGTGGTGCTGGGAAAACTGGACAACTACATGTAAAAGAATGAAATTAGAACACTCCCTAACAGCATACACAAAAATAAACTCAAAATGGATTGAAGACCTAAATGTAAGACCGGACAGTATAAAACTCTTAGAGGAAAACATAGGAAGAACAGTTTGACATAAATCACAGCAAGATCTTTTTTGACCCACCTCCTAGAGTAATGAAAATAAAAACAAAAATAAACAAATGGGAACTAATGAAACTTAAAAGCTTCTGCACAGCAAAGGAAACTATAAACAAGACAAAAAGACAACCCTCAGAATGGGAGAAGATATTTGCAAACAAATCAACAGACAAAGGATTAATCTCCAAAATATATAAACAGCTCATGCAGCTCAATATTAAAAAAACAACCCAATCCAAAAATGGTCAGAAGATCTAAATAGACATTTCTCCAAAGAAGACATACAGATGGCCAAGAGGCACATGAAAACTGCTCAACATCACTAATTATTAGAGAAATGCAAATCAAAACTACGAGGTATCACCTCACACCAGTTAGAATGGGCATCATCAGAAAATGTACAAACAGCAAATGCTGGAGAGGGTGTGGAGAAAAGGGAACCCTCTTGTGCTGTTGGTGGGAATGTAAATTGATACAGCCACTATGGAGAACAGTATGGAGGTTCATTAAAAAACTAAAAATAAAATTACTGTATGACCCAGCAATCCCACTACTGGCCATATACCCAGAGCAAACCATAAGTCAAAAAGACACATGCACCCCAATGTTCATTGCAGCACCATTTACAACAGCCAGGTCATGGAAGCAACCTAAATACCCATCAACATACGAATGGATAAAGAAGATGTGGTACATATATACAGTGGAAAAATACCAGCCATAAAAAGGAATGAAATTGTGTCATTTGTAGAGACATGGCTGGACCTAGAGACTGTCATACAGAGTGAAGTCAGTCAGAAAGAGAAAAACAAATATCGTATATTAATGCATACATGTGGAATCTAGAAAAATGGTACAGATGAACTGGTTTGCAAGGCAGTAACAGAGGTACAGATGTAGAGAACAAACGTATGGACACTAAGGGGGGAAAGCAGGGGTGCGGGCCTGGGGGGAGTGGGATGAATTTGGAGTTTGGGATTGACACATATACAGTAATATGTATAAAATAGATAACTAATAAGAACCTGCGCTATTAAAAAATAATAAAATAAAATTTTTTTCAGAAGCCCTATAAGCTGGCTTTATTTTAACTTTAACTTGTCCCCCCTGTATCTAATATAGCCTTTTATGTCCCCAACTAGTTTAGACAGTAAATACTCAGAAGAGCACAGAATATCAGTGTAATTTTCCAGTGTGGGGATACCTGAGGCCGCAAGAGAGAAAATGACAGCCGAGGGTCAGAATGCACATGAGCATCGTGGCTGAGGCTTGACGCAGGCCTGCAAACTCCCTGGTCTGGTGCCTTTTCCTACACACCCCGTAGCTTCATAATTGATGAATGCTTGAGTCTCTTGTGTTCCACTTTTCCTAGATGTATTCTTATCTTCCTTTTCCTCAATGCATTTTGAAGTATAGATATCTAAGTTGGGAGTCATCAAACAGGTATATAAGGATGAGGGCTGAGACTTCCTCTGAGGAAAAAGGAATTCTATGGCAGGAAGTAGCTCTTCTCGAACTCCAGGAGACCCAAAAAATAAACGTACCTGAGAGTCAGACTTCCTTCCAGCCGTGTTCTTGGGCAAGTTATTTAACCTTTCTGAGCTTCAGTTTCTGTGCTGTGAGGTAGGTACACTCATACCTCTCTGGCAGGGCTGGTATTAGAATTAAATGAGGAAACATATGTTCAGCACCTAGCATGGTTCTTGGCACACGATAATAGTTCATGTTTCTACAAGTCACTCTACTATTCAATTCAGATGGTGAGTTTGGATAGCTAGGGATAGCCTGCATATATCCGTCAGGAAAAGAGAAACAGTCCTGGGTATATCAAACAGAGGGGATTTTATCAAGGGAATTAGTTACAAAAGGGAGAAGGAGGGAGGGATGACTCCCAAGGATCAGGAAGCAGCTAACATCCCGAGGCTGCAATCTCCAAGCTGACCTGCTTGCTGTGATCCAGAGATGCTGCCTGTGGTGGTTTCAAAATATGTTTGCAAATTCTTTGACCGTCTTCCCATCAGTAGGTGGACTCTTAATTCTCCTTCCCTGAATATGGGCTGGCCTCAGTGACTTGTTTCTAACAGATAGAATGCAGCAAATGAGATAACCTGATTTACAAGATGAGATCCTAAAATGTGGCACACCTTCCCCTTGGCTCTCAGGGCACTCGCTCTTAGAGCCCAGCCGCCATGTTGTAAGGAAGCCCAGGCCACACAGAGAGGACGTATAACTGCTCTGGCCGACAGCACCAGCTGCCAGGCAAGTGAGTGAGTGACCGTGGCCAAGCATGAGACCCCAAGCCAGGACCACCAGTCAAACTCCCAGGACTCTGAGGGGGAATCACAAAATGATTATTGTTAGAAGTTGCTAAGTTTGGGGGAGGCTTGTTTTGCAGCATTGGATAATCGGCCCAATGCCCCTGCCACTGCGGGAGCTGCTAAAGCGGTCTCACCCCTGCCCAGAGGCCACAGGGGACCACGAATATTGGAGGCAAACCGGGGAACTTCGCTCTTCCCTCACCCTCCGACCTCCTGCCACCGTCTCCAACTGGCAAAACCTGATAGGAAGTCACCAGGTAAGAAAGCCTGAGAAAGGTAGTTTACATTCCAGAGTGGAGTGTAAAGAATAGACGTGTGTCTGCATCCTACCAGATAAAAACTGCCACGTCCACTCCAGTGACAGGGCATCCGTGCACACCATTTAATCCATAGGTGACCCTCCCACGGTAACAGCAGCACCCCCAGCTCCACCGACACCAGGCACTATCCTTGGTACAAAAGAAAATGCTCTTGCTTTCTGGCAGAAAAGAACATTATATCCGTCTCTGGGTGATGCTAATTCCTCTTGCAATCACAGTCTCACCTGACTGTCGTGTAACCTAGAAACTAACATGTGAAGTTCACCACCGCTTCTTACAGAAAATGATAGAGGAGAATAAAGGGGGGTAAAAATACATACAAGGGCTTCCCTGGTGGTGCAGTGGTTGAGAGTCCGCCTGCCGATGCAGAGGACACAGGGTCGTGCCTCGGTCCGGGAGGATCCCACATGCCGCGGAGCGGCTGGGTCCGTGAGCCATGGCCGCTGGACCTGCACGTCCGGAGCCTGTGCTCCACAGTGGGAGAGGCCACAACAGTGAGAGGCCCATGTACCGCAACAGTGAGAGGCCCATGAGCCGGTCAGTGAGTGAGTGTGTGTACTACACATTATCAAGCAAGGAAGAAAATACACCCACCTAATTTTTCTGAACTGGTCAGGGTGTCACAGCAGACACGTCCAGCATCTTTCTTTCATCACCCGTTCCGTGTTTCTACTGTCCTACTGGGGTGACCCAATCTTCCCTCCTGCAGGACCTGCATCCTTAGTGGTCCTGTCTTTATTGGGTCGTTCTAGTCTTTTATTAACTTTCACTGTTGAACATGTTCCAAGTTTTGCATGTTGAGTAGTGAGAATTTGATAATGCTTGCTGTGCTAAGGACTGTTTCTTGCATTAACTCATTTACCCTCACTGCAACCCTATAAAGTCGGTACTATTACTATCCTACAAATGAGGAAACTGAGGCTCAGAGAGGTTAAATAATTTACCCAATGTCACACAGCTAGTTAAGCGGTAGAGCCAAGATCCACACACACGTTTGAATAGTCTGAATCCAGTCTAGGCGCCCGTAACCACTGTGCTTATCCACAGCTGGGCACACAGAAGGTACACGGTCAACGGTAGCTGTTACCATTCATGTTGCTTCCATTTGACTAATACTTGACTTTTGGGGAAGCTTTTACTCTCTGCCCTATAAAAATGACTAGTTGACTAAGTAAAGCCTAAATAAAGAAATCTCCCTGATATCTGGCTAGAATTCCTTAAAACACTCTGAGAATTCACAACTGTCTAATGCAAAGCCTGATTCCCAAAGCAGTGTCCCCTAGAATTGAGTCATGGCTTCCGGTCATAACATGTCCCTTTCTCAGCCGGGCAACCTCGGAAAAAGTTTGGGACTTGGTGACCCGAGACTCATGAGCAAATCCCAGGTGAGCTCTTCCCCAGAGCAGCCGGGAGACATCGGGCCTACCTGAGGGAGGCGACGGCTGAGCTTGCTCATGTGGTTGCAGCAGGAGCAGTCTTTGCGGATGGGAGAAAAAATGGCAAGGGTACGAGTACAAGGCAGTGCGGCCCTGGAGGGCTGCCCCTGCACACTGCGTGTGCCCACACAATCCCCAGGCGAGCGTCGGGAGAGCCGCGTGTTGAGAGGCCTTCTATACTCTGTCACGTGAGCAGAACTCCTTACAAGTAAGAGGTAGTCCTGTCGTTCCTAAGGTGTCTCCACGGCCAGTCCTGGGTTGCGGCTCCAGCTGGATCATGGATTCCTGCTCCACTGAGGTACTGTGTGGCCCCGTGTCTCCCCGCTGAGCCCTGCCCTCCAGGACCCCCAGTGCTGCTGGTCCCCTAACTACCAAAACACCCTCAGTGAACAGAAAGAAGCAGGAGTGTGAATTTGATCAGACTCACTGTATCTGACTAAGAGAAGATGCTCGTCGACCCAGGCATTCTGTGTGGTCCTGACCAAAAAGTTCCCGAGCTCATCTAACCACAGAAATGCCCACTGCCAACCTGTGCTGAGGAGCAAGTGGGTCCAGTGGCACAGGTACCAGTGAGTGTGCAAGTCCTTTAAACTAATGGAGGATGGAACGGAAGAGGGAAATGACCCAACAGTTGCCAAAGGCCCGTGAACACCAGGGGCCATACATAAACCGCTTCCTTTAATCCTTGCCCTGCTTCAACAGCATCCGTATGATTCCTGTTT
The DNA here is from genome assembly GCF_951394435.1 of Stenella coeruleoalba. NCBI lineage: Eukaryota > Metazoa > Chordata > Mammalia > Artiodactyla > Delphinidae > Stenella > Stenella coeruleoalba. Next base: position 99,589,512 of record NC_137156.1, on the reverse strand, counting down.
TTTTTTTTACAACCGAGGAAACTCAGGGTTAAAGAGGTTCCGTAGCGGGCCCACCACCCCACAGCTAGTACGTGGCGAGGCTGGGGTTTGCGTTCGGGTCTGTCCGGCTCAGAAGTCCACTTGCTGTTCAGCATCACACCCCACTTTGGCCCTTGCCTGCAAGAGGTGGGTAATTCTCTCCAAGTTCATCCAGATGATGTCTCCTGTGATTATTTTCAGCCATCACTAGCCTTGGGACTAAAGTCATCTGGCGTAGTTTCTCCTACACTATTTCTATTTCTTCTGAGATCAAGTGGAATGATAAAAACATTCCTTCCTAGAATGAGCTCCTTCTGGAGAGATGATGCCTGAAATATCAGACTCGCTGGGGAGCCTAGAGACCGTTTACCCTCCCTCACTGTCCCAGTGGGATAAGGAGGTCCCAGACAGGTTGCACCTTCCAAGGCCACACGTATTTGCTGACAGCCTGGACTAAAACCTGCAGCTTTTACATCCCACTTAATCCCCCCTTCACTTCAGCCTGCTCTTCTACCCACCCAGCAGGTAGGTCAATTGTAACAGCACCTAGGGTTTCAGTAGCTTTTATGAGATCAAGAAGAACAAAATCTCCAGGCTCATATTCTTTTCAGAAATTACAGGACACCCCACCTAAATGTAGCTCCTAACTCTAACTTGAGTTTCATTATCCTCAACCCCTTCCTATATGACCGACCAACTATAATGTTTGGGCTACAGATAAAAGAAAGTCTTTCCCTGGAATTCCAGGTTACCATGGGTTACGTGGAAGTATTATACATCAGGGACTGTAGCAGGTGGAAAAGCAGGAAAAGGCTAAAGGCTCTCAAGAGAATTGAATTCAACTGATAGTAATTCAATGTTGCTTAGCGATGTGGGGCTGGGGGGAGATGGGATCCCGCCCTCTGTAAGATTAGCAAGTAGGGAGAACAGAGTTCATCCTCATATCATAATACAAGATGAGAAGGGATCAATGCCATGAGGAGAAGTTCATGGATTAATTGACTTCATACTTAATAAATGTTTAATAAGTGCTAACTACGTGTCAACTGGAGCACTAATAATGAATAAGACATTGTCCCAACTCTAAGGATCTTACAATGCAGAAAAGTAGTCAGGTCAGTAAATTGTGAATTATGTTTGTCTGATAAATGCTGAATTATAGGGGTCACTATAGGCTGCTATGAAGATACATAAAAGTAAAGGCAAGTATTGTTTGAGTCCTCCCAGTGTGTCAGGCGCTATTGTCAGCATTCTCTCTGTATTTATTCATTAATCCTCCCCACAGCCTTATGTTATAGGGACTCTTATTATCCCCTATTTTATGCCTGAGGAAATGGAGGCCCAGGGAAGCTATACCCTGCACACTGTTTCACATCACAGTAGATGACAGCCAGGATTCAAAACTGGGGCGTCAGGTTCCACAGCCCTTCCTTTTAGCCTCTTAGCTAAACCATCTTCCCATCACTTAGTGATCGCCTAGTCTGAAGGAAGGAGCAAGTGATGCCCAGCCTCGTACTTTAAGAACAAGTACGATTTACCCAGAAGAGGAGGAACAGTATCGCACACGTGGGGATAAAAGCCCTGAGTGAAGTCATCACCGTGCATTTAGGGAACTAAAGTTAACTCAAGAGCAATAAAATGCCAGGCTGATACCATACAGAAGTGAGGCTGGAGAGATGACTGAAGCCAGATCATGAAAGGTCTTACAAGGCCTGTTAGTGTATTAATCATTATCCCCAGAGCAATGAAGAGCCAGCAGGGATTTTGAGCTGGAGAGTGGAAAACGATTTTCATTTTATGGAAATGACTATGGCCTCAACATGGAGAATGGATTTGAAGGGACAGGACTCTGATCATCCAGTGGAGAGACAGTGGTGATCTAGGGCACAATCACCAAGAATGGACCCAGAGAGACAACTTCATCTGATGTTTGGGAAGCAGACTCAGTACACCTTGATGGTTGAACATGGAGAAGGTGGTGTCAAGGTTCTGGCTGGGGCAACCAGGAGGATGGGGTGCTGTCTCCCAAGTCAGGGGTCCAGGACGAGGAGCAGATTTTGGGGTGATGGGGACGGTGATAAATTCAGGTCCTGGCATGCTGAGTTCGGAAGGAAAACCAGGAGAACAAGGCATCAAGTCATACAGGGGATAGTGAGGAAGTGTTAAATTGTATTCCTGTTCCCCTGAATGATCAGTGTTTCCTCCTTGGAGTGCCTGCCCTACGGGAGGATTAATTTTCTTTCCCCATAGACATCAGATTTAGCCTTATGACTTGTTTTGGCCAATGAAGTGAAAATGGAAGAGACACATGTCACTTCTGGACAGAAACTTAAGGAGTCAGCCCAGAGTCTATCCTGTCTTGTTTCCCCCTGCCATAGGACTGGCAGTGTTCCAGGCAGAGGCAACGCCAACAGTCTGGGTCGCAGAGTGAAGAAAACGGAGCAGAGCCACAGCTGACCCACGATGCACTCTTAGCTTGAGTGGAAAACAAACATTTGTGGTTGTAGCCTCTGAGATTTGGGAAATACTTGTTACTGCAACATAACCTAGCCTATTCTGACTGACTAAGTGGGAAAGGTCACATTCAATTGGGAGGGTCAAAAAAGCTGAACCCTTACCTCACACCATACCAAAATTAACTCAAATGGATCAAAGCCTATGTGTAACAGCTAAAAATATATAACTCTTAGAAGAAAACATGAGTAAATCATAACTTTGAATTAGTCAACGGTTTCTTAGAACACCAAAAGTGCAAGCAACAAAAGAAAAAAATATACTAGACATCATCAAAATTTTAAACTTTTGTGCTTCAATGGACACCATCAAGAAAGTGAAAAGACAACCCACAGAATGGGAGAAAATATCTGCAAATTATATATTGGAGAAGGTCCTTGTACCTAGGATATATAAAGGACGATTTAATTCAATAATAAGAAGACAACCATATTTTAAAATGGGCAAAGAATCTGAATAGACATTTTTCCAAAGAAGATAAACAGCCAATAAGCACATGGAAAGATGCTCGACATCATTAGTCATCAGGAAAATGCAAATCAAACCACAATGAGCTACCAGTTTACACCCACTAGGGTGGCCCTAATCAAAAACAACAGAAAATGGTAAGCATTGGTGAAGATGTGGAGAATCAGAGCCCTCAGCCACTGCTTGTGGGAATTGAGAGTGCAGCTGTTGTGGAAAACCATCAGGCACTTCCTCAAGTGGTTAAACAGTTACCACATCATCCAACAACCCCACTTTAAGCTACGCACCCAAGAGAAATGATCACAGATGCCCAAACAAAAACGTGTATGCAAATACTCACAGCACGGTGATCCACGATAGCCGAGAAGTGGAAACATCCCAGTGTCCATCACGATGATGGATAAAGAAAATGTGGTATACCCCTTACAACGGAATAGTATGCAGCAATAGGAAAGAACGAAGTGCTGACGCATGCTGCAGCGTGGGATGCACCTTGAGCACGTTATACTCAGCGAAAGCAGCCACACGCAAAAGACCCCATATTGTATGACTCAGTGTCTATTGAATACCCAGAATAGACAAATGTATAGAGAAGGTAGGTGAGTGGTTACCTGAGGCCGGAGGTGGGTAACGGAGGGGGCTTGGGAATGACAGCTAAGAGATGAGGGGTTTCTTTTTGGGTTATTGAAAATGTTCTAAAACTGATCGTGGTTATGGTTGCACAACTCTGGGAATACACTAAAAACCATTGAATTGCACTTAAATTCGGTGGTTTAAGTATATTAAACAGTGAATTGTATGGTATGTGAATTATATCTCAATAAAGCTTTTAAAAATAAACAGAAGAAAGGTCTTATGGAGAAGTCCCTTGAGATGGCCTCATAGGAATGGTAGGAGTTAAGGAGTTGACAGGAAACAGCAAGTAGGGCTTTAATTTTTTGGCCTGAGAATTTAGAGTTTAGTTTTAGGGTCGCAAACCAGGGCTGCCTCTCATCTCTAAGCCAAGCTAGACTTTAGGACACAGGGGCAACTCAGAGGAGGTCCTACTCTGTTTGGTTGCCCTCCAGTGCAATGCCAAGAAATGCCTGGGTACATTGCTTCCAGCCCTCTGCTGGAGAGTAGGACTCCTCAGCCTGCCCCAGAGCCAGTGGTGCTTTCGACTTGAGTATCTACACACCTCACATGTGAGGCAGCAGTGGCAAAACGGGGGGCCCATTGTGACGTCCGATGACATCCAGTCTTACCACAGTCGCATACTGAGTGCAAGTTTCTCAATGTCTTATAGAAATTGGAGAAGCAAGTACGATTCCTGAGACTGGAGGGACTTCTAAGAGGGAATTTGCAGTGATGATGTATTTTCCTCGTTTGCTGCAGAGATGTAGCTGATCATCGTGCAAAAGGCCCACAGACCTCCATGTCCTTGGGCAACTATGGCAGACGAAAGTCTCAGTCTGTTGATAGAGTCACTTCCCTCGAGAAGGATGGTGTAAGTCCTAGGGGGGTTCCCTGGGAAACAGACTCTGAGAAGGGGATCGGCCTGCAGGAGATTTATTGGGGAGTGGTAGAGGAACAGCCCTGGAAGAAAGCAAGGGCAGCGAGGGCAGGCTGAGGGAGAAGCTGGGCTGGGATGCAGCTTCAATAGCGGCCTCCGCTGGTCCTCCAGGGAAGCTCCGGGGCCGGGTGGCCTTGCGGAGTACTCCAGATTGGAGCACGGCACCCAGGTCTGTGTTCCAAGGCAACAACTCTTTTCAGAACAGTTTCTTTCCTTTTCAGTTGTCTGGAACAACTCTCTTCCAGATCTTTTCAGCTATAGCACCTCAGAGCCCCTGTAATATAGAACAAACATTCAAATATTGGCTGTTTATATGTTAACACTTTTTTTTAGCCCTTTTCTCTGAAGATCTCACAGACCTGTGCAGCCCAGCATGGTGGCCACTAGACATGTGGCCATAGAGCCCTTGACATATGACCGCTGCAAAGTGAGATGTGATGTGAGTGTAGAATTTATGCCAGATTTCGAAGACTTAGCATGAAAAAAAGAATGTAGGATGGCTCATGAATAATTTTTAGTATTGATTGTATATTGAGATGATAATATTTTGGATACCTTGGCTAAATATATCATTAGTGCTAGTGTTAATACTAATTTCACCTGTTTCTTTTTACTTTTTAAGATTTTTTTTTCTTGATATGGACCATTTTAAAAGTCTTTATTGAATTTGTTACAATATTGCTTCTGTTTTCTGTTTTGGTTTTTTGGCCCTGAGGCATGTGGGATCTTAGCTCCCCGACCAGGGATTGAACCCACACCCCCTACATTGGAAGGTGAAGTCTTAACCACTGGACCGCCAGGGAAGTCCCTACTTTTTTTGTTTTAATGTGCCACTGTACAGTTTAAAATTGTGGCTCCCACGATGTCTCCCCTGGGCAGTGCTCCCCTGGACCTTTTCAGACAGTCTGTACCCTGGTTTCTGTCTGAAGTGCGATGAAAACTGTTCTCTCTTCATGGGATGACTGGTAAGAACTCTCTTCATTTCTTCTAGTCACCCATGCCTTGCCCATGGAAGCTCTCACAAAAGTTTGTTGAGGAAAATGATGAAGCAGGAACATCCCACTTTGTTTGACTTCCCTCTTTTAGATGTTCCTGTGCCATTGTATCAGCTTCATCACGGATGGGAAAGAAGAAAGATTGTGGGTGTGTCGAGGGTGTGTAAAAGAAAGAGTAGCTTCTTAGGACTTCGCGATGTCATTCAAAGAAAGCAGTTGGGGAAAGATTATACAAACACAATGGCCACTATTTGTGCAGAGTCTTAACAGCTATATACATGTCTCTGAATCCTTTTTCACGGGCATTAACTTAAGCCTCATAACAGTGCTGTGAGACATATATTTTTATTATTCTCATTTTGCAGGTGAGGGAACTCATCTCTCCAAACTCTGGTTTATATTACCTGCCTGGCCCTGTGGGATCTGAGGTTTTGACACCCTGTTCCTTGGCCAATTACATATTTTTATATTGAAAACTTAATTGAAACCAAATGAGTAAGGTTCCAGTATATGCTTTAGTCCAAAAACCTTGATTGAAAATTTTCATCAAATGCATTTACATTGTGATTTAAATATTTATTTAGACTTGATTCCATCCCTGGTACAGGAGATTCCATTTCAGTTTTTCTTTTGTAACTATACTCTAGTTGTTTAACATAACCTTATTATGCATCCTTCATAACTCAAAGATAATTTTAAGGTTTCCTTTTTGGGAGGACCAGATGCTGAAAGCAGTTTGGTTTTCAAATTTTGGAGCTCTTCCAGAATCCGATGCTAATCGAAGCACATAACTGTGAATTCACTGGGAGGTGACCTGTTTCCAAGTCAGCAGGTCAGGGAGGGGCTTGGGTAATATTTTCATTATTTTTATTAAGAGTACAGCCACAGCCACCACAAATGTAGAGCTCTCAGTGGTTTTATTTAACTAGAACAACAAACATATGTTTCCCAGATATCTTTATTCAAGACAAAAGAAACAGATTTTCTTCCAACAAAAGAATGAAAGTTTTACAAATGTTTAACTCATTTATAAATGTAAAATACATTTATTTTTAAAATATGCAGTAAGCATATTTTATGATGTTTCTATCAGAATATTTTTATGCTTTATTTATATATATATATATATATATATATATATATATTTTTTTTTTTTTTTTTTTTTTTTTTTTTTTTTTGCGGTACGCAGGCCCCTTACCGCTGTTGCCTCTCCCGTTGCAGAGCACAGGCTCCGGACGCACAGGCTCAGTGGCCACAGCTCACAGGCCCAGCCACTCCGCGGAACGTGGGATCCTCTCGGACCGGGGCACGAACCCGCGTCCCCCGCATCGGCAGGCGGACTCTCAAACACTGCGCCACCAGGGAAGCCCTATATATATTTTTATGTTTTCATCAGGTTTGCGTGTGAACCTTAAACTACATGATTATTTTACACGATTACGTACGTACGTACGATTTTGTAGTGAACACTCTTCTCAGTTTCTCTTTCCTTTTTACTCACAGAAGAGAAAGCGTTTCTACTTTCCAATTCCCAAATGATATTTCCACATAGTATTAACTTATCTAAAGGAAATACATATTCCTTCTATGCTTATTGCTGTTAGAAGCTTAATTATTGACTCAGAAAGTGCGTGGTTTAACGGGAAAGGTGTGACCTCTGGGGGTCGTTAGACTAGGGTTCCAATCCCAACCCTGCTGCTTGTCACCTGAGAAGCCCCAGGAGGTCATTCATCCTCTAAGAAGTTGGGTTTCCTCGTCTGGAAAATGGGGATAATGCCTACTTTGCAAGGGTTGGCGTGAAGCTCAAAGTAAATGACCGTGGTAGTATTTTATCCATTGTAAAGCTGATGTATAATATCCTCTCTGATGAGCTGCGGTGAAGAGGAGGCAGAGTGGTATAATGGAAAGAGCTGAGACTCTGAAGATGGAGGGGAAGGAAGGCAACATTGCTGTGCTCGCCTCCCCTTCACGTAAACTGTATCATTTTCCTACAATAACCCTGCCAGGTGGATGTTAATATTCCCATTTTGCACTCTGTTCTTCTCACTATACCTCTTCGATTTAAGTTCAAGCTTCCATTATACCAATTACTATGTAGCCTTGGGGACCACATTTATTCTAAGTCTCAGGGTTTGTTTTTTTTCATTAATTGATTGATTAATTAATTAATTTGGCTGTGTCGGGACTTAATTGCTGCATGTGGGATATTTAGTTGTGGCATTTGGATTCTTAGTTGCGGCATGCGGACTCTTAGTTGTGGCATGCGGGATCTAGTTCCCCTACCAAGGATCGAACCCGGGCCCCCTGCCTTGGGAGTGCGGAATCCTACCCACTGGACCACCAGGGAAGTCCCGTCAGGGTTTTTTTTTTTTAATCTGTAAAACTGTAGTGATATTAATCCTGACATCACATAGTAGCACCACAACTGCTTTTTTAGAGATGCCCAAACGCTTTTTAGAGCTAGATTAACTATAAATACAAAAGTAAAAGTTCAAATGCTTACCTTTAGGATCCGGTGGGATAATACGCTTCATAACACCTCGCTTTCAGTAGGAGTGCAGTAAAAAGTCTGGATCTGTACTAAGATTCCTGCACCAGCACAGTGGTTTGACTTTATTTTAAGACTTCTCAGCACACACGTCTCCTAAAATTTGTAGCAGTTTACATAGTGGAAATGGGACTGCAGAACGATTAGACCCTGGCCACCTTCCTGAAACAGCAATGCTGTCCTGAGAAACATAGTTGAAGGGTGAGTTGTGCACGTAGATGTCAGAAATCGCCAGGACAGCAGCAGGGAATGTGACCCTGGGGGGGCTGGTGAGCAGGGCTCCAAGGCCTGCAACGAATGTCGGAGGTCAGCAAGAGGAACAGTGTTCTGGCTCGTGGCCTGAGCCTCAGAGGGAGAGAGGTGAGGTCCGAGGGCAGCTGTGGGAGTCAGGAGATCGCGGGCTCCACCCCCTGGGCCTGTGGAGTGTGGTCCCTTCGTGGCAAGTGCCCCCCTTCTGTCCGTGGTCCAGCTAGTCCATCTGTGCTAACCCCGCCAGCTAGTCAACAGCCATCCTGGATCTCAGTGACTGCTCTTGTTGGCAGGGTGGAGGGCCTGCCTGTGTCAGTCTGGTTTGATAGAGAACTTTCCAGGTGCACATTTAAAGGGAAAGGACATCTTCTGACTCCCAGGGAAGAGAAGCAGACACCTCGCAGGGCTGGGTTTTCTAAGGTGCTGAGAGAGCTCTCCCTCACTCTGTTCGTCCAGGAAGTTTTCCTGCCCATAAATTGCATCTTCTTGGAGTCAGAACCAGGGTGCGCAAACCTGTTTTCGGTCGCAGAGCACCTGGAAGTCAGCTTCCTTTGCAGAAGATGATGAAACACCTGTATTTCTATGTCTCATACGAGCCATGATTTAGCTGAGAATATGTTGATGTACTTAGCATCTAGTTGGGTCAGAAATGTTCTGCTTGATTAAACTTGCACACTGACGTGCCTCAAGCAGACTGGTTCATGAAGGAGGCGAGCTGCTGAGGCTCCAGACAGGTTTCCTCAGGATCCAGTTTCCAAGAGTCTCCAGTGCATTCATTTCATTTCCAGTATTCATTTTCCAAGAGGTTTGGGTGTTCTGCTACTATTTGATAGTAGTCATCAAAGAAAAATATTGGGAGAAAAACTTAAAATTGACCAAGTACTAGTCATTAGCTTTTTTTTTTTTAGCAAATCAAAAAGGAAAAAAATAATTATATTTGGGAGACTTTGCAGTCAGAAAGACCTGGGTTCAAATTAAGAGTATTAGCTGTGGGACGGTGGACAGGTTAATCAATCTCTTGGAACCTGCTTCCTCTTCTAAAATGGAGACGATACTTACTTGGCAGGATTATTCTGCAGATTAGCACTAGTGTCTGTAAAGCCCCCAGCACAGCACCTGCCCCATGGTAGGAAGGTTAATAAACACCAGGCATTATTAATACTATTGGTGTGGGAACACCTCGTTTTGCCCCTGGAACACCAGTGTTCCATAAGCCTGAGATAGAAAAGGCCTGGAGATGATTGGATTGTATCCTGCACTCCACAGGGGAGGTAACAGAGACTCAGAGAAGAGCCCGAAAATCACACAGCAAGTTTGCAGCACATCAGGGGCAGAATCGCAACCTCAATGGCTTCCCTGCCACGTTGTGCTGTTCCCTTCTGCAAACCCAGAGCCTTTCTAAAATTCCCCACATACTGTCCCTTGAGGCCACCGGCTGTTTTGCCTGCATTCTCTTTTCTGGTCGCCTGCTAAGGCCAGAGGATGTGCAGTGACTCCCCAGGTGAGCCCGGCCCCAGCCCCTGTTGTGTTAAAGAAAACAGTCCTCTCCCGGCTAGGCCGACACGTTCGTGCTTCTCGTCATGTTCATTGGTCCCGCTGTGGCTTTGCTCTGTTGGAGAATTTGTCAAGGAGGCTGCCTGCCCCAGCACCAGGGCACAGCTCGAGATGCTGCCAGCATGGCTGCTGGAGCAGGGAAAGCCCCGGGGGCTCAGCCGGCCTGGGCTGCCCGCCTCCGGGCTGCAGAGAGCAGGTTTGGGCAGAGAGAGGGGGACTGGCAGTGGAGGGGGACCTGTCGGCACTTGCCTGCAAGTCTCTAGGGAGAGAGAGAGTGAGACACCTGGGACGGGGGAGGCAGAAGCAACACAAAGTAACCCAGGTACACCTTAGGGACCATGCAGAGATATCACTATCTTGAACACCGTCTTTATTATTTAAAACAGGAACCCGATGCTTTAAAATGTGTTGGTTGGTGGCTCCCCCCCCCGCCCCGCCCCATTCTGTTCCTTTTTTAGGTTCACGGCTCAGCAGCCGCGCCTGGCCCACCAATCACCTTCCTGAACTTCTATTATGTCACCAGCAGCCAATCAGAGAAGCTGGTGAGTGTGCGATTCCAGTGTTACTGCCTAGGTTGACTTAATCCCGGCCAAGAGCAAAGAAGCTTGACAGTTTTCATCAGCAGGCCGAGCCTTTTAAACGGACTTTTGAAAAGCCTGCGTATTTTTTTAGGGCCACTTACAAACTTTCTCTGTGTCTCCACCCTAGGCTTATGGATGAGCCCTCCACACATCAAGGTAGAAAGCCGGCTTGCAAAGGCTGCGGCAGACACTGAAATAAACAGGCACCTGCTTCCAACTGTGCAGCTCCCGGCTCTGGTCCAGGACCACCTGTGCATCCCACCTCTGGGTTCCAGGGGGTGCCCTGAACAAATTCTTTAAATTACCTTGAATCAAGCCTTCCTGTCCCAGACCAAGTTATGCTTTGCCAGGACTTTCTACCTTGTTATCCAGGCTCCTTCTTCCCGGACTGTGGTTCCTTGGCAGGATGGTCCCTGATTGAGGCTCCATATCTCCCATGTGGCTAACACAGGGGCTGGCAGAGAACTCCAGTGGCCTGAAGGAATGGTGTGCTTTGGCAGAGCCTCAGAGTTCTGCCTTGCCTCGTATCAAATGCTGGCTGAGGGTTGGATGGGGCTGGGAAGCAGAGTTCCACTCTCCAGCCCAGCCCATGTTGAGGACATGACTCTTCTGGCACTCTGAATGTAGCATCTGCCTCAACTAAAACTTCCCTTGTGGAAAACCAAAAAATAACATGCAGAGGAATCCCCATAACGTTATCAGCTGATTTTTCAGTGGAAGCTCTGCAGGCCAGAAGGGAGTGGCAGGATACACTTAAAGTGATGAAAGAGAAAAACCTACAACCAAGATTACTCTACCCAGCAACGATCTCATTCAGATTCGATGGAGAAGTCAAAAGCTTTTCAGACAAACAAAAGCTGAGAGAATTTAGCACCACCAAACCAGTGGGAAACACAAGAGAAGAAAAAGACCCACAAAAACAAACCCGAAACTATTAAGAAAATGGTAATAGGAACATACATATTGATAATAACCTTTAATGGAAATGGATTAAATGCCCAAACCAGAAGACACAGACTAGCTGAATGGATACAAAAACAAAACCCATATAGATGCTGTCTATAAGAGACCCACTTCAGACCTAGGGACAATACAGACTGAAAGTAAAGGGATGGAAAAAGATATTCCATGCAAATGGAAATCAAAAGAAAGCTGGAGTAGCAATACTCATACCAGATAAAATAGACTTTAAAATAAAGACTGTTACAAGAGATAAGGAAGGACACTACATAATGATCAGAGGATCAATCCAAGAAGAAGATATAACAATTATAAATAAGCACCCAACATAGGAGCACCTCAATACGTAAGGCAAATGCTAACAGCCATGAAAGGAGAAATCGACAGTAACACAATAATAGTAGGGGACTTTAACATCCCACTTACACCAATGGACAGATCATCCAAACAGAAAGTAAGTAAGGAAACACAAGCTTTACATGACACAGGAGACCAGATACATCTAATTAGTATTTATAGAACATTCCACCCCAAAGTGGCAGAATACACTTTCTTCTCAAGTGCACATGGAACATTCTCCAGGATAGATCACATCTTGGGTCACAATCAAGCCTCAGAAAATTTAAGAAAATTGAAATCATATCAAGCATCTTTTCTGACCACAATGCTATGAGATTGGAAATCAATTACAGGAAACAACTGTAAAAAACACAAATACCTGGAGGCTAAACAGTGCGCTACTAAATAACCAAGAGATCACTGAAGAAATCAAAGAAGAAATTAAAAAATACATAGAAACAAATGACAATGAAAACACGAAGACCCAAAACCTATGGGATGCAGCAAAAGCAGTTCTAAGAGGGAAGTTTATAGCAATCAGTCTCACCTCAAGAAACAAGAAAAATCTCAATCTAACCCTACACTTAAAACAGGTGGAGAAAGAAGAGCAAAGAAAACCCAAAGTCAGTAGAAGGAAATAAATCAAAGATCAGAGCACAAATAAATGAAATAGAAATGAAGAAAACAAGAGCAAAGATCAATAAAACTAAAAGCTGGTTCTTTGAGAAGATAAACAAAATTGATAAACCTTTAGCCAGACTCCTCAAGGAAAAAAAGGGAGAGGATTGAAATCAATAAAAGTAGAAATGAAGAAGGAGAAATCACAGCTGGCACTGCAGAAATCCAAAGGATTAGAAAAGACTACTACAAACAACTATACACCAATAAAATGGACAACCACAAAGAAATTGACAAATTCTTGGAAAGGCACAATTTTCCAAGACCAAACCAGGAAGAATTAGAAAATATAAACAGACCTATCACAAGTAATGAAATTGAAACCAAAACTTAAAATCTTCCAACAAACAAAAGTCCAGGACCAGATGACTTCACAGGCGAATTCTATCAAACATTTAGAGAAGAGCTAACACCAATCCTTCTCAAACTCTTCCAAAAAATTGCAGAGGGAGAAACACTCCCAAATTCGTTCTGTGAAGCCACCATCACCCTGATACCAAAACCAGAAAAAGATACCACAAAAAAAGAAAATTATAGATCAATATCACTGATGAACATAGATGCAAAAATGCTGAACAAAATACTAGCAAACAGAATCCAACAGCACATTAAAAGGATCATACAAGATGATCAAGTGGGATTTATCCCAGGGATGCAAGGATTCTGCAATATACGCAAATCAATCAATGTGATACACCACATTAACAAATTAAGGAGTAAAAACCATATGATCATCTCAATAGATGCAGAAAAAGCTTTTGACAAAATTGAACACTAATTTATGATAAAAACTCTCCAGAAAATGGGCATAGAGGGAACCTACCTGAACATAATAAAGGCCATATACGACAAACCCACAGCAAGCATCATACTCAATGGTGAAAAACTGAAAGCATTTCCACTAGGATCAGGAAAAAGAAAAGGATGTCCACTCTCACCACTCTTATTCAACATAGTTTTGGAAGTCCTAGCCACAGCAATCAGAGAAGAAAAAGAAATAAAAGGAATACAAATTGAAAAGAAGAAGTAAAACTGTCACTGTTTGCCGATGACATGTTACCATACATAGAAAATCCTAAAGATGCCACCAGAAAATTACTAGAACTAATCAATGAATTTGGTAAGATTGCAGGATACAAAATTAATGCACAGAAATCTCTGGCATTCCTATACACCAACAACGAAAAAACAGAGAAATTATGGAAACAATTCCATTTACTTTTTTTTGTGTGTGTGTGGTATGCGGGCCTCTCACTGTTGTGGCCTCTCCTGCTGTGGAGCACAGGCTCTGGACACGTAGGCTCAGCGGCCATGGTGCACGGGCCCAGCCACTCCGCGGCATGTGGGATCTTCCCAAACCGGGGCAGGAACCCGTGTCCCCTGCATCGGCAGGTGGACTCTCAACCACTGCACCACCAGGGAAGCCCCCATTTACTATTGCAACAAAAAGAATAAAATACCTAGGAATAAACCTGCCTAAGGAGGTGAAAGACTTGTACTCAGAAAACTATAAAATGCTGATGAAAGAAATCAAAGATGGCATAAACAGTTGGAGATATACACCATGTTCTTGGATTGGAAGAATCAATATTGTGAAAATGACTATACTACCCAAAGCAATCTACAGATTCAGTGCAATTCCTATCAAAGTACCAATGGCATTCTTCACAGAATTAGAAGAAAAAATCTTACAATTCATATGGAAACACAAAAGACCTGAATAGCCAAAGCAATCTTAAGAAAGAAAAATGGAGTTGGAGGAATCAGGCTCCCTGACTTCAAACTATACCACAAAGATACAGTAATCAAGACAGTATGGTGCTGGCACAAAAACAGAAATATAGATCAATGGTACAGGATAGAATGCCCAGAGATCAACCCACGCATCTATGGTCCACTAATTTATGACAAAGGAGGTAAGCATATACAATGGAGAAAAGACAGTCTGTTCAATAAGTGGTGCTGGGAAAACTGGACAGCTACATGTAAAAGAATAAAATTAGAACACCTAACACCATAACCAAAAATAAACTCCAAATGGATTAAAGACTTAAATGTAAGACCAGACACTATAAAACTTTTAGAGGAAAACAGAGGAAGAACACTGTTTGACATAAACCACAGCAAGATCTTTTTTGACCCACCTCCTAGGTAACAGAAATAAAAACAAAAATAAACAAATGGGACTTAATTAAACTTAAAAGCTTTTGCACAGCAAAGGAAACCATAAACAAGACAAAAACACAACACTCAGAATTGGAGAAAATATTTGCAAATGAAACAACAGACAAAGGATTAATCTCCAAAATATATAAACAGCTCATGCAGCTCAATATTAAAAAAACAAACAACCCAATCCAAAAATGGGCAGAAGACCTAAGTAGACATTTCACCAAGGAAGACATACACATGGCCAAGAGGAACATGAAAAGATGCTCAACATCAGTAATTATCAGAGAAATGCACATCAAAACTACAGTGAGGTATCACCTCACGCCAGTCAGAATGGCCATTATCAAAAAAGCTAGAAACAGTAAATGCTGGGAAGGGTGTGGTGAAAAGGGAACCCTCCTACACTGTTGGTGGGAATGTAAATTGATAAAACCACTATGGAAAGCAGAATGGAAGTTCCTTAAAAAACTAAAAATAGAACTACCATATGACTGAGCAATCCCACTACTGGGCATATACCCTGAGAAAACCATAATTCAAAAAGAGACATGCAGGGCTTCCCTGGTGGCACAGTGGTTGAGAGTCCGCCTGCCAATGCAGGGGACACAGGTTCATGCCCCGGTCCAGGAAGATCCCACATGCCACGGAGCGGCTAGGCCCGTGAGCCATGGCCGCTGAGCCTGCGCGTCTGGAGCCTGTGACCTGCAACGGGAGAGGCCATAGCAGTGAGAGGCCCACGTACCGCAAAGAAAAAAAAAAAGAGAGACATGCACCCCAGTGTTCATTGCAACACTATTTACAATAGCCAGGACAAGGAGCCAACCTAAACGTCCATCAACAGATGAATGAATAAAGAAGATGTGGTACATATATACAATGGAATATTACTCAGCCATAAAAGGAAATGAAATTGAGTTGTTTGTAGTGAGGTGGATGGACCTAGAGACTGTCATACCTAGTGAAGTAAGTCAGAAAGAGAAAAACAAATACCGTATGCTAACATATATATATGGAATCTAAAAAAAAAAAAAAGATACTGATAAACCTAGCTAGAGGGCAGGAATAAAGAGGTAAATGTAGAGAATGGACTTGAGAACATGGGGTGGGAGAGCAAAGCTGGGGCGAAGTGAGAGTAGTGTCGACATATATGCACTACAGAATGTAAAATAGTTGGCTGGTGGGAAGCAGCTGCACAGCACAGGGTGATCAGCTAGGTGCTTTGCGATGACCTACAGGGGTGGGATAGGGAGGATGGGAGGGAGGCTCAAGAGGGAGGGGATATGGGGACATGTGTATGCGTATGCTGATTCGATTTGTTGTGCAACAGAAACTAACACAGTATTGTGAAGCAATTATACTCCAATAAAGATCTACTAAAACAAAAACAAAAACTTCCCTCGTTTGGTTTTGATTTTCACCACCAATAAGAGAACTTCTGGATAGTCAGGGGCCTACTTGCTTTCATTCTTCCCTTGGCCTCATCTAGCAGTCAGTAAACCAGACAAATAGACTCTGCCTTGTTTTGTAAATGAGCTGTATTCGGACACAGCCAGGCTTATACATGTAAGTATTGTCTATGACTGCTTTCACGCTACAGTAGTGGAGCTGAGAAGCTGGGATGAAGATCATATTTTGGCAAGGCAAAATATGTTTACTACTTGACCCTTTAGAGAGTTTGCCAACCTCTTAAACCATTTACCTGGCTGCCCCACACCGATCACTTAAGCCTCAGATTCAATCACACCACTCTTCTGCTTTAAAAAAATCTCCAAATTTACACTGTGTAGACAGAAGCTCCTTCGTGGGGCTCTACACAGCCCGGCCCTCACACCCTTCCATCTCGACTTTGCACCCTCTGCCTCTGCTCACGATCAGCCCTGCTGTCATGCCTTTGTCCAGCCTAGAACACCGTTCCGCTTTCTCCATCTGCCAAGCCTCTAGACATCCTTTAACACCAAATTCAAATGTCATCTCCCCTATGCACCCTTCCTAGATGCTTGGCCGAATTAATTTCTCCCTGCTTGGTGCTCCCATGCCTCTTTGGACAGACAACCACCATTGTCTTGACCATATGGGATGGCAGTGGTGTCTTTCTGTGCTTGTCTCCCCCACTAGACAGTGAGCTACTAGAGATCAGGGACCTTGTCTCATTGGCTTTCTGCCCCTGCCAGGAGTGAAGATGAATCATCTGGATGATATGTTAAGTCAGAAGCAGACCTTTATAAAAGTGCCAGGAACCTGACTACAACGTCTTATCCATGCCACCTCTCATGATCGATGGTAGGTTTTTTCCTTATCTCTGTACCTCCTGGTAGCTGGAATATCATAGGTGCTCAGAAAATGTCTTAATAGTGAGTGTGTAAATACATATATTTTTTTTCTTCTATTCCAACATCAAAATGCAGTAAACACATTGTTACATTCCCTTTATCATCAAGTACCTTCAGGACTTTTAAAAGTCGTCTATCTCTACCCAAAGATATACAAATGGCCAATAAGCACATTAAAAGATGCTCGGTATTGTTAATCATTAAGAAAATGCAAATCAAAACTACGATGAGATACTTCACACCCACTAGGATGGCCATAATCAAAAAGACAGATAAGCGTTGGTGAGAATGTGGAGTAATTAGAAGCCTCGTACACTGCTGGTGGGAGTGAGACATGATACAGATGCTGTAGAAAACAGTTTGGCGGTTCCATCGCGTTACCAAATGACCCAGTAAATGTGCCTCGACACAAAAACACACACAGCAGTATTCCCAGCAGCGTTATTCACAATAGCAAAGAAGGAGAAATGGCATAAGTGTCCATCGACTGGTAAATGGATAAATACAATTTGTATCCCATGCAGTGAAATATTATTCAGCCTTAAAAAGGAATGAAATTCTAATGTGTTCCATGAGATGGATGGCCCTTGAAACATTAAGCTAAGTGAAAGAAGCCAGTCACAAAAGGCCACATAGCGTATGATTGCATTTATATGAAATGTCCAGAACAGGCAAATCCACAGAGACAGAAAGTTGATTAGTGGTGGCCTAGGTTTAGTGGGGATGGAGGTGGGGGAAGAGATGAGCAGTTACTGCTAATGCGCCGGGAATTTCTTTTTGGATTGATAAAAATGTTCTGGAATCAGATAGTGATGATAGTTGTACCAGTTTGTGAATATACTAAAGTAATTGAACTATACACTTTAAATGGGCTTATTTCATGGTAATGGATTATAACTGCATTGTGAGTGCGTGTGTGTGTGTTTTAAGTACTCTACATTAAATAGAGCTAAAATTGGTGAATTCTATCAATTCAATATCCAATTCAATATCCAAATTGTATTATAATTTTTTCATTGTAATGTAGTTGATGTACAATATTATTTAATTTCAAGTGTACAATATAGTGATTCACAATTTTAAAGGTTATGCTCCATTTATAGTTATTATAAAATATTGGCTGTATTCCCTCTATTGTACAATATATCATTGTAGCTAATTTTATTTATATCTTTTGGCTATGCCGCATAACATGTAGGATTGTAGTTCCCCAACCAGGGATCGAACCTGTGCCCCCTGGAGTGGGAGCGTGGAGTCCTAACCAGTGGACCACCAGGGAAGTCCTTAATTTTATACATAGTAGTTTGTACCTCTGAATCCCCTACACCCATGTTGCTCCTCCCCACTTCCCTCTCCTCACTAGTAACCGCTAATTTGTTCTCTATATCTGTGAGTCTGTTTCTTTTTTATTATATTCATTTGTATTTTTTAGATTAAGGAATATCATACAGTATTTGTCTTTCTCTGTCTGACTTATTTCACTTAGCATAATACCCTCCAAGTCCATCCATGCTCTTGCAAGTGGCAAGATTTCATTCTTTCTTATGGCTGAGTAATGTTCCATTGCGTGTGTGTGTGTGTGTGTGTGTGTGTGTGTGTGTATCACATCTTCTTTATGCATTCATCTGTTGATGGACACTTAGGTTGCTTCCATATCTTGGCAGTTGTAAATAATGCTGCAGTGAACATTGGGGTGCATGTATCCTTTTGCACCGAGTTTTTCTTCGGATATATGCCCAGGAGTGGGATTGCTGGGTCATATGGTAGCTCTATTTTCCGTTTTCAGGTACATGTATCTTTTCGATTTAGCGTTTTTGTTTCCTTCAGATATATACCCAGGAGTGGAATTACTGTGTAGTTCTATTTTTAGTTTTCTGAGTAACATTCATACTGTTTCCACAGTGACTGCACTGATTTACTGTCCCTCCAATAGTGTATGAGGGTTCCCTTTTCTCAACATCCTCGTCAACATTTGTTGTTTGTGTTCTTTTTGATGATAAATATTCTGGCTGATGTGTGGTGATCTCTCACTGTGTTTGTTGTTGTTGTTTTTGTTGCTTTTTGCGGTACATGGGCCTCTCACTGTTGTGGCCTCTCCTGTTGCGGAGCACAGGCTCTGGACGTGCAGGCTCAGCGGCCATGGCTCACGGGCCCAGCCACTCTGCGGCATGTGGGATCTTCCCGGACCAGGGCATGAACCTGTGTCCCCTGCATCGGCAGGTGGACTCTCAACCAGTGCACCACCAGGGAAGCCCTCTCACTGTGGTTTTGATTTGCATTTTCCTGGTGATTAGTGATGTTGAGCATCTTTTTATGTGTCTGTTGGGCATCTGCATCTCCTCTTTGGAAAATTGTCTATTCAGATCTTCTGCCCATTTTTTAATCAGGTCGTTTGTTTTTTTGATGTTGAGTTGTATGAGCTATGTATATATTTTGGATGTTAACCCCTTATCAGTCATATCATTTGCAAACATTTTCTTCCATTCTGTAGAGTGTCTTTTCATTTTGTGGATGGTTTCCTTTGCTGTACAAAGGCTTTTAAGTTTAATTAGGTACCATTTGCTTATTTTTGCTTTTGTTTCCTTTGCTTTAGGAGACGGATCCAAAAAAAATATTGCCATGATTTATGTCAAAGAGTGTTCTGCTTGTGTTTTCCTTTAGGGGTTTTATGGTTTCTGGTCTTACTTTTTGGTCTTTAATCCATTTTGAGTTTATTTTTGTATATGGTGTTAGAGAATGTTCTAGTTTCATTCTTTTATATGTAGCTGTCCAGTTTTTCCAGCATCACTTACCGAAGAGATTGTCTTTTCTCCATTGAATATTCTTGCCTCCTTTGTCATAGATTAATTGACCATAAGTGTGTGGGTTTATTTATGGGTTTCTTACCCTGTTCCATTGATCTATATGTCTGTTTCTGTGCCAGTGCCATACTGTTTTGATCACTGTAGCTTTGTAATATAGTCTGAAGTCAGGAAGGTTGATTCCTCCAACTATGTTGTTCTTTCTCAAGATTGTTTTGGCTATTCGAGGTCTTTTGAAATCGAGACTCGAAGAAGTTAAGAAACGTATCCAAAGCCACAGAGCTACAAGAGGTAAAGACAGGATTCCAAACCAGGTCACCTCTGGGTTTTAAATTCTCATGAAACACCACATTAAATATTAAGTATGTATGATACACACACACACACACACACACACACACACACACACACATACACGCATGCACACACACAGAAGTATATGAGCTGAGTTGAGTTACAGCCGACTGTTTGATGTAGGATCATAGTTTGTAGACATGTAAACATTTGTCAATGATTCTGTGGTTTTCTTTTCACCTTTTGGAGTCAATAAACATTTTTGGTGCATCCAACACTTTGGTCAGCTCTTGAAAAATTCATATTGTCAATGAACTGGGCCTGTGGCTTCCAAAAGCAAAAGATGCCACCAAATAGCAACATCATTTAAAGAACAGGGACATGCTGCTCCTGGAAAAATTCTTATCTTGGGAGGAGAGGAACAGGAAAGAGATTGAGTATGTTTTAAAATTTTATTTTGTATTTTTAGATCACTGTAAATTCCATGCAGTTGTAATAAATAAAAGAGAGAGATCCATGTGCCTTTTATCCAGTTTCTCCCAGTGGTAACACCTTGCAAAACTATAGTACAAACTAGAACAAATAATTTTAAAATGCAATCATATGCTATGTGGCCTTTTGTGATTGGCTTCTTTCACTTAGCTTAATGATTTCATTTTCTGTGTAAAGAAAATTGCAGTATCTACTCCATAGAGGTGTTGTGAAAGTTAAAATTACATGAATAACTAATTCATGTAAAAGGCTCAGTAGATTACATGCCCCATAGTAAGGAAGTTATTATGATGATGATGTTACACAGGACAGTGATTTACTCACTGTTGACCCTGATGGATATTTGTAGGTCACTGGGGCTGATGATAAAAGCCTTGAGCCCAGGAGGTCCTTGGGTCCACTTGACAATGGCTTTGTACTTAAGCAGAGCCAGAGTGACGGCTTCTATTCTCAGCTCTGCTGGAGGAACAGTTGAAGCAGAAGAACAATGACCTGGTTATAGTGGAGGCTCCAGCTGACATTATTTTAAATGAAAGCTACAAAAACAGTGTGGAAAAAGCACAGGAGGTGTAGAGCCAGCTAAGGTTTGCATCCTGAGGTCAGCTGGTAGTTGATTGAGTCACAAAGCATTTCATACAAATCGTGATCTGACAATGACTGTATTTTCCTTGCTAAAACACAGGATACCTGTTTTTTAAAAGTTATTTTTAAAAATCTGTGTGATTTGTAGTATCTGACCTATGAAAAGGCTTGCGTAGAACTTAAATCAAATGTGGTTATACATTTACTCAGTCATCTTTATTGAAAAAAGTAAGACTGTGTGCCTTGGGACCTCCCTGCCAAGCCTGAGCTTTAAGGTTGTGTCACCTTTGGAATCACTGTTTGGGACGGCTCTGAAAACATGTGTCAGGGGCTCGCACCTCACTGAGCACTGAGGACGCAGAACAGCAGCTCTGGCACTCAGTACCATACGTATAAAATGTAAAAGGCAAACAACGATAAAGCAAAACAAAACAATACGAAACACAAAAAGAGATCTTTAACAGATAAAAATCAGTGATTCTGTGAATGTTTTATCCTATTAGTCAAAGATAATGTTGAAACAAAAATGATTATGAAGGTCATATTCATGTTTCTGGCACTTGAAAAGTATTGTTTTAGAAAAACAATAGAACAGTAGAAATGCACTGATATACTAGGCAATACAAAGGTTAGATATGAAAAGATCTGGGTTGTGTTACAGGTTCTGCCACTTACCTACTGTGCAACTTTAGCCAAGTCGCTTAACCTCTCTGAGCTTCATTTTCCTCATCGGTAAAAAATGAACAATACCCACCTCACTGGTTTGGTGTGAAACTAAGTAAGAGAAATTGAACCTTATTCAAGTATAAGCAACATTATGGGAAGTTATAGCAAATGTTCTCAGTTGTGGGCTGTTTACAGATAACCAGGACCACAGAATTGTATTATTTCTAAATGTGTTTGTTTTTCAGGTTTTAGGACAAAATTAGAGTGTGAAGTAAAAACTCCAGGACAATAGAAGGAGACCACTGCATGAAACTAATTTATAAAATTTCCCTGTTTTGTTTTTCAAGAGATTTAGGAACTTCAGTTGATAAAACAAAAATTTGTGTCTCCTCTGGGAGGTCAAATGCTCATCAACTAATAGTGAGTGTCTGAAGTGCTGGGTAAGGAGGGGTCATGCATCAAGGTCTGGGCAATAAGAGAGAGTCTCACTGATTGTAATGTTTGCTCTGCGCATGGGAAGGGCAGGATAGGTAAGAATTAGGTGTTCACTGACCTTGCATTTCTAAGGAGACGGATACAGTGTTAGCTTAGGGAAGAAAAAAACAAAGGAGGATTATGATAAATCTACAAGATAGCAATGGGAGTCTAACATTAAGTCACTCAACAAACATCAACGGAGCACCTGTTTTGTGCCAGTTGTTTACTCCTCAGTGTTCTAGACAAGAGGCGTTGGAGTCAGCAGACTGAAGTTCAAATCCTGGCTCTGCTACTTGACCTATGGCTTTGGGCGAGCTGTGGAGTCAGCCGTGTAAACGCTTTTAGTACCAGGTAGCTAGCGGGCTAACAGAAGTGTGTGGAGAGGACCTGGGAGGCTTCTGCTTGAGGTGGTGTCGTCAGGTCATGCTTTGAGGCTTTCCGCTGCTCCAAATATATGAAATGACAGAAAAAGTGTGAAAAGAGAGAGAAAAAACATAGCCACACTAAAAGACATAATAAATATCTCTGTGCAGCATAAATGGAACACAGCGAGTGATAAATGGGCCAGCAGGGCTCTGGGTGGGAAAGTGGGCAGAGGTCACCAGGAATCGGCCTTTTGTGTAGTGACAGGAGAGGCAGGGGCACCAAGCAAGGGGAAGGGCCAGGCTCAAGCTCCCTGGGGAAGGATGTCCTCTTTGTTCACACACGTGCACACACACACGTGCACACACACATACACCCAGGAAAGGAGGCTAAGAAATTCACAGCTCTCTGGATGTGTGGCTTGTGAAGGTATGCTCCCTGGGAGACGGAGAGGCCAAGACCTGGGCAGCCTTTCCAGTGACTTGTGCTTGGATTGGCATTTCCCCTGTGTGGGTGGAGAGCCCAATATGGACACCCAAGGCACCAACATGACACTTAATTCTGGACTAGGAGCCGGAGGGCCTGGATGGAGGCCACCAGAAACCTGGACAGGGAAGAAGGAAGGAGAAAAGCAGAGAGACCGGGCCGGGGGTGGGGGTGGGGTCAGGAGGGGAAATGCGGCCTCAGGATGAGCATGCAAAGCAGAATCCCAAAGTCTATAAGGAACATCAATGCTAAGACACAGAGCCAAAGAACATATATTTCTTTACTTCGGAATGCTTCCTGGGAGGACAGCAACTTGCCCACCCAGAATGACTGCAGTTGTGTGTTATGGAAATATTATTAGGTCCACCAACTTGTGGGTTTTCGACTGAGGAATGTTTTCTTAAACCTGATTTATAGAATTTGGTTTTAGTCTAGCTACTTAACCCTGGAGAGAGGAAGAGCTGGGCTGGGGTGGTGGGAGTGAACATTTGCTGATTCACACACTGCCCTTGTTTTCCATACACTTCTCATTAATCTCCACACCAACTCTGGAAGTTGGGTGTTTTGATCCCCGTGTTACAAACTGAGGCTCCAAAGGATAAAGGGCTTCAAATTTCCCCTGGAGCCCAGGAGGTGGTGAGGCGGGAATTTGAACCCATGTCTGCCTGTTCCAGTGCTCTTTCCACTTCAAAATAGAGACCATGTCACATTTTTGTTTGTATTTCTGGTGCCTAGCACAGTGTTTGGCACATGAAAGATGCCTAATAAGTGTTGGCCCAAGGAATGGAAGCCCCGTTGATCAACCCATAGGTTCCTAAACGGGCAATCAGTCCTTTCCCTGAATAGTACAGACCGGAGCTGATTAATACCAAGCACAGGGACTTCCCTGGTGGCACAGTGGTTAAGAATCTGCCTGCCAATGCAGGGGACATGGGTTTGATTCCTGGTCCAGGAAGATCCCACATAACATGGAGCAACTGAGCCAGTGCGCCACAACTACTGAGCCTGTGCTCTAGAGCCCACGAGCCACAACTACTGAGCCCATGAGCCACAACTGTTGAAGCCCGTGCGCCTAGAGCCCGTGCTCCGCAACAAGAGAAGCCACCGCAATGAGAAGCCTGCTCACCGCAGCAAAGAGTAGCCCCGGGTCACCTCAACTAGAGAAAGACCGCGTGCAGCAACGAAGGCCCAATGCAGCCAAAAATAAAATTAATTAATTAATTAATAATAAAATTAAAAAAAATAGATAACAGCAAGCACAGGTTGGTGAATCCCTGATGGATATCTTTTATGAGAAAGATGAAAAGTAGTTGCTGTTCCATCATTACACTCTGTAATCTCACCAAAGCTTGCTAATCCTCACTCTTAAATCTCTCTCAAACAATTCACTCCTCTCCACGCCCACCACCTCCGTCCCAGCCCGAAACACCTCGGTTTCCCACCTCCACGGCCGCAGTGGCCTCTCACCTGCCTGCCCTCTTCTCCCTTCTGTCCATCCCACGCTGCCGAGACGGTGGGATGCTTAAAACCCTTGAATGTCTTCATCACCCTTAAAAAACAAAAAGCACTGAAACCATTCATGCCTTAACCTGGCCTACGGAGTCCTGTACAATCTGTCGTGACCTGGCGTCCTCTTCGCCTTGCAGCGCCCTCCCTCTGGCTCTCTACCCTTCAGGCAACTGGAATTGTCTCCGTTCCTTGGACGTGCTGTCTCCTGCCTTCGTACATGCTGTTCTTCCCTTCTTTTACCTGCCTCGCTCCTTCTCTACCCCCAGCCTCAGTTAGACATCGACTCTGCAGGGAAGCATCCTCTGTCCTCCCAAGACTGAGTTGGGACCTGTGTTGTGGACGCCCAGGGCTCTCTGTTCACCTCCTTTAAAAACTCCTAATACAACTCTGTTCCTTAAATGTCCCCCTTCCCACCTTGACTCAGTTCCTAGCCCACAGGGACTGTCCCATCCTTATTCACCATCATCTCCTGCGCACCTTCTCGGTGAATGGGCGTGAAGCTCTCCATGAATACATGTTTGTCTGCCTGGATAATTTTCAGGCCGCACTGAAGAAGTGGTGACACGCCAAGTGATTGAAGGGAAGTGACACAGAATTGCTGCTAAATCGCAGAATCAGAGCAAAGATTAAACAACCCTGTGATTTACTTCTGAGTGACTTCTAGCTGGGGAGCTACTGACGGTCTGAAGAGTCAGTTTAAAAGCATTTTGCTTTCTGCGGCTGGCGGTTAATCAAGCCCCAGTGGGGCCCGATTCCCACGAGGGGAATAAACAAGGTGATATCATGGTGACACAGTCCCGAGGGACTGTGCAAGTTGTCCGCTCTGTTTGCTGGTTGGAAGAGTCCTTGCTCTCTTGGGCTGCTCATCATCTTTGTACGGCTTCTGACTCTGTAGGTCTCCAGGGATGGGTGACAAACTTCATCTCCTGGTTCCTTTGCCCTCCTCGTGACCCTCAGGATCTAGCCCGCCCTTCTGTGGTGGT
This sequence comes from Stenella coeruleoalba, assembly GCF_951394435.1. Lineage (NCBI taxonomy): Eukaryota > Metazoa > Chordata > Mammalia > Artiodactyla > Delphinidae > Stenella > Stenella coeruleoalba. The sequence continues at coordinate 99,563,901 of NC_137156.1, read as the reverse complement.
GGCCTCCACTGCCCATGCAGAGTTCCAGGAAAACAGTGCCTCTGTACACAGGCTTTCAAACCCTGAGCACAGTCAGTATTGCCCCTCCCCTGAATTTCAGCATAACAGCTAACAACAAGGTGTGTAAAACTCACCCACTTATTCCCTCTGTCATTTGATTGTGGGTCTTATGCTTCTTGAAGAAAAAAGATCAATTGAAGAGTGCAGTGTTCCACATGTTATATATACAGATAGATTCTGCTCACGGTCTGGACAAGTCATTTCATCTCCTATGCTTCAGTTCTCTGAAAAACTGGATAATAATAGTTCATAGGGTGTTTGCAGAAGTTAATTAAATTAATACATGTTCAGAGTTATAATAATAATTCCCAGGAAATAGGTAATCACTAAGTGCTAACTATTTCTATTACTATTATTGTTATATTGTAATTTTCATGAGAGGAAATGTGGTCTATTTATAAGGGTACGGGCTTTGGAATCCAGAAGACTGGCTTTCTATCTTGACTCTCTCAGTTGCTGGCTGTGTAACTTCAGGGAAGTTATTTAACTTAGAGCCTCAACTTGGTCAGAGTAGGATAGGGATTAATACTACTGACCCCCAGCAGTCATTATGAATATTAACTGAGGGACTGTCTTGAAAACACCTGGTGAAGGTCAGACACAGAGTAGACACCCAGTAAGTGATAGCTCCTGTCTGTTACTCTGCATGGAAAATACATCATTTCCAATACATAATAAAATTGCACACATGTTAACCTGTAAAGGGAGGTCAAGGAGGAAGGGAAAGGCAGTGCTGTCAGACACTGCAGGTAGCATCCCACAGACTAGCTGTTCGGTGACTCTAGAATTAGGACCAACATTTATTGAGTGCCTCGAGGGCAAGAAAGAGAGCTAACATTTATTGAGCACCTACTATGTGCCAGGCACTTTAAATAAGTGCATTTTAGCCTCAGAAGGACCCACAAGGAAGGGTTTGTCTAGTTTCCTGGTAATAAGACAGACAAAATGCTTGCTAAGGTCTCACACTGAGTAAACAGTGTAGCTGGAGCTCTAATCCAGGACTGTGTGATGGAATGGCAGTCGTAAGGATGAGCGGAGCATAGCCAGGAGATGGGCAGGGGTGAAGTCATTGCAGGTATGAGAACAGCGCATGGGAGAAGCAAGAGCTGCAGAGGCTCACAGGAGGGTCTGAGTCCTTTCCAGGAAGGTAACAGAGGAGGTGGGAGAGGTGTGTGGGAGGAGGGGGGCCGCGGAGCATCCTGCGAGGCGGTGACCCCTTCACAGTGAGAGGAGGGCACAGGATCCAGCAGCTGTAGTGCTGGCCAGCGAGGGCACATCGGTCACATGGGTCACAGGGCCACGCGAAGTGGTCCTTCTCTTCAGGTTCAAGCTGAATGTTCCCACTTGACGGTACCCAGAGTGCTCAGGGTCCTCCCATGCTCGTCCTGTCCAGACGCCTTTTCCCATCTCCTTGACCCGCCTGTGTCCTCAAAACCTAGATAGCGACCCTGTCTGCATATCTCGAGGCTCTGTGTTGTTTTGCTGGATCTCTCCCTCTACCTTGAATCCCATCCTCAAGGCTTCCTTGTGTTATCCTGGCTTAGGCATCTGCCAGGTCAAGAAGAACTGGGCTGGGGGGTGCGGGGAGGGAGAAAAAGTAGATCCCACCACCACACTGGGAGGAATTCGGACTTCTCCACGTTCACCCCCTGCAGACTTAACGCTTTAGCAAGTTCAGAGCGAAGAGCGTAGTTGAGGGGACAGGACCAGGGGAGGGGGACGATGCAGGGCGACTGCAGCTGCCCAGGGAGAGCTGTGGCCCTCTGGTTTAGGACTGTCATTAGGCAGGATAGTGAGGAAAAGGGAGATCTGAGACATATTTACGAGGTTAGAATAAATCGGTAATTGGCTGTGGAGGTGAGAGAGAGGGAGGGATTCAGGAGGACACTCTGGTTTCTAGGTGGTTGTCTGGGTAGCAGGGAGCGTTGTTACCCGCTGCAGATACGGGGCTGGAGCCGATTGAAGGGGAGGCTACCGAGGACCTTGCACAAGTTTGAGGGGCCTCTGGGCTAGATGGGGGGGTCCAGCTGCATCTGATACATGAGCACGAGACCCAGGAGAGGTCTTGATGGCCAACTGAGAGCAGTCAAGATTCCCCCCACCTCCCTGGGTAGAATGAGAAAAACAAGGGGCAGGGAGAGAAGCTGGGAGAACAGCAAAGCTTAAGGGGCAGGTGGAGAGAAAGCAGCTCTCAGGAAACCCAGAGACGCACAAGAATACGGGGAGTGTGTGAGGCTTCCCGCTGCTTTGAGCGTAAGTCTGAACTCCCTACTGCTGCCCACAGGGCCCTGCCTCCTTGATCTCCTGCCTCCAGCCCCTTCTGCCTGGATGCGCACCAGACCGTCCTCTTTCCTCTGGCGCACCAAGCTCGTTCCTGTCTTGGGTCTGTCCTTCTGACCTTCCCCACCTTCCAGGGCAGCCGTTTATTAATCCACTTTATTGAGGTATGATTGACATGCAGAAAAGCTGTGCGGATTTAATGTAGACAACTCAGTGGGTTTGGGGATAAGTATACACCTGTGAAACCATCCCCCATCAAGGCTATAACTGTATCCATCACCTCCCCATTATTATTTTTGGGTTCCTCCGCCCCCCTTAGTTAGTAGTAGTAGTGTGTGTGTGTGTGTTAAGCACACTGAACATAAGGTCTATCCTCTCAGCATATTTTAGGTATGCAATATGATACTGTTAGCTCCAGGCACTATGCTGCATAACAGATCACCGGAAATGATTTATCTTGCCTAACTGCAGTCTGTACCCTTTGATCGTCACCTCATTGTCTCCCTCACCAGCCCCTGGTTACCACCACTCTACTCTTTCCTTCTATGAGTTTGACGATTTCAGATTCCTCATGTCACTGGAATCCTACATTATTTGTCTTTGTCTGGCTTATTTCACTTAGCACAGTGTCCTCTAGGTTCATGCGTCTTGGCACAAAAGGCAGGATTTCCTTCTTTTTTTAAGGCTGAACAACATTCCATTGTATATATGTGCATTTATCCATTCATCCATCGATGGACCCTTAGTTTGCTTCCATGCCTCGGCCGCTGTGAATCACGCAGGGCAGACACTCTCGACCATCCTGTCTCAGGTAGCTCTTTTTCTTCCTACTCACTTCATCCTGAGTTACTTCCTGTCTGGCTCGTAGCACCATCTGAAATCTCTGGAACCTAAGTAATTATTTGTCTCTTTTCCCATCCCCCATTAAGACACAAGCTCCATAAAGACGTGAGCTTGTCTGCCTTGTTCGTCCCCATATGCTCGGCACATACCTGAGTGCCTGGCACCTCGTGCACACTCAGTGCATACCTGTAGAGAGAATGAATGGACCGGGAGGGGTGATGTCACAGCAGCCTAGGGCAGTGGTTCTCCATCAGGGCTGCTTGCATCAAAGTCACCCATGAGGTTTTGTAAACGTGCAGATGTCTGTCCCCTGCCCCAACCTCATACCCGTGAAATCTGAATCCCCTGGGCATGGGTAGTGTAAAATTCTCCACTTTGATGTACTTTGCTGACAGCCAGGTCGGGGAACCTGTAGAGTAGAGAATTTCAAGGATCAACAGCGCCAAATGCAGCAGGGAGTTTCATGGATCTAAGAGCCGAAAAATGTCCAGACTTGACATGCTTTAGGGTTAAGCCAGTCAGTTCAAAGTACGGAGGAGGCTACCCAGGAGGGAATGTACCCCCATCTTCTCCCACCACCCATGTGGTTTAGAGGGTCTGACGCCCTCCTCCCCCAGAGCAGGCACTTACTGGTCACAGCGATGGGCTTCCCTTCTGCAGCATACAGCTCAGGGCTGGACACAGCCAAGGACTTCCAAGAGGAAGCTTGCTCGGGCTCCTGAGTAAGTCTCTTCTGGAAACTCCTGGAAAAGACCCTTCCTCTTCCTCTGGATGTTGTCGTGTGAGAGTGTGCGACCTGGACCTGCAGTAGCCATTTCACTGCCACAGAAGCAGAGAAGCTTAGAGCCTGCAGATAAACTAGGTCCCCCGGGAAGGGAGAGCTGAGGCAGGGAAAAACCCGGCCCTGTCTGGAGCGCGTCCCCTCTGAAACTTCAGTTCCACAACTCAGTACACGAGAAGGAGCCTGACCGACCCACCCAAGATGTCAGCCTGCACGTGTGCTGAGTTGACAGTGAACCAGGCCTTTGTTGTTGTTTTATAAATTTATTTATTTTATTTACTTTTGGCTGCGTTGGGTCTTTGTTGCTGCGTGCGGGCTTTCTCTAGTTGCGGCGCGTGGGCTTCTCATTGCGGTGGCTTCTCTTGTTGCAGAGTATGGGCTCTAGGCACCCGGGTTTCAGGAGTTGTGGCTCGAGGGCTCAGTAGTTGTGGCTCGTGGACTCTAGAGTGCAGGCTCCGTAGTTGTGGCGCACAGGCTTAGTTGCTCCACGGCATGTGAAATCTTCCCAGACCAGGGCTCGAACCCGTGTCCCCTGCATTGGCAGGCAGATTCTTAACCACTGCGCCACAAGGGAAGCCCAACCAGGCCTTTGTTGTTGTGCAGACCCTTCAGCAGACTTTCCTGAAGCAGGATGGGGATCTAAGCCGTGGGCTGCAGTCAGCAGAGTGACATGAGCAATCGCAACACCCGTCACAATCTGTCCATATTTTTAGAGGGTTAGAACCTGGGTCTAAAGGGTTGGAAGCCTAACATGGCCTGATTCCGGGAAGTAGATCTTTTACGACCGATACAGAGAAAGCTATTTAGAAATAGACACTCTGTGAAGTCTTTTATCTTGTGGTCACACACCAACGCCAAGATGTTCCAAGATCCAGGACGGCCTCAGTAGTCTTCACAACCAAAGTCAAGTCTTGACACCTTTAGAAACCAACATGGGAACAAGCAGAACCAATAGGTCTCAAGCTACTGTGGGTGTGAATGAACATTCCCTTTTGCTTCATGGCCCGAAAGCTGTACATCTGTTTTCGATTGTACATTGTGTCTGTGCTTTGATCCACAGTAACTTCTCATGTTATGGAATTGATTTGCATTGAACACCACTGTAAATTAAAAGAAATTAAAAAAAGAAAAAGAAAAAAGAAATACGTGTCTGAAAAAGAAAGCTACCTGCCAGCAGATCCTGACCAACAGTAGTAACAGTGGACTCTTTGTCCTATGTAGGTTGGAGTTGCACAGAATTCGGGGGCTCTCCTGGGGACCCTCATCATTGTAAAGCAAAGGAAATGGGCTTTGGTGGCAGGACCCACAGCATATGACCATAAGATTCCAGTTTTGGGGTTTGTGGTCAAAAGAGTATGGACTTTGGAGACAGATTTAAGTTCAAGCCCTAGTTCCACCACAAGGAAGTTATTTAACAACTGGAAACACGAGTGCAGTCAAATCTGCTTCTTAGGTATTGAGGATCAAACGGTAATAGATATCATTTGAAGGTGGCTTGCAGGCCCCCTCTGGGCTCTCAGACTTTTCATGGCAACAAACTAGTGGCCACAGTTTCAAATGTCAGGCTCTCCACCATACCATCCAGATGACCCCTGTGGATCCTCTTCTCCCCCTTCAAAGAGAAAACTCTGGAAAGTGTCAGTTTTTGCTTCTTTTCTTTCTCTATCATTTTACTGCTGCATTGTAAGAGTACCCAAAACATTTATAACATTAATGTGAGACATTCTAATTACTTTGAGGCTGAAATCTAATGTTTGAAACATAGATACTGAGTACACTTTCTCATCTGCGTCCTCCCAACATTCTTTCAACTTTATCGACATATAATTTAGATCTGTTTTAGGTGCATGCCTCAAGGACTTTTGACAAATGTATGCACATATGTAACCACCAATAAAGTATAAATGATTTCTACCATTCCAGAAAGTTCCGTCATCCCTCTTTGCAGTCAATCCCTGCTAAGCCCTATCGCAGGCAACCACTGACTGCATCTCCATCACCATAGATTAGACGTGTCTTTTCTAGAATTTCATAGAGATGAAATCACACATGTAGTCCTTTGTATCTGGTTTCTTTTTTTCACCATAATGTTTTTGAGGTTCATCCCTGCTGTTGCATGTATCAGTAGGTTATTCCTTTTATTACTAAGAAGTAATCCATTGTGTCCATCTGTCTCAATTTGTTTATCTTTTTACCTATTGAGGGGCATTTAATTTTTACTATTAAAAAGTTTTAATCGTTTTCTGCGGTTTTTTACTATTAGAAGTAAAGCTGCTCTAACGTTTGTGTGCAAGTTTTTTTGTAACATTTCATTTCTCTTGGGTATCTATCTAGCAGTAGAATCGCAGAGTCATGTGATAAGTAAATGTTTACATTTTTAAATGTTTATAAAATGTGCCCAACAGTGTATGAGAGTTCCAGTTGCTTCACAGTCTTTGCCAGCACTTGATACTCTTTTAGCCATTCTAGTGGAGATGAAGTGGTAACATTGTGGTTTGTTACTAACCTTTTAAAAAAATTGTGGAAAAAACCATCTTAACCATTTTTAAGTGTACAGTTCAGAGGCATCAAGTACATTCACATTATTGTGCAACCGTCACCACCATCCATCTCTAGAACTCTTTTCATCTTGCAAAACTGAAACTCTGCCCCCATTAAATACGATCTCCCCATTGCCCCTCCCCCCAGCCCTTGGCAATCACCAGTTTACTTTCTGTCTTTATGAATTTGACTAGTACTCTAGGTACCTCGTATAGTGGGATTGTACAGTGTTTGTCCTCTTGTGACGGACTTATTTCACTTCACATAATGTCCTCAAGGTTTCTCCATGTTGTAGCATGTGTCAGAATTGCCTTCCTTTCAATTCTTTAGGGTAAATATCCAAAAGTGGGATTGCAGGATCATATGATAGTTCTATTTTAAAATTTTGAGTAATCACCGTACTGTTTTCCATAGAGGCTGCACCATTTTACATTCCCAGTGTCAGTGTACGAGGGTTCCAATTTCTCCACATCCTCACCAACACTTGTTTTCTGTCTTCTGGGTTTTTTTTTTTCTACTTCTTTTTTAAAAAAAACAGCGATCCTAATGGGTGTGAGGTGTAGCTCACTGTGATTTTGATTTACATTTCCTTACTGATTAGTAATGTTGAGCATCTTTTCATGTGCTTATTCACCACTTGTATATCTTCTTTGGAGAAATATCTATTCAAGTCCTTGGCCAATTTTTTTTTTTATAAATTTATCATTTTATTTTTGGCTGCATTGGGTCTTCGTTGCTGCACGCGGGCTTTCTCTAGTTGTGGTGAGCGGAGGCTACTCTTTGTCACAGTGCACGGACTTCTCATTGTGGTGACTTCTCTTGTTGCGGAGCACGGGCTCTAGGCGTGCAGGCTTCAGTAGTTGTGGCACACAGGCTCAGTAGTTGTGGCTCGCAGGCTCAGTAGTTGTGGCTCACGCGCTCTAGAGCACAGGCTCAGTAGTTGTGGCGCATGGGCTTAGTTGCTCTGCAGCATGTGTGATCTTCCCGAACCAGGGCTCGAACCCGTGTCCCATGAATTGGCAGGCGGATTCTTAACCACTGTGCCACCAGGGAAGTTCCCCTTGACTAGTTTTTAAAATCGGGATGTTGGTTTTCTGTTGTGGTCGCCACTGACTTTTCAACTGTCCTTCTCTTAGTGGTGTTATTCCATTTTATAGATGAGGAAACTTTAGTTCAGAGCGGCAAAGTGACCATAATAGTACTAGTCACAGGCATTGTTCTTATCTCATCAAAGATAAAGATGAGTAATCATTTGAATTATCATTTGAAGATTGACTGAACATATACTAAGGGCAATAGAAGTGTGACACAGGCTGGAGATACCGGTTTACAGTTCCTGGAGGGAGACAGATAAGTAAACAGGCAATGTTAGTACAGTAATAGGGGAAGTACGTGCCGCTCTGAATATTTGGGAAACTGGAGGGAGCTTAGTAGAGCTGGAGCACTAAGTTTAGGAGTGGCTAGCAATGAGGCTAGGGAGGGAGATTGGTTATGGTTCTTAATTGCAAATAACAGAATCGGGGCTTCCCTGGTGGCGCAGTGGTTGAGAGTCCACCTGCTGATGCAGGGTACACGGGTTCGTACCCCGGTCCGGGAGGATCCCACATGCCACGGAGCAGCTGGGCCCGTGAGCCATGGCCGCTGAGCCTGCGCGTCCAGAGCCTGTGCTCCGCGATGGGAGAGGCCACAACAGTGAGAGGCCCGCGTACCACACACACACACACACACACACACACACACACACACACACAAAACCCAGAATCGACTCAAGTTTATTTGAGCCGAAAATAAATTTGTAAAAGAATATTAGATATTTCCAAGAGGACCAGAGAGGGGGGCTTGGAGGCTACAGGACCAGAAACAATACCCAAACCACCCCACGGGACTTTCAGCAAAGACCCCACTGCCGCAGCCCAGCTGGTATAGTCACTGAAGCTCACGAGCTGCAGTGACATGGACACCCAGCCCCCACCAGTGCTGCCCCCAAAGCCGGTTGCCTCTGCTCTCATCCTTGTCTTAACATGATTCCCTGGAGTGCCTGCTTCCTCACCCTGCTCACTTGTGAACAAAACCTTGCATGGCTGTGTCTGATGGACAGAACTTGCTCCCCAGATGCATGTTGCGAAAATGAGTTTTTCTGGCTCTGTCTTCAGTGAGCAGGACTCTAAAGGAGGGAATTCCCCAGTCACAGAAAGGGTTCAAGACAGTGGGCAGGTTCCCACAAACACTTGTACAGGAACATCCACAGCAACTTTGTGTGTAGCAGCCAGTGACTGGAGAGAGTCCAGATGTCCTTCAACATGTGAATGGTTAAACAAACTGGTCCGTGCACACCGTGGAGTATTCCTCAGCAGGAAAAGGAATGGGCTGTTAATACACACAGCAGCTTGGATGGCTCTCCAGGGCATCACGCTGAGTGAAAGAAGCCAGTCCCCAAGGGTTGCATGCTGTGTGTGATGGAAGTATGACAAATAGTCTGCAAAGCTGCAAATCCAGCCTTGAGGCAATCAGGGAAGGCTCCACTGAGAAAGAGATCTTTTGAAGAAATGCTCGTACAGGGAACTGCACTGCAGGTACCAAGGCCTAAAAGGGCCTGTCAAGTTTAAGACAGAGAGGAAAGTCTAATGGTGTTGGAGCATAAGAGTGTTTTAGGAGTGTTAGAAGAAAAGGCCAGAAAAATGGGCTGGGACCAGAAGAGGAAGAGCCTTGAATGCCGTGCTAAGAAGTCTAGACTTGTTTCTAGAAAGCAGCAATTCTCAGACCATAGCATGCTTCAGGATCATCTGGGGTGCATGTTAAAATGCAGATTGCTGGGCCGCACTGCCAGAGTTTCTGACTGAGTCTGTCTGGGATGGGGCCTGAGAATTTGTGTTTGTCCCTGCTGATGAGGGGACCCCATGTGGAGAACCACAGGTGTAACGAATAGGAGACAGACAGAAGTTTTCAAGCAGGGGAATAATGAGATCAGTTTTTTTAGAAGGACCTTCAATGGAATTAACCTGGGGACTGAGTGACTTCCTGCAGTGTAAATCCCTCAGACGATCTACACAGATGGTATTAAAAGCAAAGGGCTAGGTGTTGAGAAAATTTGGGTTCCAGTTCTGTCTCTGTGACTAGTGGCTGTCTGAACTGGGGCAAATATGTTAACCAATTTGAATGTCAATTAGGATGCCAGTAACAATAATTACTACCATTTATTGAATAGTTACGTAATTATCTTGTGAAATACAGCTGTTCTAAGAGATAGGTATTATTGTTCCGTTTTACAGGTGAGAAAATTAAGATTCAAAGGAGTTAACTTGCCCAAGATTCCAAGACTATTAAAGGGTGGGGTTAGGATTCAAAACTAGGATTTTTTTTTAAACTCTAAAGCTTGTGCTCCTAACTGCTTTGTCGAGGTTTCTGAAACTGAGGTTTACAAATGTAGTCTTAGGAAGTTATGAGTTTTCTATGAGAATTTTTAAACTCTGGTATTTTTTATGTTAATCTTTAAACATTTGATATAAGCAAATACTGGGTCATCTGGGTGACCTTTCTAGCTGATTTCAGGCCCTGCATTTGCATATGTGTTTACAGTGGCATTTAGGCGGCGTAGAATCATTGTAATTGTCCCAGCCTAAGCCAAACGGACATCAGTGGTCCTCAGTAGTGAATGATGTGACCATGCAAAATAAAGAGCCGAGGACCCCAACACAAGCTGGATGAATGAAGCGTTCTTGGTGGTTTGAATGGAGAAAAGGCAGGAGAGTTAAGTCGCCAAGGGGCCCACGGTAGTAAGAAAATACACACACACGAGCCCAGAGGTGAGTTCCATATTCACACTGCTAACGTATTTAGTTTCACAGAACAACATCATCTGTCATATTAAGTTAATGCTGTTGATTTCAACATTGCTGACTTAGTGGCATTGCATATGTTTAGCTTGCAAATACGTTTGTGTTTCATAATTGCTTAAAAGCTACAAGCCAGGGAATTCCCTGGCGGTCCAGTGGTTAGGACTTAGCACTTTCACTGCCGAGGGTCCGGGTTCAGTCCCTAATCAGGGAACTCAGATCCCACAAGCTGCACAGTGTGGCCAAAAAAAAAAAAAAAAGCTACAAGCCTTTTAACAAGGTACAAATCCTAAGAGTTCTCGTCACGAGGAAAAAGTGGTTTTTTTCCTATTTCTTTAACGTTGTATCTGTATGAGATGACGGGTGTTGAAAATGTATTGTGGTCATCATTTCATGATGTCTTAACTCAAATCGATGCTGTATACCTTAAACTTATACATATAGGTCAATGATATCTCCGTAAGACTGGAAGAAAAAGAAAGCTGCAAGCCTCTAAGGGACTTGCGTTGAGTTTTATGGTGTCCATATTCGAGCGACATGAGAACAAAAACAATATAAGTGAACTCTGGGAGTCCCGGGGAATCTTTGTTCATGAATGGGGGTCTGCAGATGACTTAAGAGTAGGCCAGGGTTCTGGGTTATAGTCAACAGAAAAGGTCTCTGGTTAATATAAGCAGAAAGAGAGGTTATAGGATGGGTATTGGGTGGCCAAAGAATAGATGGGAGGCTAGAGATTCAGACTCAGAATGTGGTCAGGAGCTCAGGAAGGGAAGAAGCCCTGGCTGTCCTGGCGCTGCACTCACCACTTCAGCCCGGGCACTGGAGTCCCAGGACTCTTGACATGGCTGCCACCACCAAGCCTTCAAATCACTGTCTCAAGAAGGAAGAACCCTGGCAGGAACGTCCAGTTGGCTGAGCCTCGCTCATCCCCCTACCTCCTGGCTGTCAGGGAGGGACCATGTGGCCCCCTTTGGTTTCTGTAGACCCAGCCAATGGAGAGTCTCTCCCAAATAGGTTAAACCTCTAGATGCTGGGGAGCCAAAACCCAGTCCAGTATACACACTCCACTGTGGATCAGAGAAAACGGGCCCAGTTCTAGGGATGTCAGCATTAAATAAGACAACCTCAGGAGCATCAGCTAGAAAGCCCCGCCCACATGTTTGCAGTTACTGCGGGCAGCGGCAGTGTCCTGCCAGGTCCCACCGAGATCCAGAGCAGAGATAAAACTCCCAGCCTCCACCCTGGCTATTTTGGTTCCACGGCCTCACTGCAGTGGGCAGATCAGGAGGGAACCACGCACAGTAACTGAACAGAGAAAACAGAAAATTTTTTTCTTCCTGGAAAAAAAATGTTTTTTCATTGAAATCAGCTGCTTCTGATGTCTATAAAAAGAAGCCAATAAAAGGCCTCGAGCTCAGATTTTGGAGCTGAAATTCAGAAAACATAGTATTTATCATCGCAGCACTCTTCTGTTCCCGTCCTCCTGGGCCGATCACACAACTGGTTTTGCTGGGAGCAGGAGTGCTGGGGGGTGTTTGTCCCGGTCTCTGATGGCGCTGGCTTCAAACACTCCCCTGCAGCTCTTCACATGTGACTGCAATTAACTGCAGCAAACCTACTGCAGGAGGAGAGATTGTGTGTCTTATACTTCGCAGTAGGAAACTGTGACCCTTTCTCATTTTGGTCGCAAATCCTCCACTTCGAAGGTGTTTCATTTGGGGAACTGCACAGGAAGTCCTTGATTGTGTGTTACTTTTTTTGCAAAGATTTCTGTACCCGGAAATAGTGTTTTTCTCCCTCCTTCTCCAGTTACATGAAGGTGTTGGGGAGAAAAAAAATCTGTTTTGGCTACTGCATGACCTGCCCCCTGTCCATCTCTCTGACCTCATCGCTACCAGTCTTCCCCTCCCACCCCTCTCCAGCTACCCTGGCCTCCTGGCTGGTTTCAAAACACGCCAGGCCCTCTTCTGCCTCTGGGTCTTTGCACCTGCTTGGTCCTTGCTTTGGCACATCCTCCCCCCTTAGAGACACACGATTTGCTCCCTCAACTGCCTTCCAGTTTCTGCTCATGTATTTCTTACTACAGAAGTCCTCCTGCTTCTAGTATTTTCTTACTCACCCTGCCCTGTTTCTCTTCAGTGTACCTGATGCCCTATACTTACTCCTTTATTTCTTTATTATCTATCTTCTCCTACTAGAATAAATCTTCATGAGGCAGAGACTACGTCTTCTTCCTTGCTAATCACTAGTGGTCAGCACATAATAGACACTCAATAAAGTGTTGGATGAGTGAATGCATGTAATAGTAAAAGCCATTTCATGCGTAGTGGAATGATAAACATTATCTCTAAGGAGGAGTGAATTTATGCTGATGTAGTTAGTGCATTGAGGATCAAGGGCAATGGGGGACCTGTACCAGGATCAGAAGCCACCGGGAAAAGGGAAAATGCAATATTTAAATCTTCACTCTTGACACCTCCTTTGCAGTCCTGGCTCATATACCCAACTGCCTTTCCAACAGTCCCTTTTGGATATCTCAGAGGCAGCTCACATTACATATGTCCAAAGTGGAAGTCTTAATTCCTCCTGCTCCCAGGATAAACCTCCTCCTTCCCGAAGTTCCCATTTCACTTAAAGCCCACCTTTCACCTTGCTCATGCCAAAAGCCAAGGAGTCATCTTGGGTACCTTGCTTTCCTCCAACCCCTACGTGCAATCCACCAAAAAGTCTGCCAACCCTGCCATGACAGAAATGGCCAGCTGGATGCAAATCTCTGTCCCCTTTCCACAGCGTAGGACCATTGATGGGAAGTAGTTGGCTAAACAGGGACTACATTTCCTAGCTCCTGTCATTTGGGTGAGGTCACGTGACTAGCTCTCATCAAGAGATATAAGTGGAATGATCTGTGCCACAGCAGGCCCCCGTGTCCTTCTGCATCTGTCCGCTGGATGGAGAGGATCCTCAAAGGATTCTGGGGCCCCAGGGGTTGGCAGAGTCACAAGATGAGGATCCTGGGTCCCCGAGTCACCACTTGGAGGAGAGCCACTTGCTCTTCTAGAACTGCTCACTGTTTGGACTTTATGTCAAAAACCACTAAGTTTTTGGGGTCATTTGGTTCAGTAGCTGATGTTACCTTACCTAGTACATCTATCTCCAAACTATACCTCAGATCTGTCCACTTGTCTTCGTTAGTCTCTTATTTTCTTTGGAATCTCCATCCTCTCTCATCAGAAAGATTGCAGAAGTCTCCTAACTTATCTCCTTCCTCTATCCCTGCCGGCTATAGACTGAATGCTTACGCCCTCTCCCCCAGTTCATATGTGGAGACCTACTCCCCAGTGTGATGGCATTTGGAGGTGGAGCCTTTAGGAGGTGATCAGGTCATGAGAGCAGAGCCTTCATTAATGGGATTAGTGCTCTTATACGAGACTCCAGATAGCTCCCCTGCCCCTTCTGCCACGTGAGGGTACAGCAAAAAGATGCCCATCTAAGAACAAAGAAGCCAGGCCTCGCCAGACACCAAATATGCCAGTGCCTTGACCTTGGACTTGCCAGGCTTCAGAACTGTGAGAAATAAACGTTTGTCATTTAAGCCATCCACTCTATGGTATTTGTGTTATAGCAGCCCGGAAGGAGTAAGACCACCCCCCCCCCACCCCCGATAGTCTATTCTCTACGCAGCCATCAGAGAGACTTTTAAGAATCCAGGGCTTCCCTGGTGGTGCAGTGGTTGAGAGTCCGCCTGCCGATGCAGGGGACGCGGGTTCGTGCCCCGGTCCGGGATGATCCCACGTGCCGCGGAGCGGCTGGGACCGTGAGCCATGGCCGCTGAGCCTGCGCGTCCGGGGCCTGTGCTCCGCAGCGGGAGAGGACACAACAGTGAGAGGCCCGTGTACCGCAAAAAAAAAAAAGAAAAGAATCCAAATCGTATCCCCCCCTCAAATAGCTTCCCTTTGCCTGTAGAATAAAGTCTGGACTCCCTCCCATAGCCAGTCCACTGCCCCAGCTTTATCTCAATCCTCTCTTCTCCCCCGTTTATTATGGTCCAGCCACCCTGGCCTTCACTCAGTTCTTCAAGCACAGGAGACTTGCTCCTGCCCCAGAGCCTTTGCACTTGCTGTCCCTTCTGCTTGGAAGTCTTTCCCCCAGATCGTGGTATGACTGGTTCCTTGTCATCATTCAGGTCTCAGCTCAAACGTTACCTCCTCATAGGAATCCTCCCTGATCACACTGTCAGATTGATGCCACTCTGCTGCCTCAACGGGTCATTCTCTATTTCATTCCCTGTTTTATTTTCTTCATTGATCTTATGACTATTTTAAATGATCTCTTTTAAGTTAACTTACATGACTTAAACCATGTTTCCTGGCTAATCATGTCTCTCCCACCTCCTCCCCAGCGCCCCTCCATTAGAGCATTAGCTCCGCGGGAGCAGGACCTTGTCTGAGTTATTGGCAGTTGAATCTTCAATATCTAGAACAGTAAGACAGAAGGTGCTCTAGATCGAAGGAAGAAAGGGAGGGAAGGGGGGAAAAAGCGTGGCGGGGGCGGGGGATGGAAGGGAGAGAGGAAGAATTGCCCTAATCAGATCAAGGACCCTCACAGCACAACCCCAGGATCCACACAGAGTTGCTGGAGAGGTGGAGTGAGCTGGGGAGAGGCAGATGGAAGGCAGGCTGGGCAGCCCTTCTGAAGCAGCCTCCCAGGTACAGAAATGACATCACCTACCACCCCAGGCCATCAGCTTCCTATTCTTTGGGAAGCTCTCTCCCCCTATGGAAAGAAAAAAAAACAAAAAACATACCTTTGCCCTTCTTTTTTCTCTCTGTACAGAAACCTTATCTATTTTGGACCCAAACCCACTTTCCGTGCTTCCAGTAAGCACTGGAAAGGTTATCATGCCTCCTTGTCTGTGTGATTCAGAAGGATATGAAGCTGTAACCGTAGTATAAAGAAGACGTGGTTTGTCCAAGGTAACTAGTTATTTACCAATATGTCTCAAATTCTTCAAAAAGCTTTGTACATTGTGGTATCTTAAATACTAACACAGTCTGCTTACTGGGTATTCCAGGGCGGCATGCAGTGGGGTCACATTGGACTTTGAAATGGGACCCACTTTTATTGATTATGTGACTGTTCTAATGTATACAAACACTTTTTTAAAAAAAATACAAGCTAATACAAATTCATCTGTCTAAGCAAGGTTGACCTGGATTTTAAAGCTGTCCTAAGTAATCAACTGTAGGGTCAATCAGACGAATGATGAAGTGGAAGAAAAAAAAGCCATGAAAGAATTTTAATACTTTATAAAGTACTTAGTAATTTTAAAAACGCTGCCTTTTTTTTTTTTTCACTTAGGGCTTTTTCTTTTCCTTTTTTCTTTTTTTCCCAGTTTTACTGAGATGTAATTGACATACAGCACTGAATAAGTTTCAGGTGTACAGCAGAATGACTCGACTTACCTATATCGTGAAACAATTACCACAAGTTTAGTTAACATCCATCATCTCAAATCGATTTTTAAAAAGGAAAAAAAATGTGTTTTTCTGACTCAGGATGAGAAGTCTTAGGATTTCCTCTCCTGACAGCTTCCACATACACCATACAGCAGTGTTAATTATATGGCGCATGCTGTGTGGGTTACAGCTCTAGTACTCATGTACCTTATAACTGGAAGTCTACCTTTTGACCACCTTCACCCCATTCCCCCTCCCCCCGCCACCTCTGGTAACCACACATCTGATCTCTTTTTTATGAGTTTGGTTTCTTTCTTTCCTTTTCTTTTTTTTTAAGATTCCACATATAAGGGAGATCATACAATATTTGTCTTTCTCTCTCTGTATCTGTCTGTCAGTATTTGTCTCATAAGCACCTTTCTAAGTGGGAATCATCCCTGTTGTATAGGTGAGAAAATGAAAGTTTGAGCAGGGTCCACGTTTGTGCCTGGTGTCATGCAGCTAGAAAATGGTAGAACCAAGGTTTGAACCCTGGTCTGTCTGACGCTGAAGTCTCAGCCATTCTCATGTGCCAAGGGCTTCTCCACCCTTTGACAAACAATGTCAGAAATGATGTTAAGACCCTACTAAATTCCAATTCCACATGGTAGCCCACAGGGAGTGGGAAACCAGGAGGAGATACTTCCCTTCAGAATTGAAGTGTCGGTCTAGGAGTGTAGATTCAGTGATTTATTTAGGGATTATCAAAGGGGTCTTTTCCGGGTGAACTGAGTGATACTGTTGAAAGATTATTGAATGAGGAGTCAGGCCAGGTGGTGTGAATCCTGGTTTGGCACTGCTCAAGTAGTTGCACTAAGGCCAATGTTCTACCTGCTCTGAGCCCCCATGTCCTCATCCGCTGAATGGGGTCATCAGTGCTCTCTCACAGGATCACACTGCATTAAATGAGGGTGCTCAGCACAGCACAGTGCCTTTCACGTGGTTGGCACCCAGTATGCTGAGCTCCTTCCTTCCCTGTTTACTTTCTTCTTGCCTGTGTACAGCACATGCTTGTAAGAGCTAATGCCAAAGAAGCAATTGGAGCCAGGAGAGACGTGGCAATCTCGGTTTGAAGAATTTCTCTCTGAGATGATGTCCTCTGAGTGCATCCACCCTCAGAAGAAAAACCCATGCTTATTTTTGGTGGAGTTCCCCAGCTCAAACCATTCTCCATCTGAGAGGTAGGTAGTTAACTGTGGCCAAACTCTAGCCGGCCTTGAATCCAGCATCTGCAACATTCTTTTCTACGGAAAATGGCTCTTCTTATCTCCCGCCCCAGCCCACCGAAGTCTGTGTCTAAGAAAGACAACAAGAATAGATTGCCAGGCGCAATCATCCTTACAGTATTCGAAGGAAAATTTCTTGTGTGAGGACAAAGCCAATCTCTGGACCAGTGTTAAATATCACTTAGAGATCCGAGGTCTGAGCAATTGATCTGGCCATAAATCTGGTCTTGCTTAAGGGGACTCATTCAGATCCATGCTGTGAAAAGAGCTGACATTCAGAAAAAAGCTCACCGCTGACTCCTTGACAGGTTTCAGATGGTGCGTTCCCTTGGAACACAGCCCTGGAGCAAAGGCTCTCCGTGGAATTCGGCATGGGGCTCGAGGCTCAGGTTACTACCACTCCAGCGGCCCCACCATGGGATTCCATCCAGGTGTGTGGGGGGTAAAATCCCTGCTGGGTCATGGTGGAGATGAGGCTCACTTCTGCGCTCTGAGACGGAAAAGAAGAAAGGGGATTGAGTGCTTATTGCCTGTCTGGCACTGTTAGAGGCCTTCATGTACATCTGCCTAGAAATTTTGCAAATGTTTTAACCATTCACAGGTCTGTTACTTACCACGTTGTGATCCTGTGACCATATCTCTGAAATCTGGGCACTAGAGGACTTGGCAAGCAGCTCTGGGTTTGAATTATGACTGCCCACCCAGGACTGATAGCTCAATGAGGGCAATGTGTTCACTGCTGCAGCCAGCCTCCTTGCACACAGGAGGGCCTCCATCCTCATTTGTTAAGTTGAATTACCCTGGGCCTGCTTACTTAGCCTCTCTAAAGCTTCTGTTTCCTCAACAATAAAAGTAGGAGAAATAAAACTTAGATTATAGGATTTTTAAATTATGCTTTAAATTGTGAGGTTGTTGTAGATGCATATGCGATTGTCAGAAATAATACAGAGAGATCCCATATACCCTTTACCCCACCAGTAACATCTTGCAAAACGATAGCACTATATCACGGCCAGGATGTTGACATTGATCAATCCATTGATCTTATAGGATTTCCCTTCTAGGACTTTTATGTGGATTAATTGCAATTATGCAGGCATAATGTTTAGCAAAGTGCATGAGTACTGTAAACATTTAACAAAGGCAGCTAATATCCTTCTAGGAGACAATACGATGTAGACCAGTGCTGCTGAAAACATAATGCGAATATGAATCATCTGGGGGGCTTGTTGAAGTGCAGATTCTAATTCAGTAGGCCTGAGGGGGCCTGAGAGTGTGCATTACTAGCAAGTTCCCAGGGGGTGTCTGCTGTGGCTGACAGGCTAAACTTTAACATGGACTCCAGAATCAGACTGCCAGGGTTCAATTCTGGTTGTGCCCTTATTATCTTTAAGACCTCGACAAGTTATTTAACCTTTCAATGCTTCAGTTTCTTTATTTGCTTCGTAGGGGTATTTACAGTCCCTATCTCACAGGGCTCTTGTGAGGCTTAATTATCTTAAAGCACTTAGTGCCTGGGCCGTAGTAAGTGCTCATTAAGTGTTAGGTATCATTATTTTAGATTATTTCTTATTCTGTACTCTCTCACTGAAATAAGACCATTTGGGTTTTCCCACTAGTTACTTTGGCCCCCAGAAAAGTAGAAATTCACCTGTTCTCTATGAGAAAAGAGAGATGTGATTGCTAGAAGGTATTTGTAGAGCTCTTCTAGATCAAAAATGGCAAACATCTGATTCAGCAGTTCCTATTCCCCACCCACAGCAGACATTACTAATCAATCTTGACATTCTTTTTTCATTGAACCTCAACAATAGCTTCAGAGGCCTTCTTAAGGGAGCTTAAGCACAGCTGGTGCTCAAGATGAAACCTGTGTGCCGAAAGTGATCTGGTCTAAGCTCCTCCCAGAAGTGGAGGCTTAGCCCCAGGGCTGCAAGCTGACTTCCAAGGCTCACACTATCACCGGGAGACTGAGTGTGAACTAGAACCTACATCTGTGCTCTCTGCGGAACGAGTTGGAGTGAAGAAATCAAGAAAGGAAGACCAGGAGAGATTCACAAGAGCACGTTAGAAGCAAAGGGATACGGGTAGAGAAAGACTTTCTTCATAGACAGGTTAGTGCATCTAGAAGAACAATCAGAGTCCCTGTGCACTGCGACCATTTCAGATTGGCAGCCATTGGGGTTTCCCTTATGACCCCTATGGCGTATGACATGGGAAGACACCCCGAAAAGTGAACTACTTATCGGGAATGTGGTGTGGAAAAGAAAACTGTCTTTACAGTACTAACTGGGGAGGCCTTAAAAAATCGAAGGAGCAAATGGAAAGGCAAAGACCTTATTCCCACTGAACTGAACTCCTGAGGGCTTTTCCATGTGTGAGTTATTATCTGTCTTGATGGGGCAGCTGTGCGCTCCACCCTGTAATTCTGCCTCTCCCCGCTCTCAGTTTTCATCACTGGACCGCGCTTGACTTTACAGGCCATCGTGGACCCAGGACTTCAAGGTAAATCAGATTGTGGCCATTTTTGTGGATTGGTAGAAAGACAAGAATCAGATCTTCTCTCTGAGCAGTTTGAATGATGAAGGCATGAAAGGAGTCAGTTACTGGTGGGGGCAAAAGCCAAAAGGGGGAGTAGGGGCAGTAATAAGGGAGCCAAAGTGAAGGGGAGGCTCCTTGGTAGATAAATGAGGAAGAATTAAACTGCGAGGAGGCACAGAGAAACGGAGAGGGAGTCTGGGTAACGACTCTGTGGCCTGTGGGGGAGGCAGAACCGTGGTTCCCAGAGCCGCCTTTTCGTGAACTTTCTTCCCCTTTTAATTAATATGGAAAATTTCAAATCTATGCAAGATTCGACAGAACAGGGACTTCCCTGGCGGTCCAGGCTTCCACTGCAGGGGGCATGGGTTCCATCCCCGGTGGGTCGGTCGGGGAACCAGGATCCCGCATGCTGCCGGGCTTAAAAAAAAAGAAAAGAGTAGACGGAATAGTATAACCCTCGGCCCCCATACCCATTCCCTCCGCTTCAACCGTGATCGACTCAGGGTCCATCTTGTTTCTTCTCTATCTCCACTCACTCACCTTCTTGATTATTTTTATTTATTTTAAATAAACTTCTGATGCACTTATAAAATCCTTGCTTTGAAACACATTCTTATCAGTGGTCCATGCACAGCCTTCCTTATTATTATCATTTTAGTTACTTACTTAAAGTAGTTTTTTTGTTTGTTTGTTTTTCAATTTAGAAGTTTGCCCAATTTTTTCTTTTACCTCCTTAAATATATTTTTTATTATGGTAAAATATACATAGCATAAAATTTACTATTTTAACCATTTTAAGTGTGCAGTTCAGTGGCATTCACATTGCTGTGCAACTATCACTTAAGTAGTTAATTTTATTTATTATTATTATTTTTTTGCGGTACGCGGGCCTCTCACTGTTGTGGCCTCTCCCGCTGCGGAGCACAGCCTCCGGACGCGCAAGCTCAGAGGCCATGGCTCACGGGCCCAGCTGCCCTGCGGCATGTGGCATCTTCCCGGACCGGGGCACGAACCCATAGTCCCCTGCATC
Organism: Stenella coeruleoalba; assembly: GCF_951394435.1. NCBI lineage: Eukaryota > Metazoa > Chordata > Mammalia > Artiodactyla > Delphinidae > Stenella > Stenella coeruleoalba. Next base: position 99,543,274 of record NC_137156.1, on the reverse strand, counting down.
GGCAGGCGGACTCTCAACCACTGCGCCACCAGGGAAGCCCTAAGCAGTTAATTTTAATAGTGAACCCGTGAACCCATCAACCGAAAACTAAGACTTTGACAATGACCTACATCTAACCAATGGTTCCCTGCCACCCACCCCGTGCAGTTCCCCTCCCCAGGTAACCATCATTCCGAATTCTCTCATCATCCTTCCCTTACTTCTTTTTTACATAGTTTTATTGCAGGTGCATGTACTACCACAATTATTTTTCATGGTATTTGTAACATTACAAATAGGATATTACGCTGCGCGTAATCTTTGGGGACTTGCTTTTTTCACTCACTGTTGTCGAGATTCCCCTCTATTGCTGCAGGCCTCTGTGGAAGTCGCTCGTTTAGGCTGCTGTTTACATTCCCTTGTGCGGATGGTCCGTGTCTGACACATTCCACCTCCAGCGCACTTCTGTCTTGACAGCATACCTTCCTTTTCTTACGGTAGCTTGAGCGTGTCTCTCATCTGCTTGATCAAGACATTCAGACTGAAACCACCCTGGTTAGATGTGGCCAGGGAGAAGTCACACTAATGCTGATGTAAGGGAAGCAGCGAGATTAATCCTTGGAAAGGTTGAAGACTGGTCACATCCATGAGGAAAGGCCCTCTGTCCCCATGATTTATCTGCAGAGTAAGGCTCACTCTAAGCAGTGATGGAAATTAAAGAGGCAGCTTTAGGACCTCCACCTTGACCCAAAATGGAAATCATTTTGCAGTACACAAACGGCAGAGCTGTCATACAGATCAAATGAGATAATGATATGTGGGGACACTTTGTAAACCCCAGAGCCGTTTTATAAACGTGCAGTTGCATGGTGACTGTTACCATTACTCATTTGCATTATCTAGACAAATCATTTTCCTATCCCTCCATGATTACGGTGGCTGTCTGTGTATATGGTGCCCCAGCAAAACTGGGTTTAAGGGAGGTAGAGAGAAGGGGAGAGATGTGAATGTTCACCAGATATTCTGTCTGGTCTTTAGTCCCTGCAACAGCTCTTTAAATTAAGAATTGTCTCTGTTTTACAGATGAGAAAACTGGGCTTGATAACATGCCCAAAGTTATAACTTTGGGCATGTTATAACTTCATAACTGACAGAGGTGGGGTTTGATTCAAATTCAGGTTTGTTCAAATCCAAAGCCCCTCCTCCGTTGTCACACTTCCCGAAATCTGCCCCAGCAGTCCGCACCCTTTCCTCATTCTGCGTCCTAATGTGGCAGGATGAAAACCTCCTCTTTAGGATCTTTCTCAGGAATTTCTTCCCCTAGTCTGAGACTATTGATGAACTCAAATGGAGTCTAAGTAAAAATGTCTTTGGGAAGACTGGGAACCTCCCCGAGCTTTAATCTGTGCACTTTAATCTGGGAACCAGGGGAACAGGTGTGGTTATGCTTGGGTCAACTTGTCACCTGGGTCATCCTATCTCCATTGGCCCTGTGTGGACAGCAGGAGAGTGTATTTCACAGGGGGCCGCAAGACCGTGGCTCGGGTTCAGGCAATGCCTCGCCGCGGTTTAGGTAAAGCTAATCTCACTGTAAAGTGGAACTATCTATACCTGTCCTGCTCCCCATCCCGGGGCTAAGATCCAATGAGATAACAGGCTGTGACCCCATATAATTGGATGAGGTAATACATGGGAAAACAGTTTGAAAACTGCAAAGCATTTCCCCCCAGCATTAATGTAAGCCGGTATTTGTTTTCGTTATCATTCCATCTCAGCAGAGCCGTCTCCCAGGGAAAGCCCTATAGCAGGAACCCCTAATGATGACTGAGGTCTGAGAACAGCCAGAAGGCAAGCAACATGAAGCCATTTCAAGCAAACCAGAGGAAGTCCAGTCCCTGACTATTTATTTTATGAAGTTAGCGGCTGGGCACGTTAAGCAAATGTTTTCTTAATTGTGGCAGTATGGGAAAACAATGGGGCAAGGGCTGCCGGGGACCGGGGAGGATCAGGCCCCCACCCCTCCTACCCACACCCCGAAATCTCCAGAGAATGACAGCAAAAAAATAAAGACAGGGCTTTTCTTTTCGTGGTCACATGTCTACGCTGCCGCTGTAATAAGAACCTGCACCGATTAGAAATGTTTCGCCCCCTCCTCTCCGCCCCTTCCCGGGCACGTTCCGGAGCAGACCGGGCTGTGGACTCCGGGAGTGTGCCAGACACAGCAAACACCGGTGTGTGAGCGCCTGGAGGGGGCTCTTTCCACCCCGAACTCTCTCCCTTCCTCCTCGGTTCCCTCCCTTCCACACTGACTTCATTTACTAGGACTTCCTCCTCCGGGCGAGGGAGGGGGAGGGAAGACGCTGCCGTGCGCCCGTGGGGTGTGTGTGGAGTGCGGGGTGTAAAATGCTGTAATGAGAGGCAGCTGAGCGGCGTCTGAGAGCCGGGAGCTGCAGCAGCCGTTCTGATCGCGGTGGCACCTGAGCGCTCACTTCCCCAAGCTAGCGCGACCTGTCCCTTCAGGTGCGTGTGTGGTCGCCGGCCTGTCGGGCAGAGCGGCTGGGGGTGTGCGGGTCACGAGCGGGCGAACCAGTGCCCCAGGTCGGCGGCCCGTGGAGCTTGGAGCCCGGGAAACGGGAAGCGCCGGCGTGCGCGCCGCTCCGGCGGCTGAGCTGGCGTGGACGCCGACCCCCGGGCGCCTTCCCTGGGCAGCTTAGCGAGCCGCTCTGCGTGATAGGCGGGACGCGTGGGGGTCTGGAGCCGAGGGCTGCGGAGGTGCCGCAGGTCCGGCGCGAATGCGCGGGCACTTGGCCGGCTGCGTGGCGGTTAAGGGGCAGGGAGGTTAAGGGACAGTGGGTAATGGATCGGGTCGACTGTGGTCGTCGTGGTCATGTGTGCTGTGTCCACCGGATGCGAGAGCCTACTGTGTGCGTGCGGGGGAGGGGGGGGCGTGCTGGCCCGGAGCGGCGAGCCTCTGGGCGCGCACGAGAGGTTCGTTTACGTTCGTGCGTGTGCACCAAAGCTGTGTTCCCGCTGCCTGGGCCTCTGGGGTTCGGTCCGGTGTGCGTCAGAGGCCGGTGCACACCGCGTGCGCTGGGTCCACGCGCTCCCCGGGGTCGATCGCAGCCCAGGCCCCATGCGGACGTTGGCCGCCCGAGCACGTCTGCATCCGTTGGGTAGGTGCGAGCTGCCGTCAGGCGTGGAGCGGGTGGGGGAGGGGAAATGAGCCTCCCCCGGGCGCGCGAGGCCCTGCCCCCGCCTCCCCGCCGTCTCACCTGGGCCCGGCCCCCACCTGCTGGGCTGGAGGGGCGGGCCCGGGGGCGTGGCCCGGCGGAGCCCGGCGGAGCCCGGGAGAGGGCGGGCGGCGCCTCATTCCAGGGATTCCTCGCGCTCCCGCGCTCGCGTCCGCCGCGGAGCCGGCTCGGCGCGCGCCGCCCGTGTGTGCGTGTGGGTGTGCGGAGCGGCTGGGGTCGGTGCGGGAGCGCGGGCGCGAGGGCGCCTGCGCGTCGGCGCGCCCCCGGAGTGCGCCCGGTCCCGCGCGCCCCGTGGTCCCGCCCCTGCCCCCAGCGGGGCCCGGCCGGCCCGAGGCGGGCGATCCCAGAGCCGCCCGGCGGTGAGTGCGGGAGAAGGGGGCAGGGCGAGGGCTGGCTTGCGGGGAGCTCAGGGGTGGACTGGTTCGGAGCGGGACGCGGGCGTCCTCCTGGAAGGACGGACGAGGCGGCTTGTTCTTGCGGGGCAACTTGAGGCTCCTGGTGGGAACCGAAGCGCCAGGACACCCGGAGGGAGAGGTCTAGCGTCTGGAGTGGAAGCTGTCCTGGGAGTCGGCGGCGAGGGGCCGGCCGGGGGGGTGCCCGCGCCCTGTAGCCCCTTGGTCTTGGCCAGCGGCAAAGGAGGGCTGTGGTGCGGGACCGCGGGACATGGCTGAGGATGGGCAGCTGGGATCGGCTCTTTCCTCTCTGTATACTTCCTGCCCCCTTTCCAAAACAAAACGGCACACTCTTCCTGCAGTGAGTGAGTGCAGGCCTCGCCGCAAAGCAAAGGTCTTTTCCTTTTTTGTTTTGCTTCAAGTCTCCTTTTATTCATCTCCCTAGACCTTTAAATCTCTTAGGTTAGGATGACAGCACTGTTGGGGCCGCTGGTCTTTATGCGCTTTAGTTGGCATGTGTTCGTCAGTTCAAGCCAGCTGACTTAAAAAAATCGGTTTCACTTTGATCATTGGTGCTGTGTGTTTGCTAGTCGTTATTTCCTTCTCTGCGGTTAATAAGAACCAGCAGCCTGGGGGGCGGGTTGGAGGCGGCCCTTCTAGTTTTTACCAGCGGCTGGTTGCCCCCTCTATTTGGAAGGTACTGTCTCCTGTAGAGTTTGAGTATATTTTTTTACAAACCCAAGCCTATCTTGACGAAAATGAAGGCTCTCATTTGTTTCCTCTGAACTTTCGAAGACAAAGGCAACAAATGTTAATTCCTATTAGTATTTGGAGGTCAGTTTTGCGTTCCATTTTAGCATACCAAACTTTTAACTCTTTGCAGTAGCCTCCCAGTCCACAGACTTGCAGTGTTCATTGTTTCCTGCTTGCAGCTGATTAAGTCTGCGCATGAGCGTGAGGGGAGTAGTGTGGGTCGTTTAAAGAGCGCTTAGGGGTCAGCGCCTCAAGGCTGTACTGGGGGCACGATCTTGGAACAAGTTTTTTATCATCTGTCTCTAAATCTCAGTGCTCTCATTTAAATAATGGGTTTAGGAATACTCAGAAGTTTGTTGTCTTGTACTCAACACAGTTGTGTATGTGTGTGTGTGTTTGTTTGTTCGTTTTCTGTGTGTTTCCTGATGTATCTGCCTGAAAAGTCATCTCCGTCCTGGTAGAAATGAGGTAACCCCCTCAATTTGTTGTTTGACTTTGGCAACATTTTAATCCCAGGCTAATTTCCTCCCCACCACGGTTTTTTCACACTTCTGGGCAGCCTGCCTTTGCTTTCCATTTGGAAGGGAATGCAAACTAAACTTTATGTTGACCAAAACACAATACAATTAAGACGATAATTCTGCTATAAATAACCATGAACTACATTCCAAAACTGTGAATGTTGTAGTAAAAACAGCTCTGGCTTATTTCTGGAGACTTGAGTTCAAGTCCTATCCCTGTCACCTACTAAGTTTGTGACCAGAAAAAGTTACTTCTCGTTAACATTTGTGCTTTATTTTCCTCTGTAAGAGGGTGATAAAATCTGTTCTGATACATCGCAGAGTTAATTACAGGGAATAGTGTGCTTTGAAAAGTATTTTGTGTCATGTTATTTATAAAAGTCTTTGAAGACTTGAAAGAGCTTCATAAAACACAGTTGTCACCACTTCTCCCACCCGATTTAGAACTATGACTTTACCTTAAGGTTTCAACACTTCTTACAAAACGACAATTATGAAATGAAAACTTTCCCTTTCAGATGGTTTATTTGACAAGAGTTCTGCCGTGTGAAATTCCTTTTAACTCCTTAGGGAGTCAGCCTTGTCATCAACCTCTGGTGGTTACCCAAACAAACCCAAAGGAAGCTTTTACTTTGTGTTTCTTCCAGGTATCTCTCCTGGATAGTTTTGTTGTGCAACTTTTAGTTTGCCTTAATAAAATAATAAGTCATATAGCCATAATAAAAGTTGCTTTGCAGCTTTGAGTATGACTTAATAAAAGAATGAGTTGTCATAAGTTTAGGAGGTAAGAGTCAAATACATTGGGAAAATTCTAATATAACTAAAATGATGACAGTATGTGGCAATTTTAACATATCAAGTCTCTTCATTGCTTGTGTTAGACAAGCTGTCGCAGTCACGGGAACCTGGTGAAAGAGAGGTTTTTTTTTTTTTTTTTGGTTAAGAAGTTTCTGCAGGGTATGTTGATTGAGGCTTGTTTTTGATTCTTTTAGGGAGCCTCTCTGAAGTTAATCAAGTCTATATGTGGGAGCTTAAGAGAAGAGAAAAGGGGATAATATCAATCAGTCTATGATAATATCAATAGTCATTTAGGATCTGTCCACATTAAAACAACAAACAAAAAACCCGACAAGTTAGAAATCAGACTGCCAAATCTTGATAGTATAAACTGCCAAGGTAAGGAAGGAAGGAGTGTATGCATGAAGTGCTGAAATCAGAAAAATTCTTTCTACCTGGGCTACACCGTAGTAGCTCTTTTACAAAAGAAGAAACCCTTGTAAAATGTGCTTTCAGTATCTCAGGCCTCAGGTCTTATAACCAGATTCGTCAATCCTCACTGTTCGTGGATTCCTGTATTTGTGAATTTGTCTCCTCACTGAAGTTTATTTGTATCCCCAAATCAGTACTTGGAACAGTTTCTTCCGGGGCACATGGTTCAGTACTCACTAATTCAGAGGTCTCAGAGGCTTTATAGAACACAATGACTGCAAATGATAAGAATTTACCGTATTTGATGATGCCGATAATGAAAGAGCTTCCTAGTGATGCAACGTGTCATGGGTTAGAAGACTTTTCTAGGCTACTAATAGGCTGGGAGTTGAGCTTTTGGTACAGTGGGGAGCTCGACCTGGGTATTATGGGAAGTTGGCCAACTTAGGCTGTGATGCAGGTCCATGTCTGTCATTCTTGGGTGTAACAGGTCCCCAAGAGGACCTGGCACCTCAGTACTTCTGAATAGGAGATTCTAAGTATCCAAATAAAATAAATGGCAAGAACAAGCGTATCCAGAGTGAACTAGAAAGGCCAAAGAGTTTCTTTTACTTCCTATGAGGTGCTGTAGAAGGCCGAGGTATTGAAAATGAAGAGACAGGTTCCCAATAGCCTAAATATGAGAAAGAAAAGGATAGTTCATTGTTTGTTTGACAACCGTGTTGAAAAATCGTGGCAATCGGTAGTCTGCTCAAAAAGTCCAGATGTGAATTTTATTTTTCCTCTTTGGACAGAGTGGTGGTGTCATTGTGGGCCCGCATACAGGCACTTTCCAGGGGGCACTTTAGGGAGACGGATGAACTTCAGCCAGCAGTAACAATTTTACACCAGCGTTGGGCAGCCTCACATAAAGGACATGAAATACGCTATAACCTGAGTTTGGTTTTGCAGCTTTAAGTCCATACAGGTGACCCTGACAGGCACACGATTGCTTTCGTACTGTCCATGTGTTTGCACAGCTGACACTGATGCTGAGCTGTGTTATGGTCATTAAGGATTTTGCTTACTGTGTGGTAGCACCGCTGGGCAGCTTCTGTTGCCCGGGTCATCAGGATGACTAAATATCACATCCCTACAGTCCCCACCTCGGGGAGGGGGGTGCCTAGGAGGCCCATGGAGCCTTGGGCCATTTTAGCATCAGAAAACCTAAGGTGGCTGAGTTGAGCATTTGTGCAAGGGTTGGCATCCAGACTGGTACCCGTTTTTGAGCCCAGCTGACTCTGTGTTGATGTGATGGGAGGTGGAGATGAGCAGGAGACCGAGCTAAGTTCATGGCAGACACCTGAGGTTACCTTGTTCCTGATACCTGATGCGTCCCTGGGGGGGAGGCGGGGAGATGGATGGCTGCCTAGCCTATAGACCTGCCCTATTGAGGTTTCATGGGAGGGGGAAGGGCGTTAAACCCTTACGGAAAGGGTACACACCCTGTACTAACTTAGTGAATTCTTTAGTTTTCTAGGACAGGGCTGGGAGGGTGGGGGAGGAATTGCCAACAGAGCTGGCTCTCATCCTGGGACTTAGGCTTGAGGTTGACAAGCACCTGAAAGAAGCCTAACAAGGGGTTTTACACAGATTATATATATATATATATATATATTTTAAATTAATTAATTTACTTTTTGGCTGTGTTGGGTCTTCGTTTCTGTGCGAGGGCTTTCTCTAGTTGCAGTGAGTGGGGGCCACTCTTCATCGCGGTGCGCGGACCTCTCACTGTCCCGGCCTCTCTTGTTGTGGAGAACAGGCTCCAGATGCGCAGGCTCAGTAGTTGTGGCTCACGGGCCCAGTTGCTCCGCAGCATGTGGGATCTTCCCAGACCAGGGCTCGAACCCGTGTCCCCTGCATTGGCAGGTGGATTCCCAACCACTGTGCCACCAGGGAAGGCCCCACAGATATATTTTTAATTCTCTGGAAATAAGCATAGAACATGTAGATATGTTGTTCAGATTTCAGACATTTGGACTTCAAATGAATTTTCAGAAATGATTATGTGTAGAAATAAGGAATTGGATATAAGGGGAAGTCAGGCAAGTCCTTCTGACCTTGTATCTGGTAAGATGTTTCAAATTATGGCAAGACAGGTCCATAATTCATGTCTGGCACATGCCTCGATAAGGAAAGCTAGACAGGCAAAGGGTCCATGCGGTTGAAGGAATATTTTGAATAAGGACTGGTTTCTGTTTAAGAGTGTGACATACAATTTCAGGGTGTGAGAAAAACAAACAACGCGGTGAAAGTTTTCACATATCATTCATTGAGCCTTGAGAGTTATCCGCTGGAGTTTAATAGCAGGTTGTCTCGAACATGACTCAGTAGGAACCATCCTTCCTGAATACTGAACCTGCTCTTGGAGCTTGAAGTCCTCAGGGCTTATGTTAATTCCTGTGTGGCCGGGGGCCCCAGGGATCCTGTGGCATTGCTGCCAGCATTGTCTGTCCCAGTCTCACCAACGGACTTGGTGTGAGAATCTTCTTACCTGCCTTGGTTACTGTTCATGTGACTCTGTGCCGCTTTCTTTTCAAAGCAAGTGAAACATGTCCTGGTTTTTACGTTCCTAGGAGAGGAGGGCTTGTCTTCCTTTGCTTTCTTTAGAAATTATCAGATTATTGCTTCATATATATCTCAAGGTATAGGGGAAAGAGCACAGGACTAGAAGTCTAGCTGGAAGGTATTCTTTATTTTGGTTTGTTTTTTTTTTTTTTTAGATAAGCTAAAAAATTGCTTTCCTCCAAAAGGTCTTTATGAAAATCAGCTGAAAATAGTTAAAATCGCGTTGGATGGTGAGTCAGGAGACTTGGATTCTAGAGTTAGCTTCTTCAGGAAGTCACTTATATTCTTGGCACCTTGGTTTTTCATCTGTAGAAAAATATAGTAATCCTATCTGTGAGGATCAGTAAGCCAGTGTATGTGAGTGTGTTATTAAAAGTATAGGCTGCAAGGCGGTAAGGTGGCATAATGTGAATGTATTTCTCACTTGTGTTGATTGGGCATTTTCAGTGACGGTGTATCATTTAATCCACAGTGCCAAGCTTGTGACCATGTGAAGTAGGCAACGTTGTGACCATTTTCTTTAGGTGCGCGAACTTGGGCCCAGAGAGGTTAAATGGGCCCCACAATTGGTGTTAGGCATTTAGAGCAAAGTCTAGAACATCATCGGCTTTCCGTGATGATGGATTGAATGAGTTCAACGTATTAAAATAGGGCTCAGACTTAAGTTTTCTGAGGCTAAAGTCCCGGCTCTGCTGATTTAACAGATGGTAAAGTGCGAGCAGAAAAAAGGGTTACACCAATGAGAGAGGTTTTGAGCATGAAGAACAGAGGGGTGACCTGAGAATTGTATGGATGTTAACAGAGACAGTATGTGTGTGTTGCCAGGAGTTAGTGGGGCCTCAGTTGGACACGCTGTGGAGAAGAAACAGCCAGGAGGTTAATTCACGTCTACCTGATGTGCCTGAAGCTATGCTTGCACGTGGCCACCAGAATCTGGTGACGATTCGGTATGAAATTTCATTTCAGTTAAGCTCATTGAGACCCACAGCTGGCCACATCGACCACAGAGTGATCTGCATTTGGTGTAAGTTGCTCAGGGCAGGGGGTTCACGTTTTCTTTTCTGAAAAGTCTCTATGTAGTGTTTGCCAGACATAGGAGATACCCAGTGAAAGCCTCTGAGTTCTTGATGGCCCCAAAGGCCACACCCCCCCGCCATAGTGAGATACTTCATACTGTAGGCTTGTCCTACAGTTATATTTCTTAGCTGAGGCCAAGTTAGATTAGCTCGGGAAGTGGTCCTGATAGAGTGATGGGACAGGGCCAGCAGGAATTAGGGATACTGAAGAGTGTGCATCTGGGAGTTGGACGTGCCGTCAGGATCCCAGGATAGTGATATCTTCCTATTTCAGGTTTTTGGTCAAGTGACAGTGTGGCAGGGACATCAGGAGGTTTGAATGGGCCTCTCCCAGCCTCCACTGGTTTCCACCTCTGGCCAAGACTCTCACTCTTTCCTAAATTACACGGTAGTTGGGCCAGTGTTACTGGAGGAGCTGTGCAGTGAGCCAAGCTTGGTGCTGTAGTTTTCACCTTGGAACACTTCTATGACGTATCTTGAAATTCTGTTCCCTTGGAACACTTCTATGACGTATCTTGAACTTCTGTTCCCTTGCCTGAAAGAAACAAAACAAAACTAATACACCCCATAATTCTATTCCCAAGATAGGAGTTCATGTCCTCTTGTTGATCCAAAAAGAAAAAAAAAAAAAGACGGTCCTTTGTGGAAGCCCAGAATAATGGTGTTCGAATTTAGAGCTGAGCTTTTCATTAGCACCCAGTATCCCTAGAATGTAGTTATCATTGATACCTATTATTCCCTAATTCTCAATCTTAAGCTATTTGGAAGGATGTATTACTGGGGGTAAGGGAGCTTCAGGAAGGGAATATGGGCTGTATGGGCTGGCAGAGAAAATACCGACCATTGCCTGGAAAAAAAAAAAACCCAAAAAGCAAAATATGTGTTCTCTTCACCATGAGTTATATTCATAGTTGACAGCAGCCACGAAAAAAAGACGAATGGATAGACCAGAAACGGGTGGCAGTGCAGTAGAACCCTTACAGACGGACTTGATGTCTTTTTCCAGAAGCACATTCCTCTCCCTTTTACGGGGTTACTATGTTCCAGGTGTCAGTGTTTTAAGTGATTATGTTTTCGGTGATCACGATATTGTAAAAACTATCACGCCAGTGGGAACTCATCACTGGCTTGTACTTAGATTTATTTTCCAGATGCTGTGTAATCTTTTGCAAAAGCTCATAGATGATTTATGGTTCATAAAGGATATAAAATAAACCAGACATGTCGCTCCCCTGTTTAAAACCACTCAGACCATTCAAGGACTTTTCACTGACTAAAGAATAAGATCTCAGCTTTGTCACACCCTGCAGAGAACGCATGATCCGGCCCATGCCCACTTCCCTGCCTTGCCCTGTCCTCTCGCTGTGGTCGTGGGAGCGCCCCACGTTCACAGGGCCAGCTTGGTCTCTCCCCCACCTTCCCCTTTACAAGCCCAGTTCCCCTTATCCTTTAGGTCTCTCATCTCAGAGGAATCTTCTCTGTCTCAAGTACTGGCCAGTGCCCTTTTTCTAGTATGTTTACCATCATTTGCAATTTATTTAATATGTTTGCCTTTGTTTTGACACATAATTATTTTAATACGTGTAAAGTGCATTCACTTCTGACACCCTATGAGGGAGGTAATATCAACATCCCCATTTTACAGATGAGGAAGCAGACACACAGACATAAAGTCAGTTCCCAGGTCACAGAGGTAGGAAGTCGCTGTGCTCATTCAAGCTCACACGGTTAGTGTCCAGAGACCTCCCTCCTAAACCACCGTGATGCTCATTCCCCTCTCAGCAGACTGTGACCCTCCATCAAATACTGTGACCGTAGTTTTCTCCCCCATGTTACTCACACGTCTCACATGTTTTATTGGGTTTCTTGGACTGTGGATATTGTACAAGATGTAAAAGTCAGAAGTGTTTTTTTTTCTTTTTTACTGTTATCTTCCACCTTTATTTGCTTAGGCCTTTTGTGGCTAAGTAGTGCCTGGTCCCTGGCCCTCCTCTCCCACCTGTATCACTGTACCCGCTCTCGTGGTCCTTATCTCACACCTGGTTCCTACAGAAGCCTCCTAGCTGATCCGCGTGACTCCTCACTTCATCCCTGCAGGTCAAACCGTCCTCCCCACACCTGCTAAACTAAAACATCCTTGACATCACCTCCCCAGCCTGCTCAGGGACTCACCACTGCCCGTTGCCTCCTCCAGTAAGTGGACGCCAGCCTGGCCAGCCTTGCGCTGTCTCCCGAGTTCACCCACATTGTGCTCCCCGCTCCTCAGCAGGGGTCCTCGATCCTGCCTGGGCGGGGCTGAGTCTCCCTCCCGGGCTCTCATACCTGTGGTTGTGCCTTCCCTCAGGCTGTGGATCCAACAGGACTGTACATGTAAGCATCAGACAGGGTACTTGCACCCAGGAAGTATTCAGACCGTGTGATCCAGGTGAGGAGGAGAGGTCAGAGAGTAGAGGCTGCCCAGGAGAGAGGAATGGGAAGGAGACCTTTGAAGTGGCCTTTTTTTTTTTTTTTAATTTATTTATTTTGCTGTGTTGGGTCTTCGTTTCTGTGTGTGGGCTTTCTCTAATTGTGGCAAGAGGGGGCCACTCTTCGTCGCGGTGCGTGGGCCTCTCACTATTGCAACCTCTGTTGTTGTGGAGCGCAGGCTCAGCGGCCATGGCTCACATGCCTAGTTGCTCCGCGGCATGTGGGATCCTCCCAGACCAGGGCTCGAACCCGTGTCCCCTGCATTAGCAGGCAGACTCTCAACCACTGCGCCACCAGGGAAGCCCTGAAGTGGCTTTTTAAAACACACACACACATACACACACCAAACTGAGAAAAAAATGCATGTTCATGAGGTAAACACTTGAGCTGACACTGATCTCTCTTTTGTAACACACTACACATTTCAGTGTTAAATTATATTTTGTCTTTTATTATGCTCTTAAATTTGTCTGTTGTTATCCCATTCCATATACTTTAGGTTCATGAACAAGGTCGTAATTCCTTAAAGGCAGGGATCATATCTTCTATTTCTCTGTGACCTCTCCCGAATACTTTGCTGAACTCAGTAATTGTGTAATAAAAATTGGTCACATTAATAAGGTTGCAGCAGATGGCAGGTGCCTCGTAGATGAACCTTAAACACCTAATCTCTTATCTACCTACTTTGAACCTAAGTAGCTTGGAGTGAATGAACTTAAATAATCTTCCACGTGCTAGAATTCTGGGTCTACTTTTGTGTCATTTGGTATCTTTATGCTTTGATATTTTGCTTCGATGCACATAGTTTGCATAAGAGGCACATGTTAACATGTATCTTTTGGGGTTTAGAATTTTGAAAGCATTGTCCTTCAACTTAATGAGGCAATTAATTTAAGCAATTGTGAGTCTAAATACTGCTTTACAGAGTAGAATGCTTATCGGCATTTACTTAAAATAAAAGACTTTAAAGTCAGGGACTTCCCTGGTGGCACAGTGGTTAAGAATCTGCCTGCCAATGCAGCGGACACGGGTTCAAGCCCTGGTCTGGGAAGATCCCATATGGCACAGAGCAAGTAAGCCTGTGCGCCACAACTACTGAGCCTGTGTTCGAGAGCCTGCGAGCTGCAACTACTGAGCCCATGTGCTGCAACTACTGAGCCCATGTGCCGCAACTACTGAAGCCCATGTTCTCTAGGGCCCGCGTGCTGTTAACTACTGAAGCTCGCGCGCCTAGAGCCCGTGCTCCACATAAGAGAAGCCACCGCAGTGAGAAGCCCGCGCACCGCATCGGAGAGTAGCCCCGGCTTGCCACAACTAGAGAAAGCCTGCGTGCAGTAATGAAGACCCAATGCAGCCCCCAAAAAAAGACTTTAAACTCAAATCTTGCCTGAATAGGAAACTGGCTTGTGTGATGAGAATGTAACTGGGTTCTTGTGAGTTCAGCAAACCTTTTCCTGTCAGTCTGTCCCAAACTTTTGTTTCTTTGCCTTTGAACAAGTTTCCAAATCCTTACTCTCAGGAGGTGATCTTTTCTATCTTACAAGGAAGACAAGGATTGTGAATGTCGTTCATTTTTCTATCATACGCCTCTGATTTTACTCACCTCCTTCTTGTCTCTGAAAAAGAAGAAATTTACTGTTTGCTTTACAACCTCACTATCCTCCCTGTCACTCAGAGTCCTCTTGGACTCTCCTCTGACACCTTGAGACCTCCCAGGCTCCATCACTTCTGTCTGTGTTTTCTCTTATCCCCGCTGCCTCCAACACACGCCCCTCATTACTTCCTGCCCGCTGTATCCCTGTACCTTTCAGACTGTCCCCTGCCTTTGGCTTCCTATTCTGTAGGCTGCGACTACAGGGCACTACCAGGATAACTTCCCTGGAACATGTCAATGGCCAAGGTATTGCTCGGCTCAGAGATTTCAGTGGCTCCTTAATGCGGACAAAATGCAGCCCAAGTCCCGTTCAGGCCCTCGGTTCTCCCATGCTGTGGCGCCGGTGCAAGTTTCCATCCTCGTCACTTCCTGTCCCCGCATTGCTTGTCTCCTGGCTGATTTGGGCAGCTTGTTCTTGAATGGGTTCTGCTTCTGTTCTTCCCTTCTGTGCTTTCACATTTATTCTTCAGAGGCTCAGCTCATCTTCTGTTTTCTCCACAAAGCCTTTCGGAATTCATTGATATTCTATAGGATTCTGTTTATAGCACTGTTTTGGCACTTAGCACATTTTGCCTTAATCCATGATTTCCACGTGTCCCCTAGGAGGTGTTTCAGGTTAAAAGAAAGGCCAATGAAGTTTGAGAGACTTCAGGTATATAGAGCTGCCCTCCCTACTGCCTCTGCCCCTGCAGAAGGCACAGCAGCCTATCAAAAGCACAGGAAGGAAAAGAAACTGCTTAGGGGCTTCCCTGGTGGCGCAGTGGTTGAGAGTCCGCCTGCCGGTGCAGGGGACGTGGGTTCGTGCCCCGGTGCGGGAGGATCCCACATGCCGCAGAGCGGCTGGGCCCGTGAGCCATGGCCGCTGGGCCTGCGCGTCCGGAGCCAGTGCTCCACAATGGGAGAGGCCACAGCAGTGAGTGGCCCGCGTACCGCAAAAAAAAAAAAAAAAAAAGAAACTGCATAATTTGGTTTATTCCAGTGTTTTCCCAACTTATTTATCATAGAAAAATTTTTTCCTTACAAAATATGAACATCCAGTGCAACATTTGGGGAAAACACTGCCTTAAACTAGATTTCTTGCAGGCATGTCTACTGTATAAATTGAAAGCTCTTTGAAGGCAACTGTTGGGCTCTGTTTATTTTTCCTGCCTTAGTACATAGTAGATAACGTTTGTTGAATGAAATCACATTGCAAGATCAAGAGCTGATGTTTCTTTGGAGGCCTGAGGTATGAATATTGTAAAGCAAAGCTGGTCTGCTGTGTCTTGTAACTGGCACATGCATAGTAGGGACTCAGTAAAGGCTGAAGAATGCTGAGAAAATGCTGAGCATCTCTAAAGGGTGCACTTAAAGTATTTTCTCTCAGTTGTTGAACTGATAGGGTGTGTCTCTTTTCCTAATAACTGTGTGTGCGTGCATGCATGTGTGCGTGTATATATTTAAATAATCCAAAAAAGGAAAACTGGGTAAAAGTAGCCTGATTCTCTAGGTTTTTCACCATCTTTAACTCTTTTTCAGTGTTTGCTTTTATAGGTGTGCTGTAATTTAAGAAAACAGAGTTAAAAATAAAAATCCAGGTTTTATAAAAAAAAAAAACGTTGGTGTTAGGTGGTGGTGATAGCTTTAAAACATGATATTTAGAAATAAAGATTCCTATTGGACTTAAAATACCATTTAACTCACCAATGGAATTCACACACGTTTCATGAGTACATTGCCTATTTTAAGCTACACAGTTGTGCAGAGTCTCAACCAAGGAGGGAAAAGGACAGAATGGTTCAGTCTTAGTAATTTTTGTTAAAACTAATAAACCTGCAACAACGACGACTACCACCACGATCTCAGACTGGTATAATGCTGTGTTCATAGAGTAGCCTTTGTTCCGAGAACTGTTTTTTACTGGGTATGTCTGGACAGGCATGTTGTTACGTACGCACATAAACATTTATAAGCACGAATAACACGGGCAGGAATATTCACAACATCCCTTCTTTTAGTTCTGACTTGAGCTGCTTCCTGGAGTTGGCAAGGTTTGGCTGAGTAGGCAGCATGGAATTTAACCCCTTTCTCTATCTGTTCCTGAACCACGTCCACTGGATCTCGTCACAGGCTGGGAAGACTTTCAGTACAAGTATAATGCTTCAGCCCTGTGATTTGCATTTGGTGGAGGCATTATTCTAATGGTTAACTGCCAGAATTCTAAAAAAAGTCTTTGGAATTCCATTTAAATTCTTTTTTTCTCTCTTTTTTTCCTTCTGGGCTCCAACCAGGAATGGAGACGCCATTGGATGTCTTGTCAAGGGCAGCATCCCTGGTACATGCTGATGATGAAAAACGTAAGTCAGGAATGCATTTTAAGTGTTTTTCACCTATACCCCCTTGTCTCCTGGAGTATGATAAAATCACGTGTTTTTCCACATGGTTTTGTGGCTGTATGCTGTTAATTTTGGTTGTTTTCTTCAGAGATAACAGCTTGGCATCCTTATTTTTGTTTTCGAGTGCCAGAACATGTAAGTCGTCTGTTATCTTTGGATGCTAGGGCTTGAGCTGTTAACTCAGGAAGTTCTTTTCCTCCGCAGCTTACTCTAGTGGGATCTGGAATGGAGATACTCCTTACGTGTCTCTAGAAGTTTAGATAAATAGATGTTTGTTGATAGACTAATTGACCAGCAGAGAACTAGAGATGGGAAGAGTCATCTAAGATCATTTGTGTCATTGGAAGTGTGCATATAATGGGAAATAGTCATGGAAGTTCTATTTGCATAGCTAAAAGAGAACAAATACTGGGGGGAGAGCGCCGCTAATGTGGTGGAGAAGGGGCACAAGAAGAGAGAACACCGACATTGGAAGCCCGTTTGCCATTGTGTGAAAGTGATTTTCCTGCTCGTCCTAAGGTATATTTAAGTGTTACTGTTCACAGTTGATATTTGTAAGAATGACTGTTTTCTGTGGAAGCAAGGTTGTGTTCTTTTGTAAGCACTAAAATGCTACTGACAGAAGATGTGGTGAGATTGAGCTTTTATACATGGTAAGTTCTTGAAGGTGAGCAACTTTCAAGTTCAGTTCTTAATAAGTTGGCAGCTGAAGTGCCTGTTGCTTAAGATGTAAGGTCTGCCTTTCTACTAGCTGGTAGGACTTCTATTTGTCTAAGGCTCAGTTTCCTCATTAGTAACCCCGAAATAATAGTAGCTACTTACAAAACATATGTGAAGATTAACTGGACTTTATGTGTATAGTACTTATCTTAACTGTCAACTCCTGGGGCGACTGCCGTGCCCTGTTCTCTCTAGGCACCTTGTTGGCCCTCTGATAGGACTTTCTCCAGTCCTTTATGTTATCCCTGTGCCTGCGGCTTCCTCCCTTCCCCCACTACCACCGCTCACACAAGATCATCTTTAGACGAGTGACTGAATGAAATAGCCATTGAAGTTTTTTTTTTTCCCCAGCCTCTTTTGTAATTTACATTTATTTAGCTTTTGATTGTTGGGAGGTATAATTATCCTTTCCTAAGGAAACTGAAGCTCAGGGATGTTAAGTGTCATTCCCAGGGACATTGAGCTCGGGAGAGGCAGCTCAGGTTGTAGGCTTTTATTGAAACAACAAGAAACTCCTTTATGCCTCTAAGATTGCAATAAGCGTTACTGACTTGAGTAGCTAGTTACGGATTTCGTTAAACATTAATATAGCTAATTTAGAAGTTTTTTATGTAAGACAGTATTTTGCATTTTTCTGTTTTATAATGCCCACATTTAGTTAGGATCAGTAAAACAAAATGGTGTTTGTATAAATGAAAAATAAGTAATGACCTCAGTGTAGCTTTTTGTGTCCTGAGTGAAGAGAGTAGAAGTTTCTTCTCTTTTTCTCCTGCCTTCTCAGGTTCTCTCCTGGAGCCCAGCTTCAGGATCAGTCTGCTCAGGTTGGAGTCCTGAATAGTTACCAATTCAGTGAGCAGTGATTGAAGGCTTATGGAAAAGGGGGCCTTTCTGGGGGGCAAGTGGCAGTCCTGCCTTCATGGAGCTTATGAACTGATTTATGCATTGACTCTTGCGGCTGTAAAATGTATGTCAGGGGAGTCTGGGTGTACTTGTGACATAGGTGCAGGGCCTCCGTGGACCCTACAGTTTGAGAGAGCTGTTTTTCATAGAAACAGAACGATACTGCCAAGGGAGAGAGGAATTCTTACTTTCCGCCTGTGTTGAACACAGTATATTAGTGTTTTACAGAGGAAGGCTATATACGTATGGAAGGTCAAAGTGATCACAGGGTAGACTTTATTCTGAACTCCAATTCGTTTAGGAATGGGCTGGCATGATTCTGGAATCCCTCTATAATGGTTTCAGCATCTCAGGATCATTTTTTACATTTAAAGAAAAGTAAAAAAAAAAAAGCCCAAAGATGTCTGTAATCATTAACACGGAGGCGACATTTTTGAGAAACTGTTTTACTGTGGTGCTCTGTGTACCACCCACAAGAGTAGAACCCAAGCACCAGGGATTCACCATATTTTCTATTACCTAATAACAATGTAAGAATGTGAAAATTCAGGCAGTTTATAGACGAAGTTGAACATTACGTTCACAGCCTTTCGGTAGATTTTTCAGACCTACTTGTGCTTGTTCAGCGTGATTCAGCTTTCTGTGCCCCAGATTAATTCTATTTTAGCTTTTGTTGAAAATTGCTCTTATACTTCACGTTCTCCTCAACTTTAAAAAAGTCTTGTGTATGTAATCTGATTTGGGTGTCTTATTACAAGCAGAAAAATGTTCTACGACTTGAGATCAGTTTTCCAACTTGTGTTGGTGACCTAAATGGTTCCCTTTCCTTTTGCTCCTGGAGAACCAGTAACTTAGGCATTTTTGAAGATGTTATTGTTTTAGCATCTGGAGGGGAACAGTGTCTGTTAGGAATTGAGTATTTAATACCTGGTAGCCTTAAGGCTTCATTATGTCTACCAGCAAAGAATCAAAGAAATATCTCAATAGTACACTGCAGCGCTGAAGTCAATAGTGAAATGGCGGTTTTGTAGTAACACAATAGCCACTTATCTGGATGGCCTAGAAGGAATACACTTACTTAAAATAATCATTCCACTGCTCATGAGACATTGATTTAATCAGCATCCCGGGTAATCCTGGAAGGTACTTAATGAAAATACAACATGAGATGGCCAATTTTCCATGTGCTTGAGGAATCTCTCCTTTCAGGGATCATTAATACTGGTGCTGGGAAGACCTTAACCTTTTTCCAAGTCTATTTTTTAGGAGTCAAAATTGAACAATTTGTGGACAGGACAGTAGGCACCTATGTTTATAACGTCACCTGGGTGTGTCTTTAACGTGATACTGCACTTCATCATGATATGTACAGAATGTTTTCTTTTTGGTAATTTTGTTCTTATATCTTCTAAGTTCTTGTATCTGCTGACTTCCTTACTTAGGCTGAAATAGTTTTAAGAAACATGTAGCTTTGGTTTTGAGGATTTTGGTGGAGGGGGTAGTACTTTTGATCTGGTCTAATGAATGTGTATGATCAGAACAAGCTGGGTAAGGTTGGCGTGAGTGACAAAGAGCAGTAGGGGAAGAAGCAGCAGTAGGGGAAGAAGGAGCAGTAGGGGAAGAAGCAGTGTTGCTGTTGCATCTGCTCCTAGAAATTCACTAACTCCTTGTTTGGTGAAGGTCGCTGAATGTTGAGTAATTGATGAAGCATAAATTAACCATCCTTCTCCCGGGAAAGCATTCCTAGGAGCAGAAGCTCTAGTTATTATGAGGACCAGTGCCTCAGATGTGTGGAACATTTTCATGTGTGTAGGTTGTGTTCTGTTTTGCCTTAAAAAGGGAGAGAAGAAACCTATACACTTCATCATAACATAAAGATGAGTTGCGCTCACATACTGTCTTCTCGGACTTCTGTCCTCCTAGATCACCATCTCTTCTTTCCGGCCTCCTCGTCAGTCAAGTCACTGTGTGTATAGGTTACGGTGCTTTAGCCAGTGCTTTCCTGTGACCAGACCAGTCGGGGCTGCTTCTGATTTTTCCCCGTACTCTCCCTCCCTCTTATCCTCTTGCCTTTCCTCTCAGCACGTGACACAGTGGCTTTCAAACATTTTGGCCACGGCCCAGAGTAAAAAAGCATCTACCTTGTGACCTTTGTACTCATATTGACATAATTGATACAAAAGCTTCATGGAACAATTCTTAACCCTGGCTTTGCACAGCGTAGCTTGATTTGCCTATATTTCTTTGCGTTTTACTTTGTCCAAATAAAAGTTGGGTCATGACTTGGTAAGTTGACTTTAGGATCCACAAATGAATTGGGACCTGCAGGTGAAAAAAACATGATTTGGTTTATGTATCGCTTTCATCGGGTGAACTTGCTTTTGGCTCCTCCATGTGTGTACTGGGGAGATTTGACTAACCCGTGGGGCATGAAGGTACTGTGAGCCAGGGTATTCAGATGAGCTGGAATCCGCTGGTGGCTGGACAGGGGTGACGTCCTCACATTGTTCTCGGTCAAGAGCAGTGAAGGACTTGGCATACCCGCTGTGAGCAAACAGGACTGCCCCGTTAGAGGCACTTCCTCTCTGTCCTAAGCCTGGAGTGTTCCTGATTTTTAGAGTCAGTGCTCAAGAAAATGGTCACTCCCCTTTGGTTAACCCTACTTAGGTCCCTCTTGCTTCCAAAAGCGTGTTGCATTGAGACTGCCTAACGGACACTGATGGAGAGCCTACCGATCGGCTCCTTTGCAGCCCAATTTGATGGCTCCGATCACTGCATTTATGACTTTTATCCTTTATATCCTAACACCTGTAGAGAGACCATGTATCCAAGACAGGGGCTCACCGTGGCAGCGGTTCCCGGAGAGAGGAGGAAGGAGTTTTTGTAAGCGTTTTGCAAACGCCTACCCAGGTGATTCTGATGTTGGGTCCCTTCCCCCAGATGTGACTTACTGAGTCACTGGTCTGATAATACTCCTTCGGGAGTTCTGGGTCTGCATCTTTAAGAAGGAGGGGCTAGATCTTCTAGGTATGAGATGCTGTAATTCTTTGGCTATCATAATCCTTTAACCAGGTTGTTTATATTTTGTTCCATTTCCTTCTCTCTCTCTCTCTCTCTCTCTCTCTCTCTCTATATATATATATATATATATAGTATATATGTATGTAGTGAGAGATACTGTATATATGCTATGTATATCATATCATATATATGAGATATTGTATATATGTATGTAGTATATGTGTATGTACACATGTATACACACATATATATGTGGATTATTTTTACTGAAACATTTGAGAGTAAATGGAAGCTATCATGCCTCTTTACTCCTAAATACTTAAGTATGTATTTCCTACGTATAAGAACATTCTGTTTCATAACCACAGTTTGGTTATCTTTATTGCAGTGTTACTTAAAAATATATAAGCAGAACACTGGGCATAAAATCTTTATGCTTACAGTTCTTTTACAGCTGCATAGCCAGAATATGAACTTATCATTTAAATGTAGCCCCTGAAAGTTAGCCATAATCCAATAGATGATGATCTGCTACCGCTGAATTCTGTTCCCCTGGCGTATGGTGCCACTCCTGCCGCGCTGGCCTTGATCCTTTTAACGTCACCGTGCCTGTACTACCATGTGTCCTTTGACACAGTTTCCCCCACCATCTTTATCTGTGCAAACTCTTGTAAACTATTTCATTGCATGCATTGTGGTGACATAAACTGGTTTTCTTTTAGTGCAAATACCTCAATCTCATACGAGGTCTGTTTCTGTATTTTTCTCATTAGACCAGGAAAAAAATGCAAACACAGTCACCAAAATCATGTGCCAACACTTGGTTATATTTATAGTAGGTGTCTGATTCAGGATATACTTACGTCAGATTTAAAAAAAAAAAAAAAGATTCTCAGTGAAATAACAGCACAAGTGAAAACTCCTTCCAGATCCCTCAGCATTTGCCTGTGGACCTCAGTTTAAGGGTTACCGTGTTCTCTCTTTCAGTTCTCACAACAGCCCTCCTCAGGAGGCACTATAATTAGTCCCATTTTATGACCAAGGAAACAGAGATGTACAGCACTGAAATCATTTGCCTAAGGATTGTTAGCTGGTCATGGCAGTGCTGAGGTTTGAACTCTGAAGCCTAAGCCCTCATTCATCTGCTCGGTGCGTCCTCAGGTGGGAGGCCATTGAAGACATGGTTGCAGATTAAAAACAAACAAAACTGTACATGCCCCCCCCCCCCCACTAATAAGTCAGCAGGGAGGTTTACATTTGGAAAACGTTTCCCAACCAGTGAAACAGCGTTTCCTAGGTATGAAGTAGCTGTCATCAGCCACATGTGGAGGACGGGTGTTAGCACGTTCTCAGGGGCTGCCCGGACTGTCTTCACGCATGCCGGTGACTCAGCTGCCTGCCGCCCCAGAACTTCCCTTTACCCTGAGCTTTCTTTTCCTGTAAGTACCTCAGTGAACACAAGGAGAGGATCTCGGCTCTGATGACACGGGCTGCTTACAGAGTAACAAGATCCCTCATTGCCAAAGTGCTCAGGCAGAGATGAGATGATGACTGTTCAGAGGCACTGAGGAAGGGACTAGGCATTGGGTGAGTGGCTGGACTTGGGGACCTAAGGTTCTGTGGGTCGGTGTTAGACCCCAGACCTGTTCACGGCAAGGGTTCTACACTCTTCTGCTTCGTATCCCACGCATGGACCATTTGGTGCATATGATCAGCCTTTAATCAACATCTGTAGGTAATAAAGTAACTGCTGGAGTGAAAGGCTCATCTCTAAGGAATTAATTTATTGAACACTAGCAAAAATGACTCACTCTAATTATCACTATGACTACTAATAACATACAAATTCAAAGGAGTACTGATTCCCTCTTGATAATACTTCATAGTTTGCAAAACATTTTCATTTGATTCTTATAACAAGAGCCCTTGCAGTAGGCTGAGTGGGAGGTGTCAGAGAAAAAATGAAGCGTTAAGACTTTGGATGCCTAAGTCAAGATGAAAGTTTAAAAAAAAACTTGAGGTGCTTCCCCCACCCACCCCAGTATCTTGATGCGCCGTCACGTGCTACGATCATCAGAAGAGCACTTAATAACTGAGTGTCAGCTGTTGCTGGGTAGTGCAGAGTCCTCCAGGCGAGGAACTCACAGGTCCTGGGGAGCTGTCTTCTCCTCTGGCTTCGTGTTCGCAACCCTCCTTCTGATTTTCAAAGTAAGGAGGCTGAATTTACTGCCTTTTCTAAAGGTTGGAGTCACTCATAATTTGTTTTCTGCGTTCAGTTATTTACCTTTCATGAACAATGGCATTGAAAAGATCATTGCCCAGTAGCCCAATTTACTTTAAAAAGCTTCATAAAACATAAGGCGGGAGAGTATTAGGTGCTTATTTAAGACACTCTCTAGGTGTGGCCAGATGCTTTAATCACCGTTTGCTTCCCAGAGTGGGCACCTGGCATCTAATCAGAAGGGCTGCCCCCCAGAGACGGCTACTACAAATGTCTACCCCCCAGAGACGGCTACTACAAATGTCTCTGCTATTTTTGTAGTTTTATATCAGATCAAATTAGCACATTAAATGTTAGAAATGGATCTCACTGGTGAAAATAATGGCTTGTTAATTAGCATAATGGATGTTGGAACTAGATTCTTCCACTGAATAGCTCTTTAGACACTTGAGGATGGTTTATTATTTCCTTTAAATGAATATTTTTCAGTCTTTAGAAATCCCTGCTTTCCTTTAATACACATAAAAATGTTTTGAACTATTTTAATGTCATTCGCAGTTGAATTAAAAATATCAGAGTCAAAAATCCTTGGCTGATAAACCCACGCACATATGGTCACCTTATTTTTGATAACGGAGGCAAGAATATACAATGGAGAAAAGACAGCTTTTTCAATAAGTGGTGCTGGGAAAACTGGACAGCTACATGTAAACGAATGAAATTAGAACACTCCCTAACACCATACACAAAAATAAACTCAAAATGGATTAGAGACCTAAATGTAAGGCCAGACACTATAAAACTCTTAGAGGAAAACATAGGCAGAACACTCTATGACATAAATCACAGCAAGATCCTTTTTGACCCATCTCCTAGAGAAATGGAAATAAAAACAAAAATAAACAAATGGGACCTAATGAAATTTAAAAGCTTTTGCACAGCAAAGGAAACCATAAACTAGATGAAAAGACAACCCTCAGAATGGGAGAAAATATTTGCAAATGAAGCAACTGACAAAGGATTAATCTCCAAAATTTACAAGCAGCTCATGCAGCTCAATATCAAAAATAACCCAATCCAAAAATGGGCAGAAGACCTAAATAGACATTTCTCCAAAGAAGATATACGGATTGCCAACAAACACATGAAAGAATGCTCAACATCATTAATCATTAGAGAAATGCAAATCAAAACTACAATGAGGTATCACCTCACACCAGTCAGAATGGCCATCATCAAAAAATCTACAAACAATAAATACTGGAGAGGGTGTGGAGAAAAGGGAACACTCTTGCTCTGTTGGTGGGAATGTAAATTGATACAGCCACTATGGAGAACAGTATGGAGGTTCCTTAAAAACTACAAATAGAACTACCATGTGACCCAGCAATCCCACTACTGGGCATATACGCTGAGAAAACCATAATTCAAAAAGAGTCATGTACCACAGTGTTCATTGCAGCTCTATTTACAATAGCCAGGACATGGAAGCAACTTAAGTGTCCATCGACAGATGAATGGATAAAGAAGATGTGGCACATATATACAATGGAATATTACTCAGCCATAAAAAGAAACAAAACTGAGTTATTTGTAGTGAGGTGGATGGACCTAGAGTCTGTCATACAGAGTAAAGTAAGTCAGAAAGAGAAAAACAAATACCGAATGCTAACACGTATATATGGAATCTTAAAAAAAAATGGTTATGAAGAACCTAGGGGCAGGACAGGAATAAAGACACAGATGTAGAGAAGGACTTGAGGACACGGGGAGGGGGAAGGGTAAGCTGGGACGAAGTGAGAGAGTGGCATGGACATGTATACACTACCAAATGTAAAATAGATAGCTAGTGGGAAGCAGCCGCATAGCACAGGGAGATCAGCTGGTTGCTTTGTGACCACCTAGAGGGGTGGGATAGGGAGGGTGGGAGGGAGATGCAAAAGGGAGGAGATATGGGGATATATATATACATATAGCTGATTCATTTTGTTATAGAGCAGAAACTAACACACCATTGTAAAGCAATTATACTCCAATAAAGATGTTAAAAAAGAAAAGAATCTTTGGCTGAAGTACTTACCTTTCTTCATTTGATACATACCTTTCTCCACGTTCCTCCCTCCCCATCCTCTCTTCCCCTCCCTGTGTCTTGAGAAAATCCTTGCCCTCCCTAATCAGTATCTTGTCCAGACACCCCCAGCACAAGGACCCTTCTTTGTTGGGTGTCTTCCAAACCATCATTTGAAGTCGCTGTCTTCACCCACCCCGGCTCATCAGTCTGCCTCCTGTAGGATGGAACATTCACACCTGAACAGTGATTTGTGTGTGTGGTCTGGGCACAGTGTGCTGAGGACCGCCACCAGCCTTGTCTTAGTCATGAGTCCTTGGGGGTGAAGGGAGAGAGGGAGCTGGGTGGGTTGGTGACAGGTGCCTGAAGTGGCCAAGTGTGAGACTGCAGGGTGCAGGGACCCCTGGAGAACAGAAACTCTTCCTCCTTTTCAGGGGGCGGCCCCCACCCAGCTCCAGCCACTGCTATGCCAGAGCTGGCTCACAGGAGCCGGTTGTGCGAGTCTCCTCCCAACCTCGAGTCACGTTGGGAGCTTGAAATCAGCCCTGGTGGGAGTATTTACACCAGATCCTGGCTTTTTTGTTTTCCCTCCTTACAGAGCCAGTTGTTACTACTGGCTCCAGCTGACTACTTTTACATGTGAATTTGGAGCTCTGATTGTTCAAGACATCATGAAGGCTGGATTTTTATATAAAATTTCTAGATACTTAAAGTTCCATGTGAGGCCAACAGTAGTTCCTTTGCCAAGATGGAACCTATAAGTATCTATCTAGTATGTGTTTTCTAGTTTAGTCCCAATACTTCTATTAATACAACCTAAAAGAACAGATTTTTTAAAAAAGCAACTTCCATCAGCTTCTCTCCCCTCCCCCTTTGTAGTTGTGAATTCCTATAGCGATTCTTTAAGAGCTGGAAAAGGTGATATTTCATATTGAAACATCTCCAAGTATCTGTCATGATCTCAGTGTGGACATGAATCTGGGTATGTGTGTATTTCTCTTTCTATTCATACTGTTTATTTTTAAAAGACAAAAGGCCACATCTTTTCTTCATCTTCTTTTGTTTTCTTAAAGATTTATGTTACACAGTTATGAAATGCTTGTTGACACTGTATGTGGATATAATTTGTAGAAGCAATACGTGTGGGATTTACACTTTTAGAGAAATCAAATTCAGTTTGAAAAATCAAACTGTTACTTCCTCAGTGGCTTTTTGATTTATTGTTAACTGCTTTTTATTGGATCAAACTCTTGATTCCTTGTAAATGAAATGAGTACATCTTCTTTCCATTTGAAATCGAGGGAAGTTACCATTTCTTTCTCTACTTTTCATCAAGCTTCAATACATGTGTTTTTTTTCCCTCTGAAAAATACTGCTTAAAAGTCCCTTCTCTCATGGAACTTACCTTGTTTAACTGGGCTGCAGTCATTTCTTAAGTGAACTGGGCAAGGCAGAAATCCGTTTTGTTTACCGGTAAGCAGGGGTTGAGAAGAATGATTTTTTTCAGTTCCCCAGCAAAGTGCTAGCTTAGGGTGCTTTGAATAAAACACTTTAAATTACAAAGGAATGTTTCATTTAGGAATTCGGGAGGACAAACTGGGTGTTTGGAGTAAAATGACAGCGTGAACACATGCATCAGGCTCCCCGCTTAACAGAAATCCTTTAAAATAAGAAAGTACACGATACATTTTAAAAAAATAATCTGTAACGCTGCCGGAAAACCAGCAAGGGTGCCTACCTTCGTTAGAGTAAGAGTTACAAAGAATTGCCGGAAAACTGAAAACAGATGCGATTAGATTGACAAAAGAAAACAAAAACAAAAGTAAAAAAATCATAACCCCAAACACAGGTGCAAAACTGAATTAAAAGCAGAACTTACAGTGACTAACAACTGCCAGTGGGAAGGGGCCCTGGAGCAAAATTCAGGAAATTAAAGTATTCCATTTATAACAGTGATCCCCTGGCTAAGAACTGACTGTGTTCACAAAACGTCAACATCCTGCTTGGGAGGGTTCCTCCAGTGGGTTTAGGGACCTGAGAGAGAAGCAGAGTAGAGTTTAAGATCACCATGGGCACCCACAGCAAAAAGGGTGCCGGGGAAGGAAGTCTGAGCCTTCTAACAGGCAGTATCTACTCAAATCCTTCACACGAGAGGCAAGACTTTCTTATTTTGGCGGGTCTGTGTATTTGTCTCCCAACCTGCCTGCTGCTTGTTCCTCACTCCTATACCCTAAAGCAAAGCCCATCATCAGACGCATCCTGTACTCTTTACCTAGAGCCCTACAGCTGAGCCTCCCCAGGGAGAGACCTCATACTCGAGAGGAAACAGGCATTAGTTGCCCTTGTGGATCAACCCAGTCTTTTATTCTTAAGTATGAATGAATATCAAGGGATCATCAGACATTTGAGGAAAACAAATAGGATGAAAGAAAAGAACCTGAGTCAGAAGACTCTGGGGAGTATCGGAGAAGTAAAAACATGTTAGATCTTCAAAGAGATTTGACAGTATGAATATATTAAATAAAAGTACCCTGCTATGAAGAAAAAGATCATTTGGAACAAACAACAGAGTTTATGGAGATTAAAGCTGTGATTATTGAATTTAAAAGATTAAGGGAGATCAGCTTGAGAATTGAATGGATATGATTGAAGACAAAATTAGGGGTTTGGAAGATAGGCAACAAAATGTTGCAGAATTTTACAGAGATATTAGGATCTTATGCATCTGCCGGATTGAAGTTCTGGTGGGATGAGGCCAAAGCAGTATTGAGAAGAAGATGCATTTATTTGGAAAATAGGAAATAAGTGAGTCAAATGGACAACCAAAACAATAACCACAATAATAATAACAAAAGTAGAAAGAAAAATTTATCTGCTTTTATCTTTATAAATGAAAATGAAAATAAACCAGCAAACCCAGACAGTAAAACCCCAAAGTGTGTTTTTTTAAAGTATAGTTTATTTACAATGTTGTGTCAGTTTCAAGGGTATATACTGCAAGTGATTCAGTTATATACTGAATATGTTTGTTATTATTAGAAAAGTAGCCATCCTTTAAAAGAAACAGCCTTGTAGAGGTTTATGTATTTCAGAAACATTTAGTGAAGTCAAACTAAGACCAGTGAACAAGAAAATTCAAAAAACGTAAAGAGTCTGTAAGCTTCTGGGCTCTGTGATAAAGAACCCACCGAAA
This sequence comes from Stenella coeruleoalba, assembly GCF_951394435.1. NCBI lineage: Eukaryota > Metazoa > Chordata > Mammalia > Artiodactyla > Delphinidae > Stenella > Stenella coeruleoalba. The sequence goes on along the minus strand of NC_137156.1, from coordinate 99,514,868 downwards.
GAAATTTGATCTAGATGGTTCTAATATAATTCTTCCTCTGGTGAAAGCAGTGAGGGAATTTACAGGATTTCATTCATTCAAAAAATATTATTGAGGGCCAAGTTTGTGTAGAGAACCATGCTAGATTTGAACAGAACACATTAAAATGCGTAAGACACAACATTTGCTTGAAAGCTAGCAAGAGATAGATGTTAACAAACAATTGTGTTAGTTTTCACTTGCTACTGTGACAATCACTGCAAACTTAGCAGCTCAAAATCCCACCTGTTTATTTTATTGTTCCCTTGATCTTAATTTGGTTTCTCTAAATCTTCCTGAATTAAGCAATTTTTGTTTTGACTGTAGTACTGTAGGTCTGCTTTTCCTTATTATTTTCCATCTCTCTGAGCTTTCAGAAGAATTTCAGAGATAAATCACAAGAAGCTACTTTACCTTTGTGTGAATAGACCATTAAAAAGATCTTTCTGTATTAAATTTTAAACTCTTTTTCCTCTAAAAATGGGTCAGTCTGGTTACCAAGGAGGTGGCCTTTTAGATAATTCAGTGTGAGGGCAGGCCCTGCTTGCCTTTGTGCACATCACTTTTTTGTGTGTTGTGTAAATATACACTTCATGAGCAAAAGGAAAGCCTGGTTAGTATTTGTATCATAACTGAGCGTATGCTCCATCAGCAGCCTTTTAACCAAACAGTAAATTATTCTTGAGACTTGTTGAAAACCCAGCTGCACTAATTGTAGAAGACTAGATGTTATTCACCTATTTTTCAAGAGTAATGAATTAAAATATAAAATAATTGTTAATTGTCCTTGAAGTATATGCATAGATCATATTTAAAGAGTGAGTCAAATTTTGTTTTCTTCTGTGGGTTTGGTTATTTTTCGTGGTATTGAACCTGAATTTCAGTTGAGCTGTTTGGAAGTCTCATTATTTGATATTCCCATTTCATATGTGTGGTGCAGATAAGTTTATAAATTAATGTCCTAGTATTAATAGCATGAAGGAATAGCATGGTGAAAGGTTATCAGTTAGAAGATAACCAATGAGTAAAGGAATTGTTTACATCTTGGAGGAGAGGGAAGGGTTTAAAAACGTTTAGTTTTACATTTAATTTGAATATTACTGGTTAATTTTGGCTGTCAAACCTCAAAACCATAGTGTCCTAGGTGAGGATTCTCAACCCCCTAAATTTTGCCTGTGGAGATTGGGATGGGATATTTCTATAATAAGAATGAAACTTGGTTTTTCCTTTATTAGATTTGTTTGTAAATATAACGATATTCATGTGCTGTGATGTTTTCACGCGAGACCACTGAGCTACTATTTCACAGCGCAGTGTTGTGAAGCGCCGGCATGTGGTGTTGGCATTTGGCGTATGTTTTCCTACTGAAATAATTGACACACAACAATTTTACGTAACGCTTTGTAATAGACGCCATGCTGCTGGTTGTGTGCCCCCTGGCAGCTCTCAGCCAATGGGAGCCTGCCTCCCGAGGTCATGCCCCTTCCCCGGTGCAGCCTGCAGGCAGTGACTGGTGGGTAAGGGGTGTAAAGGTCCAGCCAGCCCTCTTGCCCTGACTCCGAAGGTCGCTGTGGCCCCTGTGACTGCATTGAAGGCCAACTTCTCCCTCTCTAACTTCTTCCCTTCCCCCACGGGGATGATCCTGAGAGAACCCCCCCAGCAAACTTCCTGCACACTCTGTCCTCTCAGTCCGCTTTCTGGGGAACTCACCTTGCAGCAGACCTCTACTTCCCTTTGAGGACTTCTGTGCAAACAGATGCTAATTTAGGACCATAGGACTTTTCTATATAGATAGGACTTTGATTATATCCTCTTGTTCTTATATCCTCTAATGCAGAGATACCCTAGCAGTGTTCCTGATGTTTGCCTCTCTATCCTCTGCTTGGATGTAAGAGTTTATTAGTTCACTGCAATGTCAGTTGTTAAACACTTAGAGGAGCTAGGGCAGTTTTATTATTGAGTGGAAGTCTACATTGCTGTAACTTTCACTCCTTGGACACATTTCTACTCCCAGCTACTTAGAACATTTAATCCTTGGAATTGTTCGTTCCCATCCTTGCAATATTTGAAGAAAATTATCACATTCCCTTTAAGTTTTCTTTCTAATCCCGAGATGCCTCGTTTCTCACTTATTTCGTATATGATGTGCTTCCTTTCTTTTTTCCCCCAGCTTTATTGAGGTATGATTGACAAAAGTTGTATCGGGACTTCCCTGGCAGTCCAGTGGTTAAGACTCCACACTTCCAATGCAGGGGGCGTGAGTTTGATCCCTGGTCAGGGAACTAAGATCCCACATGCTGCGTGGCCAGAAAAGTGTTTTTAAAAGTTGTTTATTTACTTGAGGTGTACAGCATCATGGTTTGATATATGTATACATTGTGAAATGATTACCACGATCAAGTTAATTAACACACCATCACCTCACATTGTTATCAGTTTTTGTTTTTTTTTGGTGGAGTGAACACTCAAGATCTACCGTTAGCAAATTTCTAGTATATAATACAGTATTATTAACTTTAGTCACCATGTTGTGCATTAGATCCTCAGAACTTATTCATCTTTATAACTGAAATTTGTACCCTTTGACCAACATTTCCCTATTCCCTAACCCCCAACCCCTGGCATCTACTTTTCTGTTTTTTGTTTCTGTGTGTTCAGCTTTTTAATTTCTATTATTTACTTATTTATTTTTCTTCTGCTTTTATTGAGATATAATTGACGTGTAGCACTGTATAAGTTTAAGGTATACGGCATGAAGATTTGACTCACATACATAATGAAATGATTATCACATAGGTTGCGTAAACATCCATCACCTCATGTAGATAGAAAAGGAAAGAAGAAAAATTTTTTTTCCTTGTGATGAGAACTCTTAGGATTTAGTCTTTTAGCAACTTGCATACATAAGATGCAGCAGTGTTAATTATATTCCTCGTGTTGTACATTACATCCCTAGTACTTATTTATCTTATAATTGGAAGTTTGTACCTTTTGACCAGCTTCATCCAATTCCTCCGACCCTGACCCCACCCCCGCCTCTGGTAATCACAAATCCACTCTCTTTTTCTGTGAGTTTATTTCTTTGTTTTTGAAGCATAATTGACCTATAACACCGTGTTAGTTCCTGGTGCACAACATCGTGGTTTGATATTTCTGTATATTACAACATGATCACCACGATAAGTCTAGTTACCATCTGTCACCGTACAAAGATATCACATTTTTATTGACTCTGCTCCCCAGACTGTATACTCATACCTGTTTCTCATTTATTTTGTAATTGAAAGTTTGTACCTCTTTTTTTGATTGAGGTATAGTTGATGTATAATATTATATAAGGTTCAGGTGTACAACATAATGATTCACAATTTTTTAAGGTTATCTTCCATTTTTAATTATTATAAAATATTGACTGTATTCCCTGCATTGTACAATATATCCTTAAAGCTTATTTATTTTATACATAGTTTGTGCCTCTTAATCTCCCTCACCTATTTCTCTCATTCCCTACCCCACCCTCGCCGGCAATCACCTGTTTGTTCTCTGTATCTGTGACTCTGTTTCTCTTGTTATGTTTGTTCATTTGTTCTGTTTTTCAGATTCCACATGTAAGTGAGATCATATGGTATTTATCTTTCCCTGTCTGGCTTATTTCAGTTAGCATAAGGTCCTCCAGCTTCTTCATGTTGTTGCAAATGACAGGATTTCCTTCTTTCTTGTGACTGAATAATATTCATATATGTATTTATATAAATATATAATATCTCCTTTTCTTACATGAATATGTATTCATATATTCTCACTATATTTCTCACAGTAATATCTACAAATATAATGTATATTAATATATAAATGTCTTACATTTTTCACATTGATATCATATATATTATATATACACACACATATATATCACATTTTCCTTATCCATGTATCTGTTTACCGACAGTTTGTTTCGATACCTTGGCTATTGTGGATAATGCTGCGTTGAACGTGGCAGTGTAGCTATCTCTTTGAGATACTGATCATTTCCTTTGGGTATATACCCAGCAGCGGAATTGCTGGATCATATGGTAGTTCTATTTTTAATTTTGGGGGGAACTTGCATACTGTTTTCTGTAGTAGCTGCACCAATTTACATTCCTGTCAACAGTGCGCAAGCGTCCCCTTTTCTCCACACTCTTGCCAACACTTGTTATCTCACCTTTTTGATAATAGTCATCCTAACAGGTGACATCTCTTTGTGGTTTTGATTTGCATTTCCCTGATGATACAAAGGTGTAGTTGAGCACCTTTTTATATACCTGTTGACCAGTCATATGTCTTCTTTGGAAAAATGTCTATTCACCTCCTTTGCCCATTTTTAAATTTCGTTGTTGTTGGTGGTGGTTTTTTGGGTTTTTTTTTGGCTGTTGAGTATTGAGTATCATAATACTAAATATTAACCCCTTTATATAAAGGGAATTATATAATATTAACCCTCGATATTAACTCATAATATTAACCCCTTATCAGATACATAGTTTGACTTTTTTTTTCTCTTCCACGGATTGCCTTTTTATTTTGTTGATTGTTTCCTTTGTTCTGCAGAAGCTTTTTAGTTTGATGTAGACTCAGTTGTTTATTTTTGCTTTTGTTGCATGTCCTTTCCATGTCATATCCAAAAAAATCATTGCCAAGACCACCGTCAAGGAGCTTATCCTTTATGTTTTCTTCTAGGAATTTTATGGTTTCAGGTCTTAATTTAAGTCTTTAATCTATTTGGAGTTGATTTTTGTATATGGTATAAGGGTCCAGTTTCATTCTTTTGAATGTGGATATCTAGTTTTCCCAGCATTGTTATTGAAGAGACTGTCCCTTCCGCATTGTGTATCCTTGGCACTCTTGTAATAGATTAGTTGAACTGTATTTGCATGGGTTTATTTCTGGGTTCTCGATTCTGTTCCACTGGTCCTTGTGTCTGTTTTTATGCCAATACTATACTGTCTTTATTATTCTAGTTTTTTTGTTTTTTTTTTTTTAATGCTGTACGCGGGCCTCTCACTGTTGTGCCCTCTCCCGTTGTGGAGCACAGGCTCCGGACGCGCAGGCTCAGCGGCCATGGCTCACGGGCCCAGCCGCTCCGCGGCATGTGGGATCTTCCCGGACCGGGGCACGAACCCATAGTCCCCTGTATCGGCAGGCGGACTCTCAACCACTGCGCCAGCAGGGAAGCCCATTATTCTAGTTTTATAATATAGTTTGAAATGAGGAAGTGTGATGCCTCCAACTTTGTTCTTCTTTCTCAAGATTGCTTTGGCTCTTCAGGGTTCCATATAAATTTTAGGATTGTTTATTTTATTTCTGTGAAAAATGCCAGTGGAATTTTAGTAGAGATGGCTTTGAACCTATGGATTGCTCTGGATAGTGTGGACATTTTAATAATGTTAATTCTTCCAGTCCATGAATAGGAGACATATTTCCATTTATTTGTGTTGCCAATTTCTTTTATCCATGTCTTACAGTTTTCAGTGTACAGATCTCTTACCTCCTTGGTTACATTTCTGAACCCCTTATCATTCTTAATTATGTTCCAGCTTGTTTTTATTTTAAAATGTGGTTCAGACCAGGCCTTGTCACGGTATTACATTTTCCATATATACTGTTACCCCATTTGAAAACCTTTGCACAACCTGCGGTCTCTGCTTGAAGTACGCTTCTTCCCCATCTGAGTTGCTGGCTCCTCCTTCACGGTCAGTCTCCACCTTGAATGTCCCCAGGGCCGCAGTTTGACTTCCATGAGCCTGAGGCACGTTTGCTCTTGCAGGCGCCTGCCTTCCTCAAAAATGTTTTAAGAATTACATTTTACAACTGCTTTGGTATAAAGATGAATATATTGATATTATACATTAAAACATACTCTTCAAACTAATGGTTCATTTTTTCCTTCTGATTTTGAAAACAATTAAACCATTCTCATGGGCGACCCCTGCTCTGCCACACGATGCTACAGTACATAACGTATTTACCTCTGTAACCTCAGTATCTAGAGCAGAGCCAAGCTCATGAATGAATGAAGAAAGATACACTGGGCTCCAAGTCAAGAATTCTCTGACCAGAGTACATGAGAATTGGATATTTTGAAAATGTTTCAACCCGTATTAAGTTTTTATTATCTACCTAATACCTGCTCATTGTGGAAAGTCTGATAAATTCAGAAAAGTGGGAAGAAAAAACTCATAATCCGACCATCCAGAACATCACGTGTCTCTTCTGCTTTGTTTCTTCTCATCAGTTTTCTGTGCCTGCTTTCTTCTTTCATACGCTCACTGCTGGACGCACTCTTTAATACCCCTTTCCACTTAATATAATGTAAGCATTTTTTAACGTGAGGAAATGTTCCCACATACTTTAACGGTTGTATAATATGCCATCCAGTGCATGGGCCAAAACAGATGCTCCTCTATTGTTGGAGTTTAAAGTTATTTCTAATTTTTCCCTTTTATACATAATACTGCAGTGAATGTCATTTATTCAGGCAGCTTCTTCTTGCCTTTCCCCCCTTTTTAGGGTTATTTCTTTATGGTGAGTTCCCAGACATGAATTACTGGGTCCAAGAATGCATGTATGCTGTTATCACTACTTCTATCCTGGCTGTCCTGGGGTCTTTTCTTTTTCTTGTTTTCTTTCTTTTTTTTTAACTTTTCCCTGGCTCCTATCTTTATCACATAGAGCTGAATTCTCAGTTAAATGAATTTTTAATGGGTGGAATTAATACTTTGCTATTTATAGTTTATTGTTTCACACGTTTTAGTTTATTATTTCCAAGTAGGTATATAATTTTGAAGGTAGGATTTTATATTCTCAATTTTTCATTGTGCCCAGCACAGTATAGAATTCACAGTAGGTACTTAGTTTTGGTTGATTGGTTGAGAAGAAGAGAATTTTAGAAGGGGACCTAATGCTGGGGAAAGATGACACAGTTTTATTGCTGTCAGATCAGATTGTCAGTTCTAGACATATGAATTTGGAATGTATTCTAGTAATAATAATAATAGTAATAATCGACTCCATGGGAATGGATCATCTCGGAAGGAGAGAAAACCACAGCAGATGAGAACAAGGCAGGGGACAGAGCCCTGGGGAGGGGAGGAGGGCTGCTGCCCTCTACTGAATACCTGCTATAATGGTGTGAGCATTTCCACGTTTACTTCCCACCCATCCATCCATTCATCCAACAAATACTTATTGAAAGCTTATGAAGTGTCCGATGTCGTGCAAAGTAGCGAGATGGAGAGTATTGTCTCCGCCTGGCAAAGATTGGGAGAGACGGGGTGAGAAACCAGACTTGACAGATTCCACAGTGCATATCCTTTCCACTGGGCTGTTTCAGTGTAGGTGGAGATGATTAAATTGACTATTTGGAGTTCACCGTGCAAGTGTTATTTAGAATTTTGTTAAGGAGCTTGTACAAGTGCTGCGGATGAGGAAATAAAATTGGCTAAACGGTATCCACCAAGTCTGTGGCATCTTCCCGCTGTCCCCCCGCTGCCCTTCTGGGATTAGTCTTAGAATGTTACCGGAACCACGTTTTGGTCTAGTCTGCCCTGCAACAGGCTTGTCACCATGTCAGTCTGCCGTCTCCCCCAGGCGTCTTGATCTTTTGTGTCGTACTTTAAGCAAAATAAAATTTTAATTTTAAGTTGAATATTATTTTTCTTAGTAGGTGTAAATTTGGTAGTGTTTTGGGATATTTGATTAAAATACTGCTGTAGGAAAGAGCACACGGTTGTCATAGTAGGGAATACTTAAAAATAAGATGGCATTTCTTAGGAACATCCCTTTGCTGTGATTTTTTTTTTTAATGAATACACTTAAAATTTTTTGTCATGAAAAATTTCCAACATAAACAAGTAGGGAGAACATCATAATGGACTCTCTTATTCCCTTCAACCAGATCAGGATGAGATGCTGAGGATCAAAGCTAAACAAAAGCCGGTTTAAAAGGAAGAGAGTTGCCAGCGGGAACAGAATTCCTGCTGAAAGATAATTAGTGCTTAGATGAGAATTAATACTATGTATCTTTGGAGTGAAAAATGCCATGATATTAAGGATTTAGCTATGGGTCTGAGCCATTTATTTGATGTGAATCTTTAAGGAGCCTCTGTTCTTGAGAACTACCATCTGAGAATAGTGGCTTTCATTGAAGCAAGCCCATAGAATTGTTGATTTAAATTGTCAACAATATGGCTTCAACATTAAGCGAAATTTTAAAAAATGACTGCCTGTGTATTCACATATACTCTACTCATTATAGCACTAAAAAAATTTGCAGTCTACTTTGTTTTTTGGATTCTAACAAATCATATGCATGGTCACTGATGGGAGTACAGATTAGCAGACTGTTCATACTTATTAATTCAGTAGTTCTGCTTTTAGGAATTTATCCTAAGAAAATAATCCGAGGCTTACACAGTGATGCTTAGGGTGGTATCACATGATATAGAAAACAACCTAAATATTTAACAGTAAAACTATACATGTGGTATGACACTAATTCTGCCAGAAATGTGTCTCACATAGGTAAAAACTCGTGTCAGTTTTAGCTGTAGTTATCTTTTGATCCATAATATTGGAGACGCAGTAAGCCCCTTGTATCTGGAAACTCATTCCTGGGGAAATTTCATTGGTAATTCTTCTTATCTCTGTTTTTTGTTTTTCTTCTTTTCTCCTTCTGGCAGTTTTATTTTTCAGATGTTGGGCTTCCTAGACTGGTCTTCTCATTTTTCCACCCCGTTCTCCCTTTTTTCCTTCTTAACTTTTTATTTTACTTTCTGGAAGACGTTTCTCAACTTTATTTTCCAATTCTTCTATTATTTTTAAAACTTCTGCTATCATGTTTTTAGTTGCTAGAGCTCTTTTGAAAAATCACACCCTCTTTCAGGGCTGCTATATCTCTCGGGCAATTGATAGAGTATTTTGAAAATTTTCCTTCTTCTTGCATAGTCTTTGTGTCCTTGGGACGCTTTTGGGGTTTGGTTTGGCCTCTATCTTCCATGTTAGTGGCTTTCCTAAAAGAAATATCTGCATGTCTACTCATGGTTAAGGTCAGAGAAGAAATCACAGAGTTGAATAAAAGGTGGGGGGTGGCGGCTTGTACTCTGAGCCCCACTGTAGAGGGACCTCTGGGGGCCGCCTGTCTGTTAGGAGAACCTGCAGTCTCAATATAGTGGGTCTTTCATCTTGGGCTGGTCATGTCTCAGAGCTTCCCAGAGTTTAGAAGTCTGGCTGCTGGCATTCTGGAAGCCAAGAGGGGGACGTGTAATCAGCCTGCCAAGTGAACTTGGCTAGGTGCTCAGCTAGCACAAAACTGTGTCGTTTTATACCCGACCCCTTGTTCGCTATTCCTTTACTCTGCATTTTTTTTTTTTTTTTTCCTCTAACTGTTGTGGCCTCTCCCGTTGCGGAGCACAGGCTCCGGACGCGCAGGCCCAGCGGCCGTGGCTCACGGGCCCAGCCACTCCGCGGCATGTGGGATCTTCCTGGACCGGGGCACGAACCCGTGTCCCCTCGGACTCTCAACCACTGTGCCACCAGGGAAGCCCTACTCTGCATTTTTAAAGACAGCTTTATTGAGATACTTAGATTGATGTACCACACAATCGACCAATTTAAAGTGTACAGTTCGATGGTGTTAGAATGTTCCCAGGGGTAGTATATTTGTAGCTTTGTGTAAATATACTTTTTTCTTTTTTTTAAATTGAAACATATTTGACATATAACATTGTGTAAATTTAAAGTATACAACACGTTTGATACATTTATATATTTTGATATGATGGCCATTGTAGTGACAGCACCTCTATCACATCACATAAATACCATTTCTTTTTTTGTGATGGGAATAATTAAGATCTAGACTCTTAGCAATATTGTATTATGATACAGTATTGTCTGTATTCACCATACTGTACATTAGATCTCTAGGACTTACTGTCTACTCGTTGCAAGTTTGCATCCCGAAACACCATCTCTCCTATCCCCCCATCCCAATCCCTGGTAACCACTATTTTCCTTTCTGTTTTTATGAGTTTGCCGTTTTTAGATTCCGCAAGTAAGCGAATCCTGCATTTCTTTTTAGAGGACTTATTTCTTCCTGATATTATCTTATGTACTTGTGCACTGTCTCTGTCCCTCACAGGAATGCTAGCTCCTCAAGGGCTGGGACTTTGTTCACTGCCAAGCCCCGGCATGTAGAACAGCACCTAGTCTGTGGAGGCTCTCAACAGTGTATGTTATCACGTGGAGTTCTGCTTGGAAGGCTTGTATGGGCTTCCTTCCCTTTCCAAACCCCTCTGGACTCTCAGCTTTTGTCAGTGATTGCGAGGCTGCTTGTTGAAGTAGAAAAACGTTGAACTAATGATGGAGTTTTGGACTAAATATGTTTCAGAGGCCTGTTTCACTTCTTGCTCTGGCAATAACTGTGTTATTTATTTAATCTTTTTTGTATTCCCTTTTTCTTAGTGGGACTAATACCTGCTCTGCCTGCTTCCCATGAGTTGATCTTGTGAAAGTGCTTTAAAAAAGTATACAGTGCTGTTCTAACTCAGGGCATTTAAAAATTAGGAACAAATTTGTTGACAGTTTTCAAGCCCTTAACTTTGGAAAGTTGGCCATTGTTACCATTGTCTATTACCATTGTTCATGGTAACAGAATAGCCTTGAAGGCAATTAGAACAAGTAATGTACAAGCTGAGTTCGTGAATAACAGCGTTGTCTCTTTGGGGATTAGGACAGGCGATGGAGGGAATATTGTGATAATATGATATTAGGAAGGTGATAATACAGTATGGGTCGAGAATATGATGTTTACCTCTTCAGTGGCCCAGTTTGTGTCGTTAACTTAGTGACAGCTGGCTCAGGAGGCAGCGCGGCGTTGCTCCTGGGAGCCGGCTGCAGTGTTGTTTGTTTTCCACCTGAGGTTAATTCACGTGAACTTGAAAATGTGCACTTTTTTTTTTAAGTGGGATATAGGTGAATGGGATTCCAAGATTCCTTCTTTCCAAACTAATAATTATTATTTGGAATTGAACTCCCTGTCGAGTGACACTTACTAATTCGTATTGGTCAGTAAGCAGGAACCGGGAGCCTGAAGGCAGGTGTTGGTGCTCAGCTTGGTTTTCTCAGGCCTGGGGGATGGAGCGGGCCTGTCCCCGCCCAGGGCTTTTCTCTTTGCCTTGGCTGCACCTCAACTCATAGCTTATTATCTGTCATTGATCCACACAGAGCTCAGCTCTGATCAATCTGTTTATCACACTTAATCCTCATTTTCCATCCATTCCCCGTCAACAGCCATCGTAGTTTGCTCAGCGTGTGTCCATGTGCTGCAACTTTCTTCTCTTCTTTCCCTTTTCTCTTCTGAGTCATTAATTCAACAAATATGTGTTGAGCATCCGTCCTGTGCTTGGCACTCTTTCGGGTACTGGGACACAGCAGCAAACACCCCCAAACCTTGTCCTCATGGAGTTACATGGACTGTCTTCCATCTGGGATGCCTCTTTTAATTACCTCCAGTATAAAGTAAAAGTATGTAATGAAACAATCCATGAATATCCTGGCTAAAGTTTATTGGTCTCTGTTCATATTTTAAAAAGTTAATTGCATGTGATAAATTTTTCTGAAAAATTAAGCTTTAATTCTTTGACTTATAATGATCCTGTGTTGACTTTTATTTATTTATTTTTTTCCTGCTTGGGTCAATGGTACTCAATAAAGAAGGATTTCTCTACTCTGGTAAAATGCTATCAAACAGCATTGTCAAAACCTCCACCCTGATCAGTCAGCAGAATCAACTTTGAGGCAAGAGCCTCCACCAGCCAAAAAAAATTATGGGGCTTCCCTGGTGGCGCAGTGGTTGAGAGTCCACCTGCCGATGTGGGGGACACGGGTTCGTGCCCCGGTCCGGGAGGATCCCACATGCCGCAGAGCAGCTGGGCCCGTGAGCCATGGCCGCTGAGCCTGTGCGTCCAGAGCCTATGCTCCGCAACGGGAGAGGCCACAGCAGTGAGAGGCCCGTGTACCGCAAAAAAAAAAAAAAAAAAAAAAAAAGAAAAAAATTATGATTTGCTGAACGCTCTGATGATGCTTAGTAATTTTAGCAATAAAGTATTTTTAATTGAGGTATGTACACTGATATTTTAGGCATAATGCTATTGCACACTTAGTACACTGCAATATAGTGTAAATATAACTTTTATGTGCACTGGGACATCAAAAATACTGTGTGACTCACTTTATCACAACATTTCCCTTATTGTGGCGGTCTGTAACCAAACCTGCATTATCTTCAAGGCATGCCTGCACTGTTCTTTCTGTGCATTATTTATTTGCATTTATCAATACTATTATTTTATTAAGACTCTTCAAGATTGTTGGCATAAGTAAGATTGGTCTACAATTTTGTCATTGTTTGCTGTCGTTCAGTTAGCTTTTTTTCAGCATTTGGAATTGATACTATGTTTGCCACACAAAATGAATAAGAAACTGTTACTTTTTCGAAATCATTCAGGAATAATAAAACAGTTTTCATGTTAAAGAAAGAAAGGAAGAAAGAAAGGAAGAAAGAAAAGGAAGGAAGGAAAGAGAGAGAAAGAAAGAAAAGAAAGAAAGAAAAGAAAGAAAGAAAGAAAAAGAAAGAGAAAAGAAAGAAAAGAAAGAAAAGAAAGGATTTCCTCCCTCTACTGAATAGTGGAGATTTGCTGTGAAACCTGGCCTGGTAGAATAGATGAGAGAGTACTTGCTGTTATAAATTCAGTTCTAGGAGTAGTGGCCTGAGAATTCACTATGATATTTACCCTTTCTTTTTTTTTTTTTTTTTTTTTTTTTGCGGTACACGGGCCTCTCACTGTTGTGGCCTCTCCTGTTGCAGAGCACAGGCTCTGGACGCGCAGGCTCAGCGGCCGTGGCTCACGGGCCCAGCTGCTCCGCGGCATGTGGGATCTTCCCAGACCTGGGCACGAGCCCGTGTCCCCTGCATTGGCAGGCGGACTCTCAACCACTGTGCCACCAGGGAAGCCCCTGCCCTTTCTTTTTCCATTAAGATAAAGCGCTCTGCATTCTCTTTTTACTCCTTTTATAGAATTTTTTATCGGTAACTTTTTCAGTAAATGTTTATAAATAGCTTTTATTTCTCATAATTGGCTGTCTGTGCAGGTCTGTGGATTATTAGAAAGTGCACAAATGAAGATGCTAGGGGACTTGGTTTCCATAGCAGTGTGGCTTTGAACCTGTTTGCTTCTCTGTGGTCTCACCCGTAAAAGGAAGGGGCTGCAGGAGGCTGTTTGCAAGGGTCTTGCTCTGCCAAGAAATTTAGCACAGCCTCAGCAAGGGAGCGATGATAGAGGTCAGGATGCAGATGACACTTCCTTGCGAAAGTTTGACAGGTGATGTTTGTACAAACTTTGACTTGGAAATCCACAGCTGTGCTGGAAAATTCATGGGGAAATATGAAAAATTTGCCAGGATATTGAATGAGAATGAAGATGTTTTTTAAAATAAGAAAATAACAGGACAGTAAAATTTACAACAAGAAGAAAAAAACACTAAGTAGAAGCATATGTTTTCTTCTTGAGCTATTTTATTTTTTTGAAATCCCGTTCTCTCTTTTTTTTTTTTTGGCTGTGCTGTGTCTTTACTGTTGCATATGGGCTTTCTCTAGTTGTGGCGAGTGGGGGCTACTGTTCGTTGTGGTGCACGGGCTTCTCACCGTGGTGGCTTCTCTGCTGCGGAGCCTGGGCTCTAGGTGTGTGGGCTTCAGTAGTTGTGGCCTGAGGGCTCAGTAGTTGTGACTCAAGGGCTCTAGAGCGCAGGCTCAGTAGTTGTGGTGCACGGGCTTAGTTGCTCCGTGGCATGTGGGATCTTCCCGGACCAGGGCTTGAACCCGTGTCCCCAGCATTGGCAGGTGGATTCTTAACCACTGCGCCACCAGGGAAGTCCCTTCCTGAGCTATTTTAATGCTGAGAATACAGTCTTAGAAAATCAAGTTACTGCCTGGATGCCTGAAAGATCTTTGCATCCTAAATTCCTTTGAAGTTGACCTTCTAACTTGAATTCTAGTTTTGTAGCATTTTTGCTCAGCAAAGAGGACCTTTCCATGGGATGACAATTTGAAGCAATTACAAACTTTGAGAAAGCACAAACGTTCTTGTTGGTTTCCTGATTCCGTAACTCTGCTGCACGGTACTGTGTGCCACTGGGAATCTTAAAGAATTGAGAGTAATAGGGAGAGGTTGGTAAAAAGGTTCCAGCTTTCAGCTATAGGATGAATAAGGTCTGAACATCTGATGTGAAGCGTGGTGACTGTAGTTGCTAACTCTGTATTGTATAATCGAAATTTGCTAAGAGAGTAGAACTTAAATGTCCTCATTAAAAAAAAAAAAGATATGTGAGGTGATGGATGTGTTAATTAGCTGCATGGGGGATCCTTTCACCATGTACCTGTATATCAAATCACCACTGTGTACACTTTAAATATCTTACAATTTTATATGTCACTTATACCTCAGTAAAGTTGAAATAGAAATAAATAAATGAAAGAATTTAGAAAACTTGCCAGGAGAGAAATCTTTCTCTGCTTTGCAGGAGATATGCAAATGGCAAAAGGCGTTTCATGTACGTGGCAAACAAGAACAGGGATTTGGCAATTTTGCGACACAGTTTAATGCCATGGTAGAGCAGGAAGTGGAAATTGAAAGAAGGATGAAGTTAATAAAAAAAATAATAGGGACTTCCCAGGTGGTCCAGTGGTTAAGACTCCACGTTCCCAATGCAGGGGGCCCAGGTTCAATCCCTGGTCAGGGAACTAGATCACACATGCATGCTGCAACTCAGACCCATCGTAGCCAAATAAATAAATAAATATGTTAAAAAATTTTTTAAAAGTAGTTGGATTGGTGAGTATCAAGAACTTTGCCAGAATATTAGGCAAATAACCTATTCTTTTTTAAAAAAATGCTAGGCATTTTGAAAACCTATTTTTAAAAGGAGTGTGGCTGGGATGCTGGGCTCTGAGCCAGGGTCTGGCTGCATAGAATTTTCCCAGTTGAAGTTTAAAAAAAAAAAAAAGTGAATTTTTAGATTATATATTTTCAGAATGCATCTGTTTGGGAAGCTTGTTACTGTGTAGAATATATTCTCTATCTCTTTGCACCTCCAGCGTGGTCCATGGTGTCACCTGGGAGCTTATTAGAAATGCAGCATCACGGCCTTCATAGCAGGGCTACTGGTGGAGAGACTGCATCGTGACCACTTCCCTGAGTGAGTCCTGTGCGTGCTCAAATTTGAGAAGCACAGCTTTACACCAGGGTAAAATGTTCTCTTTACTTCCACATTTTCTTTTTGGGGGGAGCAGGAGAGGAGACTCAACGGTATTTTTTTTCCCAGCATGAGGTATAATTGGCCAAAATGTATATATTTAAAGTGTACAGCGTGATGATTTGATATCTGTATACTTTGTGAAATGATGACCACACTTAAGTTAATTAATACATCCATCACCTCACTTAGTTACCACTTAAAATTTTTTTTTTACATATTCTTATTGACCCGGCAAAATGGTATTGCAATGGTTTTCTTAAAAAAAAAAAAAAGTTTGATATGTTCATGTGAATGTCTCATTACTTCATAGAAACACTATTTGTGCTTGAGGCCAGATTGTAATCTTAAGGACAGGGGCTCTTGCCACGATTATTCTCTCTCCTCCGCGCAGGGCAGGGGCTCATTAATATCCATGATGGTCTGTCCGTCAGGGGGCTCCAGGGACAGGAAGTTTTATTTATATTTATTTTTGTCTAAAAAAGAAAGTGAGCTTTGCTAATATGAAATATAGATATTGATGACATTACTTATATGTACTTTTTAAATGAATATACATATTTGGGGTATGAATGTTGGACACTTTTAACGATGGGTCACTTGATGAAATCAAATCCAGGTACTAACCATGTGTCTGCATCCTGAAAGGGACCATGGGATTCAGGTAAATTAACATGTTCTCTGTTAACAGAGTTGAGGATATTTGAAAATGATAGCATTTTAAATGGGAAGGAACCCAGGCTTTCCTTATTTTCATATAAAGAAACTGAGACCCAAACAGTAGAATTACTTTCCTAAGGTTATAATACTGGGGAGTAGGACAGAAGTTTTCCAGCCTATACTTCAGTTTTCTTTCCATTGTTCCTTTGGCTCCTGAGTGTCTCCCAGGGAACCTAGGGGTTACGTGCCGGTGCCTCAGATGCCAAGTTGTGGACAGAAGGAGGAAGGGCGATAGGAGGGGTGTCAGGTAGCCTTTCTCTAATCTGAACACTTTTACTTGATCTGTTTTAGAAACAGGCTCTGACTTTTGCACATAGTTCTTTCCTGAAAACTCGTCTTAACAGACTTACCTGCTGGAAGAGGGATCCTGTTTTCCTATTTAGGTTTAAAGATGCATGCCAGAATTGATATATTCAAAAGAATGTTATTCTAAATATTACTCTAGAATCAAAAAATATTACAGTGATACTGTCACTGTTTAAGACATTTTTGAGTTGCCTTGGGAAAGAGTTTATAAAATGCACCAAAATAATCGATTTTATTCATATGTGAGCTCTGTTTTGTAACTGCAATTGTATTACCTGTCTTAGCCACCCCTTTCATTCACACCACTTATATATATGTATAGTTATATTTGATTAAAGAAATTTTTACACCACTTATATTTAAATGATTAGGTATTTCTTAAAATTCGAATTGTGCCTTCAAAGGACATTTTCCATCAGTTAAATGGATGCCATTAAAAAGGAAAGTCATAGTAAGGATTTCCAAAGCATTTTGAACAAAGAACATTCTGTCTCTGATTTGCTTTTTAGAAAACATTTAATTAAATGCCTGTTTATTCCAAGGATGTTCTAGGTGCCATGGCTACAAAGATGGATCATATTTGGTCCTGCCCTTGAGGTGCACACTGCCCCGTGAAGGAGAAAGAGATGTTTAAATACAAATCACAATTTAGGGATGATGCCCTTGCTGTGTTGGAGGATAGTTGGAAGCCCAGAGAAAGGAGGGATTGTTTCAGCCTGATTGGTATTGAGTCAAGGACAGGGTGTGGGGTTGGTGGAAGCGACCAAGTGGGGAAGAAATTCTAGGTAGAGGAAACTGCGTGAACCTGGCATGAAGTCGATACAATGCATGGGTGTGTTTGGAGAAGGCTGGGTAAGGTCCTCTGACTAGAACACACAGGCGATGGGGTTGATGGGAATTGAGTCCTGAGAGCAGTTACCCCCACTGGAAGGTAAGCTGTGTGGGAGCAGGGACCTCGGTTGCATCCTTGCTACCTGCCAACGTGCCTGGTGTGTAGCAGCGCGTCAACATGTGTCTATTGATTTAATGGGAAGATTGTTGCAATTAAATTATGAAGATACTTCACTTTTTGCTGAGGTGTTTGGACTTTATCCTGTGGCCATTGAAGGTTTTTTATGAGGCATATGACACGTTGAAGTGTGGTTTCAAAATGTAACTCCACTAGCGGGATAGATGGGGTAGAATTGTCCTTCTCCAGTGTTTACCTGAAGAGCGGTTCTGGTGCAGCGGGCCTGGGGAGTGCCCATTAATTTGCATTTCTGACAAGTTGCCAGGCGGTGCAGATCGTGCTGGTAGCCTCGCTTTTAGTAGCAGGGGGAGAACGGATGGGATCGTTTCAGTAAGGAAGTTTCCAGGAGCCGTAGTGAGCACGATACATTTAGAAATAGCGGTTCCTCTTAAGACTGTCTTTGGGATTTAGAAGAGGAGAGTGCAGCTGTTTTGATGTTTAAAATTCTGTCTGCCTTCAAAATACTGCTCTCGAGTTTGGTTTGTTTGTCTGTCTGTCTATACGTGGAAGAAATGGATTGTTGCCTGTGGCTTAAAGAGGGAGTTGAGGCTCTCACGAAATGTGTCAGGAAGGTTCCCTGGTTGTAAGGAACCTTTGCAAATTGCAGAATGAGGAAAACACAACCAAAGTGATAACGATATTTAGAGAGTTTTGAAGGAAGTGGCGTTAAGGAAGATTTCGAGTTGGCTTTGATGTTCGGCCACTTTCCATTGTCCTCTGTACATTTGTTTGCGATACAGCGAATTAAGTATTTGTGGCCGTTCTATGTGCAAAGTCTCTATACCGGTACTAGACAGAAGTTACAGAAAGTGAATCAGTAGATCCTGAATGATGGTATAGCGTAGCAGGGAATATAAAGCAATCAGATTAATGAAAAGCTGTGTGTGTGTGTGTACACGTTATATAGATATATAAATAGATCTGTCACTTTTTACTTTTATGTCAGGTCAAAAGGAACATGAACCATAAAAAGAAGACAGATAACATGTTATGTAAATTCAGAGGAAAGAGAAGGAACGATTATCAGGAGACTCACTGATCTCATTTTGCTCCTTGTTAGTCATTGAATGAAGCCCAAGATGTGGTGCCTGTCACTCAGAATCCCACTCCCCTGGCTTTAGCCAAAGAGAAAAGTGAAGATTAGACGCTCAGTTTAGGACTTTGTGAATATGAGAGGCTGCAGGGTACTAAGACGTGTCAAGGATGCAGTGTGAAGTAGGAAACTGTGGCCCAAAGAGAGTCAGGCTAGAGATGTACAATTTGTGTGCCCTCCCCTTTGAAGGGGTTGTTGCGCGAAGTGATTACAACTGCTGAGTGAAAGACTGTGGAGACAGGAAGAAACAGACGAGGATAGATCTTTGGAAGGGATCAGCTTCGGGTGTGTCAAGTGAGGAAGTGGGATGAGGGAAGGACTTGGGAAGGCACGGGTACCGCAGGAGAGCATCGCAGAGGCTGCGAGGGGAGTTTAATCAAGCAGGCGGTTAGCAGTCTTTACTGCACAGAGAGGTTAAGAGGACAGTGAGAATTAAAGAATATGTTGTTAGTGATTTATGAGAATAAATGAATTTCTCATAAATGTACATGAATCTCTACAAACAGTAGAGTGGGAATAAGTAGAAGTATAGTAGCTTAACATTTTGTAAGTGACTAGTATTGCAGTGGATTTCTTTTGTGGGTTTGGTGTTGTGGAGCCGTAGAAACTGTAGGTTTATAGTTCCCTGTTGATGACCTTTTATAGCTGAGAGGTCTCCTTGACTCTGGATTCCAAACCTGTTTTGAGTGTGAGTGGTAGTCATGCCCAAATACATGTTTTTGCAAATCTTACATGGAGGCCAAAAAGCTTAGAGTCACTCTTGACTCTGTTTCTCTCACAAACTGTTTGCCAGCAAATTCTGTTGGACCTGCCCGCTAATAAATTCCAAATCTGACCTCATCCCACTGCCACTGTTGCTGCCAGCCTAGTCCACAGACACTCAGATCTTTTTGTTTTTGTTTTTGTTTTGCGGGACACGGGCCTCTCACTGTTGTGGCCTCTCCTGTTGCGGAGCACAGGCTCCGGACGCGCAGGCTCAGCGGCCATGGCTCACGGGCCCAGCTGCTCCGCGGCATGTGGGATCTTCCCGGACCGGGGCACGAACCCGTGTCCCCTGCATCGGCAGGTGGACTCCCAACCACTGTGCCACCAGGGAAGCCGAGATCTTTTTTTTTTTAAAATGAGCTAGAGTCGATGTACAACATTATGTAAGTTACAGGTGTACAGTATAGTGATTCACACTTTTTAAAGGCTATAGTCCATTTGTAGTTATTATAAACATTGCCTGTATTCCCTGTGTTGTACAGTATATCCTTATAGCATATTTTATAACTAATTGTTTGTACCTCTTATTCCCCTCCCCCTATTTCACCCCTCCCCCTTCCCACTGGTAACCACTAGTTTATTCTCTACATCTGTGAGTCTGCTTCTTTTTGGTTATATTCACTAGATAGTTGTATTTTTTTAGATTACACATATAAGTGATATTATACAGTATTTGTCTTTCTCTTTCTGGCTTATTTCACTTAGCATTATACCCTCCAGGTCCATCCACACTGTTGCAAATGGCAACATTTCATTCTTTTTCATGGCCGAGTAGTATTCCTCTCTCTGTGTGTGTGTGTGTGTGTGTGTGTGTGTGTGTGTGTGTGTGTGTGTGTATCTCACAGCTTCTTCATCCATTTGTCTATTGATGGATACTTAGGTTGCTTCCATATTCTGGCATTTGTAAATAATGCTGCTATGAACATTGGAGTATATGTATCTTTTTGAATTAGTTTTTATTTTTTTTCCAGATAAATACCCAGGAGTGGAATTGCTGGGTCATATGGTAGTTCTGTTTTTAGTTGTTTGAGAAACACTCATTTCTTTTTTTTTTTTTAATTAATTAATTTATTTGGCTGCACTGGGTCTTAGTTGTGGCACAAGGGATCTTCATTGTGGCATGAGAACTCTTAGTTGCAGCATGTGGGATCTAGGTCCCTGACCAGGGATTGAACCCCGGCCCCCTGCCTTGGAGCGCCGAGTCTTAGCCACTGGACCACCAGGGAAGTCCTGAGAGACACTCATTTCTTGCTTGGGTTATTGCAGAAGCTTCCCAGCTGCTGTCACTACTTCTAACCTTTTTCCCTTTCAGCCTATTCTTAACTAGAATAGTGATCCTTTAAAAATGTAAATCAGGGCTTCCCTGGTGGCGCAGTGGTTGAGAGTCCGCCTGCCGATGCAGGGGACACAGGTTCTTGCCCCGGTCCGGGAAGATCCCACATGCCGCGGAGCGGCTGGGCCCATGAGCCATGGCCGCTGAGCCTGTGCGTCTGGAGCCTGTGTTCCGCAACGGGAGAGGCCACAGCAGTGAGAGGCCCGCGTACCGCAAAAAAAAAAAAAAAAAAAAAAATGTAAATCAGAGGACATTGGACTTGTTCAGGGTGATATGGCCGTAGACTAAAAATGTAAATCTGATTATGTCACTGCTCTGTTCAAAAACCTTCCAGTGGCTTTCCATCTCATGCAGAGGTAAGAGCTGATGTTCTTATATAACCTCTAAGCTAAGCTGACCTCCTTACGGTTCCTGGAAAGCTTGCCCCCTCTCCTGCCTCAGGGCCTTTGCACTTGCTGGTCCCTCAGACTGCGTCCTCCCTTCCTTCAGTCAGATGCACCTTCTCAGAACAGCCTTTCTTGTCTCCTGCCTCCCCCCGGCCATAATCTGTGACTGGACTGCACTTTTCTGCTTTATTTATCTTGTTTCTCTCTCACTTCGTTACAATGTATGATCCATGAGAACAGGGATTTTTTTTTAACAGTTTGAGGAATGTCCTTCATATTTTATTTTTTTAATTATTATTTTCATTGAAGTGTAGTTGATTTACAATATTGCGTTAGTTCCAGGTGTATAGCGTAGTGATTCATTTTGTTTTGGTTTGTTTTTGCAGGTTATATTCCATTGTAGGTTAATACAAGACATTGGGTATAGCTCCCTGTGCTGTGCAGTAAATCCTTGTTGCCTATCTGTATTGTGTATAATGGTTTGTATCTGTTAATCCCATACTCCTAATTTGTTCCTCCATCCCTTCCTGTCCCCTTAGGTAACCATAAGTTTGTTTTCTATGTCTGTGAGTCTGTTTCTGTTTTGAATATAGATTCATTTGTATTATTTTTTAGATTTCACATGTAAGTGATATCATATAGCGTTTGTCTTTCTCTGTCTGACTTATTTCACTAAGCATAATATTCTCCAGGTACATCCACGTTGCTGCAAATGACATCATTTCATTCTTTTTGGTGGCTAATATTCCATTGTATATATGTACCACATCTTAAGCCAGTCGTCTGTTGATAGGCATTTGAGGTGCTTCCGTGTCCTGGCTGTTGTCAATAGTGAGAGCAGGGATTTCCGTCTTGTTTTGTTCACTGTAGAATCTCCAGTGCCTGGGACAGTGCCTGGCCCAAGGTAGGCAATCAGTGACACGTGCGGACTGCAGGAATGCCGTCTCTTTCTCCCCTCACTGCTGGTGCGTGGGTGGGTTGGATGGGCGGGATGTGCATGGGCAGGACGGGGCGGCTTTCCTGGGACAGCATCCTCAGTTCCTCCCTCCTCTGCAGCTGCTCAGCCAGCGCTTCCTGCCCGCATAGAAGTTACTCATCCTCCAGGCTGCAGGCTGGCAGCGTGCTGTGAATTGGCTTTGGCAAAGTTATAGGCGCATGAAGGCATGTTGGGATTTGAATATGGTGGAATTTTAGAGTAAATGAGGACATTCAAATCTCTTTCATTTTGGTAAGCAGTGTTTGGAACTTTATTTTGGAATTAACCATATGTATTAACAAAGGTAAGGGGAGACATTCAAGAAAACCTCCAATAGTCACTACAGAGGGCCTGCATCCTGAAAGAAATGCAGGAAGAGGCTGCCCGGCTTGAGGATAACAGAATGGGAACATACTTTGGCTAATTGGGGCCGTGACTATTTGTTGTTTGGGGTCAGTTTTGTTTTCTGAGCGAGAATTGAATGGATTGCGGGGATCTGCGGCTGTATAGATTGAACATAGAAGAAGCACACTTTGGAAAAATCTCAAGGATTAATGTTTATTCTCTTCCACTTATTTCTGGTGAGAACTGTGTTCTTTTTGAGGAAATTGTTCCTGTCATAACCCTTGACAAGCCTGTCTCTATCTCCTAAGTCTAGACCAGTGTCTCTTTTATGTGGGAAGCGTTTCACCTCTGGGCATATCAGAAACCCCTGCAGGAGTTTTTACCAATGACACTGTGTGTGTGTGTGTGTGTGTGTGTGTGTGTGTGTGTACATGTATGTCTTCAGAGATTTTAATACAATACACTTCTGTATCTTCTAGGTAAGAGACAAATGACAGAAAAGAAACCGATATTAGGGATTTAAAAATATGATTACAAGTTTATTGTCATTTGCTTCTTGCACATTCATTGAAAATTAGAAGATGTATAAAAAACAATCACAGAAACCACCTGAAGTCCTCCCTCCTGCTCACAAGATAACTTGTTATTAGTTTCGGTGTGCAGGCTTCAAACATTTTCCCATACAAGTGTATAATATATCGCAAAAATAGAATAATATCTAATGTAGTAATATTTATCTGTTGTTAGCTAGATATACAATTATATACACTGGTCATGAAACAAAAATGAAATCATACGTATATAAACAAAAATGGAGTTACACCATAGATACTGCCTGCTTTTTTCACTTAGAATTATTGTGAACATTTTTCCATATCACTAAATATAGATCTACATTATCATTTTAAATGACTACATGATATAGATGTAAATTCATTAGTTTATAAGTTCAGGTCGTTTTCGGTTTTTTAAAAGTTATAACAGTGCTATTATGAATATTTCTGTGTTAACAGACATTGCTGTGTTTCTTATATATGTGTTTTTTTAATGGCAGTTCGCTAGCTATCTGATAGGTATAATTGTTTTTCTTTAAATAAAATACTAAGACCTGTGGTCACACACTTTTTTCCTCTGATTTGTGAAGATGTTGCCTAAGTATTAACAATAAGATAGAGAAACCTAGTTATATTAAGCTGTACTTTAAAAGAATTGCGAATATTGGGAAAAAATACATGACGTTGGAATTGTCGTAGAAAATTGGGAGAGATGGTTGCTAGTTATCAGTATGTGTTGACTTAAGGCCATTACCTGCTTTATATGCAGCCCTGGGCTAAGGTAATTGATCTTCCCAGGGATGACCTGCTTCAAGCGTTCCAGTACGTCAAAGGGAGGCCGAGTTATCTTGTATAGTTATGAGTGTTTATTAAAGTATTTGTTCTGTGATTGTCTTACAAGTAATCGAAAATTAATTATTTACACTTGGTAACTTTCAGTTAGCCAGAGCATTTACTTAATACTCTTGTTTCTCCCAAACTTCAAATAATTAGGAGTTTACTGAAATTTCTTCTTACATTAAAACTACACAGTATAGGTAAGTCTGTGTACGTCTGTGTTATTGAGTTGAGATGTTTAGGTAATTTAAATTGACAAGAAGTGAAAATGTTTATCTTGATGAGATAACACTAATTTTTAAGGAATCTGTTTCTAAACATTACACCATAGATTTCCTTGGCAAAATTCCACAAGCAAACAGAATTTCAATTATGAGGTAATTTACTCTCTGGATTCTGATGCATATGACTTCTCTGTTCAGACAGGTCCTACCAGTTCTCATTTTTCTCAAACACACTTTAAAAACGTACCTAGTAAATAGTATCAATGCTATGTGGGTTTTTTGTTTGTTTTGATTTTGCTTTGTTTTGGTTTATTTCAGTTGCTCCTGGGAGCAAGGGACAAAGGAGTCTAAAGGAGAGAATTAAGAGGATGTGATAAAAAAGTAAAGAATCACTAGTGAAGAAGTGTCAGATCCCAGGAAGCAATAACCCCATTCTACCGGCCCGTTCTCTTCTGAAATATTGTGTTCAGTTGTGCACTGTTTTTAAAAGAATGTCAGTAACAATCTAAACTCGCATGAAGAAGGAAATTAAATGGAATGATGTAGGGTTAAGGCTGTGAAATCCTTTTTCTTCTCCAGAATTGAGAGAAGAGCCAGCTGCTAAATGACAAGTACCCTCATTTTAGATGAAGGATGAGGCTTATCGGTATTGCTCCAGGGGACCCCACTAGGATCTGTGGGCAGAAACTCTAGGAGTTGATTTTAGTTCCCTGAAAATAAGAACTGTCTAACATGAAGAGTGGTCCAGCAATGAAATAACAGGCTCCCAGGTGAGAGAGTGAGCCCAGAGCTAGAGCTGAGAAGGGACCACCATCCACAGGTCTTCTGTACCGTGATTTTTTTTTTTTTAATTCAAACAACCGAGCTGATTTTAATCAGATCAGAAAAGCAATAGCACACTTAATGTTACATGTTGATGGGGAAATTCAAATTCTAAACATATAAAGAGAAATGTAATCTCCCTAGACAAACAAATAAGTAGACCATCATATTTAAAGTAGAATCTCGTAAGATTGCTTTGTTCAAGTCAGGCAGTCTCAATTTTGTGATGACAGATATCAAATAAGTATAAATCAGTAAACCATCTTCACTTCAGCCTGGCTTACCCTTAGTGTCCTCAAGATAGCTGACTTGTAAATACTCTTCCACTTCTATCCTTTTCTGTAAAACAAGATAAAATGGCTAGCCAAGTGTTCTATATAAATTTTTAATCAAAAGGATTTTATTTGATATCTTCAGAGAAGATATAAGGCAAGACATAGTAATATCAAAAGAAAAAGAATGATGAAGCCATAATAATTCACATATGCCTTTTGTACAATGATTTCTTGTACTCTGGTGAGGAGGTGAGATTTAGACAGCCCGTAGGTCCCTTCTAATCCTGAAATGTTAGGATTTTATACATTGGCTAGTGAAATGCCCAAACCAAATGCTTAGTCATAAAAGTCTATTTCCTGGGCTTCCCTGGTGGCGCAGTGGTTGAGAGTCTGCCTGCCGATGCAGGGGACACGGGTTCGTGCCCCGGTCCGGGAAGATCCCACATGCCGCGGAGCGGCTGGGCCCGTGAGCCATGGCCGCTGGGCCTGTGCGTCCGGAGCCTGTGTTCCGCAACTGGAGAGGCCACAGCAGTGAGAAGCCCGCGTACCGCCAAAAAAAAAAAAAAAAAAGTCTATTTCCTGTCATTTAGTTAAAAAATTTTAAATGCTTTTCTATTGAAACTTCTGATGGCTCTGCAGCTGCTTTCTCAATGACACAGTTACTTACTTGAGCCTGGGTTGTGTCCTAGTGCTATAAACTTTCTTCTCCAATCCAAAAATTTCTTTTTTAAAAAAAATTTTGATACCTTTATTAAGGTACCTGACGATGTAGATTTACATAAGAGAATATCTCAGTGTAAGAATTCTATCATTGCATTAATTTAAGTAACAATAAAAATTCACAGTTAATTTCTAAGTTGATTTTGTAAAGATAGTGCTGACTATATAAAGATAGGCTGAATATATAAAGATAATTTCTGTAATTTATTCAAATGTATATTCACCTAAAGGCATAAAGACGTATTTACTAGGTGATTCATCATAGCACTGTGTATAGAAACAAAAAATATAGTGAATAATATTCCTCAATAGGTATTATTGGTGCTTTTAAATTTTGGAAAGAACAATTAACGTGAAATCTACTCTCTTAATAGATTTTTCAATGCACACTATAGTACTATTAACTCTCGGTACAGTGTTGAACAGCACATCTGTAGAACTTGCTCACTTTGGGTAGCTCAGACTTTATACCTTCAGACAGCAACTTCTGATCTCCCCCGGCCCCTGGCAACCACCATTCTACTCTGGGTTTCTATCAATTTGCCTGTCTTAGAGTCCTCGTCTAAGTGGAATCGTGCAATTTTTGTCCTCTGACTGGCTGAATTCACTGAGCATAATGTCCTCCAGGTTCAGCCGTGGTGTCGCATATGGCAGGATTTCCTGCTTTTAAAAGGCTGAATAGTATTGCATTTGCAGGTATGTACCACATTTTCTTATTGTGCAAAGAAATAGAAGGGAACCGACTAGGATGAAAACTGGAAACCATTTATGCATTAAGATGATGGTATTCTGGGTGAATTTTTACTCTTTGTATATTAAGTTGCTAATTATACAATGTTTCAAAAGTTATATATATATATGTATATATATAGTATATAATGTATTTTATAGTTACTCTAGGATTAAGGATTTAAGGATTATTAAGGATTCTCCCCGCCCCCGCCCCCACCAAGGCAGATATGAAGTTGGGTAGTACAGGTTCCTAAGTGTAGGACTTTTGAACTATTCAGGAAGTTTGCAACAGCATGATTAGATTGCTATGTGCTCGGTGTCATGGGTGACCTGTTACCAGAGAGTCTCAGTTACTTCCAGGTCTCCAGCTCTGGTCCCAGACTCTCTTAGCTGCCATTGATGCCAGCTCCAAGGTTAAAGTAGACACAGAGCTGTAGGCTTAAAAAGGACACTTTTGGTCCAGTTCCTTTATTTAGTCGATGAGAGTGCTGAGCTTCGGAAAGAGGAGGTGACTGCCTAGGACCACAGACTTGAGACTAGAAGCCAGGTCTGCAGACTCCTCATTGTGCGCTGTTTACTATTTCACTGTGCAAAAGTGGTAAATTGGACTCGGGCTGCCTTCCTTCTAGGGGATGGTCTGTGTCCAACTACTATTCTTTTTGAAGCTGTTTGGATGGAATTTATACCTAAAATGAAATGGAAAAAGAAATGGCAAATGTATTCTCTTACATTACAGTTCAGCATTGAGACATTAAATCCATCATTTTGCTGGTCTCAGAAATAATATGTAAAGCAATAGTGTGTAATGATAGAGCTGTCCAGATTCTTTATCATAGGCAACAACGGAATTCCTTTTATCAAGTTCTGCTAATTTAATTTGGAAACCTGAGGAGAGAGGTGGGAGAATACAGCTAGAGAGGAGGGCAGGGGCCGGATTAGAAGAGACCATGGAGACCTTGGAAGAAGTTTGGGTTTTTATTCTAAACACAGTAGGAAGCCATAGGAAGGTCTCAGTCAGAGAAGGAGCACATTTAATGCTTTAAAGATTGCAGCTTCTCACTAAAGGACTCATAAATGGAACGGGCGGAGTCAAGATGGGGGTACTAGGAGGACGCAGAATTCGCATCTCCTCGCAACTAGGGCACCTACCCGGCACCGGCGGGGGACCGTGTATGCCTAAGGGGACGGGAGGAACCCCCAGCGACTGGTTGTTTTAATTACAGTTTTATTTTTCCTTATATATTTTTTATCTTTCTAATTTTATTTTGTTTTTTATTCTTTGTTATTGTACTGCTCCATTTTTTCTTTCTTTCCCCCCTCCCCCTTTTTTTTAAACCGCACCGCGAAACTTGTGGGATCTTGGTTCCCAGGCCGGAGGTCAGGCCTGAGGTCCCGTGGTGGGAGCTCCGAGTCCAAACCGCTGGACTAACAGAGAACCTCAGACCCCAGGGAATATCAATCGGAGTGAGGCCTCCCGGAGGTCCTCATCAGCACCGAGACCCAGCTCTATCCAACTGCTTGCAGACTCCAGTGCTGGACGTCTCAGGCCAAACAACCAGTAAGACGGGAATACAGCACCACCCATCAGAAAATAATTTTGAAACCTGAGAATTGAGTTGAATGAATTGGTTGTGATTTCCACTTCATTTTTCTTTTGCTTCTTTCTCTCCCAACTTATTTTGTACCCTGGACTGATCTTTAAACATTGTTTTTACCGTATTACTCCCTCCCTTTCCTCAAAACGAACCCGTGGGACTCTTCACTGCTGTGCGTTACTGCACAAAGTTGAATTTGATTTCTCTCTGATTTATTGCTGGTCCTCAACCTCTGGCTGACTTTATCGTTTCAGTTCTATTTTCTATTACTTTCCTCTCCCCCAAAGCCTTTGCTTCAGTAAACTCATGACTCGTGTCATTTTGATGGGCTGAACACCTTTTCTTCTGCTCTCTTGCTTACCCAACCTTTACTTGTCCCCTCTTTAAAAGCTCCTAAGTACTCTGAGTGACCCCTAATAACCTTTCATTCTGTATTTCTTAAAAAAAAAAAACAACTTTATTTACCAGTTTTTGTTATAAAATGTGCTTTTAAGAAGAGATTCAGGAAAGAGAAAAACAAATGCTGTATGCTAACACATATATATGGAATCTAAAAAAAAAGGTTCTGATGAACCTAGGGGCAGGACAGGAATAAAGACACAGATGTAGAGAATGGACTTGAGGACACGGGGAGGGGGAAGGGTAAGCTGGGATGAAGTGAGAGAGTGGCATGGACATATATACACTACCAAATGTAAAATAGATAGCTAGTGGGAAGCAGCTGCACAGCACAGGGAGATCAGCTCAGTGCTTTGCGACCACCTAGAGGGGTGGGATAAGGAGGGTGGGAGGGAGGCTCAAGAGGAAGGGGATATGGGGATCTATGTATGCATGTAGCTGATTCACTTTGTTATACAGCAGAAACGAACACAACACTGTAAAGCAATTATACTCCGATAAAGATGTTTAAACAAAAGTAAAGAGAATCAGGCAGTGAAGAAAATCCCTCCTATCTCAAGTTCCTAGTTTTTCTGAAGTAACCACTGTTAAGTTTCTTTTGTAGCCTTCTCATGTTTTTCACTCATGGTCACAAAATGGCTGCCTTATCTCTAGGCATCACATTTGCATTAAGATAGTAAGTCAGGAAAGGGAGAAAAAAATGGTGTCATGACCCATATCTGAATTTTTTTTTTTTTTTTTTAAAACAAGAGCTTTCCCAGAAGCCCAAAGCAGACTTCTGTTTACGTCTCACTGGACAGGTCTGTGTTACATTGCTACTCCTGGCTATAAGAAACTCTGGTATACAGAGTATGTGTTTAGTTTTCTCAGTCCCTCCAGTGGAGATAATAGGGAAGGGAAGGGAGTTGGAAGTGTATTTTGAATGAGCCACCAGATTGTGTCTACCACACATAGAAGGTTAATTTTATATTGGATTTTGATAAATTAATTTTACAACAAGTCATTTTGCTATATTCTCTTATTGTTTTGAATAACTTTTCAGCTGTTCCTCTTTTGTCTTTGTGGTATGTTATTTTAAAAATATGAAAAACTCTCCTTTTTCTATTTTACTAGTATTAAAAATCTCATGAAGAAGCTTATGATGTAGATAATGGAAAACTCAATCAAAATGAGTTTAAAGACAAAAGGAATTTATTAACTCACATAGCGGGACAGTGTGAAGGTAGGGTGGGCTCCAGGTGCAGTTTGATTCAAAGGATCCTGGTGTTTTCAGGTTCTGGCTTAACTTCTCTGTGATTTTCTTGGTATGTGGCTTTGTCCTTGGCTGACCTCCTTTGTAGTAGCAGGATGGTTGCACCATGTTCACCAGAGAAGAATGTCTCTTCTGATAGCTCTCCTAGGCTTCTTTCCAGAAAGTCTGCAGAAAACATGGACAAGGTGTCTGCTCATCCTTGAACCAATCCCTGTGATCTCCTGAACCCTGCCTGTCCTTCATAGACTGAACTGAGTTTTCATCAATGTCTCTGTTTCTTTTATTGTTCTTAATGTGGTATCCATTTCTATTGTAGCCTAATTCTTCTTTTCTATTTCTTCCCTGAACTTTGCTCGCTCTCTTCATTTCCCCTTGTTGCCTTACTGTTTCCTCTTTGAGCTCTTATTTCAAAGAGGTTATGCCTTTCTTTTTTTTTTATGCCTTTCTTTTTAATCTCATAGAGAAATGTTGGTTCATAAATTTCAGATTCTTTGCAGCATGATTTCTCTGCTGTGTTTCTTTAACTGGCTGTCATTTGTAACTGCCCTTTCTTTCTTTTATCTTGCACATTAGTTGCATCATTCAGTGACGGTTCCTTTCTCGTTATTTCTCAGTTTTAAATGGGATTGTTCTTTCCTTTCTCGTTATTTCTCAGTTTTAAATGAGATTGTTCTTTCCGGGGTAGCAGTTTGCTGCATGATGTGTTTGGGAGTGCAGGGGCTACAGGCAGCTGCCTCAAGTACTTGCTTAGCAGCGCTCCATCCTGAGGGTCCTCCTCTCCAGTATGGCAGGAATTTTGGCTGTGAAATCAGTGAGCTCAGGTCCTTCTCACTTAGTGTCTGAATAGAAACAAGCAGGGTATATGTGTGCATTTTGGGGAAGACTGTAGTGTGTGATCATCTTGCTCTTTGGTGCCACGGCTGCCCTGATGAAGTGAAGCATGCAGTGGACTGGTCGCCCTTCGGTGTTCCGCGTTTTCCTTGATTTGTGGGAGCAAAGCTGAAATGCAGGTTCAGTTAACATAATACTTAAAAGTCTTCTCTTAGGACCCCACAGTTACTTAATTTTTAATTCTGAGAACTAAATTCAAATGATTTTCCACTGGCATTTCGTATACCCAAGTCCCCAAAGAAATATATATATATATTTTAAACCTGTAACATTAATCAAACAAAAAATCCTAGTGGGATAGAGATGTGCTGATGAGTGCCAGGTAAAACTCAGGTTTTGAAATTGGCATATTTCACAACTTGAAGAACAAAGGAAAGTATTTTCATAGTAAATAGAAATTCAGCAGAAGGAGGAGAATTTGGCAATTAGGGGGTGTCTGCTAGTACTAGCACTGTGCTGAGTGTTTCAGACTAAGCAGAGGACCCCAGGAAGCTCTTGGCCTGTAGGGGAGGTAAAGCCATTCGAGACTAGAGCAGACTGTGTTCAGTGCCCTGCTAAGAGTGCTGGCATCCACGGAGAGGATCTGCCTTTTGGGGGTGCCGCCATCATCCCCATTTTCCTAAGATGGAGAACTAGACCAGAGAGGTTAAGTTATATGCCTCAACTCACAGAGCTAGTTCGTAGCAGAACCAAGATTGGAACCTGCTTCTGACTAACTCCTGGCCTCCAGAATTGCACATTTCAAATATTTCTATCATTTAAGTTACATTTGTCCCCAGTAATCAAAATTCACTTCATATGCCTCTGGAATAATTGATGAGTTATATCAAATATTTACTTTTGTTTATGTCTAATGGGGTACTCAACCCCACTTTGGAATTCTGTTCTTTTAAGGGCCCAGACAAATGTGCCACTTTCTTCATGAAGCTCACCCCTAAGTCCCTTCAGAAAATAGTGTTTCTCCCTCCTCTGCTTTCTATTCTTGTTTGTGGTTCCTGTGGTCTGTCGTCAGTTATGAGCTCTTCAGGGACAGGGACCGTGTTGGCTTCATCTTTGGACCCCATCCTGTTCTAGGCCAGTGAAGTGGTCCCTGGGTTAACGTGGCACCCTGTCCATACTGTTTATTGCGTGTCCTGCTTCCCATATGTCTAGGGTTCTGAAGACGAGTGCATACTTCTTGGAGGCATGAAAATTGTATCTGTGTTGGGTTTAAATTCTAGATTTTTACTTCTCTCCTGACCCTGGACAGGATAAATTTGTATCTGAGGCTTGGCGATAAGAGGTGCGTATGGGGAGCATCGCTAGACGCCTGTGCCTCTGGGGCTCAGCAACGCTCTTTTAGTAGTAGTAATAATAACAAACTCTGGGTGGTACATTTTGTGTAGTGCCTTCTATCAACAGCCAAATAGCAAACTTTCTGGGTCTTCAAAATATTTTCACATTCATGTACTAAGTGTACACTGTAGGCATTTAAACATTTTATAAGTGCCTGTGGGGCAAGTTATTCAGATGCTCTTTCCATTCAGTGCGTTTACGAGTGAAAATTGAGGGCATGATTTTTCTCTTTCATGAAGAATAGCGGGCCACGTGCCAGATGAATAAGAGGAAAGGTCCAGAAAGAGTTCATGTATCTTTTTCCTCTGTGGCCTTCCCAGTTTATTAAAACTCGCAGCTGATTCTTTCATTAATCATGACATTAAGACAGCAAACACACTGCGGTGCTCTGTCAGAAGATGATGGGAAGGTTCGCTTCGGTAAGAGGAAGAAGGGGACTTCCCTGCTGGTCCAGTGGTAAGGAATCCACCTTCCAATGCAGGGGACCACGGGTTCGATCCCTGGTTGGGCAACTAAGATCCCACATGCCGCAGGGCAACTGAGCCTGCCCACCACAACTACTGAGCTTGCCCGCCTCAACGAGAGAGCCCGTGAGCCACAACTACAGAGCCCACGCGCCCTGGAACCCGTGAGCCACAACTAGAGAGAGAAACGCACACATCACAACTAGAGAGCAGCTCACATGCCGCAATGAAACATCCTGCATGCCGCAACTAAGACCCAGCGCAGCCAAAAATAAATAAAATAAACAAATAAATACATCTTTAAAAAAAAAAGAGGAAGGAGGCTTCTGTTTTGTGTGTCAGCCCTCCAGAGGAAAATGCGTCAGTTACCTTTCCTTGGTGGTTGCAGGTCAAACTAGAAGTGGTTCACAATGAGGTATCACCTCACACGGGGCAGAATGGTATCAAAAAAATATACAAACCATAAATCCTGGACAGGTTGTGGAGAAAAGGGAACCCTCTTGCACTGTTGGCGGGAATGTAAATTGATACAGCCACTATGGAGAACAGTACGGAGATTCCTTAAAAAACTAAAAATAGAACTACCATACGACCCAGCAATCCCACTACTGGGCATATACCCTGAGAAAACCATAATTCAAAAAGATAGGTACTTCCCTGGTAGTGCAGTGGTTAAGAATCCACCTGCCAATGCTGGGGACACGGGTTTGATCCCTGGTCCGGGAAGATCCCACATGCCGCAGAGCAACTAAGCCCGTGCGCCACAAGTACTGAGCTTGCACTTTAGAGCCCATGCTCTGCAACAAGAGAAGCCACTGCAATGAGAAGCCCACGCACTGCAACGAAGAGTAGCCCCTGCTCGCTGCAACTAGAGAATGCCCGCACACAGAAATGAAGACCCAATGCAGCCAAAAATAAATAAGTAGTTAATAATAAATTTATTTAAAAAAGAAAAGAAAGATACATGTACCACAGTGTTCATTGCAGCACTATTTACAATAGCCAGGGCATGGAAGCAACCTAAATGTCCATCAACAGATGAATGGAGAAAGAAGATGTGGCACATATATACAATGTAATATTTCTCAGCCATAAAAAGGAACGAAATTGAGTTGTTTGTAGTGAGGTGGATGGACCTAGAGACTGTCATACAGAGTGAAGTAAGTCAGAAAGAGAAAAACCAAATACTGTATGCTAAGGCATATATATGGAATCTTAAAAAACAGTACTGATGAACCTAGTGACAGGGCAGGAATAAAGACGCAGACGTAGAGAATGGACTTGAGGACACGGGAAGGGGAAGCTGGGACGAAGTGAGAGAGTAGCTTTGACATATATACACCACCAGATGTAAAATGGATGGCTAGTGGGAAGCAGCCGCATAGCACAGGGAGATCAGCTCAGTGCTTTGTGACCACCTGGAGGGGTGGGTTAGGGAGGGTGGGAGGGAGACGCAAGAGGGAGGGGATATGAAGATACATGTATACATATAGCTGATTCACTTTGTTGTACAGCAGAAACTAACACATCATCGTAAAGCAACTATACTCCAATAAAGAAGTGAAAAAAAACAAAAAAAAACCCAAAACTAGAAGTGGTTCAGCCTGTGCTCCAAGCCGTTTGTACCTTTAGCACGTCTGCAAATAAAGTAAGGCCATTTCGTGGTGGTTCTTGGGAGTAGACACCACTAAGTGTGCAGGTGCAGTGCTGTTCTTATGCGTGTTTCCCTCTCTCTTTTTAAAACTTGTTTTACTGGGGAAATGGGGAAGAGAGAGCAGGAAGAAGCATTTACTTAGATGCAGTGTAAATTGGCATTCCTGCAACGAGGTTCATAATTTTCTTCTTGGCAGCTCGCACAGGGCTGTTAGCACAGATATCCTGTCGCGGTGATCCTTGAATAACCGGACTGTTACAGAACACCGATAGGCATTCCGAAGTAATAGGATTATACCTGACACTTTTATGGGTGAAGTGGTCAGGCTCCTTAACCCTCTCGTAACTAGCCTCACCTAGAACTAGAGGCAACTGGTAATTTTAGTTTTTTTCATTCTTTTTTTGGAGAGAAAAGACAGATCTCTTCTACTTAGCCTCGGTGTTCTCCCCAAAGAAATGTAAAACGGGCACTTGGAGGCCTCTCACAGTTAACTGTTGCTGAAAATGAGCTAAACAATATTCTTCATGTCTATTGTGATAAAAAATGTCTCTCTCTTTTTTGCCCTGGAGGGACAGCTCTAATTCACTCTTCACATCCCTTCAGTAACAAAAACCAAAGAGAAACTCATTAGCTCATCCAGAAACAACCATTTCTAAATAATAATCACCATCATTTATTATAAAATATGAAACTATTGAGATTGCAAATGAAAGTGGCAGCCTGCAGTTGGATGGGGGTGAGGGGCGAAAGAGAAGAGAGGAATTGTCCAGAACCTGAGAATTTTACGGCTGATTCTGATACAGTGGAGGAGGAGGAGAGAAGAGTGTGTCTGTGAAGCGGGGTGGACGGGAGGCGAGGCCTGGGGGGTGGTAGTAGACGTGGTGCATCTTGTGTTCCGTCAGCAGAGTAAGTCGTGTCGAGTACTAGACCCTGTTTTTAATGCCATCTTCAGGATGTGCTTTTGTTTCATTTAAGTGATGGGTGAGTAGTCCATGTGAGTTTTGAATATTTGACAGCTTGTAGGGTAAGAATGCTAAATTTAACTGAGCGTGCATTATGATCATATTTTTAAAGTTTAAAAAAAAAAAAAAGGTGTGTGCTGATACCTTCGCAGGTCCCCTCCGGCTTGAATGAATGCCTCGGGACTGCTGGCCTCTCCTTTCAGAAATCCATGTACTACGGCCTCATTAAGCTGAAGGAAAGGGCTACTAGGACCTTTGTTCCCGCTGCTTTTTTATGGATGCTGTTTCTGTTTGAGGTTCTTGGGGTGGGGCAGGGTGGGGCCGTCTCCTTGTCTGAACAGGCCCCGCTTCTCCTCGTGGGATACAGAGGAAGACTCATCTTAAGGAAGAATGGTGGCCGTCGTGCCCTACGTTTGTGCGCACTTTGTGGTTATGGACCCCTGTGATAGCCGGGTCTGTGCTGGGCAGGGGAGGTTCGCTCGATCTACCCCTTTTGCAGATGAGGCAACTGAGGCCGGGAGGTAGATTTCCTTGATCACTATCCCTTGATAGTGGGTCCGAGCAGGATAGGACCCTGGTGGTTCTGACTCTGGGTCTGGTGCTCTCTTGTGCTGGGAAACCAGCATGAGGTACTGAGAGCTCAGGAAGTCAGGGTTCCTCACCCCTTCAGCTTCTAGCTTCTTTCTCCTCCTTTGGGGGAGGGGAGCCACTGCTGTCTGCACCTGTAGGTGGCCATGGTCACCTACAGCCCTTTCCTGCTTGGGTTAGTCCCAGGCTCTCCTCTCTCCTTCCCTAGGGTCTGACTCCCTCCCCAGGGCCGTGGTTCCTGTTACTGGGGCCACAGTCGTTGGTAGTTGGCGCTTCCCTGGGAGGCTGGGATGTCGCCCATCTGCTAAGCCTACTTGGAAACCTATGGGGCATATACAGAGAAAAGTAAGGCACAGATCTAACTTTAAAGATCACGGCGTGGTGAAGAAGATGAATTTGTTGAAAAAGTTTAGGGTACAGTTCTTACAGGTGCATGTTAACTTAACATTGCAAATGATCTAGTTTTCATTCCTAGTTTTTATTCAGCTGCTTTTTGCAAATCTAGAGTGAAACTCGCCCCTTGCAAGATAAGTCATTGTAGACTTTAAAAACTCTTCTTATTTTTGGTTAAAAGTAAGACCCTGGGTAGAGTGGAAAATCACAGCTTCAGATCCCAGTTCTACACTCTTTGTGTGAGTTTGGACAAGCTTCTCAGCCTGATATGTTTCCTCATTTATAAAATGGTGAAAGTACCTCCCAGCATTGTTGTGAGGATTTAACAAGAAACAAGATACCTGAGAGAACCTAGCGCTCTGCCATGTGCCAGGCCCCACGCCCAGCACGTAGTAAATACCCTTTGTCTTTCTGTTCCTTCAGCTTGAGGAAATTGAAGACAGCAGGAAATTGACCTCTTGAGCTGTACCGGCCATCGATTACCTTGATTACATGACTAAGGGGGTGATTCTAACAACCGTCCGCTTAGATAATGGTTCCTTGGCAGCAGCATTACTGCCGTTTTGGTCCCGATAATTCTTCGCTCAGGGAGGCTGTCCTGTGCATTGTAGTGTCTTCGGCAGCATCCCTGGCCTCCATCCACTAGAGGCCCGTGGTACCGCCAAGTTGTGACAACCAGACATTGCCAAAGGTCCCCTGGGTTGAGGGAAGCAAAATGGTTCTGTTTGAGAGCCAGTGGATAGACCCTTACCCCACTGTTCTGTATGGTGAATCCTATCCCTCTGCCTCTTAGGAGCATTTAAATGTTTTTACTCTCGGTCAGAGAAGTGTGAAGTAAAACCACAGTGAGGCTGCTGCATACCTCCCTGTGTAGCAGGAACGAAGAGATGAAAAAGTGCTGGCAAGGGTGTGGAGCAACCTAAAATCCCATACACGGCCGGCGGGAGTATAATTGCTACAAATCCTTTGGAAAACTATTTGACAGCATCTACTCAAGCTGAATGTATGCAACAGAAATGCAGTCCATGCTCACCAAAGGCAGAGACTAGAATATTTGTAGCAGCACGATTTATAATATCCTCCAGATAGAAACTACCTAAATGTCCATCAACTGCAGAATGAAGTGTGGTCAGTCAGAGCAACGGAATACTATACAGCCACGAAAAGGAATGATTTTCACCTTCACTTAAAAAGAAGGCTAACATTCATAAACATAATGTTGAGTGCAAGAATCCAGTCACATAAAGGTACATACCATATGATTCTATCTGTATTAAGTGGTCAAACTAATCTAATGTTCTTAAAAGCTAGGATAGTAGTTACCTCATGGGGTAGTTACTGGAAGGGCGCACAGGTTGGGAGGAAGCATTACAGTTCTATTAAAAAACAGGTGTGTTGTCTGTTTTTTAGACTGGATCCTAGTTGGTTGAAAGGGTGATTCTGGAGGTAGAAAAATGGTGCCTAATGAACGAAATACTGTGAAGGCAAATTGAACTGCTAGGTGAAGATTGAATCAGAAATTGGGACTGTCAGTGACATTGACCTTCAGATGTTAAATATTTAGGACTTTTCCTCCATTGGACTTCTGTTTTTACCATGGCAGTAAGTGCTAGCCAACCTGGCAAGAATACGTCTGTGGATAATAATAACTGGTGAGAATGTGAATGTCAGAATAATATTTTATTTATGAAGGTTCTTTGAACAGGATTTACTGAACTAAATTGTCTACAATAATGAAAACCACTGAAATAATCATTCTTGTTAATAAGGAAACATTTGTTTCAAGCATATAAGGCACTAGTTTAAAACTAGTAAGTTATAGTGTTTTGCAAGATATTTCTCCTTTCTTGGGAATGCTAATTAATTATATTTCCTTCCCCAGTGCTGATTTATTTAAAATATCAATCCTAGTCTGAACTTTTAAATGCTATTTTTATCTTAAATTCATGTTAGTAAAGCAGATTTCCTATTCACTCATTTGATATCAAGAGAATTGATTTTGTTAGGATTTTTTTAATTTTTGCAAAGTTTAATGAGAGTGGAACTGTTTGTTAAAAGAGATTCACTGTGACTTTTTAGGTTAAGTAAGAGGCTTATTGTGTTTGAACTCAGGTGAGAAATTAGGCAGTTTGCTTTCCCAAAATTGTCTTTGCAATTTAAAATTCACCCTTAGAGGGTGCTGTTGTATTGAAAGTTTAAATCTTTGCTTTGAAGAACCATTTTAAGTTTTTTAAAAAGTACATATATTTGTGTTAAAATCCCATTATATTATAGCACATAATCTAGTCATACTTAATAGAACTTGAGAGTGTTTTAGCTTAGAAATGTTACTATTTTATAAACAATAAAAGTCAAGATATGGGGCTTCCCTGGTGGCGCAGTGGTTGAGAGTCCGCCTGCTGATGCAGGGGACACAGGTTCGTGCCCCGGTCCGGGAAGATCCCACATGCCGCCGAGCGGCTGGGCCCGTGTGCCATGGCCGCTGAGCCTGCGCGTCCGGAGCCTGTGCTCCGCGACGGGAGAGGCCACAACAGTGAGAGGCCCGCGTACCGCAAAAAAAAAAAAAAAAAAAGTCAAGACATACAGCTTAATGGCATTTGCTTTTGTGAAAAATTTGAGAAAATACTGTATTTTTCATCGTCATTTCAGTGTGAGCAACTCCAAATTAGAGAAATAAGCAATGTTTTGTGATATATTTAGGAATTCTTTCCTTGACAGAAAATGTAAAAAACACAGAGAACTTAATAGATATTCAGGTTTGCATCCTTGATACTTGAGGCATTTGAAAATTGTTTTGTTTTGGTGTCTTCTTTGATTCAACAGGTACACTGTTGAAGACCTACTGTGTACAAAACAGTCTTTATAATCACGTAGGGGAGAGATACATAAATCATCTCGTAGTCTGCCTTGTTTTAGAATTAATGCAGCGTAAACCTAAAATACAGTGGACTCATAAAGAGATTAATCCTAGCTAATGGAGTTCTTGTGAAAGGTGGGATTTTAGCTGAGCTTTTGAGGAGCCACAGAACTTTGCATTGTAAACAATATTTAAAAGAAAAAGTTTCGTTCCTTAAGTCTTCTTTCTTACCACTCAGTGCTAAGTTTGTTTTCACCTAAACCCTCTTCTATGCTTTCCTTCTCTTACAACCTTGTCTTAGTAATTAAGGTAATATAAAAAAGTGAGAGTGCCTTGACCAATGAGGTATTTAACAAACATTATCATCACCATTGTTGCTGTTACTGTTCATATTATACTGAAGAATGTGCCCATAGATTGCAGTGGGATCTAGAGATGCTCTTAAACATGGCACTTCTGCACATCCAACTGTTTGGTTAGTTGATAATGTAGATCAAGTTACAGTCAGACGTAACTTTCTTCCTTTGGTATGGTTTTTGATTATTAGTCACATATCAGGTTAAAGTGATTTGAAAAAATAAATGTGTGGTAAGGAGAAAAATAAACTTAAAAATGAAAGCATTAGTTAAATATATTGGTTACTTAGCATCCTGGAAAGAAGAGGGCAGTTGAATCCATTGGGGGGGACCAAGCAGCCCTGTAGGGTTATTTACCTTTCCTGGTGTCTGTGAAAAAATAATTGTTAGACTTAACATTAAAATATTCCTTGCTTGGCAGATGTGCTAATGAGAGCATTTTATTTTATTTCTTTATTTAAATTTTATTTATTTATTTATTTATTTATTTTGCCGTACACGGGCCTCTCACTGTTGTGGCCTCTCCCGTTGCGGGAGCACAGGCTCCGGACGCGCAGGCTCAGTGGCCATGGCTCACGGGCCCAGCCGTTCCGCGGCACGTGGGATCCTCCCGGACCGGGGCACGAACCCGTGTCCCCTGCATCGGCAGACGGACTCTCAACCGCTGCGCCACCAGGGAAGCCCTAAATTTTATTTATTTATGTATTTATTTGTGGCTGCGTTGGGTCTTCGTTGCCGCATGCGGGCTTTCTCTAGTTGTGGAAAGCAGGGGCTACTCTTCATTGTGGTGCGTGGGCTTCTCATTGTGGTGGCTTCTCTTGTTGCGGAGCACGGGCTCTAGGCGTTTGGCCTTCAGTAGTTGTGGCACAGGGGCTCAGTAGTTGTGGCACACGGGCTTAGTTGCTCCGCGGCATGTGGGATCTTTTTGGACCAGGGCTTGAACCCGTGTCCCCTGCATTGGCAGGTGGATTCTTAACCACTGCACCACCAGGGAAGTCCCAGCATTTTATATTTTAATAAGTGTCTCGAGAGTGATTTTGATCATTTGGCTTTTATGAAGCAGCTCACAGTGTTGCTGATTCTATTCTAAACTGGTAGTCAGCTCTCTAGCAAGTAGAACCATTTAACCTAGTCATTAGCCTGGGCTTCCTACTGTCATCATTTTGGCATCATTATTCCCCAAAGATGTTGAGGCGCTGCCGTAATGAACATTCATGGAGCCCTTATTTCATACTGTGGGGAGCTTTATACCAAGAACTGAAGCTTAGTTTTCCTTTGCTCCAAAGCTTATGGTCTAGTTTGGGGAATTGTTGCTAATACATGAAATAATTAGTAAGTAATAGAAGACAAAAGCATGTGCATACATGTCTACATTCTCTGGAAGTTTAAAGTACAGGGAGTTTCTCCTTGTAGACTGTCTTCCTTAGCCCCCCAGTTTTACTGAGATACAATTGACACACAGCGCCATATTGTAGACTGTTCTTTAGGACAGATACCTCATTATAAACATCTTTAAATCTTACAGAGTTCTAAATAAATGTTTGGAATTTTTAAATCTTTAGCTGTTAAATCCTAATGAAAAGGACATTTCATGGTGTTCAAAAATTAGATATAAATGATCCATTGCTTATGCCTCACCAGGGCATATTTTCTCATATGTCCCTGCTTTTTAAAAAGTGAGGACCTTCCTTCACCCTCACATTGATTATATAAGGAATATAGTCTTTGCAGGTAAATTAGAGACACAGGAAAATGTAAAAAATGCCCACCCCTCCAAGATAGGCACTGTTAACATTTTGCTATGCTTTCCAATCATTTATTTATTTTTATTTATTTTATTCCTTTTGACTTTTTCCTTTTTTTTTCTTGTTTTTCATTTTAAATTAATTTTTATTGGAGTATAGTTGCTTTACAATGCTGTGCTAGTTTCTGCTGTACAGCAAAGTGAATCAACTACAGCTATACATATATCCCCTGTTTTTTGGATTTCCTTCCCATTTAGGTCACCACAGAGCATTGAGTACAGTTCCCTGTGCTATACAGTAGGTTCTCATTAGTAATCTGTTTTATACACGGTGATGTGTATATGTCAATCCCAATCTCCCAATTCATCCCACCCTCCCCTCCCCCCCAGGTATCCATATGTCCATTCTCTAAGTCTGTGTCTCTATTTCTGCTTTGCAGATAAGTTCATCTGTATCATTTTTCTAGATTCCACATATAAGAGGTATTACACGATATTTGTTTTTCTCTCTCTGACTTACTTCACTCTGTATGACAGTCTCTAGGTCCATCTACGTCTCTGCAAATTGCACAGTTTCGTTCCTTTTTATGGCTGAGTAATATTCCATTGTGTGTATGTACCACATCTTCTTTATCCATTCTTCTATTGATGGACATTTAGGTTGCTTCCATGTCCTGTC
The DNA here is from genome assembly GCF_951394435.1 of Stenella coeruleoalba. Lineage (NCBI taxonomy): Eukaryota > Metazoa > Chordata > Mammalia > Artiodactyla > Delphinidae > Stenella > Stenella coeruleoalba. The sequence goes on along the minus strand of NC_137156.1, from coordinate 99,473,236 downwards.
TGCTGTAAATGGTGTTTCATTGAACATTGGGGTGCATGTATCTTTCTGAATTATTGTTTTCTCTAGTACAGTCTTTTAAATACATGTGTGTGTATATTTCTTTCTGCATATGTGTGTATACTTATAAATAAGCAAAATTGGTGCTTAGTGTACATACTATTTTTATATTTTTTATTTGCTTGTTTTCACTTAACATATGTAGTTCCATTAGCATATGTTTTCAGTATATCATTTTCTCCTGTCATTTTATATATATATATATATATATATATTTTTTGTGGTATGCGGGCCTCTCACTGTTGTGGCTGCTCCCGTTGCGGAGCACAGGCTCCGGACGCGCAGGCTCAGCAGGCATGGCTCATGGGCCCAGCCGCTCTGTGGCATGTGGGATCTTCCCAGACCAGGGCACGAACCCGTGTCCCCTGCATCGGCAGGCGGACTCTCAACCACTGCGCCACCAGGGAAGCCCCTGTCATTATATTTTTTAGAAGGAATTATAATGGTTGCATACTATTCTGTCATTGATATACCACAGTTTTCATTCATTCCCTTATTTTTGGACTTTTAGGTTTTCAAATTTTCATTATTATAAATAGAAGCATGATAAGCATCTTTATGTAATTCTTTGACCAAATCTTATTATTTTCTTAAAACAGAGTTCTAGAACTAGAGTCCAGAGCAAGGAAAGGATGTGAACATTTTCAGCACTACAGACAGCTTGATGTGTATGTTGACTGCTTTGTAGAAAGGCATGGACTGCTTACACTTTTACTAGCAGTGACACAGATTCCAATGGCAGCTCACCTCACCAGCATTAAATAAGATTGAAATGCTTTGTCTTTTTGTTAATTTGGCAGGTAGAGAATCACTTAATTGTTTTTAATTTGTATTTTTTCTATTTTTAATGAGGTTGAATAGGCTTGTTTTTAAGAAAAAATTTAAAGTGTATTTATTTTATCTTTTATTTGTTTATATTTTTGGCCATGCTGCGTGGCTTGCGGGATCTTCCCTGCGACCAGGGCTCGAACTTGTGCCCCCTGCAGTGGAAGGGTGGAGTCTTAACCACTGGACCGCCAGGGAAGTCCCTCGAATAGGCTTTTTAAAACTGTATTGGCCATTTGTTTCTCATGTTCTTTGCTCATTTAAAAATAATTTAGATTAATTTTTTTCTTATTTTCTCTTCTTTAATGTTTATATACCAAGAACATTCATCCTTCATCCACCATGGTATATGTCACAAATATATTCTTCTGTTTTGTGTTTTGCCTCTCTACTTGGTTTTGGTGTTTTCAGATGTACGAAACATAAGATTTGTATATTCAGTCAAATTCTACAGTAGTTTCCTCTGTGACTTCTTTCTTTGATTTAATTCTTTTTCAGGCTTAGAAAATGTTTCCCTATTCCGAATTAGATAGTCTGAACATTTTCTTACAGTTTTTAAAGTTTTTACTATGTGACAATATCTGTTTCATTTTTCTTATTCTCTTTCCAGTTCCACCCCAAAAATGTTCTTTGCTTTATTTATTTGTTTTATTTTATTGAAGTAGAGTTGATTTACAATGTTGTGTTAGTTTCAGGTGTACAACAAAGTGATTCAGTTATATGTGTACATATATATATGTATATATATGATTCTTCTTCAGGTTCTTTCCCATATAGGTTATTACAAAATATCAAGTATAGTTTCCTGTGCTATACAGTAGCTTTATGTTTTAAATATCTGATAGATCAAATTTCTTCATCCAAAAAAACCCAACTTTCTACCTGATTTTTTTTTTTTTTTTTTGGTGGATAAAATTTAGAACCATCCTTCCAGTTTCCTTAAGAAGAATCCTGTTGGTGGTTTAATTATGACAGTGTTAGTCTGTGAATGAACTTGAGAAGCACTGACATTTTCCAGCGCTTGGCGTTTTTCGCTGGATATGTTGACCATAACCTGAAGCCTGATCAGAATCTACATGAGTTTTCCTCAGATGTGAGGACTTGTGTCCCCAGAAGATTCTGACAGAATCCAGTTGGAGAAACGTTGAGTTAGATAATCTGGTGTGTGCTGGGAGTAGGGAGGGGGAGATGGAGAGTCTGCCTTTGAGGTGTTTTCATCTTAGAGATTTGATTCAACAGGAATTTATTGATGGCCTGCCGTGTGTCAGGCTCCTGCCAGACCAACCCTGCAGAGGTACAGAAGGCATAGCCCTTGCTCCTAAAGCCTGGACGTGCATAGGATGGAAGCATGTTGGTGGGCAAATGATGGTACAGGCCTGGGAGTGAGGACTCAGAGGGACGGGGGTCCCACAGGACAAAGGAGACGTGTGCCAAGTCCTGAAGGAAGAATGGGTGTTTGCTGGGAGAGAGGCTGGAAAAGTCTTGCACAAAGAGGGAGCGTGTGCACTGAGACATGAAATAATTTGGTTTTCGAGAGTAACTGTAGGTAGTTCACTACTTGAAGCGGAAGGTGGACGATGTGGGGAGCTGTGATAGGATAGGTCCAGCCGCAGGGACTGGCTGCCCTGCGGAGTCGGCAGGTGTGGCCGCCACCCTTCAGGGCGGGGCTTCTCAGACTGTCTGCCTGGAAGATTTACAGGACCCAAGATGACTCTGTCAAATTGCTGTCAAAGTTTCTACCTGTTCACTCTCCTCGTCTGTAGCTCTAAGTAGGACCACAGTAGCGTCCAGATTAGTGGGAAACACGCGGTGGGGGCTGGGGATTTTATTTTCCCTCTGCTCATTGCAAACACAGGTCAAGGTGTACCTGTGGGCCTGTGTCCACATGGGTGGTTGCCTCTTGGAGAGTGAAGACTACATTGTAAGTGACACTGAGTCATTAAAGGGAAGTTACTAAATATTTTACTCATGTCGTTACCACTGGATTGTTTGGATCTGGTTAAATCACTGAACTTTAAAAAGAAAACTTTCCTTCTTGAAATAAGTTGTGTAAAATGAAGTATCTGAAGGCAGGTGATTTTTTTCCCTCTGAGATGAAAGCGGTGGTTCTCAATCTTGGGCGCATGTTAGAATCGCCTGGGACTCTTTAAAATCGATCCCAACACTGGGCCCCACCCCCTCAGATTATTTTGGGGTGCACCCACAGCCTCAGGATTTTAAAAAACTCCACACTGATTCCAAGGTGCGCCAGCTTTCTCCCGTATGGGGTGTGCTAATGACTCATAACGTTTTCTGATTGAGAAGTTACGTCAAAGAATGTAACACAGTAATTGTTCTCCACAACCAGCTGGGTAATTGAATTTGGACCAAAACTATCAGTTGAACTTGAATCTGTACCTAAATATTAAGATTAAGTACAATAATATATATTAGATGCTGTAAGAGTTTTCTTCTGACCCTCCCCGTCAAGTACCATCAAGTATTTTAATTACAATTGATGGTGTACATACCTTTCAGTATAGCTTATTCAGATTCTAGAATATGTAATCTAGCATTAATAAATACCTTGTAAATTAAAGCTTGTGAAATCTCGATTTTTCTGTTGCCTCCTTCACCTGCTGCTATGCCAGTTACTCCTATTGCAGCAGGGACGGCAGCAGTATTGGGTGTTGTATTTATCTCCAAATAGGATTCTATTAGAACAACTTGTCGTGAACATGCCTGTTACCCAAAGTGCAACTGCCGATCTTTTAACATATAAGCCCTTGAAATTATTTATCCAGTTCTTATTTTAGAGTATTACAATGTCCAGTCTTGGTCTACAGTATAGCACACCCCTTGGTATTTTCTAAATCTCCAAATAGCATACAATAGTATTAGCATAGAAACACCTCCTGTGGCGAATTACTAGTCTATTCATGGTGCCAAAAGCTAGGTGCCACCTCCAAAGAGAAAATTATTTTTCCCCTTTATTTTGCCAGTGTGTTCTTCACGTGCTGAAGATTCTGAACTTTCAGTGATTTACTGACTCAGTAAATAGCTTTTGGGCACCACTTGTGCTGGATGTTGGAGATGTGAAGTTTAAGGCCCAGGTCCTTACAGTAAGACGTGATGTGCTGGCGTGCTGTTCTGTTAGCCTCTAAAACACAGAGGGGACAGCTTTCCTATGTGCAAAATGAAAATAATTTTATCCCTCCCGCCCATCGTGTCAGGTAGGCTTCGTGTTTGGGATATGTAGTCTTACTTCCTTAAACTCTCTCTCTTTCTCTTTCTCTCTTCCTGTTTCTCCTTATCTTTCTCTCTCCCTCTTCCCCTCCTTATTTTTTAGAAGGTTTTAAGGGAATAACACACTCTGAAAGTAGTTCTACCAACTATTTTGGGAGCCATATACCATTATTTAATCCCTCTGAGCCCCAGTTTCCGCTGCTGTAAAAAGGTGATACCATCCCTGACGTGTTTATGTGAGTTGTTATGAGAATTATGAGAGAAGTTATATGTAACATGACATTGAAATTTTAAATATACAGTTAAAGTGTAAATGGACCTTGTAAAACGACTTTTAAAAGAGAAGGAAGGAAAGAAAAGAAATATGTGGTATATGTACCACAGCAAAGCACTTTGGGTTTCTGAAACCCGAAAGTGAAGCTACACCAGAGTTAAATTCCATGGAAGTTTGCTTCCATGATGGATTTTTGACTTTGTACTCAGCTCCTGAAAAAGTGACTTCCTGGGTTTTCTCTTCCCTCCTCCGGTTTTGCAGCGGCAGGGCTGCTTCCTGTCAAGAGCAGCTCTGCCCCGGCCCCTCCTGCAGACTCTCCACCTCCTCCTTCTCTTTCTTTCAAACACTTAGTACATTTAGAGCCTGATCTTGTGCAGAAAACATCCCTGACATGTGAAGAGCCCCGGGGATTCAGTGAGCATGCTCCGCGCTCCCTCCCGCTGGGAAGAGGAAGCTCGTCCACATACGAGTCATTCCAGGCATAGTCGGCGTGTCAGCGCAGTGAACTCGCAGCGGGCTGTGAGCGGCGCGAGCGCGGCTTTGTCCTAGGAAATGGGCTTCGGGTTTTCCTTCCTTGCTCCTTTCTTACGTCGAAGAAAGACCCGTAAAGACTTCTGAAACGATTTTTAAATGCTCCATTGAGGATCCAGGACGTATACCGTCTGCCCACGAACCCTTGAAGGGTTTTCTGCAAGTTCGATTTTGTGTGCGTCTTTTTTTTTTTTTTCACTTTTACTTTGTTTTGATCCGAGGCCGGGCCTCCGTCTTTGTGAAGTTTAAGAGAAGAGCCAGGAGCTGCTCAGCACTAGTTGATTTTGGAAACGTACTTTTTCGGGGCGAAAGCAAAGAGCTGGTTTTCTGTGCTAGCCCAATAAATGCTATTTATGAAGATGGACCTGTTGAACTACCAGTACTTGGACAAGATGAACAACAACATCGGGATTCTGTGCTATGAAGGTAGATGTTCCCTTCTAGAAACTGCTACCCTATTGCTTGGGTCAAGGCCACTCCTCCTTTCCGGTTCTCATTGCCTTCTGTGCATTTTGTTCTCTTTCTTGAGACTTTAGGGTGCTTTGAAAGGCAAGCGGTTCTTAGGTAATGTTTTCAGGACAAAGTTTGTTGTTTGTATCTTAGCCTTCAGGGGTTACAGTGGAGGTGGGGGCGGGGCAGGGGCGGGGAGGTGGGGACATATACATTGTTAAAAGTTTGCTTTATGCTTGCAACATACTAACTCCTCACATTTTAAACTCTTTTAAATTGTATTTCTTTTTTGATTTCTGTTGGCGTTTTCTTTAGAGGAGGAACTTCTGGACCCAAGTAAAACATGCCAGATTTTCTCTCTCTCTCTCTCTTTTTTTTTTTTTTTTGCTTTCATACTTACACTATCTACGTACAGTATTCCTGTTGTAGTCCAACAGCCAGCAAGAACTTTGAATTTTCACGTAGAGGGGAACAGAAAGTTACAGTGCGTTTTTGTGTTCAAGAGCGATTGTCCCAAACAATGAAGAATTTTTCTATTCAGTTTGGGGGCCTGGAAGGGCACCCATGTCACAGAGCACAGACTGGCCCTTTGTCTGATTTCCCGTTTCCTGTACAGCTCTGGGAGAGTTCTGACATTGAAGGATGTTCCCTCCACACTCCTGTCCCTTGTGGAAGTGATTGCACAACCTACCAACCAGAAAGCTAAATTAAAAAACAAAAACAAAAAAACAACTCGGAAATCTTATCACTTATTACCTCCTACTAAACCATGAGGTATTTCCCCACTGCCCTGTAGTATTTCAAGCTGTCTCTATTAGTAGTAAGAAGAGAAAAGGGAATTTCTTAATCCAACATTATCTACGTGCGATTTGAAAAAGTGGTAATGGTCTGAGTCTGAGTAGCCGGAGACACATCTCCGGGGGAATTCAGCTTGGCAGGGGAAGTGTTTTTTGTTTAACCACGTACAAATCAAGGAGACTTCTCCCTTCTGATTCAGCAGGAGAAGTTTCCATGTCTCTGCCTATAGTGAACTGAACATTGCTCTAGAAAGAGAAAACATGGAAGAAACTTGGGAGGGTGAGCCGATCCACTTGTATTTTTCGTGTAGAAACTTTAGCCCTGTTGCCCAAGCAGTCAAAAACTTACCCTTTCCCCTTCAAGGAAAAAATCTCATTCTTGGTTTTATTTAACTTTGTGGATGAGAATCTCATATTTAAAGTAGTCTTTTTTTTTTTTTTAATCCTACTTGTTCCAGGAATGCGAATTTTGGTGAATTGCTTTCTTTGAATCTGCCGCTTTAGGTATCATCCTGTTTCTAAAGTCACTCATTTAAAAGGCAGACTTTTTTTTTTTTTTACATCTTTATTGGAGTATAATTGCTTTGCAATGTTGTGTTAGTTTCTGCTGTACAACAAAGTGAATCAGCTATACGTATCCATATACTCCTGTATCCCCTGCCTCTGGAGCCTCCCTCCACCCTCCCTATTCCCACCTCTTTAAGTGTCATAAAGCACTGAGCTGATCTCCCTGTGCTGTGCAGCTGTTTCCCACTAGCTATCTATTTTACATTTGGTAGTGTATGTATGTCTATGCTACTCTCTCACTTTGTCCCAGCTTCCCCTTCCCGCCCCCCCTGTGTCCTCAAGTCCCTTTTAGAGTGGTCTAAGCAACAGGCCACCAGGCGTGTTTCCTGTGAAATTAACATTGCAGTTAGTTTAAAAGAATTTTTTTTCAGTGAACAAGAAACTGAAAACTTCTAAGGCACTTTCTGTTGGATTGTCTTTGTCATTGAGTAATAAGATATTTTCAGAATAAAACAAAGCATAATAATCAGCCTGAGAGAGGAATATAGGGATTATTAGGAAATTGATACCGCGTTAATTTTTTGTGTCTGCAGGTGGTGAGGAAAAGCTTACGGAAAGCTTGTCCAGGTTGATCTGTTGTTTAGTAGGTACCATACACGAGAGTGGTCTTCTAGGCTCCCTCCTTAATTGGGAGGAAGAAACTTTGATTCTGAAAGTTGAGTAGATGTGTGGGATGATGTGCTGTAGTCTGTTTGGTTTAAACATCTGCTGCTATTTTCCTTATTATGAAAGTTAACATTATTTTAACACCAAAATAAATACACAGGAAATGAAGAAAAGCACAGCAAAATCTGAGTGGTGTTTATAGTGGGCTGTTTATGTCCTAGTGGTTTTCTCAGTGTAAACATTGCACACATCTGCTCTGAACTCAAAAGGGTGTTTAGAAGATGGGCATAAATCTTAGATGGGATTTTTGGGGGGGGGTAAGAAAAGTTGGAATAGTTATTGTTCCTTTTAAGTCCAGCACTTTGAGAGTATTCGTATTAAATCTATCAGCTCACCAGCATTCCAGGGAAGTTATTTGCAAAACGGAATGTACAGTTGGTGGGCAGTGTTTGATTTCACTTAGGGCCCAGGCATGTTTCACGTCTCTTAAAAATAAGGGACAAAATAGTTTTCTGAATTTTTAGTCTTAAGAAGGTAAGATGTTGATGGTTAATTATTCTCTAGGTTAGTTGTACTGTTTTCCTTATTTGTATTAGAGCTCTACTCCACAAAATAAACCATGTGTCTGCACCATCTTTCCTCAGCCTCTCTAGGAACTTGTACACAAATAGGTCTTTTTTAGCCAATTCTCTCATAGCCTGCAAGGTCTTCCTAAAACCCCACATTTAGGGTAGACTCCAGATGGCTTAGATATGGACTCTCTGCTGGGTGTCTGCTCCTGACTTTCACCATAGAAATCCACAAACATAACTGAAAAGAGAATTAAGGGAAAAAAATGAACCACAAATAGATATGGGCTGGGGACCTGTTGGGATAGGAGAAGATGATTGGCAAAGGGCAGGAAGAATCTGCGTTTGGCTAACTTATGGAAACTAACTACCTTCATTGGTGATAAGCCAGTTAGCAGAACTCTGCTTGGGTCTTAATGTGTCTTTTCAAAAGTCTCTGGTTTATTACTGAAATTCTCAAGTTAGCCAGTTCATCATTCATCACCCTTCCTACTGTATGTTCAAATCATACCCGCTTGAATCCCAGTTTCGCCTCTATCTCCTTGAAAAGGAGCCTTCATTTTTTCCCCTCTGAACTCCTGAGAATGCGCCACTAATAGACCGAAAGCCTCATGAAGGCGGGGCTTTGTCTCGGTCACTGTATCCCTGAGTCCTGGCATAGTGCCTGGTGTGGCTCTCAGGAAGTGGTGGACTCAGAAATCAATGAAATCTCTCTGTCGGCAGCTGTGGTCGCTGCTGTATAATTTAGCACTTAATTTTATACTGTCTCATGTTCTCTAATTATCTAATTATTGCAGAGCTATCCAGGGCCTTAGATATAGCTAATACATTTGCCTCGTTTTTGCCAAGAAAACTGAGACCTAGAGAGGTAACTTGTCTGTCCGAGTTTATTCAGAAAGTTTGTGACAGAATTGAATTGAGGAGCAAAGTGGTTTCAGTTAGGCTGTGATTCTTCTATACCGCACCACCTCTCCAAAATTATTTGATGTCTTGCCTCCTTAATTAATCATCACCTCCTTGATGTTAGGGGCCATGCTCTGTCCCAGGGACCTTCACAGCCCGCAGCACAGGGACAGCATCTTGGATCACGATGCACAGCTGAGTCTGACCTGGATTCTTCTTTGCTCTGAAACCAGTTGTTGGTCTAGGTTCCCAAACTCTTGTGATAATCAGGGAAGACGGTAATCAGGGCTCTAGGCGAGGAGAGTCCTCGGAATTCGCTTTCCTCCCTCCTTTGGCACGTAGCTTTGTTAACTTTGCTCTGACTGCAGGGGAGGAGGCCCTGTGTAGATGCCAGTCACAGAGAGTTTCCTCAAGGGACCAGGGAGCTGGTTCGACCGTGGACTTTTCTCAAGATGGCTGATCTATTTACATAATTACTTAGTGCTGAAAACTTAGGTCCTAATAAATGTACTCCTGGTTGGCCGTGGCTTTAAGCTGCTGTTAGTGATACTTTAATTATGGGTTAAGAGCCATTAAGGTGTAATTTGGTAGAAGAATTCTTCCCTTTTAATTTAATGGTGTGATTTATATTGGGAGAAAGGAAGAATAGATTGTATCTTCAGATCTTCTGAAAGTTTAAGAGAAGAGCATTACAAGTTCCTGGACTTTTAGAGCTGTTCATTGTTTCAGAACTTAATTATCACTTGTTTCATCACAGGCTACATATAAATGAATTTTCTGGAATTGAAAGGAAAATGTACACAAGGAGGGTGGTGGAGTCGAGTGAGACCCCACTAGGGATGTGAGCGAGGCCCATGCCCTGCTGACGGATTTCTTTTGTTTTCTGCCAGTTTAACCAGCAGCAGTTTAATGGAGTCCTGGTTTCATTGTTCTTTGTCTAATGAGCTCAGAGGCATCAGGAAACTTAGGAGTGTCCGGTACTAGTGAGTTGAAAAGGGCACAGAGCAGAGCTGCTTTGTACTGGCTGTATTCTGTCCCCCGCCCCGAACATCAAGTGACCAGCTCTTCACCCAGGGGTGAGGTAAAGTGTCTGCAGCTGTTTTGCTGTGGAAATTCATTTTACTGTAGCTTTTAATTTGTAGGAGAGGGTCGGGAGTGAAGGGGGAGGGGGGGAAGGAGAGCTGGAGAGAGAGGGGGGAGGGGGGAGAGGAGGAGAGGTTGGGAGGAGCTTGGTTAATAAAACAAACTCAGGTGAACCCAAGAGCTCTCCCGCGAGGACCTGGCCAGTACGTATTCCTTCTATCTACAGTTTGGGAGGGAACGTGTGATTATCCCCTCCTTCCTTCCGGCTCCCCTCCCTTGTTTCTCTACCCTTTTCTGGAAGGATTATTTTACTTGGCTGTTTCTTGGAACCTACACCAGCTTTGTTTTGGAAGGCGGATTTCTCTTCCTTCCTTCCGCCTTACTTCACTCTCGTCCTCAGGGCCTTCAATTCCTAGGGTGTTTGGATTCGTTCGCTGTGAAGGAAGATCATTTTAAAAACACACCGTAAGATATGAAGAAATGCCCCCTCTGCGTGTGAGAAGATTCGATACCTCTCCTTAATAGTTCGGTTCTGCTTTATTGTGAGGATGTTGCAGAAAACTGGGTTTTGTCGTGAAGAAATTAGATCCAGATTTAGCACTTCTGCATGTACACAAAGATATAAAATCAGTCTTACCAGGGATTGTTTCTGACTGTATCTGTTTTATCTCTCTGTATCTGCACGTTTATTCCGTGACTGTTTATATTTAGTGGTGTCTATGTATATACTGGGTTCCTTGCAGCTGAGCTCAAGCCTTCCTCAGCAACGTCAGTTTGTCTTACAAAATAGTCCCTCTCCCTTTTATTTTTTAATGAATTAATATATCAGCCGCTCCCCCCACCCCAGCCCCCCAAATACTTCAACCACTTTATTTTAGAAGCAGAGTCTGAAATTTTGATTTTCTCTCTTTTGCTTTCCTTCTCTCTGCCTTCCTGAATGTTACCTGTTCTACTAAGTTCTGAGGGATTATTGCCATCCGTTTGCTTTCTTATCTTGCCTTTTCTACATTTTCTTTCTTAGAATTCTGTAGATTGTTTTAATTTCAGTGTATTGTATACAGGATATGTTTTAATCCTAACAATGTGAATCACTTCTAGTTGAAAGAATGTTTATTTATGCTAAATAAAATAGAAAATCTCTTCTGAAAGTTGTCTTTAATTTGTGGCTATTTGTGTGATCTTTTCTGAACTCTTAACATTTCACCCATCTGTTTGCAAAGAAGTCTGTAAACATAACAAACTGAAGTTTGTTAGTAAGTGATTGGAGAAGACTCAGTACTGTGCTTTTGTAACCCAGTATCCATTCTCTTAAACATGTATGGAATGCCTCTGCTCTGCTAAGGAATGTGTTAGGTCTTGGGTTGATCTTTCTCTGTCTGCGTCTGTCTGTCTCTCTCTGTGTGTCTCGGTCTCTTAACATTTTTTGTTATGGAACATATATAGACATAAAAGTACATAAAACATATGTGTAATTTATAGTTTAAAAATAATCAACCTTGTAATCATCATCAGGTGAAGAAGTATTCAACTGCCTCCTTCAAGTGTTCTCTCCCAGTCAGAATTCCTCCCGACCCCAAGAGGGCGTCGCAGTTGTAACTTGCTTTTCTTTATACGTTTACTACCTATGTGTGCCATTCTAGACAAATTAGCTTAATTTTGTCTGGTGGGGTTTTTTTGCTTTTTTGTGGGTTTTTTTAGCCCTATTTGATTGGAATTATCCTGTTAAGTCTTCTCTGTGTCTTGTTTATGAGATCTTTTAAAGTAGTGGCCATGTCCTAAGAGGTTGTCTTCTCCATATGAAGCCTGCTTCTCGGATGGGGGACGGCTTCACCCTGGAACTTTCGCGGATGTCCCAGCCTCCCTTTTCACTCACCTGCTGCTGCCCTGTTAACAGACGTGGTGTTGCTTTGGTCTGAACTTTTTTTTCAATCAGTATTTTGGTCACAGTCGTCACCACTGTTAAAGCCCACCAGCATCCATGTGTAATGGAAAATGGTGTGTTAGAAAAATTCTGCCCAGCACAGATGTAGAGAACAAACGTATGGACACCAAGGGGGGAAAGTGGCGGTGGGGTGGGGGGGGTGAGGGGGTGGGATGAATTGGGAGATTGGGATTGACATGTATACACTGATGTGTATAAAATGGATAACTAATAAGAACCTGCTGTATAAAAAAATAAATAAAATAAAATTCAAAACAAAAATTCTGGCCAGTTTTGGAGAGCGTAGGACTGGGGGAGGGTGGGGGGATGCTTCTGGAGATACATAGGTTAATTAGGGTCTGAAGAGAAACTTTAGTTGTGCATTAACGAGCAATTTGCTTGAAGGCTGAGACCTGTTACAAGTCAGCTTTGTCACAGCGCCAGGTTTCCTTGGATGGTAATGCAGGGACTTTTAGATATACAGAAAAAGCTTAAATTGTTTGTTCCAGTACTCAAACAATACTCTGCATTGTATAGAGATGGCTGCTGGAGAGCAACAAAGAGCTGAAACAATAGGCGGCCTCATGCACCACCTAAAATTATGAATGAAGAAGGACCCTCCGTATGTATCCCTCTTGGTGTTTATTTTATATCTGTTTTGCATGAAAAGAGTTGCCTGTTAATCCTTCTTGGCTAATGATTAGATTTTAATGGAGTGAATTCCAGAATTGAAGGGTTTGAGGCAGATGCTTTCTGCCGAGCAGTGTAGCACAGTGTTCACACTCCCTCACCTTACGCTGGACAGAGCCTGTGCTGTTTCCCTGTTCACAGTCGAGGGAGTGATGAGTGCACATTTCTGCATGTTTCCCCCCCTTTGAAAACAAACACACCTTCCATGACGTGGCAGCCCTATTAAAGTGACAAGGGATTAATTTAAAATTTTATTTCGTTGTCGGCAGCTTTCTCCTGTACCCATTTTCTCCCTTTCTTACTATGCGTGTCCTTTTAAACTATTGTTTTTTTTTTTGATGAGCAACTGATAAACTATTGGCTGACCCCACAGAGAATCATGTTTTATTTCCCTGCTGAAAAGCTCTGACCTCTTTGCCAGTGCTTAAAATCACCCAGGAGAGTGATTTGGGTAGCTTTTTAAAGAAATATGTAATAGCAGCTATAGTACCAGGCTAGAAGTTCTATGGCGTGGAGGGTAAGAGGGATGGAAAATAGTAGTCATTCTCGGTGTGAAACCTGTGTAAAGTTCTGTAACACTGACGCACTGAATTCCCCATTGGGAACAATTACCACCAATTTCTGGAGATGATGATGGAGCCCTTTCTCTGTTAGAGGCTTTATTTCAATAAAGACAGGGAAGCGGTAGAGTGAAGTAGAATTCCAGGACTAACAGCAGACATCAAATATTGCTCTTAGCGTCCAGTAATAAATATAACACATTATATATATATATATATATATATATAAATAAAGTGATATATATATAAATATATTTTTACATATTCTCTCTATATAAATATATAAAATACACACACGTGTATACCATACATGGTTTTATATTTTGTTCGACAGAGAGAGAGAATGAGAGAGAGCCTTCTTGTAGAGTGGGAAGAATCCTTATATACCATGTAAGGAGAAAATAGTGGAACCACCACATCTCCTTGGCTTTCCTGCCTGCAGGCTGTTCAGAATCTGACTCCATCCTTCTTTCCTTTCCCCTAGGCCCAGTGAAAGGCTGGTTCTTCTATTTATGCTCACAGGTCCCTACCCTCTGGCCTCAGGGACTTATCAGTGATTGGTTTCTTTTCTGATTTCCTTTCTTCTTCTTCTTGGGTCTTTCCCTTCATCGTGTGCTTACGCACAAGTCTCTCCCAACTTTAAAACAAAAACTAACCCATCCCTAAACCTTGTGTTCCCTTCTTACCTATTAGGTCTCTTTTCCTTGCCATCCAGGTTATCGGAAGAAGGTCGGTGTTCTCTGTTTAGCTTCTGTCCATTCGCTCCTCATTCCACCGCCATCTGATTTCTGTTCCCACGACTCCGTTGAAACTTTTTTGGACAAGGTCACTAAATGTTACCCTCATGGCACGTTCAGTGGACACTTGTTCGTCCTTGGTGGTTCCAAATTCTTAAAGTTGTTACATCCCTTGGCTCAGAGACTTATGGGGTCCCCACTCCATCGTGAACGAGGTGCTGTGCGCGGCATCGGCAGGGGCTTTATGTGCTCCTGGGGGTGGGTAGGAGGGTACCTGAGAGGGAGGCAGGCTGATAAACATTTGTTCTGAGCTTGAGAACAGACTGGAAGGAAATAGGAGAAATAGGAGAGGACGTGACTGTGCGATGCTTTGGGCAAGAGGTGGTGGCAACCCAAGTCACAGGGGTGGTCGTGGAGTTGGAGAAGGGGGTAGATTTTAGAGGTGTTTGGAGAGAAGACTGAAGGGCGTGGTTCTGGATGGGAGCAGGGGAAGAGGCAGATGACGGGGAGGATAGTGGCTGCTTCCTCAGCTTCCGGCTTGTCCACGTGGAGGGACGGTGCCGCCGTTTGCAGAGACGGGAAACACGGGGAAGACTGGGTTCTGTGGTGAGATTGTGAGTTTCATGAGTTGAGTTTTGGGTGTGTTGAGTTTGCAGGATCTTTGAAATTTCAAAGGAGAGATAAGTATTAGAAAGTTGAGTATATAGGTTTAGAGCTCAGAGAAGTGGCCACTGCCGGAGATGGTAATTTGGGACAGAGAATAAGAATGGTCACCTAGGAACAAAGACTAGAATAAGAAGTTGAAGAGGTCCTAGGAACTCTTCTCTTAGTCAGGTCTCCATGGGTTTTCTTCATTATCACTAAAATAACCGCATCACTGAGCCCACCTCTCATCACGTTCCCTCTGGGCCTTGGTCTGTAACATCACGGGAGTGTCATTCCTCATGTACCCCTTCAGCCTCATCCTCCACTACTCTGTCGCCCACGTCATGTCTCCCATCGCTCCTTCACTTGCACCTGTGGTCCACACACACCCGACTCCTTCCTTCCAGTGAGCCGTGGCCTCTTCCTGAAATTCCACCTCTTCTTTCTCATGACGCCTGTTAGCCTCTCCCTCAAGGGCAGAGGCTTCTTCTGGAAAGTGACCCTCTTCACCCCTACCTTCTTGGCAGGGTTAGGTGTTGCGTTTGCGTGGCGTGCCACGTGTGCTTCTGTCAGAGCATTTGTACTCACCTGTCTGCCTTGCTGTAAGCTCTGGGAGGGCCAGGCCTTTGTCTTTGGTCTCTTTGTTCTTAGCATCAAGCACCGTGGTGTCTGCTTATGAGTGAATCCACGCCACTGTCTTTTCATTAAAGATAAAGAGACATTGGAATTGTGTGACTAGCCCAGGGATGCTCAGTTAGTTGAGAACACAAGGGAGTTTGTTAATTCTTAGAATGTTCTTAGAGGGGGGACAGAGAGCCAGGAAAAGGAGGCATATGAAGGTTGGGGGGCACTCTTTAAGGCTCAGTGTCTGTAGAGAAACATTTTGAAGTGGGCTGGTTGCTTAGAAATAACTGCCCCTCCTCATCTGTTTTTTTGTTTTTTTGTTTTAAATAGAAGGGGCACAGCCCACTGGGGAGACACATCGATCTCATCATTTTATTTTTATATTTATTTATTTATTTGTTTGTTTGTTTTTGGCTGTGTTGGGTCTCCGTTGCTGTGCACAGGCTTTCTCTAGTTGCAACGAGCGGGGGCTACTCTTCATTGCGGTGTGCGGGCTTCTCATTGCAGTGGCTTCTCTTGTTGTGGAGCATGGGCTCTAGGTGTGCGGGCTTCCGTAGTTGTGGCGCGTGGGCTCAGTAGTTGTGACGTGTGGGCTCAGTAGTTGTGGCGCACGGGCTTAGTTGCTCCGCGGCATGTGGGATCTTCCCGGACCAGGGCTTGAACCCGTGTCCCCTGCATTGGCAGGCGGGTTCTTAACCACTGCGCCACCAGGGAAGCCCCTCATCTTGTTTTCTAATCACTTGCCTTTAGTCTATGAAGTGAACTGATCACTTATGGGAGAATATTTAATACCTGTTACGTGCCAGGCACTGTTGTATGTGCTGGGGATGTAGATGTCAACAAAATAGACAGCAGGATCCCTGGGTTTTTGGAGCGTAACAGCGAAGATGGGAGGCACACAATGAAGATGTAAATAAAGAAAGAAGGTAATTACAGGTTATGAAAAGCGTTCTTATTACAGGTTGCTGTCTCTTAGCTGACTTACTGTTTACAGTAGTTTTATCCACGCTCAAAAAGTGACTAGCATTCCCAAGCTTTGAGTGGATGATTTCCCTTATTGTCTTGTGAAGGACTTAAACGTATGTTGAGGAAACTTGAAAAAAGTTTCCTTTGGAATCTTAGAAGTGTGGAGTCTCCTACTTGGTTTATTCACTGTGATCAGAGTCAGACTGCCTTGCTTCATCGTACCTGTCTGTTATATTGGGAACTAGTGTTTATTGCAGTCTTCTCAACTTAAAAAAACCCAAGATAGTCAAATGGTTCATTTGGGTCCTAATAGGAATAAAATATATATTTAGAATTTACAAATTCAGTGAATTAAAAAAAAAAAAGCCCAGGAAATCAGTGGATTAGTTGTATGTTCTTTTTAAAGTACTCTAGTCAGACCTTAAAAGATATTGCCCTGTCTGGGATAGATCCTCCAGTAACCCAAAGGAATTTTTATTGGGAGCTCTTATTTTGTGATAACAGAGTGTTTGCCGAGGGCTAGACAAAAAGTCAGTCTTGGACTTCATGTGGATAATGGACTGGAGTGTCCCACCTGTTTGGTTTCCTTTTTTTCTTTCGTTTGCATTGAAACATAATTAATTATGGTGAAATCTTAAGGGCATGGGTTCAAGAATTTTCCCCCTCTGTTTTTACTTTTTGTAACCACTACCCAGATCAAGACATGGCGCATTTTCATCACCACAGGAAGTTCCTTCATGCCCCCTCGCTAGGCGGTACCCGTCCCCCAGAGGTAATGTTACCACTGCTTCGACTCAGTGGTCATAAATTAGTGTTGCCTGCTCTTGGGCTGCACGTCAGTAGAATCATTTGATTCCAGCTTCTTGTGCTCGGCGTAATATTTCTGAGATTGGTCCACGTTGTTGCCCAGATCAGTAGTTTGTTCTTTTGGATTGCCCTGCTGTAGTCTGTCACACGAGTATATCACAATTTGCTTCTCTGTTCTCAGGTTGGTGGACATTTGTCTTGTTTCCAGGTTTTAACCATTATGAATAAAGATGCTCTAAACAGTTGTTTCACTGTGGCAAAGGTATACCATAAAATTTGTTATTTTAGCCGTTTTTAGGGTACAGGTCAGCGGTATTCGGTCTGTTCACTTTGTGGTGCAGCCTCCGAACATTTTTGTACAAGCCTTTTTGTGGACATATGTGCTCCTTTCTCTTGGATAAATACTCATGGTGGAATTGCTGGGTCATTGGGTAAGCTGAACTTTTTTTAGAAACTGCTCAACTGTTTTCCAAAGTGGTTGTACCATCTGACGCTCCCACCAGCAGCACCTAAGGGCTCCAGGAACTCTGTGTCCTCACCAGTACGGGGTGTCACCAGTCTTAAATTTTAGCCCTGCTGGGGGTTTATCATTGGACAATATCCAGGTATTTTTCACTGTTAACTTATAATCCGTTACTTATTGGAATACCTGCTAGGACACTGCTGATTGGTACGATGTGCCAAAATACATAGTCTCTGCTTTGGATGAGCTGATGGCCTCAGCTAGAGGCTGGAATATGTATGTTTGTTGTCTAATTGCAGGGCAGAGGTAGTGATTTTGGTATTGTTCAAAGGAGGGGTTGTTTTTCCAAGTGGGTAAATCCAAGGCCGTGGAAACCAGGAGGCAGCCAGAGTGAGAGATGTGAACAAACACCAACGTGGCACAGAGGCCTCTTTTTTTGGGAACACTTTGCCGTAGTATAGTGTTGCTTTGCTTTAGTTCATGTTAGGTAATGATTCATCCACCCACTGGCCTGTTAAAAGAAAGCTCAGGGATTAAGGTCTCTCAGCTCCAGTTTGATTTATGTCCTGGTTTACCTCCCATTCCCTCTTTAGGTTCTTCTAATCTGTGACTCGCCGCCCCCCCCCCCCCCTTCGAATGCCCTCCACGCTCCTTTCCAGCAACATGAATTCTATAGATCCTTCAGCCTGCATTTATAAAACTTTACCTGAAACTCTTTATAGGCAGGAATAGTACTGTAACCTGTTGAATTCTCAATTCCTGGCAAGATGCCTTGTTGTCTTTCAATGTCTGATGATGTTTATATCCTTTTCTTTTGAGTTTCTGTAGAGTTTACAGTCTGTAATACTCATTTAGCAGTTAGATCACCTTGTATTTTGTTATCTTTAATGTAAATACAGCGTGACATTGAAAGCAAACAAATGTAACAGCTTCCATCTAAATAGGTAAGGTGCTGAAGCTTGTCTTCACAATAGTTACCCTGGAAAATTACACACTTAACCCTGTGACGATCTCATTCCGAGAACACTGCCGGTGATTTAGAAGTTGCCTTCATGGTCCGAGATACATTCTTTTGAATATTTTAAACAGTTACCAATAACTAAATATATATATTAGATATTTGTAGAGGGCTCATTCTCTGCCAGGCTCAGTTCTATGTAAGTGTGCCTATAAAATGATGAGCTGCTTTTTCCTATGTCATTCTAAAGCCAGTTCCACAAGTGGAGTTTGAAAATATATTTTAATCAGTGACAGTTTTCTTTGGAATAAGTAGGTTCAAGTCATTCCAGAGTGACTGCCTTGGAAATGACAACACTCATTTGCATGCTCACCAGGAATTTTTAAAATTCAGTTTTATTGGTGTGTGTGTGTGTGTGTGTGTGTGTGTGTGTGTGTGTGTGTGTGTGTGTGCAAGGCAAGGAGTCTACTATCTTTTGTGTATCCCGCTGCTAGTAAGTCGCACATCTTGCTGTGACGTGGCCGGCACTAAGTGAGTGCGTGGTGATTTGAGATCACAGAGCCCTTATTTTAGGGCTGAGATAATTTGGCTGTTATGCGAGGTAGACTGACAATCTCTGGCTTCATCTGTGTACTGTTCAGCTTTGCTCACTCATTTGTATGTTTGTGAAGTTCTAGCAACATGTTCTTCAGCTCACTTTATGGAAGATTTGAATGCTGCCTAGTTTGCCTGTGAGGGATTTTCTGTAAAATGACTCCCCCATTCCCATCGCTGATGGGGGATAATCACAGCTTATAGTGGCCACAATGGTGTCCAGAGTGCAGTTCAGGGAATAGTTGGTGCACCTTAAAATACTTATTGCTGCCTTTAAAGGTTTTGAAATCTTCAGCTGTGCTAGGTCTTATGTGTCATGAGGAAAAAAAAAAAAAAAATCAAGTTCCTGCCCTTCCCAGGGCTTATCTTTTAAGTAACAAGAGGAGAGCGAGAGAAACTCCGGTGACATGAGTGACACTGGGACACATACATACCCATACAGGGACTCATGTTGTTTTGATTTTGTGGTGTGTGTGTGTGTGTGTGTGTGTTTTGCACAGTTTATTTCTTTGGGTTTAGAAACTTTCCCTTCTGTGTTTGATTCATCTCACTTGGTTACATCGTAGCCGTGAGGGTTGATGGACTAATTCTTCTAATGCGCAGGGTTTATCTTGAGAATCTTGGAAAGATAAGGATTCACCATATTTACTGTCCTCCATGTTGGCTCTGTTTCTGCTATAGCTTTTAAAAGATGATAGTTGTTTTTTTAATCTAGTGTTTTTTTAACAGCTTTACTGAGATATAATTTGCATATCATAAAATTCTCCCGTTTAAAACGTACAGTTCAGTGGTTTTCTGTATATTCGCAGAATTGTGTAACCATCGCCCCGATCTAAGATTAGAACATTTTCATCAGTGTCAAAAGAAATCTTGTTCCCACTGGCAGTCCCTCTTCATTCCTTCCCTTCCTCCCGGGCCCTGGTAACCACTGGTTTACTTTCTGTCTCTCTAGAGCTGCATGTTCTGAATGTTTCATGTAAACGGAATCATATCATATATGGGTTTTTGTGACTGGCTTCTTGCACTTAGCATAATGAGAGGCTCACGCTGTAGCAGGTGTCACTGCTTCATTCTTTTCTATGGCTGAATAATAGTCCCTTGTATGGATGGGTCCCATTTTATTTATCCAAAACTTAATGTTTTTTAAGAAGCAGTAACAGCTCCTGGATAGAGGTTAGGCTGAGCAGTTATACAGACTATGATGTTGTCTTCAGCCCTGAAAAGCAGAAGAAAGGCAAACCGTTTCGTTTGCTGATCTGCACTTGAACCCCAGCAAAATGTCATGGTCGCAGTCCTATGGTGTAACCCCCTGGTGCAGTAGCATGCTTTATTTTCAGTATCTGAGTGATAATTTCTGCTCACAGGTAGACTGACAGTCTCTGCCTTTATCTTTATTCTGTTCAGTTTGGGGCACTCACTTATACGTTGCACAGATGGCTCTACAGGAAGATGGTAGATTCCTCGCTGTCAAGTAATTTGCACTTTAGTTGTGATTTATATACACACATCTCAGTGTGTGTGTGTGTGTGTGTGTGTGTATGTATGGCAGTGAAATTGGAGTTTCTGTGTTAGACCTCTAATTTTACATGGATGTCTATTGATAGATATGTATGTGTATTTAGAACATTTCTATTATATATAAAGTTAAATATATATGTATACATATGTACCCAGATAGATAGGTAGGTAGGTAGGTAGAAGGAAGGTCTTTGGCACTTCAAAGACTTCAGAACCATAATGTCAATCAACCTGAACCATAATGGATTATCAACTAAGTGTTCTGTAGTTTTGTTCCCAGTTATCGTGGGGTTAGACAAGGCAGACTGCCGAATGCTAGCAGTCCTACCTAGGAGGCGCACTCATAGGATAAAAGAAATGTGCTGCTGACATGCACACGTAAGTCCTGTGTACTGTGTTTAATGATGTCACCTGGTTTTTCAATTTATTTGTGCTTTGTAATAAACTTCATATATCTAGACATTTGCAGGTTTCTTTCCCGTTTTTTTTTTTTTTTTTTTTTTTTTTTTTTTGCGGTACGCGGGCCTCTCCTGCTGCGGAGCACAGTCTCCGGACGCGCAGGCTCAGCAGCCATGGCTCACGGGCCCAGCCGCTCCGCGGCATGTGGGATCTTCCCGGACCGGGGCACGAACCCGTGTCCCCTGCATCGACAGGCGGATTCTCAACCACTGCGGCACCAGGGAAGCCCTGCAGGTTTCTTTAAAAGAAAAACAACAACCTTGTAATCAGATGTCTGCAAGATGACTTCTAGGATAAGTGTTTCCCTCGGTACAGATTCTCTTTGAATTTTTGTTAAAAAGCTTTCACGTATTTAAAATATCTAAAAAGGTTCTATACTTTGTATCTCTGACATTCATGGAAACGTCACCTCTTGTTAAAGTCTTCCATAAATGTTGCAGTCTTTGTGATTATTCCCCTTTAGAGTGTTCTGAGTCCAACTGGTATAAAAAAATGTCTGAATGCTCAGGATACTGTTAGGACTTTGTCACTCATGTGAGCTTTTTGGACGTCTAAATGATGCCTACCCTGACAGATGTTGCCTGACATTCATTTTACTTGCAGGATTTCTCTCATGTGGTTTCTCTGCTGTACAATAAAGTATGACTTCTGGGGAAAAAAGAAAGAAAATGTGTGGCCACAGGTCAGGAGCCATTCCTCTGTCATGAAGCAGCGTTGGAAAAGCAACCTGGGACAAAAGAAAGAGCCTCTGGCACTTTTGAATTTTGGGAGACAGAAACCTTTAGAAATTAGCATGAGATTCTTTGTAAATTATTTTATTTCTTATTTTATGAATATGCCCAGCCTGAAATGAGATGTTTTAAAAGGCAGATCTAGAAAAGGGCGTTTTGACCACCTCCGCTGACGCCACTTCCCCGGGCCTGTTCTTAACTCAGTCCGCAGCTTGCCCGGGAGTGATCGCCGTGGCCTTAAGTTAATCCTGGGGAGCCAGCTGGGCGCACGCTGGCACGCTCCTGCTCAGCCAGTTGAGACTAGTGTCTGCAGTTAGAGTACAAGTTCCTCTGCTTCCCTGCCCCTCTCAGTTTTCTAGGCTTGGAGAAATTTACAGATCAGTAGCCGTGGACTCCATCTGCAAAGCTTTTATTGAACATCTCAGGGTCCTAATCCAAAGCTTTTGGGGGGATGAGTTGTTTCATTATGTAGAAGACATGTAGGAACTCTATGGCAGTAAATGCATTACAGGGAATATAGGGCAGCAGATGGTGAACCCATGTTGCTTATGGGGAAATTGAGGTATCGGTGAGGGTCCCCTCGCTGAGGTTCTGAACTCTAAAGAGGTGAACATTTAAAATAATTAGGCAGAGAAGTATCAGTACATCACTGTTTGAAAACAGGGTCTCCTAAAGGTGGTTTTTAGGTATTTGACCTGATACCGTTGGCTGGAGGAACCAGGACGGCCTAAGTCTTGCTGTCCTTCGGGCATTTCCTGATCAGATGCTTGAGCCTTGAGATACTCAGTCATCTGTTCTCCTTTCCAGCAACCACATCACTGTACAAACACCCCTTAGGCAGTTGGAAATGTTTGATCAGAATATTGGTTGATCATAGTATTGATCAATTTTGAAAGTGGAAGAGGCACAAGAGAAGATACCCACTAGCGTGCATGGGAACGTCTGGGGGGCATGCTTAATGACAGATTTTGAGGGTCCCTGGACCCCCTGGGACTGGGTTCGGGCCTAGGAATATGCATTTTAAACAGGCATCTCAGGGGATTCTGATATAGGTGGTCCGGGACCACACATTGAAAAACATTGTACCGAGTGGTGAGTAGGAGGAGCTGAATGAGACACAATAAGGAAAATCCCCACAGACGATGGGAGTAAACCGAGAACCACTTTTGCTTTAAGTAGGAGCTTGGTGTAGATCATGATCAGACTTAACCAAAAGTTAATTTACTCCCAAATTTTCAGGAATACATTTGTCACATGAAGTCAGTTTCACCTGAAAAATATTTAGCATCTTACAGAAAACCGCAAGAGAAAGAATGTAATTCCTCCTTAGTATACAACACCTATTTTTATTTTTGGCTGCGTTGGGTCTTCCTTGCTCGGGCTTTTCTCTGGTTGCGGCGAGCGGGGGCTACTCTTCGTTGCGGTGTGCGGGCTTCTCACTGTGGTGGCTTCTCTTTTTGCGGAGCACGGGCTCTAGGCGCACGGACTTCAGTAGTTACAGCACGTGGGCTCAGTAGTTGTGGCACACGGGCCCTAGAGCCTGTGGGTTCAGTAGTTGAGGCACGTGGGCTCAGTAGTTGTGGCTCGCGGGCTCTGGAGCGCAGGCTCAGTAGTTGTGGTGCATGGGCTTAGTTGCTCCGCGGCATGTGGGATCTTCCTGGACCAGGGAGCGAACCCGTGTCCCCTGCATCGGCAGGCGGATTCTTAACCACTGCGCCACCAGGGAAGTCCCTACAACACCTATTTTAAACTTTTTGCTAAAATAAGATCCTTTGCTGCTTCTGCTTCATACATCCTTCCTCTTATTCCTCCCAAGCGAGTCCCCGGTGCCTTGACAGTGTCCCAGTAGACGCTCTGTGGTCTCAGTGGGGTACCCTGATAACGTGTGGGTGAATGTGGAGGCAAGGATTTGGATGTGAATGAGTTGGCATCCCTTTCTCCATCTCGGTTTATCACCTCTGGGCTTTCAGCCACCTCTGGGATTCATAATAGGTGTAATGTGAGAATCTTCAGTGAATGTCCATCCGCCTTTGAGAGGTTGGAGCATTAGCCATTTAAGTTATTTGCTGAAATACCGAGTGCTTATGTTAATTGGATCATCAAAGACTGAAACTCCCTGAATGAGTATAAAAAAGAAAATGCAAGTCTTTCAGGCCTCAGTTCTCAAGGCAACAGATGGAAACCTCTCAATTACATGAGCTCACATCTGTCCCTCTGATTTGACTGGGTCTGTGCCACAATGTGCTATGGAATTAGTGATTCTGTAATCCCTGGAAAGCACGGTTGAAGTGAGATTGACAAAGAGCTAGACCCTCAAGGTTAATGGCACAGGGAGAACAAGAAGCCTGGAGAACGAATAGTGAAATACAAATGTCAGTGGTTGCAAACTGCCCATCCATTTAATTTGCTGGAAGTTAGTGTAGTCTAGTAGACCCCAAATTAAAATGTTTCAGTATTGCTTTGTTTCTTCATTAGTCTAATTCCCATTGACCTTATGTCAAGGCTAAAACAATTTAGAAGCACGGCTAGCATGGGAACAGTTTTAATGACTATTGTCAGCATGGTTTTAAAGGAAATAGGTTGGCAAAAACATATGTAGGTCCTTAAATCTATTAATAGTGTGAAATTTTATTTCTTTGTTTTGTTAAACCATTAACATAAGGCTTTGGGGGATGGATTGAATTTCTGAAATGCCAGAATGTCCATGGTGAATATCACTGTTATTTATTATTTCGGAGTTTGCTACCCAGGTGTATGCAGTGGGTATTTAGCGATGGATGGGGCCTCATTCTACATAGGCCGGCCTATCGAGAAACGGCATGGCAAGAGAGTGGCTTTTAGGAGAGCGTTTGTAATAAAATTTGCATACCTTCTAAAGGGAAGTAAGAGTAAGGATCAGATTTTCGTTCCTATGCCTGCAGGACATAGATAAGGGGAAAAATAGATTTGAATAAAAAGACAGGATCGGAGGACATCTTTACAAAGCAAAAATCTGATAGGGGACTTGTGTGTAGAAGATATAAAAAAACTCTGACACCTCAACTTTAAGAAGACATACAGATGACCAACAGGCACGTGAAAAGATGCTCAGCGTCATTAGTCATTAGGAAATTGCAAATCAAGACTACAGTGAGATACAACGTCATACGCACTAAAATGGCTAAAATAAAACAGACAATGACGTGTTGGTGAGGGTCTGGAGACGTTGGAACCCTCCTATGTTACTGGTAGGAATTGAAAATGCTGCAAAAGCCCCTTTGGAAAGCACTGTGGCATTTTTCTCAAAATGTTAGAACACAGAGTTGCCGTTAGGTCCAGCAGTTCCATTCCTAGGTGTATAGCCAAGAGAACTGAAAACATAGCCTCACAAAAATCTGTCCACGAACATCCATAGCAGCATTATTTATAACAGCCCAAAAGTAGAATCAATCCAAAGGCCCATCACCTGATAAATGGGTAACTAGAATGTGGTATATGTCATAGGATGGAATATGATTTGGCAGTAAAAACGGTGTATTGGCATAGATCATGGATGAACCTTGAAACACTATGCTAAGTGAAAGAAGTCTGACACACCAGACTACACGTGTGATTCCGTTTCTATGAAATGTGTCCTGAATAGGCAGATCTATAGAGATAGAACGTAGGTGCATGGCTGCCAGAGAGTCGGGGTCGGGGGCAGCGTGGGGAGTGGCTGCTAAGGGGTATGAGTTTCTTTCTGGGGGGATGAAGTATTCTGCCCTCAGACTGTGCTGATTATTGTACGACCCTATGAATACACTAAAACACGTGGAATCGGGCACTTTATTTTATTTTATTTATTTTTAAACATCTTTATTGGAGTATGATTGCTTTACAATGGTGTGTTAGTTTCTGCTTTATAACAAAGTGAATCAGGTATACGTACACATATGTCCCCACATCTCTTCCCTCTTGCGTCTCCCTCCCTCCCACCCTAATCGGGCACCTTAAATGGGTGAATTTTATGGTATGTGAATTGTATTTCAGTAAAGCTCTTGTAACATTTGGAGATTTGAAGTGGAGAATATTGTTTGTTACTGTTACTCCGTTCATTTGACTCTTGGCAAAGTTCTACGTGTGCCTTTGCTCACGTGAAAATACTTTGCGAAGTACCGTTAGCTTGATCATGAGCCTCAGTGATGGCACCTGTAGTTAGTGCCGTGGGTGCCTGAGCTAGGCTTTGTGTCTGGTGCTAAGGGACTTCCCTGCTGAACACGATACACAGCTCTTCTCAAGGAGCTGACAGTCAAGTATCGTGCTTTCTTTATAATCACTGCCAGCTATCTTATAGAGAAACAAATCAGTGCCATGCATGTTGTAAATTAAGATACTCTTTACAGAGAATAAGTGGTGTGTTTGTCAGGGTCGGGTGTTTGGAGGCTGGGGGTGAGGAGAGGAGGGGATGGAATTCCAGGGGAAGCAGTTGACAAGGACAGGTGTGCAGATGGCCACGTGTCCATGTGAGTGTGCTGCTTTCCGGCTCGAGCCTAGCCGTTTGCTCCGCGTGGCCTGCGGGATGAAGTCCACACTCTTTCCTGAGTGTGGCCAGTGAAACTGGCCGCTCCGGAACTTCCATGCAGGGCCGCTTCTGTGGGGGCAGTCTGATTGGAAGCGGGCGGAGGGAGGGCTCACGGACTTGATTGGCGCCCGCCTGCATAGCAAACTAAGTTTTTACTCACAGTCATTGATTTGAGGGGGCCTTGGAGGCGCTAAAGCCTTTGTACGACCCAAGTCTAAGCTGTCCCCCTTACACCACTGTCTGTGGGGCTTTCTTTTCTCTGCCTTGTCCTCTCCTGTGCTTTCACCGGCCCTGTGCGCTCCAGCAGCTCAGGGGTGCCATGCTGTTTCCCACCACCCTGTGCCCACTGGCAAACTCCTACTCATCCTTCAACACCCAGCTGGAGTGCACTCGGATCCACTAAGCCTCTCCAAAGGCCTGTGACCTTGGCCAAGTTGCCAAGCCACTTTTTGCTTCCATTTTCTCTTCTGAAAGGTAAGACTAATAATAGAGCCTACTCCACAGGTAATCAGGAAGATGAAATGAAATTCGTGCACATAATGCTGTTGGGATACCTCTTGGCCCCAAGGAAATGCTCCTGAATGGTTACCCATCCTCCTGATTATTCATTTCAGGCAGAGGTGGGTGGCAGGCTCCCTCCTCTGCTTCCTGGGCACTAACATGCAAGTCTTTTACTAACAATAAATTACAGGGGAGAAGCTGTAAATTCCCTGAAAAGTCTGCAGTATGGCCACAGCTGTACAGATAAGGCTGTTCCCTGTGTTAAAGGGGTTGGGTGGTGGGGTTCACAGTCACCTGTTTTAATAGTCACTCCAGGGAGTCTGTCTGAGGAAGGAGATTCGATTAAGTGACTTAAGGGCCCCTGAGAATGTAAGACCTTTCCTGCCCACAGGAGCTTCGTCTGCCCAGGTGCCTGGTGTGGGTAGAGGGAGCGGATGGGGTGAGCTGAGGGGGACTGTGGTGGAGCCAGAAATGGACCTGGTGTCCCTGCTCTTCCCTCCACAGCCCATCGTGGCTCTAAACCAGCTCTGCTCCCACCCGAGGTCCTCGAGAAAGTCTGGGGGGCCCTTTGCCTCAACGCACTAAGGATCCTTCATTAAACTCCTGGGGAAACCAGACTTCCTGCTACGGCCAAGATCTCTCAGAATTAAGATTTATTTCAGGACACACCTCAGGGGCATAAGGAGAAACTGTTTAAATATAATTGTACACGGCTTTAGACGTGCCAGCTTCCTCAGCAGTCCTTGAACCTTGTTACATTTAAAACTTTCCATCTTTTCAAGTGCAGACCTGATGTACGTCACTTGATGTTTTGGGGTTACGTACGCCCCTGTACACGCAGGAGGAAAACATTTGAATTTGTGTTCGTTGTTGTGGTTCTACTGTGCGTAACCGATCCCAGGTATCTGGCCCTCGGCAGGCCACCTCCTGTCCCTCACAGCCGCCTGTCCTCGGGGCCCAGCCTCTCACTGTTTGCGCACCTGAGCTC
Source organism: Stenella coeruleoalba (assembly GCF_951394435.1). Classification (NCBI taxonomy): domain Eukaryota; kingdom Metazoa; phylum Chordata; class Mammalia; order Artiodactyla; family Delphinidae; genus Stenella; species Stenella coeruleoalba. Next base: position 99,445,647 of record NC_137156.1, on the reverse strand, counting down.
AGCTGCCCTTTGAAGTGGAGGGCAGGCCTTTCATCTGCCTTCATTTTCACTTAACGACAGCCCAGCCTTTGATCCGCTCCATTTTCCTCTTTCTTTTGCTTCTTAATGAGTCACTTGGAGGTGAGGAGAGACCTGAAGTATGGGCCCCCAAAGGTCACAACTTTTTAAGCACAATGGTTGTTTGACCTTCATATCTTAAGCAAACATGCCCCAGGGAGTCAGCCCTCCTTGGCCTCCCATTGATAAAATTCGCTTACGGGATAATGTAAACTTAAAAGGAGAGGTTGGGGTGGGGAGGGGAGCGAGAAGTAGAAGGAAAATGTCAACAGCACACGCCCCCAGCATTTGAAGTTGTTTCATTTGGGGGACCTCCCCGCCTTCACACTGAGCAGCAAGTGGGCGTTTTGGGTTTTGGAAACACATTAAATTCTACGTGCCCGTGGAATATTTGTTTTCAGATGAACTTTTAGGACATTTTAGATTAGTATCTAACAGTATCTTTTCTTGGAACTTGGTGAAGATACAACAAGTTCTCCTTGGTTGGATATAGTTTTTATCAGCATCTTGTAAGATTTCATAAGGAAATCAAAGATTTCCAACTAATATGAAAACCTAGGGGACAGATTTGCAGTAGTCCCTTCAGAAAGCAGCTCTCACATTCCCATATTCTTTGGTTGTGCTGTACACCGTGGCTATGCATTTTTCTTAATATGAAAGAAAAATATGTTTCGACATTAAATACTCTTTTGTATGTGTGAAATTAGCTGTGTGCCTCTCCAGTGAGTGTTTCAGTGCTGTTTCAAGCTGGCCAGTATACGTTGAGACTTCAGTTTCAATAGTCTCTTCGTTTGCAGTTGGGGAATGCAAACATCTTTTAATAATAGCTTATGCAAACTCTAACTGTTGAAATAAGTTTGTACGTAAAAGGACTCCGAAGTATACTGGGTGCTGTGAAAAAACCAGCATAACTGTGTGTTAGCTTGGCATCCGTTTAGTGAATGATGGCATGTGGTAATTTTTTTGGGATTGGTTTATTTTAACATAGGGTAAGTTCCATACGAGTCTGCTTTAAACGACCATTCCAAATTTTTCTCTTATGAATATGCATTATTATTTGAGGTATTTGATAGTTGTTCTTCACAACTCAGTTGTTACCCAGAAAATATCTATTGAATGAATGTCAGTTAATCGTGGGTAATCGGAAGCTGTTAGCACAATCCCTGCCGCTAAAACGCTGGACATCAACATTATTTTACTTCAAGAAAATTTGGTGTGCTGATTTTTTTTCTCCAACAATAAAAATAGTCTTATTAGAATATTAAAAGTGTCCACTGACAGTGGATGTAGAAGGTTAATTAAACTTTGTTAGATCAACCTGTGGAACTTAACATACGGAGTTATACTGCTAATTCAATCTTTATTTTCCCTCTTATGTGTTGATAAGTCAGAAAAAATGTAGCTCTCTGGCTTCTTCAATTCATTTTAGTTTCTCAACTTATGAAGAAGCAAAGATCAGCGAGTGTTGAGGGAATGATTAGGAAGAAGATGAGGGTGGCCTGTTTTGAAAGGATCAGGTGAAGGTACAGGCTGAAACACTGTCCAGTTCTCTGATCGTCCCTTAAAATGTCCCTTGGACTGGCCTCTTCTCCCCCCTCATGGGTATGAACATTGGTGCCCCGCCCCCGATGCATTGCTGCCCTGCCCCCTGGCTCAGGTGTGTCCATCCCAGCAACTCAGCATCATCAGACCACCCTTCTCTGAAGCTCTTCTTCCGCTGTGTGAGCACTCACAGAGGCTCTGTCCAGTTGTCTGCCGTCAGGTCTGAACTCTGCCTGTGCTCAGAGCCCTTTATTATCTGACCCATCTATCTGTTTAGCCAGTTACTCTTAACCAACAGAAGAAACGAGCCCTTTGTTCCAGTTAGATTGATCTCACACACACATGACGACGCCTTTCCTGCTTTCTGCCTTTATGTGTGTAGCTGTCCCCACCTGGAATGCCCATTCCCACCATTTCCAAGTGTCCATATCCTACCTATTTTTGCAGTTCCACTCCTGACTAGATTATTAGAGCTAGAATTGATATCTTCCTCATCTAAAATGTTCATAGCTTCTCTGTTTTTCTTTTTACATGTAATGAGTTTATTTTTATCTTGAAATTAATATTTGAAAACTTTCTCCATTTTAATTCCTAATATGGTAATTATTGATAGAAATTATGTAAGCAAAAGTTCTTTGTGGTCCTCGGTAATTTTTTTTTTTTTTTTTTTGGTAACAGCTTTATTGAGATATGATGCGTATACCATACAGTTCACCCACTTAAAGAGCATCTCTTTTGTTTTGGCATTTACGTTCTTCCTTCTGATTATTTATCACCGTGACTTAACACTCCTACTGGAACTATGGTTCGTGAGGCAAAGACCAGATCTCAGACATTTTTGTGTTCCCCTTAGTGCTGGGCATAGTGCTACAAACATACCAGGCACTAAAATGCCTTTGAACGATCCACGTTTCCTCTTTTCTTCTGCCAGTTCTAAATTCCATACCTTCTTTAGGTGGGACTAGATTCAGCAATTAGCAGCTAGCCTTTAAAATAAGGGCTGGTATGTCAATTTCTAGGGCGATTCGGCAGGGATGCTAGTTTCACTTAACTATCATTTGGGAATGAGGAGTATCTCAAGTAGAGAACTTGGATGGCAGCTTTCAGAGCAAAGGATAATGCGCTAGGGTTTGCCCAGCAAACTTGCCAGGTGACGGGGAGACGGAAGAGTGTTCGCAGCCTGAGTGAACAGCGTGAGCGGTGTAGCCTGGGAGGAGTTCATTTGACAGGAAAGAGAGGGGTGAGGCTAGAGGGTTGGGCTGTGGAGGTCTCCACCGCCAGGTTGAGAACTCTTAGACTTTATTTCAGCGATCGAATCCATCAGGGTCTTTAAACTCTCATGGTGGAAGGCTGGGTGACCATGTTGAAGGACTTTCTGCCAAGGTATGTGGTGATATGAGAGGGATGATTGAGAGGGTGAAGTTAGTGCCAATAGCTTTTATTTGCCCGAACTGTACAAGCTCCTAACACAGCATTATGTTTATTGAATGCCTAGTGTATTTCAGGAAGTGCATAAGCCAGTCCCTGATCGTGTCAGGTGTTTTCTTATATTTTTCTTTCACTGTCTTTTATGTAAAAATGCTGCGTGTCCCATGTCAGACCTGTGCCGATTTGTAATCGGTGGGAGGGGGGCGCCATGTTTTATCCAGCTTAACTCTAGTCTCTTGCAGAACAAATAAAAAGTGCTTAATAAATGAGCAAGAGATTGAGAGGGAGTGACAAGATGCTCACCCCATATTACTATGAAAGGGAAAGATTACTTTTTTAGGATAGAGAAATTCTGTGGGCATCACCGTAACCAAGTACTCAAGTTTAGTGGCACCTGCATTGGGACACAGTGGCATCGGGTGCCTTTGATGTGATGCCACGTGCTGTGCGCACCACCTCTCGTACTCTTGCCGAAAATGTTCACCTCAGATCGAATCATGAGGAAATGATCAGATCACCAAAAATTGTAGGTCAGTTAATTAGTCTGGATTATTTAAATACACCAATGTCACGGAAGAGGAAGAAAGATGGAAAAAGTTCCTTTGGAAATTAAAGAGATGCAGCTATGCAGCTGCTTCCCACTAGCTATCTGTTTTGAATTTGGTAGTGTCAGTGCTACTCTCTCACTTTGTCCCAGCTTACCCTTCCCCCTCCCCGTGTCCTTAAGTCCATTCTCTACGTCTGCGTCTTTATTCCTGTCCTGCCCCTAGTTTCATCAGAACCATTTTTTTAAATTCCATATATATGTGTGTTAGCATATGCTGTTTGTTTTTCTCTTTCTGACTTACTTCACTCTGTATGACAGACTGTGGGTCCATCCACCTCACTACAAATAACTCAGTTTTGTTTCTTTTTGTGGCTGAGTAATATTCCATTGTATATATCTGCCACATCTTCTTTATCCATTCATCTGTCGATGGACACTTAGGTTGCTTCCATGTCTTGGCTATTGTAAATAGAGCTGCAGTGAGCATTGTGGTACACGTCTCTTTCTGAATTATGGCCTTCTCAGGGTATATGCCCAGTAGGGGGATTGCTCAATCATACAGTAGCATGCTTTGTGACCACCTAGAGGGGTGGGATAGGGAGGGTGGGAGGGAGGTGCAAGAGGGAGGGGATATGGTGGTATATGTATACATATAGCTGATTCACTTTGTTATGCAGCAGAAACTAACACAACATTGTAAAACAATTATACCCCAGTAAAGGTGTTAAAAAAAAAAAAAGACACTGATGAAAGAAATTAAAGACGATACAAACAGGTGGGGGATATACCATGTTCTTGGATTGGAAGAATCAGCATTGTGAAAATGACTATACTGCCCAAAGCAATCTACAGATTCAATGTAATCCCTATCAAACTACCACTGGCATTTTTCACAGAACTAGAACAAAAAAATTCAGTTTGTATGGAAACACAAAAGACCCTGAATAGCCAAAGCAATCTTGAGAAAGAAGAACGAGCTGGAGGAGTCAGGCTCCCTGACTTCAGACTATACTACAAAGCTACAGTAATCAAGACAGTATGGTACTGGCACAAAAACAGGAATATAGATCAATGGAACAGGATAGAAAACCCAGAGATAAACCCACGCACATATGATCACCTTATCTTTGTTAAAGGAGGCAAGAATATAGAATATACAGTGGAGAAAAGACAGCCTCTTCAATAAGTGGTGCTGGGAAAACTGGACAACTACATGTAAAGGAATGAAATTGGAACACTCCCTAACACCATACACAAAAATAAACTCAAAATGGATTAAAGACCTAAATGTAAGGCCAGACACTATAAAACTCTTAGAGGAAAACATAGGCAGAACACTCTATGACATAAATCACAGCAAGATCCTTTTTGACCCACCTCCTAGAGAAATGGAAATAAAAACAAAAATAAACAAATGGGACCTAATGAAACTTAAAAGATTTGCCTAGCAAAGGCAACTATAAACAAGATGAAAAGACAACCCTCAGAATGGGAGAAAATATTTGCAAACGAAGCAACGTGACAAAGGATTAATGTCCAGAATATATAAGCAACTCATTCAGCTCAATATGAAAAAAACAAACAACCCAATCCAAAAATGGGCAGAAGACCTAAATAGACATTTCTCCAAAGAAGACGCACAGATGGCTAAGAAGCACATGCAAAGCTGCTCAACATCACTAATTATTAGAGAAATGCAAATCAGAAGTACAATGAGGTTATCACCTTACACCAGTCAGAATGGCCATCATCAAAAAATCTACAAACAATAAATGCTGGAGAGGGTGTGGAGAAATGGAAACCCTCTTGCACTGTTGGTGGGAATGTGAATTGATTCAGTCACTCTGGAGAACAGTATGGAGGTTCCGTAAAAAACTAAAAATAGAACTACCATATGACCCAGCAATCCCACTACTGGGCAAAAACCCTGAGAAAATCATACTTCAAAAAGAGACATGTACCGGGCTTCCCTGGTGGTGCAGTGGTTGAGAGTCCACCTGCCGATGCAGGGGACACGGGTTCGTGCCCCAGTCCGGGAGGATCCCACGTGCTGCGGAGTGGCTGGGCCTGTGAGCCATGGCCGCTGAGCCTGTGCGTCTGGAGCCTGTGCTCCGCAACAGGAGAGGCCACAACAGTGAGAGGCCCGCGTACCGCAAAAAAAAAAAAAAAAAGAGATGTAGCGGGCTTCCCTGGTGGCGCAGTGGTTGAGAGTCCGCCTGCCGATGCAGGGGACACGGGCTTGTGCCCCGGTCCGGGAAGATCCCACATGCCACGGAGCGGTTGGGCCCATGAGACATGGCTGCTGAGCCTGCACGTCCCGAGCCTGTGCTCTGCAATGGGAGAGGCCACAACAGTGAGAGGCCCGCGTACTGCAAAAAAAAAAAAAGGAAAAAAAAAGAGACATGTACCACAGTGTTCATTGCAGCACTATTTACAGTAATCAGGACATGGAAGCAACCTAAGTGTCCATCATCAGATGAGTGGATATGGCACATATACACAATGGAATATTACTCAGCCATAAAGAGGAACGAAATTGAGTTATTTGTAGTGAGGTGGATGGACCTGGAGTCTGTCATACAGAGTGAAGTAAGTCAGAAAGAGAAAAAGAAATACCGTATGCTGACACATATATGTGGAATCTGAAAAAAAAAAAGGTTCTGATGAACCTAGGGACAGGACAGGAATAAAGACGCAGACGTAGAGAATGGACTTAAGGACACGGGGAGGGGGAAGGGTAAGCTGGGACGAAATGAGAGAGTGGCGTGGACATATATACAGTACCAAATGTAAAATAGATAGCTAGTGGGAAGCAGCCGCATAGCACAGGGAGGCCAGCTCCGTGCTTTGTGACCACCTAGAGGGTTTGGATAGGGAGGGTGGAGGGAGACGTAAGGGGGAGGGGACATGGGGATATATGTATACATATAGCTGATCCACTTTGTTATGCAGGAGAAAGTAACACACCGTTGTAAAGCAGTTATACTCCAATAAAGATGTTTTTTAAAAATTCCACAAATGAAAAAGAAAGAAAATAAAGAGCTGCAACAAGTCCATCGACCAGTGTGTGATTGGATCCTGGATTCTCTCCACTACCTCCCCCCAGAAGAGATAGTTCAGTTGAGGAAACTAACCTGGATTGGGTATTAGATAATGATGATATATGAACTTGAACTTGCTTGGGTGTGATGATGGTTCTGTGTCTGTGAAGGAGAGTGCCTTCACTAGTAGAAGACACTTGAAGTATTTGGGGTACGATATGATGCCTGCAAGGTACCTTAAAAATTATAGCAGTTATAGTTTAAAAGGTGCATGTGTGTAGACAGACGAGATGAATCAAGGGGAAGGGAATGGGATGCTCACTTAGTAAACTTTTCGGTAGCTTTAAAATTATTTTAAGAATTGGAAAAAATAAACTTATGTACTTGGGCACTTGGCTGTTTGAGTGATAAGGCTGGCAGAACCCTGCTTTAACTGGCTCGTTTTACCAGTCTTCACGGTGATTAGGCCCTTGGATCACGTGTGTGCCTGAGTGCCCAGAGCTGCTTTCACTCTCAGTATTGTGGAGTCTTTGAACTTTGTGTCCTATTTTAATCCTTGGAAAAATCACTCTGGCTTCTGAAACCAGCTCATTGAGCAGCAGTAAGTAATCCAGTGGGTTGCTGCCTCTCTGTGGGTTGGCGGAATGGCCTTCTGAGATGTCGGACTCAGGATGTTCGTCATGTCCCAGCGACCTGCCGGCCTCCACGCTGGAAGGGGTTTGGAGCTGATGTGAGATTCCATGTTTGGGGTAGGTCGGCCCATCTGTGGCCTTCAGGGGTTCATACGCCAGTTTATGTATGAAGTCTGAGTTGGTTCCTGGGAGCCTCATCTTTTTCCTCCAGGTCTGGACTAGAATTTATTGCAGAGAACAAGACTGCCTGTCTGTCTCGTGAGAGACAGCAGCAAACACGATGGTACGGCTCAGGAATCTGTAGTTTGGGAGCTGGAGCCGGGCAGACTCCAGCCGGTGGTATCAGAAGAGGTGCTCTTGGGCGGCTGGCCGCCTTGAGATTGCATGTTGAAAGTGGAAATGACTCAATTGGTCAGGAGGAATTCTAGTGGGGGGAAAGGCGTCTGGAAACAAGCAAACGAGGGGAGGCTGTGTGTGTGTGTCGGGGGGAGGGGCGCTAGAGCACCTGGCACTGTGCCAAGTGTCCTGTTTAACCCTTAAGATAGATCTGGGCCTCCGTGTGGGTTCACGTGGTCCTTTTCACACACGTGGAAACAGTCACAGGCAGTCAGGTGGCTGCCCCAAGATCCCCCACTGGCTCTTGGTGGAGCAGGTTTGGAAGGTATCTGACCTGTGCTCCTGGCGCTGTGTCTGATTTTCGACTAGTTGGTGGAAACCGTGCATGTGCTAACCTCTCGTGAACAGTGGGAGCGACCCTGGACTAGTTCCTTTGCCCCCATCATTTCATCCTCTGGGTTGGAGTCGTATCAAAGGATGGAATTGAACAGATGGTATAGTAACAGATGGCCCGTGCAGGGCTGGGAACTTCCTGTGCGTTTTCACTGGTTCTCACAAAAGAAGCTCTCAAGGTAGATGAAGAAATAGAGGCTCGAGAGAGATGAAGGGACTTTGCCAAGATCACACCTTTGATCCCAAAGCCCACCACGTCTCTCTGCACTGGGCCAGCGTGGTCGGGGACACAGAAACGAGTCACGGGGCCGCACTCTGACCACACGCAGGTGGGACAAAGAGGATGGGACCCAGGCAAGCTCGAGAGTAGCCAGGGTGTGAGAAGTCCATTCTAGAGGGTCAGTGTGATGGGACGTCAGAGGAAGGAACGTTTCGTTTTCCAGTGTCTCCTTCCACTCCCCAAACTCTCTTTTTCCTCCTTCAGTGGTCAGTGACTGATTCTTAGGTTCAAAACTCCCAGGGCCTCTGGCCCCGGTCATACCCTCTAGAATTCCCTTAAATTTAAGAATGTTTTGACAGTGCCGATACTAGCCTGTTACCTTAGATGTTTAACCTGTTGCATGCCAAAGGGCTGGAAGAGGGAGTTGCTTAGGGTATTTTTACCCACTTATATAATACATTGAAGAGGTGGTACCTTCCCCAGGTGGCTCTCCTGTTGAAGAGGTTAGGACAGCCTCTTTCTTGCTTCACGTCGTTCAGCGATTCCTTCTGTAAGCTCTACTCGAAAGAAAGTTGAGTCCCCAGCAGAGTGCCTGATTCCAATACCACCTGCAGACACTTTGGTTCTGTGCACTTGGCATCCAAGGTACTTGAACTGCTCTTATCTCCTTGGGGTTCACGGGTCATGTGTCAGTGCTGGGGCCTCAGACAGGGACATGTGAGGGCGTGTGACTCACTGTACTGATGTTCTAATATCCAGGCAGACACCATACAGTAGAAGCAGGGCTTGTACTTTCAGACTCAGCTTCTCTGATTTACTCTGAACCCTCTGCAGCTCCCGTCAGAGCCACAGTCTGGGGTTTGAGGACCAAGAACAGACGCCGGTGTGGTTACTAGGTCTGGCTCAGGAAACCAAGGATGCGAACGGGTGTTCAGTCCTATTAAATCCCAGTTATGATTTATGAAGCCAAAACCCAACCTAGCGCTGAGATCTGTGGCTCTTCAGCCTGATTTTCTCACTGTTGTGGTACCTGAAATTTTCTTTAAGCCGAGATGATATATATGTGGTATATATGTATAGATGATATAGATAGTAAGATTAATCTGAGTTCTCTTACTTTGGGATAATTTCACCCAGGTTAGTATTACATAATCTGTGAAGGTACAGTTCAGGTATAAAGTGAACTCAGTAAGGGAAATGAGATTGCACGGATTTTTTTTTTAAACCCTGAGCACAACACAGTTATTTTAAATGATGCAGAACTTGCTCATTCAATGAATAGCAACATATGGATGCGAATATAAGTTTTTAATTTACTTTATTTTCAGTTAGTGCTTTTTGATACCAGATTAACCTTTCTCTTCACCTTATTAAAACATCTTATTGTGTATTTAGAATGTATATTGGGAATTATAGACATCTTACCATTTCTTGGGGATTGTCTTTTTACCCTTTCTCCTCTTGCCCCTGGAGAATTCCAGGTGTTTAAAACCATTAGGAACTGTCTACACTGTCCACCCCTGGCGCACAGGCAGCTTCGGCACTGTCTGGGAGCAGCCTGGGTGAGACCCCCGCCTGGTCTCCTCGACCCTCCCCTTCACCTGTGCTTTCCAGAGAGAGCCCTGGTCTCTCCTGTGCGTTTGTTCTCGCTGAGACACAGCCTGAGTCTCTCTGCACTTCTCCTGGTATGGAGCCAGGGCTCCCCTTGCCCTCTGTGCCAGCCCACGGGTCTCGTCCCCTCCTGGGCACGTTCTAATCTGGAAGTGGCCTCCAGGCGTTAAATTGCTTCCATTTCTCCACTTATATGAGGTACCTAGAATAGTCAAATTCATAGAGTTGGAAAGCACATTGGCAGATGCCTGGGGCCGGGGGTTGGGGGCGGGGGAGTGGGGAGTTAGTGTTTAACGGGGACAGAGTTTCAGTTTAGGAAGGTGAAAAATTCGGGAGATGGATGACGGTGAGAGCTGTACAACAATGTGAATGCACTTAGTGCCGCTGAACTCTACAGTTAAATAAGGTTCAAATGGTATGTTTTATATTATGTGACTTTTACCACAATAAAAAAAACTTAAAAAAAAAAATTGCTTCCATCTCGACCAGTCCCAGTAGATCAGGTCAGTCAGGATAGACCAAGCGGTGGAAGCTGTTAGGTCCCAAAGTGAAGAGCTTTATCCTTTGTGTCAGACCCAGGTTTCAGCCCTGTCCCTGCCTTCCCTGCTTCCTCCCTTTCTTCCCTCCTATGTTAGTTAGCTGGGGCTGTGGGATCATAGTACCCCAGACTGGGGGCTTACACAGCAGGCATCTATTCTCACAGTTTTGGAGGCTGGACTTCGAAAGAACAAGGTGTCCGCAGGGTTGGTTTCTCCCGAGGCGCCTCCTCTTGGCTCGTAGATGTCCATCTTCATGTTTCCATGGTCTTTCCTCTGTGTGTGTACTTGTCTGTGTCCTAATCTCCTCTTATAAGGACACTGGTCCTATTGGATTGGGGCCCACCCATAGGACCCTATCTCTACATACAGTCACATTCTGAGTACTGGGGTTAGGATTGCAACATATGAATTTGGGGGGCACAGTTCAGCACATGAGTCCCCCTTCCCGCCCTCACCCTGCATGCCTCCTCTTCCTCTCCCTTCCCTTCCACTCTCTTTCCTACTTCCTCCCTTCAAGTGTCTTCTTCCCACTCCTTTTCCTTAACCTGTAAACATCCTGCACAGCTAGAAGGATATGAAAGCTAGGAAAGCAAAATGCCAGGTGTCTCCTTCCAGCCCTTCTATCAATCAGTCTTGTGACTTGAGCTATTCACCCATTGTTATTATTTTTTTTAATATTTATTTATTTTGCTGTGTCGGGTCTTAGTTGTGGCACGCCGGGTCTTAGTTGCCCCACGGCACGTGGGATCTTAGTTCCCCGACCAGGGGTCAAATTGGCATCCTCTGCATTGCAAGATGGATTCTTACCCCCTGGACCACCAGGGAAGTCCCTTCACCCATTCTTGAAACACGACTCTCCTTGGCTGTAGGATGGGAGTTATTCTTCCTCTCTTCCCTTAGAGGACTATAGTCAGGGAAACCCAGAATACCAGCTCGGATTTTTAAATGCTTTTAAAATAAAATATGCTGATATAAGATAGAAGAAAGCTCTGACAAAGTGTAATGTCTACAAGATTATCTGGAGTACTTGAAATTCTGATTAAAACAGTGTGCGTTTTAACTTCGCAAGTTTTACTGTGGTGTTGTTATCCTTAATTATATTAGTAGCAGTCAGTCATACAGGTTGTGGTTGTTTTTGTTTTTTTTCTCTCTTAACAATCTCATTGTTGCGCTAAAGAAAAGGTGAGAGCTGCTGAAACCAAGCTCAGTTCGAGGGTCTGGCCTAGCCTCCCCTGAGCCCCCTGACCCTGGCTGACTGGACAAGAGTGACCTTTAGCTGAGGTTTGGCCTCCAGATGTACGATCGGGCTGCGGGTTTAGAGCCGTGAGTCTAGGGTGGCAGTGGGGAGGGCACTTGGTGGGGCACCCCGAGCGGAGGTGGGCGGGGGCTCCGTCACTGAGCCATGAAATCCTTGCGCCGCTTGCAGACGCTACGTCACATCTTTTATCTCTGCTGGCTCTCCTGGGTTTCATCGTATTGCCTAACAGCCTTCCTTTTTAGAGAAAAGAAAAAAGTCAAGAATAGCCACAAGTTGGACTGTTTGAAAGAGGCTGACTTCTCTGTCTTCTCCCCAGCTGCTGGTCCGTGAGACAAAGAAGTATTCTTTGAAAGAAAATGAATAGGCCCCGGCTGCCGGGGCTTGGGAGATGGGAGATGGGTTGTGAAATGTAGAGTGCGTTTGTTTTATCAGGTGCTCCCCCGCCAGCAGGGTGATGTCAGTCTGTCGCCGTGGGCTGTGGTCACACAGGAGACGGATCCCACTGCTGGGCAGCTGGCTTGGGGTAGTGAGCCGTAGTTTTACTTCTTTGGTTTACGCTTAGAAACAATAAAAGGGGTGAGGAGGAGAGTAGAACGTAAAATCTTGGACACAGCAGAGATTTAAATTGTGGCAGAAAGCTCTCCGTTGGGCAAGGCATGGAGATTTTTGTGAAAAATCCTTAGAAGTTATAGCAAGAGACCCCTTAGTATAGCTGTCCCTTCCCCTTTCCCATAAACACAGACATTGTCATTTCAGCCTTGTGCTGTCTAACCTTCATAAAACGACAATAAGTGCCCTTATTTTGATTCATTTCCCCCGAGTCATGCCCACCTTAAGTGCAGCCACAAATCCCCATCTGGCCTTTGGCCCACAGAGCTGATGGAGGCGTTGTGACGGGGGTTGAGCCCAGTTCTGACACCGCCCCTGCTTTGTCCCGGGACCCGTCCGTCCCTCTGAAACCAGATCAGTTGTCTCCGCTCCATGGTGAAGGTCTTAGTCTCTGCCATTCAGCTCAGTAAAAGTCAAGTCTGCGCTTTGTGGACCACATTGCGTTTATCTCAGGCTTCAGTTGACTAAGGACAACTTTCTCGTAGCACTGGAATAAGTAAATGAAGCCGGGACACTGGGACTGAGAAGGGTGCTTGGTTTTTAACTAAATCTCCTTCAACTATGAGGTGAGCTTTGAGTCAGGAGTTCTTAGTTGAACCAGCTTTTGCTCCCACCATGTCAAGGGTGTCCTGTAAAAGTTGACTATTTCTCTATCAACCACCTTTGGAAGATGTACCTTATGGACAATGTAGATTTGAGAGCTAAAGGTAGGCCTTCAAGATGAGCTAATGCAACCACTGAATTTTACAAATGAAGAAATCAGGGCTGAAGAGACAGGTGCTGTTTTGAAGGCCCTCCAGTCAGGTTCTGTATTGGGTCCAGTCTAAGATGAATCACTGTGTCATGTCCGCCAAAGAAAAACAGTCCTATCAAAATATGCCACTTGATGATAGACAGACTTCAGTTTTAGCTGTATTATAATGTAGGAAATAAGGGGTCTTAGAAGCCCTTAAATATGGCAAGAATGGGATTCTGAAACTAGGCTGCAGATTCCTGTGGGTCTCATCCCTCTGCCTTGGTCTCTCTTCTCCCACTCCATTTCTGACTTTGACAGCAGGATTTTCCTTCTGCTATTTCAGCAGAATCATTCTATAGCACATCATAAAGCTAAGTGGTTTTCTTTTTTCTTTCTCTCTGTTAAACTTTTTTAAATTGAAATTAATATATGCTGATTCTTGTGAAATCTTGGGCCCAAATCCTTGCTCATCTTCAAAATTGGGAGAAACATTTAAGGAATATATATATATATATATTTTTTTTTTTTTTGCGGTACGCGGGCTTCTCACTGTTGTGGCCTCTCCCGTTGTGGAGCACAGGCTCCAGACGCGCAGGCTCAGCGGCCATGGCTCACGGGCCCAGCCGCTGCGCGGCATGTGGGATCTTCTCGGACCGGGGCAGGAACCCGTGTCCCCTGCATTGGCAGGCAGACTCTCAACCACTGCGCCACCAGGGAAGCCCTTTAAGGAATATTTTTGATCCATATACTAGAACTGCTACCATGACTAAAAACAGCAATTAAGTAAATTTTTTGTATCCATTAGGCATTGTTCTCCAGCATCACATACCTGGATAAGATTATCTTCTGTTAAAAAGGCCAGATACATTTTAAAAGTTGAGCTTCTTTAGTTATAATTGTAACTTAAAAAAAAAAAGTTAAATTGACAGTTGTAGCTAAGCCAACTCGAGAAACTTAAAATACTGGGTTCCTCAGCTCAAACTCCCTCCTCTTGTTTGTTCTTGACAAAGAAAGATCATTTCTCCCTTTTCAATTACCAAACCATTGTGAGATTTAGAATACACATGAACACAAAAGAAAGAAGTCTTTTATACACCAAGATAAGTTCCTTTTGGTGTGTATTTTTTTTCCTTCCCTGCTTGTGGTCAGGGTCTGTATAAGTTTCATCATTTGTTTTTCTGACAGCGCTTTGCACAGCCTTCGGCATGTAATAGACACTCAAACACAATCTGATTAAAAGCTGAGCTGGAGCTTAATAGGACTCTGATGAATCCAAGTGTCTACATAACCTCAAGCACTTCTGCTTTGATTTGTTTTAACTTGATAAATATTTAGAAAATTATCTGACTGACGGAGAGATATCGCTGTAATAACAAAAGGTTTATTTTTATTTCAGGGAAAATTAATGGATGCTTGTTCTTATTAACAGTTAATTGTGGAAAAGCCTGAGAGAGAAAAGGATCTCGTAATACTGGGATCTTCTTTCATCTACTTATAAATACAGCTTTATTGAAATATAATTCACGTTACCGTACAATTCACCCATTTAAAGTATACAATTCAGTGGATTTTAGTGTATTCACAGAGCTATGCAACCTTCACCACAATACATTTTAGAACATTTTCTTATCACCCGCAAGAGAAACCCTGCCCGCAGTAGCAGCCGTGTCCCACCCCTCACTTCCCCCAGCCCCCAGCAGCCACTAATCTACTTTCTGTCTCTATGCGTTTGCCTTTCCTGGACGTTCCACAGAATGGAACCTGATGGCATGTGGGCTTTTGTGTTGGCTTCTTCCACTCAGCGTACCGTATTCTAGGTTCATCCATGTCGTAGCGTGAACCAGTACTTCATTCCTTCTTGTAGCTGAATAACATTCCATCGTATGGCTACACCACATTTTTTATATCTGTTCGTTGTTGATGGATATTCGGGTTTTGGGCTATAATGAATAATGCTGCTGTGAACCTTCATGTATAAGTTTTGTGTGAGTATATGTTTTCATTTCTTTTGGATATATACCTGGGAGAGTAGTTGCTGGGTCTGTGTTTAACCATTTGAGGAACTGCCCCAAGTGGTTTTCCCCAGCACCTGCACATTTCACCTTTGCTCCAGGAAGACACGAGGGTTCTAACCTCTTCACATCCTCATCAACACTTGTCCTCTGTCTTTTCATCCTAGCCCTCCTAGTGGCTGCGAGGTGGTGTCTCATTGTGGTTCTGTTTTGTGTTTCCCTGACGTCTAGCGATGTTGAAGATCTTCCCTTGTGCTTCTTGGCGATTCTCTTCTTTGGAGAAAGTTCTTGTGAGATACTTTCCTATTTTTAAATCGGGTTATCTTTCTCTTGTTGAGTTGTAAGCGTTCTTTATATAAATATATCCTTAAATAGATCTTTAAAAATTCCTTATTCTACGTTATCTTTGATCTTTAACATACCTCAAAACTCTATAACCTGGGCACCCGTTGCCTCATTTACTCATTGTCAGTGTATACTAACCATCTGCTGCATGGAATATATTGTGCTCTGTGTTCTAAGGATAGAAAATGAATAAAATGTCCCTTGCTTCAAGGGGCACAGAACAGAATGGGAAGGGAAGGGCCATAGTGATAAATTTCTGTGGGTATTCAGGAAAAGAGATGACTTTCAGATTGAGGAATCAAGGAAGGCAACCTGATGGAGGTAGCATTTTAAAAGTGGCCTTTGCAGGATGTGTAGGATTCAACACAAGAAGATTAGGGGAGGAACCTGAGTAAAGATCTTTAGTTCTCTGTGGAATGGTGACTAGTCTAGTTTAAACTTTAGGGCTGAAATTTTCAGAGCTTAGTAAGAGGAATACTAGGAACACAGATGAGAAGCATAGCTGGGACCAGGTGTTGACTTTGAGTGCTGAAGCAGTGTGGATAGTGTTTTATCAGTGACTGGCAAGCTCCTGGCTCTTTGGGTAAGGATGGGGTGATGTTCTCACAACGGAGCCTTGGAAGGCTGTGTCTACAGAAGGTGTAGGATGAATTGGGGGTGGCGTGATTGAAGGCAGCGCTGCTGGAGAAACTGGCACGTGCATTAGAAGACAAGAAGGAACTCCTGGGAAAATTATTTAATCTTGTGGTTTCCAAATTTATTTGACCGTGGATTCACTTTTTTTTTTTTTTTTTTTTTTACATATAAGATCTGAGGAACGTACTTTGGGTTTTGATGTCTTAGTTCAGTATTTCACAAGTAATAATTTCATAGTAAATGTTGGTTGGTTGGTTGGTTACTTAATTGATTACAGGATTGTGGACCATAGAATTGGGTCTGAAGGAATATGAGATATTAGCTAGTCTGTCCCCTGGTTGGATGGAGGCCCAGAGGGGGGAAGTATGTGCCCATATGTGCCTGTTTCTGAATAAAGGGAGGGTATCCCACAGGTGCCTTGACTCCCAGATCAAATGTACTCCTCGGGCTTCCATGTTGGCACAATGGATAAGAATCCGCCTGCCAGTGCAGGGGACACAGGTTCGATCCCTGGTCCGGGAAGATCCCACATGCCGCAGAGCAACTAAGACTGTGCGCCACAACTACTGAGCCTGCACTCTAGAGCCCGCGAGCCACAGCTACTGAAGCCCGCGTGCCTAGAGCCCGTGCTCCGCGACAAGAGAAACCGCCGCAGTGAGAAGCCCGCGCACCGCAACAAAGAGTAGCCCCCGCTTGCCGCAACTAGAGAAAGCCCACGTGCAGCAACAAAGACTCAGTGCGGCCAAAAACAAATTAAAATAGAGTTTTACTAAAATAATTTTAACCTTGTTTTGCTACGTACACACTGACACCAGCAAATCCTGCTCTACGATACCTGGCGTTGGGCCAGGGCCCTCTCCAGGGGGGCCCGGAGATGAATGAAGGCTGAAGGCTTGTAACAGAGCAGACCTGCCTGCCCTTCTAACTGTGGCTCTTTTCCTCCTGCCCCTGGTTTCTTTGTGCTGAGCCGTGTGTGGGGCTTGCACGGTGTTTAGGAGGAGGTGTTAGCCTGATAGACAGAGGGCATGGTTCTTGCTATAGTTAACCTGTTCACATGTGACCCCGAGTAGGTGACTCCATCTGTCACACGAGGGAACCCAGCACTAACGGCATGCATGTCCCCGTCATCTCTGGAGGAGCCCCCCTCCCCCCAGGACCACCTGTGGTTCCTTCGTGGGTCCTTCACCTGCCAGGTTACCGATCTCCAGTGTTTTCAAAGGATTCCTGTGGACTTTCTCTGCCAGACACCAGCAATTCAGTCCTAAGATGAGCAGTGCCTGCATTTGATGAACTTAAATGCAAACAAGCACAAGAACTTGCACGAGGATGGAAACTGCGGAGTGAAGCAGGAATGTTCTCATTACCCCAAGAGTTTTGCTCTTCATGTGACAGTGATTTCCTGCGTAATGAGTGACTGTTCCTTTTTTGGGGTGATTCGACTTCGTTGATATGGTGGCGATTTTCCATGGCAACTGGCATTGCCACACATCTGGCATCTGATGAAATGGCTCCCAAAGCCCGGGGGTCCTCACAGAGTACTCCTCATCCCACTTACGCTGCCAGGGACATGGAGAGACGCTGGGTGGAGGGTGCGCTGGCGCTGTGCCTTGCGGATGAGGCTTGATTGGCAGTGGTTGGGTTTCTCAGGGCATCACCAGGGCTCCTCCAGAAGTTAACCGGGTTACTGATGCTCTGTGGAGAAGGAGAGAATGAGAAGGAGGGGCAGCTTTCGAAAGGATATTTTCTAATTTATTAAGGTACAGATATTAGCACTGCTGTTTGTTTGTTTGTTTGTTTAAACCAAAAATGACTTAATACGAAGTAGAGGTCAACCAAAATCCTGCTGAGTTTCTGAGTGTAGCAGGCCAGCATAGGGCTTGTGTTTTAGGTATTTCATTTAAAGTGGAAAGTTCCAGTTTGCTTTGGGGCCAGAATCCTTAAAAGAAATACTGACTAGAGGTGTATTATGGGTGACTGTATATTTGCTAGTTTATATCTTGCTGACTAAATTGGCAAAATTTTTATTTTTCCTGGTAAACATTAAGAAGGCATTTTCCCCTCCTTTCCCTAACAAAATCGCATTTGTCATATGTGTGTGAAGCAAACGGCTGTTAAAACTGTCCACGCATTTCTGTGACGATACGAAAATTAGTGGTGGCGAACAAAGATTTCCTTTCTTAGGTACCACAGGCCTCAGATGAAGTCGACTTTATCCTAATGTGACTCTCAAATGGT
The DNA here is from genome assembly GCF_951394435.1 of Stenella coeruleoalba. Lineage (NCBI taxonomy): Eukaryota > Metazoa > Chordata > Mammalia > Artiodactyla > Delphinidae > Stenella > Stenella coeruleoalba. The sequence continues at coordinate 99,427,470 of NC_137156.1, read as the reverse complement.
GACCAAGTGGAAACAAAATTGGTCAGGCCTTAGAGGCCAATATGAAAAGCACAACAAACAGGTTATTATTTGTGAAAATTTTAGGTACTCAGCCCCCCATGACTTAGAAAGCTTGATGTTTTCTCTTAAAGTAACTATTACTCTTGCTTATAATTTAGAAAGTATATAACCATTCTTGGAATGAAAGGTTATGCTTATTTTAATTCATAACAAGGCACAAAGTTATCTCTTCGCATGAAGCCTTTCTAAAACGGGAATGAAAGACAGCAAGATGTCGAATCAGATCAAAATGTGAACTCTGATCATGAGTGTCTGACTTTGAAAATATTTTGAGAACAGCACATGTGCATTAAGCTGGTGACAGATTATCCACAGAAGCTTAGTGCTGATAATAATCATATTTTTAACATGCCATTTTTAGTGTACCGTAAGAAAAAAATAAGTATTTCCCATTAAACAACGTATTTTTGTTTGTTTTAACGTTGGGGGGCAAACATGTGAACTATTAACCCATAAATTTTCCTCATTCTTAAAAAAAATAACATACCAAAGACATAATAAAAGTGTAACAAGCAAGAAAAGTGAGTTTAGTTGTTTAATGAACCCACGGTTAGGTCATCATACTCTTACAGGTATGTCGTTGAATACCCGAAAATCAAAAGACCTCTGTTGTCTTCAGTTAACTTTTGAGATGGTTTATGGTTGATACGCCCTCTGTCCCCAGTTACTTTATTGCAACTTTTTATTTTAAAGCCCTAAAAAGTTATTGAAGAAATGGTAGGTATGTGACGTGATGGATGTGTTAGCTCTGGTGGTAACGTTTTGCAATGTATAAGTGTATCAAATCAACACGTTGTTCACCTTAAACTGACACAATGATACATGTCAGTGATATCTCAATAACGCTGGGGCAGAAAAGAGCGACTGTGCTGGGAAACCATGTTTATGTAGAAGGGCTCGCGCTTGGCAGCTCCCCGGGGCCCGGGCGCGTTTTGAGAATGGCAGCCCATCCCCTTGCCAGAAACTTTACCCCGGGAGTCGTTTTGCGAGGGGCCGGGGTGGGGGCGTGTCTCCTGCTTGGTGACACATGTCTCTCTCTCTCTGCTCAGGTGAAGCTGCTCTCAGGGGGGAGCCCCGGCTGCAGACCCTGCCCGTGGCCTCGGCCCTCACTAGTCACCGCACGGGGCCCCCGCCCATCAGTCCCAGCAAGAGGAAGTTCACCGTGGAGCCCGGCGACGACGAGCTGGACTGTGAAAGTGACCATGCTTCCAAGATGAGTCGCATCTTCGCCCCCCACCTGTAAGTGACCCCCCTGAAGCGGGTCCTGGGCCATGGTTCTCTTGCCACTCTGTGCCGCTGACTCGGAAGGGGAGAGATGCCCGCTAGTCCCCTGCCAGGAGCGGGCACTAAACCGGTGTTAATAGCTCCAGGAGAGGTGACCTCTCATCTCCTTCCGACGCATGTGTGCAGCCATTCGAGTGTGTTCCCCAGAGGAGCTACCTTTCCCTAGAGCGGCTTGGGGACGTTGTCTGGAAGCCTTGGCTTCTCTTGCCTGGTCAGTGCCAGCTGCTTGCGCAGGGGGCCCGTCCCCACCGAGTGTCCTTAGGGGCCGGGGCAGTGGCCGAAGGGGCGAGCGCCGGGCCACCGCTGTGAAATGCTGGCTCAGGAGCCCCAGTTGTGCACCCTGAGAGCTAGGTGTGCAGCCGCAGCTGCGTGTCCCACGGTGGGGAGGGCGCTTTTCGTGCTGGGGACGCGCGCGGGGCTGCCCCGCGCGGCTGAGGGAGCTTCCTCCCGCGCGCAGAGGAGCGGTGCCCGGGCGGCGGCCCTGCCCCTCCGTCCCCGCCCGCGCCTGCGGCCTCCGCGCGCGTTGCTTCAACTCCCTGCGCCTCAGTGTCCCCCTTTGCTGAGACGAAAGTTCTGTGACCCGATGCGGCGTCACCACGTTTGTATTTGGAAACCGGCGCGCTGTATCTGGGCTCCCTCGTTGTGTTTCTCACACGCACGCCTCGCGGAGGGAGCGGATGCTTCTTCGGAGGTCTGGCGGCCTCGGGGACCCCCCAGGCAGCTGCGCGGGGAGGCTGGCCTGGCGGTTGGGAGGCCGGTGGGTAGTCTGGGGTCTTGGCAGAGGGCGGAGGCCGCCCTGACGGCTGGAAGTAGCGCGCTGTCTGTCTGGGTAAAAGGCGCTGCTCCTTTCTCCTCCGCACACGTGACTTAATGTGTAGTGATTACTCAGGATGCTCGGCCATCCCCAGTCCTTCCGAGGATGCTGCCGTTCCTGGCAGGAACGTGGACCTCATATTCCAGGCTCCTCACTGGAGGCGGGGACCTAGCACGGTTCGAGGGGGCCGAACGCGCCAGCAGCCCTCGGCATTGCCGGCATTCCAGCGCGCTGGCCTGTGTGTGTAGTCATAAGACACACTGACAGCGGTATTTCTCTATCCTCAGTAAATCACTGTAGTGTTAGTCAGAGGCTGAGCCTGCAGTCTGGAGCCCTGGAATTTGCTACGATCAGGAATCCAGCAACAAGGCTCTGCAAAACAATGACCTCTCGCAAAGAGGGAGAGGCTCATAATTTAGACCCTGGGCGTCCAACTGTTTGGAGTTCATGCTTATGTTACTAGGAATCTCTTCCTCTCTCCAAACCCAAATAAGAGACATTTGGTCCTTTTTTTTTTTTTTCTCTTTTTTTTTTTTAAACGAAGAAAGGGGGAGGTGGCTCTGAGATAGTAGGTTTTGTGATCAAGCTTGCCTTAGTTTAAATCCCAATTCTGCCACTCACCATCTTTGTGGCCTTGGACAATCACTTAATTTATCTGGGCCCGATATCCTTCTCTGTAAAATGGCAATGCTGACAGTTCATGTATAGACCTATTGTGAGCAGTAGAGTGAAAATATGCGAGGAGTTGGGCCCAGTACAATACTCAGTTGATGACAGTTACTGCTTTTATTATTAATGAGTCCATTATTCAGATACTGGTAGTGATACGGAATAAGAGCACTGTTACAGTGAATGTAATGTGTGAACGTCGTAGCGTCGGGGTTAACATCCCAGCTTCCTTATCTTTCGACGGGAGTCATAGTGGGTCCTTCCTCAAAGGATGATGGTGAGCGCTTAGTGCGGTGCCTGGCAGATGACAAGCAGAGCTTTCGTCGTTATTAGTACTATTAGAACGTCGAAGCATTTAGAGAATGATTTTGTAACTCCTTGGGTGGTTACAAATGTGACCTCGATGCGCAGATCTGTGATGACACTGTAAGTGATTTAAAGTGTAAGTAATAGAACTGCAGAGTTCACTTGCAACTCACAATGGATGTCATCATGCACAGGTTTAGAAAACCAGAAACGGCAGCGCCCCCTGGGCCAACTCCCTGGACTCAGAGAGGAAAGGTGGGCAGTGTCACTTGTTCGCCGCAGGTTAATTCCTCATCTCAGTAACGTTACTGATGTTTCCACGTGTGTTTTCTAAGCGCTGAATGACCAGTTTCACAGGCACGTTTAAAAGATGCTGCATCTGTTACTTCTTCATGGGTTAGGGTACTTAAGTGCATCGTCTGATCTGATGAAATGTTTCCTATTTGCACGATAGTGTGTCCCCTCCTTTTTATTTAAGATATCCAAGAAACTTCCTGCACTGAGTTACAGATTCCTATGAAGAGGGTCTCAGAGATGCATGCTTTGGCTGCATTTCACTGTAGCCATCATACTGAGATATTTTCCAGTAGAGAGATGGAGAGGTTGAGCCAGGGTAGGAAGCTACAGAGTACGACCAACTTTCATTTGATTTGGTTCGGGGAGGAGGGGGAGAGGGAAGAGGTTTGCCTAGTGATTTCTCCAGAACTTGGAAACTGAGGATTCCTGGGTCATTTGAACTCTTTATTTTCTTACTGAAAGGGTGACCCTGAGAAATTTTTTTGTTTTGTTCCCTAAGTGTTAAGAACATGAATGTCTTATTTGGGAGTTGAAAAGTACTCTTATCTGCCGTAGAAATAAAGTAGATCAAGGTATGAGGCAAGGGGTAGAGTGGGGTTCGTCTTGTGGAAATGTCAGTGAGTAATTTTTTCTACGACCTTGGTATTCAAGTGTGATCTGGTGAGGAAGAGCTCTCCTTTCCCCCTGTCTGTCATCCGTATGGACTCAGGGATTCCTGTTTTGTTTGGTGAGTTGAGCTGTCCCTGATGTGGCAGATAAGAGTCCCTTCAACTGACTCATATGTCCTTCTTTTTTTTTTTTTTTTTTTTTTGTGGTACGCGGGTCTCTCCCATTGTGGAACACAGGCTCCGGACGCAAAGGCTCAGCGGCCATGGCTCACGGGCCCAGCTGCTCCGCGGCACGTGGGATCTTCCCGGACCGGGGCACGAACCCGTGTCCCCTGCATCGGCAGGCGGACTCTCAACCACTGCGCCACCTGGGAAGCCCTTATGTGTCCTTCTTACATGACTTCCCCTCCCCACCCCTTTTTTGAGCACTTTCTTATTGTCTGGGGGACCAGATGTTCATCTTGTAACTTACCTGCTTCAGCCATGGAGTCGGCCGTTTCTCCTGGGGACCCTAATTCCTTTCAGTGGGGAGTAGTATTTAGAAGCCAAGATCTGGGTGCTAAGTGTAACTGTGGTGTCATGGCCTCTAGCCTTGAGTTGTCTAATACAGTAGACACAGTTGCATGTGGCAGATCACACTTAACATTAAATAAAGTTGAAAAAATCAGTTCCTCAGTTGCAGTAGCCACATTCCAGCTCAGTAGCCACATGTGGCTAGTGGCTAGCACGTTGGACAGACACACATAGAACATTTCTATCATCACAGAAAGTTCTGTTGAACAGCATGGTTTCTAGACTCTGTGGAAAGAGCCAGGGAATCATGAGTTCATTTTAATACTCCAGTTATAATCCAACCCCACGGAGTTCTTCCTCACCCTCCCCTATTCCATATTTGTATCTCCCTGATTCCAACAACTTCAGCCCATTTACTTAGTGTTCAGTCCTACAGCACACTTAAAAGAGTTTCAGAATTGCTATGCCTGTACCACTCTGAAAAACAAACCTGCTAAAAAGAGTTCAAGATTTGTTGGTGTTTTTTTTCCCCTGGTGCTGAGGGTATAATAGTAGCCTCTTTTGAAGTACCAACTTCAAAAGTTACCTCCCCTCCCCACTTCAGTGTTGCGTTAATTACAATCTATAATTAATTTCTGTTGGCACTCAGTGGGAGATTTTTTCCCATCCTTGTTGATTTCATTTTTTCAATATGTAAACTATTAACATGCTTCTGAAAGTCAAGACTGTGTCATCATATTGCCGTTTAAGTAAGTGAAGTCATTATGCTGTACACCTTAAACCTACACAGTGCTATCTGTCAATTATGTCTTAATGAGACTGAAAGAAAAAAAAAGTTAAAACTCTATTTAAAAGTACTAGAGGAGGGCTTCCCTGGTGGCGCAGTGGTTGAGAGTCCGCCTGCCGATGCAGGGGACACGGGTTCGTGCCCCGGTCCGGGAAGATCCCACATGCCGCGGAGCGGCTGGGCCCGTGAGCCATGGCTGCTAAGCCTTTGTGTCCGGTGTTCCGCAATGGGAGAGGCCGCGACAGTGAGAGGCCTGTGTACCGCAAAAAACAAAAACGAAACAAAACAAACAAACAGAAGGTCCTAGAGGAGCATTATTCCCTTCCCTGTCCCGTTCACTGCTCTTGTTCGCTAACCCTGAAGGTGATTACCCTTCTTCTGTGTCTTTCTGTTAAAGTAAGCAGGTACATGAATATTTTCTCATTCCCTTTCTTTCTGACACACAAGGTGCCATACTTTGTATACTCACTTGAGCTCAGGTGTTTTCAGTCAACCATGTATTGTGGAAATCGCTTCATGCCAGTTTCTCATCCTTGTTTGCAACTGTGTAGTACTCCACTGCATGCATATGCCATGGTGGGTTCAGCTAATCCCCTTTGTTTGGACATTTAGATAATATTTTATAATAATGCTGCAATGGACAATCTTGTGCATTTGTAATATCTTGTGTATTTGTAATACAGTGAAGACTCTTGAAGGCTAACAGTTGATGCCGTGTAACAACACGCTGAATTCACACTGGTTTTGAGACTTAGTCTAGGTGCTTGGCTGGTGGAACCTGGTGAGAGTTCTGTGCTGAAGAGGATGGTCTAAGATGGATTTCAGTTTTCACCTCTGTGTGTGAGTGATGGGTATGTAGCTCAGCTGTTCACTCAGTTACCTGTGAGAGGAAGGGAGTGTATATTGAGTGCTTACTCTATACTGGCCCTATGCCAGACACTTTAAGTGTGTTATCTCATTTAACCCTTACAATAAGTGTGTCCCTTTAAGATGGGGGGTGTGTGTGTGTGTGTGTGCGCGCGCGCGTGCGCGCGTATTACAGAAGCAGAAATTGAGAGCATAACGTGTCCAAAGTGGTGGAGCTGGGATTAACCTTGCTGTGTGTGACACCGAAACCAATCATCACGTGATTCTGTCACAGCTGTATCTCACCTGAGACAGGATGACATGCATCTTAAAGACGGACATCACATATTTAGGGTGACATTTGACCATTCTAGTGTCTGGCACATGGCAGGTGCTAAATAATTTTTGTGTTGAATTGAAAATTAGACCCACTGTCCAGAGAACGTGCTCTTTGAGCTCATTTCCCGATTGGAAGAGGCACCCTCTCTTTGATCAGTGCTATATAAATGTGCAAAATAGTTGCCCCTGGCCTCAGAACAGGGCAAAACCCAGAAGCTCACACTGAGATCAAAGCCATGGTCACTGGCCTTGTGCAGTAACGGCCGTGCTCGCCCCAGACGGCGTTAACCATCCAAGCTGAAAGGGGCAGGGCCCAGCGAAAGAAAACGTGACCCCTTCTCCCTGGTGCTGTTCCTTTGAAATCCTCTCCTGGTGTGAAATATGTCCCCTGATGTTGTCTTTGCTTCTGTGGCCATGCCTTTGAAGTTTTCCTCAAGTCTGATGGAGCCGATTCTGGTGTATCCTTGGGTACGTTCTCCAGGCTCGGGTCCTCTGTTCCCTTTGCTCCTCCCCTTTCTCTTCCTCCTTCTTTCTCCTTTGCTTTCTTCTTCCCTTAACCTCCTATTCTTATTTTTATTTTATTTTTTTTTCTCCCTTGGTCTCAGTCACTTCCCTCTTGACCCCATGAGAGTGAACAGAAAAAGAGGGAAAAACAGACTCAAACAGACTCAAAAAAGTACTCTTATCTGCCGTAGAAATAAAGTAGATCAAGGTATGAGGCAAGGGGTAGAGTGGGGTAATTCTTGCAGCTTGACAGAAGATTGGAGGAAGCCTTTGAAATCACGTTCTGGGTGTGATTTAGAAACTCGGTTTAAAAAAAACACAAAACCTTACTGATTACTGACTAGAATGGACATTTTTTTCCCCCAGAGGGATTGATTGTGTAGATGGTACCTCAGGTGTTCAGGAGTATCTAGTTTGTAAAGTATAAGAGCACCGTCATGCTCTGTTTGGTGATTCTCCATTTCTTGTATCTCTTTAGTACCTTTAGTAGGGATGTGTATGAACGTGCTTTACCAGGGGACTGTTAGTCCACAAGACTTCATGAAAGTAGAGGAAGCTATTCCTCATTTCAGTTTAAAACCAGACCCAGAGGGAATGTAAATTGGTGCAGCCACTATGGAAAACAGTATGGAGGTTCCTTAAAAAACGAAAGCTAGAGCTACCATATGATGCAGCAATCCCACTCCTGGGCATATATCCGGAAAAGATGAAATCTCCAATTCCAAAAGACACATGCACCCCTGTGTTCATAGCAGCACTATTTACAATAGCCAAGACATGGAAGCAACCTAAGTGTCCATCAACAGATGAACGGATAAAGAAGATGTGCTACGTATATACCATTGAATATTACTCAGCCATAAAAAAGAATGAAATGTTGCCATTGGCAGCAACATGGATGGACCTAGAGACTATCATACTAAGTGAAGTAAGTTGGACAGAGAAAGACAAATATTATATGATAGCACTTACATGTGGAATCTAAAAATAATACAAATGAACTTAGTTATAAAACAGAAACAGACTCACAGACATAGAAAACAAACTTCTGGTTACCAAAGGGGAAAGGTGTGGGGAGAGCGATAAACTAGGAGTACGGGATTAACAGATACTATATGCAAAATAGATAGACAACGAGGATTTACTGTAGAGCCCAGGGAACTATATTCAGTATCTTGTAATAACCTAGAATGGAAAAGAATCTGAAAAAGATTATTTATATATTTGTGTGTGTATATATATAGATTTATCTATATCTATCTATAGAAAACCTAGTCGCTTTGTTGTACACCTGAAGCTAACACAATATTGTAAATCAACTATAGTTTAAATTTAAAAAAAAAACAGCTAGACCCAGAGGAAATTGAAAAGTTGGGGTTATTTCAGTACCTTGACCTAACAGCAGCTGAGACTTTAAAGGGTAAACAGTGACGTGTTTTTATTAGGTTAACAGTAATACGTGTTTATAGGCAGACCATGTCATTGCTGTGTCCATGTCTACGTAAGCCTTAGAGGGGGTCCAGATTTTCATCACTGAGGATGATGATGGGTCAGGATTCCCAGCATCTAGAGAATCAGGGGAGCCTCTGTATCAGGGCTTATTCGTGCCCATGACTGTCTGTTGAGCCTGACGGTGTACCAAGCGCTGTGCCGAATGTTTCGTGGGCGTGATCTCCTCGCGTCCTCTCAACCCTGTGATGTGGATGCTGTGATTATCCCTCTTTTGCAGGTGGTAAAAGTGAGGCGCAGAGCGATTGGTAACTTGCTCAGGGTCACAGAGCTAGCTAGTTGGTCATGGAGCCAGGAATCAAAACCCAGCCTGGCTGTTCCTGGAGCCAGCGCTGTTGGGACCCATGTTACGTTGATACTGAGGAGCGCACGCATCCGGCTGCTGTGAACTGTTTGATACGGGAGCTTAGCGCCTTGGGCTTTTGGATGATCTGCCGTGTGAGCGTTCTCCACACAGCGGAACGATGCTTTGGAGATGACGGGTGGAGAGGGGTAGTTGGAGCACGCGGTGACGGGATGCAGGCGCGTAAGTGTGGAAGGGCTCTGAGAGCGCTAGGCAGGTCCGTCCGCCACGCACGGCGAGGCTTCCCTGCAGGAATGATGGGAGGAAGAGCAGCTGTTGAGCTTCCCCTGAAGAGGCTGAAAGGGCATCTCTGTGCAGGTGAGAGCCCCACGTGAACAGAGGAGGGTTTCCTTCATGCTCAGGAAAGTGCTTTTGAAATTGTGTTCTGGGGACTTCCCTGATGGTCCAGTGGTAAAGAATCCGCCTTCCAATGCACGGGACGCGGGTTCGATCCCTGGTCGGGGAATTAGGTTCCCACATGCCGTGGGGTGGCTGGGCCCGTGTGCCACAACTGTTGAGTTCGCGTGCCTCAGTGAGAGAGCCCGCGTGCCACAACTACAGAGCCCATGCACCCTGGAGCCTGTGCGCCACAACTAGAGAGAGAAAAAATCCGCACGCCACCGCTAGAGAGAAGCCCGCACGCTGCAACGAAAGATCCCGCGTCCGGCCGCTAAGAACCAAGGCAGCCAAAAAAAAAAAAAGAAATTGTGTTCTGGTTTAAAATCTCTGACCCAATATTAAGTTAGTGGCACAGGCCAGTAGTAACGTTAGTCTAAAGATGAAGACGGGGACATTTTAAAATTTGCTTTAAATATATGAAGACATTTCCCCCCCCACCCCGCCACAGATTTCATAAATCAAGGACTTTTGAAATAGAATCCCTCAGACTATGTGCTTTCTCTTTTTCTCCCACATCCTTTTTGGCATCATCTGAACTTGGGAAGTTTTAGCCCCAAAATTCTCTCCTCTTGTGCGCTTTCACACACAGTCGTGTAAGTCTTCCCACAAGTGTTCTGGGATTTAAGATATTTTATAGCCTTAATTTTAGTTATCCTAAATAACTAACTCAGAAACTGAGATGTTGTTAATTTTTTTCTTTTAAATCCCCCCAACCTACAGCAAGTATGTGTATTTATTTTGAAAAGTAAATGAGAAGGGAGCCTGGGTCTTTAATGAGTGCTTCTGTGGGGACATAGAGTGTCAGAAGGGCTTCGTGTGAGGCTGACTTTGCCCTGCACTGGAGCTAGGGCTGCGGGTCAGCCCTCACGGGGGTGGAAATGAAGCTGGTTTTTACAGCCACTCCATGCGACATTAAAGGCGCATCTGTGTGTTGCATGTGAGTGTTTTGCTAATGAAGTGTGGTACCTTTAGATAAAGGTCACGGCCCGACCTCTGTTGTGTGGGTTTCTTGTTTGTCAGGCTAGAGGCATTTTCTCATTTTCACAGTTGAGCCGAAAACAAAGACCTCCTTATCCGAGCAGGGCGCTATGCTCTTAAGAGCTGACATCAGCCTTTTCCCAGCAGGCATCATTTCTGCCTTAAGAGTCTTTGCAGAGAGCTCGGAAAGCAGAGAACCGTCCTGCTACTGGCGTTGTTCTGGCCAAATGACACACGGGATGAAGAAATGCCAAGCGTGCCAACAACAGTCAAGGCAGCAGAATAAAGGACCGTCATCGCGTGTCTGTTCTCATCTGCTCAGGGGACCTCTGGGCTCTTCGTATCACAGAGCTTATAGAAGTGGGACGAAACCTTGAAAAGGGGGACTTCTTTACTAGAGAGGCATTAAAGAACCTTTGGGATCCATCAGAGAACTTTCATTAGCATGTGTAAAGACACTTTTTAAGACGACGCACTAAGATGGAAAAAAAGAAAAAGAGTGTTTTTAGGTTGATGGATTAAGTCAAAGGCATTTGTTCAGAAGTTGAGGAAACAGCTCAACATAGGGTTTGGCCGGTTCCCCCTCCTGCCCGGATTCTCCAGGCGCCTCAGCCCCTTTTAGAACGCGGTCTCCATGAAGGTGCATCTGTGCCGGGGACACAAACGGCAGCTATATTTACACGCAGAGGATTAGTCTTGCTGCTGTGTGACCGCACAGACCTCTTCTCGTTGCAGCGTGGAGCCAGCCTGTCCTGAGAGCACATCAGGTGCTGTCACTTTAGTAGATCTGACTGAGGACCAGGAGGAGGACTGCTCAGAAGTGTGCCTCGTGTGAGTGTCGGTGGTTCTTTGATTTTCCTCTCGGGTCTTGTAAACCCATGGTCTCCTGTGCTACCAGCGGCTGGCACACGGTGAGGTGGCGTCCAAGTCCCGCGTGCTGTGTTTGGTGTGAGTTTTGTTTCATGACTGCCAGTACTTTGGTCCCTTATCTTCTTTGCTAAATCTTTGGGTACACACACACACACACACACACACACACACACACACACACACTCATGCAGCACACATTCTCTCTCCCTCTCTCTCCCTCTCTCCCTCTGTCTCTCTCTCTCTCTCTCTTTCTCTGTCTCTGTCTCTGTCTCTCTCTCTCGAAATTTCTCCACAGATTGTCTCCAAAGCATAATTAAAGAGCTCAGTGTTGCAGTAAGGGTTTCGGTCTGGCAGGAGCTAGAAACCTTGGCAAACAAGGGATCTGGACTCTGGATCCGAGCCTCCACGGCCCCAGCAGAGGCCCCGTGCACCGCAGACTAGAGGGGGATGGATTTCGCTACCGTGCTGTCCTCTGACTTCTCTGCCTCCTGCCTTGCTTTCCTTGAAGAGATCTAAGAATACAACTAACAGATCCACAGAGAAACCGGATCAGGGCCAAGTGGAAGCAACAAACCAACTCCTAGTTGGTCAGGTCACTTTAGAAGCACGTCTGAGGCTGAACCCTCTTTGCTCCCCCAAACCTGTCCCTGTCGTTGAACCCGTCGAGGGAGGGTCGTGGGCTTTTCTGACTCATCGGAAGTCGTATCCTCGTGACCACCAAGGTGACCCCTCAGGGATGCAGGGCACCGCTGCCCGTCGAGGGCCTCAGGGCCCTCTTACCTCAAGATGCTCGAAGGACAGAGAGTGTTCCCCGGCCAGAGTTTGGGAAGCGCCCAACCCGATCTCCTGAGTCTGCCTGTGTGGTTGGCGCCAGTCAGGCTCTGAGAGTCTGAGGTGCAGAGACGTGGTTTAGCCCGGGGTTTCTCAGACGTTAACTCGCCGTGGGAGCCTTGATTCCTTTCTCACGAGCCCTGTTAGCAACATTCTGGGGGGCATACTTGCCTAACAAAATGAGCATTTTATTTGGTTTCAAAATTCTCTGATGAACGTGCAGACTCCCAAGGCTCTGGTGCCGTACAGCTTAGGTATGTGATGACAGGATGGTGTGATCCCTTGATCTGGGGCTGTAGGGTACCAGCTTTCCTGCTCAGGGCTTTCAGCGAAGTTCACTGAGGCCAGAGACGTGGAGGAAGCCTGGGGCCCCATTCTCCCTTGCCCGTGTGCCCCTCACCTTCCTTCCTTACCCACCTCTTTCCCTCCGAGCTGTTTCTAGGGGGTGGATTGTCTCCACTTCCGTGTCCATTCCCCAGTCCAGTGCCGTGATCCGGACCATCAGCGTTAATGAAACTTCTCTCCCTCCCTCGCTGGTGCCCTGCTGGTCGCCAGATGCAGGGGGAACCTGAGCCAGGTTATCTTAGTTGACTTCCTGTTTCATGGAAGCCTCTTCTCCCTTGGTTTCCTTGGCCCCTTTCTTGCTTTCGTTGGTTCCCCTCCCAGTTCTCTGGCTCCGCCATTCAGGATCTCTCAAAGGCTTGTCATTAATCCATCCTCCAGGGCTCCGTCCTTCTCACTGCACAGACCCTGGAAAGAAGTCACACGCCAGCTCGTGCCTTGATTTACCACTAGAGGTGGAGGGTTCCTAGGTCTTTATGTCCGGCTGAGGCCACACCTCCACAGCCACAGAGCCGCCTGCCTTCCGGGTAGTGTGTGCGCCGCTCAGGCCCAGAGGTGCTCCGCCGGCCGTGACCTTATAGGCTCTTTCTCCTCCAGCGCCTCCCCAGCTCTGTCCCCCATCTTCATGGCAGGGCAGCCGTCCGTCTTTCCACTTGCCGTGAAGTCACCTCGCGCTTCTTCGATCTGGTCTCCCATGTGTACTCTCTCTGCCCCCTGTTAAGTCAGTCTGCTGAATCTTTTCCACGAAGCTCCTGGCCTCGGCCATGGCTTAGACCCCCATTCCCACGGCAGTGCCCTCCCTACTGGTCTTGGCACTTTAGTGCAGAAGAAGGTTTCTGACGTCTTCCTCTCTGTTGGGAATTCTCCCACGGCTCCCAGTCAGCTCCAGGGAGCCCTGAGCAGACCCCCGCCTGCAGGAGCTTCTGCGCTGCCCGCTGAGGTGCCGCCCACTGTGGTCTGTCGTCACTTTTCTTGCCTCCTTCTCTTGACAAAGGGCGGTTCCTTCCGCTTCAAGGCGAACAGTTCTGTGCATAGAATGATCACACTTTGCTGTCCCTTGTTGTGTCTGTCCCACCAGGGCACCCAGCATAGTGCCCGATGCCTTCTAGGTGCTAAATGTTTCCATGAAAAACGTGCCACTCTGAGGGCACTGTCAATGCTCTTCCCTTTGGACAGGATGGTAAGAATTGCTTTCTTTTTTCTTTGTTTTCTTTAAAAAATATTTATTTATTTATTTATGGCTGTGCCGGGTCTTAGTTGCCCCACGGCATGTGGGATCTTAGTTCCCCGACCAGGGATCAAACCCGCGTCTCCTGCATTTGAAGGCGGACTCCTAACCACTGGACCACCGGGGAAGTCCCAAGAATCGCTTTCAAATATGCAATAAGCCCTGAGTGGCACCACTTACTGTACTTCTGTTTTTTTCTGTGTAGCCCTGATGTTTCATTCAGTGAACCCCTGGAACAGAGAATCCCACTGCCACTACCTGTCCTCCCCGAATCCCTGTTTCCCCCCCAAACAGAAACATGCAAATCCCTAGTACCTGGGCATGTGCACACTTAATAATCTGAATCACTGGCTCTGCCTGAGATGCTGGCTTTGGATCAAATGCTCTTATCCCAGTGCTGACCCTGAATAATAAGCCTTCGGAGTTTATTGTAGGAATGAAGTTTCCCCCGCTCCTCCCTCTGTTTATGTTTCTTCCTGTGCGTCTTGCTCTGAGCCCAGTGTGAGCACCAGGTAAGGGGTATAGCAATGAGAAATCCAGTTCAGGTGGGTGCAGCTTGCAGGTCAGAGGGATGGCCAGACACTTGTGGGTGTAAAGAATAGTTCTGTCCATGCTAGAAAAGCCAACAGATCTCTGCTCAGGTGTTTATTACTTCTGGAGTTTTTCAGATCTACCTAAAAAGTTCTCAAAGCCAAAGCCTTTTTCAACCATCTCATAATAGAGCTGTGGTGTGTATTTTGTTTGTGTGTGACCACTTTGGGTGCTAGCTCTCGGGCAAGTTATGTCAAGTGACCGCAGCGCAGAGGCTCCGTGTTCTAACCGTGTAACACGGGTACATGGTGCTGATGCCCTGTGGCTCTGTGATTGGCACGTATTTCTTGAGAGCCACCCTGGAGGGCACGGCAACGTTCGCTGATGGGCAATGGTTCTGGCTTATTTTTGACAGTAAGATAAAATCCAGGTTATGTAGGATGACCTTCAGGCACTTTGGTGACCTGTCCTAAACTCCCTTTCCCAGAATTATTCTCAGTAGATGGCCGTCTTGGACTATCAGTTGTCAAAAGCCTCCTTTACCATGATTATGTTTAAAAGAAGTTATCCGAATCCCCGCCATTGTACGCCTTTGAGAAGCTCCACATGGTGTGAGAAGCGATTCTCCCCCAACTCACGGTGGGCAGTGTGGGTGTTCACCTGCTTTGGAACTTCCATTCTGAGGCTCCTATTTGAAACCAGCGTTTTCACTGCCCGGGGCATCTGAATGTGTGCGGTGTGGCCCTAGCCATCTCCCAGCTTCCTCTTCACACCCCCTGTGTCAGGGTTCCCAGCCTCCCTGGTTGCCTCTACTTTAACTTAGATCTTTCTAAACATGCCACCAAATTTGGTGAGCGTCTGACCTGCCATCCTCCCCGACATTTCATTTTGGAAAAAGTTCAGATCTACAGAAACATTAAACAACTGGTTTAAACAACCACGAGCATCCACATATCGTTCACTGGCTTCACTAGTTGTCAATATTCTGCCACATTTGCTTTCTCTTTTGTACGCGTCGTAGACAGTGATGCGATCTAACATAGTACATGTGTTCACTTTCGAGAAGGCCCTCTAGGGACGTTTTCCTTTACATTCAGGGTGCAGTTAGGAGCCACACATTGCATTTCGTTTTTGTGCCACCCAGTGATCTCTGATCTAGGACAGCTTTCCCCATGCTGCGGACTGGATGGTGGTGGCGTTGGGGGACGAGGGAGGCGGGGTCCCAGGCAGGGGCGGCCCTGATATCATTCCTTGGGAAAGTTGCCCTTTGGAACCAGCCAGACCGACAGCAGGGGCCTGTCTGTCCACACTGGGAGGGATGACGTTGTACATGATAAGTAAAGCACGTATTCAGGATGTGCATGTGGTTGTTACGTGGGGGGAAGGGTGAGTTCAGAAATGGACAAGGCAGAGGGAGAGAAGTCAGGTTGAAGGAGGAGAGGAAGCAATTGGAACAGGACGTGGCTGAGCTGTAAGGAACAGATGTAAATGTCCCTGCCTGCTCCGAGATAACTCACCAACTTTTCATATATTTTTATTGCTGCCCCAAAGGCTCATTTCTGTTTTTAGCCAACAATCCCAGTGGTTTTACTTACAAAAAGAAAAAAAAAAAAAAGCAACAACCCAGCACCTTCCCTTATTCGCTGCAAAGGTGGGGCGTTGCCCTATTCTCCTCCTCCCTAAACCTGCAAAACTCTAATGGACCGCTTTCCTGTGAGACCCCCGGTTTCTTAGATATAATTGATTCGAAGCTCAGGTGAAGTCTCTTGACTGTGAAAACTGGTAGCATTTGGGGGAGTGGAGAGAGGGTTCTTCTAATTTTCAGTAGTGAATTTGATGTCTAATAAAACCGACCTCAGAATTTCTGAGACTCGATGTTAACTCCTTGGGGGTGCTGTGATGGAGACCTAGACGGTGGCTGTGGGGTTTCTCACCCGAACTTGGAGCGCCTGGTGGGCTGGGTGGGTGGCAGGGTCTCCCAGGCGGGCATCTTGCCCGGTGCGGGGCTGGGGGCAGGGGACGCCTTCCTCCTCCTGTTGCCCAGATCCCGGGACGCCTTAATTTTTCCTTTTTGAGCACTGGTGGTTTGACTCTTCTTTCGTTTCCAAGAAATGTAGCAGAGTATCCTTCCAGTAAATTCCCCCACTTAGCCTAAGCTAGCAGGCCTTGTTTTATGTTGCTTGTGACCAAAAGAACTTGTTAACAAATACAGATATTGGGGCTGTTTACAATGTTTCGCTATTATTTGTGATACCTCTGGGGCCGTCTCTGTACATCCATTCTTGTTCACATCTCGTATTCCCCCCGTTTCTAGAAGTGGAATTTCTGGGTCGGACAGCGCCCATTTCTGCTTCCATGCATCCTGCCAGCTCATCTCTGGTAGGTTAGCTGACTGACATTCCACTGGCAACTCTATGCATGTGCCTGTCACCCACAGCATCACAAAGGTGACTGTTAATGTGTATTTAATTTTTGCAGGTTTCATAGGAGAATCATTGTGGTAACTTGTCTTTTTTGTTTTCTTTCTGCTACTAGGAAACTTGCATGGTCTTTTCATATTTTCATTGACCATTTCGATTTCTTCTTTTGTGACTGTTTCTATCTTCTTAAAAAAATTTAGGGCATTCATCTTCTTTCTATTGCTGTGCCGTAACTGCTTATTAAGGACCGTCCATCAGGTGAGTTAGGAAAATAACCACTTTCCTAATTTGTTATTTGCTTTTCAACTTTACTGTGTTTTTGAAATCCAGATTTTTTTTAAATTTGGAAGTGGTTGAATCATTAAAGCTTTTCTTTAATGGAAAAGGCGTCTAAAGTGTACTAGAAAGGAGCGAAATGTGCTGCCTAGTACCTTGGGACACACGTCTAGGCTGTGTGTGTTGACGGTGGGATAATTGTATGTGCTTAATACATGTTAGTTGTGCAAGGAAGAGATGTATATTGTGTGTCCGTTGCTTCGTTCGTTCACTTATCCGGCACTTCCTGGGTGCCTGCTTCTCTGGCGGCATTGGGTGGGGGTATGAGGGTGGGCGTGGAGGAGCCCTCCCGGGCCTGAGGAAGTTTTGGGGGCGGCGATGTGCAGGGCAGAGCCCCAGGAACGGGGGCCCTGCCACCCCCCACCCCCGCCAGCGTTTCTGGATTGTCTGCTTATTCTCCCCTCCCCCTCCGAGGACATTTTCCACAGTTGCACTGAGCATCCTGAGTGGGCAGAGGGCTTTTGGTGTTTGTTTTAATGGTCTCTTGTTGGGTACCATCAGCAAGCTCTGAAATCAAACGTTTCAATTCTGGTTTTATTTAACCATTTTACCAGATGTTTCCTGTGGTTTGATAGATGTACCATTTACTTGAAAGTTACACTCCTGAGAGTTTGAATGTTATGGACACCGTTGCTATAGACAATGATTCGGTCCGGGCAGGATCTGGGAGACAACTTTCGCATCATTTGGGGGTTGAAGATGTGTTTTTCCCCAGAACAGTAATGCCGTCTTCATCATTGGCTTTTATCGTCTCTGTTACTGTTCTGATCTCTGGTTTATAAGAGACTGTAACCGGTTGCTCGGAATTTATTCCCCTCAACACCACTGTGCCGCCGCGGGTAGTACTTTCTGAAAGCAGCTGGACCCAGGTACATCTAGGTTTTGTCTGTAAAACTCACCTGGGTCGAAAAGAACTCAGGTGGTGGGCAGGCGAAAGTTCGAATTGGCCAGAAATGGGACTGAGGCTGGCTCCCGAGGGCTCCCTGATGCTGGGCGGGGTGAGAAAGCTGCAGACGTGGCATCTTTTGCACCCACCCCAGGCCTCTGGAGACAGACCCGGGACCGCGGCGGCACCTTTACCGTCCCCGGCGCTCTGCGGCCTGAGCCCCCGCAGAGCGGAGCCTCTCAGCCAGGCTTCTGCCGACGGGAGGAAAGCAGAAGGAAGTCGCTCCCTACCAGGCACGAGGGAACCTGGGGCATTTCGACCCTCCTGCCGTGGGGGGCGCGGGGGAGGGGACCGTGCGGGGCGGCGCTGCTCCTCCTCGCCAACGCCCCCCCGCCCCGCCGGCAGCCCGCCGGCCTCTCTGGGTTCTGCTGGGCCTCGGTTTAGAGAGTTTTATAAAAGCCTGATGTTCTGGCAGACGGGGAGACAAAGAAAGAGGAAATGGCATGCTGTCCTCCTGACAGCGGATCTCTTTTCTCACGGACTGGGACCGTAACGATGCGTGTCGCCTTCTGGCAGGAAAGCCTCTGTGAACGAACCTCGGCCCGGCCCGGCCCCGAGCCTGGCCCTCGCGCGCGCGGGCGGCGGCCCTCACCTTGCCGCCTCCCCCGGCGGGGACTTTTATTCTGACGAGCCTCCCGCCCATCCAGTTTTGCGCCTGGACCGCCTGCCAAGTTTGGGAGGCCCAAGGCTTTCTTGTGGGAGGACGCTGGGCTGTCTTCATGCTCTTTGGCAATGATTAAAGTGAGGTTAGTACCAAAAACCCTTTCATTTTATTCCCTTATCCTTGCTTTTGCAAACCAGATGGCAACCCTGTATTTTCAGCTGTAATTAATTTAAACTCTGCGGCAGCAAGGCTGGGAGAGGCGGCAACTGCCTGTGCTCAGAAGGGCAGCAGTGACTTTCCTGCTCATCTCTCTTCCCTCACCAGGCGGCCCCTTGTCCCAATCAGATCCCCGTCGTATCCGGTTTCTTCTGAGAGGGGCCTGGAGAGAGAGGGCTCTTAAAGGGGCCGCAGCCCCGCCGCTGTGAGCCGAGGGGTTAACGCACATGGGTAGTTGTTGCCTTAATGGGGTGGAAGCAGCCAGGTTCCAGGTGACCGCTGACCTGCTGTTGCTGGGCCGGGCCATCACTTGACCCACTAAAGACAATGATGCATAGCTGGTGAGGCTGCAGTTTCGGGGAGGACGGGGTGCGTTTTCTTCCCACTCAGTTCAGCCGCCAGGATCGCTTCCAGAAGGGGGTACGTTTTACGTTTAACATTTATTCTGAAAGAAAATGACAAGGCAAATAAAAGCACTTGGGCACAATTGAAGTCTGGAGGTTCCGACCTCAGCTGCGTGACCACTGCCCTCCGTGGAGAGGGTGCTGGAGGCCCTCCTCTGTGAGTTGCTTTAGGGACCCACTGGAGAGGAGGCCCCTCCACAGGCCTCAGGACATGGGGCTCTTGTCCCATCTCCCGGGAACTTGCCACGTAACTCGTAACTCGGCGAGCAGCCTCCTCCCTCCTGGCCCTGAAAGGAAGCTGAGGTTCAGATGCAGACTGAGAGGTCCCCGGCCTGGGAGCCGGTGTCCAGGCGCCCTCACCTGTCCGCACAGCAGGCCATTGGAGGACCACACGTGCGGGGCAGCGAGGAGGGGCTGCAGACTGAGGCAGATCTGTTAACAATGACATGTGTGCGGGACACTCTGTAGACCTGTACGCTGATGTCACACAAATGGTAGCTCTTACTGTTCTTAACACTAG
Organism: Stenella coeruleoalba; assembly: GCF_951394435.1. Classification (NCBI taxonomy): domain Eukaryota; kingdom Metazoa; phylum Chordata; class Mammalia; order Artiodactyla; family Delphinidae; genus Stenella; species Stenella coeruleoalba. Next base: position 99,407,966 of record NC_137156.1, on the reverse strand, counting down.
CCGTCCTTAGATGGCTCGAAGTCATTTCAAGGCCCATAGTGAGAAATGAGAACCGCAGGTGTGTAGGCTGTGAGTCTCCCAGTGCTCCCCGGCGCTGGCCACACCCCTGACTGCGTCCCGAGTGTGCGCCTGGAGCTGCAGGGCTGGCTGAGCTGGTGATGGGTGGCGTTTGTTTATTTACCTTTTGACGTCAAATGCTCACATTATTCTTCAGCATTTCTCTCATGAACCACTTGGACTGTGTTTACAGAGACTTGTGTTTGTGTTGTTGTTGTGAGCCAGACCTATCCTTTCGGAAGCCTATCATTTTTCTCTAGTAGAGAGGGCCACTGACTACCAATGATTTGTCAAAATGCCTAAGGAGAGAATTACACACAGAATTACCATAGGATCCAGCAAGTCCACACATGGGTATAGACCCACAAGAAGTGAAGGCAGGGACCTGAAACCGGTATCTGTACACCTGCCCATGTTCACAGCAGCATGATTCACGACAGCTGGAAGGTGGGAGCAACCCAGTGCCCATCAAGGAATGAATAGATCCATACCACGGAATATTATTCAGCCTTAAAAAAGGAACACGTGGTTCTGGCACCTGTCACCGCGTGGATGAACCTTGAAGACATTATGCAAAGTGAAATGTGCCAGTCCCAAAAGCACAAAGAGTCTGTGATTCTTCTTGAGTGAGTGTCACATGTGGAGCAGTGAAGAGAATGTGGTTGCCAGGTGATGAGGGAGGGAGAACCGGGAGTCCGTATTTAACGGGCACAGAGTTTCACTTCGGAAAGATGAAAAGTTTCTCCATGTGGGTTGTGGGATGGCTGCACGACAGTGGGAATGTGTTCAGTGCCTCTGAGCTGTGTATTTTCAAATGACTAAAATGGTAAATTTTATGTGTATTTTGCCACAGTTTTGAAAAAAGATTAAAAAACCTTCCAAAGACTAATGATTAACTTTGGTTCAATTGAATAAACAATACCGAATCCATTATGTGTTCAGCCTTTGTATTCCGTGGTCGGCTGGGATGAACAGTGTGTCAAGAGGGGGTAAGAACTTGAAGGACAGACGTTCAGCTCTCAGGATGTGGCATTTGGGGCCTCATGGTGGGGAGTGGCACTGTGAGGACTCTGGGGCATGGTCATTTTAATTTAAAGGGTGATTGGGAGTCACCATTGCCATTTGGTGTGGGAGGTCCTTGTGAAAAGGAAAGGAGTGCATCACTTGAGGTATTTGGGAATGGCAGTCCTGGATTCTCCAAAGACATTTTTAGAATCATCCACTCAGGAGTTTGCGGGGGAGATGCCATTTCTGTGTTGAACAGTCATGAGGTTCCCCTGGGTTCCTTTTCCAGGTCCCAGGTTTGGGATTAAGTATGATTTTAATAGCCAGATGTTAATGACGTTACAGTAAAACTAAGCAGACGCTATAGGGAAAGTGAGTTCTCAATTCTCTGAAGAGTTTGAAAATAAGAATATTTGTCAAGAAATGCATTTTTGTAACTTGGAAAATGAAGTAAGCCATCAGTATTGGTTTTTATGGATCCCTTGGGAACTTTGCTTCAAGAATAGAGATTGGTTGGTAATTTGCCTATCAGTTGCTAATACATTAGTAGCCTTTCTAAGCACCGGAGAGTCCTCGAAATAACCTTTAAGAAGTTCAGATCGCGTTCTTACCCTGTAATCTAAGTAAAGAGAAACAATGGCTTAGCTAACCTCTTCCTCTAGTTTTCGAAAAGATGGAGTTCAGCCCAGACCATACGGATTCTCAGAGGGAATTAATTCAGTACATAATGTGGTCTCAGATGCAAGGTTCTGAATAATGATAATTTTATTACTAATAATCATAACTAATAATTTAATAGTAACAGTAGTAACTATTTTAAAGGATATTTGGTAGATGCCTCAGAATCTTCTATTAAATGAACATTTAATCACTTTATATACTCAGTACTTAAATTCTCAAACTTTTTAGTATAGTTTTATAGTAACTTAATTCAGTAAGTAATTGAATTTTGCCTGCAGAGTTTCTGATGTCAGTCAGGCTAGGTGGGTGGTTTTAAAAGGAAAACTGGCTTTCTAATTTTTGTTTAGTGTAGAATGAATATGTTGAATTAGAGCTTATCCTCTATTGTCAAGAAGTCTGCAGCTCCAAAATATACAAACAGCTCATGCAGCTCTGTATCAAAAAAACCAAAACAACCCAATCAAAAAATGGGCAGCGCTTCCCTGGTGGCGCAGTGGTTGAGAGTCTGCCTGCTGATGCAGGTGACACGGGTTCGTGCCCCGGTCCAGGAGGATCCCACGTGCCGCGGAGCGGCTGGGCCCGTGAGCCATGGCCGCTGAGCCTGCGCGTCCGGAGCCTGTGCTCCGCAATGGGAGAGGCCACAACAGTGAGAGGCCTGCGTACCAAAAAAAAAAGGGCAGAAGATCTAAATAGACATTTCTCCAAAGAAGACATACAGACAGATGGCCAAAAAGCACATGAAAAGCTGCTCAACATCACTAATTATCAGAGAAATGCAAATCAAAACTACAGTGAGCTATCACCTCGCACCATTCAGAATGGCCATCATCAAAAAGTCTAAAACCAAATGCTGGAGAGGGTGTGGAAAAAAGCGAACCCTCCTACACTGTTGGTGGGAATGTAATTTGGTAACAGCCACTGCGGAAAACAAGATGGAGATTCCTTAAAAAACTAAAAATAGAACTACCATACGATCCAGCAATCCCCCTCCCGGGCATGGATCTGGAGAAAACCATAATTCAAAAGACACATGCACCCCAGTGTTGATTGCAGCACTGTTTACAATCGCCAGGATATGGAAGCAACCAAAATATCCATCGACGGATGAATGGATAAAGGAGACGTGGTGCATGTATACAATGGACTAAGCCATGAAAAAGGAACGAAATAACGCCGTTTGCAGCAACACGGATGGCCCTAGAGATGATGTCATACTAAGTGAAGTAAGTCGGAGAAAGACAAATATATGATATCGCTCATATGTGGAATCTAAGTTTTAAAAAATTGGTACCAATGAACTTATTTACAAAACAGAAACAGACTTACAGATATCGAAAACAAACTTATGCTTACCAAAGGGGAAACATGGGTGGGGGGAGGGATAAATCAGGAGCTTAGGATGAACACACACACACTAGTATGTATAAGATAGGTAACCAACAAGGACCTACTGTACGGCACAGGGAATGCTACTCAATATTCTGCGATAACCTATATATATGTTTAACTGAATCACTTTGCTGTATACCTGAAACTAACACAACATTGTAAATCAACTATACTGTGATCAAGTTAAAAAAAATAAAGAAGTCCACAGAATAATTTGGAACCGGTTACTGCCACCATCGGGGCTGGATGCTGGGAAGGTACTTGCATTCAGGTGTAGGAATGCGACTGTGTGGGTATGTGAAGGGCAGGAGGGAATTGCAGCAAACCAAAGAGCACAGGGAGGAAATGTGCTGCTCTGTCTTTGACAGGCATGCGCATGTGATGCCGACGTGTGCAGTAACTCATTTATCTCTCTCTTTGGCCAGTACAGGGTCACAAGTATAGCTGAATTAGGAGGATTTTAGGAGACTACACGTTACTATGCGACCAGGCTGCTGGCAGAACTGTTGTGTCTTGGGTCGTGCCGTTCCGGGTGGAGTCCCAGTTGACTACAGGTCTCAGAATCATCCTGATTTCCGTACTCTATTCTGTTGACCTTGGTTCTTATTAGACCTTCTGCGCTGACTTTTGGTTTAAAATGTGCTGTGTAAATTGAAGGGAGTTATCTTTTCTTGTGTGCTGTGTTCTTTAGATTTCCTCTGGAGTATTGTACATAGTTCTGGGTACCACACTTAAAGGTGGATGTCACTTTGGAGAGTGCTTGGAGGTGGGTGACAGGATGGTAAGGTGTTAGGATGGTGTGAGGGTCGTTGGGAGGGATTCTTGTTGGGTGAAGAGAATTCTGGGCATGGCAGGGCTGACACAGAAGCAGTTTTCCAGTGATTGGAAGAAGAAATAGACTTCGTTGAATTTTTCCGAAGAGCAGACCGTCAATCGAAGAATCGCACTGGAACGTCGATAGTAGGGGAGGGCCTTTCATTGAACCCTTCCAGGAGTCGAGTGAATTCCGTGGAGGGGGAGTAAACGAGCGCCCTACCCTGGGGGGGTGTGAGAAGCCGCCGCAGGGCGTCACGTGAGGACGCTGCTGTTCGCACCCCTCTCTGGGGTTCACAGCCGTCCCAGCACGAAGCTCTCTTCAGCTCTCTTCCTCTGAGTGGGACAAAGCTTCCACTCTCTTCAGTAAACAGTGTGTAATGTCTTCCAGCGATTTGCCACAGAATGTGGAGCAAAAGCTAAGAGTGAGCCTTCGGAACAGAATCGGAACTTGAATAGAATCAGAAAGTGGGCCGCCTCCCCCCCCCCCCCCCCCCCCCCCCGCCCCGAAGAAGGGAGCGGAAATGGCACTGGAGGTGTTTGCAGACCACTCCTTCCTGGTGGCCTTGCGGGGGCTGGGATTGGTTCTCCAGTGACCCTTGACCCAGATGCCGCCCTGGAGCTTCGTGGGTTCCTGTCTTACTCAGACCAGTTGGTGCTGCTTTTCCCTAAGAATCCGTTTGCTTTTCGGTCGGTTCATTCACGAATTAGATACTGTGTGTCGGGCACTGTTCTCCATGCTGACGCGCGGGGGCTTGGGAGCAGGGCGCTGGGCAGGAGGTCCGTGCCGCTCTGGGACTTCCCTGGTGGCGCAGTGGTTAAGAATCCGCCTGCCAATGCAGGGGACGTGGGCTTGAGCCCTGGTCCGGGAAGATCCCACATGCTGCGGAGCAACTAAGCCCGTGCGTCACAACTACTGAGCCTGCGCTCTCGAGCCCGCGAGCCACAGCTACTGAAGCCCGTGCACCTAGAGCCTGTGCTCCACAACAAGAGAAGCCACCGCAATGAGAAGCCCGCGCACCGCCAGGAAGAGTAGCTCCTCTTGCTGCAACTAGAGAAAGCCCGCACGCAACAACAAACACCCAATGCAGCCAAAAAAAATTAAAATATAAATAAATAAATTTATTAAAAAAAAAAGCCACTCTGGACCTTCTCTGTGGGCAGATCTCTTAGCGTCACCCCTTTCTCCCTCACCCAGCCATCCCAAGTGGTTGGATAGCCAAGCCGAGCAGTGCCGCAGTGATACCTCTGCTGCTGTGCAGCGGGACAGACGAGCTGCCCCAGGTTTGTGTGCGTTGCAGACACTGTAGCTGTTGTGCAGAAGGAGAGACATGATGTTTCTATCCCTCCTCTGGTGCAGGGACTTCGATGCCAAAAACAGAAGAGTGGTTGTATTATTTTTTTTTTATTTTTATATTTTGCGGTACGCGGGCCTCTCACTGTTGCGGCCTCTCCCGCTGCGGAGCACAGGCTCCGGACGCACAGGCCCAGCGGCCATGGCTCACGGGCCCAGCCGCTCCGCGGCACGTGGGATCTTCCCGGACCGGGGCACGAGCCCGTGTCCCCTGCATCGGCAGGCGGACTCCCAACCACTGCGCCACCAGGGAAGCCCTGTATTATTTTTTAATATCATTCATCAAGAGGCTACAGAATGACAAAAATGACTTACACATTTAGTAGCAGTAGGAATTTTAAATTAATTTGTATTTTATTAGTCTCAGCCACATCTCCACTCATTTGAAATGAGTGAGTGAACACGTGTGGCCGCGTGATCCGTTGAGTCCATAAGCAGAGCTCAGGCTGCACGTGGTCCCGTGCTGCGCCCGCCGTCCGCGGGTGGACGCCTGCCGCTCTCATGGCAGCCGTGGCCCACCCAGGATGGGGGAGGAGGGGCGAGGGGCTTTCCCCGTCGCGTTCTCAGGGTTGACCTCTTTTCTAAAACTTCAGTTTTTTCTCTCGTCTCAGCTAATGATGGAAAACATGCACAGACTGTCTTAGTCAAAGAAAACTAGTCTCTTATTTTCACAGAATTGAGCTGCTGGGAGAGGGGCTCCGGGTGGCGGTCTGACATCACGGGTCTCGCCCTCTCTGGGCAGCAGGTTGGGGAGCCCTGACTCCCCAGGCGAAGAAGGGCCGAGTGCTGGCCCTGTTCTCGGAGCGGAGCACAGCCTCTGGCTGCCTGGCCTCTGGACCACCGCGAGGAGAAGGGAAAGCAGAGGCCGAGCAGACGGGCAGGGACCCTCCCGCCAGGCCTGCCCCAGGATGACCAGGGAGGAAACCAAGACACGAGGGGAGCGGACCCAGCGCCTGCAGCCGCTGAGCCAGTGAGGAGCCTTAGCACGGGACAGACGGGCCTGCGCGGGGCCGTCACGTCCCGAAGTCACGTTCATAATAAAGATCCCAAGTCATCAAGAAGGACAGGAGTCAATTGTAGGCTGTTGCAGACGGGTTCTAACTACACCACCTTTAAAGTATCTTGTGTCGTAAGGCTTACACGGCGGTTGTTTAGAAGCTTTACAGAAGTGGCCGCCGTGGGCCCAGGTGACGGCTGTCGGGTGTCCTGGGTGCCCTGGGTCCCCACGCGGGTCTGCGCAGTGACTGTGCCCGAGGGCAGAGAGACCCACCGTCTGGGGGACAGAGCAGGGCAGGAGCAGCCACGAAACGTCCCCTGGGGCTGGTCCCCTGGAGGGTCCCCTGGAGGGTCCCCTGGGGCTGGCCCCCTGGAGGGTCCCCTGGGGCTGGTCCCCTGGAGGGTCCCCTGGGGCTGGCCCCCTGGAGGGTCCCCTAGGGCTGGTTTCCTGGAGGGCCCCCTGGAGGCCAGCGCAGCCGGGGCATCTCAGGGCTGGAGATTGTGGAGCCGTGGGCGGTGCTGTCTCAGTGCCGCTCGGTCTTGAGGGCGGCGACTGGAGACCCTTCACTCAGCTACAGAGGCAGAGTCCAGTGAGGATGGCTGAAGCCTTCCTCAGACACGCCTGTCCTCTCCCCTACCCAGAGCTGGTCACCCTCCCTCCAGCACCGAACAGCGTGCAGGAGTTGAGGCAGGAGGGGGAGGGCTGGCCTGATGGGAGCCCCCGTCCCGCCCCCGCCGGCCTGTGCCCTGGGCGCGCCTCTTCTCAGCTCCGTCTCCCTCCTCCTGCCCTGGGAAGGGTGCGGACACCCCCGAGGCTGGCACGGGCGTTGGGGAGAGAAGGCGGGCGTTGGACGCAGCTGGCCCGGGCCTTGGGGTTGGTTATCGACGGGCCCATCCGCGCAGGACTGAGGAGAAGGTCTGCTGGTTCGTTCACTCTCTGCCTGCAGTGGTCCTGAGCTGGACGGCCGGGAGGATGGCTTGGCCGATGAGGGTCTGCGGTCCTGCGCGTCGGGGTGGGCGGTGCCTTTTCCTGGCTTCCTGAATTGCACTTGGAGGAGCAGTCGGGGGGGCAGCTGGCTCTCCAGCTTCTCACCGGCAGGCCTGGCCTCACACACTTTGTCACCTCAGTGCTGATTAAATGTCCTCGTGATGACAGGCACGTGTGACAAGGACACCTCAGGTCCAGTGGGTCTTAGGGGCCTCTGAAAATGTCCAGACCAGGCTTCAAAAAAATGGGTGTCGGGGGGAAGAGATTAATTACAGGTAAAGCAGAATAAAACATGGATGTGGAGAATATCTAAAGAAGTAAAAGCATTGGGGGTAAAAGCCATGGAAACTGTATTAGTTTCTGGGGCTGCCATGACCAAGTGCCACAGACTGGGTGGCTTCAGCAGGAGAAATGTATTTCCTCCCAGTTACGGGGGCTGAAGTCTGAGACGGAGCTGAGGGCAGGGTTGCTTCTTCCGAGCGCTGTGAGGACCGCTTGTCCCAGGCCTCTCTCTCAGCTTCCGGTGGCCTCGGGCATTCCTTGGTTTATAGATTGCGTTCTCCCTACGTCTTCACATCTCACGTCGTCTTTTCTTGGTGCATGTCTGTCACTTGGTCCAACTTCCCCCTTTTAGAAGGACACCAGCCATTGGCTGAGGGCCCACCGTAATGCCCTCATCTTAATATGATTCTCTGTGAAGACAGAGGTACTGGGGTTGGGTCTTCAGCCTCCTTTGGGGGGCAGGGGACACAATTCAACCCATAACTGATAAAAGGTAATTGAAAGGAGAAAGTGGAGTGGCTAACAAATGTATGAAGAGGCCCTCAGTTGCGCTGGTGCCAGACGTGACTGAGGACGCCGTGGTGGGAGGAGTGCGGTGGACGCGGGGTCCTAAAGGGCTCCGGCAGCACCCGCTGGCCCTGAAGGCGGGGCGCCCTGCAGCCAGAAGCCTCCCCTCCGGAGATGCACCTGCGCGGCACCCAGGCACAGGAATGTCAACACCGTGGGACTGTTGATAACTAGGAAAACCCGACATGGCCAAATGCCTGTCGGGACAGCAGTGGATCAACAAGCTGGTGGATTCCTGTGAAGGAATCCTGTACGGCAGGTGACGAGCATGAATGAACCGGATCTCTAGACCAGACACACGTGAGGGGAAAAAGCCCGGCTGTTAAGTACATACAGTGATGGGAATGTACAATGTGCTGCTCTGCTTCCCAGATGCGTTCACAGGCGGGCAGAGGGCAAAGGCTCCGGGGGGAAGCATCTCCCAACATGGGCCAGCGGGTGCATCTAGGGATGAAGGAGGGGCAGGGCCTGGGGGCGTGAAGGAGGACCACGCTCTGCAGCTTTAATCCTTAGGAGGGAAGGAAAGATCTGAAGCGAATAGGATGGTGAGGTTTCCTCTGTCAGTTCTGGGTGGTGGGTACGTGGGTCTTTGTAGTTTTCTCTGCATCCCCCTCTTGAGACAGAAAGGAGCCAGTCAGATATAAATAGAACCCTGGCACTGTGTTAGTGTTGCAGCCTTAGGCAGGTTACTTATCTCCCTGCATCTCAGCGTGCACACCTGTGCGGTGGAGATGCTGACGCTGACGTTGCAGCACTGTGGTGGATTTAATAAGGTGAGGATGATAACTACCTTCAGTAAGTGGTAGTTGATGATAGTAAAGGTAACCCACGTAAGCAGTTTACTCGGAGGGATCCCCAGCCCGTAGTGCTCTCTCTCTCTGGGCAGGTTTTCTGAGGGCAGCCATTGCAATGGAGGTGCTTCTCCCTGGCACTGTAGGTCACACCTGTCATGGGACAGAGCCAGTGAGGAGTGTGTCGCTTAGTTCCAGGTAGTGGGTTTTTGAAATGTGAACTAGCAGAAACAGCGGGGGGAGGCATGTTACTCGGTTGGAAAGATGGGGCGGGGATGTCATCAGCCAACTGCACGGTCCTCCAAGCTCAGGTCGGGTTCCCTTGAACCTTGGATGCGGTAGGGCTGTGGCTTTTTTCTTGATTATTAAGTTACGTTAAGCGGTGGCAGGTGTCCTATACGACACAGTCTTCCCCCCAGTCAAAGGCAGAGACAGCTGCCCCCGAGTCACTGCCGAGCAGGACGTGCTGGGCACCGCAGCAGACAGTCCCTCTGTGCCTTTGGGATGCCCTGAATGCCAGTATTTCTCAGCTTTTTCCGGCCCATGACACACAGCTCACCATTTTGTACCAGGAGGGCACCTCTGCCTCGCCTCCCACCCCTTCCCCATGCCAACGCCTTCCCTCCACACCACACACCCTGGCGGCGCTGTCTTGCCCCGCCGCTTCCCGTCTGAAATTGGTACCTTGGAGTGACGAGACTGACCCAGGATGTCCTGGACACACCCACGCGCCCTCCCGCCTGGTTGGAAGGCAGTGAATTCTCCTGCTCACAAGGAGGAAGAGGGGGTGATGCGTGAGGTTTGGATGACCTGGGGGACACTTAGAAGCGGGGGAAGGGGAAACAGAAGATGGGGAAGGTAGTGAAAGGGAGAAACTATTTCACAGCTGTTTATGGCTGTTTAAATGCTCCCTAAATTCTGCATTTTTCAGAAAAAAAAGACTTTCCTGTTGGGAATTTCCTCTGAAATTGCCTTAATTCCCTTTCGTTCACCACAGAGCCTAACTGGACTCACACATGATGTGTGTACTTTAATAGTTCAGTTAGGGGCTTCCCTGGTGGCGCAGTGGTTAAGAATCCACCTGCCAGTGCAGGGGACATGGGTTCGACCCCTGGTCTGCGAAGATCCCACATGCCGCGGAGCAATTAAGCCTGTGCGCCACAACTACTGAGCCCGTGCACCACAACTTCTGAAGCCTGTGCGCACCTAGAGCCTGCGCACCGCAACGAAGAGTAGCCCCCGCTCGCCGCAGCTAGAGAAAGCCTGCGCACGGCGACGGAAGACCCAATGCAGCCAAAAATAAAATAAATTTTTAAAAAAGATAGTTCACTTAGTGAATGGTGGTTAAAACACCCGCTCTGTGCTCAGCCCCGTGCCTTGCAGGGTCGTCCCCTCACGCACATGCAGGTCCCCACCGTGCCCTCTGGTGCTCCAGTTTGGGGGGTCAGGGAGGGCCTCCTGGAAGCTGGGGATGGAGGGGTGGGTGATGCGGGGGCCTGCAGTGAGGATGGCTGAGCGGCTGGGTGTCTGGTTGCTGTCCCGCCTCCACCGCTCAGGCTAAGCGTTTATCGTCCTCATCTCCGGCCTCTTTTCTGTGAGACAGGGACGGGGCCATCTACTTGATCCACGTCACAGACCCAGCAACTCAGCAAGTAATGGCAGGGGAGAGACATTTTCTGGTTTTAATTTTTTTTAATGACTATTATTTTTAATTGTAGTGCATACAGTGTACCATTGTAGCCAGTTTTAAGTGTACAGTTCAACGGCATTAAGTATCTTCTCTGAGGAAGCTGTCTAAAATTAACGATGCTTTAACAACTTTATTGTGATTTGTGTTGGGCCGTGAAGGTGAAGGTTTGTTACCCATCCTGTAGGTTCCCAGAGGGCGGACGCTTGTGTGAGGGATGCAGAGGACAGGCAAGATGGGTGAGTCGGAGGCCGGGCTCGGTCTTTGCCGGGACCCTCGTGGGCCCTGCTCCCTCCTTCCTTGAACCTCCATATACACCTCACCCTCGTGCACAGTGGGTCTTGCCACAGACCTTCAGTCCCCTCCTGCCGTGGGTGTTCTGCATCCCATTGGCCGGGACACCCTGTCACCTCAGGGATGTTCCTGTATTACGGGAGCCTGGGCCCGCGCGGGGGACACGGGGGCCGGGTTGGGCCGAGGAGCCTACAGCATGGGGACCCCCGGGGCCCCAGAACATTTCCTCCAAAGCACTAAGTAAATAGCTTCATCCCCACATCCCTCCCCTGTGCTAAGAATTCAGACTCCCTTTGGTTTAGTGAATTGGTGTCAGGAGGTAAGGAATTTAGTCGAGGCCCGAGATTGTCAAGTAAGACCTTCCTGAGGGTTTCCTTCAGCTCTGAGCCCCGGCCGGCTGAAGGGCGGGAAAACCTCACGTTGACGACTGTGCGAGTGGATGCACTTTCCTCAGTTTCACTGCCTGGAGTTGAGTCTACTTTTCCCCAGACACTGGGGACATTGCTGGCTTCTCGCCTCAGGGCAGAGCGGCAGCACGTGGCACCCATTTCTCTGTGGAAACGCCCTCTCCAGGGTGAGGATGGGTCCCGGGAGGAGCCGTGCACCCCAAGCCTCCTGTCATCGGCTGCCCCTCTGCGTCCAGCCCCCCGCACGAGCCCTCTGGACTCTTTCCCGAGCAAACGTCGTCTTTAATGAGAACGGAGGCGCCGCGGGGCTCGCAGGCAGGAAGCGTGTGGTTTGGGTCCGGGAGCACATGACGCCCCGGGAAGCAGTGGAGCCCGGGGTATGAGTCACTGGGGGAAGGAAAACAACGTCTGTCTTCAAGCTCCGGGAACTGGGAAAACGAGCTGGAAATCTGAGTAATGTATAATTTTACTAAAATTAACCAGCGAGGTCTTCAGATGGTTTCTGGGTGTTTCAGTGTCTTTTCCGGTCCTTGATGCCTGCCGCGTCCTGCCTGCGGGGGCCCATTCTCCCGTTCGCTCCCCGCGGGTTGACTTGGGACAGTCCCCATCGTTCCTCGGGCCCCTGCTGCGCTGTGCAGCGTCGCGGTGCTGCGTGGTGCGGGGTGTGAGCACCGGCGCCCCCGGGCGACTCTCCAGCCTTCTGCCCGCTCCTCCGGCCCTGCACCCCTCCTGGTGCTGTGGTGGTCACGGGGGAGCTTGTCGCCCCTGCCCGTGGTCGTGAGCCCATGAGAAGGGCTGTGTCTTCCTCTCTGTAATCGTCAGAAAATAGGGGCTCAGTTAACATTAGTTGAATATCGTGGGGCCTGAACTGGACGGAGGCGCGTTCCAAGTGACGTGTCCGGTCCCTGAGTTTGCAGAGTTCATGAAGTGACCTCTAGAAACCTCATTTTGGGGGGTAGGTTCCCTGACACAATGACAAACCTCACTGTGTCAGGGAAGCAATTCACATAGCTCATCAAACACTGAATTTTAGTCAAATTTAGATGGAAACCTGATGCTGGAGATGACTGTGTGTGACAACGTAGTCTTTTCAGACACTGGTCACCTGTATATTCAGTAATAAGTACCCGTTCAGGGAAAAGCCAGGTTATCTTGGGTTTGAGGGGCCTGAAGCCCATCGAGCCAGACGTCCCCGTTCTGTGCCGTTCTGCAGGAACGTTCGGCGTTTGCGGTCACGACCGCGCAGCCCTTCACTGTAAAGGCCTGTAATGTCATCTGAATCATCACAGGAAGATGAAATCATGGACGGGCTGGTTGCAGAATTACTTTTTTTCTTTCCTTTTTTTGGTATTGTAATTCTTTGAAACTTGTCAGGATCCGTGTGGTGTGTATGGAACATCTCATCTACACTGTGACCAGAACATACTTTTCCGTGATTGTCTTCATGGGCTGCAAGTTTATTGTCTAATTGCTTCTAAGTCAGCTTGTATAGTCGACCAGCGAATAGTGCAGGGCTGGGGGGACACACCCATAAATTACATGCTGTGCCTTCCGCGGTTCGTTGCCCTGTAGTTGATGAACTGAGCTTACAGCTGATTTGGTTCCACTAATGTCCATTGATCTCTCCACCGTCACAGAAGTCATTACCACATTTTTAGTTAGAATACTTGCTCCTTTGTTATGAAAAAAAGACTGCTTTGGCAGCAGAGAACACAGCGGATTTAAGGGCTGAGACCTGAGGCACAAAGAACCCCTGGGCGGGGGTGAAACCTGGGCCGCGAGTTCCTGGGCTTCTACCGTGAGGCCCACCGCTACTGTGCGGAGTCATTCTCCCCGTTCTCAAAGAGACGCAGCGTGTGACCTTGCCCCTAGACGAGATCCATCAGGTTGCAGGCAGGGCCCTGCTACCGCCTCATCTGGGTCCCACTCGGCCCGCACCTGCCTGTGGTTGGACTTTCCTATGGCAGGGCCCTCCCACTGGCGCGCCAGGCTCTCCACGCTCCACACCAGCCTGATCGCCACACCGTGAGCCAAACACCACGGCTCGCGGGCCAGTAGCCTCGGCCAGTGAGGAGACTGCACTGGGTCTCGGTCCCCTCGTCTGGGGCGGGGGTGGTTACAGCCTCCCCTTCTCAGTGCTGTTGGGAAGACTGAATGAGCTGAGGCCAGTGGAGCCTTAGAACAGGACCCGGCAGGTAGGAGGCATGGGGTTCCTTTGGCATCATCACCACCTTCATCCTTCTGAAGGCAGATCCTGGTCCAACCAAGCCAGCCTGGAGCACACAGGTGAGATCTCTGGGCTCCGAGCGAGTGGAGTTTGTTGAAGAAGCGCTCAGCCAGACTGCCGAGCAGGGGGCTGCCGTCTCGTCTGGATGGAGCTATGGAGCTGACTCTGGACCCTGGGAAGGTGCTTCTCCCCAGCACCCACCTGGGTTAGCATCCTGGCCCCTCAGTTACTGGTAGGCTATTCGATCAGAGCCTCAGACGGTGGGGTGATGATTGTGTAATATTTACCCACACCAAAGTGAGGGATGAAATGATCAGTGTGAGTGTCTCACCGCGGTCGCCAGCCCCCTTGCCTCCCAGAAGCTGCCAGGTTTTCCTGTCTGAGCGTTCACTCCTCTTTTTCAGGAACAAGACGGCCAACGGGGACTGCCGGAAAGACCCCCGGGAACGGAGCCGCAGCCCCATTGAGCGAGCCGTGGCCCCCACTATGAGCCTGCACGGCAGCCACCTGTACACGTCCCTCCCCAGCCTCAGCATGGAGCAGCCCCTTGCACTGACCAAGAACAGCCTGGACGCTGGCAGGCCGGCCGGCCTCTCGCCCACCATGACCCCAGTGGAGCGGCAGCAGGTACGCCCTTGTCCAGCGCGGCTCGGCCGGTGGCCAGTAGTGGGTCCGGGGGCTTGGGGGATGGAGGGTGGGGTGCAAGGAAGGCAGTGACAGACGTGGGGAGTAACCCCACCCTCGGTTCTGTACTGAGGGTGGTTTTAATTCTGACCTGGGCCTGCCTAGGCCTCGCCCCTTGGGACTAATGGCTTCAGACAAGACAATGTCTTTGGGGCTTAGTTTCTTTGCACGAGACGGGGTTGGTCTAGACTAGCTGTGTTTCTAGCAGTCTTCCTTGGCAGCCGTGTTTAGGGATCAATGTAATAATCCTAATAGGAATCCTACGTCAACCCGTTACAGGGCCACACGGATGGAGTTAAATGCCAGGTTGCTTTGCTTTGGGCTGGAATCCTATGAAGTCAGTGGTCACAGTGGCTAGTAGCTCCTGCTGGTCAGAAACCTGTGATTGGCAGACAAAGATTTTTTTTTTTTTTTAGGAAATTAAGTTGTTACTTAATAAACACAGATTGCTTGGTAGGAAAAAAGGCTTTAAAAAATGGGGTTCCTGGGGGCTTCCCTGGTGGCGCAGTGGTTGAGAGTCCACCTGCCGATGCAGGGGACGTGGGTTCGTGCCCCAGTCCGGGAGGATCCCACATGCTGCGGAGCAGCTGGGCCCGTGAGGCATGGCCGCTGAGCCTGCGCGTCCGGAGCCTGTGCTCCGCAACGGGAGAGGCCACAACAGTGAGAGGCCCGCGTACCGCCAAAAAAAAAAAAAAAAAGTGGGGTTCCTAAGGGAAGAACTAATAAAAGGAGGCATTAGCCTTGAGGTTCAGAAACACTGCACGAACCCATGGCTTTTCTCTCTGAACCTTTGGGGCCTGTGACCTAATAGGTCCTCACTCAGTGTTTGCTTAAGACTCTTGGACGTGGACAGCGAGCAGAGGAGGTGGTGGGGCCGCCGGAGCCGGGCTCAGCCTCCAGGCCGCCGCTGTGTCCCTGGCCCGCGCCTGGGTCTGACCCAGTCTGTGACACCTGCTTGTGAGGGGCCCCGGGCGTTGGGCGAGGTTGCGCTGGTGCCTGTGGTTCCCAGTGAGGCTGATGGAGCCCAAAATCACAACCCTGTTTGTTTCCTTTGTTCTTTTAACAAAACTGCGTGGACACTTGCTTTGTGTAGGGAGTGTGTTAGAAACGGGTCAAGCTGGATGCGGGCGCTCACAGTTTTGAGTCTGGAGGAGACAGGGAGTCAAATAGCTCAAGTCTTAATGTATGAATTGGTGAGAACCGGGCTGAGTTAGCACGTAGTGAACACTCACCAGTGCTGCTGCGCCCCGGCGCTGGGAGGCCCTGCAGCTACAGGAAGGAAGGGAGTTATACTGGGAGGGCCCGGGGCGTCTCCCAGACCCAGGGTCGCGGGTACAGCCAGGCTCAGGAAGCAAGGGCCGGCTCTTGCCTGGGCGAGCAGATAGGAGGCAGGACCCTCCTTCCTCCCCGGGCCCCGTGCCTGTCTCTGCATCCTTTTCTCTCTCTGCTTCTGGATCACATGGCCAGCTCGGCGTGGCCGTCCCCCAGCTCCTGAGCTCAACTTGAATCTTCTCCTGAGTCGGCCTCGGTGGTTGAGCCGCAGCTGAGGCAGATCTCCAGCCTGACCACGGGGCGAGGTCACTTATGAACATGGCTGCACAGCCCCATCTCGAGGATGGAGAGCACGTCACTACGAGAGGGCTGGCGGGGAGATCACGGGCTCGGGGGTTTAAATAGGCCCTTCAAAAGGTGGGCTGCACACTGCAGGCTGTCCTTCAGGTGCGGCATGACCAGCACCTGCAGGGCAGGACTCCTGGGCGTGACCACGGGCCAGGCCCTCACATCCATCTCAGGCGATGCTCCACGCCCCTCAGGTACGAGTCTTCCCGTTTCATACTCAAAGAAATGGAAGCTTAGAGGGCTGAAGGTCCTGCCTACTGACTAGAGCTGGTTCACCCAGGTCCACCCGGCCTCAGAGCCATGTTCTCTCCTGTCTGCCATTGTCGTCCACACGGGGCGGTGTCACACCAACTCTCCTGGTGGCTCCATCCCATTGCTCACACGTGGAATTAATAAAGCCCCAGATTCTTGGTTCACGTGCTGCCGCTAAGCTGCATCTTCTTCCATCCTGGATGTGTGGAATTTCTTGTTAGACCCAAGCACATCCCCGCTCACCGGTGTGGGTACAGATCTTCATCACAGACGTGTTCTTATCATTCGTGTTCACTTCCCATCGCAGGAAGGTTTGATGTGCAGACTTCACGGTGGCTACTGATCCACCTCTTTACGGGAAAGGCCGGGGGTGGACAAGGCCCGATTCCCTTGTTGACACTGCCTTTGGGGTGACCCTTCAGCTAGGTCCTGCCAGCTGTCTTGTCGTCCGGGTTTTCAGGAGTTAAGTTTCCTGGCTGGAACCTAAGGGCGCTCAGTTGGTTCACAGATGTTTTCTGTCCGGGTCTGGGGATGCAGACACTCGCTGGTCCCTGCTCTGAAGTGTGTGTGGTCGGGGAGGCAGGTGCCTCTGGAAGGGCTGGTATACTGGCTGAATGTGGGGCGGGCAGGGGGAGGGTCATGCTTCACAGAGATGATATTTGAACAGGGTTTTAAAGGACGAGCGGAGTTTGCCAGGCAGACTCTGCGGTGGTTTCGGGGAAGGAGGGCGAGCGTGGGCAGGCGCATGGGGTGAGGGTGCTTTGTGTGTAACTCAGGCACTTGGATAGATTACTGCGTTTCTGTCTCCATCGTGACTTGCATGGTTGTAACAGAAACCGACTTGAGCTGGCTTGGCTTGAGAAAAACCAGGAGTATATTAGAAGGGTCCTGGGATGGCCCAGAGAAGCCGGGGGTTGGGGGGAGGGTTCCGAGGATACACTCTGAGAAGGGCAGGGCCAGGCGCTCTCCGGACCGTGACGGTAGGAGCCGTGGTCCCTTTACAGCCCCGACTCGGCGATGGTCTCATTTCAGATCCGAGAGTTGGGACAGGCCAGCTCCCAACAGCCAAGCCTCTGTCCCACGTCCCTCACCGATCCACACTGCCACTGCCTCACACTGAGGGTCACTGCTCAGACAAGGGAGAGCTTGGGAGGGGGCCGAGCGCACCCCCCCCCCCCAAGACTCTAGTTCACGGTGGGTTCGGGTCGTTGAGCGGTGTGGCCCCCGACGTGAAGCAGGAGGCGGCACCTGGGCTTGACTGGATCTGCTGTTGGGCCGGCAGGGCTCCAGGAGGGGCTCCCGCAGAGCGTGGGTACTGGTGAGGCCCCGCGCCGAGGCACCACTCCAACACCGAGGCTGCCGGCACTTGGTTCTCCAGGCGGGACGGGTGCCCGGCGTGGGGACTGAGGGGCGCCGGGGTGGCCGCCCGGCCTCGGAGCTGGGCGGGGATATGAGGATGGGGTCGCCACTTGGGGCGGGGGAGCAGAACCGCTGCTGCCGCCTGTGTGCCCGCGCCCGCACTGACGCCAGCCCCCTCCTTCCGCAGAACCGGCCCTCGGTGATCACGTGCGCCTCCGCCAGCGCCCGGAACTGCAACCTCTCCCACTGCCCCATCGCGCACAGCGGCTGCGCGGCCGGCCCGGCCAGCTACCGGAGGGCCCCGAGCTGTAAGTGCCCCGCTCAGACCACTGCAGGGGACTGAGGGCTCCTTCCGTGTCCTCTTGGTCCCAGGAGCGGCTGGCTTCTGGGCCCCTTTCTGAGGGAGGTCGACACCCTGTTCTTTTGAGCCCCGGTGCAGTGGCCTTGTGCTTGGCGGGGGGGGGGCCGGGGGAGCAGCACGTCGGCCCCGCCCTCCAGGTCCCACCTCTAGCGGGGCCCGCCGGCTGCAGCACGGGGGGGTCTGAACGCGTTCACGGCCCGGCGCAGCAGGCGTGCCGCCCCGTGGCAGGCTCAAAGAGGTGACCTGTGCGGGGGGGCCCCCCCGGTGTCCCCGGGTCCCAGCCCTGACCGCTGTCCTCCCCCCCGCAGCCGCCACCACCTGCGACCCCGTGGTGGAGGAGCATTTCCGCAGGAGCCTGGGCAAGAACTACAAGGAGCCCGAGCCGGCGCCCAACTCCGTGTCCATCACGGGCTCTGTGGACGACCACTTCGCCAAAGCCCTGGGCGACACATGGCTCCAGATCAAGGCGGCCAAGGACGGCGCGTCGAGCAGCCCCGAGTCGGCCTCTCGCAGGGGCCAGCCCGCCAGCCCCTCTGCCCACATGGTCAGCCACAGCCACTCCCCGTCTGTGGCCTCCTGAAGGGAGCACCGCCCTCCAACGCCACGTCCATCTGCATGGTTTGCCTGAGCTTCGAACAGTCAGTGCTTAAAAAATGGAAAAATGAAAAAAAAAAATCGTGGGGGTGGGGGGAGGGAGGGATGGTTTATTCGCAAAAACCACGTCGTCGGGATTTCTGTTCTGTTTTGTACTTGCTTGGTATCCGTACCCGGGGCCCTCAGACGTGATAGCAGCACCTGCGCGTGGAACCTCTGTCCGCTGTCGCTCCCCAGTCCCTGCCTTGGTTACCAAAGAAGCCTCAATGCAGGTCAGCTGCCCGACAGGGCCTGGACTCCACGGCTTGCGCTTTCTTAGTCACGGGCCAGGCCACTGGTGACCCAGACGCTTTGTGCTTTTTCATTTGCTTCTCGAGACCGGGGCGTGTGCGGCTCAGCTTCCAGCCCACGTGTGTGTGTGCGCTTGTGTGTGTGCGTCTACTTGAAGAGAACAGAACTGTCGTGTCTGATTTGCACTATGGGAGGAGGACTCAAGTTGCCTGCCTGACAACTTTGTGCGAGATGATAGTACTCTGAGGGCAAACTGCTGAAAAACGGAGGGTTTAAGGATGACATTTCTGACCATGGGTGTGTTTTTCTGTTGTTGTATTAATTTAGACAAAACTGCTTTGGAAGGGGAAGTCTCATGCAGGTTTATAGGTCTTTCTCTGTCTAGATTTTCAGGTGCTTGCAACTGGACTGCAGACTCTACCAATCACGGGCATTTTACCTTTTCTAAACACTGCAGTTTGTTAGACTAGAGCTGAAGTTGGAGGATTCTGTAGTGCTTTAAACGTGATGCATGTTCTAATGGATAAAAATAGCTGGTTTCTATTAATTGTATAGACAGTAAACAGAAAGCTTAATACTTACTAGCTTCTTTTCAGAATTCGTTTATTTTTGTCAGTTACAGTCCTAGATATACTTACTGCTGGTACAGTTGTACTCTAAGATTTGTGTTTGATATTCACGTTACTCCCAAGTAGCGTGGGGCCAGTCGGTCCCTGGCAGGCCCTGGACACAGGCGGGCGAGTGGCTGGTCAGCTGCAGAGCAGGACGCTCGAGTTGTGGCTGCAGGCTGACAGCATCAGTTATTTTTTGCATCCCTGTCTGCTTCTTAACGCGCTCCCAGGGCAGTTGGGACTTGTGTCTTCCAACTTCCCTCGATGCAGAAACTGCTCCCTTTGAACTCGTGGCTGAACAGCAGATTCCTGACAATCTGTGAGATGGTGTTTTGTATGCTTCCTCGTACGCTGGGGCCAAGGCAGTATACATTCCTCTGACTTTATACAGTTATTACTGCATTTATTATCGTTTGCTATAGTAATAGCTACTAACTAGAACTTAGTGAAGAAGAAAGCATGACAGACCCAGCTGTGGATGTTCGACAGCTGCTCTTCTTTCTGGTAAACGTTTCCATGCCCCTGCCCCTCCCCTGTGCTACTACCCTCCAGCCTTGCCCACCACAGGGCCTGAGCAGTCACCTGGCCAGGTGACTCGGGCATGACCGCCTCACCCGCGAGGCACCGTGGACTCACCGGAGCTCTCGAGGCTGGTTGTCAGTATGAGAAAAGTACAGGTTCGCTGGTTGGCATTGGTGAACAGGCAGGAGGATGGGCTCTTGTGGCCACAGGGTGGCTGTAGGTATTTGAAAAGGCGGAGGAAAGCCTCCCCTTTTGGCCCCCGCACATGTTTCCCTCCCACTTAACTGGGCTTCCAGGCTTCTGCATTCAGGCCCCTATATTTTCTGTAGGAAAAATCGTTGAGAACACTTTTTTTATATAGGTAACTTTAAGACCATCATTACGCTGTGCGTAAAGAATGTACAGAGAAATTTGTAGGTATTTTTTGAAGAACAATTAATTTGTTAATGATATGTAGCTATTTAATTTTTCCCTTTCCTATTGTAATCATTCATATTTTTTTGTTGTTGTTTGGAAAAAAAAGTTGATCTTTTTTTTGTCGTAGATTTGTCTGTAAAAGTGCAGGAACACAGTTATTCTATGAGAACACTGCATCTGCCTTAATAGCCACTAGTTTGTTATTGCTACAGGCTACTGAGCGTCGCCCCAGGAAAACAACCCCACTGCCGGCGGCTCTGTGCAGAACGGGCTCCTCGCACGCCCGCGTCCACCAGCGAGGCCATCGCTTTGCGAGGGACGGTGGCACTGAGGGCCGGGTCCCTGGTGCGCTGACCTATCTGGGATAGGCAGCACCTGGGAGGGGCCTCGGGCAGGAAACCAAACGGTCACCAGGAAGGGACACTCCCAGGCCTCGGGGGGCACAGAGAGGTTCTTCACAGAGCCACGCCATCTGCAGTGTGTTCTGACCATTCTCTCCATGTTTGTAAATCTGTAATATACCATTCTCTGTGTGGCCTGTTTTTCCTGGAAGAAGAAGAAAAAAAAAGGTTTGGCAGGCCATCTTTTTTTTGTACTTAAAAGTAGCCTTAAGAACAATAATAAAGTGCTCTTAAACCACAGACTGTATGTGTGATCCTTGGGTCCTGCAGTGACAGAGCCAGGCTGGGCGGGACCTTTGCTTGAAGCCCCAGAGAGGCTGGGGCAAGGCTCAGCAGCCCTGCCCTGCTGTACAGTGGCCTCTGATTTAAGCCCCGCACAGGCTGGAAAGCTGTAATTTTAACTCTCTAGGAGTAACGTCATTTACCTAACTTACTTACAGAAATCCAACTCTTGTACGACTCAGACTCAATTCTGACTTTGGTTCCAGGCCCAAGACAAAAAAAGATGACACCACAGAAATAAAGTGGAAATGGCCCCTCTCCTGGGTTCCATGCCCAGCTCTGAGGCTGGCACGGACGTGCTTACCCAGGAGGAGGAGGAAAATCAGCCCAAGGGGCCCACGGCAGAGCCCTCCCGCCACCCCTGATGGACACCTGGCCACAGGCTGAGGCAGACACACCACGGACTCCAGCCCACACAGAGTCGGGCCTTCCAGGCCACCACCAGGGAGGAGCCTGGGACGGAAGGCGCAGCCGCCCCTGCTTGTGGCAGGAGAGCAGGCTCTCACGTGGGGTCTGAAGCCTTCTCTGGGCCTCGGGTGTCCTGTACAGAGGCAGGAGCGGCCCCACGCAGGCAGCTTCGAGGATCTGTCCCTGGGCCCTGCCACCAGCATAAAGCAGCAGACACTTGTGTCCTCCCAAGCCCGCAGCTGAGGACAGGCCCGCAGGCGGGGGGAGCTGTGTGGGCAGCAGACTCCGTCCTCAGCGGGGGTCTGGGTTCACAGGGATAAGTGCGGTCCCTTCTGTCCCGCACGTGCCTCAGCTCTCCTGCCGCCCCCGCCTGCAGGCCACGCTGACGAGAACCCCAGCGCTCACACGTGCCCGGGGCCCCTCTGCGGGCTTTGTGGCACTGCCCCCGCGATGGCTGCGGCAAGGAGCTGACTTCTCACTTCCCTGCCTGCTCTGCATTGGGCCAACTCCTCCCTCTCCTCATTCCACCCCATGGGGGTCACGGCCAGGAGAATCCCGGGAGCCTGACTACCAAACACGTGTGACAACAAGAAGAAAGAACTGCTCGTGGAGGGAACCAAGTCCCAGATCACTGGCACGGCCGAAGCCAAGGTTATTATTTAGCTGAGAACTGGTGGGACCATGAATCATAAGAA
Source organism: Stenella coeruleoalba (assembly GCF_951394435.1). NCBI lineage: Eukaryota > Metazoa > Chordata > Mammalia > Artiodactyla > Delphinidae > Stenella > Stenella coeruleoalba. Next base: position 99,385,931 of record NC_137156.1, on the reverse strand, counting down.
ACGGAGAAGCTCCCGGGCAGCAGAGGGAGGGCCCCAGTCCTTAAGGTATGGAGATGAGGGGACCACAAAGGTTGGAGAATCACCACAATCACCGGTCCTGGGGGCAGCGTCCTGCTCTGGAGACTGAGAGCCCCTCAGCGGGCCGGCAGCCAGGGTGGGGGGCGTGTCAGACGGTCTCGTCGTCGCTCATGTCCCAGATCTGCGTGGAGAACGAGAGATGTTCAGAGCGTTCGTTCACCCGGCACCACCTGTGATGCCGCCTCAAAGCCGTGCAGCTGTGGTGACAGCAAAAGGAACACGGCTGCCACCTGCAGTGCCTCAGCCCCCTTGTCACCAAGGGACTGACACCCCGTTTCCTGTATAACGCAACCACGTCTCAGAGCCCTGCGGTCACTTGCCCAAGGCCTCCCTGGTGAATGAGCCCCCGGTGGCCGAGCTGGGGGAGCTGGGATTTGGACCGGGCCGTGCGGACCCTCCCACTGCTGCAGCGTCCCTGCCCCGCCCAGCCCCCCACTCACTCCCATTTCTCTGGCGCTGACCACTGCTGCCCTCCAGAGTAAGCCCTCTGGCCACCACGGGCCCCGAGGAACGAGAGGAATGAGGGGGGCCCTGCCCGCTGGCCCCCACAGGCCCAGCTTTGTCTCTGCACCCCCAGCGTGAACCCCCGGGAGAAGGCCCAAGGCCAGCATGGAGCCCCCAGGCGCTCCTCGCACCCTGTGCGCCTGGGCCCTGAACTTACGCCTACAGACTTTCAAAATTCCTAGAATTGGTTGCAAAAGGCCACCTCAGTGCTGGCAGACCCGAGGAAAGGAACATCGTGTTTACGCGAGGCTGGCCCGGAGAGATGGGGAGTCCCAGCCAAGGTAAATATCAACACCAGCTTGGCTTTCAGTGTCGGGGATGTGGAAAATAAATACAGAGAAGGAAATTTCCTCTCTCCTGAGGACCAACTGCCTGGGGCCGAGGGCTGGTGGTGGGTGTGCCTCCCACACACACCCGCACTTTTACATGCACCCTGCTGTCCAAGGACACTGGGACGAGACCACCAAGGTCCAGACGCCCGAAGCAGCGGGGATGGTGTGGAGGGCCTGGGGCTGGGGCCCAGCAGCCTGAGGGTTGCCTGGTGGCCCTGCCCTTTTCTGGGCCAGGCTCCCCGGCCGGATCCTCCTCAGCAAGGCTTGAAACAGACCCCTGGGCCTGCCCCCTCGGGTGGGATGGGGGCTGGCGGTGGAGGAGCTGTTGCCTTTCCGACTAAGGCTGCATCGGACGCACCTCCAGTTCTAGCCATCTGAGTGGGGGAAGGGGCACCAGAGGGCTCTCTGACACAATTCATTTATTCTTTCACTCTCATTCAGTAAACACACGCGGGCTCTGCCGACCTGGCGCAGATGCTCCCTCCTTCACTCCTCACAACAGCCTGTGAGGAGGTGTAGATGCAAACAGGCTCAGAGAAGGAGTCAACTAGCCCAGGATCACACAGCAAGTAAGGTACAGAGCTGGGAACACGGGTGAGAGGGAAAGGGTTATGTGAGTAAAAAGGCTGCTTGGAGGAGGGGGCCAGGCCAAGACGAGGGGGGTGAGCCCGGCGGGCCACGGCCCCCTCTGTCCTCCCGCCCAGCCTCCGGGGAGGGGGGCCGCCAGCCAGGGCCGGGCAGAGTCCGTGTCAGTGAGCAACGCTCTCCTGCAAGTGGGTAGCCAGGGCTCTTCACAGGACCCTGGGGGCTTTAATGGGAAAGCAGGAGCCTCAATCCGTTCTGTCATCCATCTTATTGGCTCTCAGCTCTGGGGAGGACTCCTCAGCACCCGGCCCTACCTCTGCACACGGCAGGGCGGGGAGAGAGCTGGCTTGAGCGTGGGCAGCAGGGAGGGATCCTGGCTCTTCCCCTTGTTCCTGGCACTGCCCAGGCTGCGTAGGGGATCAAGTAAGGCACCCAAAGGGCTGATTATGATGGGACTCAGCAAAAGCGGGGTTGCGGGGAGGCAATGGAGTTTACAGAACTGCTCAGGGATTTTCCAGAATGTGTTCTCTGGGCCGGAGATGGGGTTTCTCTGCTAGGGCAGCCAGTCCTTTTGCCGTTGGCTGGGCTCAGGAGGGCAGCAGCAGTCTTAAGTGTAAACCTCCAGAAACTTCAGCCTCGACAAATACTGTATGATATCACTTAACGTGTAGAATCTAAAAAAGCCAAACTCATAGAACCAGAGAGTAGAGGGATGGTTGCCAGGCCCTGGAGGGGATGGGGAGATGGTCACAGGGTACAAGCTTTCAGTTATAAGCAGCATAAATCCTGAGGATCTAGTGTATAGCCTACTGACTGTAGTTTATAGTACTGTATACTTTTTAAATTTGCTAAGAGGGTAGATCTTAAGTGTTCTTACCACAAATAAAAAAAGGGCTGTGAGCTGAAGGATGTGTTAATTAACTTGACTGTGGACATCATTTCAAAAGTATACACATATTAAATGATCACATTGTATACCTTTAAAAAATCACATGTACAACCTAAATATATAGTTTTAATTTGTTAGCCATTCCTCAATAAAGTTGGGGGCAGGGGAGAAACTTAAGCCTCAGCTCCTGGTAGACCGTGGACTCCCAGGTTAGTCTGTTCCCTGCTAGGTCCTCAGCCTTCTGCCCACCACCTGGGGAAGACGGGGGGAAGACGGGGCCATGTCCTCTTAATGAATAAAGGTTGTAATAAACTGGCAAAGATTTTAAAAATGTTAACACTCAGTGCTGGCAAGGGTATGGTGAAACACTTCCAGGAGGAGTATAAATTGGTACCGTATTTTTTTAAAAGAAGAGATTTGGCAATATGTAACGCAAAGCTTTAAAAATGTCTGTACCCTAAGGAAGAGATAAATGATCTCTTTTGCAGATGATATGCAAGTATACCTAGAAAACCCAAGAAAATAAATGCTAAGATGAATACAGATAATAACGAGTATTCAGTAAGATAGCAAGATATGAAATTAATGACACAAAATTATAGCCTTCCTGTATACAAACAACATCCAGTTAGAAAACATAACGAAAGAGAAGAACCCATTGTAAGAGCAATGAAAAAGATAAATTACTAGGGAGTAAACCTAACATGAAATGCACAACATCTTTAGGGAGAAAATCCTTCAAAACAGTCCTGTAACAGTCCTCACAAACACTGTATGAAAAGTAAACTGGGATAAATGGGGATACACCCTGTGTTTTTTGCATGGGACAATTCAACATCAATAAAGATGTCAACTTTCCCAAGTAAACATATAAATTTAACACAATCTCAGTTTTTAAAAAATCAAGTATCTTTCCTGGAGCTAGACAAGCTGGTTTTAAAGTTTATGTGGAAAAGGAAATAAGCAAGACTATCTAAGAAAACCTTTGAGTACGAAAAGAGCAGTGAGGCAGTTCCCCTACTCTGTGTTTAAACAAGTCATAAAGCCTGTAATTTACAGGGTTGTGTCAGCAGGAGCACAGACAAATGGGCCAGTGGAACCAAATGAGTCGAGAAACAGAACAGAACAGAATGTCCAAATACACATGGAAATTTAGTATCTTATTAATAATAAAGGTCTGAGGAATGCGATCTCAAATCATTAGAAAAATATGAGCTTTTAAATAAACGACATAGGGACAACTGGAGAGTCATCTGCAAAAAGATAAAATTGATTCCATGCCTCACTGTATATCAGAATCAAGGCCAAATGGAGCAGAGATGTAAGTGTAAAAAAATGAAACCATTCAAATACTGGACGCAAACGTGGGTGAATTTCTTTATAACTTGGGAGTGGGGAGCCGATGATCCAAAATCTATGAACAATAAAAACAGATACAGTGGATGATGAAAAGACACACGTGAGGAATTTTGCATGGATAAAACACTGTAAGCAACGTTGAAAAGACAAATAACACACTGGGTGAAAATATCACCACACACCATGAAGGGCTCATCCCCCTAACATATAAATAGCTCTTAAAATCAAGAAGAAAAAGACCAATAAACTGATTAAAAAAAAAAAACCAAACAGGCCAAAGACATGGGCAGTTTACAGAAAAAGATAAGCAAATAGCTTTTATACGTAAGAAAAGGTGTTCAACCTTACGTGAAAGAAAAGAAATGCTAAAATTTCTTAGGACACAAAATTCAAAATTTCTGGTCTCTGAAAGACACCACTATGAAAATGAAAAGGCAAACGACAGAGCCACACTGTACATAAAGAGGACTCAGATCCAGAATATACAAAGAACTCTTCCGGCTCGATGATAAAGAGACAAATAACCTGAGTTTTTAAAAGTGAGCAAAAGGTTTGAACACATATTTCACAGAAGAGGAAATACAATGCTAATAAGAACCTGAGAAGATGCTCAGCATCCTTAGTCTTCAGGGAAATGCAAACCCAAACCACAGAGAGAGAGATGGCCAAAGAGCACATGAGAAGATGCTCAATAGCACTATTAGAGAAACGCAAATCCAAACTACAATGACACACCACCTCACACTGGTCAGAATGGCCATCATCAAAAAATCTACAAGCAGGGCTTCCCTGGTGGCACGGTGGTTAAGAATCTGCCTGCCAATGCAGGGGACACGGGTTCAAGCCCTCCCCGGGAAGATCACATATGCCACGGAGCAACTAAGCCCATGCGCCACAACTACTTAGCCTGCGCTCTAGAGCTGACACTCTAGAGCCTGCGAGCCACAACTACTGAAGCCCACAAGCTTAGAGCCCGTGCTCCGCAACAAGAGAAGCCACCGCAATGAGAAGCCCGCACACCGGAACAAAGAGTAGCCCTCACTCGCCGCAACTAGAGAAAGCCCACACACAGCAACGAAGACCCAACTCAGCAATAAATAAATAAAATAAGTTTTAAAAAATCTACAAACAGTAAATGCTGGAGAGGGCATGGAGAAAAGGGAACCCTCCTACACTGTTGGTAGGAATGTAAATTGGTAGCGCCACTATGGAGAAGAGTACAGAGATTCCTTAAAAAACTAAATATAGAAGTACCATATGATCCAGCAATCTCACTCCTGGACATATATCCGTAGAAAAGCATAATACATGCACCCCAATGTTCATTGCAGCACTGTTTACAGGAGCCGAGACATGGAAGCAACCAACATGTCCATCAGCAGAGGAGTGGATAAAGATGTGGTACATATATACAATGGAATATTACTCAGCCATAAAAAAACAAAATAATGCCATCTGCAGCAACATGGATGGACCTAGAGATTGTCATACTGAGTGAAATCCGTCAGACAGAGAAAAATAAATATATCACTTATATGTGGAATCTAAAAAAGGGTACAAATAAACTTATGTGCAAAACAGATGTAGAGTCACGGATGTAGAAAACAAACTTACGGTACCAGAGGATGGGGGGGGAGGGATAAATTGGGAGACTGGGATTGACATATACACACTACTATACATAAAACAGATAACTAATAAGGACCTACTGTATAACACAGGGAACTCTACTCAATACCCTGTAATGACCTATATGGGAAAAGAATCTAAAAAAGATTGGATATATGTATAGCTGATTCTCTTTGCTGTATACCTGAAACTAACACAACATTGTAAATCAACTATACTGCAATAAAAATTTTAAATTAAAAAAAAAAACCACAAAGAGACAGCATACCTTACCTTCTAGAATGGCCAAAATGAAAAATTGTGGCTGGCAGCACCAAAGGCCTGCGAGAATGTGGAGCAGCAGGGACTCACCGGCTGCTGCTCGTCGGAATGGAAACGGCACAGTCCGTGAGGAGAAAGCCTGGCGACTTAAGAGTCCACATACACATCACATGCGCCCCAGCGACTCCACTCCCATCTACCCCAAGGAATGCAAACACGGGTCTGCAAAAAGACTGTGCAAGAATGCTCATGGCATCTTTAGTCCTAATAGGCACAGACTAAGCTCAATCCGAATGTCCATCAACAGGCAAACAGTGACATCCATCCAGCGGACACTGCTCCCCATCAAAGGAACCAGCCACCAAGGCACACAGCAATGTGTATACATCTCAGAATCTCTATGCTGAGTCACGGGAGTCTGACACAAGTCTACATAAATCCATTTATATGAAATTCTGGAAAGGGCAAGACTAACCTATGGTGACAGAAAGTAGATCACTTGCCACACTCACCAAACTATACACTTTACATGCATGTGTTTTATTATATGTAAATTGTACTTTAATAAAGTTGACATTTTTTAAAAAGCTACACAGAACATTTTTCACCTCTCAGATTGGCAAAACCCCAATACAAGTGCTGTGGGAAATAGAATACAAGTGCTTGGGAAACAGCACTCTCCTGTAACACTGCTAGGACAGAAGTGGTGTGACCCACAGATGAAAATGTGGCAACATCCAACAGGACTGTTGAGGTGTCAACTCCTGACCCAACAAGCTCACTCTTCATAAAATTTGCAAAAATAAACAGGAAAGATAAGCCAGAAATTAAAGTAAATGGCTACCTACGGGGTGGGTGGAATGGGCGTGAGGCTACTCTGAGCGTACCTTTTCACTTTAGAATCAAGAGACTGTTTTGTGTATTTGAAAAACTAAAAAAACCAAAAGCACAGCAACAAAACCAAAATAGATAAATTGGTCTTAATCAAAATAAAAATCTTTTGTGCATCAAAGGACACTATAAAGAAAAGGGAAAGACAACGCAGAGTGAGAGAAACATATCTGATAAGGAACCTGTATCTAGACCATTGACAACTCAATAATAAAAAGACAACCCAGTTTTTTACAATGGGCAAAGAAGCTGAATAGACATTTCTCAAAAAAGACAGATAACTGGTTGAGAAGCACATAAAAGACACTTGCTCATCATTAGGCATCAGGAGAATGCAAATCAAAACCACAAGGAGATAACACTCTGCACCCATTAGGATGGCTTTAATCGGAAAGTCAGTAACAAGTGTTGGTGAAGATCTGGAGAAACTGGAACCCTCATACGTTGCTACTGGAAGTGTAAAGTGGTGCAGCCACTCTGGAAAGCAGTCTGGCAGTTCATCAAACAGTTAAACAGAGAGTTGCCAAATGGCCCAGAAATTCCACTCCTGGGTGTATACCCAAGAGAAATGAAAACCCATGTCCACATAAAAACTTGTACATGAATGTTCATAGCACTATTCATAACAGTGAAAAAGTGGAAACAACCCAATTGCCCACCAAGCAATGGATGGAAAATGTGGTCTCTCCTTACAGTGGAATATTGTTTGGCCAAACACCTGCCTACACTCCGTCTTCTCAAGAGCCTGGGGACGCTGGGGTGACTGTCCCCTTTTGCCAAGTAGGCAACTCAAGTGCAGAGGAAGTTATGTAACCTGTCAAGGAGGCCAAGCTAGTAAGGGGTAGAGCAGAGGCTCCTTCCACTTTATCTCACCATTTCCTTACTGTTGAGCATAATTCCTTCCAAAAAACAGTAAAGGGCAGAAGCTGACATTCTGTTAGCCTGGCACCCAGTGAGTGGCCCCACGGCCCACACACAGCTAACCCAGGGCAGTAAAGGCCAGGGCAGCTGGCTCCCAGGGTCCCTAACCTCTGTCCTCCAACACTGTTCAGAAAGCGGAACCTAAGCTCCTGCCTCTTGGCTCGGCCTTTGGGCCCCCCGAGGAGAGGACTGGCGGTAGCCTGTGCTGGCTGGGGGGCCTGGGCAGTCTCTGACCCGGGCCCCTCATGCTCTCCCCCAGCCCCTGCCCTGCAGCCCTCAGGCCAGTGTAGGTGTGTAGTTGGCGGGGCTGGGGCCACCACTGTGCATGTGGGGAAGGGGAGCCTTCCAACCGCTGGGGCCCGTCACACGGGGTCAGGGAGCACGAGCGCTGGACCACACACCCCCAGAGGGCCTCAAGGTTTCACTTTCCACTCTCCCAATGAGACAGACGCATCTCAGAGGAGCCATTTGTCTTTCAATTTCGAACCTGTGTCCCATTTCTGGACCACACTGTGCCTGGAGCCTGCCATGAACTAAGGTTTTTCTTTTATAAACACTGTAATTATCCCGTAAATGGCATGGTTATATTTGTGTGTGTGTGTGTGAAGTGTTCATTTGTTAAACGTAAACATTTAAAATCTACCACCATTTTTGAAACCTAGTTTTAGCATTTCTTTATTTTTAAGATAAAAATTAAAATATCCCGATCTCTCTTGGGCCTCTGAGCAGCCCTGCTCCCCGTACCTCCTCAGTGGGATCCTCACAGGTACGATTCGTTCTACTGGGAAGAACCGAGAACAGAGGGGTCTGGGGGTGGCATATGCTGGGGACCAGGTAAGGACACTGGATGGGGCTTCCCCGGCAGACTTCCCAGCCAGGGCTCCGTCCACTTGGGGGGAAGAATGAAGGTCCCATCATGTTCCAAGTGGGCAACACTATAGCCACTCACTCACTCACTCATATGTTCACTCATTCAGAAACACACACTGGGTAGTGCGGCATTAGGTGAGAGGAGGGGAGGGGTTCCTTCATTTCCTGCCTGTCCAGGTGGTCAGTACTTTCCTTAAAATTATGGGAAACAGTGGCGGGCCGGGCTCTGGTGGTCAGTGAGCCCTGACTGAGCACTTCCAGGGGACCACTGGGACCAGAGGAGGAAGGGGACAGGAGGCACTGAGAAAAAGGCTCCAAACAGGTTCGGCCAGAGAGACACATGCCCACAGGAGGGCCGGGCCAGGCAGGGTTGCTTGGGACAGAGGACCCAATCATGGCCGAGGCCCAGGGAGACAGCAGGGCTTGCCGGGCTCCCCCGGCCAGTGGACTGTGGGCCTGTGCTTGGTCCCCAACATTCTAGGTCAGAGTCATGGACAAGGAGGGGAGGGGAGGAGGTGGCCTGGCAGGAGGAGCAGAGCGCAGGCTGCAGGCCAGCCTCCAGGCAATACCCCTCCCTGACCCCGGGCATCTCCACAGCGTCTACTTTGTCCCCCTGGGTGGAGACACGGGGCTGGGATCCCAAGGAGGAAGGCAGGGCTGCTTCCAGGGTCACTCTTCCACCCTAGGTGCCCACCGGAGAACAGGGCCTCCTGTCCACAGGCATCATTGGCCCCTGGGGGCTCTTTCGGGTCTCCACAGACTCTGGTGCTGTCTACACAGGAAGAGTGCAATCCCTGCTCATTTCCGGGCCACTGGGCTCCACACCTCTGCGAGCTCACCTCCCACGACCCTCCCTCCAGCTCACCAGATTCTAGCTGCCCCGGCTCTCGAGCTCTTCCCTTGCTCTGGGCAAGGGAGACCCCTCCCCTCGATTCTGCGCTGCAGGGCTGGCTCCTGCTCCGGGCGCCTCAGACAAACAGCCCGTTTGGTTCCTGCCGACTCCTCCCCTCCCATCATTCGTCATCGTGTTCTAGTTTGTGCATCTGCCTGACTCCCCAGAGGACAGCGAGCCGCCCGAGGGTGGGCCCCCAGCCCTGGTGCAGAGCCTGGCCCGATACGTGGCTTTTGAATGAACAGTGATTCGGAACCATCTGCCCTGGGTGCGATTCCACAGTGGAAAAAAGAAAGGGGAATTCTGGGTGTGAACATGATACCCAAGAATCAAGCAGTAAAGAAGGGGTCCCTCAGTCCACCTCCTTGCTGGGGATCCTGGCAGGTCAAGCCTTTGGCCTCCACGCCCACAGGACGATGGGGCAGGGCTGTGGGCATCTCCTGCCGGGTAGGCGGGCGGTAGAGCCAACTTTCCAGGGAGGCCTTGACTCCAGACCACTGACGCCCTGTTCTCCTCCCTGGGCCCCGCCCCGCATCGAGCCACACACCAGGCTCCGGGAGTGCAGAGTGGTGGGCAGTTCTTGCTTCTGGACTCCCAGAGGCGGGATTGGTGCTCGCTGGTGACTGTGTGTGCAGCAGCCGTGGGGCTGTCCAATGGCGCCTCTTGGGCTAACCTGTCTGCCCCGGGGCTGTTCGTGTCACATCCGGGGAGGGTAGCAGGAGGGGCCCCTGGGTGAGGGCCCAGGTTCTGAGCCCACTCCCAGATTTCCACCTGGAGCTCCAGTTACACCACGGGAATAACCCTGCCCTTTCACCATAAGTCCAGAATCTAAGAGCACAGAGCACATGCCCCAGCGTCCCTGGAGGCACCATGTGACCTGAAAGCTTCAAGATCCTTCTGCCCCTCAGACAAGGGTGACTGAAGGGAACTGCCTAGGCTGCCTGGTGTGAGCAGATGACAGCTGCCAGGGACAGACAAGAGGGAAGAGAGAGGGTACAGCATCTGTGCGAGGAAGCCAGGGCAGATGATGAGGGCTCCCAGGGGACTTCCAGGGGCCCTTGCTCACACTCCATCCACCTGCCTTTCACCCTCCTTCAGTGGAGATGAAGCAATACCCCCGTGTACCATCCTCAGGGGTCTGCAGGCCCCTCTGATGCACCACCACTTTGGTGCCTCCCTTCTGAAAGACCCTCACCTGCCACTCCATCCTTGTGTCCCAAACACTCTCGACCTCCTCTAGCCTGGCCTCTGCTGGACGCCAGATCTGGGAGAGGAATTAAGGCCCAACCCCTCTTCTTGGGGAACCCCAGCCCCAAACTCAGCCTTCCAGAGACCAGGCAGTGGAAGGCTAGTGGAGGGGAGGGGGATGGAGACATAGCTAGAACTTGTGTGGCAGCATGGAGCTCTAGAGGCTTCTGGTGGAGACCTCCTCACCAGTCTTTCCCATTCCCCCCGGCGGCCCCCCACCGGCGCTAAATCGGGCCCTGCGTGCACTGCCTCACGGTTCCAGGAACAAGGTTAAGGTTTCACTAGAAAGAAACTGTGGTAGCCAAGAGAGCTGATAGGATGCAAATAATGATTTACAGCAAGTACCCTGGGCAGCCGATGGGGAGGGAGGAAAGGCGAAAGGCAATGCTTTCTGGTGGCTGCAGCAGTGGCAGGAGCGGGGTGTGTCCCCCCCCCCACCCCGTGTGGCTGCAGCCCCCGTGCACACAGGCGGCCTGCACGCCACCTTCAGGGCCTCTGCCCCCATCCTCCCTGCTCCTCCCACCCACAGAGATGCTCTGGGCTCCAAGTGACAAGAGGAGATGATCTGAAGAAGACAGCCTCATGCCTCAGAACCTAGATCCAGAGAAAAAGGCCAACACGCCAGGCCGGCGCTCAGGAATGCTGGGTGGCGCCTGGCTGGTCCTCACTTCACTGCTCCACGCACCAAGAACTCAGCTGACATGGGATACAGGGATAGGATGCCCTGGAGGGGGTTCCAGGGGGCCACCTGGCATCTTAAAGGAGGCACAGGAGGGAAGCAGAGGAAAAGAGGCTGCTGCGAGCAGCGACCAGACTGGAGACACAGACCTCAGGTGACACCACCCGGTGACAGTCCACCCAGGCTTGTTTCCACCTTCTGGGGCTCCTTGGGCCTCAAAGCTAGGGCAGAGGGACATGGGCGGCAGGGGGAGAAGGTATAGCCCATGGGGGGCAGGGGGCTCAAGTTGCCCCCCGGGCCAGAAAAGAGAAACAGGTGGCCTCCCCACACCATGGAGGGGACTGGGCAAGAGAACGTGGCCATGCACCGGAGGGAGGACTTAGGCAGGCGTTAAACATGTTTTCAAGCAAGTTTTAATGATGTGAGAAAATGATCAGAAATCTCTGAAAAGAGAAAACTCTGTGCTCAGTCTGACCCCACTGACATACATGCTTGGTGAAAAAAAGGGCTAGGAGTAAAAAGCAAATCAGAACAATAGCCTCTGAGTGGTGGAATCGTGGGTGTGAGTATTGTTCCTTATATTAGAATTTTTTTTATAATGCTCACTTATGACTTCCATGATCAAAAAAAAGGTGGTGTAAGGAGGGGGCGGAATCCTGACGCTCCCCAGGGAGTGTGGAGGTGAGGGTGTGGCTCTGTGCACAGGGACTCAGTGCCTGTTGGTTTCTTGTGTTTTTCCCTCCCAGGAAGTGCTGAGAAGCAAAATAAGAAACCTCCCGCTAAGGGTGGGGTGGGGTGGGGTGGGGGGAATGCTGCCATTTAACCGTGGACCCCCAGTGAGATTTAAGTGGAAGACCTCAGCCGGAATTCCCAGCCCACAGTGCAGGCTGCCCATCACCTCCCGCTGTGATTAGTCTGGAAAATGGGGCTCAGGGCCCTGCTATATATTTAGCCCCCTCCCTCCAGGCATGTCCTTAAATGAGGACCAACATCTAAGAGCTCTAAGGAGGGTTTACGGCCGGCCGAAAGACGGAGGTGTGACTGAGCTCTGCTGTGGGGAGGGCCAAGGACGGGTAGCCGTGGGTTTGGGCTCTCAATCCCTCATCTCTAAGGAGGGAGGCTCTCAAACAGCAGCAGCAGCAGCAGCAGCAGCAGCGACTGACAACAGGGTGTGGATTCTCCACTCAGACTGGGGAGTAGTGGGGATTCACTTTGGAGACGACACGAGGCATGAAGGAAGGGGACGTGAGGGAGAAGGGTGGCCAGGCCCCAGGCCTGCTTGCTTTCTTCCTGGCTTCGCAACACATTTTTCAAATTAGGTGGTAAGAATACAGGGCAATTTCTGTGGCACCAACATACTTTCTTTCAAGATATGATTTATACGTTTGGCCCACATTTTAAATGAAATGGTTATTGAGATAAATGGCCGTGCTGGAGGCTGCAAAATGTTTTCCATTATGTAGCTCTTCTTTTCAGTTCCTTAGAAAACTTTCTGATAAGGGCCCCATAAAAAGGCGGACACTTTGGCATTTTTGTTCTCTACCTCAAAGCGCTATGGGGGTCAACACTGGAGAGGGGGAGATGGAAGAGAGGAAAGCGTGAGAGCTCAGAGCTCCAGCGTGAAGTAAATGCAGCATCTAAACAGACTCAGAGCAGCCTTGACTTGGTACCAAGAGAGAACTCTGAAACTTTAAATATGCAAATGCAGGTGCCCTAGGCTATCTGCAGAGGGCCAAGATTCACCCCCCCCCACAACCCGCAGACTTTCTCCTGAGGGCCCAGCCTCTGGGCCTGACCACCAGAGACCTCGAGATGAGGCAGAAGCTGTCCCCTGGACTTTGTACCAAGCTACAGGAACCCGAGAGTGCAGTACCGACATAAGGGTGGAAAAAAATAGAGAGTGAGAAACAGACCCACACATATATGGGTCGAATGACTTTCAACAAAGGTGCCGAGGTAACTTAAGGGGAAAGGAGAGTTGTTTCAATACATGGTGCTTGAACGATTAGATATCCACATGGAGAAAAATGAACCTTGACCCTTATCTCAAATCATACATAGAAATTAATTTGAAACGAATCATGGACATATATATGTAAAAGCAGAAAGCATAAAACTACTTCTAGAAAAGAACATTAAAAAAATAATGAGACTTAGACGTAGGCAAAGGATTCTTAGAATACCAAAAGTATGAACCATAAAAAATTAATAAACTGGATTTCATCAAAATTCAATGCTTTTTGAAAGACAACATTAAGAAAATGAAAAGGCAAGCCAAAGATATTGAGAAAATACAGGCAATGCATATACCTGACAAAGGACCTATGTCCAGAAAATATAAAGAACTCTTACAATTCAATAAGAAGATAAATAACCGATTGGAAACATGGGCAAAAGATCTGAAAGAAATGTCACAAAAGAAGATATACGGACAGCAAATAAGTACATGAAAACATGTTCAACATCCACTATCATTAGAATACAGAAATAAAAACCATATACCCACTCAAATGGCCAAAATTAAAAAGACTGCCAGCTCTAAGTGTTGACCAAGATGCAGAACAACCAGAACTCTCATACACTGCTGATGGGAAGAGATGGTACAGAGCAGACACTTTGAGAAACAGTTTGACAGCTTCTTAAAAATTAAATATACACTTATATGATAACCCAGCAATTCCAGTCCTAGGTAATCACTCAGAGAAATGGAAACAAATGTCCACATGAAGACTTGTTTAACAAGCACACACTGGAGCTTTATTTTCAATAGTCCCAAACTGGAAACAAATACTCATCAATAGATGAGTGAATAAACAATTATGATATAAAATGGGATACTATTCAGCAATACAAAAGGACAAACTACTGACCCATGCAACAAAATGGATAAATCTCAAAAATTTACTGAACAAAAGAAGCCACACAAAAGAGTATTCAATATATGATTCCAAAAAACAATCCTAAAATCTGTATGGAACCCCAGAAGGTCCCAAATAGCCAAAGCAATCTTGAGAAAGAAGAACAAAGCTGGAGTCCTCATACTTCCTGATTTCACACTACACTACAAACTACAGTAATCAAACCAGTATGGTACTGGCATAAAAACAGACACACAGACCAACGGAACAGAACAGAGAGCTATTATTTGGCAAGGGAGGCAATAACACTCTATGGGAAAAGGAGAGTCTCTTCCATAAATGGTGTTACGAAAACTGGATAACCACATGCAGAAAAATGAGATTGGATCCCTATCTTATACCGCTCACAAAAATTAACTCAAAACGGATTAAAAACTTAAACATAAGATCGGATACTAAAAACCTGATATGGAAGAAGCTCCTTGACATTGGTCTTGGCAATGATTCTTTTTATATGACACCAAAAGCGCAAGCAACAAAAGCAAAAATCAACAAGTGGGACGTCAAACTACAACATTTCTGCCCAGCTAAAAACCGTGAAGGAAAAAGGCCATCTACAGAATGCAAGAAAATAGTTGCAAATCATATATGAGATAAGGGGTTAATATCCAAAATATATAAAGAACTCATACAACTCAGTAACGACCATCACCACAACAAAACCAAACAATCAACCAAACAATCTGATTAAAAACTGGGCAGAGGAACTAAACAGACATTTGTCCAAAGACATCCAGATGGCCAACAGGTACATGAAAAGATGCTTAACATCACTAATCATCAGGGAAATGCAAATCAAAACCACAGTGAGATATCACCTCACACCTGTTAGAATGGCTATCATCAAAAAGACAAGTAACAAATGTTGGTGAGGATGTGGAAAAAAAGAGAATCCTTGTGCACTAGTTGATGGGAATGCAAATTGGTTCGGTCACTATGGAAACAGTATAGTGGTTCCTCAAAAAAATTTAAGAAGAGTACTTTATGATCCAGAAATTCCAATCCTGGGTATCTATCCAAAGGAAATGAAAACAGGGTATCAAAAAGATACATGCAGTCCTGTGTTTACTGCAGCATTATTCACAACAGCCAAGATATGAAAACAACGTGTCTATCAACAGATGAACACGTAAAGAAGATATGCTGTATATATACTATTCAGCCATGAGAAAGAAGGAAATACTGCCATCTTCAACAACAAGGATGAACCCTGAGGGCATTATGCTAAGTGAGATAAGACACACAGAGAAAGACAAATACTGGATGATATCACATATGTGGACTCTAAAAAAGCCGAACTTGTTAAAACAGAGAATGGAATGATGGTTACCAGAGGCCGAGGGGCTGGAGAATTGGAGGGTACAAATTTGGAACTAGTAGATAAATAAGTCCTGAAGAGCTAGCTCACAGCACAGTGATTATACAAAATGATACTGTATCATAAACTTCAAAGCTGCTAAGAGAATAGGTCATAATTGGTCTCAACACAAAGAAATGACAATTATGGGACATGATGGGGGGCGGTTAGCTAACACTGACATTGCAAAAATAAATGTATCAAATCAACAGGCTGTATACCTCAAACTTACACAATGTTTTATGTCAATTACATCTCAGTAAAAATAAATTTAAAAAATAAAAAAATATGTTGCATTTATATGAAACCCTAGAAAATACAGATGGAATCTGTAATGGCAGAAAACAGACCCTTGATTGTCTGGGGCTGGCTGGTGCAGGATCTGAGTGTGAAGGGCCCCAGGGAAATCTTTACCTTTTGGGGTGATAGACATTGTCCATATTTTGATTGTGGTAGTAGTTACACAGGTGTGTAAGTTTCTCAAAAATCATAGAAAGGTACACCTTTACATATATTTTACTGTATGTAAATTACACCTCAATAAATGTGATTTTTAAAATTCAGCAAAAAAAAGCTAAAAGGTGTGTGTGTGGGTTCACAGAATATAAATACATATTTATAATAATTGCCAAAACATATAATAAGAGGAATACTGTGACTTTTCCAAAACGGGCAAGAAGGCAGAGGGTGGGCAGTCCCCAAGGGGGGCCCCCTCCCACCCTTTCAGCACCCAGACTGTTTCCCAACCGTTTTACTCTGAGTGTAATTGTCCAACCACTGAGCGGAACAGAATCATTACGGTCTAGCATCCTTGCTTCCTCAGCTAGATGGCAGGCCTTCTCTTACCCTGGGTAGGATTTCCCCTTTAGTCACCAATCAACACCCCATGGTTTAGCCGAGGGGTAACAAGCTCTGCCTCTGAAACCAGACTTCCTGGACTGCATCCCTGCTCTGCCACTTAACTAGCTGGGTGACCTTGGGCTATTTACCTGTTCTCTCTGTTCCTCTGTTTTCTCATCTGAAAAACGAAGACAAAAACAGCATATCCCTCATTATGCTGTCGTGACAAAGGATTTAAAGTGCTCAGAATAGTACCCGACACTGGGTACACAGGAGTTGCTGTTATTTGCTTGAAATGATTGAGAACACAACTTAACCTGGAAAAAAAAAAAACCCTGTTGCCATCATGAACATTTTTTGGTAAGCTCTTACAAGTTGTGGGTAACTGATCTCACAGAAGAGCCTAATTAAAGCTTTTCATGCTGAAAATACCACAAACCTGTTTCCTCCTGTCTGTGATGTCATTCCTTCACCTGCTCAGTCACAAGAATCATCCAGGGCCAATTCTGTGTCATATTCAAATATGACCCTCTTTA
Organism: Stenella coeruleoalba; assembly: GCF_951394435.1. Classification (NCBI taxonomy): domain Eukaryota; kingdom Metazoa; phylum Chordata; class Mammalia; order Artiodactyla; family Delphinidae; genus Stenella; species Stenella coeruleoalba. The sequence goes on along the minus strand of NC_137156.1, from coordinate 99,369,142 downwards.
ATCTCTACCACACCATGGTATCTTTACAGATAAAAAGCTGATGGCTCAGAGGGCAGATGACTCAGCCAGGGTCACACATCTAGACAACAGCAGAGCCCAGATTCAAACCCAGGTCTCTCTGCTTCCATGCCCCATGCTCTCTCGCCACTGTGGCTTCTGGCAATAAGTCACTGTGAGGCTCCTAGGGAGTATCTTGCCGGGAGAACTATCCTCTGAAGGGTAACTGTACGACAGAGTCTGTGCTCGCCTCAGAAAGGCCTTCTTGGGACTTCCCTGGTGGCACGGTGGTTAAGAATCCGCCTGCCAATGCAGGGCACATGGGTTCGAGCCCTGGTCCGGGAAGATCCCACATGCTGCGGAGCAGCTAAGCCCATGTGCAACAACTACTGAGCCTGTGTTCTAGAGCCCACGAGCCACAACTACTGAGCCCACATGCAACTACTGAAGCCTGTGCCTAGAGCCCGTGCTCTGCAACAAGAGAAGCTGCCGCAGTGAGAAGCCCACACACCGCAACAGAGTAGCCCCTGCTCGCCGCAACTAGAGAAAGCCCACGTGCAGCAACGAAGACCCAACACAGCTAAAAATTAAAAAAAAAAAAAAAGAAAGAAAGAAAAGAAAAGAAAAGAAAGGCCTTCCTGAAGTAGCTAACTGGTCACGCAGAGAGGGCAGGATCACTGGGCCTGTCCTCTGGGCTCTCAGCTGTCACTCATCCCAATAGAGCCCCCACGCTCTATATGTCACCGGGGCTAGATACGCCACAGACCTTCTGTCAGGTTCCCGTGATGCCCCGCATGGTCAGTCAACCCTGGGCTCCAGGTTCCTCCTAGTGGGGTGGATAATAGAGGCCACCTGAGGTCACACACACCCTTCCCAGGCCGCCGCCCTGTTACGGCTACAGCTCAGCTCGGCGGTGCTGGATAGGAAGGGAGCGAGGTGCTCCCAAGTACAGATCTGGGCTCTCCCACTGAACAGCTCCGTGATCTCAGGCAAGGTTACTTCATCTGTCTGAGACTTAGTTTCCACCACCACCCTCACAAAGGTTGTCATGGGTAAATAAAATACGAACGGAAAGCACTCACCCAGAACCTGGCATCAGGCAGGCCCTTAAGAAACGTTAAATGAATCTGAGTCCAACTGCGCTGAGGCCACAGCAACACAAACCCTCTTGGCTACTGGCTGAGGACTTCATAATGGACACTTGTTTTACGTAACATCTCCCTCATTGCTACATTCAGACCCTTGAGGGAGAATGGTGCCTGAGACTGAGAGATCAGGAAGAAAAACGATACTCTTTATGGAGTATCCAGCCAGCCAGCCACTTATCCATTCAACAAACAGGGAACACCCACTGCATCCCAGGCCCGATGCTAGGCTCTGGGTGTGCAGCAGTGACCGGGGCAGATACGGCCCCCACTCTCAGGAGGCCTCTGATTGTGTGAAGCTCACGTTCTAGTGGGGGCGACAAGAGACTAACACACAACCAGAACTAAGAAAATAGCTCCAAGACATCTAAGTACCATGAAGGAGAGTAAACACGGAGTGTGAGGTGGAGTAACAGAGGAGCATTTGCTTTAGACAGGGATTTTCTGTAAGCCCTCTTGAAGGCAACATTTAAGCTGAGATCTGAAAATGGGAAGGAGCCAGCCCATCAAAGAGCAGAGGGAGGGTGGCTCTTGGTGGAGGGACCAGCAGGCGCAGAGATCTAAAGGCAGGAACGGGCGACTGTGCTCCAGGGACTGACGGCAGAGGATGTGGCTGCGGTGGGAAAGCTCGGGGCAGAGGGTCTGCGACGAGAGGGTCCATGGTGAGGAGTCTGGGTTTATTCTAAGCCACTGAACTTAAGCAGGAAGCAACACGATCACCGACGGTGCCAGGAGAACCAGAGAGCAGTGTGCATATCTGAAGTCTGTCCTGGAGGGAGAACCAGCAGGCTGAGCATAAATAGCTAGGATCGGAGTCCTTAAATGTCAGAGCTGGAAATCATCTTACACACATCAAGTCCCCCCACCCACTGTTACAGAAGGGGAAACCGAGGCCCAGAGAGGGGACACGGCCTAAGCAAGGTCATAGGCGGAGCTGGGCGTGGAACCCTAGACACCAGGGTGGTCCTCGGCTGCCCTGTCCCGGGTCAGAGCCACAGGCTTGGTCCACGCCCACGGAAGGAGAGGTGAGAGGGTCCACTCTCCCCGGAGGCCCCCCACCGGGTGTGCTCACACAAACGTTTACTCTGAAAACAAGGGCAGTGACCTCCGCGGAACACAAACATCCTCCCTAGGTGCGAGTGAAACTCTGCACCTCTTGCGAAGTGGAGGTTTTGGCTTTCTTCCTCTGCAGTCCCGGTAAAGGTCCTGGGAAGGCACAGACCCATCCTGAAGTCCAGGCTCCGTGGCCAGGACAAAACTCCAAGCGTCAGTGGTGATGGTCACTGTTGCTGGAGCAGGGTGCGGGCAAGGTGGGGCCCGCCCCCGGCCCTGCTGTCTCCAGGCCACCGGCTGCACGTTTCCCAGAGGGTTTATGGGAGCTGGCTGCGCTCACTAATGGCAATCCATAAGGACATTCCTCTTGCTCCCTAGCTTGTCTCTGATGAGCTACTTCCCAACTCACCAGAAGGCCCTCAGGTCCCCTCCAGCCTGCTCACCTGGGTCCTGGGGACAGTCCTTCCAAACTCCCACTACCCAGGCACCGGCCCTGAGAGGCCCAGAGAAGCCAGGGCCTGGCTGACCTGCTCATGGAGGGGGTCTCATCCCCAGCCGGCCAGTGTGGGCAGCAGGCTTGGGCGGGGGTGGGGGTTTGGGGGCTCTGCCCCTCCCACGTGGAACCGCTTTTTCTCTGCTGAGAGTGACAAGCTTTGGGCTCATTTTTTGGTGGGATCAGCAGAAATTCTTTACAAGGGACAGATGTGTTTCACCCTGAGAGCAAGGGTACGAGGCTAGCAGGAGCCCTGGTCCCGGGGGGTTCCAAGGTGCTCTGAAGGCCCTGGGAGGGCAGGCTCGAGAACAGCCGCACGGCTCTCCCAGAGACAGAACCAACTGTGCCTCATCCCGGGCTCCCCCACGTCTGTGCCAAGGACCCTGTGAATCCGAAAACTGAGGGGGTCGAGCCCTCCTCACAGGAAGCCTGCGTGCCTCAAATGCCAAATCCACCTGCAGAGCTGGGTCCTCCCACTGGGCGTACAGCTGTCCCCTCAGTCCGCGGGCCTGAGGGCCCCATCAGGGCGGCTGTCCCATCACCACCTCCCACAGCCTGTCCAGCTCCGCGAGGGGCCGATGCGGGACAGTCTTAGGGTGACAGAGTCGGGACTCCACCTTAGGGACCTGGGAGCTGTGCTAGGTGCCTCTGGGGATAGAACGATGACTAAGATGGTGAGGCCCCTCCCCTCAGCAGTCTTCAGTCTGGCCAGGAGGGTAAGGCACAGCAGGCAGGGTGTCTGATAGACGGCCCAGGGGAGTGGCCTGAGCTGAGGGGGCAAACGTCCAGGCACTCCGCTAAGGCTCTGCACAGGATGGTCTGGATCTAAGCCCTGAAGGATGGAACGTTCCAGAAGGAATGCCAGCATGGCCTCCAGGGAGGCCCCCATGTAAGGAATCCCAGGAAGAAATCAATCGGCCCTTTTACAGAAGGCTTCCTGGAAGAGGTGATTCACAAGCAAACGGGGGTGTGAACTGGACGCGCAGCCGGGGTGATACCAGGCAGCCAAGGCACTGGGGCGAGGAGTGCAGGTGAGGACTGGAGGCCAGGAATGAGGCTCCTGCAGGGAGGGCAGGGAAGGCTTCCGGGATGGGGGCTCGAGGCCGGGAGAAGCCTCCGGGCTGCTGGTTGGCTAAGGCCCGCTGAGCTGGGCCACCCTTCTGCAGGTGGGAGGCTCTTAGGTGGTCCCGAGGTGGCCAGGTACGTGACGGCAGGCAGTGACTGGGGCTCTGTCTCCAGGTGGCCAGCAGGCCCAGAAGATGGAGCCGGGGGAGAGCAGCTGCCCACTACGGGTTAAAAGACTACTGCTTCAGAGAGGCAGGCGATGAGCCACTGGACACCCTGGGTCATCTGGGGCTCCACCACACGGCCTGCTAACAAACAGTGCGGCAACCTCAGTGTCCAGTCCCTGCCGGGTGGCACGTACCACCAGCATGAAGGACAGCCGTTCAGGAAGGGCGCTGCCACCTTCCAAACTGCTGGGCTCTGGGGAGATGCCTTCTCCTCGGTGAGAATGTCTAACCCTGGGGGCAACACAGGGCCTGGCTGTGAGCAGAAGACGTGGGGACAGGCGGTGAGGGCCTCTGTTCCAAGACAAACAGCATGCCGAGGCGACATGGACCATGCCTTTCTTTACCTTGGCAACACCCTGCCCAAACCTAAATATAGACGCCTGTGCAGAAGGCGCATCTGCCTGCCGCCACAGCATCGGCACGGCCCGACTCAGAGCAGAAAGGCTCAGTGTTAAGACTCTAGAAGCTTTTCACTGTGGGTCACTGGAATCTCAAGTTCCTTTCTTGTTTGGCTTGACCATCCTCAGGGGCAGGTGAAACTGACAGCCCGCCTGGCCGAGGGGCACAGCTACGCCAATGGGCTGGAGAAGCCCGGAGGCCCACAGCCCCAGCTAGAGGCTTTCCTCTGGTCAGTACTTTTCCAGCCCAGACAGCTCAGAAGTGCCGCAATTCTTGACCTCTCCTTTGCGGCTACACATTTCTGATGGTGAGAAATCTGGGCCTCGAGATGCGCTCCAGGTTTTTTCTAATTGGCCATAACTTGAAACAGTTTAAGTGTTTAAGGATGAAAAAGAAACAACGGTTCATTCTCTTAATATTTTTTTAAAAACCCATTTCATAAACCGTTCAGAGTTTTGCGCTTCAAGCCTATTTCGTTTTTCTCTTTTCTCTCTCTTGGTCTGATGATAAACAGCGGGCACTACATTCAGAAAGTTGCATTTTGGTTAACAGAGAAGAACTGTGGCTACAAAAAATAACATCTTCAAAGAATCAGCTCCACGTACTCCCTCCCATCTCTTCTCTCTTCTCAGAAAGTAGTTTGTAGTGATAGTTTTCAGTCATCTCAGAAAAGTTTCGGCCTCAGTGTGTTTACGTAATGGCTATTTTTTTTTTTTACAGAATGGGGATTTTTCTCAGTGGTCCCAAACTATCAGAAGAAGAAGGTAAGTCTAAGTTCATTCTGGGAACAACATCAAATCCAAGCAGAAGAAGAACAGAAAGCAAGCTATGTATGGTCCTAACTCGTTTAAAATCACACTTAAAAATCACTTTATCTTTCTTAATAAATTACTGCAAGCTGGACTGGGAAAAAAATCGCTCCAGAGGAGGTTTACAGTATAAATAACCGCTGAGAGATCATTTTCTTTGTTTTTCTTGGCAAGGGTCTTGCTGGGTCTAAATGAACACGCACAGCCATGCTGAGAGGCGCTGGGGATGAGGGCTGGGGGCTTAAACAGCTCAGCCTGGGGCCAGCCCAGACCAACCTGCCCCGCAGGCGGCACCGCGCTGAGTCTGTGGCGGGTGTGGGGTGTGGGGGGGCGATTCCAGGTCCGGGACTCCAGGTGAAAAGCCCACTCTCTGCTCTGCCTCCAGGCTGTGCCTGTCTCGGGCCCCTTCTTCCAGTCCTCCCCCAGCCTGGGGCCTGCTCCCCTCCCAACCCCTCTGGGAAAGCCTCCAGGTGAGCATCCAGGTACCAAGCCGGGTATGCAAGGCAACACTGACACCGGGGGCCGGGGGCCTGTGTGCAGGCAGAGGAACGGACTCAGGGCTCCTCCAAAGCCCTTTCACTCCATTAACAAAGTAGATACATCTTCCTGCCTGCTGACTGCCTGTCAGGCACCGTTGGTAAACATGCCCTATGTTATCTAGATAGTTCCTCACCCCATGGGGAGATTATCATTAACCTTGGGAGAGAAGCCTGTTCTTAGCTACCAGCTCACACCCCTCCTTGTGCCTCCCACCCGTCCTTGTAGACTAGCCCGCTCCTGCGGGGCCCAGCGCACCGCACTTCTGGTTTATTCGTTGTGGATGATGCGCTCCTTAAGACCAGTGTCTGCAGCGTCTCACACAGCGCTCAGCACCAACACATCATAAACCAGGCATAAATCAACAATCAGGCTCAATAAACGCCTGCTAAATGAGGGAATAAAAGAACAAGCCTGTTCTTAGCACCAAATCAGCTCTGTGAATTCTCTTCTTACCATTTTGAATCTCAAGCACCTGGAGGGCAGGGACCAGATGCCCCCTGCAGTCTCTGCGTCCCTCACAGAGCCTAGCCGAGTGATGCATTGGTCAGTGTGTTGGTATAAAATGCAATCTTTTCGTTTCCCTTTTTTATTTTGGCCGCACCGTACAGCTTGTGGGATCTTAGTTCTCCAACCAGGGATTGAACCTGGGCCCTTAGCAGTGGAAGCACTAAGTTCTAACTACTGGACTGCCAGGGAATTCCCCGTTTCACTAAGTCTTAAGTGATCACTTTCTAAAGTGATGATTCTGGGGAAGATTAAATAAATTTGATGATTAAATTAAATGATGCCAACAAAGTATATGTGTGTTTGGCACACAGTAAGCACTGGATAAATGTTAGCTGCTGTTATTATTATTACTAGACCATTTTTAACCATTTAATAAACTTCAAAATGCTTTGTTGTCGGGGTGGAACTTACTGAAAGCCAGTGCATGGGCTTGAGGACTTTACAAATGAACGAGCACTCCTGGTGGCATCCAGCAAAGGACCAGGGCGAGGAGGTGGCGAGTCCTGTGAGGAATGGCTTTGCCTCCCCGACGGGCTGCACCCAGCTGCTCACCTCAGGCTGAGAGGAATCGCCAAGCATCACACGAGAGTAAGGCTGCTCCTGCTGCAAGCTCCCCCCGCCTCTCAGGCTGATGCGACAGGAGTCCCAGCTCCCCACCCTCACCCTGCTCCACTGGCTGGGCCCCTTGCACAGCCTCCCGCTCCCAGGGGGCCAGGATGACTAGGGTCTCCGCGCGCTATAACCTACTAGCTGAGAGTACTGCCCTGCCCTGCCCTGCCCTGCCGTGAGGGGGCTCTCACCTGGGACCATGGGAGGAAGGCACTCCTCATTTTCAAGAGTAAAACAAACGTGAAGGGTTACTATTCATTACTCAGAAGAACCAGAGAGACAAAGATCACGGCTAGACAGGGTCACAGATGGAGGTAGTGATCAGGAGGGTGACGGTCCATCTTGGGGCTGGGGGCACATTTCATGAGGAGGTGAGGTCCAGGTTGGGTGCCAGTGGGAAGAATTTGCATTGTTCTTACATTTCCGTTTACAACTAAAGCAAACCTTTACTTCACAGTTCAGCATCCAAGTTTCTCAGAAAACCATGAAAGGAGGGATGGAAGTGATTCCTGGGCCAAGATGCAGCTCAGGTCATTATGACTCTTTAAATTCAAAAGTTTATCTTAGTGAATGCATAAAGAAGATGTGGCACATACATACAATGGAATATTACTCAACCATAAAAAGAAACGAAATTGAGTTATGTGTAGTGAGGTGGATGGACCTAGAGTCTGTCATACAGAGTGAAGTAAGTCAGAAAGAGAAAAAGAAATACCGTATGCTAACACATATATATGGAATCTAAAAAAAAAACAAAGGTTCTCATGAACCTAGGGGCAGGACAGGAATAAAGACACAGATGTAGAGAAGGACTTGAGGACACAGGGAGGGGGAAGGGTAAGCTGGGATGAAGTGAGAGAGTGGCATGGACATATATACGCTACCAAATGTAAAATAGATAGCTAGTGGGAAGCAGCCGCATAGCACAGGGAGGTCAGCTCGGTGCTGTGTGACCACCTAGAGGGGAGGGATAGGGAGGGTGGCAGGGAGGGAGACACAAGAGGGAGGAGATATGGGGATATGCGTATGCATATAGCTGATTCACTTTGTTACACAGCAGAAACTAACACACCACTGTAAAGCAATTATACTCCAATAAAGATGTTGAAAAAGAAAAAGTTTATCTTAGGATGTTCAACACATTGACGGGCAACCCGTTCAGCAGAAGGAAGCCTGTGGACGCACAGCCAGGACTTTTCCTGAGGAGAACGTGCCGTTTGCTCACTCGCCCTGTGAGCAGCTCTGACTAATGAATGAATTGTCCACAGCAGACAGAGTGTGTTTCGTCATGTCTGCAGGCGTGGGAAGGATATTACAGCACACCTGTGGCAGCTCTGTCCGCACGGGTCATCCAGGCCTCAGGCCTGCCTCTGCCCCACTCCCTCCAGCCAGGGCCAGAGGGTGCCCCACAGGCCAGCACCTCCCAATGAAAAAGGAGTAAGCATGAGGGAAGTCGGCAGGAGGGGATGGTGAAGGACAGTCACTGCAAGGGAAGAACATGAGAGAGACCCGGCCTGTGGCTGACTGAGCAGCGCAGAGCTGCTCCGGCCCCAGCACCCTCGGGTGGAAATGCACCTGCACCCAGGCCGGCTCTCTATTCCTTGTCCTTCCTTCCATTCCTTGCCCTTCCTTCCATCCCTCCTCAGGTGCCTTCTTATCCAGCTACACTGGCTGGTCACCACTGTCACCTGGCTGTACCACTCCGTTATCAACCGTGCTTGCGATGCAGTATTTCGCTTACCTGAAATGCCCCCCAGGCCCACCTTTGAAATGCCTATCCATTTTGCAGAAACCCTCCTCCCTACCTCTCTCATCCCCACCAACAGTCTGACAGGTTATGTGGTTGTGAGTCTGACGACATTTTACATATGACTCCTCCGCTACTGTGTCCTCGAAGTGTGAGTTTATTCTTGTAATGTTGTTTTTAAGTCTCATGTGTGCTTTGTTTTGTCTCCCGTACTGGACTGGACGCTGGGCCATAGTGTCAGAGATGAGCTTTTTTTGCTGTGGTCTCAGGGTCTCTGGCGGTGGCCACCACACAGGAAGTGCACATCCGTCCGACTTACTGGATATTAGTGCTAATAAATGGCCGACCGCAAGCTTTCTGAAGGCAGGACAGATGGTGGGTGTTTTTTGTAAGGTATGTGCCATTATAACTCGATATACCTGGACATATTAACAGGGCCTGATACTTGATGACAGCAGCTCAAGAAATATTTATTGAATGAAGTCAACATTCTCATGGGCTGAAAACAAGAATCAGTACAGAAAACCTTGCCTTGTGAAACGATTACCTTTCAAACTAAAAAGTAAGCAGGACCTTGCTTCACTAATGTGTTTGTGTTCTTTGCCATGCCTATTCCCATGGTCTCCCAAATGAGAAGACAACAGAAAGCCCACAGCTGAAGCAGAAATTATTGCGTGGGTGATCTTCAACCAACAGGCAAAGTAGGAAAGATTTCATGATTCAAACCAATAGGCAGGGAAAGCGGAGTTACCCCAAATCAGTTCACTGATGCATTTCTGTGTAGATAAGGGTGATAAATCCTAAAGCAGGAAGGTAGTATACTGCTTCCTACGCAGTTAAAGTCCTTTGTAGGATAGAAGGTTCTCAAACTTTGATATGTTTGCTTCCTGAGTAAACTCTGTGGGGTGTACATGGTAACAATCACGCTCATGAACACAAATCCCAGTGTTCCTTCCCACACAATCCTCACACACCCGGCTGAATGTTGTGAGGCACTGGTGTAACATGAAAAATAGTCCGGTGTCACTAATATCTGGGAGTTAGTTCTTAGGAATACAAATTCTTAACTACAGGAAATAGTCACTCTGGGACAAAGGGAAGAATATTATCTCAGAAATGCGAAGATGGTTCAACATTTTTTCTAAAAATCTAGTAATTTAATATACCACACTACTACTTTTTACAAAAGGACAAAAAAAGAAACATCTCAATAGACGCAGGAAGTGTTTCTAACGCTGAGTCATAATTTTAATAAAACTGCAAATCTAAAACCAAAAGGAGATTCCTTAACCTAGTAAAACCTATGGTGAGTATCACGATAAATGGTAAAACTTTAGAAGCATTCTCAGGAAAGTTAGGAACAATTCAAGGAATCTGCTACTAGGGCTTTAATTCCACATTATTTTGGCAGCCTTAGCCAAAGGGGAAAAAAAAAAACAAGAAAAAGAAATGAGGTATACAAATTGGAAGAGAAGAGCCCAAACTATTTCTACTTGCAAAAGATCTGATGATCTACATTGAAAACGTGAAAGAATTCTCAAACTATTAAAACTAATAAGAAAGGTCAACCATGTTGTTAGATATACAATCAACATACAAAACTCAATTTTTGCTGTATACCAATAAGAATTAGCAATTTGAAAAAATGTAATAGGAAGAGGCAGGGGCGTTATTAACAGCCCTGTTGTTTATAAGGATTATTATTGTTTAGCAACTTAAAAGACAGTCAAAACGCTACCATGGCAGGGGTTCCTGAGTGCAGGTTATGGTCCAAGAATCTCATACTCTGCCCGTGAATCTAGGGAACAGCAGCAGTAATCACGTTTGTATGAGCATAGTGCTTTACAGTATAGTGAGTGTGATACTGTGATATAACAAGAAATATATTGAGTGAAAGAAGGAAGAGCTGAGTGACTGTTCATAGGTATGGGATTTCTTTTGGGGGTGATAAAAATGTTCCAAAATTGATTGTGGTAATAGTTGCACTACTCTGTGAAAATACTAAAAACCACTGAATTGTACACCGTAAGTGGGTAAATTGTACGGTATGTGAATTATATTTTAATAAAGCGGTTATTAAAAAACAACAAAAAATAAAACAAAAAAGAATTTCTCTAGGCAAACCCATCTTAGAACTGACAGTAAAATGTCACCTACTTAATACCTTTTTCTTAAAGGTATACAGTCTTTTTTTCTTTTCTGCTTTAAACTCGCAACAATCTTTGGAAATACTGTTAGCTCCCTTTGGGCTTTATTTTACAGCTGGAGAAAGTGAAACACACAGCCCAGGTTGGCCTGGAAAAACCCCATGAAGAAAGGGAAACTTGGGTTGACTCTTGCTTGCTCTAGAAAGTGGGACTCTCAAGAAGGAAACAGTATTGGAGGATAAAAGTTGACAGCTTTATTAAAGAAGGAAAAAAGTGAAAGAGATGGTTAGGCTGCAAACTCCCTGAAGGCAAGAATTCTCTTTCATCTGTGGCCACAGTACCTAGTCAGAGGCTAGCTTAAAGAAAGGTTCAGTAAATATTTGTTTAATGCATAAAGGAAAAAGTGGGTGAATAAACAAACAAAAAAGAAATATATTTTTTGGTCTTTGTCCTTGGCTCCTGGCCAAGCTCTTATAACCTTCATAATTTCCTAAGTGATACAGGCGCTAGGAGCATCTTTTGTTCTAATATTTGGTCCTTGACCCAGGTTCCTGACACAGAGCTCCTAAGTCCCTCGGAATTTCCTGGGCGACAGGAGTACCTTCTGTCCTAATGAGGTGACTCTTGGTGTTTTCCTGGACGGCTTCAGGATGGGGGCTGGTCCCCAGAAAGACCATGCCATGATTATAAGCTTGGAACTTTCAGCCTCGCCCCCATCCTCTGGGGAAGGGAGAGGGGCTGGAGATTGAGTTAATAACTGATCACGTCTACAGATGAAGCCTCCATAAAAGTCCCTAAAGTACAGGGTTTGTGAACACCTGGGAGGTGTTGAGAGGGTGGGCGAGGGCTACGGCTCCATGCCCCCTCCCCCATACCTTGCTCTACACGTCTCTTCCACTTTGTTGTTCCTGAGTTGCGTCCTGGTATCCTGAGTTCTGAGAGCCATTCTAGCAAATTATGAACCTGGGGAGGGGGTCGTGGGAACTCTCGATTTGTAGCCAAGTCGGACAGAAGTCGTGGGTCACCTGAGGAGAGAGTCTTGTTGGAGGCCTGAGCCCTTAACCTGTGGCATCTGATTCTACCTCCAGATAGATAGTGTCAGAATGGAATTGAATTGTAGGACACCCCGCTGGTGTCTGCAGAGAAGTAGAGAATTTCTTGGTGTGGGAAAAAGACCTGCACATCTGGAATACCAAAGTTCTCTGTCAGTCGGGAGAAACGGAATTTTTCCTTTCCCTGGGTCTAGTCAGCTATCACAAGAGCACTTCTGATCTTTCAAACAGTCTTGTGAGAGGGAGAATCTCCATTTTATACACAAAGTACGCTACAATTTTCTCAGTACCTGGTCGTCTGATTAAAAAAATGACTATACCTAGATATTCACACCAGCTGAATAAAAGACGCTCAATCCATCAACAACCACGTAAGTATCTATCAAATACAAGGACAGGGAGTAAAAAACCCCACCAGTGATTTCCTGTGACCCTCTATGAGTCAGTCACTCAGGCTGGAGAGGAGAGCAGTCTGTCTCCTCCTCAGGAAATAACTCATGTCAGATTTGAGCAGACAGAGGGATAAATGCCCCTACAAATTCCACCCCAATCCTGAAGCAGCAAGGGGAAACGCAGAATATATGGAGTTTGTTTCTGTGTTGTCGTTTGAAGTGTCTGCTCACTGACAGAGAGTCGTGTTCTTAATGATCTGCAAAGTACAGACCCTCACCTGGAAGATGACAGGATAATGGGGGGTCTGCTATAGACTCAGAATGCATGGTATTTATTAGGAGCATTAAAAATAGACCATACATTCTTTATTAGAATTCTTTGGCTTTTCTGAGAGACGTGGAGCAGCTGCCACCACTTTACGCGGTGCTTTTCTACTTTGTAACCCGCCACAGTTGCAGGGAACCCCTGCACCCCCGTTCGCAGCTCTCCGGCTCGGGTTTCCCTGTGGTGACAGCAGCAGAACAGGCTGCGCTGCCCATGGCTGGAAGGAAATGCCTTCCTTCATTTTACGTGCTTCAAATTCAGCTTAACTGAGCCACGGTTCACCCAGGGGAGCCAGTTAATTGGGTTAGTCAGTGAACCTGGGGGAGCCTGCCAGGTAGGCAATCAGAGGAGGGGCACACAGGACAGTGGAGAGATTTGGGGTTCCTTTGGGGTTCCTTTTGATGGAGACATTCACGTGAGAAAAAGAGAATGTTTCAAACTGCTTTTGAACTGAGACTTTTAAAAATTGTTTTGTCTGTTTTGGCCTGGGGCTGCAAACTCGAAATGATAAAAGCAGTTCTTTCAACTGGACTTTAAGTCATGGAGTTCCCACAGCCAGTGTCCACACGCGGCGGCTGCCTGGGCCCACACCCGGCAAGTGGAAACACAAGACTGTGTCCCACCACTGCCCCCTCTCTCCGTCCCTGGCCATGGGTTTGGCTGATTTTCCCTCTTCTTTTCTAGTTTTTCCATGTTAGCTGGATTTAGCAACTGTTGTTTTAGCTGTAATCGGAGATCAAGTGTGGTTCAATCATCCTAACATCACAAGGTGCAGTTTTGTTTCCAGAGCTGACGTTTTAAACCCTTTGTTACTTGCTCAGTGCCAACATCACCAGAGCACTTCCTTTAGAGTATGTGAAAGGAAATCAGTACCAGGGTGATGCTGTAAATCAGGCTTCACCGAAACCCCCGCCCTCCCAAAGGCAAATCAACGTTTAGGGCTCCCCGAGGAACAGCGGGGTGGATTTCCCGATGACTCGAAATCAAACACCGGAGCCCTCACCTCTGCCTAAACGTTGACTGGGAACAGGTCACACATATGGTAAAAATTAAAAAGCATCCTCCCCCTTCCTCTCTCTAGGCCTAGAGATAGGCTAAATGGATATGCCTCATATGAGATGGGTCACCAGGATAGGGGGTAAAATAATCTTTGGGTAAGAATTTTCTGAAGACCGTCTTAACAAAAGTGATCACCTACCATCACGCACTCCAAAAATGAGAAGGGAAAGATGCTGATTTTATTTTATAGGTCAAACATGTACAGAACCACCATCACAGGGCTTCTCTGGTGACACAGTGGTTAAGAATCCACCTGCCAATGCAGGGGACATGGGTTCGAGCCCTGGTCTGGGAAGATCCCACATGCCACGGAGCAACTAAGCCCGTGTGCCACAACTACTGAGCCTGCGTTCTAGGGCCCGTGACCACGACTACTGAGCCCATGTGCCACAACTACTGAAGCCCGCATGTCACAATTACTGAAGCCCGTGTGCCTAGAGCCCGGGCTCCACAACAAGAGAAGCCACCGCAATGAGAAGCCCACGCACCGCAACAAAGAGCAGCTCCCGCTCGCCGCAGCTAGAGAAAGCCCGTGCAGCAATGAAGACCTAACGCAGACAAAAATAAATAAAATAAAAAAACAAAACAAAAAAACTACCATCACAACTTTTGGTTGATCCTTACAACTTAGGGATGCTCTCGGGAAGGACTTGAGTTGGGCGTTACAAACACCAAGGAAGCATTTCCTATATGACACCAAATTGCTGGCAACACTTACAAGGTGCTTCACAAAGTGTGGCCACACAATTTCATTAACCCTTCTGAAGAACCCTAAATGTGTGTCGATTTTACAGGTGAGGAAACGAAGCTGAGAGAGGAAAAGCAAGTGGCTAGAGGCCACAGGGCTGGTAGGTGGCTGACTAGGACTGGACCTCTTCTCTGTTTGACTGTAGACCCAGAATGTCTACTAATTTGTAAAAAGGCGCCTTCAAACACCAAATCAAAACAGTGCGGGGATTCACAGCCTGCCTACGACTCCCGGCAGCCCCGCCACGATGCGTCCACGCTTAAGCGCAGGCACGTCAGGCCTGGTGTGGAGGATACACAGTGGGTGTTCAACAGGCTAGTGTGAATATTGTGCCTTGTTTGAATCCATTGTTCACAGTCACGTGGAATTGCCCAGTAAACACTGTTAAAATTGGCTGCAGCATTTTAATATAAAAGAGCACTAGAGTCTAGTCTCAATTCCATTAAGAATGATGTCTGTCACCTTGGGGCATGACTGCTTCTGTTCCCAGCCATCCCAGCCCTGTGCAGCCACTCAGGAGGCCTTGCCCACACCCTGCTGACTCCCTTGGCCAGGTGGAGCTGTGGACTCCGCTGTGACGCTCATGGGCTTTTCTGATTGATTAGTAAGTCCTGAGCTTATTCAGGAATTCCCCAGGGTCTCCTAGCACAGAATCATCTTCCACATTTCTGTAAAGCCACCTCTAGTTAGGAAAAAGGAGTGAGGACACAAAAGGGGAAGGTGGGAAGTTCCCAAAAGACATGACTCCTGGCTTCAGGATGTCAGGGCTCCCTGACGCTACACCAAGGACATGTGCTGTCTCCAGTGGCTGAACCCTCCACAGGGAAGTTCCCACACAGAGGAGACCCAGGTGGAAGCAGGTGAACAGACTGCGGAGGCACGAAAATCTTCTCCTCCCAAGAGCCACCTTATACTGCTGGGTTAAGGGCTTGCATTCTGGGGAGAGACAGATCTAAATGGAACCCTGGCTTGGCCACTTCCTAGCTGATGACCTGGGGGCAAGTCAGGCAAGCTCTTTGTCCCTCGATGTTGCTGTCTATAAAACGAGGATAATGACGGTAGCCCCTCGTGAGTTATCGGTGACACCAGGGACATAAAGAGTTAGCACAATATCAGGAGGCACTAAGACAGTCATCGACTTTGTCACTGTTGGTATAGCCACCATCTAGAGCCACTGGATGCCTGGAAAATTCCCCACAAAGCTTCCTGGAACGAGCATCAAAGTTCATCCCATGGCAGGCCCTGGAGGCATTAGAAAGAGATCATTTGGGTGCCAAGTCTGGCATCTGAGGGTCCTGAACGCCCCCCACTCAGCGTGCTCCCTCCGGCTCCCCTGCCGTCAGTGTGCCTGCCCCGCCCAGAGCCCAGACTGTCTGCCCGTCCCACACCAACGCACACCCACGCTCGGCTGACGAGTCGCCACTCCGCTGCCGCTTCTCTCAGCCAGCCTTTCCCAGGCTGGTCCCAGCCCCCGTGGGATTTCTGTTAGCACTGTCAGCCTGTGGCCTGCACAGCCAGCGCTCTCATACATCTAGCTGTTTCCTGTGCTGCAGGCCCTCCCGACTCATTATTAGTAACGGCAATCAAGCTCTGCTGAGTGCTCTACAGATCTCACATGCGCTACGCCTGTTATCCATGATCAGCTATCCCCCCAACACCTCTGTTAGGCAAGCATTTCTACCATCATCGCCATGTTACAGAAGAGGCCACCATGCGGCTGGCTGTCCACTGGGCTCTCCTCCCTCTCCCATACCGGGTGTGGCCTGGAGCAACAGTTCCCTCCCCTTATGCGAACAAGGCAGCCACAAGTGCTACAAAATGCCCACCTGCCTGCAGAATGTTGACCCCCCCCCCAGGACTCACAACTGTGCCTAATTCTTGGGGGTGGGGTGCGGTGGGAGATGCAGGGAAGACGGGAGGCAGAGGAGGGGGAGGGCTCCCACTAAATGCTGTTTAAGGACTTTTTAAACACACTGTTGGTCACTGACACACCGAGGCCCAGATCCACAGAGTGATTTCCGTGACTGCGCTTGTCAGGTCCACGTCACCTCTGCTGGGAGGGAAGTGGGCGAAGTCAGAGACGCAGAGGCTGCGAGCTGAGGTTCTGCTTTCGCTTGTTATTTGTTTTGGAGCCATTTCCTCCTCTGCTAGCTCCTCCAGGGCAGGGGGAGGACGCGTCCACCTCAGTCTGATTCCCCCAGCCTATCTGGTCCGGAGCCTCGCACAGAAGCCACTGTTAGTAGCCATAAAAACTACCGTTGAGGGGCTTCCCTGGTGGCGCAGTGGTTGAGAGTCCGCCTGCCGATGCAGGGGACACGGGTTCGCGCCCTGGTTCGGGAAGATTCCACATGCTGCGGAGCGGCTAGGCCCGTGAGCCATGGCCACTGAGCCTGCGCGTCCGGAGCCTGTGCTCCACAACGGGAGAGGCCACAACAGTGGGAGGCCCGCGTACCACAAAACAAACAAAAAAAACTACCCTCGAGCAGGCGTTTACTGTCCAGTTATAAACCAAAACTCTTATAGGGATTACCTCTCTTTAATCCTTAAAATGTCCTCATGAGGGAGGTGGATGCGTTATCTCCACTTGTCTGTTCAATGAACAAACGCTAGGAAGACAGTGGCATTTCAGACATGCTGGTTCTCTACCGGAACACTGCTGGAGGAGGGATTCTAACCAGGGTCCCCTAATCACGGTAGAGCAGCACGCTGAGTTGTGGGGTCTGCCCAAAGTGGGTTCAAGTCCCAGCTCTGCCCCCTTTCAGCTGTGTGGTCCTGGGTAAGTTTACTGAATTGCGCTGAGCAACATTCCTATGAAAATCAGATGAATTTACGTGCGGAAGTCTCAAGCACAGAGCCGCCATTTAGGCATCTGGCAGGCTCCCTCCTCCCCTTACTCACTGCAAGACCAGCACAGCCTCAAGCTGTATGAATGTGGCCCCCAAACTATTTCCCTTTTAAAATGCCCCCCAAAAGTGTCATTATCTGAAAGTGGGGATGGGAAGGAGAAAGTGAAGATAATTGTGCTGAAACAAAAAATGTTTCAGGAAGTAGGAAAACTCCTTTCACCGAATGACTTCAGTGGTGACAACAAACAATACTGTGAGCATGAGTGTAAGACAGCTCGTCCCCAGATTGCCGTTTGCTCTGAGAAAAGGAGCTGGGGGCGACCGCTTCTCAAGTCAATTCTAAGAATAGCATCAGAACAGAATCTGAGTAAGATTCACTATCCAGACAAATTCCGCCAAGGAAGCACAGGGTCTGAAATCATCACCTGCACCTATATATTTCTTCACTAATAAAATGGAGATTATAATTGCATCCGGGTTCCTTATATGACACAAGATAGCTGTTAGCTTTGCATTCTATTAGTATCAGGATATTCATTGCTGAAAATGTGGAACTTTATTGCCTTCCTCCCTTCCTTCCTCTCTCCTTGCCTTGTAAACTCAGAGCTTCCGAGGCTACAGTATTTTCAAAGAATAACACTTTACTGGTCAGGGGATTTATACTCTGGGAAATCTGGCAAGTTGGAGTTTCAAAATTAAAATTTTGGATTAAAAAATGTTTGAAGCTCAATAAGGGACAGCAGTGTACTCTGCGCATTTATTCACATGAGTCTTTTTAAAAAAATCTTGGTGAAAATTTTTATTAGGCTAGAATTTCAGAGCTGGAAGGGAACTCTGAGATCAACAGGTCTTCCTTCATTTACCAGATGAGAAAATTGGGGTCAAGAGGGATTAAGATTGTTTCTATTGTTTGCCTTACTGTTTAAATTCAATATTTTAAAAAATAATTGTTAGAATTCAACAAAAGGTATTCTCTTTTAACCAACTGCATTGGCTCTGAGGCTCACGTCGAGTTTCCCTCCACACTTCAGCAAGCCCCCGATTGTCAGTTTGGGTACAGGCCACTTTAGGACTGCAAAGGCTGTCAAATGTTTATTCTGGAATCTAACAATTCCCAGATGTCCATCTATATTCCAGGTTCTGGCTGAAGTCTGATGTGTCAAAGAAAAGAGTGCTAACAGAACAGTGATTTGCAGCAAGACTGTGCCTTCCGTGGGTTTTAAGACAAATTCTCTGTGCTGGCGTTCAGCTCTGTCAGAGCACAGCTCTAATCAACCTTGCTAGCTTTAGTCCCTCACCTTCCTCTCCCAGATGCTCATCCTCCTCTCTGTGGCCCCCACCACCCGCCATCTGAGCGAGACCCAGAGCCCAGGGAGGCCCCACCACCTCACCACCCACCCACCCGGTCATCAGGGCCTGCAGATTACACCCTCTCACTTCCTCCACTTCCCTCCGGCCTGCTCTCAGCCAAGCCACTGTCCCTCTTAAGAGGGCCAGCGCATCATCTCCAGTCTGTCCTGCACTCCGGGGCCATCGTTCTGAAGCAGCGATCTGATCATGTCACCCTGCTCAAAACCCTCCAGTGTCCACAGCTCTCCACGTGAAGTTCCCACATCCTCGTGCAGGCGACCAAGCCCTGCGTGGGTCAGCCGTCCGGCCTCAGCCTCCCTGCCCAGGCTCCTAGCTCTGCTGAGCCATCTGAGTCACATATGGTTTGTCCTCCTTTCTCTCACCTAGTCTATGCCTTTCCACGTGCAGTTTCTGTGGCGTAGAATGGTTTTCTTGCTTTCTTTCTGTTTGCCGCTCTTTCTAGTCACATCTTAGATGTGTCTCTTCCTTTAGAATCCGCTGGGAGCCCCCAAGGCCGGTCAGTTTCCTCCTTTGACTTCTTCTAGGAACAGAGGAAGAATCCACAGTTCCTCTGCTCCCTCTGCACTGCCTCTGTGTCCCCAGCTGGACAGACGTCCTAAAGGACAGGGATGGAGCCATTTTTTCTCCACTGCCCTAAAAATCCTCTGTGCTCTGCCGACTTATTTATCCTCTCTCTCCCCTGGCCCTTGGCAACCAATGAGCTTTTAACGCCTCCATGTTTTTGCCTCTTCCAGACTGTAATATCATTGGAATCATAGAGTGCACAGCCTTTTCAGACTGGCTTCTTTCACTTACTAACATGCGCTTAAGTTTTCCTTCATGGCTTGATAGCTCATTCCTTTCTAGCACTGAACAATATTCCATTATCTGGATGTATCACAGTTTGCTTACCCATTCACCTATTGAAGGACATCTTGGTGCCTCCAAGTTCTGGCAGTTATGAATAAAGTTGCTATAAATACCTGTGTGCAGGCTTTTGTATGGGCATAGGTTTTCAGTTCATGTGGGGAGACACCAAGGAGTGTGATTGCTGGATGGATGGTAAGAGCATGTTAGTTTTGTAAGAAGCCACCAAACTGTCTTCCAAACTGGCTGCACCATTTTGCATTCCCACCAGCAATGAATGTTCCTGTTACTCCACGTCCTTGCCAACATCTGGTGTTGTCAGTGTTTTGGATTTGGGCCATTCTAATGGGTGTGTGATAGTATCTCGTTATTGCTATAAGTTAGAATTCTCCAATGACGGATGATGCAGAACATCTTTTCATGTGCTTATCTGCCATGTATATATCTTACTTGGTGAGGACACGTGAGCTGTCCCAAGACATGCCCCTGCTCCCGCGCCTCTATTCTGACCACTCTCCACTCTAAGATCACACCGCACAGGCCACCCAGCCGTCAGGACAGGTGAGGTTTCCCGCAGCCAGCAGTGCTCCACACTGGCTCCAACACTCCCCAACATTCTTTTGTTCAACCTCTCTCGTGGCAGAGACTGTATTTAACTAGGCAAGACAGGCGACCACCTGATCTCGCGTGAAGCTGTAAGCTCTCTGAGGGGAAGGATCCATCTTTCACACTTTAAAGAAATATTTATTTTTAAAACTTACATATGGTAAAAACCCTGATTTTCTGGTGAATAACTCTATGAGCTTTAACACACACGTGTCTATGTAACCATCGCCACCACAACCTTGCTCACTTTCACTTCCCTCCAACAACTATTCAGTTAAGACACTGAAGAAAATTGCACCGTGTCTCACCTAAGACATGAACACTCTGCAAAGTGGCAAGTTTTATCATGTGCCTTTTCTTGAATTAAGATTAAAATGCAAATTCTATCAAGTCCTCTCAGGAACACTGACCAGAGACACTTGGCTGTTTCTCTCACTGGGAATATCCTTCTCTCCTCACAATTCTACCCATACATGCCAGCGCCAGATCAAATGCTCTTTCATGGGGGCGTCCCAAGAGCCTGTATCCATCTCTCCCCTCTCGGAATTCTCCGTTGACGCACCTTGTCCTTTACTGCCAAATATACACACACTGGTGAGTCACAGTGCCTGTTCCGTCTTTTCTGTAGGATGGGGGCTCTGTGTCTGACTCTCCGTGTGGCTGGCCACGAGCTCTGCCAGGAGCTTGATGAACTCACACCTGCCCCAAGGCTCTTAAAAGCAGAGTGGTTCTAAATGCCCTCCTAGGTCCATTGCCCATCCCCCACCCCGGGAACAGAAATGCAGTGGCACTTTCTGAGCCTTAGTCATTTTGACAGCTAGCGGCTTACACAAGAACCATCGTTGCATTGGCTGAGGTATAGTCAGTGCACTGGGAGGTTCAGTGTGGGCGACGAGTGGGCAGCGTCTCCTGGAACAAGCAGCCACGTCCCAAGCCTCCCTCTCCCAGTGGGAAAATCACTGAGTTCCTTCTGCTGAAGGGATTAAGGGTTGAGCACAAGAAACTGCTTGTTGATCTGAAAATGGAAGGTAAAATAGGTATCCCAAGGAAAAGAACTATAAATGCCCATCTTGGAAGTTAATTATGCTTCTCTTACCAATCCTGAAATGGGGAGGGGAAAATTCTACTTAATAGCTGAAAGCACGGGCCGTAAAGTCAATTGGCCAGACTCAAATTTTGATTCTATCACTTTCCCGAGGTATGGGATCCTGACCAGTAACTTCATCTTTTCGAGCTTCACTTTCCTTTCTATAAAACGGGCATACTGGGACTTCCCTGGTGGCGGAATGGATAAAACTCTGCACTACCAATGCAGGGGGCCCAGGTTCGAACCCTGGTCAGGGAACTAGATCCCACTTGCATGCTGTTACTAAGAGTTTGCATGCCACAACTAAGGAGACTGCCTGCCGCAACTAAGGAGCCCATGTGCTGCAACTAAGGAGCCTGCCTTACTAACATCCAGCACAACCAAATAAAAAAACCAAAACAACAACCAAAAAAACCCGGCATACTAATACTTTTAAAAAATAGTTGTCAAGATTAAATTAAATGAGATGGATCCCGTGAAGCACTAAACACAGTACTTGGGACACAATAGATACGTATAAAACAGTAGCTACTATATTTATTCTTGCTGTTGTTATGCTCTCTACCTTTCATAAGGCATTTCAAGCATTAATACATTATTTCATTTGATCTTCATAGTTATTCTGAGATGGAACATTAATCCTATGCCAAGGCAGAACCAAAGCTCAGAGCATCATTGGTGACCTGGTTTTGTGGTCCCTCTGGCGAGACCACAGCACCAGACTCTGAGCTTCTGGTGGAACTCAGAAATCGAAAACAGTCTCTCTACTTCCAGCACTTGGCCCAGGAAGGGAGAAGGGGTCCAACAGTCAGGGCTGGCTGGCGGGTGGAAGGGTGGGGGAGCTCCAAGAGGCAAGCCAGTTGTAAAGTTAAGAAGACACTCAAGGCCACTGGGTGGGTGAAGCCACACATGCTGGTAAATTATCCAAGGGAGCTAAGATTCCAAATGGCATTTTGCCAACCAAGTTAACATTTACACTTTAAGCTATCAATTCTACCCCCAAGCCTGGAAGTTTGACTGCCAAGAACAGCATGGTCAAAAACACAAGGTGAAAAAGAGAGCAGAATCAATTTTTGTTTCATGTTGAGAATGTGCTGTTTTCAGCATGAAAACCTGGGAAAAGGATGTAAAGAACAGCAAGCTTCTCCAGCTGACAGCACACTTACTATGGTGGATGTGGGCAGGGCGGAGGCCCCCTTAAGGAGGGAAGAGAGCTTTGGAGGCCCAGTGGGGCAAAGATGTCCTCTGGGAAGGCCTGACCAGGCACCACTGCCTCTGCGTCACTTGGGGTGGGCATGCAAGGCTGGGCACAGGGAGGCTGGCTGGGGTAGGGGAAAAGTAGGGGACCTCAAGGGAGGCAGTTTGGTTCATTAGCAGTAACTCTACTTAGGATCTTTTTTAAAAAGTTGGGGCAGGGGCAAACCTGCAAAGACAAACAAGAGGTAATATTGTAAAATATATGTTCAGATACGAAGTAGGGAATTGTTCTGCTTGAGAGCCGGTGGATATCTATTTCAGACAAGGCATCCAGTCCCAGAGATCCTGTGGCCTGATGGGCGGGGCAGGTGCCATTCTTGGGCCGGATAAAAGAAAGATGATCCTGAAAGGAGGTGAAGATATTCAATTTCAGGCAGCTCTGTGTCAGGCACGTACCTTCCTTCTGATTTCTGCAGACACCAGCTGGCTGGGGGAGGGGAAAGATAGGCAGGAAGAATGAAGAGAGGATCTCCCCAGCCGTGGAGGAAAACAGGGGAAGCCAGAGGGAGGAAGTCATTCTGGGTTCAAAGAAATCAACTTAGAAAGCTTCCTTTATAAAAATAGCCATTGGCAAATCCTAGTCTATTTATATCACCAATCCAAGGTCACTATCAGGATCCTGGACTGAATCACAAGACCCAGCAAATAATCCTCACAAGTATGGGGTGCTGGCTGCCTGATTTACGGGAAGATACTTGAAACACCACGGGAGCAACTAAGTCAGGGAAAATTTGAGCGCTGGCACCAAAAGGTGCACTTGCAAGTGGATCTCACTTTACATAAATAGATAGGTTCCTGAAAAGTTGGCTCTAAAATGCATTCAATTAACGGAGTCATATTTTCCTAGTGAATCACATTGTAAAACCAGAGATGGATTAGGGTCGGGGTGGCCGAACAAACACAACAAAACAATGATGACCCTAAGACTAAACAAAAACCACCCTTCATTCACCAAACTTTAAAATGGCACTTACTTAAAAGGCCATTATAAATGCTCAGAAAATACGAACGATTTGCCAGCAAACATATGCCTAGCGCCTGTGACACACAAGAGTTTGCACCAGGCTTTGTGAGGGCTCCGACGGCTCCAGCGCCTGCCCCTTGGGAGCTCACAATCTGGGACCTTAAAGAAAATGGCACTGAACAGTCGTGTTCCATCAGAAAAACATCCCCCTGTATGGAGACGAGCAGTGTGCAAGGGGTCGCCTGGCCCTCTAAGTGCTATCTGGCCTTGGAACAGCTCTGCCTCCTTCCTGCCAGGAGGAGCCAGACCAAGCTGGCCTCTAACTATGCCTTTTCAAACCCTCCGTTTACAAGTTAAAAGCTGCTGGCCATGTGCTACTGTGTCATAACTGCTATTTATTTAACTAACTTGAAAAATAAGAAAAGGAAAAAAAACCATGATCTGGGCACTTTACAAATAAGAAGAGTTAAGGTACTTAAAGCTCTCTGAGAAGTTAAAGGCCGTACAACCCAAGGGGTTGTTATTTTAAACTTTAAAGGGCATTTGTTCAGGGATCTGTTTGTTTGGAAAAGGCCTGCCTCCTTCTACTTGATGTTCTCTTGCACACAGAATACTGGTCATTGGTGACAGGAACAGACACCTAATTTGTTATTAGTTCCGTAAGTGCAGATCAGGGCATACTGAGTTTAAACAAGGGACGACACACTTCTGGCACTGATAAAAATGGTATCTCTGTGCTAATGACAATGTTGCCAGCAACTATAGGCACAGAATTGGGGGACATTAGCTCAAAATGTGCTACATCCCTTAGACACTGCATGGCCCAGGAACTGGTACCACACTGGGGGCCTGTCAACAGCTAGTAGAAGTGAAACTTCTCCTGGCATTTTTGACTTAGCCCTGCAAGTGTACGAAATAAGCAGTGCATTTTTTGAAAAGATACTTTGTTTCATAATTATGAACAAAGCTATGGCAGAGACTGCTGGTTATCCTAATATCCATTCTTTCCTTCTTCCTTTAACTGATAGAATTCCTCCCAGTTTTGTTTTGTTTTGTTTTGTTTTTGCGGTACGCGGGCCTCTCACTGCTGTGGCCTCTCCCGTTGTGGAGCACAGGCTCTGGACACGCAGTCTCAGCAGCCATGGCTCACGGGCCCAGCCGCTCCGCAGCATGTGGGATCTTCCCGGACCGGGGCACGAACCCATGTCCCCTGCATCGGCAGGCGGACTCTCAACCACTGCGCCACCAGGGATGCCCTCCTCCCAGTTTTTTACTAGCAAGATACAGGGCTGCCCTGGAGACTACATTTCCCAACCTGCCTTACAGTACTGATGGTCATGTGACTAACTGCCGGCCAATGGGAGGCAAGCAACTTTCAGGTCATGCCCTTTAAAAGGGAAATCGTTTGCCCTCAACTTCCTCTCTTTCCCCCTTTCCAGAGGGTGGACTTGGCATTGCCAAGCCAGCTTTGACAACACCCAGCAGGGTTTCTTAATCCTGAAGTCCAGAGACTGCAAAGGGGTCCATAGATAGAATTGTTGGCCTATAAACTTGGATGGGGAAAAAAGCTATACAACTTTATTTTCACTAATTTCTATTTGAAATTTAGCATTTCCTTCAGTTATCAGGTAGGGAGAAAAATATAGTATATTAGCAGTATCCAAGACTCTGTCAGCAACAGGCATTTACAAATATTCTCATACCACATGATATTTGTTATGGATTATCTTGAAATATTATATGAACTCGTCAATATTTTTTTATTGTTTTAAATAAATTTATTTATTTATTTTTGGCTACGTTGGGTCTTCGTTGCTGCACACGGGCTTTCTCTAGTTGCGGCGAGTGGGGGCTACTCTTCATTGCAGTGCGCGGGTTTCTCATTGCTGTGGCTTCTCTTCTTGCGGAGCATGGGTTCTAGGCCCGTGGGCTTCAGTAGTTGTGGCTCGCGGGCTCTACAGCACAGGCTCAGTAGTTGTGGCACACGGGCTTAGTTGCTCCGCAGCATGTGGGATCTTCCTGGACCAGGGCTGGAACCCGTGTCCCCTGCATTGGCAGGCGGATTCTTAATCACTGCACCACCAGGGAAGTCCACTCATCAATATTTTGAAATTATAGTAGTCATTATACTTGCCCCTAGATCATTATTTGATGTATTAATAAAGCATATGTTACCACATTACGAGCTTGTTTCATTTTTCATTACCTTGATAATTGTATTTCAACGTAATTACTTTCCTTTGTAATTCTATGAATTTTATCTTACACATTTAAAAATATCACTCAAAAAAAAATATTACCCTGTGAAGTGGTCTGTAGGCTTTGTCACACTGCCAAAGGGATCCATCGCACACACAAAAAATATTATGAAGTCTTACCTAGGGAGTGGCAGAGCAGTAATATTTAAGGAACTCAGGTCCATGGATGACCTTGTACAGCAGAGCCACCCTTCAAGTTCTGGACCACTCCTCTAGAGCAGGGCTGCCCAACAGGACTTTCTGTGATGACGGAAATGTTCTATATGTGCCTTTCAATACAACAGCCTCAGTCAAGTGGCTACTGAGCATCTGAAATAAGGCCACTACAATGCACCCTTTGACACCTCAGCTGGTAGAGCGGAGGACTGCAGAGGTGAAATGAGGCCAGTACAACTGAGGAACTACATTTTAAATTTTATTTAATTTTAATTCATTTAAATGCAAACAGCCACATGTACCTAGGGACTACCATGCTGGGTAACACAGCTCTAGACTGTTATATGAGAGAGAAACACATTTCTGTCTGGTTTGAACTGCCATATTTTGGGGTCTCTCTGTTACAGTACTTTAACCTATACCTTAACTAATACGGAAGTCAACTACACCTTAACTAACACCTGGAGTCAATAATAATAAATATACTAGGGATAGAAGGCACATTTGTAGATACAACAGGTAAAGAAACTCATTAACTGAAACCAAGATTTAGAACAGGAAATTTCTATTTACAAAGCATTCCCGTGCACATTATTTTACCTGCTGCCTCTAATCACCCTGGGCTTATTATTGCACCTGTCTTACTCTCAAAGAGGTTAGGCAACTTTGTTGAAGTTACAAAGATGGTAGAGCCAAAAGTCAACTCCAGATCTTACGACCACACCTTGTGCTTTCTAGCCTTTCAAATGTCTCTGGATGGAGGTCGGCAGTCAGCAGTCAGCAGTGACCCAGCAGCTGCAAAAGACCTACAGCCAGCACTTAGCCACCCCACCCCTCTCCTAGATGCCCACTGGCCTCTAGGGCACACACAGCTGTCAAGTCCTTTTTCTGGCCCTGTGGGCTGTGGGATACTGCAGGCATCTGAATTTCCCAGATTCCTGGCAAAGTGCCCATTTCCTTTGGCGTCTATTGTCTTACGAGGACTTCTGAGTGCTGGGAATGGTGACTAAAACACTCTTCCTCAAGTCCAGGTAAGGACTTGCAAATGACACGGTCTTCTCAGCAAAACTTACTGCAAGTCATTTCAATGACAGCTCATTTTCCTCCCTTTGAAATCAGTTCAAAGAACACTATTATTTTAGAACAACCACCAAACATAGTAATACATTATAATTTTATCAGTTAACAAAAGGGCCATGTCTTAAATTCTAAACAACCTAGACGCCAAAAGGAGAAAAGCCAATACTGAGGTGTGACTACACCCCACATCTCAAGCTTCCATGTGGAGGCCAGGCAACACCCACCCTGCTTGCTGCCAGTCTTGGTTCTATTTGCCAGCACACCCTTCTGTTCCCTAGGCCCACAGAACTCCTACTTATCTTTCAAAAACCCAGTCTGTCCATTCTCATTATCACTTCTTCCATTTTGTTTTGTTCTTTTAAAAATTTTTCATTTGATTCTAAGTTATATATGAGCAAAGTTTAAAAAGCCAAATAATTCCAAGACGTGTTATGAAAAATAGCAGGCCTCTACCTTCTACTCCCCATGGTGAGTTACCTGATGCCATTCAAGTATTAACCTCTATGTTAAAATAATATGTCTACAATATTGTGCCATAAGAAATATATGTATTTGGTCACTCCAATGACTGAAATATATTTCTCATACATATTTGGTCTTCATCCATGGTTCTTGGCTCACAGCTCCCAAAAACCTTGGAATTTCCTGAGTGATAAGAGCAATGGGAGCATCTTTTCTTATAATATTTGGTCTCTTGTCCTCAGTTCCTGAAAACTCTTCAGAATCATAAAGGTGAAATGGGTGTCAAGTCCCTTTCCACCATAACTGGGTTCATGTTTTGTTTTGTTTTAATTTATTTTTTGGCCACGCTGCACAGCCTGGGAAATCTTAGTTCCCCCACTGGGGATTGAACCCAGGGTACCACAGTGAAAGCACCGAGTCTTAACCACGGGACAGCCAGAGAATTCTGGGTTCATGTTAATAAGGTGACTTGTGGAAATCTCCTAAAGATGGGGGCAGGGGACTGGTTGCCAGGGGAACTAACCATGAATAGAGGACTGTAATCTTCAGTTCCACCCCCTGATTTCCAGGGAGGGGAGGAGCGGCTGGAGGCTGAATCCTTCACCAATGGCTAATGATTTAATCAATCATGCCTATGTAATGAAGTCTCCATAAAAACCCAGGAGGAGGGGGCTCAGAGAGCTTCCATGGTTGGTAAACTAGATTGCTTCCACGTGCCAGCATGCCAGGCCCCATACTCCACAAGGACAGAAGCTCCTTTGTTTAGGGCCTCGTTCTATGTATCTATTCTTCTGGCTCTTGATTCATATCCTTTAATATCCTTTGTAATAAACTGGTAACCTAGTAAGTTGGTTTCTTGAGTCCTGTGAGCTGCTCTAGCAAGTTAACTGAACCCAAGGAGGGGGTTGTGGGAACCTCTGATGTAGAGCCAGTCAGTCAGAAGTACACGTAACAACCTGGACTTGTGATTGGCATCTGAAGCAGGGGGCAGTCTTATGGGACTGAGCCCTTAACCTGTGTAAACAGTGTCAGAATTGAGTTGAATTGCAGGACACCCAGCTGGTGCTGGAGAATTGCTTAGTGTGGGGAAACCATCACCCCACATTGGAATTGGGTACAAAATCTTTAATGTCTGTATTGTTACTTCTTGACTTTTTTTTTTTTTTTCAGGTTTAAGCATTATATGTCTATTTTTCTTTTTGGTAAGTGAGGATTTAGCTCTCTTCCACTGTTAAGCACGCCCTTACCCCTGTGATCACAAATTCTTACCTTCCTATCCTCTCATCCTTACATATTATAATTCCGATTAGATCAAAGTCTAATCCCTATATTTAGGTGACCTGTGTAATATGCTAGGATTACTTTTTTTCCCCTTCTACAACATTGCTTTCTCTGGAGTTAACAATTGCCTTTTTTTGTTTGTTTTACTTCGTTCCTAAGTACTTTCCCGTAATTTAATCCTAAACTTTCTGCAATTATCTAAATCTCCTAACTATATGCTCAGACACATTAGGTATTCAAGCAATTTCATCTCCTTAACAAAATCTGTGCTAGAGACTTACGGCCTAATCCAATCTGTTCTAGTTGCCCTTAGTGCTTCAGGCACAACTGTAACCCTGAGCTTTCCCTTCACCATTATTCTGAGGGTTCCTTTGACTCTCTCCTGGGTACCATTCCCCACTTCCTGCATTCCATGTCTTCCTCTTCCTTGGTTTACTCTTTTGTTCTTCTGGAGTTCATCCTTCAGTGGTTTCCTCAGAAAGGGTGAACAGAAGGTAAATTTTTTGAGATCTTACATATTTGAAAATATCTTTACCTTCACACTCAATTAACAGTTTGGCTGGATATAGAATTGTAGATTACAAATAATTTTCCTTCATGGTTTGAAAGCACTGTTTCCATTGATCTCTGGTTTCCAATGTAGTTACTGAGAAGGAAAAAACTAATCAGATTTTAAAAATTCTTTATATATGACCTTTTCTTTCTTTAAGCTGCAGGTATTTTTTGACCCCAGTGTTCTGAAATTTCACTGTGATGGGCCTTGGTGTTAAGCCTATTGTTATTCTCTGTTCTGGGCAGTCAGTAGGCTCTTCCAATCTAGAAACTGTATTTCTCAATTTTCAGAAATTTTATTTAATTCCTTCTTTATTTTTTCTGGTCTGTTTCCTCTTTCTTTCTGGAACCTATATTATTTGGATGTTGGCACTCCTAGCCTGACCCACTAATTTGCTTATCTTTCTCCCCTATCTTCCATTTCTCTGTCCTTTTGTTTTAATTTCTGAAAGATATTCTGAATTTCATTGTCAAATTCTTCTATTGAATTTTAAACTTATATTTTTAATTTCTGAGAGCTCTTTTTAATTATCTGAATATCCATTTTTATAGCCTTTTACTCTTGTTTCATGAATATAATATCTCTCTTATCTCACTGAGAACCTAAATGATGGTGGAACTTTTAGGAATACATGAAATTTTCATCTCCTGGCATAATCTATTTCCTTCAAATTTAGTTTAGTCTGTCTTTCAACTCAGATGTCAAGTAATACTTGGTTTCTGCTTCTATTCAAGGAGGTACTTGATTTTAGGTCCCCCGTGGACCTCACTGTGGGGCCGTCTGGCTGAGCTGTCATTTCAGAGCTCCTGACGTTTTTCTCTTTAGGGTTGGTCAGATTCCCAGGAGGAGGATCATCTACTCTCCCATCTGGAAGGTATTTAAGCTGGAGGACCTGTGTTGTGGGAGCCCAGGATGAGGAGAAGGTCTGATTTCTCTGTATTTGATACGTAAACATTCATTTAATCCCATGTTTTCAGTGATACATCCTATTTTCAACTTTGGCTGATGTGTCCTAGTCTAGAAACCCTGTTTTACTCTGACCAGAAAGTAAAATTTCAGTTTCTTAACCAAAGTTGTGCAAAGCTAGGGTGGGGATCTAATTGCTTCTTACAGACAGACTTTCAACTAACCCTCCTGTTTTAAGTCTCATATTTACTTCCCATTTTCAGATGTATCTACTGTCCCCAATTCCCAAGTCTTCAGGTGGTTCTAAGGAAAATATTGGCTTTCTCTACTGGCTGGCTTAGAATTTAACCTTCTTGTTGTCCATTTGTCTTGGTCAGTTCAGGCTGCTATAGCAAAGATACTATAGATTTGGTGGCTTAACCAACAAACTTTTATTTCTCAAAGACCTGGAGGCTGAGAAATCCAAGATCAAGGTACCAGCAGATTTGGTGTCTGGTGATGGCCTACTTCCTAGTTTACTGAAGGCCCTCTTCTCACTTTGTCCTCACAAGGTAGAAGGGGCAAGGGAGCCCTCTAGGGTCTCTTTTAGAAGGGGCTAATCCCATTCATGAAAGCCCCACCCTCATGACCTAATCTCCTCCCAAAGGCCCCACCTTCAAATACTATCACACTGGGGACTGGGTTACAACATATCAATTCTGGGGGGACATTCAGTCCACAGCACCACCTTTCCAGATTCCAAATTTTTTGTTGTTATTTGCTCTCCCATTCTTACTATCTTTGAAGGTTTTAAAAAATATTCTCTTTACTGTGATTTTAGGACATTACAGGAGAAATAATAAATAAATAAATATGCTTAATCAACTTTTTTTTGAGTATTCACATGGTTCAAGTTTCAGAAGGAAAAAAGCATATATAATTATGTCTCCCTCCCATCCTTAATGACCAGCCAGCCACCCAAGATACCTCTCAGGGAGAAAACAGTGTTATTGATTTTTGGTGTCCTTCCAGTCTACCTTTATCATTTTAGATCCTACTCTATATTATCAGCCTATTTGTATCATTTTAGACTTTGCTTTATTACTAAAGTACTTTTCACAATGCACTAAGAACTTCTTGAGGAAACAGATAAAAGAAACCTAGCTCCTTGGGGAGGATTAGAACAATGATAAAGTTCATTTTTATAGTTCCTTCCACTTTATGTACATTTTCCCACCTTTTACGGCCCTTTTCACTGCCTCAGACACTAAGAAGTAACCACAAAAGCTTCTCTCACCTATTATTAAACTAGCTCTGCAAGAAAGGATCTGATAAACTGTTCTCATGTGAATGACTAATACAGCCTACTCTGTCAATCTTCCCCAAAGTGGCTGAACTTTCAGAGGAGATAAAACTTAAGGCCAAAGGAATCAAACTCTAGCAGCTGCCATTTTGAGAGCTGCCCAAGACAACCCGTCAGTTTTGCCAAGATGTGCTGTTACTAGGACTATGCTTACCAGGAAAATTAGGTCAAGCCAGAGTGGACTCTCAACACTAGACAATTTCAAACCAAGCAAAACCAAAGAAGCTATCTCTTAATATAATGAGCAACAAAGCTGAATAGGCCAAGTTAAACCTTTCTACATTATAAAAAATAATCAT
This sequence comes from Stenella coeruleoalba, assembly GCF_951394435.1. Classification (NCBI taxonomy): domain Eukaryota; kingdom Metazoa; phylum Chordata; class Mammalia; order Artiodactyla; family Delphinidae; genus Stenella; species Stenella coeruleoalba. The sequence continues at coordinate 99,337,514 of NC_137156.1, read as the reverse complement.
TTTCCATCTAAATGATAATCGGAAACATTACTAAATAACAAAATTACCATGAAGTAAATTTAAATCAAAATAAAAATAATCCACAAATTATGCCTTTTAAAATGAGTATAAAGAAATGTACCTGAAACCAAGATAGCAAAATGCTGGCTTCCAGCTCTGACTATAATAAAGTAGATGGTATCAGACTTACTTTCTTGCCATAAACAATAATAAAAACAACAAATACATATAATAACTGTTACCAGGCTCAGAGAGCAACCAGTACAGGAACTCAAGCAGAGAGCAATGGTTTTGATAGAGAGACAAGGCAAAAATCAAACTTTGATGCTGCTGGGATTTGGGGAGCAGGTAGCAGGGAATGGGTGTAACTTAGAAAGGGAACCCGGAAACCTACATGGAAATTGCCCTTGGATCCCTGGCTAACTCTTGGGCTGCAGAGTAAAGAGTGAGACTTCTAAAAGTCTGGAAGAAAGCTCGGACACTGAAGCTGAGACAGAGTGAAAATGCCAGATGTTAAACGTACTGGAGAGATGTTGGATTTTGCCCCAAGTCAGAGTGGAAGACATAGGTGAATACACCAAACATTTATTTACAACTCAGAAAGACCTCCTCCAAGATTATCAACCATACTTAGGATTTAAGGGGAACACTAAAATAGATCTTCCCTAGAAGCCCAAAGCAGACCTTAGCAGAACCAAAGTGAACTTCTAGTAACTTAGCTGACTGAACAAATTTAAACACCCTAGAATACTATAACATAATGTAGGGCAAATCTATCATTCACAGTGTATGGCATACAATAAAAAATTATTAAATATAGCCCTGTACAAAAAAATCATAAAAAATGACCCAATTATCAAAAGATAAAATGGTGACTAGAAATAGATCAGAGGTAATCCAGATATTAGATTTAGCAGACAAGGAGTTCAAAATACCATAATTAATATATTAAAAAAAGATAGAAAAGCTGGATGAAAAGACAGAATATTTGAACTTAAAATTTACCAAAAAAAAAAAATCCAAAAACACTTTCCAGAACTTCCAAAGACAACAACTGAAATAAAGAACTCATTGGCTGCATTAACAGTGGACTGGATACAGAAGTAGACAGGATTAGTGAGCCAGTAGATAACTCAATATTAAATATCCAAAATAAAGCACAGAGGGGAAAAAAAAAACAGAATTACAATTACATCTAAAAGAAAAACCTATACTCTGAAAACTGTAAGACACTGATGAACGAAACTGAAGATATCACAAATAAATGGAATGAAACACCATGCTCATGGATTGGAAGAATTAATATTGTAAAAATGACCATACTACCTAAAGAAATCTACAGATTCAATGTAGCCCCTATCAAAATACTCATGGCATTCTTCACAGAACTAGAACAAATAATCCAAAAATTTGTATGGAACTACAAAAGACCCCAAATAGCTAAAGCAATCTTGAGAAAGAAGAACAAAACTGGAAGTTTCACATGCCCTGACTTCAAACTATACTACAAAGTTACAGTAATCAAAACAGTATGGTACTGGCACGAAAACAGACATAAAGATCAATGGAACAGAATAAGGAGCCCAGAAATAAACCCACACACATACGGTCAATTAATCTACACCAAAGGAGGCAAGAACAGACAATGGGGAAAGGAAAGTTTCTTCAATACATGATGCTGGGAAAACTGAACAGCTACATGAAAAAGAATAAAACTATACCATCTGCTTATACCACACAAAAAATAAAGTCAAAACGGATTAAAGATTTAAAGGTAAAACCTGAAACGATAAAACTCCTAGAAGAAAACAGGCAGTATGCTCTTTGACACTGGTCTTAGCAATATATTTCTGAATCTATCTCCTCAGGCATAAAAAATAAAGAAATAGGACCACATAAAACTAAAAAGCTTTTTCACAGCAAAAGAAACCATCAACAAAACAAAAAGGTAACCTACTGAATGGAAGAAAATATTTGCAAATCAGATGTCCAATAAGGGGTTAATATCCAGAATATATAAATAACTCATACAACACAATAAAAAGAACACAAATTACCTGATTAAAAAATGGGAAGAGGACCTGAATAGACCATTTTCCAAAGAAGACATACAGTTGGCCAACAGGCACAAGAAAAGATTCTCAACATCACTAATCATCAGGGAAATGCACATCAAAACCACAATGAGGTATCACCTCACGCCAGTTAGAATGGCTATCAAAAAGACAAGAAATAACAAGTGTTGCTGAGAAAGTAGTGAAGAGGAAACCCTTGTGCACTGTTACTGGGAATGTAAATTGATACAGCCACTATGGAAAACAGTATGGAGGTTCCTCAAAAAATTAAAAATAGAACTACCATCCAATCCAGAAATCTCACTTCCGGATATTTATCCAAAGGAAACAAAAACAGTAATTTACAAAAATATATGTAATCCCTATGTTCACTGCAGCATTAATTACAATAGCCAAGATATGGAAGCAACCAAAGTGTCCATCAGCAGATGAATGGACAAAGATGTGGTATATATGTATGTGTTTGTGTATACATACATACACACACACACACACACACACACACACACACAATAGAGTATTTCTCAGGGATAAGAAAAGAATGAAATCTTGCCATTTGTGACATGGATGGACTTAGAGGATATTAGGCTAAGTAAAACAACTCAGAAAGGACGACAAATACTGTATGTTTTGACTTATATGTGGAATCTGAAAAAAATAAAATAAAACAAAAATAGACTCATAGATACAGAGACCAACCTAGTGGTTGCCAGAAGTGAGGGGGTGGGAAAACAGAAAAAAATAAATGAAGGGGATTAAGAGGTACAAAGTAGGGGCTTCCCTGGTGGCGCAGTGGCTGAGAGTCCACCTGCCGATGCAGGGGACATGGGTTTGTGCCCCGGTCTGGGAAGATCCCACATGCCACGGAATGGCTGGGCCCATGAGCCATGGCCATTGAGCCTGCGCACTCAGAGCCTGTGCTCCACAACGGGAGAGGCCACAACAGTGAGAGGCCCACATACCGCAAAAAAAAAAAAAAAAAAAAAAAAAAAAAGAGGTACAAACTATCAGTTATAAAAAAAATAAGTCATGAGGATGTAAAGTACAGCACAGGGAAAATAGTCAATAATACTGTAATAACTTTGTGTGGTGTGCAATCAATATGTTGTACACCTGAAATTAATATAATATTGTAAGTCAGCTACACTTCAACTAGAAAACTTTATTTTTGAATTCTATAATATTCATTGTATGTTATAATCTATTTAAATGAAAAGAAAAATCTGCCTATTCATTATTGTCTTTCAAGAAAATAGCTACTTATGCTATAATATGGAAATTATACACTCTTCAAAGCCAGAACAATATGAAACTGATCAAAATGCAACAGTGATAATAAATTCAATTAGTGACATCTACTTTTCATTGGATAACACATGAAATAACAAATTAAGTGATACAAAAAATGAATTATGTTTTGCTAAGAATTTTTCAAATTGACTTGTTTTAATACTATGCTGATATAGTATTGTAATGGTTTCTGAACATATTATATTTGAATAAGCCACAATAAAATGTCAACCATTAAAAAAAGAAAGTAATACAGATTTGAGACATGGTCAAATGATCTAACATGCATGTAATTAGACTCCTATACAGGAAAAAGAGAGAATGGGAAAGAACCCAAATTTGAAAAAATAATGGCAAATAATAGTCCAAGCCTGAGGAAACATATCTGCCCCACAGATTCAAGCTCAGTGATTCTCAGGTAAGATAAATATAAAGAGAACCAAATCCAGGTACACTACTAAATGATAAAAAGTAAAGATAAAGTCTTAAAAGTAGCCAATGGAAAAAAAAAGACATTACCTTTTGGGAAACAATAATACAGAAAAATATTTCTTAAGAGAAATGACATACGGCAAAAGATATGAAAAGTTCTGAAAGAAAAAAAAGTCAGCCCAAAATTCTATACCCAAGGAGAATGACCTTTAAAAAGGAATGCAAAGTAAAGATGCTCTCAGAAAAACAAAAACAAGAGTATTCATCATTTCTTACAGAGAACTTCTCTACAAGTAATACTACAGGATATTTACTATGATGAATACGTTATAGGCTGTTTTTCAGGTTGAAAGGCAAGTGATCTGATATGGAAGTATACAGTCATAAGAAGGAATCAACAGCTCTAAAATGGTAAATATACGGATAACTATAAAGATTAATGACTATTAAAAGCAACAATGATAATAAAGTCTTGTGGGGTTTGTTACTTATGTAGAAATAAAGTATATGGCAATTATAGCCAAAAAATGGTAAAAAATAAACAGAATGCACTACTTTAAGTTTCTTGCATTGTTTAAAAAATGATAAAGTAAGTTGTAAAAGATTAATTTGGAAATTTCTACAGTAACCACTAATAGATTGATATATAAAGGTATAACAAAAATGTTAGTAGAAAAAATAGAATTAAAAAATTCTTGACCAGTTAAAATAAAGCCAGAAAAAAGGAATAAAGGAAGAAGATACAAAACGAACAAATATAAAAGAAATGACAAGAAAATTAAACCTAACTATAGCAGTAATTACATTAAATGTAAATGGAATAAACAATCTCATGAACAGACAAAGGCTGGTTGGTTTAAAAAAAAACATACAACTGCAACTAAAAAAAATCCCCCAGCTGTTGGCAGTTTACAAGAAATACAGCCAAATGGTTTTTTTTTTTTTTTACAAGAAATACACTTTAAATACAATGGTTGAAAGTAAATGATTTATATCATGCAAATATTAACAACAAAAGTTTTGCCATTATATTAATATTAGATAAATAGATGTTAAAGTAAGAAATATTATGACAGCTAATGAGGCATTTCACAATGATAAAAGGGTCAATGCAACAGAAAGATATCACTACCTGGAACATGTATGCATCAAATAATAGAGCTTTAAAAGGAAGAAAACAATGTTGAGAAGAAAAATCAAGGTATAGACACATCTACAGTCATAGCTGGGGATTTTAATACACCTCTCTAACTGACAGAATAAGCACACAAAATACTTCTAACAAAAGAAGCTAGAAAAAGAATTAAAAACAAATAGAAGTAAGAGAATAATAAACGTAAGAGCAGAAATCAATGAAAGAGAAAACAGAAATAACAGAAAATCAAGAAAGCCCAAAATAGGTTATTCTAAAAGATAAATAATTCAACAAGGTTGCAAGACACAAAATCAACACCCAAAAACCAGTTGCATTTCTATACGCTAACAATGAATAATCCCTAAAGAAAATTAAGAAAACAACTTCATTTAACATATCATCGAACGTCGGAGTAGAAGGATGTGCTCTCACTCCCTCTTGCGAGAGCACTGGAATCAAAACTAACTATTGAACAATCATCAACAGGAAGACACTGAAACTCACCAAAAAAGATACCCCACATCCAAAGACAAAGGAGAAGCCACAATGAGACTATAGGAGGGGCGCAATCACAATAAAATCAAATCCCGTAACTGCTGGGTGGGTGACTCACAAACTGGAGAACACTTATACCACAGAAGTCCACGCACTGGAGTGAAGGTTCTGAGCCTCACGTCAATTCCCAACCTGGGGTTCCAGCAATGGGAGGAGGAATTCCTAGAGAATCAGACTTTGAAGGCTAGCAGGATTTGATTGCAGGACTTTGACAGGACTGGGGGAAACAGAGATTCGACTCTTGGACGGTACACACAAAGTAGTGTGCGCATGGAGACCCAGGGAAAGGAGCAGTGACCCCACAGGAGACTGAACCAGACCTGCCTGCTAGTGTTGGAGGGTCTCCTGCAGCGGTAGGGGGTGGCTGCGTCTCACTATGAGGACAAGGACACTGGAAGCAGAAATTCTGGGAAGGACTCCTTGGTGTGAGCCCTCCCAGAGTCCACCATTAGCCCCACCAAAGAGCAGGTAGGCTCCAGTGTTGGGTCGCCTCAGGCCAAACAACCAACAGGGAGGGAACCCAGCTCCACCCATTAGCAGACAAGCGGATTAAAGTTTTACTGAGCTCTGCCCACAAGAACAACACCCAGCTCTACCCCCCACCAGTCCCTCCCATCAGGAAGCTTGCACAAGCCTCTTAGACAGCCTCATCCACCAGAGGGCAGACAGCAGAAGCAAGTAAGAACTAGAATCCTGCAGCCTATGGAACAAAAATCACATTCACAGAAAGACAGACAACATGAAAAGGCAGAGGACTTTGTACCAGATGAAGGAACAAGATAAAACACCAGAGAAACAACTAAATTAAGTGGAGACAGGCAACCTTCCAGAAAAAGAATTCAGAATAATGATAGTGAAGATGATCCAGGACCTCGGAAAAAGAATGGAGGCGAAGATCGAGAAGATGCAAGAAATGTTTAACAAAGACCTAGAAGAACTGAAGAACAAACAGAGATGAACAATACAATAACTGAAATGAAAATAGACTAGAAGGACTCAACAGCAGAATAACTGAGGCAGAAGAACGGATAAGTGACCTGGAAGACAGAATGGTGGAATTCATTGCTGTGGAACAGAATAAAGAAAAAAGACTGAAAAGAAATGAAGACAGCATAAGAGACCTCTGGGACAACATTAAATGCAACAACATTCACATTGTAGGGGTCCCAGAAGGAGAAGAGAGAGAGAAAGGACCTGAGAAAATATTTGTAGAGATTATAGTCGAAAACTTCCCTAACATGGGAAAGGAAATAGTCACCCAAGTCCAGGAAGCACAGAGAGCCCCATACAGGATAACCCCAAGGAGAAACACACCAAGACACAGAGTAATCAAATTGGCAAAAATCAAACACAAAGAAAAATTACTGAAAGGAGCAAGGGAAAAACGACAAATAACATACAAGGGAACTCCCCTATGGTTAACAGCTGATTTCTCAGCAGAAATTCTACAAGCCAGAAGGGAGTGGCATGACATTTAAAGTGATGAAAGGGAAGAACCTACAACCAAGATTACTCTATGAAACAAGGATCTCATTCAGATTTGACGGAGCAATCAAAAGGTTTACAGACAAGCAAAAGCTAAGAGAATTCAGCACCACCAAACCAGCTCTACAACAAATGCTAAAGGAACTTCTCTAAGTGGGAAACACAACAGAAGTAAAGGACCTACAAAAACAAACCCAAAACAATTAAGAAAATGGTAATAGGAACATACATACGGATAATTACCTTAAGCGTGAATGGATTAAATGCTCCAACCAAGACACAGGCTCACTGAATGGATACAAAAACAAGACCCATATATATGCTGTCTACAAGAGACCCACTTCAGACCTAGGGACACATACAGGCTGAAAGTGAGGGGATGGAAAAAGATATTCCATGCAAATGGAATCAAAAGAAAGCTGGAGTTGCAATACTCATATCAGATAAAATAGACTTGAAAATAATGAATGAGACAAGGAAGGATGCTATATCATGATCAAGGGATTGATCCAAGAAGAAGATATAACAATTATAAATATATATGTACCCAACACAGGAGCACCTTGATACATAAGGCAACTGCTAACAGCTATAAAAGAGGAAATCGACACTAACACAATAATAGTGGGGGACTTTAACACCTCGCTTACACCAATGGACAGATCATCCAAACAGAAAATTAATCAGGAAACACAAGCTTTAAATGACACACTACACCAGATAGATTTAATTGATATTTAGAGGCCGTTCCATCCAAAAACAGCAGATTATACTTTCTTCTCAGGTGTGCACAGAACATTCTCCAGGATAGATCACATCTTGGGTCACAAATCAAGCCTCAGGAGATTTAAGAAAACTGAAATCATATCAAGCAACTTTTCTGACCACAACACTATGAGATTAGAAATCAATTACAGGGGAAAAAACGTACAAAACACAAACACACGGAGGCTAAACAATACGTTATTAAATAACCAAGAGATCACTGAAGAAATCAAAACATACCTAGAGACAAATGACAATGAAAACACGACAATCCAAAACCTATGGGATGCAGCAAAAGCAGTTCTAAGAGGGAAGTTTATAGCAATACAAACCTACCCCAAGAAACAAGAAAAATCTCAAATAAATAACCTAACCTTACACCTAAAGGAACTAGAGAAAGAAGAACAAACAAAACCCACAGTTAGCAGAAGGAAAGAAATCATAAAGATCAGAGCAGAAATAAATGAAACAGAAACAAAGAAAATAATAGCAAAGATCAATAAAACTAAAAGTGGTTCTCTGAGAAGATAAACAAAATTGACAAACATTTAGCCAGACTCATCAAGAAAAAGAGGGAGAGGACTCAAATCAATAAAATTAGAAATGAAAAAGGAGAAGTTACAACAGACACTGAAGAAATACAAAGCATCCTAAGAGACTACTACAAGCAACTCTATGCCAATAAAATGGACAACCTGGAAGAAATGGACAAATGCTGAGAAAGGTATAACATTCCAAGACTGAACCAGGAACAAATAGAAAATATGAACAGACCAATCACAAGTAATGAAATTGAAACTGTGATTAAAAATCTTCCAACAGGGCTTCCCTGGTGGCGCAGTGGTTGAGAGTCCTCCTGCCGACGCAGGGGACACGGGTTCGTGCCCCGGTCCGGGAAGATCCCACATGCCACGGAGCGGCTGGGCCCGTGAGCCATGGCCGCTGGGCCTGCACGTCCAGAGCCTCTGCTTCGCAAAGGGAGAGGCCACAGCAGTGAGAGGCCCGCGTACAGAAGAAAAAAAAAAAATCTACCGACAAACAGAAGTCCAGGACCAGATGGCTTCACAGGCCAATTCTATCATTTAGAGAAGAGCTAACACCCATCCTTCTCAAACTCTTCCAAAAAATTGCAGAGGAAGGAACACTCCCAAACTCATTCTATGAGGCCACCATCACCCTGATACCAAAACCAGACAAAAACACTACAAAAAAAGAAAATTACAGACCAATATCACTGATGAATATAGCTGCAAAAATCCTCAACAAAATACTAGCAAACAGAATCCAACAACACAATAAAAGGATCATACACCATGATCAAGTGGGCTTTATCCCAGGGATGCAAGGATTCTTTAATATATGCAAATCAATCAATGTGATACACATTGATTAACAAACTGAAGAATAAAAAGCATATGATCATCTCAATAGATGCAGAAAAAGCTTTTGACAAAATTCAACACCAATTTATGATAAAAACTCTCCAGAAAGAGGGCATAGAGGGATCTACCTCGACATAATAAAGGTCGTATACGACAAACCCAGAGCAAACATCATTCTCAACGGTTAAAAACTGAAACCATATCCTCTAAGATCAGGAACAAGACAAGGATGTCCACTCTCACCACTATTATTCAACATAGTTTTGGAAGTCCTAGGCACGGCAATCAGAGAAGAAAAATAAAAGGAATACAAACTGGAAAAGAAGTAAAACTGTCACTGTTTGCAGATGACATGATACTATACATAGAGAATCCTAAAGATGCCCCTGAAAACTATTAGAGCTAATCAATGAATTCGGTAAAGTTGCAGGATACAAAAGTAATGCACAGTAATCTCTTGCATTCCTATACACTAATGATGAAAAATGTGAAAGAGAAATTAAGGAAACACTCCTATTTACCATTGCAACAAAAAGAATAAAATATCTAGGAATAAACCTACCTAGGGAGACAGAAGACCTGTATGCAGAAAACTATAAGACACTGATGAAAGAAATTAAAGATGATACAAACAGATGGAGAGATACATACCATGTTCTTGGATTGGAAGAATCAATATTGTGAAATGACTATACTACCCAAAGCAATCTACAGATTCAAGGAAATCCCAATCAAATTACCAATGGCATTTTTTACAGAACTAGAACAAAAAAATCTTAAAATTTGTATGGAGACACAAAAGACCTCGAATAGCCCAATAAGTCTTGAGGGAAAAAAACGGAGTGGGAGGAATCAGATTCCCTGACTTCAGACTATACTACAAAGCTACATTAATCAAGACAATATGGTACTGGCACAAAAAGAGAGACATAGATCAATGGAATAAGATAGAAAGCCCAGAGATAAACCCACACACCTATGGTCAACTAATCTATGACAAAGGAGGCAAGGATATACAATGGAGAAAAGACAGTGTGTTCAATAACTGGTGCTGGGAAAATGGACAACCACATGTAAAAGAATGAAATTAGAACACGCCCTAACACCATACACAAAAATAAACTCAAAAGGGATTAGAGACCTAAATGTAAGACTGGACACTATAAAACTCTTAGAGGAAAACACAGGAGGAACACTCTTTGACATAAATCACAGCAAGATCTTTTTTGATCCACCTCATAGAGTAATGGAAATAAAAGCAAAAGTAAACAAATGGGACCTAATGAAACTTAAAAGCTTTTGCACAGCAAAGGAAACCATAAACAAGACGAAAAGACAACCCTCAGAATGGGAGAAAATATTTGCAAACGAATCAACGGACAAAGGATTAATCTCCAAAATATATAAACAGCTCATGCAGCTCAATATTAAAAAAACAAAAAACCCTGGGCTTCCCTGGTGGCGCAGTGGTTGAGAGTCCGCCTGCCGATGCAGGGGACATGGGTTCGTGCCCCTGTCCGGGAAGATCCCACATGCCGCGGAGCGGCTGGGCCCGTGAGCCATGGCCGCTGAGCCTGCGCGTCCAGAGCCTGTGCTCCACAACGGGAGAGGCCACAACAGTGAGAGGCCCGCATACCACAAAAAAAAAAAAAAAAAAAAAAAAAGACAAAAAACCCAACCTAAAAATGGGCAGAAGACCTAAATAGACATTTCTCCAAAAAAGACATACAGATGGCCAAGAAGCACATGAAAAGCTGCTCAATATCACTAATTATCAGAGAAATGCAAATGAAAACTACAATGAGGTATCACCTCACACCAGTTAGAATGGGCATCATCAGAAAATCTACAAACAACAAATGCTGGACAGGGTGTGGACAAAAGGGAACCCTCTTGCACTGTTGGTGGGAATGTAAATTGATATAACCACTATGGAGAACAGTATGGAGGTTCCTTAAAAAACTAAGAATAGAATTACCATATGACCCAGGAATCCCACTCCTGGGCATCTACCCAGAGAAAACCGTAATTCAAAAAGACACATGCACCCCAATGTTCACTGCAGCACTATTTACAATAGCCAGGTCATGGAAGCAATCTAAATGCCCACAGACAGACAAATGGATAAAGAAGTTGTGGTACATATATACAATGGAATATTACCAGCCAGAAAAAGGAATGAAATTGGGTCATTTGTAGAGATGTGGATGAATCCAGGGACTGTCATATAGAGTGAAGTTAAGTCAGGAAGAGAAAATATCATATATTAACACATATATGTGGAACCTAGAAAAATGGTACAGATGAACCAGTTTGCAGGGCAGAAACTGAGACGGAGATGTAGAGAACAAACATATGGATACCAAGGGGGAAAAGCTGTGGCGGGACGGTGGTGGTTTTGGTGGTGGGATGAACTGGGAGATTGGGATTGACATATATACACTAATATGTATAAAATGGATAACTAATAAGAACCTGCTGTATAAGAAAATAAATAAATAAATAAAGGCATTTCCATAGGGGGGAAAAATATCATCAGAAAGAATAAAACACTTAGGAATAAATTTAATCAAGGAAGTGAAAGATCTGTACACTGAAAACTACAAAATGTTGTTGAAAGAAATTAAAGACACAAAATTCATCAAACAGTATACTTAAATGAATTTTATTATATGCAAATTATACCTCACTAAAGTTATTTCTTAAAAGGTATAAAATCTGGAAAAGTTAAATTAGTCTTTATTCAGTGATGACAAACTGCATACACTGAAAATCCCCGAAAATGGACAAATAATTGGAATATATAAGTGAATTTGGCAAAGATCACTGGCTACTAAGTCAACATGCAAAAATTAACCGTACTTCTATATTCTGGCAACAAACAACGGGAAGATGAATTTTTAAAAGTGCTATTTATAAAAGCATCTTTTGTGTTGTAATAGTAGCAGGTCCCATTTAATGAGCATGTATCATCTTGCCAGGTACTGACAAAATCTTTCATAAATATAGCTTTCTTTACTGAACCTCCAAACAACTCTGAGAGGGGGGCATTATTAACTTCATTTTACAGATGAGTAGATAGAACCTTAGAGGTGTGGGGCTTGCCCAAGATTACACAGCTCCTAAGCATCAGTCAGGCCTGGGGTTCAGGTTTATATGACTGACAAAGCCCATACTCCTTCTGCTCATTTGGGTATACACATATGACAAGGGGACAGATGTGAAGATGGGAGATTTACTAAAGGGATTTCTTCAAGGCTACCTTCTCTCTACTTCCCCTGGCCACATCTGTAGTGTAGCACTTACCACAACTTACTGCTTCCCACTCTCTGTCCCCCACTGGTTTGAGAAATGCCTGTACCCCAAATAACTGGCACAATACCTGATACATAGTTGGGACTCAATAAAAAGCTGAATAAATGGATTCAGCAACAATCCTTTTTTACTTTTTGACAAGCCATGTGTTTAAAATTTTGATATTTTCCTGAGTGGCTGCACCATTTCACAATCTACAAGTAACGCCTGAGGGTTCCAGTTACGGTACATCTCACTAGCAATTGCTACTGTCTGTCTTTTATTTTAGCCATCCTAGTGGGTGTGAAGTGGTATCTCATTATAGTTTTGATTTGCATTTCCCCAACCACTAATGATGCTGGGTATCTTTTCAGGTACTTATTGGCCATTTGTGTATCTCCTTTGAAAAAAGTATATTCAAATCCTTACTTATTTTTATTTTTTTGTTGTTGTTGATAAGTTCTAAGATTTATATATTATTGATCTGGGCTCTTATCAGACAAATAAATGATTTACAAATATTTTTTCCCACGCTGTGGGTTGTCTTTTCACTTTCTTGATAGTGTCCTTCAAAGAACAAAGGTTTTAATTTTGAAAAAGTCCAATTTATTTATTTTTGTCCTCTGTTTCTTGTACTTTGCTGTCATATCTAGAAATCATGGCCTAATACAAGGTCATGAAGATTTACACCTACGTTTTCTTCTAAGAGTTTTACAGTTTTAGCTCTTACATTAGGTTTATGATCCATTTTACATTAATTTTTGTATATGGTATGAAGTAGGGGTCCAACTTTCATTCTTTTGCATGGGGATATCCAATTGTCCAAGTATCATTTGTTGAAAAGACCATTCTTTTTTATTTTTTTTTTTGCGGTACGTGGGCCTCTCACTGTTGTGGCCTCTCCCGTTGCGGAGCACAGGCTCTGGACGTGCAGGCTCAGTGGCCATGGCTCACGGGCCCAGCCGCTCCGTGGCATGTGGGATCTTCCTGGACCGGGGCACGAACCCGTGTCCCCTGCATCGGCAGGTGGACTCTCAACCACTGCGCCACCAGGGAAGCCCGAAAAGACCATTCTTTATCCATTGAATTGTCTTTCACTTTTGTCAAAAATCAGTTGATCACAAATGTATGCGTTTATTTCTGGACTCTCAATTCTAATCCATTGATCTACATGTTTATCAGTAGTACCACACTATGTTGGTTACTATTGCTTGGTAATAAGTTTTGAAATGAGGAAGTGTGAGACCTCCAACTTTGTTTTAGCCACTCTGAATCCTTGCATTTCTATATGATTTTTAAAATCAGGTGTCAATTTATGTAAAAAAAAGGCAGCTGGGATTTTAATAGGGAATGCGTTGAATCTGTAGATCAATTTAGGGTGTATTGCCACCTTAATAATTGTAATTATTCCAATCCATGAACATGAGATGTCTTCCATTTATTTATGTCTTAAGTTCTTTCAATAATGCTTTGTAGTTTTCAGTACACAAATCTTATACTACTTTTGTTAAATTTATTCATGACAATTCCATTCCTTCTGATGCTATCGCATATGGAATTACTTTTTAGATTTCATTTTTAGATTGTTCATTGCAAGTGTATAGAAAGAGAATTGATTTTTGTATATTTGCCCTGTATTCTGCAACTTTGCTGAACTTATTAATTATAATACTTCTTTTGTGGATTCCTTAGGCTACTGTAAATATAAGATCATGAATAGAGATAGTTTTACTTTTCCTTTCCAATACGGATACCTTTTATTTCTTTTTCTTGCCTGACTGCCCTGGGTCTATGTCCTTTGGACAGACATGTCCTGTTAGTTTTGAGAGTTTAATTTATGTATTTTGGCATAGAAAGATATCACTCCAGATCTAGAAACAGTCATTTCTCCAGGAGCTCTGCTGTCTAGAGATTCTGAAGATGTATTACCTTCTCTGGCAATTACATCTCTACAGTGGAGAGGGAACACTGGCACTTAACATCATCCAACTTGCTCTGATCCATAATCAGCAAGTTACTTGATTATAACTTGTCTTTCCACGTAGAATGCGCCAACCAAGGGATTCTGATGAAAAGACTATCACAGTTCTGTTTTTCTGTAGTAAGTTCATATGTGTCAGCTCTGGGTACTCTGCAAAAACCAGGTTTCTGGGCCTTCATAATTGAGAGTCAGACCTTGACACATGGAGATGGAACCAAACTGAGCTGTCAGCTGGCAGCCTGAGAAACCGCGATCTCATCACATCTATAACACAGCTGTAGTCTTCAAGGACAGGGTGGCACTCTGCACCAGGCACACCTAAGGGTGTCTTGTTATGTTCTTTCTGTCCCACTTTCATCGTTAAATGCCAGTTGAAGCATAATCCCTCTTCAGAGTTCACTAGCTTTTTATATTAGCTCCTTAGCCAAAAGATAAGGCCAAGTATACCACCATCTGTTTCATGAATCCTTTAGAAGCTTTCTTGCTCCTAAACCAATGTGGGTCAGATTGAGAAGTGAATCATATGACTCATGGAAGTAGTTTACAGGAATTCGGGAAGCAGTTCCTCTTTTGGAGAAGTAAAGGTGAGTACTATCCAGAAAGACATGCCCAATGCGAGAGGCCTAAAGTGCTGTCAGAGCAGTCTGCAGGACATTAGGTCTGGAAGGGATCCTGGGGCAACAGACAAACCCTGTTTTAAGATGGAAGGGACCGCAGTGTAGAAAGGTCGAGTGGCTTGTACAAGGTCTCACAGTCAACAGGCACAGCAGGGACACTAAATGCTGGCTCCCTGAGTTGGAATGCGGAGGACTTCTCTTGTTTCCTGACTTCAGCACGTGCAGAAATCAACACACAAAAAGTTAAGACATACGGGATGGCTGTTTAATATTTTTAACTGACGCTCATTTCTTTCATATGCCTCAAACTCTTGTCCTTATTTAGATGTCTTGGCAATTATTTCCAGATCATACTCCATTTTGTTTTCCCTTATTTTCATAGCCTTGAGTATTGATACAAATATTGCTGCTATTTACCTTTCATCTGACCCCAGTTTGACAAAATGAGTATAAACAGAAAAGGAATAAGTAACCAAAGCTGCCCTCTGTCAATCTGCATTTTGCTTACCCCTGACAGTAGCTGCCTTCAAATTCATCCTTTCCTTTGCTTTTTTCTATTGTTGTGCCTCTTCCTGTCTTCTGATGAGGCTTCCAGCTCTTCCTTTGCAATTAGTGCCTTTCCCGGCTGCCAAAGGCATTTTTCTAACAGTCCCTACCCCCGCCTACCTTCCTATCTTTCAAGTTCATCTCTCTGCATCATCCCTACATGCACCCTATTCTCCAGTTACCTGAAAAAGGCAAATCTGCGCCTTTGAACCTGCTGTTCTCATGTTCACCTGCTCTGTTAAAATCCTACTATGGCCCCTCTTCTGTGAAGTCTTCCCCATCCTCCAAACCAGAATCATTCCGTCTTTGACACTCTATATCTCTCCTTTACATGTGTCTAGTGGTCTTTATATTATTTCTTGGGTTACAGTTATAAAAGTATATATGTGCAGCCTTTAGCATCAAAACACAATCTCACTGAAGGCAGGCTGTAACCCCTATATTCAGCATGATACTGGGATAAAGTGACTGCCCTAGTATTTGGGGTCAAAGAGGTTAAGCCTTTTCCAACACAAAAGGAAGAAATACAAACGTCATCCAACCTGCCATAAATCCAGGCGCCTGGAAGGGATGACAGAGATGGAAGTCAAACGGCAAAACCGGCAGGCCAGGACCGCACCGCAGTGGCGTCCACATTCACAGTGGTTACTCTGCTGAAAGGCCACTTCCTCTCATGGGGTGGGCCCACTTGCTAGAGGGCTATGACCAGAGTCTACTGAGACGTAGTCAGGGACGGACGTGACTTACCTCCTCAGCTGTGCAGAGAATAGCCTGCCTGAGTCCAGCTGGGGTGGTAAATCAATGCACGGCCCCTGTCACTAGGAACTTCTCCAACAGGACCTCTTCTTCCCCCCGAGAAAGTCAAGTTCTCTAGGTCTGAGGTAAAGTCCTGAGTTTATTTTCAAGGAAAAAAAACCAAAAACAAACCCCCAGGTGACTTCAATGTACCACTCTCTAAGTTAAAACCCCTGAGGTAAACGAACGTGCCACCTCTCAGATAAACTCCCACCTTTATGAATCATGAGTTTCTGGACTAGAAAGAGACCTAACCCATTCATTCGGGGTGTTGATCAATGAAGGATACAGTGATAGTGAGAAAAGGCTCAAACCCTCAAGAACAGGTGCTGTGTGCAAAGGATGTTAGTTGGGGCATTATTTTTATCCAAAGCTTGAAAACAAACTCGATGTTTTTCAACAGAAAAATAGATGGATTTTCAAACTAGTATACATGTGGTAGAAGTGGCTGAACTGGAGCTACATGCAGCAACATGGAGACATTTCAAAAAATACACTCTTGAATGAAAAAAAGTTAAGTCGTGATGTACAACCTGATACCATCTGATACCATCTATTGATACATAAAGTTTTAAACTATGGAAAACAAGGTGATACATTGTCTAAGGAGACAGCACACATGCTGTCAGAGTATGAAGCCAGCACAGATGGGCCATGGTGGTGGGGCTTCCACTCAGTATCTCCCTTCACTCTGGGGCTCAGCGGTAGTATGCAGGCTTTCAGGATCTTTCCTAAATCCTTTTGCACGTCTGAAGTATTCCATAACAAAGACAGTGGTTAAGAAAAAGCTCTCAAGTGTTTTATGTAAAAATCTCCAGCGTTAGGTGTTTTAATGCACTGAGGGCAAAGGACAGAATCCCCCACGAATTTATCAGTCTTTTCCTGGTAGGAGGTGAATCGGGTTCCTGGCCAGGCCTTGCATGGGCAAAACTTGGTTTTCATGAACCTTGCCTCCCATCTGCCCCCCCCTTCCCCCACCCCCTCAGCTGTACGCCTCACTCCGCCCTTTTCTTCTGGAAGCAAACAAGCACATCAGCTGCAGCACCAACTGTCCAGGGTCAACCTGTCTAGGGCCTGTAGGAGGTCTCGGAGCCCAGACTCCCTGAGGGCTTCTCAGGCGCTGCAGTGTCACGGAAGCACCGGGCATGGCTCAGGGGACATGTGGGTACTAGCTGTGTCACTCAGCGAAGTCTGTGGACCTCTCCTGACCTAGGTGTCTTCATCTGTAAAGCATCCGGTTCGGACCCCTTAGGATAGTCCCTTCCAGCTCTGAAATCGCTGGCAGCACAAGCCATATCCAAAAGACGTGGTTCTCTCCACAGCGGAACCTCAAGGATCAGTGCCTCTCGCCCTGAATTCTAACTCTGACACTGGGGAGTCTCCTTGGTGTCAGGGTAAACAAGTTATGTATTAAGAGTATTCTACAGAAATGCTCTCCCACATGCCTGAGTCACAGTGAAAACAGGAAGCCCACACCTTTTTCTTCTAAGGAGCGTCCCATGTGCCCACCACCTTCCACCAGCTGTAAAAATGCCTTCATGAAAACCCCACAGGGCCAAGGCCAGGGGGCTGCTCCTTGTGGGTAGGGGTGGGAAGCACACAGGCTGCTCAGAGCAGCAGAGCCCTGACTCCAAAGAGAAACCATCTGCCTTGAGAGAGGGCATTTCCTAAGTCGTTTTCGGCAGCCCCAGCCCCCAGGCATTCTTACTTCATTTATGGCACAACAGTGAAACTGAGCACAGGACAGGGAGTTATATATTTCTTTTAAATGTGTTATTAGCTTTTTTTTTAAGACAGAAAATGTAACCACATAGTACAAGGTTCAAAAGCTAAGTCTCCTTCCAGTCCTTTTCCCCAGCCAACCAGCTCCCCTCCCCAGCAGCAACCACTGTTCTCAATTTCTAGTATATCCTTTAGAGACAGTTCATGCATGTACAAGCCTGTGAACACACAACCACACACATATACATACACGTGATTTTTAAAGCATACTATATATGTTCTATACCTTGGTTTTTTTGTAATATTTGTTCTTTCACTTTTGAAAAGTTTCAAACTTAGAGAAAACTTGAATGATCACCTCTATACTATTTACCCAAATATACTGATTAATATTTTCCCACATTTTTCTCTTAATATATGTTTATTTTCCCCCCCGAACCTCTGAAAAGTATACAGTACCGCAGGTATCATGACACTCATCTTCTGAATGCATCAGGATATAACCTCTAAGAATAAGGGCATCCTCCTGTGCACCCACAACAACATGATCACACCTATGAACATTAACATTAATTCAATAATATCGCCTAACATGGAGTCTGTATTCAAACTGTCCCAACTGTCTCAAAAATGAAACTTGCTTTTTAAAATCAGAACTCGATCCTGGAGATTTTCCTGTACCATTCAAATAGAGACTCCTCAATATTTTTGATAACGAAATAATAATAAAGACTAACATCTATTAAGTGCTTACTGTGTGTCAGGCACTTTTAAAAGATTTTTCTTGTGCCATCCCTGGGTTAATTTTCTTGTTCTTTTTATAACTTTGTAAGTTTAGTGCATAATTTCTTTTTTTTCATAACTTATTTAATTTTCATTCATTTTTGTTATTCATATAAGAACTTATGCTGATGAATTTTCCTAAGCTGTATTAGCTGTATCAAAAAAGTATTTATGTGTAGAATTTTCACATTATTTTCTAGAGAGTCTACAGTTTTGATTTCGGTTTCCTTACTGACCCAAGGGGAGTTTTTAAATTTTCCAGTGATGTTTTGTTTTAAATTTTTTAAATTTGTACTTTTCAGTTATATTACATAGCGATCAGATACGGTTTTTGTGCTATTTCTACTTTTTTGGTATGTACTGTCGTTTTCTCAGTGTCCTACTACATGGTCAATTTCTGTGACAACTGAAAAGAAGAAAGTTTTTCAATTAATCTACCTTATTAAGGGGCACAGCAGTTTTATGTCTCTACCTCTTTCCTCCACATGAAATTCATGTTAAAAGTCAAATGTTTTTATAGTTTTGGCATGGGGTAATAGGACATTTCACCCTCACCACTGTCATGCAACTGTGCTCATATTGGTCCTACATGACATGTCACTGTCAGTGAATTAAAGAAGCTTAGCGATGACAGGGAATTTAAAAGGCATCTAAGCTAACCTCCACTTAGGAATTTCATTCACAGCAGCCTCAAAAGATGTTCAGGTGGATGTAACTTGAATTATTACCATGCCAGAGAACTCAGCACATTGCTGAAGTTGTGGCATGTGTGGCCTCTATCAGGCACTCAAGGATTAAGATTGTATTAACTGGCTACCACCATGAGGACTGCATTACCCAACGCACTTTGGGGACACACAAGAGAAGGATGATATTACATGTGTGCTCTAGAGCTGTGGTCCCCAAACTGTGTGCCTTCAGGCACTGCAGTGAATTTCCACCATGAGGTATTTAAGATTTTGGAAACATGATATACAACATCTGTCAGGCCCCCCACACAAACTACTAGATCAAAGTAGTTTACAGCTTCCACATTAGTTTTTGCTACAATCATTCTGATGATCTCATATCTTTGCAAAATTAGGGTTCTGACAGTCATTTTATAAAAGTATTATGTGAAAATCAACACAGAACAGCAAAGGAGTTTGGCAGTGTCCCATCTGATTCCAAGGTTTGGAAAGCTGTGCAGAGCCCAACAGAAGCAAACATCCTATTAGTAAATAACTGCTTATTTCAGAATAAAATGATATTATCTTTCAATTTACGTGCAGTATTTTTTCGAGTAGTTACTCAATTGTTAGGACATAGCTGCTTGCTAAGTTGTTTGGTCCTAACTACTTAATGAATGGAACTGTTATGTTTTTCTTTGGGCCTAGGGATTCCATGAAGTAACTCCTGAGACTCCAAGAGCACCGTGAACCGACAGAGCTGGAGAACTCTGGTGGCTCACAGCTGAGTTTCAGAGACCAGAAGTCATGCCAGTGATGTAATCGGGATGTGAACAGTTAGCCTTACACATTCCCTGAAACAGCAGACATTTCAGGAGTTAGACTGGAGGGAGCACAGCTTAGGACAGAGTCTAACAGGTGGGACTGGCCTGCCTGCTGAGAAGTGGGAAGGGCTGAACACGGACAAGAGAAGGGCCTTTACACGACCAAAGAGGGTTGGGAATGAATATGGCCTGTTCTGGTGACAGTGAAGACACTGGTCTGGCCGGGGGCCTTGGAAGAGCAGCTGAGGACACGGTGGGGTGGAGTTTGGTCATAGGAATGATGCAGTAAAAACCAGTGTTTTAGGAAGATTAATCCTAGTGGGGATAATAGATGGACTGGAGGGATGAGAAGGTAGGAAATTCTATCACCTGAAAAAGCAATTCACCTACATAGTCCAAGCCTGATATAATTCAGAGCAGGTGGTGGTCCCTTCCTTCAACGCAGCATGACATAGGGGACCACACTGCAGAGTTCCCCAAACTGTAGTTCTTGACTGCAAGAATTGCATTCCTTGATTGTGTGCTTGGAAAATTGCTGTTTAAGGATTCTCTCTAACTGGGGTACGCTGGAATCAACTGTTTAGAAATTCTGCTTGGAGACCATAGCCTTCCTCCTAGGAAAGCAGGTAAAATGAGGGACTAAATACGGAATAGAGAAAAAAATACTGGATAGAGACTTGGAGTTGAATCTCCATTTGACCACAAAGAGTGGGCCGTGGCCCTGGCTTCTTATTCTTAAAATGAGGGCTCTCTGATTTGAGATGCAAAGAAATACTAAATTGCCAAAGAGGGCTCCGATCCACCTGATGGCTGAGGTTCAATTTCTTTGTGTACTGATAAGGAGAGCCAAAATTGTGGTTTTAATATTTCATTTCGATTTGCATGAAGCATTTATACCAACAAAGGACTCTATATTATTGAAATACCATAACCTGGGCTGCTGTAAACTCTTATTACTGTAATAGCAGTGAATCTATACAACAGACAGGAATATTGGCAGACTTCTGGGGAACAAATTGCAGCCTCATGTACCAAAGTTGCCCCACGATGATAACTCACAGACAACATTTAAAATAAAAATTAAGCCACTGACCTGCTTTGGATCTTGAGGGAACAAACATGATCTGTACAACCTACGTTAAGACAGGGTAGGAATGTCCAGGTATGGCGGGGTGAAGACGGTGGAAACTCAGCGGGGGCAGAAAAACTCAGAACTTGAAATAATTATGAACACAAGAAATAAAGGCTGCGTCAGAAAGGACATGAGGAAAGTCCTACGGAGTTTTGTTTAATTCAAGGAGTAACTTTATTTTTCCTTTCTAGCTTCAGGAGGAATGGCACTGTGCCTTAGAGAATTTGCCCATAAAGCACTCCTGATTCTTTACTCAGACTGCGTATAAGGTCAAATGAGACGGTATTTGGGACCCCCTACGGTGATAGGATTCTTAAATGTCAGGACTTGGTGATGAGTCACAGAAGCGGCCTCTGGCTTTTTCAATAGCCACTGGGTATTCCAGTCTCTCTGATAGCCCTGAAATGTCTTTCTAGAGGCACTGGTCTAGTGGCGGCACGAAGCTCCAGCCTCAGCAGCCCCCAGAGAAGACCACGGTCAACACGGCCACAGCCAGCCTTTGCTGCAGTAGGGAGGCTGTGGTTGCTTTACAGAGGAGGAGGAGGGGGAAGAGAAAACATTCTCTCATCCTTGGGAAACTTGCAAAATGACTTCCCTACAGGAGTTTGTGCAAGGAAACTCTCTACCTCCCGCCCCTGCTCCCAGGTCAGTGAACCCATTCATGGATTAGGAAGTGACCCGCAAGCAACAGTGTGAGGAGAGGGGCGCGGCGGGGGAAACGCTCGGAGAGAATGCTGTATCCTGTTTAACTTGGCCTTGCCAACGCCAAACCCTTCTCTGTGAATGTTTCTTTAGTTGAAGAGCGATAACATCCTCCTTCCAATGGCCTCTGCTCTCACAGAACGGGCTATTCTCCATTCTCGTGAAAACACTCTCACCATCACTCAGCCACTCCTACAGCCACCGCCAGACGCGGAGGAGGCCCTGACTGACTCGCATCTCAGGGCCGCCTTGTGCAAGTCACTGGAAGCACACGTGCGATGCACACGCACAAGGTCAGACTGACAGGCAGCCTGGCTCCTTACAGTGCAATGCCCACTACATGCACTTTGCATCTCGCTGTTGCCCGTTCAGTTAAGGGGAAATGATGGGTGAATGGGGGAAGTAAAACTAAACTAGATAAAGTGTGCTGGTGGCCTGAACTAAGGAAGAGTTCTCGAGAGCCATGCTTACGAACAAGGGCAAAACTGACACTCGGTGCCCGCGGCTGCTAGAAGGACGGCAGAGAGTTTAGAGAGTTAGCGTTAGTAGAAACCCCAGACGCCCCATGTGGCTGCAGGTGGAAAAGGAAGCCTCGTGTCCTAAGAAGGCGCCTTTCTCCCAGAGTCTTTAGGAACTTGCCTGCGGTTTGGTCTGGGCACCTTGCTCTCTGTCGACCAACACAGAAGGAAGGTGACATCACCAAGGCTGTGGGATCAGGGTCTCTGCCACCTGTCTCCCTGCATGAGACCATGTGAGAGCACGGGGGTCCGAGGACTTCAGTGCCTGTCTCCCCGCAGGACTATGCACCTTACCTCACCCCCAGTAAAAACCCTGAGCAGCGCACAATGGCCTGCAGCAGCAAACCCGTCTGCATCTCCAGCCTGGGCCTTCTCTGTCGCCCCACCTTTTCAATCCGAACTTCTCTCTCGTCATCTCCCACCCCTCACCTCACTCCCCATGCATGTCTACCTCCAAGCCTTCAATCACCTTGTGCTCCTTAATTCTGTCCGCATGTCAAGATCCATGACAATCCCTGCCCCCTTCCAGCCCAGGGCCGGCGTACCAGAGCCTGGATTGCGTGCTACCGTGGAATAGCAGGCGTGGACGAGGCCTTGCAGAGCATCTGTTCCACACCTCCACGGAGGGCACACACTGCTCCCACAGTCCCTCTGATGAGCAGCTGCTGGAGCTCTACGACTGGCGTGCGGGATGTCCTCCACACCCGCAGGGCCACGAGCCCCCCTCCTCCATTCTGCCCGACAAATTCAAGGGCGGGTAACAGAACTAGAGACTCTTCTCTGTGAGTGCCCGCTACTCCCTGCTCGGCCCTGGAGCACAAGTCGCACTTGCCCCACAGGTGGGACAGCCGTCTGGTATCTGCGGATGGGACAGGGCACCCCTCTGGTTTCCTCTTCCTCCACCTAACTGCTCATTCTTTTTTTTTTTTTTTTGTGGTACGCGGGCCTTTCACTGTTGTGGAGCACAGGCTCCGGACGCGCAGGATCAGCGGCTATGGCTCACGGGCCCAGCTGCTCCACGGCATGTGGGATCTTCCCGGACCGGGGCATGAACCCACGTCCCCTTCATCGGCAGGCGGACTCTCAACCACTGCGCCACCAGGGAAGCCCTGCTCATTCTTTTATCCGAGGATGTTCCTGGTAACATGGTTCCCGATGCCAGTCCTCCACGTCCCTCGCTTCTGTAGGTGTGGTGATCTGAAGTCAACCCGCCAGATGTGGGTTCTGGCCACTCGGTTCCTGGAGACGGAGCTTCACGGTGCAGAAGCGATCTGTGACGCCCCTTCACACTGCTTCACTCGTACTGTGCTCACAAGCGTTGAAAACCTCTTTTCACTGGTTCTGTTTATTGCATCTCCCACATCCTATGCTCATGGAAACTTTTTTTTTAAAAAAGATCTAAGGACTTACACATCTGCCTGTTGTACTTCAACTTTCTAGGTTCAGCCTCAGGTCTGTCATGATGTCTTTAGGTCCTGATTTTAGTGTTCTTTCCTGGCTTAGCACCACCCCTGAATGTGGCAGATGTACCAATTTTGTCCTAATCTAAATCATGGATAAAAATGCTGAAAAAGACAGTTTTTGAGGACTGAACCTTTTTGGCATATCACCTTCCCTTTAGGTTGTGAACTGTGCTTTGTGCAATACTGTGCATATAATAAATGATTAAATATAACTGTTGAATTACACCAAATTCGACTCCACATCAAAGAATATTATAATTATAATATATTTTTATGGTAATGATGGAATCCATCTTGATTCTTTCTTGCTGGTTTCATCTTCTCTTTCTCTCTCTAAACCTCCCTGTCTCTTTAGCCCTCAGAACTCTGGGAACACGATGTAGCCTGCAAAGCCCAAGGAATAAACATGTCAATAACATGTTCCTTCAATCCTCTTGTAGAGTCTATCCTGATTGGCTGCAAAGTCAGTCTGTAGAAAACCCATTGCATTAAAGCAGATAACATCTGTGAATCCTCTGATTTCCTGTTTGGCTCCAGTGTCAATATAATAATAGCTTCTTGTAGATATTTTTACTGTAGGATAAACAGACTAAGCTCCACTTTTAAATACAAGGATTTGAGTGTGGCGGTACACGCCGAAATGGGGGCTTCTGTGGGCCTCCTGTAAAATAATCCTCCCCTCGTATTCCTCAAGATGGTCAACAGCAACATGTTGAAAGGGGAGTGTAATGCCGCTAGCGGTCTTCAAATGCATTTCCCATCCCCAAGAAAACGCAAAACGTAAGCAGGGGAAAGAAAAACCCTCCTCTGACAGAAAATGGAAAGCAGGAATCTATGCACTTTGGGAGCTCAGTGGATACTGGATGATTCTAAGAACCATACTCTTATTTAGCTTAGAAAACACTCTACTGTGAGGTCTGAGCACCAGGAAAACAGGACTAAGGTCCCGGGGGCCTGTTTCTCTTCTCTTCCAGACTGTGGGATTAAGCATGACTGACCAGAAAGGAGAAAGACGGGTGCTGGATGGGGGGCAGAGGGTGTACTGGAACATGTGGGGGACGAGAGGGCAGGAAAAGTATTTCTAAAATGATCACTACTTTCTTTTTGGTCACAATAGGCAATAATTAATCTTGAATTCTTAAATGATATTAAGTAGGAAGGTGAGTAGGACTTACGGGTGGGCATAGGTGGAAAAAAGTTGAGGACCCAAACTAAGGTGATAGATTAGTGATCCTTGGGGGACTGAGTGCAGAGGGTTCAAGGGAAGCTCTGGAGTAACTAGAAACATTCTGAATCTCAACCTGGATGGTACTTACACAAGTGTATAGCTAATAAAAATTCACTGAGGTGTACACCTAAGATTTATACATAATTGAGATTTAATTGTATATAAATTATAGAATCCTCAATAAAAAGTTAAAAAAAATTAGAAGGATTGAGAGCACTGGCTTAGTAGCCCGGCACTAGCTATCCCTTTTAACTCATGGAAGGGTGTTCACAAGATGGCAAAGGATATTGTTAACTTCGGAGGCTGGTAAATTGTACCACCAATCAAAGTCATCTTCCAACAAACTGGATAGTAGCTCTTGGTGAGGCCTGATGCAAGACCAGACTGTCCCGTGGAGCTGGGAGGAGCAGTGTGGATCCACAAGGAAGGAAGGGTGACAGTCACCAGACACAGCTTTTCACACCTTGGGGACGAGGGGCCCACTGGGGCCAAGCTACCTGCCACAAAGACAGGTCTGAGGTAACAGTATCTTTCTTTACTGCTGGCTTTAGACTGAGGGACAAAGAGGTCAAATCAAAGGGTATCAAGGGGAAGAGATTCTAATCCAAGGGAAAGGTGGTAGGTCTGGTGGGAAGCGAGACGGTGAGGCCTCGGGTCCTAAGAGAGCAAGAGGCCCAGACGTCAGACACTGAGCACCACTGTGTTTCCACAGCTGTCGCTGGCGCCGGGCCGGGGGCTGAGGGGTGGGCCGTCTCCCCTCTCACACAGCATCAACATATTCATAGCATGAACTTCCCAGCCCAGTTCAAAGGCAGGCAGAGTGGGAGCACAGTCTAGAGAGTGAGCAGAGAGGGGACTTGGTACCAGGAGAGGGAGAAAGGATCTCAGGAGATGGTTGCGTGTTCCACATGTGCAGGACGAAGGGCTCTCTGGAGCCTGGCTCAGACATCCATTGCGTTACGGTCCTTGGACTGTCACGAAAGTCTCACAAATGTTTGTACGTTTGGCCTGACAACCCTACAAGGTGGGCATCTTCACTGCAATTTTGAGGATAAAGACATGGCAGTCCACGAAGATGAGATGATCGACCCTGTCATACTACCGGCCAAAGGCAGAAGCAGGAACCAGGGCCTGCAGGCCAGGGTTTTCTCCACTTTAGCAAGCCTCAGAACAGGATCTGAATCTGTTCTCCAGGCTCAACGAAGCTCCAGTCATGTTTGGGCACTGCGGTATGGACATGAAGTCTGAGGCCTAACTCGGGAGTTCAGTTCATTAGTTCACAGTTCATTAGTTGAGACTCTGTTTTTACTTCTGTTGTAGAGCATAATTATTTGTTAATTACGATCTTACAAAGTATTCCGATAATAGGAGATGTCAGTGGAATCATGACCTCAGAATTTGCTATGTGAAATACAAGAAATGTGGAATTCTAGGTTTTTGTGGTGAATCACACACACATATTTTGATATAGAATATATGAGAAACTTATAGCAAATAATTAATCTTGACTAAAGGAAAAATGCAAGAACCCTAATTTTTTTATAATGGTAAACTATATATAACAAAATCTACCATTTTTAAGTGCACAGTTCAGTGGTAAGTATACTCTGACACTGCTGTGCAACCATCACCACTACCCATCTCCAGAACTTTGTCATCATCCCAAACTGACACTCTGCCCCCTTTAAATGCAAACTGCCGTTATCTGTTCTCAAGTAGTGGCTTCCACAGCACTTTGCCCAGAGCACATGCTTAGGAAATGCTTGTTGAAGAAGAGTGAGATTTACAGGTGTACAAGAAGACCAACTATTATATAAATAAAAGAGATTAAAGTGAATATATTTTTCCATAACTAAAAACTAACAGCATCGTAGCCAAGAAGCGTTAAGAGTAATTTACAACTTGTTTACACTTCTGGCATCAACTCTAATCACCTATTGTGACCAAGACCTCCTGCTCTCTTTAGATGCACTAGCAGGTGACAGGGACGGCTAATGGTGGGGGTGGGAGAGAAGAGACACCTGGCCAGCCGGCACTCCGGGCTAGTTGTTGAACTGTCACCTAGTGGACAGGGACACGGTTCTCTCCTAGGCAAGCCTCCTTTGACAGACTTGTGTGACTTGGCAATGACCCTGTGATGGAAATTCACCGAGAAGCCTGGATTTCAAGTCCTGGTGAGCAGAGCTTTCAGAGGTCTTCTGTACAGAAGCAGCCTAGCGAGGAGGCAAGCCTCCCCAATCCCCTTCGGGTGAAGTTAGAGAAGCAAAGAAACACGGATTGCAACGCTGCTTACCGACTCTGGCACTGCAGAAGCATGGAAAGCCTGAACAAATGGGCCCTTCACTTCCGAATCTCCTAATCTGGTAAAGGCACACGGCCCTAACTGAAAAGGGCTGGAGGTAGACGATTTGTTGGAGGGAGGTTAGCTAGGTTTTCAAAAACTGACCAAGGGACCAGGCAGGCACACATACAGCAAATGGCCACTGTGCCACTGGTTGGCCTCCCTTGACTTTCTTTGGCTAAAGAATAATTAAAGAAACAAATTTTACTGGAAAAAAAATTATCCATTAGGATCTGTGGTGCTCTCTGTGGTCTATGACTCATCTGACAATTGCTCTTCCACAGCTTTTCCTTTGCTTCCTGGAGAACACGCCTTACCCGATGCTTCATACTCAAAACCCTAGGCTGGGAAGGTGATTCTGAGCTGGCGGACTTGGACTGGTTCGGAGATGCTCTGTTCCAGAGATGGGACCAATAAACATCTGGGCTTTGGAAGCGACTTTCTGATGTTTGGATTTTGTGCTGGCACCAGCCCCTGGGTTTTAAGCACTTTGCTGTCATACGGTGTGCGGCCTTTCCAAGAAAAACTCTATAAAATGAAAATACTTTATTGCCGCGGCCTTTGACTTCTTGAGAGTCACACAAATACTGTAATCTCTTGCAACATTTAATTTAATTTAAACTCGGTTCACCTAAATAAAAAAATTAGCTCTGAATCTGCCCATTTCACCTCTTAAAAAGCACCAGTCTTCTCTATGTTTCACTGTTTTGTTTGCTATGTGCCAAACTGTTATTTCACATATGTGAAAAGACAATTGGCATCAAGTCCACATGAACTAAACTACTGGCAAAGGCGATGCTGGAGCTTGCCATTGAGAAGATTAGATTCCCAAGAAACTCCTCTAGCAGCATCCAATATCCACAAACTGAAAAGTGTGCGTGTAAATACACACATACTCATTCAACTGAAAGACGCTGCCTCCCCGCCTCCAAGTTCAGGTAGTATCCTATTAGTGGTTTAATTTACCCTGAGCTTCAATATCGCAGTTGTACAAATAAATACGTTAAAAAAAATGTGCATTGATTAATAAGATAAATAGGAAATTGAGAATTTATTTTTATTCAGCTGTGAGCTTGCCCACTTCAGTCAGTCATCTTTCTTATTTGCTTAATAAACAAGATGATTCACACTTTCCCCGTAAATAAGATCAGGTTAGGGTGGGCGGGGAGGGTAGGAGGGACACTTTTCTTTTGAATTTTCAATTAATGTTTTCCTTTACTTTAAAGACTTTTTTCTCTTTAAGTCTGCTCCTTTGCAGACTGTTTTGCCTTTGCACTCACAGATTCAAATATGGAGCTAAACCAGGAGGGAAATGGAAAATTTTATTATCCAGAACTGTGGTAAATAAATGGTTGAATACTTCAAGGTAGTTGAAAACTGTGCTCCCTGGAACCCTGGATCCTGAGTTGCTCATGATAACGCAGCCGTGGTGGCCATGCCACCAGAGCAAGCATCTTTTATGTGTGCCTGTCCCATCCCTTCAGCGCCCTGCCCTTAGATCACACTATTAAGGGGTCTCTGGCGCACAAGAATGACTACAAGTAAGGTTAGGCAATCACCTGAAACTCAGTCAGACACTTTTTCAACTCAGTCTCACAAAGGTGGACTATTTCTAAAAGAAACATGGAGATCCACACTTTGGGGAAACATGTAGAGAATGCTGTTTAAGTTTGGATCCTTTAGATTTTCACATTCATTTTCTTTTTTAAAAAATATGTATTTATTTTTGGCTGCGTTGGGTCTTTGTTGCTGCGCGCGGGCTTGCTCTAGTTGTGGCGAGCGGGGGCTGCTCTTTGTTGTAGTGCGCGGGCTTCTCACTGCGGTGGCTTCTCTTGTTGCAGAGCACAGGCTCTTGGAGCACAGGCTTCAGTAGTTGTGGCACATGTGCTGAGTAGTTGTGGCTCGCGGGCTCTAGAGTGCAGGCTCACTATTTGTGGCGCATGGGCTTAGTTGCTCTGTGGCATGTGGGATCTTCCCGGACCAGGGCTCAAACCCGTGTCCCCTACATTGGCAGGCGGATTCTTAACCACTGTGCCACTACGGAAGTCCTTCATTTTCTCAAATAATTGTTGGTTTTCTTAGTCATTGGGGTACCACCTATAGGAACATATCAATGTCTCTGACAGGACTGTTAACCACAGGACTTTATCTTCTCTACCTTACACCCAGGGTAACATGTGATCCAAGCTTGGCCCATCACGTGGTGCCATTTCCTTGGCAACAGTAATTAGTCCAGGGGGTGGGTGTATGACCCACGCAGAACCAATCAGAGTCCTTCCCTGAGACTGATTTATGAATGATGGAAGACACAGTGTTGCTCTCCACTGGAGCTGTTCAGCTAAGAAGGTGGGAATCTGGGGCGACTAAGGGCCATGGTTCCTGACACAGAGGGAAGCTGGAAGCCCATCCTCAGAACGAGGCCAAAGCACAGGCAGGCTCAGCTGAGAAATGGACAGAAAGTCTCAGAGGGACTGAATCCTAGTTCCTAACCCTGAGGCCTGGTTCCTGCAGCTCTTCCTTTAATCCTATAAGCAGTTCCAGTAACATTCCAGCTACATAAGCCGGGAAAGTTCCTCTTTGTTAAGGTTGGTTAGGATTAGGTCTTTGACACTTACAACTAAAAGAGTTCTGAATAATGCAGGGGCCCTTCTTAATCTGGGAATCACACCCATTACTAAGTTCTTCAGTGATTAATGGCTTCCCAGCTGTCTGTTAATGAAAGCCACTTAACTTTTATACCAACTTTTTGTTAGCGGCATATCATGTCAATGTATATGTCAAGAAAGAAATGCTGGAACTTTAGAGTGGGAAAAAATGCTTGTGTTAAAAAAAGCAGAATTATATTAATATACTTCTGCACATTTAGCATTTCTCAGCACATGGGGAAACATTCATTACTGAGTATATTTACTGACTCAGGAGTTTGAAGCACAAAAATTCTAACCCACATCTTATTTTAACACCACTGTTCATCTGCCTTGTGAAACAAAAGAGGCCAAGAACCACAATGGGGAAGAATAAAAGAAAACCTTCCATTCATAGGAGTGCTTGATTCTTCCTGTCCATATGTTTAGGTTCTGCTTCTTCCCCTCCAGAGCTGAACATCATAGAGATGCTGGCAGGTACTAACATGCTCCCTTTTAATTATACCACCAAATTGCTGCAATAACTGATTGCCAGTTAAATAATTATAATCAAGTGGCCATTGTGCATAACAATCATTTAATGACTGCCATCCCAAAACACTATAATAAAGAGAGCTTTAATGAAGAAATCTGGAAAGGGGCCAGGGTTTTATGGCGGTTTGCTTAAAGGGAAAGACAGCCATAATCTGTATTTAAGATTAAAAGAAGACTTTAATCCAGATGCTCGACATTAAACAAGGGAGTGGAGTCATGTTTTGATCAAAAGTTACTGCATGCATAAAAGAAGTAATGTAAATGTTCTTTTAGGAATTAAAAAAAAAGCCTCCAGTAAATTATATAAAGGAAGTGTTCATAACCATTTGCTTTGGAAAAAAATGAAAAGGAAGAACATCTGATTTTCATTTTGGACAAGAATACTTAGCTAAAATAAAATAAAAGGGAACAGGATTTTATTTGATTTCTATAATATCACTGAAAACAAGGGAGCTGCCATTCAAGCTACCTTGTACCAGTAATCATTCTCCTACTGACTCTATTTTTTACCCTCACTTCCCTAGGCCAGGCCTGAATCTTTGGGAGGTGTAATTACATTCTCACACAAAGTCCTAACTGAAATGGTTTTGATGATCTCAGCTCTAGCAAACAGTAGTTCTCATCTGAGGGGAAAAAAACAAAACAAAACAAAAATCTCACCACATAAAACTCAGATCAACTGGCAGCTACCGCCACTGCTGATGCATGGAATATTTGGCTAACAAATTAAGACTGCAATTCCTAGAATTGCAGCCATTTTCTACAAACTGCTATGTAGCCTGGCCAATGACAAACACCAGAGCCTCCAGATTTTGCTAGAGTGATTGCTGGGAGAAAACTAAAAGCAACATAAGTCCTCTCAAGGAAGAATAAGAGGGAAAAAGCAAAACCAAACCAAAATAGTTCCTAGAGATATAAATAGATATAGACCAGATATGGGCTCCAACAGCTTTCCTAATACCCCAGCATAAAGGAACAGGACCTGACCCTAGTTACGTGCCCACAGAACACCCCAGCCCTTAGGAAATCCTGATGATGGCTTGGGGCTATGGAAAGACCCTGAGAGTCTGAAGAAAACAAACCACACCTGGGATCATTCTTGTCCCAAGGTGAACATTCAGAATGGAAGAAAACTGCTCTGGAGCTCTTGAGGTGCCCCAGCCTGTCCAGGTTCCAGGGTGTGTGTGACAGAGACCGATGAACCAGGGTTAGGAAAATGTCCCCACTGGCCTGCCTGTCTGGGGTAGAGGACACAGGTCAGGACAGATTTCCTAAGACCATTTCAGCTTAAAATTGACCTAGGAGAAGGTGTAGGATTTCAATTATGACATCAGAACTTTCCCTGATATTCTAAGTTAAGGGTATTAACAAATTCTCCTTCAAGAAGTCCCCGATTTTGAACCCCCTTACACTGTTGGTGGGAATGTAAGTTGATGCAGCCACTACGGAAAACAGTATGGAGGTTCTTCAAAAAACTAAAAACAGAGTTGCCATATGACCCAGCAATCGCATTCCTGGGCACATACCTGGACAAAACTATAACTCAAAACGACACATGCACCCCAATGTTCACTGAAGCACTATTTACAATAAACAAGACATGGGAACAACCTAAATGTCCATCAACAGATGAATGGATAAAGAAGATGTGGTGCATATATACAATGGAATACTACTCAGCCATAAAAAGGAACAAAATGATGCCATTTGCAGCAACATGGATGGACCTAGAGAGTATCATACTAAGTGAAATAAGTCAGAAAGAGAAAGACAAATACCATATGATATCACTTATACATGGAATCTAAAATATGACACAAATAAACTTATCTATGAAAAAGACTCACAGAGAACAGACTTGTAGTTGCCAAGGTGGAGGGGTGGTGTGGGAGGGATGGAGTGGGAGGATGGGGTGAGCAGATGCGAACTGTTATATATAGAATGGATAAACAACAAGGTCCTACTGTACAGCACAGGGAACTATAGTCAATATCCTGTGATAAACCACAATGGAAAAGAATATGAAAAAGAATGTATATATACATATAACTGAATCACTTTGCTGTAGA
This sequence comes from Stenella coeruleoalba, assembly GCF_951394435.1. NCBI lineage: Eukaryota > Metazoa > Chordata > Mammalia > Artiodactyla > Delphinidae > Stenella > Stenella coeruleoalba. The sequence continues at coordinate 99,304,533 of NC_137156.1, read as the reverse complement.
GCAGAAAGTAACACCACACTGTAAATCAACTATACTTCAATAAAATAAATAAATAAATAAAATTGAAGAGAAAGAAGTCCCCGATTTTTAGTCTGCATTAGAGGTGTTCCCTCAGCCGCCCGGCTCCTCCCAAGATGCTCACAGGTCTGGCCACCTCCTCTACATTCAGGTCTCAGTTCGGAAGCCGCCTTCTCACAGGGACCGCCACCAACCCACCAGTCTAAGTTGTCTAACTCCTGACCTCTATTCTCTCCACTTCCCTCCCCACCCCAGTTCATTCTAATCCAATACCCTGTTTTGTTTTCAGCTTTGTGCTCATCACTAGCTGAAGGTTTCTTTTTCCGCTTGCTTGTGGAACTAAGATGTAAGCTCCTGCAAAACATGGAGCCTTGTGTGCCTTGACTACCACTGTATCCCCAGAGCTTGGAAGGGGCCCAGCACTCAAATGAACATGCTGTCTCCTCCACAGCCTTGCACACAGGCTGCCACTTCCCAGGCACTCAGCCAGCTGCAGCTGAACTGCACTGCACTGAATTCAACCAAAGGGCAGATAACTAGGGCACAGATAAAAATCCAGCCTTGGCCACTGTCTTGCCGTATCAGATGTATAATGAAGGGCTCATAACTGGGACCTGTGCTTATCAAGGACTTCATAGGACCAAAAAGGCAGTGGACATGAGCGTGAACACATGTAAACATATTTAGGGCTCACCAATATTTCTGGGTTCAAAAGAAGTGCGAGGAGACACAAATGCCTAAATTCACAGCACAGAACAGCTGATCACACTGTGAAACCGGGGCCAAGTTTACATTTAAAACAAAGTCTTGATTTAAATTTATATATATATGCCAGTCAGGTTCAGAGAGAAGGAGAGTGGGAACTGGAGGCAGAATTCACCATTTTCTGAACTTGAATAGCACCATAAACCACACTGTATCACACAGCACTTAGCAATGATCCTATCTTAAATTTACTCTCATTCTTTCAAATGTGTTAGTCTTATTCCTTCCACTACAGGTAAGAAATTGGATCTTATATTTTTCCAGTATGTTAGCACTCCTAGCCTAATTTGTGGAGAATTAACTTTGAAGGTTACCAGACTCAGAACTGAATTCCAAGGTCTTCTACCAGTTCTAAGACATTTGGCAAATTATTTATCCTCTCTTAACCTTAATTTCCATATCTTTTAAGTAGTGATATTGATACCCATCCCACAAAGGGTTGCTATGAGAAATAAATGGGATTATTTGCAAAAAAAAAAAAAAGTCCTACTGATGTACTTAACAGAAAGTAGGTATTCAAAAAATTAAAATTTCCATTTGGGTAGATGGTAGAAGCTCAAAATGCACTAAATAGGTGGCAAACAAATTGGGGTGGAAAGCACGCCAGGAAACAAGTATATGAAGAGTGGCAGGAAAAAAACAAGTTAGCAATTGGAAGACACAAAACATGGCCCAAACTGCCATGGTGTTTTGTTATTATTCCCCACATAAGCAGGATCTGCAAATATTCCTATTTTATGGCTTCACCACAGTGACACGTGGCAATCAGAGCTGCGTATCAATCAGAAAGTCACCGAATATGAGAAATCATTGGTTAACAGCCAAAAGAAATAGGAAAGTATGTTCCTGAGAACAGTATTTACTTTATTTATTTATTTTATTATTTATTTATTTATTTATTGCTGTGCCGCAGCTTGCGGGATCTTAGCTCCCTGACCAGGGTTTGAACCCAGGGTCATGGCAGTAAAAGTGCCAAGTCCTCACCACTGGACTGCCAAGGGAACTCCCAAACAGTATTTACTTTAAATCTATATAGTATCAGAGAATTCACGGCAGGATTCCAATTTTAAAAACACTGGCATTCCTTGATCTTATCAAGAAACGCAAGTCATCATGAAAAACTCTTGTGTTCACATCACTCCATTCCAAGGCTCCGACACAAACACTGGAGCTGCTGGACCCATCACAAAGTCTAGGGTGAAAATTCAGTCAAAGAAAGCAGTAAACTGGCTATTTTTAATAATCCTGGGGGACAGATATTTACGAAAAAAAAGAAGACAAGGCCACCTGCTTGGGGTCCATCATACCATTTAGCTCTTGGAAATAAGAGAAACATTAGCAACAACAACAAAAAGGAAAAGTAACTGTAGTGGACAGCTATCACTCTGCCTACTCAGACTGTGGCATCTTTATCCCCGTGAAAAATCATACCAGTTTTCTAATTTCTTACCAATTTCTCCCTGACTCTCAGGGCATGTGATGTAGGTGGGTCATTCACCCCATGTAACACTGGTGATGGGAACATATCCCAGATCTGACCAGTGAGAGTTACCCCCTGCCCCACCACTGTGACTGAGCCGTCAGTGACCAGTAAAGCAGGACACGAGCCAGCGCCCCTGGGAACAAGGCTCCCTTTCCATGGGAGTCGCTAAGCCCGGGGCTCCCAGTGCCAACTTGGTCTCATGAGGAGACAGCCTGCCTCAGAACAAAGCAATGCAGAAAACAGCCAGGCAAAGGAAAGAAGGCAGAAAGGTCACTATTGACATTTTTTGAAAACTTGGATCTAGTAGTGCCTAAGGCTAGAACTATCCATGAATTTTTCAAGTTACTTGAACAAATAAATCCCCATGTTTGCTTAAATCTCTTTGAATTAGTGTCGAACTTTCAACCAAGAGAGTGTGACTGATACAGGAAGTAATCTTGTAGAGTTTAATCCTAAAGGACTTATCTAAAAAGGCAGCCTGTGAAGCACTTTTCTGAGTTCTCTTAAAAAAAAGTTAGAGTAGAACATGTGAGATGCTGGGGAACCACCAGCATTTCTTTCTTTCTTTTTTTTTTAATTTTTTTTTTATTCATTTATTTTTGGCTGCGTTGGGTCTTCATTGCTGCGCGCGGGCTTTCTCTAGTTGTGGCGAGCAGGGGCTACTCTTTGTTGTGGTGCGTGGGCTTCTCATTTTGGTGGCTTCTCTTGCTGCGGAGCATGGGCTCTAGGCGCGCCGGCTTCAGTAGTTGTGGCTCGCAGGCTCAGTAGTTGTGGTGCACAGGTTTAGCTGCTCCGCGGCATGTGGGATCTTCCCAGACCAGGGCTGGAACCCATGTCCCTTGCATTGGCAGGCGGATTCTTAACCACTGCACCACCAGGCAAGTCCCCACCAGCATTTCTTGAGCCAGCAATTCCATTTAACCAAATACAAATGGAATATAAATGAGACAAGTGCACTGTGAGGTCACTGTGGACAGAAGGAGAACTTCTATTCTCTACGTCCCTGATCCTTCATCTTCACCTCCCATCAAACACATTCACTCATTGTTTCAAAAATGTTCTTACTAAGCACCAAGTATGTGTCAGGTATTATGCTAGGTACTGAGGATACAGAGATGATTAAGACATAGTTCTCATTCTCAGGAAGCTAATGAATAATTATGATCCAGGGTGACAAATGTGAGAAGGGACCCTTCAGGAAGGATGAGTATGCGTTTGCCAGGTGGGGAAAACAAGAGCAAAGGGGCGGTGGAAAGCGTGGGAGGTCCAGGGCGGGAGGTAGGCTGGAGCCGGGCTGTAAGGGCGTCTGCGACTGCCTGTGAGGGGCTGACCTGATCCTGAAGCCAAACTGAGCCTCTGGAAGTCCCTGAGTAACTCTGTGCGCCACCAAAGGCCTGGTAACCTTTGTGGAGGGTGGACTGGACGGGACAGAGACTGAAGGCAGGACTTACTGGGGCCTGTGGTCATCAATGGGAAATGGCCATGGGGACTCTGGTGGAGAAAAGCTCAGACTGGAGTAGAAGGCAAGAGTCTACAATCCTAACTCAAAAAGCACTGAAAACCAATCCCATGTCGATGACTTGAGAAGAACTCTGGTCTAGGGCATTAGCTGCATCTTAAAGGACAAAGACTGAGTCAGAGTAATATGGGGAGTGGGTAATGAATGCCTGTGCCTTCTCAGACTCTGGGTCTCAGCTCCTCCATCCTAAGTTCTCTCCCCACCCTAAATCTGATCCACCCACAGAGCTCTGCTTCAGGGAAGGCCACTGCTCCATATCTGCTGGTAGATTGTTGGGTGCCCCCTTGCCACGGATCCTACACTTGTATTTTAGACCTGATCACTCACGACACTTCTCCGAACCACAGCTTCCTCATCTTGAAAGTGGGAAGACTGTCACTTATCTCAGGATAACGATCAAAATAAGAAAAATTTCATAGAGCGCTCTGCACAGAACCTGGCATGTGATAAACAGCCCGTACACAGAAGCTGCCACACTCCTGCAGGAGATGAAGTAGACTGCACTACGCACTACGAAGACACAAAGACATCCTCACGCCAAGCAGCAGCTTCTCACTTGCCAAGGATTTCCAGATCGTACAGTTAACAGAATGTCGCTCTAAGAACAAGGCAGAAGCCCTTTTGTGGTAGTTTAAGCACGTGGACTAACACAAGTGCACAACCTCTGAAGGCCCCTCAGAACTCCGCTCTGGCTGCTGTGAATGGGGCTGGAGGAGACGGGTGTCGGTGCTCCTGGAGGTGGAAACGCAGCTCTCAGCCAGCACTTCCACGGGCGAGATGGTCAAATGTATCACGGTTCCTCGTCCAAGAGTGTGGGAACGGCCAGGGAGTGTTTTGTGACTGAAGGGAGAAACTCCAGACTAACAGATAGGCTTGTTGGTGGTATGGCTCTGCCTTATCCTTGAAGCTGAATCCAGAGATACCTTGTTCATAGAACCTCCTACTACCTTCTTCAACTGGGTCCTCTGCCGACAAGTCAGGACTTGGTTTCCAATGCGCCTGACTTCATGGTTCGTGCAAACAGCAAACTCAGTAAGAGATGAGCGAGCCATAATGCAAAAGCCCAACAAGACTGGGCAGCTGTGCACTGCTTCTGCATTTCCACCCTCAACCCACGCACACAGAGCCTTGAGTGCCAGGGGGCAAAGCTGCAGAGTTTGCAAACACTATAAAAATATATTAGGTCCGCTTAAGGCAGGGGTCCCAAACCTATTTTAGACCAAAGATATCTCTCGAGAATTTAATGACACAAATCCTTCCCCCATAAAACACACACATGCGACCTTTTGTATACAACCCCTGGGGGTTCAGGAACCATCCCCACCCCACCCCCTAAGCCCATCTTAGCCCAAGAGGAATTTAGAAGAACCAGTTCATAGGTCTTGAAAGAATGAGGTAGTAAGAGTCCAGAGTTCCTCTTCTCGGGGCTCGGTTTTCTCCGTGACACAGTTCGTTGCCGTGAATGCCACCTCTTCATAGGGAGAGGGCTAATGAATGATGTGACACTCAGAGCCCGAACATTTATCTGTCTGCAGTGCCCACCTCTCAGTGACTGTGGAAAACCTTGGAATCTTAGTGGTTTCCAAGGTGCTGAGTAGATAAAAGTCAAAGCGGATGCTCTGGGGGGGGGGGTCTGTGGTGGAGAGGGGGGCAAGTGTGGTCTAGGCCCTGGAGAAAGATGCCAGATTCCCTGGGAAGCAGCAAGGAAGCCTGTTCTCCCCTCAGCTCCCCTCTGTCCTTCCACTCTCATTCCTCACTTATGCAGAGGCTGCAGATTCCTAGGGTGATCTGTACCAAATCCAGATGGTTAAAAATAATTCACTAAATACCTTCCTAGATAAATTGAAATCCAAGATCTTTTTGAGTCCTGTCCAGCCATCCCTCAAAGGGCGAGCCGGGCTGAAAGTCATGTTCTTTTCTAGCTGAATCCCTGAGTCAGACTCCTGCCTGTCAATCTTCTGATGTCACAAGTCAAACTGTGCCATCCAAGGCTGAGTAAGCACCTTCAGGAAACAGAAACTCAACTGTAAGAACACACGTATTTCCAAACAGAAAACAACTCTGCCCGGTTTCTAACTCAGCTACTGTATATACATTTAGCCATGACACTGGGAGGGGAACTTCTTACAAACAGAAGTCAAAGGCGAAAAGAATAAATAACAGTAATGTATCAGTCACTATCTTTGGCAAGACATATAAAATGGTAAACAAGACATTACAAAGTCTTTGCCCTTATGGGGACTGTATCTGAATGAGGGCTGGAGTGGGAGACAGAAAATAAACAGAAATTTCAGATAGTGATAAATGCCATTTAGAAAATAAAATAGCGTAAAGGGATAAAGAATGCTTGAGGAACTATTTTTATATACAAATAAAAATACACAGATGAGGAAATGGGGATAACAGAAGTTAGGTAAATTGTTCAAGGCTTCATAGCTAGTAAGTAGTGAATTTAAACTCAGGTCTTTCTGATTCCTCAGTTGTTCGTAACTACTACCCTATGCTATCTCTATAGCATCCAGAGAAACCAAAGAATCTGCAAAATAGATAAGGTGAGAGACCACCTTTATTTTGTAAAAGTCCCTCCTTTTGGGACATTAGCAAAATTCTGAGATCTGTGAACTCATACGAGTGTGCTACAGGTACCATTTTGATGGTAATGCAACTAACAGTTGAGTTTCTATACATGATATTTAACATACTTTAAACCTTAGAGCCACCCTCTGAGATGGGAATTACCATTCCTATATTTCATAAAAGGACACAAAGGCTCAGAGAGTGTAACCTGTTGAAAAATCATAGAGCTTGTAAGTGTGGAAGCTGCAATCCAGGCCTCATGCCTCTGAGTACATTGCTTTTTCCATTACACCAAGCTGCCTTCCAGAAGACTCCCCAGGGAGCTACATTTTTCTCCCACTGGGAGACAGGGCAGTAACTATCTTGGCAGTGCAGACAGAAAGGAGTGACTGTTCTGCGTCTCCGCCAAGCAAGTATTCATGCCCTTTGCAATATGACTTGGACACAACACCCACCCAAGCTCTAGGAGCTAAGCATTCTAAAATTTGCTGAAGAATTTTTTCACCTTCTCCGAATGGGGTCCAAAATTAAAAGGGGAAAAGCACATTTATGTCTCATTCAGAATTCAAAAAGTAATAAATCCTTCAAGGCCCTGGCAAGTTTCTCTAATCCACTGTAATCATGTTTCCTTGTATAACAAGTCTTGTGATGTCTGAAGCAGCGTCTCACTATAGTAACGGCAGCCTGAATCTTGGAGTTCTTCTTCTCAGGCCTGGGGGATTATTCCATTTTCCACATTAGGAATAAGCCGCAGACTTTAGGTTCTAAAACGGAGCCAGAAATGCTGACTAGAATCCAGATGCCCTAAATGCTATTAGAACTAAATTTTACTGCCTTCTGTGAAAGACACAAATGAAAAGAATGTAGCAACCTCTAGAATACTGGTCCAGAAAGCAAAGCTATGAATAGAGCCAACACAGGTTCTTATGCACTTAGAGGCTCCTTAAAACTACCTGGAGACGTTCCAAATCTCCCCTGCTTCAATCCTTGGCTTTCTAACTTTTACAAAAGCCAAACATACTAGGGATGGAGGATGTACTACAGACTCATCCTAATAAACCATGTTTTCATGGAGATAGCCTTTTACTTCTTTTAAATTTATTTTTTAAAACTTTTTGTTGGAGTATAAGTTGATTTACAATGTTGTGTTAGTTTCTGCTGTACAGCAAAGTGAGTCAGAGGTAGGCTTTTACGTTAAAAAAAAAATAGGTTTTCAGAAATTGATTTGATAAAAAATGATTTACCTCTATGGTCAATTACTTCTGTTATTAAAAGAAATACATTTGGGACTTCCCTGGTGGTCCAGTGGTTGAGAATCCGCCTTCCAGTGCAAGGGATGGGGTTCAATCCCTGGTCCCGGAAGATGCCACAGGCCACGGAGCAAATAAGCCTGAGCGCCACAACTCCTGAAGGCCGCGCGCCTAGAGTCCGTGAGCCACAACAAGAGAAGCCACCGCAATGAGAAGCCCGCGCACCACAACAAAGAGCGGCCCCCACTCACCACAACTAGAGAAAGCCCACGTGCAGCAACAAAGATCCAATGCAGCCATAAATCACTAAATAAGTTAATTAATTAATTTTAAAAAAGAAATACATTTATTAAATTCTTTAATGGAAATGACACCCTCATTATACCATTTAACATGAGCAGTGTGAAACAGTATAAATATATATGTCTCACTTCAAATTGCGACTGTTAATTATAATGATGATGATGATGACAGTTGTCCCATTTTTGAGTGCCTACTCTGTGCCAGGAACTGTGTTAAGTGCTGTAAATACATCATTTATTTAATTCTCAGAATTCCCCAACAAAGTTGTTATTATTTCCTTTTTACAGTAAAGGGGCTACGTCTCAGGAAGATTCCACCTCTTGCCCAGGGTTACAGAGCTAGTTAGTGGTGAGCTAGAAGGTGTATACAGGGGATCAGACTGCAGAACCTACTCTGGCATGAAAGGTAAAAGCCCTCTCCCCACTGCAGAAGAGCCATTGCTTCTAGCTACTGTCATCAAATCTTCCTGAACTAAACTTGACTTTCATAGAAATAACTTTCTTTTTGCATTTTTTCACTTGGGGGATATTTACTTAAATGGTATAATTACAACAGTAAGTCCATCTGGCATTCCCAGGTCTGGCAAGAAACACGAATGACTCTTGGAAAGTGTATGCCTCAACTGGTGGAAGCAGAAATGTGCAGGTGTCCTAGAAACCAGCCTGCTGGCTGGCAGCATCCAGCCTCCCACGGGCACCAGATCCTGCTGTAACAAGGGAGTGCAGAGTTAATCAGTCAGGAGGGGCAATGGAGGGAAAGCCGGTTAGGGAAGCTTTATTGAATATGCTTTATTTTTCAAAAGCATATTATGCCTCTTGCTCCTTCAATCACTGAATCACCCCTCTCCTGATGGACTCAGGTTTGCAGCAGACACCTTTAGCTCTGTTTGCCCAGCACCTCCTGTCTCCTGGTGATGGCAAATACCTTCTAATGCGAACTGCCCCTTTCCCTCATGCCAACCATGTTCCTTTACAGACCCTGCCTCTCTGGCCCAACTTGACTGACCCCAAAATAAGCAAGAGGCGCAAGCTGGGCGCTGAGTTTTGAACTTGGGTCATGGGCCAGTCCACATCAGGTGAATGAAGCCATGAATTAGGAGGCGCTGCCAGCAGCCATGCTTCCTGCCTTGTGGAAGAAGCCTGTCTCCAGGGGAGAACACCTGTTCCTCCTAAACTGCAGCTTTTCCCCAAGGTTTGCTTGATCTACCTTTCGTTTAATTGTGTTCAAGGCTCCATTATTTCCATTTGCCTCTGATAATTCAAGTTGGGTGTGTGTCACTTGAAACCAAAAGCGTTCTGAATAATTCAGAAATGGTACCAGCAATGGAGAGTTGAAGGCAACCAAGTCTAAATACAGAAAAGGATGAGAAATACTCCACCCGGGGTGGAAAATTTTACCCACAATTGCTGTTACAAGGTGGTAAAAACAATTGGTTTAACAAGGCTGAAGGTTCAGGGGACTTAGGGAAGCATCCAATTATTGGAGACACTGTCTATTTCTTGCAACATTACAAAAGGGGCAGAAAGAGACGCTTCAGTGCAAGCTGGCCCTTCCAGAAGCAGATAAGGACAGCCGAACTGGTATATAACACCTTAAAAGGAGGCCTCTTCTGCTTTTGGTGGGCAGTCTGAGTCCTTTTGAACTGCAAAGTCTGCATTTTCTGCTGCAAACTGAAGCCAGTGGTTGTTAGGGAGATGGTGAGAGTCTCATAAATGGGCAGAAGTCGACAGGGGTGGGGGACGGGGAGCCAGGAGGGCCCTTAGCAATGGCAAAGGGAAGGCCCTAGTCTCAGATGCAGACTGAGGGCAGGGGACCTTCCAGGGCCCCAGCAGATGTCTTAAAGTGAGTTCCTAGAAGGATGAGCAGAGACTCTTAAACCGTTCCTAGAGGCATTTCTAGTTAGAAAAGGAAACCATGAGGGCTGACTAGGTTTAACACCTGGACTCCTCAAGTTATTTGGGGCTGTCTCTTTGGATTCAGATTCCACATCTTAGAACAAGAGCACCGGATGAGATGATTTCCAAAATGTCCCCTTGGTAGAAATGTTTTGTTTCTTGGTGATTAAATATAGTATAAAGCTTTATTATTTTCTTAAAATCACTGAGGAAAATTCTCCTCATTCTAAGCATTAAACTGAAGAGCAAATGTGGGGCAAGAGAGATTAAACACTTCCTTGTGGTCTTTGTTCAATTCACTGTGGGATCTCAGACCACAGACTTGATTTCCTCACCTGCAGACGGGGATTCTGGATGCCTGTCTTCACAAGGCAGGGAGAAGGGAAAAGTGAACGCCTTTGACTTCTCTTCAGAAAATATTCTGTGGAAATCCTAAACAGGATTAGGGCAAAGCTCTCTCTGAAATCAAAGGTTAGCTCCAAAATGACTTTATTTGGGGCTTTTCGGCCCAGTGATGCCATTTCTGACCCCAATCACTGCTCCCTGTGGTTCTCATGTGTCTGGAGACAACATATTTCCTAATGGACACAGAACAGGCCTTGGTGGAAACACCAGTGCTGGCTCATCTCTGGCATTTCTGACCTTCCCTTTTAGCATCCGACTCCACCTGCCCGGGACTGACTCCCTAGGATCCCTGGCTTCATCTTCCCTGAAGATCTTACTCATAGCCAAACTTGAAAAATACTGACTAACCATGATAAATTCCTTTCATCCTCTCTTCCTGGGTGTGTAACTGCATCAACACCCAAAGAGATAGCTTACTAATGGTGGTGCTGTATGTACTGTGAATATGACAGTTGCCAAAAAAATTGGGGACGCTGGTCATGCCAGGTGGCTATCAAAACATACTCCCTCATTGGCTCCATACACAGGGACTGAACCAGGGTCTGGACTCACTGGCACCATCTCTGTGATGCCTGTCTGCCCTTATTACAGCACTTTATAAGAATAATTATTACCTCACTGTACAGAAATGATTTGTTAAATTTTATGTTTGTAGCTAGAATAATATTTTTGGAAAGACTTTGACTTATTCATCTTTCTATTGTTTGTTTTGTACAAAGAGAGAATTCATTAGATTTTTGTAGAATGAATTAATGAATTATGTGAAGCCATTCAGGGTAGAGGGAAGCCCTGATCTTGAACTAGACCATGGCTGGCAAAGACACACACTCGTGCTTGCCCATGGGAGATGTTACTGCTAAGCCATGAACCTCTCTCATCACGTCTGAACCAGGCCTGAGACCCCTTCTCAACGGTTTCCCAGGCAGCAACCTTCCCTGAATAAGCTGGCTGATTAGCACTCGTGATGTATATAGATGAACGATACCCGAGGACAAGAGGGTGGGCGGCTGATGTACGACGCAGCCACACCAACAGTGAGATGTGTGCAAGAATGCTTAGATAGCGCTTACACTGTTCCTTTAAAATTCAGCATGCCACCTTAAAGCAATGCAAAAAGAACTGCTTAACTCAGTGAGCAAACAACTGATCCACTCAATTTGGTAGCACTGCAGCTGCCTCATTTTTAACTAATAACTGCTGCTTTAAGTGAGACAGTCTGTCCTGGGATGGCTCGGAGCCGGGGAGCTGAGCTGTATAACTGGTGGTAAGTTAAATCTCTGCGTGACTTCAGACATGTGACAGGCAGCACGGTGCAGTGGTTAAGACCACAAGCCTCAGAGTCCCTAACTCACAGAGCTGTTGTAAGAATGTGATATATTAATGTAGATAAAGTGCTTAGAACAGTGTCTAGCACATAAGCACCAAAAAAGGAAGCATCAGCTACTATTATTATGTGTGGCCTGGCTAAAGCTTCCCACACAACTAGTAAAGTAGCCATTATTGATTAAATAAGGCTTGGCCTATGTTGTCACTCTTGTTTGCAATTCAATGTTTCATTATTGACTGATGGTTCTTGCCTTGGTAACGGCTATTAGAACAGGCCTGGCAGGCTGACGAATTGTGCCTGCATTTTCTTTTCTTCCCCCAAAGCCAATCACCCTGGCTATTATCAGACAACTAAAACTAGGTAGTCCAAGAGCCATGGAGTTACACTTCACATTCAACTTTGGAAGCTTTCCTTAGTTTAAGTTTCCTAAAATAATGACTTTAAAAACACAAAACTGGGCTTCCCTGATGGCACAGCAGTTAAGAATCCGCCCACAAATGCAGGCGACACGGGTCCGAGCCCTGGTCCAGGAAGATCCCACATGGTGCGGAGCAACTAAGCCCATGTGCCACAACTACTGAGCCTGCGCTCTAAAGCCCGTGCGCCACAACTACTGAACCTGCGCTCTAAAGCCCGTGCGCCACAACTACTGAACCTGCACTCTAAAACCCGTGCGACCCAACTACTGAGCCTGTGCTCTAAAGCCCGAGTGCCACAACTACTGAAGCCCGTGCGCCTAGAGCCCGTGCTCCACAAGAAGCCACCGCAATGAGAAGCCTATGTACCGCAACGTAGAGTAGCCCGCTCGCCACAACGAAGACCCAGCGCAGCCAAAGATAAAATAGAAAATAAATAAATAAAGACAACACAAAACTTCGCTCTTGTCCTTTTAATCTCATTCTACAGGTTTTTAGATTTAATTATGTCTACGGTTTTCACTGTAACTATCTTAAATCTTTTTTTGGAATCAGGCAGAATGTATATAAATATTAAAACATAGTTGTCAGATTCCTGATGCTGAATGTCAGCCAAGACGTGCTTGAGGTGATACCTTATGTTTTTATACATTACATGTACCACAATCATCTTGGAATATAGGGCAAATCTCATGGAACATTCTGCAGAGATTCCAAAAAAGGCTTTCATCATGTTGATGTTCTACTGCTGTGGTCATCATTAAAAATGTCACTCTCCTACCCTATCCCAGGATCACTGCTCCTTGGACAGAAAGTGAATCTGGAATCAGAGAAGCTATCAGCTAGGCTGAAGGCAGATTATACAGTTGAAACGAGTTCCCTTTTTCATCCTCCATCCTGATTCAACAGAATCAAAGAGCTCATTGACTTCAACTGTCTCATTTTATAGAGGACAGTGAGACCCAGAGAGGAGAAGTGACTATCTTAAGGTCACATCGTAGGTTAACGGTTGAGCTGTAAGTAAAACCCAAATCTGACTTCCAGGCCTGTGTTCTAAGATGCCAAGATTCTTCTCTAGACCACTGAAATAGAAAATGAATTTACTTAGAGTAGCCAGTTTAAGTTGAAATTCTTGAAATATATTATTTTGTTGTAGCAAAACAGAGGGCTTTTTTGAAAATATCAAGGCAATAGCTCCAAAAAAATCAAAGTTCTCTGGGAAACACTCTGTTGCAAAAATTCATTTACTGTTATGGCCTTTAGTGTGTGTCATTTACTTAGAATCACGCGCCCATTCTAAAACTAGGAAATCAAGTCACTCATTCAACCAATGTATACTTAATGGTTAATTACTACATACAGGCAATGTGCTGGGTCCTGAGGATATGCTATTAAGACACTGTCCTTGTCTTCACAGAGTTCAAGGTCTAAGACAAATATTCAACACAATATGCCATCCTTAGTATCTTAGGCGTCATGACAAGAGACTGTCTTCCCTCGCTTATATGACCATGTTTCTTGCTGACCCTGAAACTGGCCTCAAAAATCCTTCCCAACACAACCCTCTAAGTGGCCGAGAGCAACTGATAAGAGGGGCATGCACTGAAATCTACCCATCACTCCTGAACTAGTATAGTTATTACTCCGTGCCTATTAAACCCTACACACAATGTGAAGTTCTTACTGTATCTACTAGAATGCTGATTTCCCCCCATTCAGAAGAGAAGAATGTAAATCCTTTCATTCATTTAGCACTGATTAAACTGGGAAGAACAATTCTTCTAGGTACTGGGAGAACCCTTGATAACAGCTCATGAAAGACCAATTACACCCCAACAAGAGACCCCAGTTCTCTCTCACTTGAAATTTCCCTTTCATCCTGGGAAGCACAGCCCTCTATCTCCTGTCCGTCATCACCCACAGCTGCCATCTGCTGCTGGAGAATCAAACAGAGGTGCTACACCACTCACTTCAAAGCAGCTGCTTATCATGCCCAGTGATTTACCAACTGAGAAAAGAACCGGTTACTGACAATGCTGCTGAGTACAGTTCTTCCTGCCAGCAAGAGTTTGGAAAAAAAAATACTTCTGATCTCACCTCAAGGTGGACCCAAAGACAGCTGCAGGGCCTCCATTTTATAAACCTGGCATCATTCCTCTCCTTTGTTTAAGCTGTCTTCTTAGGGTCTGATCAAGGGAGAAAAAGCAGGAAGACATCTTTTCCTCCTAATGGCTTTTACTGTGTCCTTAAACATTTTAATTATTGGTGATGAATGAGCAATGACCCTGTTAAGCCCTGCCGGTAGGGGTCCACTAATGCCCCACAGCTGACCTGTCTCCACAGCACAGAGCACTGCACAGTGTTGTCCGGAAGGAGACACAGTGGAAGCTGACCTTCCTTTGTGCTCCCAGAGTACATCCCCCTCGGGACACTCAGACCTGCGGGAGCTGTACACTAATTACCTGCATTTGCAGATTGGTCCCCGTCCACTACCAAGGCCTCGGAGAGGCCAGACACTTTTAGAAAAGAGAGCACATGCAGCACAAACAGAAAAAGGTGACAAAAATCAGGGTTAAACAAGGAAGAGAACTTTACAAGTCTCTACCTCTTTGCATTACATTTTGACATCCAAATAGCAGCTGTGTTTCTTGTTGAGTAGACATGGTGGTGGGTACTGGGTGAAGTAAAAAGAAAAGTGGGCCTTTTTTTTCCTACTCCCAAGGGTTTAGGTCTCCTAAGGAAGCCAAGATGTAGTAGTGATAAACTAAGTACCATGGGATTTAAACATTGGAATATTTGATGTTGCCAAAAGAATGGTACAAAACACAGTTACCATATGACTCAGCAATTCCACTCCTAAGTATATACCCAAAAGAACAGAAAACATATATTTACAAAACAACTTGTACACCAATGTTCACAGCATCACTGTTCATAATAGCCAAAAAGTAGAAACCACCCAAATGCCCAATGACTAATGAATGGATCTACAAAATGTTGTGTAGCTATACAATGGAATGTTACTTGGCCTTAAAAAGGAAGTACTCATTCATGCTACAACATGGATGAACCTTAAAAATACTATGCTAAGTAGAAGTCAGTCACAAGAGATCACATATTATAGGATTTCATTTACATGAAATGTCCAGAATAGGCAAATCTACAGAGACAGAAAGTAGATTAGTCATTGCTTAGGGCTTGGGGAGAGAGGTGGAGCTTGGAGAATGAGGGCTGAAGGTTTCTTTCTGGGGTGATGAAAATGTTCTAAACAGATGATAGTGATGGTTGCTACCCTGTGAATACATTAAAAAAAAAAAACCAACACATTGACTTGTACATTTAAAAAGGGTGAATTAGGGCTTCCCTGGTGGCGTAGCGGTTAAGAGTCCGCCTGCCGATGTAGGGGACACGGGTTCGTGCCCCGGTCCAGGAAGATCCCACATGCCGCAGAGCGGCTGGGCCCGTGAGCCATGGCCGCTGAGCCTGCGCGTCGGGAGCCTGTGCTCCGCAACGGGAGAGGCCACAGCAGTGAGAGGCCCATGTACCGCAAAAAAAAAAAAAAAAAAGTGTGAATTATATCTCAATAAAACTGTTACCAAAAAAACAGTAGCACAGACCACGATGTTAAGGCTTAAAGGAGGGATCAGAATTTCTGGCTTGGATGGTTTGAAACACCATCATAACAACAGGTATTTGAGCCAAGTTTTGAGGAGAAATTAGTACCTGGAGGTGGGGGAGATGGGTAGGGACTCAGTGTGAGCCAAAGGACAGAAATGCTCTGGGACTGTGAGTAACCAGTGTGGTGAGGATGAGAGCCTTCAGTGGGGAACGGAGGGGACAAGGCTGAAATGCAGTCTGGCCAGCATGGGCTAACCTGAGACGCTGACGATGGCCCCTGGCGAGGGCACAGTCTCTCACGCTGACAGCCTCACGTCAGCTTCTCTCAGGGCTGTCAGGAGAACTAGACGCCCCTGGAGGAGGGCACTGTGGGGAGGCTTTCATCCTCTCCAGAATGAGTACATCATAGGCCTGAGTATGCTTCAGACACCCTGCAGTGAAGGAGGGGGACAGCAGAGGGCCGGATGTGGGACACAACAGAGCAGAAGAGGAGCAGTAGCATGCCCAGGAGCACGTGCCAGAGACAGACCCCTCTGCTCTCACCGTGTCAGAATCGTCACCATCATGAGAGAGAAGGAACAAGCGCTCCGAGAAATTTTAGGACTTTACTACTTGAGTGACGGTCCAATGACCTAAAATTAAACCAATGACTTATTTCTTGAAAGGGCTCCAAAAATCAACACGGCATTCTATTCCACATATCTTCAGTTTCCAGGCCCAGTAAATGCTAGTTCCTCTTGCATGAAAGAACATTTAAGCGAACCACACTTTGTATAATGAGTGGCTCTATGTAGTGACTTTTTTCATTAAACTACTTCGTCAGAATTTATATGTAAATAATTATACATGGGAAAAATAAAGCTGGCCTTTTATAAATGAGTCTTTTCCCTAAGTCAGAATATCATTCTGTATGTGATGCTTTCTATGGTTATAATTTGAAAGCAAACAACTGCAAAAACTATAGCTTCTTGGAGGCATGTTCTGAGTCCTGCGCATGTCTGTATTTTCTGCAGTAGCGCTGTCCTCCAGAACTTTCTGCAATGATGGAAATGTTCTAAATCTGTATTGTCCAACATGGAGGCCACCAGCCACCTGTGGTTATTGAGCGCGTGAGATGTGGGTGGTGTGACTTAGAAACTGAAGTTTTTTTAAATTTATTTTTCACCAATTTAAATGTACAGTTAAAGAGCCACATGTGGCTAGCAGCTGCTGTATCGGACAGTGCAGCCCTATAAGATCCAGAACAAGACTTTGTTCCTCATAAGTGTTCAATAAACAGCTGTTCAACTGAATGAGAATTTATGCAATAAACACATACTGGACTTCCTCTACATGCCAGGCACTCTCCTAGATGCTGGGGCTGAGTCAATGAGTTAGAACTCCTGGTTGCAAGCGATAGGAAACTCAACTGAGCTTTACTCAAGCCAAAAGGGGACTTGGCTCACAGGCCGAGAAAGACCAGGATAATGATGCCGTCAGGGTAGCTTGGTTCAGGGCTTAGAGGATAAGGCCATGACTGTCCGCACCCTCTCCCTCCTCAGCTAGACTCAGCTCTCTTCCATGCATGTCCATGGAAGACTGTGTCCATGTGCAAACTGCCTCTCCACTCATAAGCACTAGAAGGCCGCGCCGGGCTAGACCTCACACTGGCAAAGCCCCGAGTCCTTTCCCAGCCTCCTAGCCAAAGCCTCATTGGATCCCACTGGCTATGACTGGGTAATCATTACGACCAGGGAAATAAGAAGTGTTGAATGTCTTGGGCCGCAATTACATGCTCCAGCCCTGAGCCAAGGGTGGAGCCAACTGCACCAGAAAAGCACATGGGATGAGAGCAAGGTCCAGGATGGTCTCTGAGGGTAAAATCAAGGTAATCATTAGGGAAGAGGAAACTTTGCTAGGCAGCAGAAACAACATATATCCCTTCTAGTCTCTACATTAAAGAGCTCAGTGTCTCTCTAGGGAAATTTTAAATAAGAATGCTGGTTGGTCAGATCTGCTGGCCAGATAGTGAATAAAATACTAAGAAGGAAAAGCTAAATTTGGCAAGATCCAGGCTGAAATGTTAGTAACATTTATTCACCCAGAATTTCCTCTGATGTTGTCTACTTTTTCACAGATAATTCTCATAAAACTCTGTGGCAAAGGTTACATCTATGAAATCTAGAAACCTTTAGGAGGGAGCTGTCAGCGGGTGGGGGCCCACTGTCTTCAGCCTGCCTCAGCTTCAGAGTCCAGACGTCTTCCTCTGTACTCCCCTGTCACTCGGCAGGCACACTGAGGGCGTGCTCAGACCTTAGAAGCCCTGACATGTGTGGATGCAGGCAGAGCAGACGCAGCACAGCCCACCCAGGGAAGGGACACACAATTGCCAATTCACACAATGCAATGTGAATTGTCTTATTTTCATAAGGGCTACTCCAAGAGAGATTATTTGTGGGCAGGATGACTCATGAGAGAGCCAAATGAATTCGCCTCACATAGAAGACAAAGAGCTTGGAACATCGCTGAGATGAGAAAAATTAGCCAAAACAGCTGCAGCACTTTAGGGTCTTTTAAATAGCCTCCTTCTGCCTACTTCTCCACCCATTTCTAGCTGTTCTCTCTCACTCATTAAACAGTGACTGAGGTCTTGCTTTTGTTGGCTCAAAGGGCCAGCAGAGGCTGGGAAATACTCTTTTTAGCAAGTGTACCTTTTTATCCCTCTGAGCTTTCTGGTATTATCTTTTGTGAAGATCATTCTGGATTATTCTGAGAATTACTCAGAAACTTCTTGGCTTCTTTCTAGGTGGAAAAAAAGTTAATAGGGACTTCCCTCATGGCGCAATGATAAGACTCCGCGCTCCCAATGCAGGGGCCGCAGGTTCGATCCCTGGGAACTTGATCAGGGAACTCGATCCCACATGCATGCCATAACTAAGGAGCCGGCAAGCTGCAACTAAGGAGCCAGGCTGCCATGACTAAGACCCAGTGCAACCAAATAAATAAATAAAAATAAATATAAAAAAAAAGTTAATAAAGGTTGTGGACAGGACTTTCTACACTTCAAGGACATTCAGTGCTTAGGCCACATGGTAAGAAGGCCCATGACTGTCTGTTCTCTTCTCCTGGGAATTCAGAGAACCCTCAGCCCGCTCAACATCAAACTGACCACCCCTCCTTTTTTTTTTTTTGCGGTACGCAGGCCTCTCACTGTTGTGGCCTCTCCCGTTGCAGAGCACAGGCTCCAGACGCGCAGGCTCAGTGGCCATGGCTCACGGGCCTAGCCGCTCCGCAGCATGTGGGATCTTCCCGGACCGGGGCACGAACCTGTGTCCCCTGCATCGGCAGGCAGACTCTCAGCCACTGCGCCACCAGGGAAGCCCTGACCACCCCTCCTTTAACTGTACAATGAACCTTCCAATTTGAGCGTGGCTCTCTTTTAGACTATCTACAGAGCTGTAGACAGTCATGCTTGGTAAGAATTAAGAGTTGTTTGTTTTCAATATCTTTTCTGGGTTTTAACAGATTGCTCAGTTCAGCAGTAAGTGGACCTGTCCCCCGCTGGACTGGCACTGGAGCCCAGATTAGACACTTCCAGCAGACAAGAACTGGTTCTCCCTTGGGTTGGCAACTGGCACATAGCAGATGCTTAGTGAATGCTGGTGAATTGTGGAATACTGTTGGTAACTTGGAGATGTTACTGTGCATAAAAAATATTAAATGGTTCTGAACACTAATATCTGCACTATTTGTGTTCTAGAAAAATGTTCATCTCGTCTACTTGACTCTATAAACCTCAGTCCCCCAGTCCTAACAAATTTTCAGCCCTAAGGTGACTCAGCTTTTAAAATGGTCCTTATTATGGATCTCAAGCCTATGTAACTAGTTAATTGATTATGTACACGTAAGTTAGTTAACTGGTTCTCTATTCCTCAAGGGTTAACACCCCAGGATTCCAGTAGATCAGATTAGCATGAATGAATCAGCTTTTCAAAATGCCCCTTGTCTTATCCCTATCATATCATTTGCTTGATGTCTAGTGGGACTTCTTATGGGTTTCACCTTCTCATTCATTTTATTTATGTCAAAAAAATTATTGCAGCATTGGCAGTAAAAACATAAAATCAGAAATAATCTAAACATCCATCAATAGAGAAATGGAAAAATAACATAAAGTAACATATATACAACAGAATATGATATTACAGTTAAAAAAGATTTTTATAAAAGATAAAAACATTAAATCTATATTTAGCAACATGGACAGATCTTTAAAGCATCAGGTTGAATGAAAACTGCAAGTGGTTGCAAAACACTGTTATAGTTTATGCAACTTATGTACTGTTTTTAAACACCTGAAAAATAATGCAATTTATTCAATATGAAAGCGAGGACATGTACTAGTAATAGTGGTTTCCTCTGGGGAGGGTGAGGGATGTCAAGGGGGGGATTCACCTGTAATATTTTATTTCTTTTACTTAAAAGAAAAAGTTGAAGCAAATAATACGAATGTCAGTACTGCATGGTAGGAACATAAGTGTTTGCCATATTGTTTGTACCTTGTTTTTTTAAAATTAATAGACTATTAATTTAGAGAAGTTTTAGATTTACAAAAAATTGAGCAGAAATTAGAGTTCCAGTTAGAGAAATTAGTTTTCTCTCCTCGACCCTCAGTTTCCTAAGTAACATCTTGCATTAGTGCCGTATATTTGTTACAACTGATGAAACCATCGTGATACATTATTATTGTTAACTAAAGTCCATAATTTACATTAGGGTTCACTCTGTGTGTTTTCCAGTTCTCTGGGTTTTGACATGTACCCGTCATTACCGTGTCACACAGAATATGCCGGAAAAACCTCCTTAGCTCCACCTATTCATCCCTTCCTCCCTCCTCCTGAGCCCCTGGCAACCACTGATCTTTTTACTATTTCTGTAGTTTTGCCTTTTCCAGAATGTCAAATAATTGGAATTATACAATATGCAGCCTTCTCAGACTGAATCCTTTCTCTTGGCAATATGCATTTAAATTTCCTCCCTATCTTTTTGTCATTTTATAGTTCATCTCTTTTTACTGCCGAATAATACCCCATTGTATGAATGCAACACTGATTTTTTTTTTTTTTTTAAATCCATTCACCTGTTGAAGGACACCTTGGTTGCTTCCAGTTTGGAAGATTATATTATACAACTCCCCTAAGCACTCGTGCAGATTTTTGTATGGACGTTAGTTCCCAGCTCATTTGAGTAAATACCTAGGAACACAATCCTGAATCATGTAGTAAGGGTATCACTAGTTTTGTAAGAAAGGTGCCCAACTGTCTTCCAAAATGGCTGTACTATTTTACATTCCCACCAGCAACAAATTCTCATTCATTTTAAAATTATTAAATTTACTGAGATATAATTCACATGCTATATAATTCACAGATCATACAATTCACCCACTTGAAGTGTAAAATTTTGTGGTTTCACTATATTCACAGAACTGTGCAACCATCATCACTATCCAATTCCAGGACATTTGCATCACCCTCCAAAGAAACCCATTAGTAGTCACTCCCGATTTTTCCCCAACTCTCCCTCCACCTCTAAGCCCCACCCCACCAGCTCCTGGCAACCACTAATCTACTTTACGTCACTATAGATTTGCTTACTGTGGATATTTCATTTAAATGGAATCTCATTCATTAAAAAAAAGAATTATTGTGTTTTCTGTGGCATGCCAGCTCTCATACCAGATACCAGAATCACAGATTGGAGTAAAATCTAGTGTCTGCCTTCTAGTTGCTCACGGTCCAATCATAAACATTTGCTGAGTGCAGACCTCCCAGGCTTTTCTCTTGGGCATGACAGCCACACACACATTAGCTGGCGGAGGCCCTTTGCACCCATGGGACACTCAGGCCAAGGGGCCCATCATTCCCCTTTGGTTTCAGCTCTATTGGGTAGATTCTACCCACTGCTCCATCTCGTGTGCTGATCAGGCCTACAGATGTTTATCTTCAGTCCTACTCATCAAGTACATGTACTTGACCTGTCCTCTTCAAAAGACACCCTCCTTGGTAATGATTCAGAAGTTTTAGTCTGTTTTTAAATGCACCCAGTTTGCCATCTTCTTTCCATTAAGATCAAAGGAATGTTTCTCCTGGGTTTCCAACAAGGTATTTGTGATGTTCCCCTGTGATAATGACTATACTTAGTACATATGAGGAGGTATACTGAGGTCTCTCTGCAGATCTTGAAAATAAGGTTAGCTTTAGAGAATGGAATTAGTAGAACTGACACGCACTGAAGGACACTGGCCATGTGTGGAAGTTAGTCATCTGAAGAGACTGTAGAAAAGCAGGTGGGGAGATGGGGAATTTCCAAAGTGACAAAGGAGTGATCTAAGAAGACATATTTTAACTAAGAAAGCTAAAATCTACATAACTCTAGAAGATTGTTCATAGATGGTATCAGGTTCCACGTGGAGTGTGAAAAGGGAGCCCAGAATTTCTGCAACAATTTGTTAATGTCTCTACCTTTGTCCAGAAATTAGCAAGATGATCTCACTGGAAAGCAAATCCCTTCAGTTCTTCAGGTATCACAGTTCCATGAGGTGATCATGAAACCTTCCAACTACCAACTGTCTCCCCATGTATGTATGGGGAGTGGCAGGCAGAACAAATTTAACAAGCTAGTTTATACATCAATCTCTTATGAGTTTGGCTCTTGGGAGTTAGCCCTCCTGCTCTGGCAAAATTGAGTTTCTGACCCAAAGGGGTAGGATCCGTACACCATGATGGTCTACCAAAGCACAAATGTGGAGAACAGAGGTTTGGGGAATGTGAAAACCATGGCCAAACACACAAAGGCCTGCCACATAGAAGAGAAATTTAACTAACTCTAGGCAGGCCCAACAAACAGAGATACTACAAGGTAGTAGTTAAAAACACAGGCTCTGGAGCCAAACTACTTGGCTCCAATACTTACTAGCTACATAAACTTGGGCAACTTAGCCTCCAGGCACCTCAATTTCCTCATCTGTGAAATAAAATGGTTGTGAAGACTAAATGGGATAACCCAAATAAATGCTTAGTATGACATCTGGAACACAGAAAGTTCTCAGAAGTTAGCCAACACATCATCATTGTCCAAAGGAGGAACAGACCACTCTTTGAGACGGGGAGCCCCCCAGAGCTCAACTGGCAGAGATACGTCAACTGAGGGCCAAATGTTGAATTTACTTCAACTCCAGGACTTCCAATTAGCTCCATGCCCCTACAACACTTACACACAATTCAAAACAAAAATGTGGTCTCAGCAGTTGATGTGTTTTCATGTAAAACTTTTTTTTTTTTTTTTGCTGTTCAACCAAAGTATACTTTTCTGATTACTTATGTGCAAAGCACCTGTTAGTTGATGAGAATGGGAAAGGTGGTCCCTTCCTTCAAGAAGCTGAACATCTAACTGAGAAAAGCAGATTAGAGAACCAGACAGTGATACAAACGTGTGCTGGATTTAGGCCAACCATCCATTCGGTGCTTGCCTTTTTATTAGAGTGGCATAACCAAGAGAAGGGTCAGGGAAACCTGTATATCTAGAATCACTCTATTCTAAGGAACATGAGAAGCTCGTTAGTAAAGTAAACTGAAATCAGTCACATTCCCTCTCCCTGCCTCTCTCAATCTCTCCTTTCCATTCCCTTCAAGGTACAACAAAGTGGCATGATGGCTCTGGGACCTTTCAGTCTCAGATTCTCAGGCCGTATTGGCCACCCCACGGCAGCAGTTGGTGAAGGTAGACAAGTAGCTTCCATGCTGTAAGTCCATGGGACACTAAAGGCTGTCCATTATTTACTCGTAACTACTGCTCTAATGCCCCTCTTTGTCTCATCTGTAAGTTCAATGGGAGAAGGAAAGTGGGCTTTCAACCTGGCACAGGAGGCTCTCTAATATTCACTGACTGAAGCAGGTTCATCCTGTGGCTTTTACAGTTAGCATGTGTAGGAAAAAACCCCTGATCCTCATTCTCTTAAAGCATCCTCCCCATCCCCAGTGACACTTTCTTTTTGTGACATTCGAACCACAGTTCCAGATTTCTTTTAGGTTCCATGGGATCTGGTTGCTGCATTTTAAGTATATTATTCTCCTTTAAAATATCACGTAGGGGAGAGAGGCCCCTGGGGTCTGCCTTGCACTTTGTGGACAAGCATCCAGGGCCAGGGACACCAGGAAACTACTCACAGTGGGACAGTTGCCAGTTAACTGATTGTTCTGTTGCCTCAAGAAATTCACAGCACCTTTGGGCAAGGGAACAGCAGTGTGGTGTTTATTGAAATCTACATCTGGTAGCAATTTGTCCAACAGCAACCAGCTTTCCCTCCTCCTTTTCTTGAGTCAAATAATCCACAGGGGCCCATAATAGTCCACAACTGTTCATCTGTGCAAGACCTGTATTGTGTCATTTATGTTCCTAATTACAGATCTGGGTTTATCAACAAGTTTCAGCATGGTAAGTAATTTTTTAGACTGCAGTGGAGACTGAAGGCACATGTCCTGAGGCAGTGACACGTACGGACCATCACCATCTGGGTTGAAAGACGAAGCCTCGTGCTGGCCTCTGGGCCCACACTTGGTCTGCACTGACGGCCAGAGCACTCCCCATCCCCACCCTAGGAGGTGTGGCCTCACAACGGTGTGTGGAAGCTTGCAACAGCTGAGCCCTAACCTACAATGAGAAATCTGTATGCTGTAGAAAAAGGGAGAAGCCCTATACTCCGTTCTTGGAGAAAATTCCTTCCTTCTTTGGAGCGGACGCTGGTGGTGAGGGAGACTGAGCAGCTGGTCTGCTAAAGAAGTCAATGAATAAAGAGTTCTTTTATGGAGCCTGTGGCTAGGTGAGAAGATGGCATAAATCTAGAAAGCAGAGCAACTCAAGCTTGGGGGGCAAATCTGGTGACTGGAATTTCCAGAGTTACAATAAAGTCCCCAGAGAAAAGCAGAACTGTTTAGGAGGGATGAGAACAGACACAGGAATAGAATTAAGAGTAGGGTAGACTTAGAATGGACTTTTGTACATACGCCCAACACCCATCCACCCACATCAGCCCCTCCCCTGGGGGGACTGTGCCCGTCTTACCCTAACGGTGTGGTTCTAATCATTGTCCCTGCCTGTGACCCAAGGTGGCCAATCACGGCAGCCCACGCCTGCCGGCTGCAAGTGGTCCAGAGAAGGCATGTGATTAGGGCCTGGTCAATCACAGTCTGGGTCTGGGGTTTTCCTTTTAGAGCCACTGGGGAAGATGCTCTTAAAGGAAAAATGAGATTTTGGAACTACCTGAGGCCATGGTTTTTGTTAAATGGGAGGGGAAAAAAAACCCAAAAACTGGTTTGCAATCAGAGAGAATGAAGCCAACAGAGAACAGAGATGAGCAGTAACTACAAAGGTGGCTGCAACACGAAAAGCCCCAATCTAGAATCCTTGGGGCCAGGGTTCCATGGCCTGGTTATAAATTCCTCGTTTATGTTAAAGCCAGTTTGAGCTTTTGGTGTCTGCCACTATAACCAGGGTCTGGATGGCTACAGAAGATTTCTCATTGAGAACGATTGCTATCCCACAGCAATTCACTTATTTGTAATAGGGAACTCAATGCTTTTGTTCTGCAACAAGATATAAGTATTTCTAGTTTATCACTTACTTTTTAAATCAGATAGCTAAATAAACGAAAGTGGGGGCAAGCTCTTAATTTCGCTTTACAATTTAGGAAAAAAGGCCAGGAAGAAAGAAGTTCTCTCTTACCTGCCCTTTTCCACTGGTATGTCTGGAGATGGAAACATGAACGAGTATAAACCTCATTCCCACAGAGTTTATTAAAAGCCAGTCTATTCTAAAAAACTGTTCAGAAGTAAGAAATAACAGTGATGCTGGTTTCCTAGGCCCTGGGATGGATGGTACAGTGCAAGAAACCATGCTACCCAAGGACACGGTTGTAAGGAAACAGACGAAAAGCAAAACTGCTTTCTTAAAACTGCTCAGCGGGGCTTCCCTGGTGGCGCAGTGGTTGGGAATCTGCCTGCCAATGCAGGGGACACGGGTTCGAGCCCTGGTCTGGGAAGATCCCACATGCCGCGGAGCAACTAAGCCCGTGAGCCACAGCTACTAAGCCTGCGGATCTGGAGCCTGTGCTCCGCAACGGGAGAGGCCGCGATAGTGAGAGGCCCGCGCACCGCGATGAGGAGTGGACCCCACTCGCCGCAACTGGAGAAAGCCCTCGCACAGAAACGAAGACCCAACACAGCCAAAAATAAATAAATAAATAAATTATATATATATATATATATATATATATATATATATATATAAACTGCTCAGCGTTGATGTAGTGGTACTCTCTACAAAGCAGAGCACATCCATGTCACTCCTTGTCCACCTCCCTCTCTGCTCCCAGGCTTGTGAGTGTACTGTAAGCCTCAAGATGTAAACACTGAGCATAGCTATGTTTAACTAGTCCAGTCAAGTTAGCAAATCAATTCACTTCTCTCAGCCTTGATCACCACATCCACAAAATGGGGTCACAGCCACCTGATAAGATTGTTTTGAGCGCCAAAAGGCTAGGTACCAAAGTGCCATGAAGATGATGGCTGATGTAATCAATGGTGCTTGCTATGCCTCTTGTAGTACTTTCTGTCAGAGATCCAGGCTGCACCCTGGGTCATGGGCCATTCTGGAATGGCTTCTCTCATTCTCCTTTCCTGCACTCGAAGTCCCATCTGTGAGGCCCAGCTCAAAATCCACCTCTTGCCCAGAGCCCTCTCTCTGTATCTGATGCCCTGAAATCCTGCAGGTCTTGCTGTGCCACGGGCTCAGCTCCTGTGCATGCCCAGCGCCCCGAGTCATCCTGCACACACACCCCGGGCTACCCACTATCAGTCTCATGAAGGCCTGGCTTGTATCTCTTTGAATCCCCACCCGACCATGAAATTGGAAAGGGTCCAATAAATATTTGTTGACCAACAGAAGCCATGATTAAATATGAACAATATTTTAAAAAATATACACCTTAGAATATTTCATACTCCCTTCCCTCCCTGCTCTCCCACAGCTAAGTGAGAAGCAAGACAGATCAAAACTAAGATTTCAGAACCAAGAATCAATTTAATTTTACAGTATCAAAGCATGGAAATCCCCCAAATTCAACACATAGCAGCTGTTATGTTTGCAAGTGAGAAGGGTCAGCTGTAAAAATATAGCCCCTAGAATCATGGTCACAGGGCAGACTGCAAGAACACCTCCCCAGGACCCTCCACTGCAGACGCAGTCAGGAAGTCCGCGCAGGCGCACCCTGGGCCAGCAGCTCTCTACTTCCTAATCTCCACTTTCTCTTTCACAGACTGAAAAACCCCTCCTACCCAACAAAATGCACTGTTTCATCTTATTTTTTTTTAATTATTCAAAGTCACACATAACTGCCAAGCAGAGCTTCGGAATGGGTCAAGCTGTTCAGTATTCTATTCTACTCAGAGACGACAGAGTTCAGGGGGCAGGGATGGTGGTGCGGGAACAACTTGATGGTTTAGTTGGTCAATGTAATCTCATGGTATAAATGTTTTATTTCTGTTTGGCTTTTCCAAACATCAAAAATAAGCTCCACAGTCCCATTCCTACCTCCTCAAAGCCTCAAGCACTGGAGGGTGGATTGGCCATCAGGGCTGCTTCAGTCAGACCAGAATGCTCAGGTAATACCCGAAGATAACCTCACCTGGAAGAGGCCTGCCTGGGGCAGCAGGATGGCTGGGGCACCTGCCTAACAAAAGAACTGTGTCTCCTCATGTGGGGATGAGGGTGCCAAGAGAGCTTAACAGATATGCTCAAGTTTATATACCAAGTGACTGATGCTTAATTATTCTTTAGAAACTGTTTATGTATAAAGTTACAAACTTAAGGAGAAAGCAAACAGTGGCTTAAAGGGTGGCTTTAAAATCCTGTGGACTATTGGGAAATTCTGAATATGTGATGGATTTTAGGTGGTGTTATGGAATTATCGTTCACTGTTCTGTGACGATAACAGTATTCTACTTACACAGCAGAGTGTCTGTATGACTAGCAGATTCATGATAAAAACCTAGCAGGGGGCTTCCCTGGTGGTGCAGTGGTTGAGAGTCCGCCTGCCGATGCAGGGGACGCAGGTTCGTGCCCCGGTCCGGGAGGATCCCATATGCCGCGGAGCGGCTGGGCCCGTGGGCCATGGCCGCTGAGCCTGCATGTCCGGAGCCTGTGCTCTGCAACGGGAGAGGCCACAACAGTGAGGCCCGCGTACCGAAAAAAGCAAACAAACAAACAAACAACAACAACAAAATAACTTAGTGGGGAGGTGTCACTGTATATGGAACTTGCTTTCAAATGGTTCAGGAAAAGAGACATTGTGTGAATATGTATGTAGTGTGTGTGTGGAAAGAGAGCGCAAGAGATAAACTAGGTGTGGCAAGACGCTAACAGAGGAATCCAAGAGGAAGTTATTGCGGTATTCATTTTACTTTTCTTTAAACTTTTCTGTATGTTTGAGAATTTTCAAAATAAAAACTCTTGGGAAAAAATAAAATCCTGTGATAAAGAGAGAAGTTAAAAAAATGCAGAGCCAGGTTGGGATGTGGATCTGTCAAATACCTGCTTCAACGTACAACAACAGAGCACTCTCCTCTTCCTCTCACCCTTCCATTAGGGGCTGACATTTTGACTATCTTCTCCCAGAAAGCCCACAAGGGAGGCACTTGGCCAGTGGGCCCCTTTAGCATCCCACCCCCAATAAAGTATTTACTGGCTACCCGTGTTGCAGGAAAGGGTTAAATGAGGTGCACAGAGACTAAGGCTTTGAAAACTAAGACGCAATAAGAACATGAGAAATCACTGTTGCATCTACACCAAGTTCATTTCTACAAACAGCGAGCACACTGTCACCAGCAGAAAATCACCACTACCACCAGGAGCTGGACAGAGAGACGAGAGGAGGCAGAAGCACAGAGAGCCCCAGCTATGTGCCGTGGGGCTATGCGCTTGTTTTCTTTTCTTTTTAAAACATCTTTATGGAGAAGTAATTCACATTACCATGCAATTCACCCATTAAAGTGTATAATTCATTGGTTTTAGTGCATTCACAGTGTGCAACCGTTATCAAAATCCAAGATTAGAACACTTCATCACCTCAGAAAGAAACCCTTACCCATAAGTGGTCACTCCTCATTTTCCCCCCAAGTCCCCACGCCCACTCTTCGGCAACCACTAATCTGCTCTCTGGCTCTACGGATTTTTAAATTCTGGACGTTTCATATAAATGAAATACTATAATATGTGGCCTTTTGTGACTGGCTTCCTTCACTTAGCATAATTTCAACCTTCATCCGCGTTGTAGCTGTCTTTCCTTTTTATTACCAAATAACATTCCATTATGATTCCAAAAGTAATATCCACATTTTATTGATCCATTTACCAGCTGATGGGCCTGTGGGTTGTTTCTACCTTTTAGCTATTATGATAAATAATGCTGTTATAAACATTTGCATACAAGTTTCTGTGCGAACATATGTTTTCATTTCTCTTGCTTATATACCTAGAAGTGGAAGAGCACAACCATATGGTAACTCTATTTAACTCTGTGAGGAACTGCCAGACTGTTTTCCAAAGTGACTGCACTGTTTTACATTTCTACTAACAGTGTGTGAGGGTTCCAATTTCTCCACATCTCGCCAACACTTATTACTGTCATCCTTTTGATTATAGCCGTCTTAGTGGGTGTGCAGTGGTATCTCACAGTGGTTTTGATCTGCCTTTCTCTGATGGCTAATGGTGCTGCGCATCTTTTCATGGACTTACTGGACATCTGTATATCTTTGAAGAAACGGCTATTTATTTTTAAAAGTAATATACATTTATTTATTTATTTTGGCTGCATTGGGTCTTTGTTGCTGCGCACAGGCTTCCTCTAATTGCAGCAAACGGGCTACCTTCGTCGTGGTGCATGGGCTTCTCATTGCGGTGGCTTCTCTTGTTGCGGAGCAGGGGCTCTAGGCATGTAGGCTTCAGTAGTTGTGGCACGTGGGCTCAAGAGTTGTGGCTCATGGCTCTAGAGCACAGGCTCAGTAGTTGTGGCACACGGGCTTAGTTGCTCCGCGGCATGTGGGATCTTCCCGGACCAGGGCTCAAACCCGTGTCCCCTGCACGGGCAGGCAGATTCTTAACCACTGCGCCACCAGGGAAGTCCCAAGAAACGGCTATTTAAATCCATTGCCCATTTTTAAATTGAGCTAGATGTCTTTTTATTATTGAGTTGTAAGAGTTGCCTATATATTCTGGATACCGGTTCCTCATCAGATAAATGAATTGCAAAAAACTTTTTTCTCTAATTCTGTAGGCTGTCTTTTCACTTCTTTGATAGCATCCTTTGAAGCACAAAGTTTTAAATTTTGATGGAGCCCAATTAATCTGTCTTTTTTGTTAGGTACTTTCTTATTTAATGCTCACAGTAACTGTGAGGAGCAGAAATTACTGATCCCAGTCTACAAATAAGGAACGTGAAGCTCAATGAAGCAAATGACCCAAGGTCTCACACAGGGCCACTGCACGTGGTTCTGCCCTGCACAACCCATAAGGGTGAACAGACAGTCCTGGCCATTTGTTGGAGCTGGGCTATGAACTCAGGCCTTCTGACCAAGCCTGGGTTCAGGCACTCATACACTCTATGTATGTTATAGTATAATATGGCCGATTTTTAAACAAGCTCCTCACATATTATACATTTAACATTCTAAGGATGCTGCTATTACTTAAAACTACAGGATTTTGGAGTCTGTCTTTGGAAGCTGTATGAAAAGGTAGTGAGTGGCATGTTTTATAAACATATTTAATTAAAGTGAGGGGAGACTTGAGTTTATGAAGAAGCCAAAAGTCCTCGGTACCGAAGTCTGGAGAATAAGTTATTTGGCCAGATTGCACCATTTTGGATGTACATACTGCTACAGAAACCAACCAGTACCAAGTATGAGAAGTGATTAAAAGGTTCAAAGTACAGGTATATCTAAGTCTCAAAAGAATGCAACCAGAACTGTTTCTAAGCAATGGCAGCCAGATATGAAAGATACCAGAGAATATTTGTATAACGTATAAAAAGGAATCATTCTGATGCATTTGAAAACATTTTGATATAAAAATTGGCCATCTCTTTACTTCTTTTTTTCTTTTTTTTTTTTTTTTTTGTGGTACGCAGGCCTCTCACTGTTGTGGCCTCTCCCGTTGCGGAGCACAGGCTCCGGACGTGCAGGCTCAGCAGCCATGGCTCACGGGCCCAGCCGCTCCGCGGCATGTGGGATCTTCCCAGACCGGGGCACGAACCCGTGTCCCCTGCATCGGCAGGCGGACTCTCAACCACTGCGCCACCACGGAAGCCCATCTCTTTACTTCTTGGTCATACCAGGTATACTGAATCAAAATCACTGAATTACTAGAGCTAAAAAGGATTTCACATTTGCTTCAATCTCCTTATTTTAATTTGGTAAACTGATGCACAAAATGTTCTCATGACTCAAATACTCATGAGAACACTAGCAGAATAGGGACTAAAATTTAAGGAGGATGCAGTTTCCATGTTCTATTTCTTAATATTAGCTGTTTGAACTCAGCATTTATGGTTCTTCCCCTCTCTCTCCCACACACCTCCAAGTGGGCTGTACCATCCAAGACTCCTCTTCTAAAGGGCGCGGAACTCTGCCCAGGCTTCACTGTCCCTCCTCCAACTGGATCTTTCCCTAATACCAACTTATCTAAACATCTCAAATCCATGTAGATAGCTCTGACAGCAAATAGAAGTGACTCATTTTATAAAGTGAGCTCTGAAGGGATACTGCCAAGCCTTATTTCAAAAACCAGGCTCTAGTTTCCAATGTAAGTATTAAATGGCTTTCTGCCTGCTGTTTCTGCCTTTCCCCCCTCACTTAAGGAAAGAAAGCCAAAGCTGTGTCTTGAGGGATTGCTCCATAAGGAAAAATCAAGGCAGGATACAGTCTCAGGATGGGCCAGTGCAGGTTGGAAGTGGGCTAGCAGAAGGCTTGGGAAAAGAGAAGTGGATTCACGAGCAGGCTAGGTCAGTCCCCAGAGTGATTTCTCTCCATTGGCAACAGGTTTAAGTGCTGACACGGGGGTTTCCCACAGCTTCTACTGGCCTCCAAAGGCATATTTGTCATCGGAGGCTCTTGATGAAGCTGTACATAAATATCTGACTGTTGTTAAATACAAAACAAAACAAAGCAAAAATATTCCACAGGAACCAAATCAAAACCAGCTGTAAGGGGGAGAGGCCAAAAACTCAGTGTAAGTGCAAAAGTCCCAGCAGAAACACTTGTTAATTGTGCTATTTACTTTGCTAAACAGTAAATTGTCATGCCAATGAAGTCATATCACATGACTATAATGTTTTTCATATGACTTTCCTGCTAGGAGAGAAATGGGCATTTTATCTTCTAGAATTCTGAATTCTGTAGTGGATGAGTCAAAATCTGAGTTTTAATTAAAAAACCAACCCATCGGCCCAGCCCTGTGCATTTCTAGTCTGTTTATGACCTTACATCCTATGTTATAGCTGGTGTGCTAAACTTACTTTATAAATGATCATTCATTAATCCCCAATTATGCAGAAAGCAACTTCTGCTCAGCAAAAATGCAATTCTTTTGAAAGAATGCTGTAACTGCAATCCTAAAAACATAACTGTATGATACAGCATCAGTCAAGGGGAGAAAACAGCCTAAAATTAATCTTGGAATCATGAAACTTGCAAACTTTCAAGAATGAGAATGAAATATTTCAGGAAAGTTGGGTCATGGAATTTTGGAATTTGAGTATCTCAAGGATATACCAATATAGCTTGTTTCATTAACTCTTATAATCAGTGTTTTCTCTCTAGTTAGATAGAATTTGAAAATTATTTGGCGTTTCCCACAGCACTATGTTGAACTCACAGTTGGAACTAAATCAGTACATGTGAACTGATACTTGATGAAAAATAACCCTAAGAAGATAAGTCACAGCACATTTTATGAAAAGATGGCTAAGTCATTCACATGTTTGGTTTAGACTAAGCCTTTCTTCAACAAATTCAGCAATTTAAACAGTATTTGGTGAGCACTTCAACAGCTTTGTGACTTGGATATCTTGTGTTTCATCAACTTTAAGGCCATTCCCTTTGGTTCCAACTGGGATAAACAGCCATCTAGGAGCCATATGGACCTGGGGTCAATCTCCAAATATCCAAACCCATTCTCAGTAAGGGTCTTGAAAGGAAAGGTCAGAACTCCATGCAAAATTCCGTACTCAGCCAGCAACATTTTAAGAGCGTGAAAAGCTGAGTGGGGCCTTTTAATACCTCATGGGCAGATGCACCTACAATTTGGCAGCTAGACGGGCTACAAAGAACACGAATCTCTGTCCAATACCCTTTCCTTATGAAATGTTAGCATTACCAAAAACATTTCTGACGTGGGTATTTAAAATTTTTTAATCTACAGCTTGAAATAAAATGAACATACCACACACATTTCTAAGTTTTCTTGCATCCTAGCTCTACAGCTTCGCCTCATTGTGCTAAATGAAACAGAATAATTTTATCTGAGAAATCAATCTACCAGTTCTGTTCTTTTTCTCCAAACTCTATCTCCATCCTATCTCTAATACCATCTAGTCATTTTCACTCATTTATTCCACTACCTCAAAATATCATACCCCCAGACAAAGTTACCTTTGTGAGTCTGGCGCCCCCTCCACCCCACTGCCAGTCCCCACTCTGCACCTTGCTCCTCGACCCCTCCTCCAACAGAAACCAACCTGGCAGTTTGTTTGTTAATCTCAACAGCACTATCATTAAACTAGTAACCTGGACTAAAATAATGGCAATCATTTTTGTATACTTGATGATGGAAGGGAGATGGGTACAAAAAACTGGGTTGCACTGGTCAATCTCACTAAATCTGGATGATTCTGTCTTGAATATCTCTCTCAATCCATTCTCTCTGTGCCCCTTTCTATGAAAATAAAGGGATTTGTAGTCTCTAGCGGGATCAGCTTTGTATTCATCCTTCATAAAGGGGATATATTTAGGGAGACAGACCACAGGTATTAAGGGATAGGAGAAAGTTTAATAGCATCAAAACATTTTTCTTCTTTAAATTGAGAAGAATTACCTTGCTACAATATGGATGAACCTAGAAAACATCATGCTAAGTTACAGACATCAGACACAAAGGCCATGCATTGTTTGGTTTCATTTATGTGACATGTCCAGAATAGGCAAATCCCGCGAGACAGCAGGGAGATGAGCAGTTATCAGGACTGCAAGGAGCAGGTGGGAACAAGGAGTGACGGCTCAATGGGTACGGAGCTCCTTTTCGTGGGCATGAGAAGGTACTAAACTTAGGAATAACAGCAGCCTAACAACTCTGTGAATGCACTAAAAACCACCAGATTATATACTCTTAAAGGGTAAATTTCATGGTATGTGAGTTATAGGTCAATAAAACTGTTACTAAAAAGTATATTATCTGATTTCAGGTAACTCCAACTAAATGCTCACAATCTGAGTGACACACCGAAGACTCCTGGCCTCTGGGTCCTTTATCCCTAGGATGCCCTGGCCCTCCCTTCCTGTCCGACTCCTTCCGTACACTTTCCCTGCCCAAATCCAACTCTTATTTTTAGAGAGCGCCTACTCATCCTTTAAAACTAAATGGAATATTTGGTCCCTGGGAAGTTCTCCTTGACATCCCTGCTCCCCCAGGGAGTAACTTCCTCTGCTCCCTCAGCACCTAATATATAAATGACTACAACATTTCTGATGATACTAGAGTTCACTATTTACGTCTCTGCTTTGCACACTAGACTGTGAACTCATTTCATTAACTTCTGTATTCAGTCACTAGCATAGTGCCTTGCTACCAAGTTTTCAAAAGATGTTCAGTAAAGGTTTTTTTTTTAAGCTAGTATTTGCACAAATACATATTTTGTAAACAATGTATCACATGATACTGTCACATATCTTTTGATATTCCAGTGCTGATGGGTGAAAACAGCCCAAGATGAGAATTAATTGGGCGTTCCTGATTGCACTGCTAAAATAAGTAAGTTGGGACCTTTCTATATGGGACACAGAAGTTTGTATTTTTATTACTGAACATCTGTAAATGCACTGGGAATCAAGTACGCAAATCAAAACACTAGCTTTACACAGTGTATATGTGTATATTTTTTTGATATTAATACTTATGTATTTACACACACATTTTTCACAGTAAAGTAAAAAAATATAGGCAAGACAATGATTTTTGTTGCTCTGAGGTCTGCTGGTGAGAATTATCTTTTTAAAACACAGTCCTATTTAGAGCTTTTTAAGAAAAAGAATAATCCTTTCCTAAGACAGGAGTTGCAAATTCCAATACCAATAAGGGTCATCAACTGAAGAACCTCTTTTTTTTTTTTTTTAACATCTTTATTGGAGTATAATTGCTTCACAATGATGTGTTAGTTTCTGCTGTATAACAAAGTGAATCAGCTATACGTATACATATGTCCCCATATCTCCTCCCTCTTGCATCTCCCTCCCACCCGCCCTATCCCACCCCTCTAGGTGGTCACAAGCTGACCTCTCTGTGCTATGCGGCCACTTCCCACTAGCTATCTATTTTACGTTTGGTAGTGTATAGATGTCCATGCCACTCCTCACTTTGTCTCAGCTTACCCTTCCCCCTCCCCGTGTCCTCAAGTCCATTCTCTATTAGGTCTGCGTCTTTATTCCGGTCCTGCCCCTAGGTTCTTCATAACCTTTTTTTATTTTTCTAATTCCTTATATATGTGTTAGCATACGGTATTTCTTTTTCTCTTTCTGACTTACCTCACTCTGTATGACAGACTCTAGGTCCATCCACCTCACTACAAATAACTCAATTTCATTTCTTTTTATGGCTGAGTAATATTCCATTGTATGTATGTGCCACATCTTCTTTATCCATTCATCTGTCGATGGACACTTAGGTTGCTACTGTGTCCTGGCTATTGTAAATAGAGCTGCAGTGAACACTGTGGTACATGACTCTTTTTGAATTATGGTTTTCTCAGGGTATATGCCCAGTAGTGGGATTGTTGGGTTGTATGGTAGTTCTATTTTTAGTTTTTTAAGGAACCTCCATACTGTGAAGAACATCTTCTAAACAGAGCATCCTCACCTAAAGAATACCTTTGGGCAAGAAACTAACAGCAGTGTGTGTCTCCAGGAAGAGAACTGGGTGTTAAGGGACAGGTGCAGAAGGAAGGTTTCCTTTCCACACAGAATATTTTTATGCCTTTAAAAATTTGTATCAAGTGCATTATTTATCTATAAAATTTTCTTCTTGGCTCCAGCTAACATCACTATTAAGGAATGCAGGCCTGGGGTTGCCAGATCTGATTTTTCAAAGAAGCGGGAAATGGGAATGTTCATATTTTTAGGTAAAACTCATTATTTTTAAATGTTGGCTTTATTGAGAATTTAACACATAGGGTAGGCCAAACAAAACACACCTGTAAGCCATATCTGGCTCATAGGCCAACCAGTTTACCACCTCTAATCTAAAATTTGATGTGTAACTTATGATTCCAAAACTATAAATGTAATTTAATAGAGGAAAACTTCAAGAAGAAAGATAAGACTTGTGGATGAAATCATACCCCCTTCCGCCCTACCACCTAGCTGCTATTGCTCTCAAACTTCCCCTTCTCCTTCTGGGCCTTTGAAAAGATTATGAATGTTTGACCAACCAAAACGCAAAACAAGCCAGGTTTAATGAAGGAATCGGCCCATTATCCGAGCATCTGCTCTGTTTTTAAAGAGTGAAACATGGGATCAATTTCAAGTTGCAATTCTTCCAGGCAGTTAAAGAGAAGTATGTGAATTATTTCTAGCTGGGTGGAAAAATTCCCCCAGCCAACTAGTCAAATGACTGCGTGGTTGAAAAGACCCGTAAGCTATCTTTCCCTTGCCATCAGTGCTGCTCAAAAGAAAAAATGGCAGCCACGATCAACATAATACTCTGAACCATGTCTGGGAAGCCAATCACAGCTCTGAGAAACATCTCAACATCTCTTAAAGTCCTGTAGAGATGCCATTCATCTCCTGAAAATGAAGCTAAGATACCCTACGTGGGTCTAACTATTGGTCATAAGTGGAAGATTGCATCTGCTGAATGCCCAGAGGACACCAAATCAAGTCAAAGAAGAATCAGTTTCAGCTCTAAGTCTAGCACTAGAAGAGCACTACCATGATTTTCTGGGGTGGCTGCTGAAACCTTCACAAGATTTCCTTCTGCTATTTCTACATCGTTTTCCTATACTCAGGGGTAGTTCCAGTCTTCCAAACACCAGCCTTTTCACCACCAGCTACTGCAGTATTGGGCTTCACCATCACTCACTGACCACTGGGGCTTCCCCCAATGTTGAGCATACAAAACCCCAGACAGAAATCAATCAACTATGTTACTCAACATCTGTTACTCAACAGAGGAACTATCTTACTCTCAACATCAGTTACTATGGGACTGATGGTAACTTTGCAAGTATTCCACTCCCATAGGATACAGGCACTCCAGGTTTTCCTTATGCAGCTTGCGGAAACGCTATGACAGGCCACATTTTTCCTAAGAGCTTCTTTACCTAGGCTACTGGGTGGGGGTGGGGTGGGATGGGGGTTGGAGGTGGGTAGGGAATGGCGGGGGCAGATGTTGGTTTAATCTCATTTAATCTCATTCATCCATTTTGAGGAACTGTCTGTTTGGCCAAGTGACCCAGCGGTGCCACACATACACAGCATGCCCTTTTCTAAGTACAGTGAGCATTTGGAAAAGCAAAATGATAATCTAGTTTGTAATCCCAGTCTTAAAACACACACACACACACACACACACACACACACACACACACACACACACACACGCACACTGGTAGCAACCCAGGAAATTACGATTTGCAAAATATTCTAAATGACAAGCAAAACAAAACTCTCT
This sequence comes from Stenella coeruleoalba, assembly GCF_951394435.1. Taxonomy (NCBI): domain Eukaryota; kingdom Metazoa; phylum Chordata; class Mammalia; order Artiodactyla; family Delphinidae; genus Stenella; species Stenella coeruleoalba. The sequence continues at coordinate 99,266,928 of NC_137156.1, read as the reverse complement.
TAGGTTGTAACTGAGGAAGCCATTTCGTGGTGAGGTTCAGTGGCCTACAAAGATGGGTTCAGCTGCGAAATAAAAGACATGGCCAGAGTCCAATGTCTTCCCTGACTTGCATTTTGATGTATGGACATCACAGCCAACCCTCCAAGGGCCACAGGCATGCTGTTCTTCAGTAAGGACCAGAGGTGCTTGGAAATCAATAACCTGTACTTCCTTTATCAGCAATTTTGTGCATTTGGAACCTACCACACAATACCTGCACACTGCGTCATCCAGCAACTGCAGAAGGTTCATTTTCTGATAAGTAGCAGACTTATTTAGCGATTTTGTCCTAAGGAAAAACTGTAATGAACTGCTTCCTTCCTTTTCCATAAATCCAATTATCAAACAGGTTTGAAACACATCAGCCTTCTGAACAAAATGCTTGTTTTAGTCTTACCTCAGCAGCCTGGGTCTCCTGATGCAGCAACGTAAGACCAGTCAAATCCTCTAAGAAGGAATGTGAAGAATTAAACACCTTCACCAGGAAATTAAATCCTTCTCGTTCATACTGATCAAGAACCTGTAAGATATTTATACATATAGATGTACTTAAGGGGGCTGTAGGCTTTAAATGCATATTAAGAGAGTTTCACTTCTAATAATCACTTGTCAAAAATGGAATTAAAACTAGAATTAAAAATTAAATATGGGAAAAATCAATATGGTAGGCAAACAACTGTGAGGGCTTAGGATTTATTATTTTCTCTTTCTTAGAAAGAATGACAACATCATCTTCCAATTTAGATGATGGTATTTCTCCAACAAAGTAAGTTACATGCAAATTCACTGAAACTTCTAGAAGAGTTGAGGTTGCTGATTCTAAAGTTCACTTTTTAGGAGAAAAATAATAGTCAAGAGAAGAGCCAAGAAAAAAATTTTTTAAGGATAAAGGGAAATGGTGGGGACAAAAGGGTGGGAAATGTGGCCTACCTGCTAGTAAAATGTATTAAAAAAATTTTTTTAATGTAAAAATGAATTTCACCAGGCATATCACAAAAGAAGTTGCCCAAATAGTCAATAAACATATGAAAAGTTGCTCAACATTACAAGTTATCAGGAAAATGACAACTAAAACCACAATGAACTACTAATTCATACCTACCAGAATGGCTAAAATGAAAAAGACAGAAAATACCAAGTACTGACAAGGAGGTGGAACAACCAGTATTCTCATCAGAAGGCAAAATGAGATAACTGCTTTAGAGGTTTAACATGTATATGCCCTGTGATCATGAAATTCTACTCCTAGATATATACATCCAACAAAAAATATGTACGTATGTGCATCAAAAGACCTGAACAAAAGTATCCATAGAAGCACTATTCATGATAGCCTCAAACTAGAAACTACACAAGTGTCCATCAACAGTAGAATGAATTAACAAACTGTGGTTTATTCATACAATGGAATATCATACAGAAATAAACAGACAACTACACGCAACAATATACATAATTCTCACAAACATAATGTGCTACAGGATTACAATTACATAAAGTTTTTTTTTTTTAAATGAACCTGTGGTGTAAAAGTCAGGAGAGCGGTTATCCATTGAAGGACTGTAATTGGAATTGGGCACAGGAGAGGTCCTGAGATGTTGGTAATATTTGTTCTTTTATCTGGGTTCTGGTTACAAAGGTATACTTTGTGAAAAACTATCAAGCATGTTTTCATATACATGTTGTCCTTCAACAAAAAGATCAAAAGATAGGAGACCACTAGTCTTCTGAGAACAATGTAAGAACATATGACTACCTAAAAGCAAACCACACACACACGCAAAAAATGACTATCACGTTTAGGAATTCAACAATCATAAGAACTGTGAACTGCAAAAAGCAAACACTGAACCATTATGCCTTGGAAATTCTCTCAAAACTCAATAAATAAAGAGATGAAAGTTTCAAAAAGACAGCAGACATTGAAGATAAATCTAAGAAATCAACACATGAACAGAAAGGTTGGAGAAGCAATGACACACGATATAGAAAAAAGAATTAGAAAATTTTTTTCTCCATTCAGAAATAAAAATGTATAAGCCCTTCAATCCAGCAATTCCACTTCAAAGACTTTTCAAAGACTTTTTGTTGTTGTTGAGGGTTGGGGAATTGTGATTCCCTTTTTTCCAATATTCTTCAATATTCAATTATCTTTTAGTTTACATAGTAGACATTTTAAAGGAAACCTGATGATGAGAATGTTGACTCTTAGGCAGCATGCCCACACCATTCCTGCTTTTACCCTGCCTACATGGGCACAAAGACTGATGTGTAAGGACACTCACTGCAACATCGTTTGCAGCAACAAAAGATTAAGAATAACTACCCTTTTAAAGGGGACTAATTAACTAAATTGTGGTATATTTACAATCAAGGACATAATCAGGATCCATTAAAAGAATGAGGCAGTTCTATTTTTAGTTTTTTAAGGAACCTCCATACTGTTCTCCATAGTGGTTGTATCAATTTACATTCCCACCAACAGTGTAGGAGGGTTCCCTTTTCACCACACCCTTTCCAGCATTTACTGTTTCTAGATTTTTTGATCATGGCCATTCTGACTGGTGTGAGGTGATACCTCATTGTAGTGCTAACACATATATATGGAATCTAAAAAAAAAAAAAAAATTGTACTGATGAACCTAGTGGCAGGGCAGGAATAAAGACGTAGACGTACAGAATGGACTTGAGGACACAGTGGGGGGAGCAGGAAGCTGGGGCGAAGTGAGAGCAGCATCGACATATATACACTACCGAATGTAAAATAGTTAGCTAGTGGGAAGCAGCAGCATAGCACAAGCAGATCAGCTAGGTGCTTTGTGATGACCTAGAGAGGTGGGATAGGGAGGGTGGGAGGGAGATGCAAGAGGGAGGAGATACGGGGATACATGTATGCATATGGCTGATTCACCTTCTGTGCAACAGAAACTAACACAGTATTGTGAAGTAATTATAATCCAATAAAGATTAAAAAAAAAAAAGGAGGAGGTGGTTCTATAGTACTAACATAAACTGATTTCCAAGACAGAGATATATTAAAAAGCAATGTCCAGACCATGGGACTAGTATTAATATTTTTAAAATAAAGGTGGAGAAGGAGAGAGGAAGAAAGGGAAATGCACATACGCATAGGCTTGTTTTTGCATATAATATCTCTGGAAGAATACACACACACACACACACACACAGACACACACACACATACACACACACCTGACATCAAGTAGTTGCCTCTGTACATTCTTCTACACTACATGAATTTTTAAAACCATGTGCACATATTACTTCGTCAAATAATATTAAAATCTCAACTTAGTTTTTATTTTTTTCTTCAGTGCTGGAGAAAGTTCTCAGAAGAAGAGGAAGAACTCTAAAGTCCTAATGAAGAAGTTGGAGCTAGAGGGGTGGCTCTGCCCCGGGCACAGAAGTGTGTAGGTAGGGACCAGCAAAGCAGTTGAAATGTTAAGTTAGGAGAGAAGGGAACTGGGGGCCGAGGAACTCTATGGTCTGAACAGCAGGCAGCAAGGTCATCTGCTGCCAGAAAAGGGGATGGGGTGGGACATGGAGCTTGAGGGGGGTGATGACAGTCTGGGGCAGCTGGGTGGGAATGTGAGAAGGGCAGCTAATCAGCAGCGCATGAAGAGTGCTAAGCAATCTAAAGCCCCTGCTCAGGACAGAAAATATAAGTTTGGGGAGAAAGGTAGTTAAGGACCCATCTAATAAGCTTGAGGACTGGCCAGAAAGGGTCAAAGAATTTGAGGGGCTAGTGAGCAGCGATGAAGGGACCTGAGGCTGGTGAGGAAAGACCTGCAGGCTGTAGGGACAGAGAGACGGAATGTGGAGAGCTGGAGAGGCAGGGGATGACTGTTGCCCCAAGGCATTAACGAAGTACAGTCTTTGGCTGATTAGCCACAGTAAATTAATTTGACAATCCAATGCCTGGATAAAAAGGCACTTAATAATTGAATGCCTCAGTAATTATGGGAGTCCTTACAAACCAGAATGTTATCTCAGGAAAAATGTGCATAGAAAGTAAGTGATCTTTTTTGAAATGCTAAATGCTGTGTGTTTAGTGAACTCACTTTTTTTTTTAAGAGGCATGATATTAATATTGCTGTTTTTATTTTTTCAATTTATTTTTTAATTGACATATAGTTCATTTATGATGTTGTGTTAGTTTCAGGTATTCAGCAAAGTGATTCAGATATATATATATATATATATATATATATATATATATATATATATTCTTTTAGCTTTTTTTTTTTTTTTTTGGTGGGCCTCTCACTGTTGTGGCCTCTCCCGTTGCGGAGCACAGGCTCTGGACGCGCAGGCTCAGCGGCCATGGCTCACGGGCCCAGCCGCTCCGCGGCATGTGGGATCATCCCGGAGCGGGGCACGAACCCACGTCCCCTGCATCGGCAGGCGGACTCTCAACCACTGGCCACCAGGGAAGCCCTATATATTCTTTTTAGATTCTTTCCCCATACAGGTTATTAGAGAATACTGAGTATAATTCCCTGTGCTATAGAGTTGGTCCGTGTTGGTTATCTATTTTATATACAGTAGTATGTATATGTTGATGTCAAACTCCTAATTTATCCCTCCTCTCTTTTCCCCCTTGGTAACTATATGTTAGTTTTCTCTGCCTGTGGGTCTATTTCCATTTTGTAAGTAAGTTCATTTGTATTTTTTTTTTAGATCCCACAAAAGTGATATCATATGGTATCTGTCTTTCTCTTTCTGTCTTAATTCACTTAGTATGGTAATCTCTAGGTCCATCCAGTGATCACTTATTCCTGGGTGAACTACTAAACTAATTAAACAGCTACTTTGTGCTAGGTTTCCATTAAGGTTAAAAGAAAAAAAAAAGAAGACATGGGAGTGAAAAACGGGCAAAAACTTTGAAAAAAAAATTTGGAGTAACTCCAGAGATGGCACTTTGTCAGACCTTACTTATTCTCAGATTTCAAGCCTACGTTTCCACACCTAACTGTGTAGTGCTACAAACCTGGACAGTGAAAAAACTAGCAGCAAGGGCAGAATGAGTGAAGGCCTCCCCCATAATCAGGATGTACAGCAAGTTTAAGGGTGGAGCATTATTAATAGCTCTGGCTTGAAAAATATGTGGAAAAATTTAATCCCTTAGGGGCATATTTAATCATGCAAGAGTTTTCCAGTATTCCCTTTATGTGCAGGAAAGTTAATCTGTGTTACAAGTATAAGCAGCTTATAAAACGTAGGAGGAGTTTTTTTTCCTCTACACACATCTTAACCTTCCTAAAGGGGAAAAATGTGTTTTAAATTACCAAAAATAAAAGATACTATCACAATGAATTTGAGCACTGCAACAACCTGTCATAAAACATAAAACATAGAACACCTCTTAAGTAAATTATATAATATGTGGTCTTGTACACATTACATTTTGGAAGGCTGTAAGTATTCTAAAGGTACTTTGCTAAGTAGAGAAATAATAATGACTCTTTCAGTATAAAGATACAGATCCTTTCCTAACGGACACAATTTTCCTTACTTAACTATTCTGTAAGGCTAGGTTATCTTTATTCATGATGTATATGAGCACATACCCCTGGACAAAGATGGTAGAATCTCTTCTTAAAACATGATTTTAGGAATATCACTTCTCTGGCTGAGACTCTTTGGTGGCTACTAGATCAAAACTATACTGTCCAGCTAGGTATTTAAGTCCCTCCAGAATCCTCCAATTGTTGGACGGCTCTCTGTGGAATGCCTTTCATAGAGTCTAAGATCTCCTGACTACACCATGCAATGACTTTCAGTTCATGAGAAGCAGAATGGATTCACAGTTTGCAACTCTTGTCTGTTATTCTTAAACAAGGACAAGAGGAACTGTGTGCCCTACCTAAAAAAATAGCTAATATATTTTCAAAAGGGGATGGGAACACACAGTGTCTGCAAAACTCTTATTTAAAGTCTTTGTTGTTTAGAAATTGTACTTATTCGCTCTTGATGATTTAAAAATATACATGGGTCATGATTTCTAAAAAAAAAACTTAGGAAAAGCTTGCCCAATATCCCAGATAGGGTAATAAAAGAGTATGGCTAGAAGCCACCAGGACCCTTAGTTCCCATCCTATGAGAATCCATGACAGAAGAGTCAAAACACTCCCTTCTGAGGGACAGTCACCCAGTTGTCTGCAGAGACTTTACTTCAAGTTGAGGGCAAAATTCTCTGTTTTCCAGTACTTTTGCTGAGGGAGCCATGCCAGGGTAGAGAAGCCCCCACTTTGGATAATGAGCTGGAAGCACGGCTAGTAACACCAGGAAGCCCCTTGATCAGTTTCTGTCTCTTGGTGCCCTGGGATTTCTCTCATCATCATAAAAAAGAATCAAAGAAGAGGAAAAAAGCCCTGATTTCAGCAGCCCTTACAACATGACTGTTCCACCTTCACTACTCCCAGCTCCTTCCTGGGACCATCACCTTGGAAAAGCTTCAGCTCCCTTCCCATTACCTCTTGGTGCTGGCCTACCTAGAACAATCTCTTGTCTTTCCTATCAAATGAGGTCTTGCACTTCAAAGTTCAGCTCAAGTATCAACTGCAAGAAGTCTTCCTTGATTAATTCCACTCCCGGTGATCTTTTTTCCCTTTTGTCTTCTCTGACCCCACTACTCTCCATGGCACACTGAGTTGCCAAAGGGATTGAAAGAAATACTCTGCCTCACTGTCCCTGGTAGTCAGCAGTCGATGGCATTTTCAAATATCAACCGGATGTTCAGTAACTTTGTTCCTATTTCTATATACGTCAGTGATATAAAGCAGATAATGGATGAGAAAACGGCTTCATATGGAAACACGTAGCTATCATCCTAACTAAATCAGCTGCTGTTAACTTACTCTATTTAGACACAGGTAGGACTTATAAAGTCAAACTTTAAAAAAGGAGGGCAGCTCTGAGTTCAAGATATTTAATAGCAGGGGCAATACAGGGTTGGAGTGGGAGGTACAAAGTATTGGGTGTAAGACAGGTTACAAGGATGTATTGTACAACACAGGGAATATAGCCAATATTTTGCAATAACTGTAAATGGAATGTAACCTTTAAGAATTGTATAAAAATTTTTAAAAAGTGAGTCTGAAAAGATACGAGATTTTTAAGATTAGTTCTTCTTTCCTGTAAATTGATCTAATTTCATAATATAAATAAAAACACAAGCAAAGTTAAAGAAACATGTAATAGCATGTCAAAATTATAGCATTAATCAGGATAATTATTGGCATGTCAAAAATATAAAACAGGTAAGTCTCTTGTCCTTCCCCTAAAGTCACTGTATAGTGTACCTTTTTCTTAGGCATCCAAATGTAAAATGGGCACAATGGTAATTTAAAGGATACAGGAGATTTTAAATCAAAACACTGAATAGCTTTCAAATTGAGATAATTGACAATGGTATGAAAGTTCCAACACTTCAGTATTTTAACTAAACTTCTTATGGTGCAACATACAACTGTACTAAAAAAAAGCCAAATAATATTACATCTTGGTATCTTCATGTACCAAAATCACAAATTTACTGAGGCCAACTGAGTAGAAGGAAAGAACTGAAAACTGGGAGTCAAAATGCAATGGACAGTAATTTGGCAACACTGGGCAAAACACTTCATCTTTCTGAGTCTGCTCATTTCTACAATGGGGATCCAACTCCATACCTATCTCCCCACTTAGATTAAAAAAAAGATTATGACTTGAATCACTGACAAAGAATGGTTTACAAAGAGCAACGGAAATGCTATTCATTTATTACCTTTTTTTGCATTTATTACTCAGAATACAATTATTATCACTAAATAGGGCTTGATAAGTACAGAAGAGATGACACAAAGTGATGTCAGTGAAAATAGTGGAATAAGGACCTCTGGAAATGCTCTCTTCCATAAAAGAAAAGAGAATACTAACAAAATCTGAGGAGAAATTAAGAAAAGCAGCTGATTCACAGTAAAAACAATGAGGTTTGTGGTATTTTAACTTGCCCCATTTCTGTCCCTTTTCCCCTTCTAGCTTGACTGTAGCCTTGAAAACCAACATACTACCACACTGAAAACAAGCCTGGCAGCCACTGGAGGAGGCAATTTGGAGCTCTGAAGGAGCTCTGACCCCATATTCACAAAACTGTCACTTGTTTGGAAGGAAGACCCTACTTGCTTGTTGTCTTTATTCAACCAAACTCAGAACTCACCCTGTGTGAAAGCCTTTTTCCTGGGACCAGTTGTTGAAAAGTATCAGGAGCAACTGTTTAACACTGTGATCTCCTGAGATGTTAAATAACAGTTGAAGCAACAAAAAGCTGACTAAAAAGCTTAAAAGGAAAATCTGGGGGAATTCCATAATCTTAGGAATCTAGAAGACTATGCACAGGCACAGAGCTAGGTGCATGCCCAAAGTCATGCACATGCTCAGGAAAGATCTGAGAAGGCCTTAAGCTCTCACCTCTAGCTGATCGCGAGGATGTGTGCAAGTAGGACATGAAGGGTAAGGCAGGGTTCTTAACTGCCCATCTGAGCCCAGAAGGCATGCCCCAGTATGCACACAGAGCCCCCCAGCAAAGACTGGGGGACTTACTGGTTCCAGGCATTTAAGAAAATCTCTATCCAATCATTAGATGACCACTAAGTTAACTGAGGAGAAACTTGATGGCCACACAGGACAAAGAATACAAACTTAAAGAAATTAGTTTAGAGAAGTCACTAAATAAAAAGTAACAGGAGCAGCAAGGAATAACAACAATAAACCACAGAGAAGGGGGAGAATCTGATTCCCAGAATTGTGGCATGATATTATTGAAAATGTCCAGTTCTCAAGAAAAAATTACAAAGAAACAAGAAAGTATGTCCTACTCACAAAACAAAAACAAAATCAGTGTATAAGAATTGTCCCCGAGGAACCTACTAGACAAAGACTTTAAAATAACTATTTAAGTATGTTCAAAGAACTAAAAAAAACATGTACAAATAACTAAAAGAAAGTATGAGAACAATACCTCACCAAAATACAGAATACCAATAGAGAAATTATAAAAAAGAACCCAAGAGGCATTCTGGAGTTAAAAAGTACAACTGAAAAATTCATGAGAGACACTCAACAGTAGATTTGGGCAAGTTGAAGAAAGAATCATTGAACATGAAGATAGGTCAATTGAGACTATCCAGTCTGAGGAACATGAAGATAGGTCAATTGAGACTATCCAGTCTGAGGAACATGAAGATAGGTCAATTGACACTATCCAGTCTGAGGAACAGAAAGAAAACAGAATGAAGAAAAATGAATACAGCTTCAAATATCCATCAAGCATACCAACATATGCATAATAGGAGTTTCAGAAGATAGGAGAGACAGAAAAGGGCAGAAAGAATACTTGAGGAAATAATGGGAGAAAACGTCCCAAATTTGATGAAAAACATTAATCTATACATCCAAGAAGCTCAACTCCAAGTAGAATAAACTCAACAAGATCCATACCACATAACCAAACTGTAAAAAGACAAAGGGAGACTCCTGTAAACACAAGAAAGAGCCTATCATGTAAAAGGAATCATTAACAGCCAATTTCTCATAAGAAACCACAGGGGCCAAAAGTAGTGTAATTAAATACTCAAAGTGCTGAGAGAAAAAGAAACTCTCAACCAAGGATTCCATGCCCAGCAAAACTAACCTTCAAAAATGAAGGAGAAAAAAAAAAAAAAAAAAAAAAAAAAATGAAGGAGAAATTAACACATTCCAAGATAAACAGAAAACAAAGAATTCATCACTAGCAAACCTGCCCTGTCAGAAACACTAAAGGGAGTCCTTCAGGCTGAAATGAAAGGATACTAGACAGTAACTCAAATCCACATTTAGCAAAGAACACAGGTAAAGGTGACGGTATAGATAAATATAAAAGACTAAATAGGGCTTCCCTGGTGGCGCAGTAGTTGAGAGTCTGCCTGCCGATGCAGGGGACACAGGTTCATGCCCTGGTCTGGGGGGATCCCGCATGCCGTGGAGCGGCTGGGCCCGTGAGCCATGGCCGCTGGGCCTGCGCGTCCGGAGCCTGTGCTCCGCAACAGGAGAGGCCACAACAGTAAGAGGCCCCTGTACAGCAAAAAAAAAAAAAAGACTAAATATATTTCTGTTGTAATTTTTTTCTCCTATGTGATTTAAAATACAGCAGCAAAGTTTCTGTATACTAATGAAATTAAGCTGATGATAAACCAAATTACACTGTTATAAATTAAGATGTTAACTGTGATTTCCAGGGCAGCCACTGAGAAATTAACTAAAAAAATAAAAATAAACAAGGGAATTAAAATGGTATATTAGAAAATATCTATTTAACACAAAAGAAGGTGGTAATTGAGAAATACAGGAAGAAAAAAGACAAGAGACACATAGAAAACAAATAGCAACATTGCAAATGTAAATCTTATCAGTAATTACATTAAATGTAAATGAATTAGACTCCAACTAAAAGGCAGACATAGCAAAATGCATTAAAAAAGCGTGATCCAACTATATGCTGTCTACTTGACATTCATTTTTGATTCAAAGACACAAATAAGTTGAAAGTAAAAGAAGAGAAAAAGATATTCCATGCACTTTCAATTATGCAAGATGAGTAAGCTCTAGAGATCTAATGTATGGCACGGTGATGACAGTTAACAATACTATATTGTATACTTGAGATGTGCTAATAGGATAGATCTGAAATTAAACTTCTCAACACACACACACACATAATGGTAACTACTGGTGCTGGAGGTGATGGATATGTTGATTAGCTTGACTGTGGTGATTATTTCACTATATATACACATATATATATCAAAACATTAATTTGTATACCTTAAATATATATAATTTTTATATATCAATGATATCTAAGTGAAGTCTTTTTTTGGCCGAGCAGCACGGCTTGTGGGATCGTAGTTCCCCAGCCGGGGATGGAACCCAGCCCCAGCAGTGAAAGCATCAAGTCCTAACTACTGGACCACCAGGGAATTCCCTCAAGTTGCTTTTTAAAAAAAGATATTCCATGCAAATAGGAGCCAAAAGAGAGTGGAGAGACTATACTAATAACAGACAAAATAGACTTCAACATTGTTAAGAGACAAAGAAGGACATTATCTTCTAATGATAAAAGGGTCAGTCTATCAAACATGTATAATTATAATCATACATGTACCTATCAAACAGCCTCAAAACACATGAAGCAAAAACTGACAGAACTGAAGGGAAAAATATAAGTAAACAATAATAGTTGGAGACATCAATACTGCGTGTTCAATAATGGATATAACAACTAGACAGAAGATCAGCAAGGAAATAGAGTACTTGAACAAAACTATAGATCTAACAGACATTTATAGAACACTATATCCAGTGATAGCAGAACACATATTCTCCTCAAATGCACATGAAGCATTCTCCAGGATACACCATGTGTTAGGCCATAAAAAAATGAAGTCATACACTATATGTTCTCTAACTACAATGGAATGAAAGTAGATATCAATAACAGAAAGAAATCTGGGAAACTCACAAATATGTGGATATTAAAAAACACACTCTTAAAAGCAGTGAATCAAAGGAAAAATCAAGGGAAATTAGAAAACACTTTGAGATGAAAAAAATAAATAAACACAACATACCAAAATGTATGAGATGCAATGAATGCACTGCTTAGAGAGCAATTTATAACTATAAATGTCTATAATAAAGAACAATTTTAGGGACTTCCCTGATGGCACAGTGGTTAAGGTTCTGCCTGCAAATGCAGGGGACACAAGTTTGAGCCCTGGTCTGGGAAGGTCCCACATGCCGCGGAGCAACTAAGCCCGTGCGCCACAACTACTGAGCCTGCGCACTAGAGCTCGTGAGCCACAACTACTGAAGCCCGCATGCCTAGAGCCCATGCTCCACAACAAGAGAAGCCACCGCAATGAGAAGGCTGAGCACCGCAACGAGGAGTAGCCCCCGCTCTCCCCAACTAGGCAGCCAAAAATATATAAATAATTTTTTTAAATGTCTAAAAAAAAAAGAACAACTTTAAATCAACAACTTAACCTTTCACACTAACAACAAAACAAAGCAAAAAGCAAACTAAATACAAAGCAAGCAGAAGGAAGGAAATATAAAGAATTGAGCGTAAATAAAATGCTGGTTTCTTGAAAATATCGACAAAATTGACAAATCTTTATCTAGACCGATCAAAAATAAAAGAAGACTCAAATCACTAATACCAAGAGTGACAGAGGGGACAGTACTATCTATCTCAGAGAAATAAAGTTGATTATAATACCATGGACGACCATATGCCAATAAACTAGATAACCTAGATGAAATGGACACACTTCTAGAAAGACACAAAGTATTGAAACTGACTTAAAAAGAAATAGAGGGACTTCCCTGGTGGCACAGTGGTTAAGAATCCACCTGTCAATGCAGGGGACATGGGTTTGAGCCCTGGTCGGGGAAGATCCCACATGCCGCAGAGCAGCTAAGCCTGGGCGCCACAACTACTGAGCCTGTACTCTAGGGCCCCTGCGCCACAACTACTGAAGCCAGCATGCCTAGAGCCCATGCTCCACAACAAGAAAAGCCACCGCGATGAGAAGCCTGTACACCACAACAAAGAGTAGCCCCTGCTCGCCACAACTAGAGAAAGCCCGCGCACAGCAACGAAGACCCAAAGCAGCCAAAAATAGATTTTTTTAAAAACATTTTAAAAATTTTAAAAAAAGGGGCTTCCCTGGTGGTGCAGTGGTTGAGAGTCCGCCTGCCAACGCAGGGGACACGGGTTCGTGCCTTGGTCTGGGAAAGATACCACATGCTGTGGAGCGGCTGGGCCTGTGAGCCATGGCCGCTGAGCCTGCACGTCCGGAGCCTGTGCTCTCTAACGGGAGAGGCCACAACAGTGAGAGGCCTGCGTACCGCAAAAAAAAAAAAGGAAAGAAATAGAAAATCTGAATAGACTTATGAAAAGTAAAAAGAGCGAATAAGCAATCAAAAAACTTCCCACACACACACAAAAAAACTAGGATCAAGTGACTTTGTTGGTGATTTCTACTGGATATTTAAAGAAGAATTAACCAAACTTTCACAAACTCCCAAAAAACAAAAACAGAGGAAACATGTCTTAACTCACTCTCTGAGGCCAGTAGTATCCTGATACTAGAACCAGAAAAGACAACACAAAGAAATGTCCCTTATGAATATAAATGTAAAAATCTTCAGTACAGTACTAGCAAACTGGATCCAGCAACATATAAAAAGAATTATACACCATGAGAAAGTGGGATTTATCCCTGGAAAGCAAGGTTAGTTCAATATATGAAAATAAATCAATGTAATACACCATATTGATAGAATAAAGAACAAAAACCACATGATCATCTCAACAGAGACAGAAAAAGCATTCAATAAATTCCAACACCTTTTCATGACAATAAACACTCAACAAGCTAGAAACAGAAGAGAACTTCCTCAACCTGTTGCAGAGCATCAATAATCATCAACATTATACTTAATGGTGAAAGACTCAAAGTTTTCCTACTAATATCAGGAACAAGACAAGGATGTCTCCTTTCACCACTGCTATTCAACACTGTATTGGACGTTTTGACTCTGGGTAACAGGCAAGAAAAAGAAATAAAAGGCATCTACCTAGATTGAATCTGGGGAATTCCCTGGCGGTCCAGTGATCTCACAAGCCACACACAGTGCAGCCAAAAAAAAAAAAAAAAAACTGGATTCAAGAGAAGTAAAACTATCTCTATTTGCAGATGACATGATCTTGTATATAGAAAAGCCAAAGGAAACCACACACACAAAACCCCTTAGAACAAAATAAGTACAGCAGGGCTGCAGGATACAAGAGCCATATACAAAAATCAATTGTATTTCTACACACTAGCAATGAACAATTCAAAGAAGAAATTAAGAAAACAACTCCACTTTCAATAGCATCAAAAAACAATAAAATATCTAAGAATAACTTTAACAAAATAATTGTAATAACACGTACACTAAAAACTACAAAACTCCATTGAAAAAAATTAAAGAACAAAATAAATACAAAGACATCCCAAGTTCAATGGCCTGCAAAACTTAATACTAGTAAAATGGTAACAATGACCAAACTGGTCTACTACTATTCAATGCAATCCCAGCTGGCTCTTAGTAGGAATGATGGATATTGACAAACTGATCCTCAAATTCATATGGAAATGTAAGGGACCTAGAACAGCCAAAATAATCTTGAAAAAGAACAAAGTTGGAGATCTCACACTTCATGATTTCAAAACTTACTAGAAAGATACAATAATCAGTACTACGTGGCATTAGCATAAGGACAGACATACAGATCAATGGAATAGAATTGAGAGTCCAAAAATAAACCCTTACTTTTTTTTTTTTTTTAGCAAGAGTGACAAGATAATTTAATGAAGCAAAGAACAGTCTCTTTAACAAACAGTGCTAGAACAACTGAGTATCTACATGCAGAAGAATGAAGTTGGACCCATACCATAGACCGTTATACAAAAAGTAACTGAAAATGGATTACAGATCTAAATGTAAGAGCTAAAACAATTACACTCTTAGAAGAAATCATAGTAAATCTTTATGACCTTGGGTGGGACAAAGTTTCTTAGCTATGACAACAAAACCATAGATGACCAAAGGAAACAAAAATTAAGACTTCATCAAAATTAAAAACTACTGTGCCTCAAAGGATATGTTAACAAAGTGAAAGGACAAGCTACCGGAGAAAATATTTATAAATTATGTACCTGACAAGAGTTCAGTATCCAGAATAGATCAAAACCCCTTAAACGTATCAATAAAAAGACAAACAACTCAATTTAAAAATAGGCAAAGGAATTTAACAGACACTTCTCAAAAAAAAAAAAAGCTATACCAATAGCCAACAAGCACATGAAAAGATGCTCAACATCATTTGTCTTTAGGGAAATGCAAATCAAAACCACTATGAGATACCACTTCATACTCAGTAGGATAGTTATAATAAAAAGGAGACAACAACAAGTGTCAACGAGGAAGAGGAGAATCGAAACCCTCCTACACTGCTGATGGGAATTTAAAATGGTACAGGTTGTGGAAAACAGTTTTGGCAGTTTCACAAAATGTTAAGCATAGAGCTACCATGTGACCCAATAATTATACTCCTAGGTACATAGCCAGAACAACTGAGAACATTTGTTCACACAAAAACTTGTACACAAATGTTTATAGTAGCATTATCCATAGTAGCCAAAAAACTCATAATAGTCAAATATCCATCAATTGTTGAATGGATAAACATATGGTGTATCTGTACAATGGAGTATTATTCACCCATGAAAAGGAATGAAGTGCTGACACATGCTACAACATAAACGAACCTTGAAAGCATTATGCTAAGTGAAAGAAGCCATTCACAAAAGACCATGCTATAATTTTCTTTATACCAAGTGTCCAGAATAGGAAAATCCATAGAGACAGAATGTGCTTGCCAGGGTCTAGGGGAAGGTTGTGAATCGGGATACAGCTTTGTTTCGGGGGTGAAATTATTCTGGAATTAGATAGCATCATGGCTGCACAAACTCATGAATATATTAAAAAACCAATGAATTTTACACTTTAAAATGGTGAATTTTATGGTATATGAATTTTACCTTAACTTAAAAAAAGACAAACATACAATCAGCTGTTAGTATCAGGATTCAACATAGGGTGTCTATAAAGCAGCCTGCAGCCTGGCTGCAGGGAGGGAGGGTCAGAGAGATGAACTTAACCCTGCCCCCATCAATCTGTGGACTGCTAGGGAATGCTTACTCAACAATGTGTCATTTCCAATGACAGTTTTTTCGAGCTAAATAAGCACCAAGTCTAGTTTATCATTTTAAGAGATTAACAATACTTCTGAAAATTCTTGGGAAAATAAAGAAATACATATGGTGAAGAGAAAGGGAGAGAAGAAAGAGTAAGTTCTCTTGAGGAGGTTTCATAACCTTCAAGTTTTGGGAAGTAGAAGAGGATCAAAGAACTAGTGGAGATCCTTTGTAGAAAATCTAACCTGCATCCTCCACCCCCGACAAAAAAAAAAAAAGGAAAAAAAAGAAAATAAGCCATGAGCAACTTTATCCAAATCTATAAAACTAACTCTTTTTAATTCTCAAAATGAGGTTTTCTCAAATAATCTGACATTACAAAATTGAACTGATTAAAAAATTGAGTTGGTTAATGAACAGGATATTATAATGACCAAAATATTTACAAATGGATGCTCTGACCAATTAATCTACTCTTCTAAAACTTATTGTAGGTCATAAATTTGAGGAGGGCTTATTTTAAATACTGATAGAAATCGACAAGAAGGCAAATTGGAAAAATGCAAAAGAAGCCACTCCAAGAATAATTACAGCCCGAATCACTCAATACATTTATTCAAATATTTACAAAGAGCCTGCTCTAGGTTACAGCTTTCTTCTGGAAATTCAGTGTTTCTGTATAAGGGGTACCATCTTTTTTTCCCCAGTGTTTTTACTGAGGTAAAATGTATATAACATAAATTTACCATCTTAACCATTGTTTGTTTTTTTTTTTTTTTGCGGTACGCGGGCCTCTCACTGTTGTGGCCTCTCCCGTTGTGGAGCACAGGCTCCAGACGCGCAGGCTCAGCGGCCATGGCCCACGGGCCCAGCCGCTCCGCGGCATGTGGGATCTTCCCGGACTGGGGCACGAACCCATGTCCCCTGCATCGGCAGGCGGACTCTCAACCACTGCGCCACCAGGGAAGCCCAAGAAGTATCCCTTCTTAACATTTTCATCTGAACACAAACAAGCTGAAATGCCTACAATTAAAAAAGCAAAACCCAAAAAACTCTCTTACTTCCTTCCCCCTAATGCCCTTAACAATAAAAAAATACCCTTGAAAAATACATCTCTCTATGAGTAGCGGACAAGAAAGGCGGAAAGAGGATATAATTGCATCTACTGTCATACAAATCTCACTTTAAAACAGAATTTTTAGGGATGCAACTTTTCTTAGTCATCTTTTTAAAAGACTCTAACATCCTGGAGATATTCTTCGAAGGATCATTTGGAGGATTCCATGACTTAAAAAAAAAACCAAAACAATTGAGGGACTTCCCTGGTGGCACAGTGGTTAAGAATCCACCTGCCAATGCAGGGGATATGGGTTCGATCCCTGGTCTGGGAAGATCCCACATGCCGCGGAGCGGCTAAGCCCGTGCGCCACAGCTACCGAGCCTGCGCTCTAGAGCCCGTGAGCCACAACTACTGAGCCAGCGTGCCACAACTACTGAAGTCCGCATGCCTAGAGCCCATGTTCCGCAACCAGAGAAGCCACCGCAGTGAGAAGCCCGCACACCACAACGAAGAGTAGCCCCCGCTCGCCACAACTAGAGAAAGCCCGCACACAGCTACGAAGACCCAACGCAGCCAAAAATAAATAAATAAAATATAGATAAATTTATTAAAAAAATAAATGGGTGAATTGTATGGTACGTAAATAACCAAAACAAGCTGTAAGAAAAGTTAATTAAAAAAATACACCTGCAACCTTAACATAACAAAGTAAAACTTTCTAAATTCATTTTTCAAAGTCAGTCACAAAGCACAAAAACTACAGAGCAGTGATTCTCCAACTGGAGCACGCATCAGAATCCCCTGGAGAGCTTGTTAAAACAGAGATGGGTTCCACCCCCAGAGTCTGTGATTAATTAGGTCTAGGGTGGGATCTACGAATTTGCATTTCTAGTGAGTTCTCAGATGACACAGATGCCGAGGGTCCGTTTGAAAACACCTGCTATATCCAAACAGGAGCACATTCTCTTGAGACTCAACCTATGAAGAAGCATGTACATTCCCTTTAAATTAATGTTAAAAACTCATCTTTAGCTATTCCTCCTAAAAGAAATTACTTCGTGTGATATTACTGTTTATTTAGCAGTTTTAGTCAATCCCTTTAATAAATTCTTTATGATAAAAAGTTTTAGTACCCCTTGAGAGCCAGGTCTCATTAAAAAAACTTATTACCCCAAGTGAGTCTTGCAATGTGTGAATTTTGGTTCAGCGAATTTCTTTTAATTTGGGGGCTGATAATTATACTAGCACATATTTGGCAAGCAAGCTCCATTGAGAAAAATTAGGTACTTGATTATACTGAATTATTTTATACATTATTCTCTATCTCCGTCTGCATGGCCCTTGAGGTTACTGCCATAAACTAACAGCCACTGGATGGAAATAGCCCAGACACAGATTTGGTTTGATACATGGAATACTTGGGGGAGGGGGAAGTTATGCTTGGTCCAACACTTAAAAGTCAGGTGCTTTCACATTAAAATTCAGATTTCCACGTACCCTTAAAATTAAAAAAAAAAAAAATCAGAAAATCTGGCAACGTCATTCCCAATTTTGCACATAAATAATCAGCCAGAGTTGGGCCACAGCTGCCCTTCATAGAGAATTCGAGTTCTAGCTGGCCACAGTTCCCATTCATTTCCTGTTGTCTTCAACCTAGTCCTCTCCACTCTGTTTATTGGCCTAGCCTCTGCAGGCATGTGTATTTGAGTGCTGGGCGTAAGAGGAAACAGTAGTCTCAATTTCAAAAAGTAGATATAAACTGGCTTAAATTCAGTGTGGTGTAGGTAGTTCCTTTGGACTCCGTCTCTTATGGCCTAAGGTTGTTGAGTTGTGTGATCTACCAGTAGGCCACCTCTGCTCTCTAGAAATTCTTACATTAGAAACTTTCAGGTGGATGACCATGCTCGGAAAAGCAGTTGTGTCAGGTTGAGACCCTTCACATCTGGCACAGAGAACAGTGTAAATGATGGCTGTGCCTGCACAAACCTGCATGCAGAATGCCTATTTATTATTGTAACCTTTTTTCTTGTGAAATAACACAGAAAAGTAAAATGGAATACATAGCTTAAAATACTGTAGAGCACTCTACAGTAAACCTCTAGTACCCAGTCAAGAACATCAGCACATCAGAAGTCCCTACAAAGCCACCTCCCAATCACGACACCCTACCTGCCTTTCCGAGGTAAACACTGACTTGTATGATTTTTCCACCTAAACCTGCTTCCCTAACAATATCACTTAGTTCTGCCTGTTTCTAAAAGCCAAGTTTATAAATGTTGTCTCTTGTAAATGAAGTTAAAATTTCAATTCTATGTTTTTAAGATACATGTTCATGTGCCTTCTTTTTCCTCTTGATCAGCCTCACCAGAGATTTATCAACTTTATAGGTCCTTCCAAAGAGCCAACTCCTAGCTTTGTTGATCTTCTTTCTGCTCTTGTCTTTAGTAGTTTCTACCTTCTACTTGTTTTTTATTGTGCTGCTCTTTTGACTTCTTGAGACAATATTTGCTAGTTACTTTGGGGTCTTTTCTCTTTCAAGGCTATACATTTTTCTATTAAGTACTGTTTATCTATATGCTATAAATTTTATATGAAATATTTTTATCATTTATTTAAAATACTTAATTTCCATTGTATCTTCTTTAACTCATTAGTTATTTAGGGTTATATATTTCAGTTTCCAAACATATGGAGATAATATTCTATTTATCTGTTACTGATTTCCAGCATAATTACATTAGAATCAGAGTACATATTTTAGGTATAATATCAATCTTTGAAATTTGTTGAGGATTAACAATCCAATCTATCATAAATTCTTGTAAGATATTATGTGCCTGCTTAAAAAGAACATGCACTTCAGTTTGGTGTAGTGTGTTCACTAGAATATGTTTATAAATCATGTTGACCAAATTTTCAGTAACCTTTACAGATTTTTTTTATATGCTTCTATCATCAGTTACTGAGAAAGATCTGTTAAAATTTTCCACTGTAATTACATATTGCCTATTTCTCCTACAGTTCTGTAAAATTTTGCTTTATATATTTTGCAGCCATGTTATTAGGTACATACAAATATAGAATTCTATCTTCCTGGTGAATTAAAACTGATCATTGAAAAGTAATAGTAACACATAGTGATGCTTTTTGGCTTGAAGTCTATTTTGTCTGCTACTAACATAGCTACACCAGCTTTCTTGTGATTAGCGTTTATATTGTACACATTTTTACATCTTTATCTCCAATCATTCTGTATCCATAGATTTAAGATATACTGCTTGTATAAGGCATAAAACTGACAAAATCTAGTCTGAAAAATCTTTGTCTTCCAACCAAAATAGTTAGCCAATTTATGTTTAATGTAATTACTGATGTATGAGTTTAAATCTACCACCTCTTCTTGTGTTTTATATATTTCACTTGTTCTATGTTCCCTTTTTCTTCCTTTAAATTGCTTTCTCATTAGGGCATTCCTTTTGTTAGTCAGAAGTTATAAAATTTTTCTATTTGTTTAATGTTTACTGTATTACAACATATATGCTTGATTTGTCAAGGTGAAAAGTTAATCGACACCTTTACCCTCCTCCAAAACAATGCACAAATCTAAGAACAGACTAATTCCACTTACCGCCTCCCAACTTTTATGCTATGTTTGCCCTGTATTTTATTCTTTTTTATTTATTTATTTATTTTATTATTATTATTTTTTTGCAGTACGTGGGCCTCTCACTGTTGTGGCCTCTCCCGTTGCGAAGCACAGGCTCCGGATGCACAGGCTCAGCCGTCATGGCTCACGGGCCCAGCAACTCCGCGGCACGTGGGATCTTCCCGGACCGGGGCACGAACCCGTGTCCCCTGCATCGGCAGGCGGACTCTCAACCACTGCGCCACCAGGGAAGCCCTGCCCTGTATTTTAAATCTCTCTGTATTGTAAAAAATCCACCACTGTATTATCTTACACAGTCAATGTTCACTTTGAGTTACCCACATATTTACCACTTTGTTTTCATTTTTTTCTACACTTCTGACCTCCCATTTGGATTACTTTTCTCCTACTTGAAGAATACCCATTAGGAATTCCTTTTGTGCAAACAACTGGTGGTAGACTCTGTTTTGTTTACATAAAATACCTTTAACCTTCACTTTTACCTCTTTCTTTTCATTCTTGAACACTGTTTTTTGCTGGGTCTAAAATTTGGGGCTGGCAACTCTTCCTTTCAGCACACTGAAAACATTATTCCACTGCCCTTTGCTTTATACTCTGTGACAGAAAAGTCACCTGTCGGTCTGACCATCACTCTTCTAAAGTTAATGACATTTCCCCCGCTCACTGCCTTAAGGTTCCTCTTTGTATTCTGTTTTCAGAAGTTTCATTGTGACGAGTCTAGGTGTGGATTTCATTTTATTTATACTGTTTGGGCTTTGTTGGGCTTCTTGGATCTTAAGTTTGAGGTCATTCATCTGTTTAAAAATGTTTAGCAATGATCCTTCCAATACTGCACTCTTTTTCTCCTCTCGTTTCTAAGACTCCAACTACATGATAGGCCTCACTCTCTTTTCTTACCTTCTCTTTTATATATTTCACTTTTTCCCCCTCTCTCTGTGCTTCACTTTGAATAGTTTCTTCTAACCAGTTCTTCAGTTCACTATTTGCTTTTCAGCTGTGTCCAACTGCCTATAAACTTGTTCATTTTGTTCTTACATTTTCAGTTCTGGAATTTGTTTCTTAATCTGCAAAGCCACAATTTAGAGTTTTCAGTCCTTGCTGAAAATAAAATTTGGTGTTTATTTCCTTTAATACTGTAAGCATAGTATTTTATACTCTGCATCTGGTAAGTCCAATATCTAGAATCTCTGTGCGTCTATTTCTGTTGTCTGTTGCTTTGGCTGGTTCTCACGTATGCTGTCTTCTCTTTTTGTGTGCCTGGTTATCTATAATTGTGGCCAGATGCTGTAACTGAAAATTTATTTGTAGAAATCATTTGAGAATAGAATCATTATACCTTTCTCTGAGAACATTTCATTGCTTTTACCTGTTACCTATGGGCATTAGCTAAATGGAATCATCTAATTCCAAGTAACCCTTATGGTTTCTGGGCCACTCAGATAATGTGAAACTCAGCTGCAGCCAATGTGAGAGTTGGTTTACTACTAGTTCACCCTTATTCCTAGACATCTCTCTTCAGGGAGTCCCAATCCAAAGTAAGGAATAGTTCACCAGGTTTCCCAGGTTTCAAAGACTCAGACTACAATTTTTATCTCCCTAACTTTGAAAGGACACCAAAGGTGAGCTCAGACTTTCAACTTCCTTTTCCTGGTCAGCAAATGACCACAAGACAAAAGTGATGCCAGTGCTAGGCTCACTCCTCTGTGTTTACACTCTCTCCCAAATCTTAACTCATCTCCTCACAATTTATTAGTTCTTAAATGTTTAAGATTAAACAAATTTTTATCTAGTTTCTTTAAGTGACTTCAGTAAGAGAGCTGTTTGAATTACATGACTTACCACTAGTTAAAGTAGAAACCTCCCAGCATTCTGTTATATGTTATAACGTTGGTACATGGCCTTAGCTTGACAACACCTACCGCAAGATGAAAAGTACAAAGTCCTATGATATTCTTTGAAGAATAGTGACAGTTCTTCTTGGTAGCAACTTACCCCTGTAGTGCAGAGCAACTACACAGGATGAGATTTCAAGTTATAGTTCCCCTTCCATCAAAAGATGAATGGATAAAGAAGATGTGGTGTGTATGTGTCTGTGTATACAATGGAATATTACTCAGCCATAAAAAAATGAAATCATGCCATTTATAGCAACATGGTTGGACCTCGAGATTATCATACTAAGTAAACTCAAACAAAGACAAATATCATATGATATCACTTATACGTGGAATCTAAAAACCAGTACAAATGAACTTATTTACAAAACAGACTCACAGACATAGAAGACAAATGTCGTTACCAAAGGGGAAGCGGGGAGGGATAAATTGGGAGTAGAGGATTAACAGATGCACACTACCACGTATAAAATAGATAAACAACAAGGATTTACTGTAGAGCCCAGGGAACTATATTCAATATCTTATAATAACCTATAAGAAATACATACACCTGAACCTAACATAATATTACAAATCAACTATACTTTTAAAAACAAAGTTATAGTTCCTGTAATTTATTCATTCTATGACCCTGGACAAAGATTTGTCTGCAAAATTGGGTAGGGAAATAATACTTCCACACTTACCAGAATATCAAGTGAAGGAACATAAAAGAACTTGAAAAAGCCTATAAAATCAACTAAAATTATAATTCTCTTCCCTCCTTTCTCTGCTCCATGGGTGAACCACTCATCCATGGCTCTGGGTAATTCACCACGGCAGGCTAGTGCTCAGCTGGTAACTCAGGTCACTCATCACTGGCTGGCAACATTACACAAGACACAGTATTCCAGGAGCCAAACAAGAGCTACCTATTACTATACTACTATCTATGTTTTTAAATACTTCAGTATACATAGTGTGCTCACAGATGATGTACACACACACTCTTAACCACTAGGGGTAGGTAGGTAGTATTTCAGGTACCTTAATAAAAAAAAAATGCATACTCCAGGTATGGTTGCTTCACATTTGAAAGACTGGAAGTCCAACCTTCAGAGTCAGACTATCTTAAGTGTATCAACTACGGCTATCTAAATCTATATTAGAGGGTTCCCTAATGAGAAAAGGAGGGTAGAAAGAATTTTTCTGATTAAAATAATAGTGTTCAATATATATATGGGTTGGCTAGAACGACTGTACAGGGGCACTGAACCTTGTGTGTACATGTGGGTTGTAAGTATCTGGCAAAGCAGGCAACCTAACACTCTCTTCAGTGGCCCTCTGGGCCTAGGGCTCTGGTCCTGGGTCTGGACACTTAACAGAGAATTTCATCACCTGATCCAATGGAAAGGTTAGATATATCCTGTAATGAGAATATGTCCACACCTGTCTCTACTGAACTTCTGATGCGGGCTACACAGCCAAAGCAAAAAGGTTGGGGCTTTTGTCTGTAAGAACAGGTTGAATGCCTAACTTTTGTGCCTGCTTGCTAATAAATATTCATATGTGTGGCAAAATGTGGTCTGAGTCTTGATTTTATTGTTGCAGACCACATGGTAGCATAACAACCTCTAATTATTGGAAGCTACCGATGTCTACCAAAAAGATGTGCACTGTCGGGAGCAGTGAGACTGGCTCAGTTCAGTTTGCAACAACTGTGGTGCATCAAATTTCCCAAATGAATACTGCTGGGACAGAACCTCAAAGCAGGAACATCACGCTGATCAAGCTGAGGTACTAACTTGCCAGCCTGGACCCTCTAAGAGAAAGGCTGTTTCTCTTTAGTGGGAAAACCACAGGAAGCTACGAAGACAGTCTTGGGGTGTGGGTTTTGCTGGGAGCCTGCCAAAAATACCATCATTCTGTTTCTTGGCCCCTAGAATGCAATGATACCCAAGCTTTTTCGTTTTCTTTTTTTTTTTTTTTTGCCTCCAATGATTTCCCCCAAACCACCTGGACTCAGTACTCTACACAAAATGATGTCACTTAAACAGTATCTGTATTCAAAGGAATATATTAGAGGCAACCATCCTACTTGCTTAAGTAAATGCAAAACAGAAGCATTTGTACTTTCAAAACAGCACTTGTCTTGGATTCTTAACAGCTGTATGTCCCTACACTCCAAATGTTTTAAAAAATTTAAGCTAAAAATTTACCAAAATAGGAAAGTGAACTACGTTTGTCATAAACAGTTTTTTGAGGAAAACCTTGGAAACTTTCACCACCCACCCTGTATCGGTGGGGCACTAGACGTTGCTCCAGCCCACACAGTGTTCCTGATGGTACAGTCTGAAGACAACTCTCAGAAACACATTCCTCTTGGTATCAGGATTCCCCTTTAAAAAGACAAGTCCCCCAGGGGTAGTCAACCAACTGGTTCACCAAGGAGCTTAACCAATCTGTTCTTGAGCCTGCTAAAAATTTAAAGTAGCTGAGTAATATTCCATTGTACATATGTGCCACATCTTCTTTCTCCATTCATCTGTCGATGGACACTTAGGTTGCTTCCATGTCCTGGCTATTGTAAATTGAGCTGCAATGAACACTGTGGTACATGACTCTTTTTGAATTATGGTTTTCTCAGGGTATATGCCCAGTAGTGGGATTGCTGGGTCATATGGTAGCATGACCTGTGACCACCTAGAGGGGTGGGATAGGGAGGGTGGGAGGGAGGCTCAAGAGGGAGGGGATATGGGGATATGTGTATATATATAGCCGATTCACTTTGTTATACAGCAGAAACTAACACAACATTGTAAAGCAATTATACTCCAATAAAGATGTAAAAAATAATAATAAAAAAAATTTAAACATCGAAAGTGGGATCTTCCTCCAACCCCAAATGAGTACACTGGAATTCTCTGAGTGTGAATTAATCCTACCACCTCATTGTCTGAGAGGTGTTTAATACGGTAGGTAGGTGAAGTGGGAGTTGGGAATCCTGGACTCTCATGCAATTTCTCTGAACCTAGTGATCTCTCTACCTGATAGACTGGTAAGCCCCCTTGCTAGCACCTTCACAGGAAGCTTGAAAGAGAGATTGGGAAAACACCCATCAAGTGATGCCAAAGGAAGGCAGAAATGCCGCAGCCAAGGCAGCTGATCCTCTCTGCTCGTGTTGCACTGGCCCACTCACGGTACAGCTCCAGCAAGAGGTGGCAAGATCAATGAGGCTAGAGACAGGCCTGTGGGCAGCAGCGTGGGGCAGGGACCAGAACAACCGCATGAACAGGCAGCAGCCTGGTGCTGTCACAGCAGCGCCACCCACACTCTCACGTCCTGGCCTCAAAGAGCACAGAGAAACTCAGAATTCAGAGGGAGCACAGGCAAGAAGTCTTTACCCTAGGTTCATGTCAGCTCCTCTCAAGTTATAGGCCCAACACTGGCCACAGATTACCTGCACAGATCTTCAGGAAATAAGAGGATTCACCCCTGCCCAGAGCTCACACTCCTGGGAACATTAAATCTCATTTCATTGTGATTAATAATTAAACCCCTAGATTAACAGCTTGCTTGAAAAGGAAAGAAAAAGACAAAGCATCTAATAGCCTGCACATTTAATATTTGCTGACCTCTTGAGGCCCATGCCCCTTTTAAAAGAATTGCTCATCCTTTTGTATTCCCCTCCTTTTTTGTCAACTTCTAAAGATGGCAAGTTTTTTTATGGCTGTAAATTACAAAATGAGTGCATTTATAAAGCACAGGGGAATGGCACCGGATCTCTGCTTGTACAAAGGAGCGATCGAAAACATTTACAGAGTGCCGCGCCCGTGACACTCGGCATACCAGCTCTTGTTTAATCTTCATCGCCACCAAAAAAGAATTTTTAACTATTTTCTACCTGAGGAAACTGAAGCTCAGGAACTTCAAGAAACTTGTCATAGGTCACGTAGTTAGTAAGTGGCATCGTCTCAAAAGCCAGTGCTCATTTCTAGTGTACAAACCATGTCCAAGTGTCCTGTTATCTTTCTGCCAGCTTGTAGTCAAAGGCTGGTATACTTGGAGTTCCTGGTACTGGGGCTCTCACTTGTTCAGACCTGCAAGCCATTTGAAGCCTCTGCAATTCTTTAAAAAATTTTAAAACTTTTTCTTGCAAATGGCTCGTTCCCTTTATTCAACACACAGCTTCAAATTACTCTTGGCCTTTTCCAAAAAAATCAAACCCACTCTCAAAGGTCAAGAATTCACCACTGCTGAGGCTACTAAGAGGAAAATATTGTGAGATCTGAAGCGATTTCCCAAGAAGAACTTGTCAACTGTTTTGAGCTACCACAGCAGAACTGAAACAAGTACAATGCCCCCCCAACCGCACTCCGCCCCCAGGGGTCACTGAAACGGCCCATTTCTTGGAACTTGCAGTCCTTCTGCAGAGAGCATGATATTGCGATGCAGGACTCATTTTTCAGGTATTAAGTGCCCACTGGAACATTCTCCATAATAGGAAGCAGTGAGTGATTAGGCAAAGAAAAGCAGATGTTGTGAAATAAAACTCTTACTCCCCCAGCAGGGCCAAGTGCTGCGTATGTGTTTTTGCTTTCTTACTTATGCATGTTATCCTACCAGGAAGGCACTGTGCTGTCAGTTATTACTATTATTTTTAAATCCACTTGCATTGTGACTGAAGTCAAGTTTGTCAGGTCAGACCGAACTAAGAGAAAATCTAGATATGGGTACAGTAACAATCCCACGGACGGTTTCTAGTCAGGCTTTCTTCTTTAAGAAAGAGCAACGTGGAGCTCACGTTCCGTGCTCGGGATGTGTGAGGGGTTTTAATGCAACAGAGAAACATTGCCACTTCCTTCAATCCCACTTTTGTTATCATCTTCGTGAAAAAGTTGACATAAAAGGAAAGGGAAATGTGAAGTTCAACTGAGAACTAGGAAAAACCCAAGTTTTCTCTCCCGCATTTACAAACAACACAAAAATATACTTTTGCACAGATTTCTGTTCCAAGTTGGAGTGCTGATAAAGGTCTTAAACATATCCAAATGCTTCAGTAACTCGAGTCAACTGCCAAGACACCTAGGCTGTCTGGAGTTCTGACTGTGGGCCTTGTGACCATTCAACACACCCTTCAAAGTAGTCCTCATGGGGCTGGGCAATCATCCCAGTGATGCTGCCGTTCCTTAAAACTCTGTTGGATGTACACTTATTTAGTGTCAAGATAGTTCTTCTAATTTACAAGATTTGCTATGTCTGTTCTCCCATTGACTGTTCACCTTTGGCACGCTTGCAGCCGTGTCAGGACCACAGAGCAGCTAGTTTCCCAGTTTTAGTCTGATAGTTATAAATTTAAGATATCTAACTTTGGTGTGTGCTTTAGCCAGCCCTTAGATACACCAGAAAACAGAAATACGTAGTTTTTTCTTCCTTGTTAAGAAAAAAAGTTTAATAAAACTTGTATGCTGGAAGAATTACTTAAAACCAGGGAAGGCCAGATACTTTAGAATTTATCACTATCACCACATAAGATGTTATATAAACAAGTTATAACAACAGTAACTTTGGGAATAGGATGTTCTCAAACAGTTCTTTCAATCTTCTATGGCAAGAAAGGCTGTAGTGATAAGTACTTTTAGAAATACCTGGACAGGATATTGGAAGACCTTTTAGAAAAAATAAAATGGACTTTTAAAAATCCTGCAGGAGAGCAACCAAAACCCTGCAAAAAGCTCACTGCCAGAATGTGTCCTTTCATAAAATGTTAAGTCATCTCTGATGAATCCCAAAGGCTCCTTATTTTAATATACTTTGGAAATGATTTTGCCACACAATAACAAATCATCGAAAGCATCAACTAAAGCAAATGAGATAGTAAAAGCTGGAAAGAGGCTCAGATGAACAAATATTCAGAGCACTGAAATGTAACATTCAGTAATAGCTACCACCTATGGCTTCATGATAAATCATGCCTCTGCACGAGTAGGCAAAGAGCGTCTGCTACCAAGCCTTAGACTCCTACCCGACTGAGTTCCTGGAGGGCACAGCCTATCTTCCCATTCTTCCTGTTGTGCTGTTCGTTTATTCATCTACAAAAACACTCATTAATTTTTCTCACCATTCAAAACATATTTAACCAGTTCCTACCTTTTGCTAGGAACTAATTATCCCTTCTAAGCTTAGGAACATTTCTTGGGTCAAGATGTTTAAATAAGTTGACGTGCTTGAGGTACATAATCGTGTATTATAATTTTCCTATCTTGTCCAGAAGGATATCATCAGAAACTTCTGAGAATGTCTTACTGACCTCTGTATCATCCAAAAATATATCATGAAACAGAAGCTCCAATGTTTGTTGAACTGCTATGACAACAGTCATTAAAATAAACAACCATACATATATTTACATGAGTTTAAGTACTCAATTTGAACAGTTATATATATATTCTATGCAACCTGTGTATGTATAAGCATGTACAGCCATAAAATGTTTCCCAATTCAAGCTGATGGCACCCTTATTTCAAAAAACCAGCGGTTACTACCATGTTCTTCCCTCCCTACCTTACAAAGGTACTAAACAGGAGGAGAGAAGAGGGAAGAAGACAAACGTATCGCATAAATAAGAAGAAAAGAAGGAACATGAACGGATGACAGCTGGGGCTCTTTGCCCATCTGGAGTCAAATCAATGCACCACTAGAGAAAGGACAAATAACCCTTAGAACTCTGAGCCGCTTCGCTATCTCTCCCCTCCCCTACCTGGATGCTGCTTGGCCTAAAGAAACAAAGTAGCTGATCAAGAGACTACAACAATGTCAGAGTCAGGTAACAAAACCCAGTGGTACATCAGCCCAGGCATCTCCCTTTACTACAGTTGAGGAAAATGAGTCCCCAAAGAGAGAGGGCTACTTTCCCAAGCCACACAGAGAAGTCATGGTGGGGCTGTGGCTGGCTGCACCCACATCCCCCAGGGTCTTGTCTGGGAGAGTGTGGGGATGGTACCAAAGAAAAACTCAGAGCAAGGATGCCTTCCTAGGATCCACAGGCACATTTCAGGGACTTCACAAAGCCAATGAAATTGCCTGCAAAACTGTGTGGCTTCCATTTTTCAGGGGAGCAGGTTTACTGCTTTTATCAGTCTGAACGAGGTCCATGACTCAAAAAATTTAAGAACCACTATGTCAAGGGTTGGGCTTGGGGGAAAGGCTAAAAGTGAATGAGATTAATTCTAAACTAAAAGGAACTCAGATTTTCAATAACCTGAAGCCTATGCTTGGGCCAGGCAGCCTGTGGAACCACCTAAGGAGAACACAGCCCTAAATTTTCTAGTCTGGATGTTAGAGATCCTCTAAGGAAAAAAAAAAGTGTGTTAGGACAGGCGAGGCATGTCTTTGTGACCTCAGGTGACACAGAAAAGGAGTGAGCAGCACAAACTTTAACTACCGATTAGGTGGTCTCAGGTTAGAAGTAACTAGCAAGACTGAGTTCTCTGGAATCACAGAAAAGGTTTTGGCAGTAATAGTCATCATGAACCATGATGGAAGGTTTCTGCAGTCTTTCAAAGCCAAGGCAGACTTGACTTTCAATCGGGCCTTTCACTGTACCTGCTTGTGAACAGTGACCCCAGAAAGGGTGCCACACACCCCGGAAGACCTAATGAAATCACAGGGGTCTTTGTTTTCCTCTTATTTCTGATGTCAACATCAGTCCCAGGAGTGGGCAAAGGCCTTGGTACTTGGTCACAGGGAACTGGATACACGTCAGCCATTGCAATTTCCCTGGGAAACAGAAAATATTTTCCCCACTCTATGGATGAGGAAATTGAAGCAAAGGGAGAAACGTCCAAGGTTTTTCAAGGAGGTGAAGAGCCAAGAGCTCTGAGGTTAGGGCTTGTAGCTAAATACTCCACACTGGCTCTGGCTGGATATTCCATCTCCTTTTGGGAAGCGAGCAGTTGTGGAAGTTGTGGGAACTCTAGTTGCTAAGGACAAGATATGAGATAACAGTTTACACCACACAACTATCCATATGGAATCCATCGCACATTACAACAGGAGACTTGAGGCCTCACTAGGTAAATGAGAGAGAAAAAGGGAACCTGGGGGTTACGCATCATTTTCCAAATCAGAGATTTATGTCCCTTTTGGAAAGAAGAAGGAACACCTGGCTGCAGCCCAGTTTTGAGTAATATTTGCCACTGAGAAGCCGTATGCAGAAATTCCTGGCACAACTTTGGAGAGCTCTTCCGATGGGGCTCTGGCCGGTCCTTGTAAATGACTGAGATTTAAAACCCTATCAAATCAGAGAAGCAGAGAGTATGCTTGATGCAGCACCATAAATCCCTCTCTGCGAAGCTAATTTCAAACTTACAATAGCAATGTTCAGAGAGAAAAATTATCTGCACATACCCATAAAAGATAGGATTGTTTTTTTTTTTTTAAGCCAAGAAGGGTAGACATCAATGCCTAACAATGATCTGCGTGGCTGGAATACAGTCGATTACTTCCTTAAATATATTTTCTGATTTTTTCTGCAACGAAAATGCACTGCTTGGGGAATAAAGAATTAAATAAAAGTAAGTAAAGGAAATATAAAAGCTAGCAACTTCAAGTGTCAATAGACAGCCAGAGCTTATCTCATCCGACTGACTCATTTAACAAAAGAAAGGGAGGCGGCAGAGCGGGGAGCACCTTGCCTGTGGTCCCTCAGCTGGCCAGCAAGGGATGGAGAGCCAGGACCTGGAAATCCCCCGCCTGCCTTCCTGTCCTCTGCACCCTGCCCCCCCGCCCCCCAACGGGCTGCAGTTGCTGGATTCCTTAGGCTAGGAAACCCCTAAGCCTGATGCGAGGTGAGAAAGAGCCTCAAGTGCTAGACAAAGTACAGCCAGTTTCCAGCTCAAGAAGAGCTGAAATGAAAATGGCACTCACCAAGAGGACAATGTGAAGGGAATGAGGTGTCCCAGGCTCTGTCACAACTGCTACACAGAACAACTTCATAAATGTGCCATGTTTTCTTGCCTCTGGCTGGCACACATGTGATCCCCCCACGCCTGGAATACCTTCCTCTTGTCCTCTCTCCCATGTATTTCTACAAATTCCTACTCATCCTTTAAGATTAACTTACAAGTCCCTTGCAAGACCTTCCCTGGTCTTCCCCATTTACAAAGCTAATTGGTACCAGGACACCTTAAGAAGAGGATACACCTTGACTGTAGAGCATATAACAATGTTAGGGAGATCAGCATTGGTTTATAGGTCTCCCTCACTCTTTTGATAGTATTCTTTGAAGGCAGTGGCTATTTTAATCACCTCCCTGTCTCTGGTACACGGCAGGGACTCAAATGTCAGTTGAATAAACGTATGTCTAGCAGACATACGGTAAGAGTTTAACCTCTCCTTCCAAATCTACCATTTGTCTTTCTCTCCTCAACGGTGCATCTGCAGAACTTTTAGGTAATAGGTTGCTTTGGGATAGAGGTTTTTCTTTAAAGAAAGTTTAAATACTTGAGTTTAATTTTTGGCATTTCATGCTTCTCTTTTCTTAACAAAGAGAAAAGAAATGAGAGAAGAAAGGTAGGATTATATTAATATCAAAAGATAAATGGACAGGCTGACTATGACAAAGGCAAAAAGCAAGCACAGTTGACCATATGATGATACCAGCTGACACATATTCTACACCACCCTATCCCTCTCACTGCAAGACACACATACACAGGTGCACACAAAAAGCTAATAACAAGTCACTTTGGGAAGTTCAGTCATAACCTGTCAACAGGAGACCCCATCGAATAGTAAACACCAGAATGAGTATAATATTAGGGCTGCTAATGGCTAATTAAAATCTGAAGATCAGGTTTCTGGGCACATCTTGCTATATCTGTGCACTAGGCAGTCCCAGACGGTATAAAAACCAAGTTTGGGGCCTGCTTCTTCGTAATAGGCTGTTCCTGCAATATTGCCAAGGTTGTGACAGAATCGTGCGACAAGATCAAGAATCATCTGCCTGCAGTCTCCTCAGGCACAGCCCTGCTCCTGACTCTGCACATCTGAGAGAAGTCTCCAGTCAACTTCTGGGTCCCAGGAACAAGGCTACTGTTACATAAAACACCAGAAGGGGCCTAGTTTTACTCCTTCTAGGGAAAGAGAACCGTCACAATACTCAAAATACTGCTCCCCTCCCCCAAGACTGACTGGGAAGGGGTACAAGGGAACTTTCTGGCGTAATGGAAACATTCTATGTCTTGACTGAAATGTAGGTTACCTGGGTGTATGTGTTTGTCGGAATTATAGTATTGTCCTCTTAAGATTCACGCATTTCACTGTATGTAAATTTTGCCTAGAAAAAAAGAACCATGCACAATGATCAAACTCTACGTAATAGGTTTACTATCTGCAGTAGTATGGACTAGCAATTTTGGAACTACTTTCTGTGTATTCCAGGCTTGAGCAAGTTAAGTGAATATATGCAGGATACTGGGAGCCAGGTTTCTCACTGTTGGGGAAGGTAGTTACAAATATGGAAAGGGGGAAAGTTAACATTACCAAAGGGGATAAAATATATCATGTGCCTCCTGACATGAGGATACATCATCATTTCTTTGGTATTCCTGCCAAAAATTCATAACCTGAATCTAATCATAAGGAAACATTAGACAAATCCAAATTGAGGGAAATTCTACAAAATAACTGGCAAAATGTCAAAGTGGTGAAGTTAAGAAAGACAAAGAAAGGCTAAGGAACTTTTCCAGATTGAGGGAAGCCAAAGAGACATAACAACTAAATGCCCGATCCTGAACTGGATTCTGGTCTGGAGAAAAAACTTATGAAGAACATTACTGGTACAAATAACAACATCTGAAATATGGACCGTGTATTAGATAACAGTATTGTTACACAAACATTAAACTGCCTGAATTTGGTAAGTGCATTGTGCTTAGGTAAGATAAGAACCTTTTTCTTAGGAAACATATGTTGAAGTACTTAGCTACGAACAATCACCATGTCTCCAATTCACTCTCAGTTTCAACAAAAAGAGGAGAGGCAGGGAGGGAGAAGAGCACATACACACAAATGGGGAAAAATGTAAACACTTGGGGGATCTGGGTAAAGGAGTTCCTTGTACTATTCCTGCAACTTGTCTGTAAGTTTAAAATTATATCAAAATAGAAAGGTACCCCTCCAAATACCCTAACTTCCTCCCAATTACTTAGGTGAAAATCTAAAAACAACAAATTAACTCCATGTATTATAAGAAATTCTTTCAAGAATATCGGTTTCAAATCTGTACTTTTCCCTTTGGTAGCAATTCCACACAACTATTTGGCTCTGAATTCCTTTATGAAACCTAAAAAAGGACTCATATACCTTCCAATAGGGTTTTTTGAAATTCTAGTGACAGATACTATCATTTTGGAAAGTCTTACAAGGCAATAAATAGAAACTGGAATGAAAGCGACTCCTCACCACCCTCCTCCCTCCAGATTCTTCAATATTTTTTCTGGAAGATGGAACAATTCACCTGGCTGTATGCCAAGCTAAAATCAAATAGGATAAGGAACAATTTGCGTGTAGATGATTTAGCCTTCCCTGCCACAGAAGCAGAGAACTGTACTCTTCCCCACCTCAGGCCTTATAAAAAGTCTATATTTTACTGATATAAATAAGGTAATGAAGCCATTTTTACTCAGCATAGTTTATTCTACCTCCCCAATCTTTCTGTACTTGTGCTTAAATCAAGACACAAGCATGGCCTTAGTGCTAGGGGGAAAAAAAAAGCAAAAATACTGAACACTACCAAAGGAAAAAATTACTTCATGGATGTCAAAGGAGAAATTTTTAAAAGTCATTTTTAGCCTCAAAGAATTTTTTTGAAACAATAACAACTATGATATGACTCAGTATAAAAAATATTATGCTAAGTATGAATTAAGAAAAATTCACATGCACAGAGATGAAAATGTAATTGGATTTGTCATTTCAAAGTATTAATGCTGGGTTTGCAGATAATAGAGAATGACATCCTCCTAAGCGAATAAATAAGTTAGCCAAGTAAGTAAATGCTGTGTTTCTACTGTAAGGAAATACATGCACCAATGAAGCAACCTTTTCAGCACAAAAGAAATTTAATACCCAGACCACATGAAAAGTGATCCCTATGGGAATAGCACAGCTGTTAAAATCCAAGTCAGTTTGTATTAAATCGTCCAGCATGTTTATGTAAAGCAGGACTCTCAGAATGACCACCAAGGGGAAATAATTTTGCTAACAAAAAAGTAATACCTATAATTAATTTAATGCTTACAATAAGTGTGAAAGAAAATGCAAAGCTATTCTCTTTCAAAGAATATAAGGGACCTCAGCTAGCTGGTATGCTTGTGATCCTTTTGTAAACAGTACCTCAAGGGCTAATTTAATTAGAAATAGAACAAGAAAAAATGAGTGTTTGCATTTCACTTAGAGAACCCAATTATCCTTATTTCATTGACTAACCAGATTTACATAAAGCCACAGAAAAACCTCTGGCACCGGTGCCAAACAATTTCAATATGAAAATTAATACTGCCAAGTTATTTTGAGACCAATTAGCTTAGCCATTCAAAGAAAAAAATGTGCTCCACTGAAGAGCACGTAATCCTAAAACCTGCATTTCCGAAGACAGAAGTGCACACAGACGTCCTTGAGGCCCTGACTTGAGAAGACAGAAGATGCCTTAAAGAACCTACAGAAAAAAGGAGCTCACGGATAACTACTAACAAACAGCTTTAAATCTCAACAGAGACACTTGGGATGCATAACGATAGAACAGGAGCTTACTTTACTTTTGAAGAAAAGAGAGAACGAGCTACTCTAAGTTTTTGAGCACCTAAAATTAACCAAATTTATCAACATTGTTTGTCAAATCTGAGTTAACTTTTTTTAACTTTTTTTTGGCCGTGCCGCACGGCATGTGGGATCTTAGTTTCCTGATCAGGGATCGAACCCGTGCCCCCTGCATTGGAAACTCGGAGTCTTAACCACTGGACCACCAGGGAAACCCCCTGAGTTAACTTTTTAGAGAGACAGACTGGTCAGGATTGTGCTTCTCATAAGACAAGACCCAGCTAAAGTTTTCAAAGAAAGCGTGTCATCTCAGAGTGGAGAGACTATCCCTAGAATTCAATCCCTTTCAGAGTGCCAGATGTAGGCTACACAGCAAAGTCCCAAATTATAACCGAGAGGCCAGAGTTTGGGATTAATGACCCCAACGCTATTTTGCATAACACTTGAACATGAAAGTCTTATCAAGTATCATGAGTTTTAAAAGCCCAGGTTAAATCACTGGGCATTAGAAGGCTTAAAGAGGTATCCAAAAGGAAATCAGCTATAACACACAGTGTACATGTGAAAATAACTCAGACTATCTCAAAGCCTATTAAAAAATGAGATGCCATCACTGTAGTTTTGAGATACATCAGCCGTTTCCCATTACAATGGAGGACATACCAGCTCTATTTTTAGAGCCTCTGGAAAGATCAAAGCTGAATGGGCCCTTTTATTGGCTCCCGATCCAGGGCCCTAATCTCTGTTTACTCCTTCTTTGTCATTATGTAGATCTCCGAAAGACACACCACCAGGACCGCCTGCTACCCCTCATCCCCCGAGTAACACTTAAAAATTGCTCTGGGATGGTCGGTACAAGCGAGGAGCTCTCTGGGGAGGAACAAAGACGAGTAAAGTTCAAATTCGAGTCCAAATTACCATCATGATTCAAGTACTAATACAGAACTATAGTAATCTAATTCAGTCTCTCTCTCTACACTATAAACCACACTTTCTCGGGCTGGTTTCTCGTGAGAATGAATACAGATAAAATGAAAACACAATCCTTTCTGGTTTGGCATTTTTAGGCCCTCCCCTCCTCCACAGAAAGCCCTCAGTTGGTTTCAGTGCCTCTGGCTAGTAAGGCTGAAGAGCTCATTTTAAACAAGTCCCATGAATGTAGAACGACTTACTTTGGAAGAACAAGCTGTACATTTGTCAAATGCCAGGCTGACAGGAAGGACATTATCAAACCGCGACAGAAATCCTCGTATCTAAAAACAAACACAACAAGGCACATCAAGCCCAGAATGACACACCTGTGAAGTACGTGTGTCGCTTCTGACAAGAAGTGGGAAACAATTAATAGGGTGCTCCTGGTACAGATTCACAAAAATGAAGTTCAATGTAGATATTTTCCCTCGTACTATATAATCAGTTTGAGGAAGAACTATATGAGGTCCTTTATTCCATTAAGAACTGGTCTACAAGCTTTGCACATATTTGAGACCTAAACACAAACTGACTCCAAAATATAAAAAGAAAGCTGTAAAATCTCAAGTATTGTTTTCATAAATGTCTTCAAATATATAACCAGTCAACTAGTTTATTACTGACAATTCTCATGTATGTTACAGTGAATATAGGACAAGTGTGCATTTTTAGGATGTGGTATTGGAGTGCGGCCTCAGTAAGAAGGGCTGGGGACTACAGAAGGCAGAAATGGTCCTAAATATAGATCCGGTTACTTGCCCGAGTTGGAACAGATAGGGATAAAATGGAGCGCATTACCAAGTTTATGGGGAAACAGCGCCACCTTGAGCACCTCAGTTATAATTTCTGAATTACAACTCATTTCCATTTACGGGGTGTCAGTTATAACCAGGTTTCGCAAACTATAATTTAAGTAATCCAGACACTACACTTCCAGAACTACACTGACACCAAAAGGGGACTTTCAACTGTTACATATATCATTTAAACATTATTACTAAAAATATGTATGGTGAAATCTCTGAAGTCTCCATAGGACTCAACATTTACAATAAGCCAAACACCACCAATCTTCTCTTGAGTTAATTTATTTGGTCTTGACAACTACCCCACTGATGAAACTCCGGCTGGGAAGGGTGAAGCATCTTGGCTCAGGTGAACAAAAAGTGACAACGCTAAGATTCAGAAGCGGGCCCCTGCTCCCAAACCTGGCCAGGCCCTGGCCGGGGCTCCCGCTCTCCTTCCTTTCCCTTCCCTCCCTCTCAGGACGGCACAGCTTTCGTCTTCAATGTGAGGGCTCACCACTCATTTAACAGCCTCACTTGAGTACAGCAAAAGAACCCCCCCCCCCGCTCTCCCCCCAGTCCTTGTTGCCTTTAGCCACCCTACCAACACTCCCCCAAAACACAACCAAGGAAACCTGGCGGACTCTTTAAAGAGACAGGCTTCTGAGTGTGGGCAACTCCACCTTTAAGCCCACACTGCAACTAGTCTAGTTACATTTGCATACTTATTGCTGGAAGATCTAACCTTAAAGGAAATGCCTATAGCAATCTTTTAAACGTCGTTATCTATATGTTATGAGATTTCAATGTAATCCAAGATCAAGAGAGTGTTTGGTAGTAATGATAAGCTAGGTAGCTGGGATAAGTTAGCTGGCCTCACGGTGAACCTTTGAAAATGTGACAATCTTTAGTTCTCTGTATCTCGGGAAGGTGGTGACCATTTCCTAATACAGTGCTTGAGGCACAAGCAGGGTCCTAAGTTTGCTCTCCAGGTCACCAAAACAAGAGATGGCAGACCAGCAGAAAAGACTATAACGGCAGGTCACAAATGGGTATGTTGAGATCCTCATGAGATCTGGAAGTTACAGGCCCAAAGAATTCTCATAGTGAGTCTCCTTCTATCTCAATGGCTTTAATATTAAATTTACCTAGAAAAATATTTATCATATGTAGCATATTTTCCATGAAAATGTTCACTGATATGGCCTACAGGTTAAGGTCTCCATATAGGTTTCATGAAAAGGTCTCCTGATTCTCTTTTCTCTCATACAGGTAATAAACTTTCTTTGTGTTGTGCAAAGAAATACTGGTATTTTTCTCTGCTAAACTGTTCCACGATTGGAGGTGCGGAGTTAAAGGCAAAGGGAAGGGAGACAGTAGGCCCAGTTAGGAGCGGAAAGGAAGGGAGAAAAGGGAGAGGAAGGAAGGAAGGAAAGAGAAAATATAAACCAAAAACACAGGTGGTGAGCAACAGAAAGGAGCCGAAGTGAATGGGGTGGCCAAGCAGGGGCACCCACACCATTGTTTAGCACCCCAGACAGCTCTTTACCAGGAAACTGACTCATTTTCCCAGGAAATGAAGTAGAATAACATCTGTGTGTGAGGCCTTTCAAATTCCCCAAGTTGGTCTCAGAAGGCTCAGAACTCCACCAAACTAATTCCAGTTTTAGGAAATTCAAAAGAAGAAGGCCTGTTCTCACACCAACTGCGACAGACTCCTAACGGGCACCTCCACAGGTGAGCTCTCTCCCTCCCACTGAATCCAACACTCTGCTATGGATTAATTTTCCTAAGACACAGCTCTGAGGTGTGTCACTTTTTATCAGCTTCCTAGAGCTGACCAAAAAAGCAGAGAATTCCTCATGCTGGCACTCAAGGTCCCCCCTAATCTGGGCCCATTTTGCCTTTCTGATCTTTTCACAGGCTTCATACAACTACAAGGCTCAAGTACAACGTCCCTCTCAAAGACATTACTGCGTTGCTGACCTTGTCTCACGCCGAATTCTGTGACTCAGAGCTCTTCCTTTGGGAACCAGCTATATAACCAAATCTACATCTTCCATAACAGTCACTCGAGCTCAAACGCACCTCTTTCATAAATACTCAATCCACCCGCCACTTGACTTAGAGATAACGCCTTCATTACGTGAAATCCTTCTTTTTGGTATTTATCACCAAAATAACTTATGTAATAGTTATTTCTTTAAAAAATAACAGGTTTACTGAGAAAAAATTCATGTACCATAAACTTACTTTAGAGTATACAATTCAGTGGCTTTTAGTATATTCATGGAATTTTGTAAACATCACCAATACCTAATTTCAGAACATTTTCAGCACCCCCAAAAGAAACTCAGAACCCCTAAGAAATTAGTCCCCATTTTCCACTTTTCCCAAATGCTGGCAACTACTAATCTACTTTCTATTTCTGTTGATTTGCCTAATTTGCCTATTTACTACAAATAGAATCATATATGACTGGCTTCACTTACTATATTGTATCATGTGTATTTCATTCCTTTTTATTGCTAAATACTATTCAATTACATGGATATACCATATTTTGTTTATTCACAAGTTGAATAACTTTTGGGTATATATATATATATATATAGAATGGCATTAATGGATCTCATGGTAACTATATGTTTAACATTTTGAAGACCAAAGTGACTGCACCATATTACTTTCCTGCCAGCAACATACGAGGGTTCCAATTTCTCCACCTTCTTGTCTCTTTGAGGTAGCCATCCTAATGAATATGAAGTGGTAGCTCACTGTGGTTTTGATTTGCATTTCTCTAATGACTAAGTGTTGAGCATTTTTTCATGTGCTTCTTGACCATTCATATTATCTTTCTTCAGAGAAATGTAGATTCAAATTCTTGGCCAAATTTTAAATTGGGTTTTCTTTATATTGTTGAATGTTAAGAGTTCTTTATATATTCTGGATATGAGTTTCTTTCAGATATGATTTTGCAAATATTTTCTCCCATTCTGTGGGGTGTCTTTTCACCTTCTTGATGGGTGTCCTTTGAAGCACAGAACTTTACTTTCTTGATGTCCTATTTATTTTTCCTTTGGTTGCTTGGCCTTTTGGTATCATAGATAACAAACCAATTCTCACTCAAGGTTAAGAAGAGTTAGTATGTTGTCTTATTTAATAGTTTTAGCTCTTACATTTAGGTCTGCAATCCATTTTGAGGTGTTTTTTTATATGGTGTGACATAAGGGTCCAAATTCACTGTTTTGTATGTGGAAATCCAGTTGTTCCAATACTTTCTTGAAAAGGCTCTTCTCCCCCCGTTTAATTGGCAAGAAATGACCATAAATGTCAGGGTTCATTTCTGGACTCTCAATTCTATTCTGTTGATCTATATGTCTACCTTTATGACAGTACTACACTGTCTTGATTATAGTAGCTTTGTAGTAAGTTTGGAAACTGGGAAGTATGAGTCTTCTAACTATGTTCTTCTTTTTCAAGATTATTTTAACTATTCTGGGTCCTTTGCCTTGCCAAATGAGTTTTAGAATCAGCTTGTGTAATATAATTACTTAAAAAATTACTTTTTAATCTCTCTTGCTTTTAGAGGGCAAGATATAGGTTGAACTATTTGCATCTGTCCATAACACAGTGATTTGCTCATAACAAATACTAATTATTAATTATGAAATGAGTGGATGAGAAAAACACAAACATCCCAAAGCCAACCAAATTATTCATACCTGAAGTATTCAGAGGAAACACATCCCAAATAAACCACAAGAAAAACTCCATCTTACCACCATTCACATCTTCCAGGCAATATGAAGTCCTTCCCCATCAACAACTCTTTAAATCCCCTGTATTACAAATGCACTGAGCTTCCACAATATGCTGTGTTCCCTAAAATCTTACAAGAAATGCATAAAATTTAAAGAGCAGAAGTTGCTACTTAAAATTTTAGCACCTTCCTTAGACATGCATAGAAATCCCAGAGCAAATCTAAAATCCAGGCACCTGATGCAAAATCCTAATAAATATATTCTACCTATTTAGAGAGGCCAGGCACCAATTCACAATCAAAGAAGTTATAAGGATTTGTCCCTTGCTTGGGTGGAGAAAAATTCACCAACATCCTCCTACTTAAAAGTGTGCAAAGTATATGAAACAATATGCTCATCTGGTATTTTTCGATGCCTGCCTGATCAGAAGAATCCCCTGGAACTTGAAAAGATCTGAAGTAAGGCCAGAGCATGTGCATGTTTAACAAGAGCCCAGGTGATTCAGAGCCTTTGGAAGAAGATGCTTTCAGTTACCAACCTCATTTACCCCTTCCCGTGGTTTAATCTATACCCTCAGCATCACCTGTTGTATGTCAGAAAGCAGATGGAAGCAGTTAGCAAGCCTCTGCCTCCTTTCCACGTTTTTTATGCATAGTACCACCACACCCGGCTAATTCAGCCACATCTAAATTAACATCTAAATGACGAGATTTTATAAAGTGATTTCTCCATCCACTCTAAGGCCTCTTGACACGGCTCAAGGTACAGTCTTCCAACTTTGGGGACTACACACAGCTTACTCTAAACCCTTATTTGATTATAATATTTGCTGTCAATCTTTCCTTAAAGGAGGGTAAGTATTAAACAGCTCTTTTTAAAAATTTTAATTCGACCTATTATAAAAGTAATAAGCATGACAGAAAACAAAAGAGCAAAAAAATAACCCGTACTCCCATAGCATATTTACTCCTGTCTTCCTATTTTTTAAAATATATTTAAATACTTAACTTCCTTTTAAACAGCCTCCCGAATACTATTGGCTTCTCAATCTCTCCCCTCCCTAGAGGGGGAAAAACTGCCAATTCCACAAACACACGAACACACACACATGCGCCTCTACTAGAGGGGCCAAACTTTGCCTGCCTCGCTGCA
Organism: Stenella coeruleoalba; assembly: GCF_951394435.1. NCBI lineage: Eukaryota > Metazoa > Chordata > Mammalia > Artiodactyla > Delphinidae > Stenella > Stenella coeruleoalba. Next base: position 99,224,938 of record NC_137156.1, on the reverse strand, counting down.
TATTTTATTTTCTAAATTACATTGATGAAGGTTTTTTTTCCTCTTAATGCTGAAAAGAATAAAGAAGATATTAAAATGGCCTGTATGAAAATCCAGTCAGTGGTTGCCTGGGTCTGAGGGTGGGGATATTACCATAGAAAAGGCACAAAGTCAGTTTTGGGGATGGATGGAAAAGCTCTGGACCTCATTTGCGGTGGTGGTGGTCATATGCAAGTGTACACACTCGTCTAAACTCATTAAAACGCACGTTTAAACGGGTACATTTGACTGTACATAAGTTATGCCTCAAAAAAGGTGACTAAAAAAGGTTGATAACCTCCTTAACATTTTCCAAACAATACAGAAAGGTACAAAATGAAAGCATAAAGTCCCTATTGCCCCCAATCCCTCTGCCTCAAAAAAAACAAAAAAAAACCACCAAAAAAAGCCCCCCCAGCATCAGTTTCCAATGTAGTCTTCCAGGGGAAGAAAGAGTGTTCTACGAACAGACCAGCTCTACAACACGCGTCTCTTCGCTACCCCCTGAATATTTAAAAACCCCACCTGGGAAGCTGGGAGAAGTACAATTACCTGCGGTTTCCTGGCTCCCTTCCCTCTCTTCACCCCCAGGCCCCACAAAGGGCAGAAGGAGCTTGAGTTGAATCCCCGTCTTCAAACACCAGCGAGGCGCACGGTTGTACTTGCGCTTGGCTAACAAGGCCTCACGCCCCCTCAACCGGAAGGAGCAAAGATGAGCGCAGAGATGACGCACAAAGCCTCAGAGCCAGGCCTATATAGGCTCCTGGCCTCCCTCCCCCCTCGGGGCGGTTCCCAGGAGGACAGTGGGCGGTCCCGGCCGGATTCATTACGGGCACCTGTGCGCATCTAACTATCGTCCAAAGGTTGGAAGGCAGGAACACCTGTTTGGGGGTGTGTCCTAGGGATTAGGAGTCCAGGGCCCTTTTGGAAAGAGAACTAGGGCCGGTGGGAGCACAAAACTCGAAAGCCATCACCAACGAGCAGGATTTGGTCCGTGTTAACTTGACGAGTCACGTGCTTTGTCCCATAGGATGCCATCAAGAAACCATCTTTATAGAATGAAGTCGTTGTTCTCAAACACCTAACGTCCCTGGAGGTTGTCATTCAGTGGATCTGGAACAGGGCTGGGAAATGTGTATTCTGGAACGACTCCCGAGGTGATTCTGATGCACCATCCCTGGATTAGGCTGTCTTCCACTTAAAGGCTCAAGGACTCCAATTCTATGCCCAGATCCTCTGTTATCTCCTCCGGTCCATTCTCTGTACAGCAGCCAAACCTGATCACGTCACCGCTCCGCTTATGACTTTTCAACGGCTCTCCGCTGCCCCTGGGTTTAAGATGGCCTGTGAGGCCCTGCCTCTCCTCCTCTTCCCCTGTGCTCTCCCAATTCTCTACGTTACAGGGACACTGGTCGCCTTTCAGATTCTCAAACTCACCCATCTTCTCTGCCTCTCCTGTGCCTCCCCTAAAGTGCTAACCCCACTCCCTTCTCCCTCCATAGAAACAACTGCTCCCTCCTAACCCTGGAAGCCTTGCAGGAGGGCATGTCCTGACATCCTGTGGAAATGGTGGCCTAGGGGACTGAGCAGAGGAGCGACATCTGCTACGTGCCATCCCTGTGTCTGGCCCTCTGGAGTGTTTTCACATACTCATCTCATGTTGCCCTCACTACCATCCTGGGACTTTCCCCTGTATTCTAGATAAAGAAATTGAGGCTCAGGGAAGTGGCTTGGCTCGCCCAAGATTCTACAACTACCAAGTGGTAAAGCCAGGGATCTGAGTTCTGTTCCTTCTCTCCCAAGTCTAGGGGAAAATCAAGGAGAAGGTAAAAAGAACGGAAGAAAGAAAGAGAAGACCAGAGGAATTAGAAAACAAATAAACACCCCCTCAAAACCAAAAACTCAATATCAAGATGGCTGCCATCAGGGTCTGAGTGGATTAAATTATCATCAGTCATTTATGCCCAGTCAGCTACAAAATAAATAGATCAGGAATAGAAAGGGGTCTCTTCCATTCTGGGCAGCCCCTCATGGTGTTTACACCTAAGCTGAGTGAAAGCGGCTTGAGCCCCAAGCCCACCTTGAGGTGGGAGATAGATGGGCTCCAGGTTATACATTTACAACTGGCCTTCTGTTAACATTTCATGGGGCAGGAAAAAATGGGCTTAAGGCCGGACACTTACAACTCGCCTCCTGTTTGCATTTCCTGAGACAGGAGATAGGTGGGCTTCAGGTTAGACATTTAAAATCAGCCTCCTGTTTGCTCTCCGAAATGGAAGCAATGACAGAGACAGGGTAAAAAGCCAAGTTTTGTCTCTTGTGGATGCCTTAAGATAACAGTCATGGCAAAAACGAAGAGGGGCAAAACCTCGTTTGAGTAAAGGATCAAGGGATCTCCACTTCGCCCCTCCTTGGGGCAAGGGAGACACTACACATGTGTAGAAAGGCTCCTTGGGGGTCAAAAGTCAGGGGACAACTCCATGCCATGGTGACTCTTGCTTCTCCCAGATGCCTTCACGTCGGGGTCCATCTTGACTGTGGGGTGAGTGTGCACCTAAGGGGAGGGTCCTGAGACAAATTAGCCAGGGGGGGACAAAGCAAGATGATTGGCCAGAAGGGAGACAAAAACCTGGAAAACTGCCCCCTCATAAAGGATTTAAACTTCCTAAAGGCGTTACTCTCTCTCTGTTCTCCCATGCGTCTTTCCGCACGTACTTTGCTTTTCCAAGAAACTTTCTACTTTTCTCTTTACTTTCTGCCTCCTTGCCTGAATTCTTTCTTGACAAGGCAGGCTAGAATTGTGGGTTTAGGCCCTAGCCGCTGGCCTCTGTGGTCTAGCAGTTAGGACTCCCGGTCCGGGGACTAAGATCTTGCTTCCAGCTACTGCTCACTGCTGCTTGCTGCAAGTTGCCGCTTACTGCTGCGTGCGTCCAAAATCAACCTCCCCTGGATGGGAAGTGAAAAGCCAATGCCCAGAAATAAACAGCCATTCTGAGAAGGCACAGTTGCAGCCACAGCAGAAACCTGCTGCTTTGACTTCACACCCGTTTCCAGCAGGCCTGGCGGTATTTCTAGAGCTTGGAGTTTGCATAAATAAGAGCTAACTCCAAACTCCGCATTGCTCTTGGATGTTGCAGAGAGTCTTAACCAAATTCAACGCCAAAATAAAGTTTAGCAAATGCAAAACCTCAGGCGCACCACAGAGGTCTTTGTTTCAGACAACAGCTTCAGCTACCACCACTAACCCACCTCTCACTGTCAAACAGGGGCCACCAAGGGGCAGAAGAAGCAAGCTGGAAATGAGCCAGCGCCATCCTTAGAAAAATAGCGCAGGATGGAACTAATCCTTCCAACCCTTCCCTGCACACTCACTGCTTCCAGAGTTTTACGAGATTCCTTGTAACTCCCTTTTTAGGAGGCTAGATAGGCGCCCACTTTACCATTTTAATTAAAAGTGAAAGAGAAAGATAAAAACAACATTTACAAATGTCCCTTATGTGGCCAGAACTGTGCTAATGTAATTTAATCTATAATGTAATTTAATCTGTACATGAATCCCAGTTGTTTAGTATATTATTATGCCCGTTTTAGTAATTTAAAATATGAAGTTCAGAAAGGATCAGTAACCTGCCCAAGGTCACACAGTGACAAGTGGCAAGAACCGCCTTGAACCCTTTTGTCAAATGGATGAAAATGAAATTAAGAGGCAAAGCTGGGATTCTAATCGGATCTGTATGATCCAGAGCCTTCTGGTTCCCTCCCACGCGAGCCTCCCAAACAGGACAGCCCCATCGGGTGAGCAAAACTCTGGGGCACAAGTGACGTCCTTCAACTGATAAAATTACGCCCAAGTCCTCTTGGGCCAAGAGATGCTACCTGAGACGCTCTGGAACTCTGGCACTGTGTGTAATTTATCCCCCACTTTGTGTGCCAGGAGCGGGGAATGCCCCTCTCTTCTTCTAGGGCCTTGCACGCAGGGAAGCCCAGACCTTGTCGGATCTTGTACCCAAATCCCTCCTGTATTCAGGGGCCTCCCCATTGGAATGAGACTTCACCACATCTGAGTGGCTTGGGGTACATCCACCACCTTAGAAACTCCAAAGGCAAGTGGAACCAAACGCTTGTGCTGCGTGCCGGTCACCGAACTTCTCTGAACCTAATGGCGCTTTGGCACGGCGTCAGCGTTTGGGGATCACCTGCTGCAGGGATGACTGGAGGGAGGGGGAAGGGAGGACGAACAGGTCACAAACCACAGTAGCTGAAATGGTGAAACAGCAGACGTTTGGACTGTCTGTTCTTCCTGCCCTTTCCATTGCCATCAATTCGAGGGGTACAGAATCAGAGGGGGAAGGAGATTTCTTTTCTCGGGCTACATCTCAGGAAATACGCTCTTGGTGCTTATCTTCTTACCCTCCTTCCTCAGCAGTCAATCCGTCCACACCCCTAGAGGCACACTGAGGTCAGCATTTCAGAGCACGGTAAAGAGACCTTATTGAAAGCCAACGGCCTGAGGATTTGTGGGGCACAGCCTGTGCAGACAGGCCAAATCAAGAGCAGGCCGGGGCTTGGCTAGAGACCACAACTCTAGCTCGGCTTTTGTCTCACTGGGAGATTTCCCAGGCTGGTCCCTGCCCAGGTTCTGTCCTAGTTTGGGCTTTGTTCTACTCTTCTGAAAGTAACTAAAACGAAGAACTTGAAAGCCCAAGAGAACTATGGGGTTGGCAAGTCCAAACCCCTAGGAGGGGCATACCCATCCAGGGTCTTCATTCAGTAGTACTTGAGGACCAAGAGTCCATTTGCCCAAAGAGAAAAAACGTGAACTGCCTGGTCCATGTTGGTATCAAAGCAGGACTGTTATATTCATGACCATGGTTTTCAGACAACTACTGAATTGCCACGATGCTTTTCGTTCTCTGAGGGATGTCCAGTCAAATGATCAGCAGCTGCATCGGCTGTTAATTTCTGTCACATTTCTGTCTCACCAGCCTGCACACCAACTTCCTGGAGACATCAGGAGTGGCCTCGACACTTGATAACTCCTGAACCGTGCCTCCCGCCAAAGAACCAGAAAAAGGGGTCTGGCCTCACAGAACAGTCACCACCCCAGGAGCCAGGAAAAGACAACCCCGCCACCTTTTTCTTTTTTTTTTTTTTAAATAAAAGATCCCACTTGCTGGGAAGCAGAGGGAATAACAGTATGCGCTAAGATCTACAGTGAAAAAGTTCTCTCTAGCAAAGAAGCCAGACTCCAAAGACCATGTATTATATTATTTCATTTACAGAAAGTTCAAAATTAGACAAAAGTCTCCCAAGGTGTTTGGAGCCAAGAGCTGCGTGTCTCTGTGTGGGAAGGAGGCAGTGATAATTGAGGAAGCATGGGGGGATGTCAGGGAACTTGATAACACTTCATTTTGACCTGCGTGCTGGGTACATGAGTGGTGTTCATTTTGTGAGAATCCAAGTTGTATACTTAATGATTTGTGTGATTGTGTATATTTTATACATAGATAAAAATGACAAATTAAAAAACATTCCCTTCATAGGCAGAAAGTGGCTTATACTCATTGCTGCCTGCTTGCAGAATCCCATCCACACACAGTGGGCCAGAGACTTTTTAAAAAGAACAAACCCATAAGCCTATTTTCTCACCTTCAAATGGTTTTTTCACGGTTTTCAAATGCAATAAGAGGTTGTTTCAGGCTGAATATCACTGAATTTCAGGGACTAATCAAGCCTTTTTCTGCACTTGACCAATCTCTGGATAAGCCAAATTCGGCCTGTGGTCCCACGGAGAGATGGACTAAGTAATCCTCAGGCCTCCCAGGTCTGACACGGGGGAGAGCTGAGACGCAGAGAGCATGGGCGAAGTTAAGCAACTTTCCCCAGATTACACAATGAGTCGCTGGTGGGGGGCCTTGTGATTCTCGGTCCAAGGACTATCACTTTTCTACTACATCTCATTCCACAAGGGCCAATTAATAAACACTCTCCTTTGCGGAACGGAGAAAAAATGAGCCCGGGGAACGTCACTGGCTATTCTCTGTATACAAAGCACACAAAGGGGTTTACCGAGTTCCTCTCCAACAGGAAGTCATTTGTCTCAAGAGAGCCAGGAAAAGGAGGGGGTAAGTGCTGAGTCTGCATTGCAACACAGCCAGTGTTTTTGTGGAAACGGTGGTCCCCTAATCAAAACACAGTTGCATAAATGGACTCACTCCACTTCAAAAAGAAAAAAAAAAGAAGAAATTTAAAGCCTTATAAAATAGGGACCACACAACCCTGACTAATTTTTTTTTTTAACATCTTACCCTGACTAATTTTAAAGCTCTTTCTCCACTGTCTTTTTTAGAAAGTAGCTAAAAATAAAGGCTTGAAACTTGAAATAATGTAAGCAAGTAATCACACACACACACACACACACACACACACACACACACACGCACTGGGCTTTTCCCATATATGGCTGCATTATTCTTCAGACTTTGAAAAGGCCAAATGAAGAGATGGCCAACAACCAAAATAATCCTTCAGACATTTGAAAACTAGGAGAAAGAACTAGAAGAGTGGGTGAATGACAAACAATTGCAAGCCTCCATGGGGGTAAATAACACTGAGAGGGATTAGTTGCCATAGTACTGTAAAAACATGGGCACATGCATTTTGACACCGGACCCCTTCTATAAAGAAACTGTTCTGCCCTCTGGCCTCAGCACTGAGAAAACTACAACTGCGGTAATTTAACATAAAGGACTTCAAGAAGGAAACCAGTGCAGGAGCACGACTGAAAATTTAATTAAGGCCCTTCTCAGCATGAAATCTGTAAAGGAGATGAGGGCACATCTCAAGGTCAGAAGAACGGAAGGAGACATGTGAAAAGGGATGAGGGTGAGGATTCAGATGAGCACGTCCACAGCAGAGGTTGGCTCTGGAGGACAGCTTCCTCATGGGGATGAGGGGGGCTTATTACAGGGCCTAGTGGGTCCTACTTGAAGTGTTTCTGCAGAAAAGATTAACCCATTCATGTCAAATAAATGCCATCTTGAGTGCGGCAGGCTGGAAAAGTCACATTTGCATGGTGATGTGTGCTTTACCAAGCCTCGTCACAGACAATCCTGCACACAAGGTAAAGCACCTGCTTTTACTGATACAGAAACTGAGGCCCAGGGAGGTAAGTGACCTAACACAAATCCATGACAGGTGATGTAGGGCAAGTGGCCCAGAGCAGCGATTGGAAGCAAACTCTCCCAAAATGCAGGCCGGGGCTATTTCCACTCACAAAACCTCAGACGCAGCCCTGGTCAGAGTGCCGAGTTTAGGTATGGATTTCGGCATACCTCTGTGACCGTGCACAAGTAATTTCCCCTCTTCTGATTCAGACCCTCAACCAGAAAATGACAGGGCAGGTGTGCGTAGGCAGCGAGAGAGACGAAGGCGACCTGCGTGAGTTACCCCGCTCTCTGCACGCGTCGGTGAGTCTGTCCTCACAAGCCCCCAGATGGGACAGTCGGGTGCTCTCACTGCTCCCCTAACTAGACAGCCTTCCTGCTACAGACTGAGATACACACACGGAACCCAGAGAAATGATTTCCGAAAAGTAAGACCAGAAAACCTCCAAAAGCATAGTGACGAAAACTGGTGAAGAGGCAACACGAATTTAACATTTTCATCCCACTGCTTTTTTTCTCTCTCGCTCTCTATGGGTGGACCTTCCCTATGATGCCTCAGATTCTTTTTTCTGAAAAGACACCCCACTGTCTGGTGACACTGTGCACTTCCAATGGCTTTCCCATGTATGCCCAGAAAGCCTTCTGTTATTTGGCTTCTACTATTTATTATTTCTTAATTATTATTAAGGAGTCAGTAATAATAAACAACAGCAACAAAACTAGCAGCACCATTTACTGAGGGCTGTGACGTACCAGGCACTGTCGCTAAGCCCTTTCTGTATAACATCTCTCATCTCTACTGCTACCAGCTGAGGTCGGTATTCTTGACTCCATTTTCTAGATAAGAAAACTAAGGCTCAGAGAAGTTTAATGACTTGGCCAAGGAAGGCCATCTTAATAACTGCCGGGCTGGGATTTAAGCTGCTGTCTGGTTGATTCCAAAGCCCGTTCTCTCTTGTTCTACTCCATCACGAGGCCCCTAGTCAACATGCTAAATGCTAAATCAAGACTCTGGGTAATGCTGCTTGTTCAGGATTTCTTCTCGTCACCATCCTGCAGAATGGGATCTCCCCCAGGTGCTCATAAAGAATTCCCACTGAAATACCAGGGAAGCTGGAGGGTAGAGAGGGTGGAGAAGAGGTGGGCTGGAATGACCCCAAATACTTTCCCACTGCACCACTGGGATCGGGTCCAGAACTGTGATTTCATTCCCAGTCACTAACCTGGTGAGGCACGAGCCCGAGAGAGGTTGGAGGCTCATTCATGCGGTCGTCACTGCTGCTGGCAATGGCGTAGCCCCTGAGAAAAGGAAACCATTAGAGCTGTTCATTTCATAAAAATCTATGTTTAATTCCTGTGAGGACGATCTGGAGGAGGTCCACATAAGATTTATAAGGATAACCGAACACCCCTTGCTAGGCAGCATAAGCTAGGGAAAAAAAAACCCTAATTTCCCTGGGAGGAAGGCAGAAGAATAGTTTAAAAAAGAAAAAGCTTGTGTTTTAGAGTCAGAAAGACCAGAGCTTGTGAGCACAGGCAAGTTGCTTAATTTCTCTGTGCTTCAGGTCCATCACCTATAAAATAGGAATAAGACAGTTGTGAGAAATGAATTAGGAGTAAGTTAGATAAATTGCCAAGTGCAACATCTGGCTAATGTTAATTCCCTTACTCTCAAATAGTCTTGTAAAACACCACAGCACATTGTTGAATTGAATTGAAATTTTGAAACAGAAAACCTTCCAACCTTAACTTGCTGGGGTGATGTAAATGCTACCACGATGGAGGAAGGAGAAAGAAAAGCGAGGGATTAATTGGGCAGAACGAATACTCCCTCCCGAATAACAGTCTGATGTTTACTTACGTTACAGAAGAGACGTGACACAGACCCTGGCTTTAGCCTATGACCAAGGCAAATGTGGCAGACAGAGGGGTCGGTGTCAAGGACTCAGAGCCAGCTCTGAGAGATTTTAACCCAAATGCTTCCTGTCAGGGGGCCACAATAAACAGAGGTGCCAGGGGGATGACAAAGATGAGAGGAAGACAAAAAAAGCTGCTTATTTTCATTTAACTCTGAAGCATCTATACTGTTACATATGCTACCAACATAGTACAGAGGCTATCTTTTCAACTTCAGAGAAGAACTCTGAGTTATACAGTAAATAGAATATTCATGTTGATTTCTGAGAACCTGAAAAACAAATCTTTCAAAAATTCAATTCTTTCCTGCCTGTATTACAAACAGCATAGCAGAGTGATTAAAAACAGAGTTTGGAGCCAAACTGGGCTGTGCTTAATCCCAGCTTTACTACTTATCAGCTTCATGAATTTCAGCAACTTAGTTATCTTCGCTATGCCTCAATTTCCCCATCAAAAATGGGACAGATAAGAGTTCTTTCCTAATCTGTTTGCTATGAGGATTAGATGAATTACTATTTGTAAAGTGCTTAGAATAATGCCTAGCACAACGTAAGCACTAAGTAAGGGTTGAAAATAAGACAAATCACAATGTGTTTGTCACACAGTGAGGTGTAAATACCTGTTTGGCTCCAGTTTGCCTTCACTATATCACACTTGAGAGCACGGTCTCCAGCGGATATTGAGAGAGTCTTAAGTTGTTTACTAAGTTTTCTTTTGCTTCTCTCTTTTCTTCATTTTCTTTCCTTTCCTTTTCTCTTCTTTTCCTTCCTTCTTTCTTTTTCTAAATTACTGACTCTATTTTTTAAAATTAATTTAATTTTTGTCTCACTTTTATTTATTATAAGATGAATTACTTCTGTTATTTATAAGTCATAAAGTAAGATCTTCTCCTTGCTTGGAGAAGAGAGGGTGCCTAGACCACAATTGTGCTAATTTTTATATCTGTAATATAACATATATACAATGTGTTACACATAGAGACTACCGAAAGGCCCAGGGTCAAGTTGAAACAAAACACACCAGCCTACTCCTTGCCTTCCTCTCACATGCAAGCCTAACCCTATGAGTGCTTAATAAATTAAAAAATATTTTTATAACTGGTGTGGCATTGGTGGACTAAGTGGTCAGGACCAGTCCCCTCATTGAGAACAAACAGGAAAGCTAGACAAAGTACACAAACCTCCGTTTGAAAGCATCAGAGAGCTACCACAGTAAGGGAGAATTACAGAGCTAAGGTTTATAAGAGGAGGGAAGCCCACAGAGGTAAATCAGGCATTTGCAAGGGGAATTTTCCCCCATAAAATGATTGTCAATGTCCAAAAGCAGTGGCCACAAGCTCAGAAGCTGAACAGTGATACTCACTGACTCATGAGGCTGATGGGAAAATCCAGAGTTGAGGTCTGCCAATAAGGAGGAACCATGGGAAATATCCAAGGCTTTGGATTGGGATCATACAGGGGTGCATCCTCAGACTAACGGTGAACCGGAAATAGATAAGCCCTAATTGGATAAAATGTTCTAGGATGGTAGTCCCCTTGGCCTAGCAGTTTGCCAGAAAGAAATGTAAATCACATCTCTGTAATTTTTCAAATATAATGTCCAGTACTCAATCAAATATAGCCAAGAAGATACAAGGAATTGAGGAAATTTAAATATTGATTGGATATGTGGTAATATTAGGAAATTGCCTTTAATTTGTTTTTATATGTAAAAATAGTAAAGATACATACTAAAAAGATATATTTTCATGAATGAAAGCTATGTCTTGGATTTGCTTTAAAATAAGTCAGTGGAAGGAGAAAAACTGTGGACAGTAGTACAGATAAATGATGACTGGTAATTGTTGAAGCTGGGTGGTGCATACAAGGTGGTTTCTACGTATATACACAAATTGTGTGTGCGTGTGTGTGTGAGAAAGAAGATATCTATATCTATCTATCTATATCTCTACCTATCTATATATATCTTTTCATATATGTTTGAAATTTCCATAATGAAAAGGTTTTGTTTTTTTTAAAAAAAACCAAAACCAGGTATATGAGGAGACAATACATAACCAAAAGCCAATAAAAACAATAGACAATAGGAACAGACTCATAGGAGATCCCATTAATGGACATTACTGATAAGGACTTAAAAGAAAAACATGATCAAATGTGTTCAAAGAATGAAAAAGACCAAAATCACAATTTTGGCAGAGAAGAGGGTATGTATAAGATAAGATCAGATGGAAACTCTAAGAGTGAAACATATAATTATGAAATTTAAAACTCAATGGATGGTTTAAAGCATAGACACAGAAGAAGGAAGAATTAGTAAACTGGAAGATAAGCCAAAACCAAATAGCCAGACTGAAGTAAGGAAAGACAAAATTATGGAAAGTACAGAAAAGAGCATAGGCTGATTCTAACATGCAACTGGGGACTCGAAAGGGGCAGAAGCAATGTTTTAGGAGATAATGGCTGAAAATTGTCCACAGTGGGTAAAAAACATCAAGCCATGGATTCAAGGGGCACTAAAAAGCACAATCAGAATAAATACAGAAATAGGTATACAATAACAAATAACAGAATTAGGTATGTGTTCCCAACTTCTGAAAACCAAAGACAATGAGAAAATCTTAAAAGCAACTGAAGGTAGGGGAAGAGGGAGAAAAACAAATTGTATCAAAGGAGTAGCAACCAGGTACACACACCTTACTCCTCAACCAGGATAAGGGCAGCCAGAGACAACAGGAGTGCACTCTCAACTTGCTAAAGGGAAATTACCACCAGTCTGGAATTCTGTACGCAGCAAAAATAGCTTTCAAGCGTAAAGATAAAACAAAGACATTTTTGGACAAACAAAAACTGAAATATCTTTGTCGCTGGCATTTCTAAAGGCAATAATAAAGGGTATTCTTCAGGCAGAAGGAAAATGCCCTTGGATGGAAGCTCAAGGTCACAGAAAGAAAAGTAACAAAAAGGAAAATATTAGCAAAATGAAATGAATACCAACTATATAACAATAATAATATCTTCTAGAGTTTAAAATACATACAGAACTTTTTTTTTTTTTTTTTGCGGTACGCAGTCTCTCACTGTTGTGGCCTCTCCCGTTGCGGAGCACAGGCTCCGGACGCGCAGGCTCAGCGGCCATGGCTCATGGGCCCAGCCGCTCCGCGGCATGTGGGATCTTCCCGGACCGGGGCACGAACCCGTGTCCCCTGCATCGGCAAGCGGACTCTCAACCACTGCGCCACCAGGAAAGCCCCAGAATTGTTTTTAAATGAATGTGCAGACAGTACTGGGCGCCTGCCCAATGTATTCTCCACTTCTATCTCACCACAGTTTCACTGAGAGAGGCAACATGCCCAGCCAAAGGACTACATTTGTCCGTCTTCCTTGCAATTACGAGTGCAAGGTCATGTGATATAGGAGTTTTAGAATCAATGGGTAAGTCTTCCCGGAGAGCCTTTTAAAAGGGGGCAGCCTCAGCTGAGCACAACTTTCATCCTTTGGACATTCCTTTCCTCTTACGTGTAACACAGAAGCAACACTGTTGGCAGAGCAGCCATCTTGTGACCACAGGTGACAAGCATAAGGAAGGGAGCTAAGCGTGGCTGAGTGAGTGCTAAGGAAACAGTCCCCGATGGCATATCGGAGCCTTTGTACCAGCCCTGGATGCTGCCTCTGAGCTTCTTGCCGCATGAGAAAAATCAAGCTGTACCCTTTGGGCTAAGTCACTTTAGATGGATCTGTTACATACAGCTAAATGCAATTTCTATCATATGTAATTCACGTATTGCCTTACAAGTGCTCAGGGCTAAGGAGATCAAAACATATTAAGAGAATAAATGCATGAAGGTCCTAAGGCCACTACCAAAATTTTTATCCTTCCTTATTATCAATTACCAATTAACTCTAGGAGAGTTCAGTTCCAGAAGGATGCAGAGATACAGCTCCAAAGATCACAATGACAAGTCCTCCAGGCCAAAGAATCACACTGGGTTTTTTTAAAATCTTGTTTTTTTGAGGATGGAAAGCGCAATATAATTCTCAGAAAATTCAGACTGAGAAAAGGCCAAGGGAGATACAAAAGCTTTCTTTGCTTAAACACCCATCTCTAAAAGGCAAACTCACCCTTCTGGATGCTGCAAAACGGAAACCATCAACTCCACCGCCAGGGCTCCTGCAATCATGGCCAGTCCTGGACGACTCACAGTGCACTGCTGGTCCAAGGTCCGGTCTCTGGTTGACTACAGAGAACAGTCACTGACGTGAATGCAAAGTTCTGTTCCACCCAACGCCAGCTGTGTGAAGCATGAAACTCCTCCACAATAAAGCTCTATCACATACCAGACGCTCACTGTTGGCAAAGATCAGTCAGCCTCACATAATACCATTTCTTGCAAGTACCAAGAAAATCAAAATATACAAGTTAGGTAACTAAATGAGGTAATACATTAAGAAGGACTAGCAGTTATAAACAAATTAAAGATGGGGGGCCCAGCTGCCTCACACATGGAGTGGCGTCCTGTACTCTTAACTGAGTACCCTTAACCACCCTTCTTCACATAAGAGGATATTTTTGTCTTTATACTGGGAAGACACAAAAGCCAGTCATCCAGAAGAGGTGTAAATCAGTGAGGAACAAGTTTTAATAGAAGGTGAAAATGGAGGGGAGGGTACGGACAACACCTCTGCTTTGTTTCACTAGAAGTGATCGCCTTTTCTGATGAAAGACCATTCCTGCTCACCCTGCTTCCATGGCAGCATTAAGAACACAGAACCTTACGTTGGAACAGTGTAGTGCTTGCTGCTCAGAGCACTTCCATGTTTGAACCACCTTGCACTGTTAATAGTCAGGGCAAGTATTCGTCCCTCCGCTACTGGGGTTGGCAGATAAAATACAAGATGCCCGGTTAAACTTGAACTTTAAATAAACAACAAATAATCTTTTAGTATAAACAGATCTCGAATATTGCATGGGACACACTTATACTAAAATATTATTCGTTATTTACCTGAAATTCAGAGTTAACTGGAAATCCTGTATTTTGACAAGCTGAGTCTGACAACCTTCTGGGCCTCAGAGTCCCATCCTGCAGAAGCACAGGGAGCCTAACAGACTTATTTGGAATAATCCCGTGAGGCTGGACTGCAGTCTGGGTCTTCAGACTCCTCATTTAACACCCTCTTCACTAATATACCCTAAGAATCCACACAGAATACAGCGCGAAGCGCTGCCAGGAACCAATCTAGCCTGCAGTTTCCTTGCTGAGCTTTCCATAAAAATGGTTTGTTGCTGCGTTTACATTGGCGAACAGGGAAGAGCTGGACACAGTTGATGATGTCAAACAAGGCTCATAGAGGGATAAGGCCCTGCCCCGCCCCCCAAATGGAGAATTTTTCTCTTTGTTAAAAGACAATATCTAAATAGTCGTAAAGGAAAGAACTGGGTCTCTCCACTCTAGTGGGCAAGACGGTTGTAGGAAATATTTGGAATAACAAAGAAATCCACTTACATCTCCCGGGGCCACCACATCATTGCAGAAATAGCAGCCAAGTTTGTAGCCAGGGATGTTGGCAAAAAGTGATGGGCCCAGGAGGTCGGCAGGTGCCACAGGGTGGCTGGGACACAAGTCCCCGGCTCCCTGCTGCTTAGGCTTCTTCAGGCCATGTCTCATAACAACAAATGTGTCAAATCCCAAGGCAGCATTGATGACCAGCTGTGAGTTTCAAGGAATAAAAGGCTAGAGTTAAGAGACACATATTTTAAGCCATGGCTAACTTCATATTTGGTCCACTTAAAGAATTTATGTTATTAGTGCTTGCAGTAAATGTTTGCATATGACTATAATTAGATTCTAGAAGCTAATGTTGGTAAAAGTTACCCAAGACTGAGGGCTTATTAGATGCAAAAGACTTGACAAGTGATTAACATAAATTATCTCATTTGGTTTCATTTAAAATTCCCAGCAAACATTTCCTATTTACAGATGAGGATACTGAAAGTCAGAGAGGTTACTTCTATAACTTGCCCAAGGTCACTTAGCTGGTAAAAGGTAGGTGTATAAAACTGTCTCGATAGTTCTCAAACCCATTCTTTCCAGCATTATGCTATCCTCTGTTATTTCTACAGAGATTTTTTTTCATAATAGCTTTATTGAGATATAATTCACATACCATATAATTCACCCTCCACATAGGATTTTTTTTGAATATTTTCTTTCTTTTTTAAAATTTATTTATTTATTTATTTATTTTTGGCTGCATTGGGTCCTGGTTGCTGCGCGCAGGTTTTCTCTAGTTGCGGCAAGCGGGGGCCACTCCTCGCTGTTGTGCGCGGGCCTCTCATTGCGGTGGCCTCCCCCACTGCAGAGCACGGGCTCCAGGCATGCGGGCTTCAGTAGTTGTGGCTTGCGGGTTCTCGAGCGCAGGCTCAGTAGTTGTGGCGCACAGGCTTCATTGCTCCGTGGCATGTGGGATCCTCCCAGACCAGGGCTCGAACCCGTGTCCCCTGCATTGGCAGGAGGATTCCCAACCACTGAGCCACCAGCGAAGCCCCCACATAGGTCTTTGAGGACAATTTTTTTCATTTATACTGTAAGAACGTCTCTTAGTTGTAATTTAACTTATTCTCCCAAATTTATGGTTAGACAGAAAGTTAGAAAAAATCAAGGAAAACCATACCAGAAAACAAAAATCACTCACAATCTCACAGCTCAAACAATTATTATTAATAGTTTGAAGTATTTCCCTGTTATTTTCGCTCTCTGTCTCCCATTCCCTTCCTCCCTTTCTCCCTTCTTCTTGCCACCCTTTGATAAACGTAGATATCTTTACATATATAAACAGAGTTGATAAAAAAATATATATATACAATATTATATCTTGCTTATTTAACATAATGTGGTATTTTCCATGTTATTAAAATTCTTTGAAGACATAACCGTGAACGGCTGCATACTATTCCATCACACATATGTACCGTGATTTATTGGGTTGACCAAAAGGTTCGTTCGGTTTTTTCCGTAAGATGACTCTAGTAGCAGTTAGTTGTCTTTAATGTCATTCGAAACAGTTTTGTTAGATTGTATGTGACAGCTGTCATATCAGCATGTGTTTAAAAAAAAGACATGAAAATTAGTGAATTTTTGTGTAGCCATTTTAAGACTGAAGATGAAAGAAAAAAGCAACATTTTCGGCATATTATGCTTTGTTATTTCAAGAAAGGTAAAAACGCAATCGAAATGCAAAAAAAAACATTTATGCAGTGTATGGAGAAGGTGCTGTGACTGATCAAATGTGTCAAAGGTGGTTTGAGAAGTTTTGTGCTGGAGATTTCTTGCTGGACACTGCTCCACGGTCAGGTAAACCAGTTGAAGTTGATGGCGATCAAATTGAGACATTAATTGAGAACAGTCAATGTTATAACACGCGGGAGACAGCCAACATACTCAAAATATCCAAATCAAGGGTTGAAAGTCATTTGCACCAGCTTGGTTATGTGAATTGCTTTGATGTTTGGGTTCCACGTAAGTTAAGCGAAAAAAACCTTCTTGACTGTATTTCCACATGTGATTCTCTACTTAAACGTAATGAAAACGTTCCGTTTTTAAAACAAATTGTGACAGGCAATGAAAAGTGGATACTGTCCAATAATGTGGAAAGGAAGAGACTATGGGGCAAGCGAAATGAACCACCACCAACCACACCAAAGGCCAATCTTCATCCAGAGAAGGTGATGTTGTGTATATGGCGGGATTGGAAGGGAGTTCTCTAGTATGAGCTCCTTCTGGAAAACCAAACGATTAATTCCAACAAGTACTGCTCCCAGTTAGACCAACTGAAAGCAGCACTCAACGAAAAGAATCTGGAATTAGTCATCAGAAAACACATAATCTTCCATCAGGATAACTCAAGACTGCATGTTTCTTTGATGACCAGGCAAAAACTGTCACAGTTTGTCTGGGAAGTTCTGATTCATCCGCCATATTCACCAGACATTGACCTTCGGAATTCCATTTATTTAGGTCTTTACAAAATTCTCTTAATGGAAAATTTCAATTCCCTGGAAGACTGTAAAAGGCACCTGGAACAGTTCTTTGCTCAAAAAGATAAAAAGTTTTGGGAAGATGGAATTATGAAGTTGCCTGAAAAATGGCAGAAGGTAGTGGAACAAAAGGGTGAATACGTTGCTCAATAAAGTTCTTGGCGAAAATGAAAAATGTGTCTTTTATTTTTACTTAAAACTGAAGGCACTTTTTGGCCAACCCAGTGTTTAAACATTCAGTTCTTTTGGCCCTTGAAGTTGTCACTGACCCAACAGTAGTGAATGAGACAAAATCTTTGCCCTCTTGGAGCTTACATTCTATTGTGAGTAGAGTGTCCCTTCCAGTAAAGGACCTCACAGGGTGGTTATGAAAATTAAACAGTAAAGGGTAACAATTATGCTGGATGATGGTGCATAAGGCAGAAACAGTCTCTGGAGGAAGCCCTCTTGTACCAGGTCACTAGGCCACACAAAGCACCTTCTGCTCTGGAGGGGGCAGATTGGGGACACTTCCCCCTGGGGAGATGATGCATTAAGTCACCACCAGAGGACCCACACTCTACCTTTCTCTTGCTCGCGGCGATGACGGCGGGCAGCCATCGGCTCTCCCGGGTGTCCATCAGCAGGAACACGACATCATGGCCTTCGACGAGCTGCTCTAGCCGCTCCACATCCCTGCGGGCCTGCTCCAGGGTGACGCTGGAGAAGTTCACTGGGTGTCCCGGCATGGGGATGCTCATGTTGAACCCTCTGGCGTTCTGGGGACACACCAGAGAGAGGGGGGTCTGAAGCAAAGGGACAGGCGGGATCTCAGAGCCCGCATCTCCCGGTCGCCGCAAGTGTGCACGCATGGTCGCTTACAGCCTGAAATCTCTCCATCATGACCACTCTGCCTTAGCCTTCTGCTGCCTGTGCCCCCAACCCTCTTCACCTCTTCAACCTAGACCACACTTTCCTGTCACCCAGGGTCCCTGAAGCTGGACAGAGCAGCAAACAGAGACACACGGATCCTAGTTCCAAAGTGGGTGGGGGGCACTTCCCGTGTGAGAAAAGGTGAACAACTGGAGAAAACTGTGTACCTTTGGCTCTTTCCTACAATCTGAGGCCAAGAAACTTCACCAAAATGCCCTCTGCCTGCCCAAGTCCCTCCATCCAGCCAGGCTGTCTCTCCCCACTTATTCCCAAGCTGCCGTCCCCTCCACTTCCTTACGGTAGAATACCTCCAAATGGGATGTCAGAACAAAAAAAATTTAATAAATTCTTATAAGATTAGAATGGCTGCTAGTCTTGCCTTAATCTTCTTAGGAGTATATGCATTAAAAACAAACAAAACCCTCAAAACCAAAAAACTCTACTTGCTGACTTGAACTAGAAAACTGGCTTAGGAGTGTATACATATTTGTTCGGGGGGTGGTAGTGAAGCTTCATTTCCTGTCCAATAGCAGAAGCTGCCCAGCAACCTGGGTTCTCTTGGAGTGTGGGGACTCAGGATTTCTCATGGGGGCTTTAGAACAGCTCTGTAATTTACCTTTTGTCCCCTGCTGGCTCCACAATGTCCTGGCAGATGAATTGTGAGTCACAAAGGAGTGCCAATGGGCTAAAAAGTGTCTGCATGCAATAAATTGGGACAAACATTTCTTTCTGAGACCACAGTCTTTCACTACATATTGTTCAGTGTCTGAAGAGTCATTTTATATAATCTACCCAGGTGCAGAACTTTTAGGTGCATAATGGTAGGAGAGCTAGTCTATCAGTTACTCTTCAGGGTTGAAAGCAGATGTCCAGAGCTGGGTTTTAAAACCCCTAGTGTGGCTCTACAATCCTACATTTTATTGCTTTACCTTTGGGAGGAAAAAAAATGGTGACCTCAAATAGTTATTTGATTTATTAAAGGTCAGGTTTTTTTCCTATTCAATTAATTCAACCCCAGGATTAGGCACGGTATTTGCAGCTGAGCAGTTCTTTTCATGTCTTCTTCACTTAGGACTAGCCTTCTGTCCATGGCCTGGTGTAAGGAGGGTGATGAGTAAATATTTGTTGAATGAAAATATCAACAATATTGATTGTTGAACACTAAGTTGAACACACAAAGAAAATTACATAAGCCTGGCTAACCAATAAGTGAAACAGTTTCACAAGTACTTTTCACGAATTTGATGAATTACACTAGTACTTAGATGCATTCTGTGTTATCTATTATTACTTATAAGGCATGAAGGATAAAAGTGTAAGAGACCTGGCTCCCAGTGGTAAGGAATGCATAATCCAATAGGTAAAATGGAGTAACATGATGTAGGTGCTGAGGAAGAGGCTTGATCCTGGCAGGCTGATGTTTTCAAGAAAAGGTGAACTTGATCTCTAAGGCCCAGCATGACCTGGCCTTTGCTGACACAGACGCCCTAGCTGTGTCTTTCTTGACCTCCACGCTTCAGCCAGCCTGGTCTTCATTCAGTCCACAAAGGCAGCGTGCTGCTTCCTACCTCAGGCCTCTGCACAAACAGCTCTGCCCCGCCTTGGTCTAGCTAACTCCCACCCATGCTTCAGGACTTAGCTTCCTCAAGGAAGCCTGGTTTAGGTCAGGCCTACCTGTTAAACATTCTCACAGCAACTGAGCTCCTGCCTCGTGCACTTGTTCCCAGTGTAACCGTTTAGGAAATTAGTTTATTGACCGTGCCCCCAGCTGGACTTGAAGTTCAATGCAAGGGAGCAGGAACTTCGTCTGCCTTGTTCCCCAGTCCCTAGCATACAGTAGGCCTTAAATAAATATGTGAGGAGTAAGTCATAGAATAACTGAACAAAGAAATAGGGGGAATTGCATTGGGTCATAGACCATGGCTAGGATTTGGGCAAGCAAAACTTTCAGGCAGAGCTCAGATTCAAAGCCAGGTCTGTCTGGGCCCAGAGGGGAGTTCACGGTACTCTCTGGTGATAGAATGAATTATTCTTCCTGACTGTGCACTGCCTCCCTCTAATAGAATTATATGTCCATGCCTTTGCCATACAACTTTGCAGGACCTCCGACTAGGAAAGCAGGGTATCCTGACCAACGCCATTGACTTAGGGCCTGGCCCTGTGACTAGCTCTGGCAATGGAGATGGAGGACACTGCACAGTGCCATTTCTGAGCTGAGACTTTAACATGTACAGGTATGGTAAGCCTCACCAACCCCTTTACACTTCTACCTTCCACCATAAGAAGAGCAGGACAGCTGACTGTTGCTCCTGGAGCGTAGATTTTGAAATAATGACATATAGAGTAGATTGGAACCTGACTCGAAGCCTGAGTCCAGCCTAGCCTACAGCTAAGCTATGGCTAACCTGCAGACCCATGAGCATGAAATAATGTTTATGATCGTAAGCCATTTAGATGTTGGGAGTATGTGATACGCAATATTGTCACAGCAGAAACCTAACTAAGATGCCTCCTCAATGATGGGGTGTAACTTATTCTCATCTCTTCTGGCATCCAGCACCTCACTGGGTACAGTGGGTGTTCAATCAATACTGCTGAATTAAACCCATTCCTCTGGTACACTGATGAAATGGGCAAAACAAAGTTGCTTTTAAAGCAAAGACCGTTAAAATGAATGAATCTAATGCTGAGTGACCAAACAGAGAAATTTTGAGAAAGCAGGTTTTTTATTTTTAGCCAGGGCCAAGAGTCTCTTGTGGCACTTTAAGTACAAACAGATACTTCGGAGACACCTAATCTAACCTCTGTCACATAAACTGATTAAGCATGCAAGATGCAGAATGTCTTTTGCTGGATGACCTCAAAAACACCGACAAATTTCGAAGCAAATGAGCTGAATGACTTGCCTCATTGTTTTTAAAATAAATGATGAAAGTCAAAAATAAGAAGCAGCTGGAATAAAAAGCTAAACATTAGCCAGATCTTTCTTCTGCAGACTTACATTCAATTTAATTTCATAAACCTGTACTAACTATCAAGTATTCTGGTGATGAGGAAAATAATACCCTACATCTGAGCCACCATAAATCCCTTTGGAACAAGGCAGTATCTAAAAATATTTGTACCCCAAATTCCTCAACTCAGATAATGCTTTGCAACTTATAAAACATTCTTTTCATGTACTCTTCATTTTATTTTCATAATAATATATGAGAGTTTTGTTCTTGTAATCTGCATCTCTGAGATGAGGAAACAGAGGTTTGGCCACATGATGAGGGCCTGGTAGTAAGTGACAGATGTCTGACTCCCTTTCACCAATACCACAGGGCCTCATTCCCCAAGACTTAAACACTGAAAGATCCAGGAGAAAACCTCAGACGTTCTCAAACAGCATCAACGTACCACTCCGGGGAATATTTTCTGGAGCCGGTCTGCTGCAGCCAGGGCCTTGGGCTTACCACCCACCAGGCAATCTTCAAATTCATACAGAGGCTGCCTCACAGGGTTGGAATAGGAGATCTTGGCATTGTCCACAAATGTGATGTGTCTGACGCCCCAACCCTGCATGGAAACAGGAGATCATGGTGTGTTTCTGATGAACATTTCACAGGGTGTCTCCCTTGAAATCCCTAAAAGGGGTTTTATTTTGGAGCAGCTTGGGAACCTCAAAATACAGGGAACTCCAGAAACTGAATTGTGCAAATTCAGTTTTTGACAGTGTCAACTTCCTTTAAAAGACAAAATAATTATACACACAGTGCCTGGCTTCCTACAGTAATGAGAGTAAGAAATGTCATTGTGGGTCTGACTAATAATTCATTATTTTTGACAGTGGCACCAGAGGAAGCTTTGGGGATGAGTCCCATAAGAACTGTCTCTGTTACTGTCTTAAAAGGATTAGCAAGAGCCACCCAATGTCCTTGCTTTCCCTGAATGAATAAGCATAAGTAACATCTCATCCTAAAATTCACTTAAAGCCTGAATTAGCTCCTTGTAAAAGTGACTTATAAGTTATCTCCAATTGTATAACATCATAGAGGATTTTGTACTTTTTCTCCAAGAGGCAAAGCCCTTATTAATATTCTGGAATATAGGGGAAAATCTACATGCTCAGAGATAGTTTTCATGATTTCATACACTTCAATTCCATCTCCTATAAAGTCTTATAGAACCACATGATTTTAAAATTAGATAGACTCTTTAAAATCTTTAGTTCAATTACTTTATTTTACAGATACAGAAACTGAAGCCCAGAAAAGATAAATGACTTATCTTAGGTCATAGATCTGGTTAATGGAGGGGAGGAAATGAGATCCTCAGAGTGGCAACCAAATGAAGGTGCGTACTTTCTGGGGTGAGATGGGGTATGTGTATTTCAGTAAACCATGAACAAGCACAGTGATGTAAGAGAAGCCCTGGCAGGATTGGCTGCAGAGTTAAGAGTCTGATCTCTGTCTTATTTCAATATCCTTCCATTAGGGACTTTGAAATTCAGTTAGTCTGATGAGTCCAGGGGCACAGTCAACAACAACCCAAGATTCACTGTCGGGGTGGAGGATGATAGGCCAGAATCCACTCTTTTGAAAGCATAGTTTAAGTCGGCTGCTTGTTTTGAAGCCCACTGGTAACTTTGGTCTACCCACCCAGTTTTATAAGTGACTTTCACCAGGTAAGCAAACTACCATGGAGGGGGAATAAACATATGGAATATCCAAATGTCAGTGGTGCTTGGCTTGGGGATATTTATTTCGGGAGTATTTTTGCATTTTAAAGCAATGATGAGTGGAGAGCAAGGAAGGCAGTCTGGGAACATGCTTGGCGGTGGGAAGAAAGCCACATAAATTACAAACATGCCACAGGTTAGTCACATGCATGTGGACTCTCACACTTAACTTTCAGTTTCCTGTAATGCTACACAGTTTAAATGGCTAATCTGTAAAGATTAAAGAAAATTACAATACTCAGTGCTGGTGAGGATGGGGTGATGAAAAAACTATTTTACCGACTGAGAATGTAAACTAGTATAATTCTTCTGGAAAGCAATTTGGCAATAGGTTTCTAGAACTTTTTAAATGTTCATATCCTTTGACCTACTTCCAGCAATCTGTTTTAGGAAATGATCTAAAATACTGACAAAAGTGCAATCACAAAGATGTTCTCTGTAACATAATTTAGAGTTGTAAAAAACTAGAAACAATGTTAATGTCTAACATTAGGGGAATATCACAGTAAATCATGTTTCATCATTCAAGAAGGCATACTCTACAGCCATTAAGAAAGCTTTTAAGAAATCCTTTTTAATGACATGAGAAAGTGTTTACAATGTTAATTGGTAAAAGCAAGGGGCATTTTTATATATCAAATAAGATTTTTAAATATACATTAAACAAACACTGAAAAGAAGTGAAAATGTAGTCGAAAAATGGGTCTTCTTTTCTTACTTTACAACTCTTATACTCTACAAATTTTCTACAATGGGACTATAATGACTTTATAATTTTAAAAATGCTAAGAAAACTTAAGTACCTAATTCTGGAAGTTAGGAAAAGAATGAAATAAATTCCACAAAAATGGAGAAGGAAGTGAATAAAAATAAAAGTAGATATTAATGAATCTGGAAGCAAAACAAAACAAAAATTATGGAATAAAGAGATCAAGGATTTAGTTCTCTGGAAAGACTGATAAAATAGACAAGCCTCTCTGGAAAGTTTGAAAAAGAGAAAACACAATTATTCAACATTAGGAATAAGGAGAGATAAAAGAGAGGATAAGACTTCACTGGTGGCGCAGTGGTTGAGAGTCTGCCTGCCGATGCAGGGGACACGGATTCGTGCCCCGGTTCGGGAAGATCCCACATGCCGCGGAGCGGCTGGGCCCGTGAGCCATGGCCGCTGAGCCTGTGCGTCCGGAGCCTGTGTTCCGCAACGGGAGAGGTCACAGCAGTGAGAGGCCCGCGTACCGCCAAAAAAAAAAAAAAAAAGACAGGATAAAGAGAAGATTTAAAAGTTGGTAAGAAGGACTTCCCTGGTGGTGCAGTGATTAAGAATCTGCCTGCCAATGCAGGGGATTTGGGTTCAAGCCCTGGTCCAGGAAGATCCCTCATGCCCTGGAGCAACTAAGCCCGTGTGCCACAACTACTGAGCCTGCACTGTAGAGCCCATGAGCCACAACTACTGAAGCCCGTGTGCCTAAAGCCCATTCTCCGCAACAAGGGAAGCCACCGCAGTGAGAAGCCCGCGCACCTCAAAGAAGAGTAGCTCCCACTCGCTGCAACTAGAGAAAGCCTGCACGCAGCAACAAAGACCCAACACAGCCAAAAAAGAAATAGAGAAATAAAGAAGTGCATTTTAAAAAAATGAAATAAAATAAAAGATGGTAAGAGAATACCACATGTATTTTATATCAATTAATTTTCAAATTTAGATGAAATGGATGATTTTCTAGGAAAACAACATGACTAAACTGACTCAAAAGAGGTATAAAATCTAAAAAGGTCAATGACTATAGAAACATTTGTAAAAGTTCCCAAAGATTCCCTGCCCTCACTGCCAAGAGAATTCCAAAAGGCATCAGGCCCAGATGGTTTATAACTGAATTTTGCCAAACCATCAAGGAACTGATAAGTCATACACTTAAACTGTCCTGGAGCATAGAAAAAGGCAGAAAGTTTTATTTTATAAAAGTAGTATAACTCAGCTATAAGATATACGACACCACAAAGAAAAGGAAAAAACATTACTATAAACCAACTTGACTTATGAATGCGTATGTAAAACCTAGCAATAAAACATTACCAGTTGAATCCCATAGTATATTAGAAGAATAACATACCATGAACAAATAGGGTTTTTTCCAGGAATGCTCAACATTAGAATATGATTATCTTAATAGATATATTTGATAAAGCTTAACAATCATTTCTGATGTAAACGCATAGTAAACTAGAAATAAAAATCTGCCTCCTTAATTTATAAAAGAGCATTAGCAGAAACCAATATCACATATCAAAATTAAAGGAAAAAAAAAGAAGTTTCTCATTAAAAATCAGTAACAAAATGAGGATGCCAACTCTCACCACTATTCCTCAGCAAAACCATGGAGTCCTAGCCAATCCTAGAAATAGGTATAAATGTTGGTGAGGAATACTTATCAACCTAGAAAATTCTAAAGAATCAAACAAAAAACTAATATAACTAAGAAAGTTTAGAAAGATGGCCAGATAGAATATCCTTCTTATATATCCCAGTAATAGTCGACTGGAAAATTTAGTGGGAAGAACATATCTTTAAAAGAAAAAAAACAATTAAACATGTGAAAATAAACTAAATGAGGCATGTGTGAGACCTAAATAAAGAAAATCTACAAAGATGATCTAAATAATTTAAGAGATATACAATGCTTCTGGAACTAAGGATCAATATTATAAAGATGTCAATCCTTCCCAATTTATCTATAAATTCATTGTAATTTGAGTTAAAGCTGTGAGTAATAATGCAGGAACAAACAAATGGAATGATGGAACAAGATAGAATCCAAAAAGAGACTCGGGTACATAAGGAGATTTAGTATTTGATTAAGGTGGGAAAATGATGATTTGTATTATTGAACGAATGCCATTCAATCAAATGACTATTCACTTTGTGGAAAAAATGTTAGATATTTAACTCTCATCATAAAACAAAAATAAATTCCACATTGATAAAGATCTAAACATAAAAACAAGAGTTCTGTAAACCGTAAAGAAAAAGATTGACATATTTAATAACATCAAATTTTTAAAAACCTTTATGTGGCTAAAGATAACTTAAATTGAGAAAAATATTTGCATTATATTACAGAAAAAAGGTTAATATCCATTAAAAAAAGAACTCCTAGTCAATATATAAGAAACACAGCCCAAAGGACATAAATAGAAGAAATAAAATTCACAAAAGAAATAAAATCAAATACTAACCCTCACTAATTAAAGAAATGCAAAGTTAAAAGCTCTGTTTTACATTCTAACACAGTAATTCTACTTCTAGGGCTTTTTTCCTAAAGAAATAATTCCACGGACATGTAAAGATATAAGCATGTTCACTTCAACAGCATCTCTAAAAGAAAAATATGCTGAAATTGATTAAATAAATTGAGGACAAGACATATAATAAAATCCTACATATACATAATATGGAATACATAGAAAGAGAACCACAATTATTGTTATATTAAGTTAAAAATAAAAACGTGCTACAGACAGTATGCTATGATCCAATTTTTGTAAATATAAATAAATAAATAAGAGCAAAGATGACAAATGTCTCTCTCTGCATTTGCACATGACTACGAAAACTTCAGGGAAAGATGCTGTGTAATAATCTGTGAAGTCTGCTTAATTCTGGTAAGTAACTTGGGATGGGAGTGGAGGGAGAGTTCCTGTTTCTACCTTATAATAAAAGCATGTATTCCTTTTATACTTAAAGAGATACTGAGAAAAGAAAAAAGGGAGGGAGACAGGGAGGAAAAAGAGAAGGGAGGGAGGGAGAGAGAATAGGGGGAGTCTGGGAGAGAGAATAGGGGGAGTCTGGGATAGAGAAGGCACTCAGGCGTAGTTGTTGCTTGGTATCCGCGGGGGACTGGTTCCAGGAGCCCCTGGGGATACCAAAATCCACAGATACTCAAGTCCCTTACATAAAATACAAGGCCCTCCGTATCTTCAGATGCGAAACCCACAGGTATGGAAGGTGGACTGTATAGCGAAATAAGAAGAGAAGCCACAGCTTTAGAGGTAACATCTGACCCCCACAAACTTACCATCAATGTCCTGGCTACATTACAACCCAAGGTGCCAGCTCCGAGCAGCAGACACTTGACAGACACAACCTTGTCTAAGTCCAAAGTAGGGACCAATCTCCAACACATCAATTTGAGATTTAGATCCACTGATGACTCAGCTAACCTAGAAAATGACAGAATTATTTATTTATTTAGTCAGTCACTCATTTATGCCCCAATCTTGTCCTTTTTAGATAGAAAGTAGCTGCATGAGAAAATAAGAAACAAATACTATGGAAATTAATATCAAAGGAAAAGTAAAACAAAGCTTGAGGGTGAGCGAGGAGGAGAAAGGTGACCACACAGAACACATGCCACCATTATCCTCTGCAACTGCACAGTGATGGGCCACCAATCTGATCCTGAGCTCCCAGCAGCCAAGGTGAAATGGGAAGCATGACCAGGTGTAGGAGTTACTGTGTCCAGGAATAAAAACACACCAGCCGCTTATGAGGAAAGATTTTCCTAATACTGAAAACAGAGAAATTTCTGTCTCCTCAATAAAGGGGGTACTTACATCATGCCTTCAATACAATACTGGTTTCTGTGAAATATTTCTTATAATGTCCTTCAGTGTAGGCTAATGGACAAAATCAAAGGGCAATGAATAAAGAACTAAAAGGTGGTGTAGGTACAGAGGTCTGAGAGTCTGAGCTTGAAGCAAGAACGAAATGTAGAATGTCTAGAGAAACGTGAATTGTGTGTCCTTCAGGATATCCATCATTAATATTAATTCTCACAACCAAACTTAAATCAAGAGGCAGCCAAGAGTGGATTAACACTCGTCGTCAGTGTGAAGGCACCCCCTGACTGAACTGGGCAATGCGCTTGGCCTGACAGAACCTGGTGTGCACCCTGGAGAAAACGGCTTCCAAAGTATACCTTTTAGGGTCCATACATTCGCTGAGGTTCACCATCCTTGGTCCCATGCCTCCTTTCTGGTTCTTTTCCCATCCAACCGCCTTGGGACAATCTTAAGGCAAATAAAACAGTAAGTTTAGGGAAGGAGGGAAAAATAAAAAGTAAGTCAAAGCAGCAAGATGACTCACGCATCCATAAGCTTTCAGTTCACTTCTTTTTCAAGGAGGTTTGCAGGCCAGATTTGCATCTACTTGCCTCAGTTGCCTCATTTTCCTGAGCCACTAGGAATCTTGTTTAGAGACCCTCAGATCCAAGCACTGCCTTCCCACAGAAGGGCTTCAGAAACAGCCCTGGTCTCTGGCCCGAGTTGCCTTAACTTTTGTAGTTACTGGAAGTTGCTCCAAAAACAGAATATATCTGGAGCTGGTCTAACTCTGTGAAGGGCTTTCTACCTTAGGAAGACAAGCCAGTGTGACTGCAGCACACCTTCTGCCGAGTTCCCACCTGGACCTGGACCCCTCCGTTGAGCGCACCCCTTCCGCTCTTCATCCTTATGTTACCCTTCCACCCAGCCTCTCAGTTCCATCACTGCGCCTACCTGTCTCCAGACATCAGTCCAAGGGACTGCTCTTCTGTTAAGCTGCCCTCTCCTTTAAGCACATCCTTAACCATTCAGACTTTCCTCTCCTCTGACTTTTCCCTTTCCCGCTGACCTCTTTTAACCTCTGCATTGGGTGCCTCTGTAACTCCAATTCCAGCTGTTCTCAAAATTTGCTCCACGCAAAGCTCTGAGAGGATAAAGACTCCATGGCTGACGGGCTTGGGAAATGCTTCTGTACACCTACCTGTGTTCTCCCTCTGCCCCACCACCACCCAAACCTGGAGCGTCACATCGCACATGAGGGAGATAAAGCTCCGAGAAACCTGCAGTAAAGGAGCCACTTTGTCTGATTTGGCTTTGAGCTTCCCAATCTTACCTGGCTCTCCATTATCTCCCTCAACCAGTAACACCAATTAAAATCTCACAGGACACATTCAGGGTAATGCTGCTCTATTCCACTGTTGCAAAATCCTCTTAAAAATCTCAACTGCTTTGCAGATACTTCTGCTACCTCCTCACCTTAATGGAAACCTGTCTTCCTTGGTGGAAATCCGGCTTCCTTGGTGGAAACCTGGCTTCCTTGGTGGAAACCTGGCCTTGTAAATCCTGCTAATGGGGGCCACCCAGTCTTACACTCCCCACACCTTGGGACCTCAGTTGCTCTCCCTTCCTCACTGAATTCCCAAAATTCACAATAAAGCCTCAACTCCTTAGCAGGGAATTCACTCAGCCACCTACCCTTCCAGCATCACCTCCAATATCTGCTTGAAGTAACAGTCTCTGAAGGAACAGAAGCTCCTTGAATTCAGGTTAAGAGATACAGGACTATGGCAGGAATTTTACATTTGTCTCTAATTGTACACTGGTTTTCTTTGGACATTCTCCTACTTTTATATTTCTATCAACACCTCTATTTTCCTTTCCTTGGGAACTTTTTAGCTTTCAACCTTTGTTTCTTAACATAATACTGCCCAATATAATTATGGGACCTAGAGGTGTTGATTTGCTTTACACAATTTTTTATTTCTGGGACAGGACGACCAATGGGAAACAAGGGGGTCAGTTATCTTCAAAAGCTACTTGGCTGAGGGTATCTTTCCCAGCAAGGAGCCGAAAAACAAATGACCCTTCCTGTTTTAACTCAGGTGCTCTGGTGCGGTCCTTTTTTACATCACAAAAAATTAAAACTGAAATAATAGATTTGAGTTCTTAAAGAGGATAAGAACTCCAAAATCATTTTTCTGGGGAAAAAAAAGAGTTCAAACCAGTTATTATCTCATATTTTGTTTGATTTTCTTACTATTCTCATGTTAAATTTAAAAAGGCTTCTCTAACACATGCACAGAAATTTGACAAGAAATTCAGAAACACAGTCTAGTACTATAATTAATAACTCCAGCCTCAGCTTTCTCCTGTTACAGATAAGAAATTATAAGACAAACACAAAATGTCATTGCAAATTAAAACATCTCTGTACTCAAGATGTTACAGACATTTTAAGAAAATTAGATGTACTTTAAACTTACTGATAATTTAAAAAAATACTATAGGTGACCATAATATTTAGTCTATCATATCTGCTTCCATATTAGACATACCCCAAATTAATGAGAAAGTATTTTTTAGGGGAAAGTTAGGCCCTGTCTTCCCCTAGCTGGACAAAGAGGAGGAGCACAGCAAGGACAGGAAGTGAAAGGAGGTCTCTCCCACCCTCAGCAGTGTCTGCGGCTTCCCTCAGCCGGCTGCTCGAACACTCTGTATCAGCAAAGCAGAGTGAGCTTGCCTGCACCACCAAGAGCAGAAGACACAGCATATTCAAAACTGCATTTCTTATAACACTGTCATTGCAACTATGGGATGTCTTAGAAATATTAAAAGACACTACCATACGAATACGTTCAGTTCACATTATGATACAGAATAACTTTACAAAGTTCTAGTTATTAAAAGGTTTTATTTACAGCTATACAAAGTTCTAGTTATTAAAAGGTTTTATTTACAGCTAAGAGGGAAAACATTAATTTACGTGAAAAAAGAGGAACATCTGCCTTTCTTAAACTAAATAATCTACACTCAATATCAAGTGTTAAGACTTGACAGCACTGCAGCGCTACAGAAAACCTCCTTCTCGAATAGAATTGCATGGTGTTTCCTGGGTTTGCCAGCTTCACCAAGCATCAGTAATATATCACTGGGAGCAGGGAGTAAGAGTAATTCAGTGACTTTATCTTAAAACATGGAAAGAAAAGTGCCTCCCCCAAAAGGTGGTTGGCAGGATTAAGTGAGTGACGTGTGGAAATAGCTGGTGGCCTGCCAGGTGGAGACCAGGCCGCATTACTGGTTAGTTCATACTCACCTCATTCCCCTGGAGCTACCTTCCAGTGGCGGCTTAATGAAACATCACATGGAAGCTATTTTAGAATGTGCCAGAAGAGGGTGCTAAATCAAATGTATTGAATATCTAAAGACGGCAGAGAGGTGATAGATATTTTAAGGCTCTAAACTAACAAGCAAACAGCTTCCTCTTTTGCCTGATGAAGCAGAGATTTTAACACCCCTCACCCCCAAAACACACACTCACATTAAGGCACATGATCCACGGATTAAAGAAGGCAGTGTTCCTTGGAACAATGCAGGTGCTGTATGGAGCAAATTAAACCATGTAGGTTGTACAAGTACTCTGGACAGCACGTAAGACATAGAAATCTGAGGGATCATCTTGGAAAGGGTTCTCGGCTTTGGGTAAGATAGGAAATTACCATAAATTATCACTTATTAAGCAACTATAATATGCCACCATTGTGTCTGTCTTTACACAGGAGTCAGATTCCTCATAGGGGTACTCCATGAGGTGGGTATTATTACCTTTATTTTACTCCAATTTGGGTATGTTATTCTGTCCTTGTGATGTGTACATAAATATAAATATATAAATAAATGCATGTATGTATATCTACACACACACACAAACACACACACACACACACACATCTATATATATAACATTATCTGTGAGCCCAAGTTTCCTACCTTATGGAACAGGGAGAATAGCTGACGCCTACCACACAGGATCAGATGAGGAATATTAAACGTGGAAGGAGAAATGGCACTTTTGCTGACTGGCTTACTATACGGAGAATAAGATCACACACAACTTTTTGTAACAAATAAATATGTAGGTGCATTAATACTTCATTCTTCCTGTAATAAGGGTAAGGAATAAAGACTTTATGTTAAGCAAAAACAAAAAATAGAGGGAAAAAGAATTCTCAGGACTGAAAAAACTACCTGGAGGAAATATCCTGAGGACAATCTCTGCCTTTGTTCCTGTCTGAATTGCAGAGCATGCCCTCTGTTCCAGGGAAGAGTTCCTAGGGGCAAAGAGGTAGGAGCTGTACTTTTTTCTACCTCCATTGCCATTGTGAAGGGATGAAAGAAAAGTTAAACCTAATTTGGTTTCTGGTAAATGCTAAGTATATGCATTCTCAAAGACCGGCAAGTTACCTGGGCTAAATGCCATTTCTGGAAGCTTCACTTCGAAGATGATGCTGTGGGTGACGTCTCTCATCCCCTGCAGAGTGCGGTCCCGGAAGCAGAGGACTTCAACAGACTGGAAACTGCTACTCCTGATGTCGGGCCCAGATTTTTTTATTTTTTATTTTTTTTAAGGAAGGAAAAGAAAGAGCTCACGTAAGAACTTCGGCAAACCCAGGTGGAGAGGATTCAATTCATTGTAATTATGCCTCCCTGACACCCTCGGGGGGTGACCTTAACCTCTGAGAGATTCTGAACATATCCACGCAGGCTTCCTTTGTCCAAGTGTTTAGAGGCTGAGCGCTGAACTGACTATGATTTCTTTTTAGGTGAGTTTTATATAACAATTTCACATTGCACATAAATACTTCTGACAAATGAATCTTAAATGCAGAAAAAAATTAAAAAGCTCACAAAATATTAACAAGAAACTCCAAGACAAGCATGGGCTCCTCTGGTCCCCCTTCTCCCACCTGAACGTACAGTCTACGAGACGGCAGGTCGGGCAGTGGCGAGGAAGCCCACAGCTCTACAGACTCACCACCAGGACAAGCAAGTATAACACTCTCCCTCTGCGGATGATCTGTAATCTAGCTATCTTTAGTGAACACTGTTATTTAAGTAAAGCAGACACAGAGGTAAATATCCAAATCCTAAATATAACGGAGCTTGTCTCATGCCTCCTCCCAGTCAATAACCAGTCCCTTCAAAAGTAACTCCTGCTCCAACTTCGAAGTCCAGACATGGGTTTTGCCTGTTTTGACCTTTACATACATGGAACCAGGGAGCACGTATTGTCTCAGGTCCAGCCTCTTTCACTCAACATTATGTTTCTTAAATTCATCCATGTTGATATGTGTATCAGTAGTTCATTCAGATTCACTACAGCATCGCATTCCATTGCAGTGAATATCCTATTTATTGTCCATTTCATTGTTCGAGGACATCTGCGTTATTCCCAGTGTTTGGGCATTAAGAATAATGCTGCTATAAACGTTCCTGTATATGTTGTGCTTGCATCTGAGTATGCATTTCTGTGCTTTATACACCCGAGAGGGAAACTGCTGAGCTATAGATATTTTTAACTTTGGTGGATACTGACAAACAGTTTTCCAGCAGTGTTTGAGGGTTCCAATTCATCCACATCTTTGACTTGGTATTCTCATCTTTTTAAACTCATTCTGGTGAGTATCTCATTATCTGCTGAGTATGCAGTAGTAGTTCATAATGGTATCTTATTATCTTTATTAATGAGTAGTATCTAGTTATACTTTATTTCCTTGATGATTAATGATGTTGAGCATCTTTTCAAATGTATATTACCCTCTGTTTTATTTAGTCTAAGGTTGGGAAAAAGGGCAGATGGTAGCAACAGGAAAATTCTATCTGAAGGTGACTCAGATAGCTGAAGGGAGGGCTAGAGAATTTCAGGATGGGGACCTCCAGCTGTTGGCCCTGCCCTACTCTAAAATATCTTTAGGGCTGTATGGTCAGAGTCTGAAGCTCCATAACAGACCTGCTTAGAGGCTCACCACTGATAGAAACTGGATCATGACTGATTTATTGATTTATTATCTGGTTTCTATGCCAGCAGTGAAAAAAATCCATTTGGGAAAACAGAAATATAGATATAGTTAGGCACAATGTCAAAAACATATAGACACAGACACAGACAGACAGACAGACACACATACACACACACACACACACACACACGTAAATACCATCTGTGGGCTGCTAGGACCAAAAAATTCCTCAAAGGCCATCCAGGGTACTGGGCTAAGTTACAGGGATCATATACACCAACAGTTATCTGTGAACAGAAAAGACTTTGTGAGTGAGGCAAGTATCATGTCAGATTCACAACACAAATACTGCTAATCCCTCCTCTTTCCTATTTATGCTGTTTTGCAAAAGCATCAACAATTAGACACTTGGTGAAGGGTTAGAGGGAAGAGAAGAAAGCCAAAGGACCTCACACCAGACAAGAGAACTTCTTGATGGCAGGGGCTGTCAAATTCTTCTCTGCACCCCCCTGTGCCTCACACTGGGCCTGGAAGAGAGTAGGAACTAGATACATTCTAGTTCCTAGAAGGAACTAGAAAGGAAGGAAGAAAGGAAGGAAGGAAGGAAGACTGAAAGGAGAGCCAGGAGGGAGGAAGAGCAGTCAATTGTCAGGGCTCACACAGAGAAAATCCTCGCACAAAGAGACATCATCTGCGAAAACTGCTGATTTTCATGTAATGAGAAGAGACATCATCTGCGAAAACTGCTGATTTTCAGGTAATGAGAAAATCAAAGAAGCGTCACTACCATTGTAAATCCACAGTGACACCAAATTAAAAAGCCGGATGCCTTTGACATTGCTAACATATTATTTCCTCTCATTCCTGCCTCCTCCAGCTCCCCCAACCCTGATTTCCAACTGGAAAACTCAACTGAACTTCAAACACCATGTCTTCAGCGAAGACTGCCCCTGGTGGAGGTTGTCACCCTGTCCTCTCTGCTTCCATAGCCCTCTGTACGTTATACATAACATCTTTCACTTTTTCTGTCTCCTTCCTCTCAAAAGACAATGAGATCTTGATTTCTAAATACCATTCTCCTGCAAAAGGAATCAGGGCTCCATGGCTACGTGGCTAATTCTAGGGCTGCAGCAAGGAAAATACAAGATGAGCCTGAAGCACCTTCCACAGCAGAAAGTAAGGAAGTGCTCAATAAACAGGACGGGGGGCATGTCAAGTGGGCACCCGAGACACCTGAAAGAGCTCTCAACGGCCAAGGCTGGGACAATCTGCTCAACAAAATAAATAACGTGGTACTGGATTATAACTGATATAAATGGTGAGATAAATAAATACGAAGGCGAAGGGACAAATCCTCCTTACAGAAGGTTTCCAAGCAACATATGTAGATACCTCCCCCTCCAGGAGTAGAGCTGAATCGTCCTCCTCCTTGAGTGTGGGCTCGACTTAGTGACTCACTCCCAAACCAAAAGAATAGTAGTTTTGCAGTGGAGAAAGCTGGCAAATTCTACCTTAAACAAGTGACCAAGTTTAACACCATCAGGGATGCCATGTGAGTATCAGGTAGCTTGGATATAATGATGACAAGGGCACTTCACCTTAGTGGTATTCTTTCCAAAAATAACCCCATCTAATATAACCCATCTAATCATAAGTGAACATCACACGAACCCAAATTAAGAGGCATTAGACCAAAATAACTGAACCAGTACTCTTCAAAACTGTCAAGGTCAAGGTCACTAAAAACAACAAAAGTCTGAGGAACTGCTGCAGACCAGAGTTGATGAAGGAGACATGACAAGAGAATGCATCTGGGATTCTCCTGGGTGAGAAGGTGAGAGCATGGTCTAAGAGACATGTTCCTATGAGAAGCAAGAGAGCTCTGAGAATGAGGCCTCTAGCCTAGCGCTTCCTCCGAATGAAAATGCTGTCTCCCTGGAGGTCTTCTGGTCCAGCTGGCCACCGCCACCACGTGGGGCACCTTTTTATTTTGTTCCCCTCTATCGACTGTGACAGAGGGCATTTGCCAGGCATACTACATGATTAGGTAATCACTACTTCAACTTCACATTTAAAAAAATTCACCGAAGGCATTTACCTCTCTGTTATCCAGCAGAGAAGAGAAGAGAAGAGAATGGCCTGATGCAGTGAAAAAACCACTGGCTGGAGCGCCAGCGGGCATGCGTTCTAATCCTGCAGCTAACTGATTTTAAGACCCTGGGGAAGGTCTTCCCTCACCTGTAAAGTGAAGCAGTAAAATAATTTTATCCCAAAGGATTCCTTCTACCTCCAGAATTATAGAGCTTTATAGACCATTAAAGAGAAAAAAAATCCTGTATAGCTTACAAAACAACACAGTCTCTATTAAGGCTCAATCTTACCAGGTGGCTAAAGGTTCTTCAAGTTTTATTTGGGAAGAACCCAGATAGTATGAATCCAGGAAATGCCATTCATATAGAGACACTGAGTTTCAGTTTTCAAGTATGACTCCATAAACCGAGGCTCTTATCAAATGTCCTGTCACTTACTCGAATTTGACTTTCAGCAATTTACTTCACGTCTCTATGCCTTCATTTTCTCATCTAGATGGTAACTCTCACCTGCACTTAGCACAGAGACTGGGAGCAAGATAAGCGCTCAACAAATGGTAACTGTAACAACAATATAAATAAACTCTATTGTGGTAGATTCACTCACGTCTTTGTTCAGTTCAGTCTATCACCCTTACACAGTTACCTACCTTCAGTTTCAGGGTTATCTTTTCTTAACCAGCAGAGAAAAAGGAGGCTAAGTTCTAGTTTATCAAATATTCTCCGGCTCTAGGTTTTACCATCTGCAATTGTAGAGTTGGGACAAAGTGATGTTTAAATTATATAAATTAGAATGTTACTTTAGATACAAGTGGATGCCTAATTTCAAAGAATGAGCATATTTCTGACACTAAATACAAAGGCAATGAGGCAGGAAGGTAATAAGAAAAAGAAATCTTTTTTGAGAAGACCAGGAATAAATTTCTTAGAGCAACCTGACCTAAAATGAGCTACAGAGAAGGAACGAACCACTTACTGGTAAAGGGAGGTCAGCTTGAAAATGCCTTAAAGTAACTCTCCTACCCACATGAGGCATGCATGAGTATGCATCCGGACTGGAAAATGAAAGAATCCATTTGACACTAGGCTGAATACCATTTAATTTTCCTTTGATGATTCAAAAGTGACTCCAAAATCTTCAAGTGCTTTAGGAACCAAATCCGGAACCTCAATCATTGTAGGAATTAGTCCACACAAGGCTGGGTAAGCCAGTTTAACTATATGGGTAAACAGATTTTTTAAATGGCAGTCAGAAATAACCATTGGCTAGGAGATCTGGATTCTAGAACTGGCTTTGCCACAAATTCATTGTGTGAACTTGGGCAAATCTCTTCCTTTTACAATACATCAGCAGAAAGAAACAAAATGTCATTGCAAAAAAACGCTTTGTTTAGAAGGTTTATGAAATAAACACTCTTTTCTCCTTGGCTGAGGGCATACAATTCATTGAAGTTGTTCAGTAATGATCTGGCTGCAATCCACCCAGCGATTTGCTGAAAAAGTACAAAATGAGAAAGAAAAGAGGGCAAAATTGTCAACTTGAGTGTGTGGAGAAATTTCCACATTGATGCAAAAAAACATGCTTATCTGACAAATGGCTGTCTACTACCCAAACACTCAATATAATGGGAAATGCACAAGGGAGATTATGTGTCTTAAAAGCATAGGGGAAAAGTTCAGATATCTAATGCACGGCGATGTCACAGATGGCTGCCATGATGCCGAGATCACTAAGAGAAGAAAGAGCCCCGCTAACAGCAGACCAGTTATTGCTCCTTTGTTATTTATTGCTCTTGTCCAAAGATTTTACAGCCCTAGAATGAAAGGCTAATGTTGTCAAAATTACAAAACATTTAATCTTCAATAATTGCTCCGGGGCTTCCCTGGTGGTGCAGTGGTTGAGAATCTGCCTGCTAATGCAGGGGACACGGGTTCAAGCCCTGGTCTGGGAGGATCCCACATGCCGCGGAGCAACTAGGCCCGTGAGCCACAACTACTGAGCCCGCACATCTGGAGCCTGTGCTCCGCAACAAGAGAGGCCGCGATAGTGAGAGGCCTGTGCACCGTGATGAAGAGTGGCCCCCGCTCGCCGCAACTAGAGAAACCCCTCACACAGAAACGAAGACCCAACACAGCAAAAATAAATAAATTAATAAACTCCTACCCCCAACGTCTTCTTTAAAAAAAATAATAACAATAATTGCTCTGAAGAAAGAAGTAAAACTCAATCAAGCAAGCTTTCCTTGAGGATTGGCAACGGGATAGTGACAGGGGCTGTTTCAGCGTAACCACCAGAACTGCTGCAACAGTGCGGTGGCCCCGTGACTCATAGTGGAGTCATTTCTTTGAGGGAAAGCAGAACTTAAACAAGGCCCATTTTCAGCCAATCGAATGTGTGGCAATGTACAGAACGTTCAATGCAGCAGGAGAAAAAGTCGGCAGCTTGTGGCCACAGTTACTGCAAGCAGTGGTGCTGGAGGGGCCCCAAGGCTTGGGAGAGCCGACTGGTCCAATCTCTCCCCAACTCCGCAGCCTGTGACTTCACACTGGGAGCCCGAAATGGGCCACGGTGGGAGAGGTGAGGTCACGGAAGTAAGCAGACGCTACAAAATCAGGGTACCCCCATCGCCAAGAGCCCGCTGTCAAACATTTACCAGCACACGACCGATTACAAACCTTAAAACGTTCAAACTCTTAACCCAGTAATTCCACATCTGAAATTTTTCCTAAGGAAATAAATAATTCAAAATACACGGGGAGGGGAGTATGGGATTTCATGCACAAAGAGCTCCTAAAAGTGAAGAATTATGAGAAACCTAAATGTCAAAAACTTGGTAAATACATTATCATACAAATTTATTAAAAAAGATGTTAATGTTGAGTTTCATATTATGCTAAAATACTAAAATAAAACAGAATATAGTAGAATCTTAGCCTTTAGAAAAATGCACATAAGATTAGAAGGAAATACACAAAATGTTTACTTAAAAAAATTCCAAAAACTTAATGGAAGAGCTTTGTGAGATTTTAAAAACAGAAAGATACAGCTGGACATAAAAATAATGAATGGAACCACACCAAGTGCAGCTCATTTACCTGCCAGTATTCTCGAAGTGGGCACACAGCACCGTCCAGACCCTATGTGATGAGCTATTCGTGACTCCTAAATCACTCAACTGGGTCTCAACTAGCATATTTCAAAAGACAGAACAGGATAGAAAACAGAGTGCATAGCCCCTAGCAAAGTATTATTTTGTGAAAGTTTTGCTTCGGTTTTCTATGCGTCTGTATATACATCTAAAGACACACATAAATATGATTACTGAATCATAATGTAACAGGTATTTTTAACTATAAGTAACAGTCAAAGGACTTTGGCATTAAGCGATCCCCTAGCGATCACCTTTAACAACCGTTAAGTCATCCAAGAAACGAGAAGAAACCAACCAAAGATGCACTTGCTACTCAGCTTTACTTAAAGAAAGCATCATTAGTGAACTGGTCAAACCTTCCTGGATGCTCCGAGGCCTTCTGAAAATTTCCAGAAGGGCTTCTCCTGCAGGCAGGCCATGCCTAATTTCTCCAGGTTTCTGTTAAAACCAAAAAGGCAAGAAAGTGTGCCTCTCTTTGGTAAAGGCAAAGTTGGCTGTATGACTCAGGACCTCAAAATTCCATCTATATAGAATAGCGGGAGATGGAGGTCAGTCCACAGAAAATCATTTTCCTTTGAAAATGAAAGGTGACAAATGTATTCTAAGAAAATACAATGAGAAATATTATAACATGTGAGTAAAACCTAACAAATCCTGTTTATATCCATCATCTCTTAATTCTCACAACCATCTTATGAGGAAGAGGGGGAGGAAACTGAGACTCAGAGGTCACAGCCCACGAGGTCGCAGGTGGACCCAACATCTGCCCTTCCTACGCTGTCATGTCATGCTGTGAGCTACTGAGAAAAACGTGGATGCTCTTTTTCCCACTGTGGGAAGCATTCTGACTATAGGAGGTAAGATAATTCACATGTGAAGGGGCCGCCATTCCCCAGCCTCATTTCCATTCTCCTCACCTATAAAATAAGAACAATACTACTCACTCTGCAGGGTGTTGGAAGGATTACTGATACCACGTGTGAGTGACCAGCTCTGTGCTGGACACACAGTCAGAACTCAGAACGTGGTAACAGCAGCCGCTGCTGACTGAGTGGACAGTGCGCCCTCTTCAGGGACAGGCACCCGCTCCCTCCCAGCGAGCTGGGGCTCCGGACCTGAACAGGCAGTACCTCCAGATGCAAAGGTCCCAGCTCTGGCTGGGAACAGAGATGGGCCACCCACCTCCAGATCTCAGCAATCCCACAGCCTTCTCTCCCCACCAGGGCAGGCTAACTCCTGTCCTTCCCTTCAGGTTTCTCTAAGTCAGGGACCCAGAGAGGATCCAGGAATGCGTTTCAGTGTTCTGTGGATCCCCTGACGTTAGATATTAGATGCTTATTTTTTGGTGGGCAAGGATGATTGCTTCCACCAAATTCTCAGAGGTTATACGTTTGACCATCATCCCTTCTTCAAATTAAGAATTACTGCTCTAAATTACCCACAGCAGATCACACACCTCCCCCATACTCTGTCTCCTGTCAGACCACCAAGCACGTCTACGACTCATGCTACATATTGACTTTAGGTGCATAGACAATTTGGAAACGCCTTCATAAGCAACACAGCCTGAATCAGAAGACCATATGAAACAGAACACTTATAATGAGCCCTATTAGGAGTA
This sequence comes from Stenella coeruleoalba, assembly GCF_951394435.1. Lineage (NCBI taxonomy): Eukaryota > Metazoa > Chordata > Mammalia > Artiodactyla > Delphinidae > Stenella > Stenella coeruleoalba. The sequence continues at coordinate 99,184,689 of NC_137156.1, read as the reverse complement.
ACCTACCGCTTGCGGAAGGCCTCCTATGTAAGGGGCACTGACCCAGGTATTTCACATATGTGAGCTCCAACCCTCACAACTCATACACTCACGCCCTCAGTCCCCCTTTGTATTTACACACCAGACATGATACCATGGGCTGTAGATGCAATGGTGAAAAATCAGACAGGATACCTGCCCTCATGGAGCTTACGCTGACATGGGAGAAGAAGATCAAAGGCCACTCAAGAAAATGTACAGTACCATTGTGCTAAATATTACAAAGAGGAGCCACACAGCACTATGAGAACCCATCATGGGCAGCATAAACCTCTTTACAGTGGTCAGGGAGGGAGTCCCCAAGGAATCATGAGTAAGTTTCAATCCGAAGAAAGAGTGAACACTTCACTGGGCAAAGGGGAGGTGTGGAGGTGGGGAGAGAAGAGGCAGAAGAGAAAGGAGACAGGAGTTCTGGGCAAAAGGCATGTGCAAAAGCCCTGCAGCAGGAGGGCACCCAGCACCTCTGAGGGGAGCACAGAAGGACTTGGGGCTGGATCCACACAGGGGCCAGGCCATGCAGAGTCCTGTACGCCACGGGAAGGAATGAGGTGTCTATTCTTAGAGCACGGGAGAGAAGGCATTGCTATGCTTCAATCTGAGAGTGACACGATCAGATTTGCTTTTCAGAGGACTGCCTGGGGTGATATGGGGATGGACTGGGGGGAGGCCTAAGCAGCAAGGAGCCCCATTAGGAGGAACTGCAGGAAAGCAGACAAAAGACCATGAAGCTCAGATCGGGGTGGTGGCAGAAGAAACGCAAAAGCGGAAGACCGACAGAAGTTTAGGACACAAAATCTATGGGACACGGAGGTGGTAAAAACGGAGAGGTGTCTAGCAAGCTGCCCAGATTTCTGGCTCTCGGGACTGGACGGATGACGGTGTCATCAAGACAGCGATGCCCAGAAGAGGGCCAGACTTGGGCGAAGATCATGATTCAGCTTGGAGATACTGAATTCGAGGAGCTGGAGAAGGCAGCAGGGGGCTGGATACCGCAGTCCGGGGGTCCAGAGGAGGTTCAGGCTGGAGAATGTGGCCACTAGGGTTGTGGGCACCAGACTCCCCCAGATGAGAAAACAAACTGAAAAGAGAGAAACCTGGAGGGATTCCAACAGTTCTCCAGCTTTCCGTGAGGACAGCAGGGCTCACAGAGGAACAGTGGCTTCTCGGGAGTCAAAGTCCTGGTAAGAGGAGGCAGGAAATAATATATGAAGCCAGAGAACAACTGCAGGGGCTCACACTGAAGACAATGCCTATTTGTGGAAGAACAGGATAAAAAATCTCAAAGAAACTTCATGACTCAAGGAACACGAAAGAGCAACTGGAATTATGTGAAAGCAAATGAACAAGATCCATGCCATAAAGGCCGGAGTGACCTCAAGTGAAGTGATACGTAGGTTTCACAGAAATCATTTCTTCAGTGCTCTGCTCAAGTCCACAAGTGATCCTGCCTGTCCACAAGGAACTCTCTCCTCTCTACATGCACACATCACATGCCCATTAAGTGTCTGGCATTACACTAAATGCAGAGGATGTGCTGTGGGGTATAACACGGTCTCTGTGCTAACACTGCTCACGGGCTGGTCGGTGATACGGGCAAGGCAGACAAGCAGCAAACCAAGATTACACGCGAGCCCAGTCACTGCCAGGAGGCAGGCTGCTACCAGGACACAGAGGAGGGATACCAAACAGTACAAGGAATCCGCCAGCGCTTCCCAGGGGTGATGAACCGGAAAGGGGGTGGGGTGAGGCATTAGCCAGGTGCAGGAAGGACAACGGACAGGCGTGACTGAAGGTGGGAAGATGGGGGGAAGATGGGGGGATTAGGGGCGTCTGGAGGTCACAGTTGCAGCCACAGCATAGGATGCATCTTGGGGAGCATCAGAAGGTAAGGCTAGAGGGATAGGCAGGCGCCAGGTTTGAGGAGGCATTGAATGCTAATATTTCTAACTTTATCTTGAAGTCAACAGGAACCACAGAAGGGTTTTAAGTAGAAGAGTGACACAATGCAATTTCTGTGTTAGAAAATGCGTTTGGGCAGCAGTGTGGGGAATGGATGGGACATTCAGGACCACAGAAGGGAGGTCTGCCAGGAGGCCATGAAACTCCTAAGAGCCCACCAATCTGCACAGCTTCTGGTGATCCTGTCTACAAGACTGGGCACAGATGCACAGATAAACAACCAAAAGTATCATCCGTATTATTTCGTTGGCACTTCTCTTCCGTGACTTGAGTTTCTAGTTAACTTTCCACAAGTCAATGTCTCATCTCCCCCTAGAAGGCAAGAACAGGTATAATCATATTTCATAATTTCTGGCTCATAGGAGGTGCTCGGTATATGCGCTGAGCCATGCCAGGCTTTCCTGAGATCAACCTTAGCCAAGCGAAGGATCTGTGTCTGTGTTGGCCAGTGGCTGGCCTCCAGGTCGGGGCCCTGGCGAACACGCCAAGACCGCTTCAACGGAGACTCCAGAGAGTCGTCCAGTCGTTAAAAACTGGCTGCTGCTGATAGGGCTTCCCTGGTGGCGCAGTGGTTGAGAGTCCGCCTGCCGATGCAGGGGACACGGGTTCGTCCCCTGGTCCGGGAGGATCCCAGGTGCCGCGGAGCGGCTGGGCCCGTGAGCCGTGGCTGCTGAGCCTGCGCGTCCGGAGCCTGTGCTCCGCAACGGGAGAGGCCACAGCAGTGAGAGGCCCGCGTACCGCAAAAACAACAACAACAACAAAAAACTGGCTGCTGCTGAGAAAGAAAGAAAGTGAGCACCTGCTATTATGCTGGCATTTTATCCACATCATCACGTTTCTCCTTCAGCAGCCGTGTAGGAGGTAGGATTAGCACCACAGAACAAGTAGACCCAGGTGAAGAAAGGGTGTGCAAAATCACCAAGTTCACGGAGCTACTAGATGGCAATGCTGGGTATCAAAGCCAGGCTTATTTGATTCCAAATGTCAAGCAGGGACCGCCTCTCCCCCAGTGACATGAGAATGGAATGGAAGAAAGTGCAAAGGCTTTGGAATGAGACAATTCGGCCGTGTGACTCTGAGTCTCATTTTTGTCAAACAGAAAATGCAGATATTGAGAATACCTATTTCACCAAGTTATTACGCGATCCAGTACATGAAAGCCCCTTTTAAACTGTCACGTGCTCTGCAAACTGTTATTTCAGTAGAGCTGCCCTCTGGGGAGGACTACGCATTCACCACACACAACGTGAAATCCAGCTGCTTTGACACTCAGGCCGTTTCGCCCCGCCTGCCGTCACAACACGGCCTCGCCTTCGACTGGGCTTCAAATCATCAATGGTTGGTCTCGCGGCTACTAATTTAGCTACTGTTCCGTGAACATGCCTGGGGTGGTGGTGGTGGGGAGAATTTTAATAAAAATCCAGTCCTCAGTCATCAATTTAAATAGGGCTCCCTCTGAAAAACAAAACGCTAATGTGTTTGAGAAAAAAAGTGTACTTACAAAAAGGTATCTGAAGTTCAGGCTAAGAGTCAGGGTGCCAGGGAGAGGCCTGTCTCTTCTCAGCTCTGATACATCTACACAGCGACTGAAACTCTCCCACTTAATTTCAAAACTGCATAGTACTCATCACGAATTTTTTTATTTTTAACTTTCAGTGTCTGATACAGCTAAGACACCTTACTATGTATCTCATCACGTCGAAAACACACAGTACTCTTTCCCTCATTCAAAAGAATTGTATTCAGGGCCTGGGACAAGGGCTGGCCACCACGCTGACACGGATACGTCAGACTTGGTCCTTGCCCTCTGAGAGCCTACAGCCTAACAGCACAAAAGGCACTGTATGCAAGCGAGTGAGTGGAGCAGGCAAGGGGGAGGTCGGGGGGCAAGGGCAGTGAGGTCAGAGGGGACAGGTCACACCTGCCACACCATGAGACGGCCTCACCGTGGAGGCAGGGTTTCAGCAAGGGAGAGAGTTTCTTAGAATCCACACAGGCAGGACCTCTTTCAGGAAGATGATAACAACACAAGGACAAAGAGAGATGGAGGAAAAGTTCTAGGTGTATTTGCTCAGGGGGCATGTCTGGTGGAAAACAGCGAATCTTAGCTGGAGCAATGGTTTGTGAGGAAAACAGTGGAAGATGAGGCAGGCAAGGTGGTTTGGAGGCAGAAGGAAGACACCGTGGACTCTTGATCCGTGAACGACACAGGGAACGTGAGGGGTCTGAGGGAGATCCTTCCCACGGGGAAGCAAGAGACTCTCACTGTCCAGCAGTGAGAGGACCGGGACCTGAACTAGCATGGTAGCTCTGGCAATAAATGAAAATATAGATACAAAATGTATCAGGAAGAAAAACAGAAATAACTTTACCACTAAGAGGAAGCGAGGAATCCAAAATTACTCTGAGGTGTCACAGAGCTAAGAAAATCTGGCGGAGGAGCTGATCTGGGAACTGCAGGGGTGGAAGAGGGTAAAGATAAAGAAATGTTCTGAAACGTTCTTTGCAGGGCTTAAGAAACCTAAACGAGTACAAATTTTGCAGTGGTCTATCATAACATGAACATCAGATTTTCTTAATGGATAATAAAATGATACTCAAAGTTTCTCTGACCTTGGTCCTCTGACCTTGGAAGAAATCACTGTAGTGTTTAAGCAAGGAAACCAGCACCATGGTCTCATCATACTTGATTAAGAAGTAAGGCAGTGCTGGGACTCCTTCTGTTTGACAAAGATCATCATATGCTCGTTCAAGGGCTTGAATCTGAAAACAGGAAACACTGGGTTATTCTCTAGAAAATTACACATCTAGTTCTGAGCTAAAAATTAACATAAAATAAAAGGTATTACTTTCAAGCCAGAAGACTGTAAATGACTGATCACACTTTTGCAGCAAACAAACATAAGAGTGCCCCAAATCGTACCACCTCACTTTTATATGATGCTTTCCACGTGCATGGTGAAGTGTCTCAGACAGGGGCACAAAGGGACATTGTATGGGACAGCAGGATGGCTCCCGGTTCCCTAAGTTGTCACCACAAAGGTTTAGAGAGGTAGCCGAATGTTATCTCTCCTGTGACAGCCAAGCATGAATCTACCACAGATGAATTTTTCCTTGACCCTTTCTATAATTTTTAACAGCTTTATTGACACATGCTTACTTCACTTACAATACAACTGACTCATTCACAGTGCACAATTCAATGTTGTTTTTAGCATGTTCACAGGAATTTGCAACCATCACCCCAATAACTTGAGAACATTTTTGTCCCCATTAAAAGAAACCTCAAACCCATCACCAGTCAATCCCTAGGAATACTCTTTTACTCCCACTTACATTTCTCCTTAGAAAATTAATTCCACAAAACCATAACCTTTGACTTGTCTTAGTAACTGAGCTTACTATTATTTTTAATTAATAAGGGCTGCTCCCTGGCTTCGGAATTCAGGGTTTCAGCGAATGTCGCGCTTCATGAATTCAAGTCACCTTGCCACTCAATCTTTGCCTCAACAACAATCAGAATTTGGGGGGTGAGGGTCTGTGTTCTACCAACCTGATTATTTTCATTGCTCTTCTGGAAACCATCTCTAATGACCTTATTATCTTTCTTCAACTGCAAAGACTAGCTCTGCATGTACTGTTCTTAATGTAGAAGCTCTGCAACTTGGCGCAAAGGAAGGAGATCTTCTATTTGGTTTCAAAGACCCTCTCCCCAAAGTATATTGCCTCACGATCCCCACACTGAGAGTGGAGACCACACTTTGGCAAATTCCTGCAGTCTTTCAAAACGTTTCTATAATGCCTCCCTACTGCTTTTAGCATTTCAACCAATGTTGCTGAGAACCTGGAGGAGCGCTGCTCACTCTTCAAAATGCGCTTACAGACACTGTGCAGGTAAGTCTGCTTCCAGTACCAGCTTTGGAGGATTCCACAGGAACCACCTCTTCAGCCAGACGAGTGCCAGCGTGTCTTTAGAATGAGCTAGATAAACTATTCATGCACGTTAAACCCAGTTTTACCCGCATTTTATTTGTTGATACCTGTGCTGGTGAGAACCTTTGATCCAAGCCCACTGGCCCCCGAATGAGGGGTATACTCTCTGGAAGGCAGAGAGCGGGGGAGCAAAACCAATAGTAGAAGTGGTACTTCTTTAGATCCTAGAAGAAGCAATATAATGTATCAGAACAGCGCCAATGGTTAAACTGAAATGCACCTATTAATTTAACTTCCCAGTAGCTACGTAAGACAGAAAACTTTAACGCACGCAAGATACAACCAGCTTGTCAGAAATTCTCATCTCCAGCAGAACTCATGATAGGATATGGAAACTCTGTGTTCATCCAAAATATTCCCACACACCACACACTAATATATCATGATAGACATAATATATTTTATAGGCCACTTGCTAACAGGAAGTATTCAGTAAGTAATTGACATTGTCGGCATCATTGTTTAATACACAAAATCACCCTGGGAGGTAACCGTTATTGTCCCATTTTATAGACAGGAAACTGAAGCTTACAGAGGGGTGAAAAAGCTTGAACAAAACAAAGATACTAAGTGGCAGAGAGGAGAGCAGAATTCTACTTCCAATACTTAGGCTCCTGTCCACGGTTCCACACATACACCATCTGTGGAGGTACGACCTCCAAACAGTTACCACTCTTTTCACAACTGAATGAACTAAGCATGCTATTAAAGTTATTACAATGTTCTATTCCTAACTATATATGCCTTAGATAATATAATGCCGTTTTCAGAAACGCCATGTTGGTGAAATTCAAGTCAACGACTAAGCACTTGCTGTGTACAAGGCAAAATGTTAGACACTCTGACAATAAGAAGATGAATAAAACCCAGTCCAGCCCTCGGGCAGCTCAGTCTCTGCAGGGAGCAGAGATAAAGTAAGTACATGATCAGCTGTATGAGTCACAGGAGAGCTTCCACAAGCTAAGGAGCATCGATGATATAAGAGGTCACATCTTCAGGGGTGTATGTGGCTGCCCCCGACCAGGGGAGGTGATGAAGGGGCAGTGACCTGTGAGGCTGTTCTAGATGCCATTCCCACTCAGGTCAAACGCTCTCGCCTCTGAATTCCTACACCAGGTGTGGCCTGAGTCACTCACATGGGAGGACTCCATGGTTATGTGGGTATCTGACAGCTTCCCCGCCAGTCCGTTACCACTGACCACTATGCAGTTTATTTGGCTACTTAATATTTCCTCTCGAATCTTGCTAAGAATAAAGAGGGGATGGCTGGTTGAAGACTTTTCATTGAGATATAATTCACGTACCATGAAAGTCGCCACGTTAAAGCGTACGAGTGGTTTTCTACTACAGTGACAAGGTTGTATCACTATCCCCACCAATTTCAGAACATATTCATCACCCCAAAAAGAAACCCCAACAGCAGAAGCTCCCCATTGGTTTATTAGTTAGAAATACCATTCATAGAAAACTCTTCATTCACCTCACTCTCATCCCCCGGAAACTCCTAGTCTGTTTTCTGTCTCTATGGATTTGCCTGTTCTGGGCTTTTCTAGTAAATGGAGTCATACTAGATGACTTTTTAAATATAAACTTACACATAAACGTGTGTCCAGATGAAAAAGTCTAGTAATTATAGTTTCCACAGTCTTTAATTCTGCCCACTAATTGATCAACTAAAAACAAATTCCCTTTAACAACAGCAAAGCAAACTGAAAAACTGAAATTTTAATAAAGTGTCTGTACCTTTGAGTCCTAAAAAGAGTAGAAAGGAAAGCAGAAAACACCTCCAGAGATTATTCTCTCTTCTTTGTATTTAAATGATTTGTCATAATTGATCTTTAGTAAAAGGTTAAACAATTCAAGATGAAGGACTTCACAGTTTCTAAGAAGCTTCATCAAGTCATCTTCAGAAGTCAAAAGGCTTGAATTTCTTAGAATTATTTGGGGATACAAAGGATCTGGATTACATTAAACATAAAGCCCTTTGTGTCTGATGATTTTTTAAGACAGAGACTTTTAATTTTTTTAAAGTCAGGCTAAGAATGCTCAGTAGAAAGGGCAACAGGGCCAATGCACATAATGACTCTGGGAAATGCCTTAAAACTTTAAGTGGGAGCTAAGACTATTTTCTCAGTTAAATGCAAATTGTCAATTAGATTATACTAACTAGAATTCTTGGTACAGAAAATGTATTGATGTTAAAGTAAGAAAACCAAAGTCTTTAATTAGCACTGCTTATATTTATCCTGAGCTTACAAAATTACTCAAATTTACAAATTACTAATGCCAAATTGGGCCTAGTAATCCCCTGAAGAATTTGAACCTTTTTCTATCTCGCCACTATCACACAGAAAGCATTTTAACTTGTTGGAAAATGTGCTCCTTGTAGATGGCCCCCCGGGGTATCGCTTCCAGTGTGGACCCTGTCTCTCTCTCCTTTGCCTTGGGCGGTACATCAGAGAGGCAGCATGAGTTAGAAATGGAGGACTAGTTCGTGGGGGACGAAGAAGGCAAGACCTATAACTGGCAAACGAAAAAAGGAAGAAAAATATAGGGAAGAGGGTTAATATCCAAAACGGATGAACCTGGGGTGAAACAGCCAACACACTTAATACGTGTCAACATCAGTACGTTTACATGCCCACCCCAAAAAATGTATTATAAAGAAATAAAGAGGAAAAGAAAATCAGCGTGGCCGACGTTGTTCACTGTAACATTTTTTTACCCGAGTCTAAAGAACATACACTTGACAGAATATTATATTGTCAACATAATTATAAAGGATAAATTAGTTTTATATGTAGATATATGGATACACACATGTATGCATATATATGTATATACACACACACGTGTGCATGTGTGCATGTAGCTGGTACTTCTACAATCGGCCCTTACCTTCCTCCCACTTTCCCCATCACCACGACCAGATCCTTTCCCTGCTTCCCTAGGCAGCAGATATTACCCGAATGTGATTTTTTTCTCCTCTTCAAGGCTACCCTTAAGGTTCACTTTAATTAGGTTTCACTTGCAAAAAATATTTTTCTTTCTTAAAAAGACACAGTTGTGTGGACAAGCTATGTAGGGTGATCCCCTCTCATCTAGAAGCCACCTGGGGATGGCTAAGATCCCTGAGTCGTTACCTGTTCCTCGAGTCGATGGACCCAGCAACTGAGCTCTGCAGCGCTGAACTTAACAAAGACATTAGCAATGATGAACTGTGGTCTGGAACCCGACTCTGTCACATCCTAAATGATGAGAGTCAGGCAACAACCACCAGTACAATCAGTAAGAATGAATTAATTTTGCATCAGTGGTAAGGGCCAGCACCATCTGGCCACTAACAGAGCATTTCTTTAACAGCCATGACTTGACTAACACAAGGGAAAAGCTTCAGGGAGAAGAGAGCAGACTGACCCACTGGCGCACTGGGCTTGGCCAGGGCAGTCTGCAGTCTAGATGCAGCCGAGTCCGTGGACTTACCGCAAATGTCAAGAGGAGGAACTTGTTGAGGAGGACAGGGTTGTCAAGAGCAGCCCCCGATCTGATGGATTCCCAGATCTGCCAGAAGAAGGAAAAGCATCAAAGCAGGTGCCAGGGCCTCCTCCCTCCCAGACACACGTGGAGCTGCCCAGCAGCAAGCCCTTCCTGCCCGCAGGCCCAGCACCACTCATCATGGGCAGTGATGTGCGTCACCACTCACTCTGCCCCCTTCACACTGCCTCTCCCCCAGCCCCACTCCCTGCAGACTGAGGAAAGTCAGAGAACCCAGAAGCCTCCTCTCAGTGGGGCTCAGCATCAGAGGAGGCAACCAGCCTGTTTACGGCTTCGTTACTTCCTTCAACAAATATTTACTTATTCTCAACTACAGAGCAAGCACATCGGGGCTACAGAAATAGGAGACACAGTCCCAACCCTCAAGAAGCTAACAGGCTGTGAGAGAGCCAGGCGTCAATGTCTGTACACCACTAGGCAGCAGGTGCCCTCACAGGAGGGGGGACAGTTCCTGGGAGGAGCCCTGACCTCAGCTAAGGACACGGGAGGGAAAGGAGCCAGGGAGGTGCTCCGGAGGCAGTGATCTGAACTATGTACAGGGATTTCTTAAAAGTCTTATTTGGGATTATCTTTCCCTGAAGAAGAAAAAAAATCAAGAGTATGGATACTCAGCACGGACTGTGACTGGAAGCAGAAGCTGGTCCTGGTCAGCGGCTGCTGATTGCAAGATGTTTTAGTAGTGAAGACTAGTTGCTAAACTTTGTGTCACTAAGCAAGACAAACAGTTGTGTCAATAAGAGCCATTGCCCACATGTGAGTGGAAGAGGGAAACAAGGAAAGAGAAGTTCCTGCTATTGAAATAATAACCTTGGAGGAGCTGGACCACAGGAGAGGAGGCCCCGCTTCTGAAAAACCAGGGTGGGGCAGGAACTGCTGGGGGTTGCGGGAAGCTGAGCCTCAGATGAGCGATGAGGATAGGATTCCTGTGGGGAGCAACGTGCTTTTTTCGATGATGGCCTAAGACCTGACCCACCTCTTTGGAGTCGGCCTTTGACATGTGCAGCCAAAGCAGGAGCCCAGGAGCAGTCGAGCCGCAGGCCGAGTCAATCAACCATGGTCACCCATCCCAGGGGACGGGAAGGACTCCCTCCTCAGGCCAAAGGCAGGAGACTTCCCTCTCTGACCACGACCCTCACATAAATCAGACTCTTTTCTAAGACTAGTGTGAAGACCATCGACTAAGTGGTGTTAGAGGGGCTGGGATAAACTGCCCCTCATGTATTCCTCACACTAACTCAGACGTGAAGAAGTAAAAGAAAGACATTCCAGGCAGAGAGAACATCATGTCCCAAGGAGAGAGGAGAGAACAAAAAGTGGTGAAGGAAGGAATTCTAAGTGATTTGCTATGACTGGATCAAAGACAGCGAGGGCAAGAGTGACAGGACAGAAAGGCCACAGGGCCACAGAGGCCAGGCCACAGGGAGCCTTTAAATGAGACGGAGCCATGTAGGTTCAGCCCTGAGGACCCTGGAGAGACTGCATGATCAGTTATGACAGCATTGCAGTGCTCAGAACCAGAAAGCCTCTTCAAGGGGCGTGAAGAACAGAGAACCCAAATGCATTCAGACACAGGAACAGAGCTCACAGAGAGAGGTCAAGCTGCTGCAAAATGCTAACTAGAGATCAGCAGCAGAGCCTTCACACCCTGCCCTGCACTGACCTTCCAGCCTATCCCCAGGCGAGAGCCTCGCTGCCTCCCCCCTGACCTTCCCGTCAACGCAGAAGCCCAGTTACGCTTGAACACTGGCTATATACTAGCTTCTATAACAGAGTCATGCACCTCAGGATCAGAGGCATCATGCCTGTGGGACCATGGAAAATATGACAGGTACCTTACGTTTCCCAGCTAACCTCGTTTGCTGCTTGTTCCAGAAGTAGCTTCTTATCTGCAGCCTTGAAAGCCTCAAGTGTGTTGGTGTTATACAGCGTTCCAACCGCTGGGCAGCAGTGGGCTGGTGTGGGAGCATTCCTGGATACAGAGAAACATGTTAACAGGCACAGCTGGGACTCAGAGAGCCAGGGACTGACAAACAAACCAGACTACAATGGGAGACAAGGACAGTGTTCTGCAGGGCAAAGAGAAGACTGATTCATATTTCTTTGGAAAAAGATGAATATCGGGCTTCCCTGGTGGCACAGTGGTTGAGAATCCGCCTGCCGATGCAGGGTACACGGGTTCGTGCCCCGGTCCGGGAGGATCCCACATGCAACGGAGCGGCTGGGCCCGTGAGCCATGGCCGCTGAGCCTGCGCGTCCGGAGCCTGTGCTCCACAACGGGAGAGGCCACGACAGTGAGAGGCCCGCGTACCGCAAAAAAGAAAAAGATGAGTATCATTGCTTAAGAGGTAAAAACAGGCACTATACCCCCCCCCCCAAAGCCTCTATATTTCCCTTCCCCTAATCCCTCGGCATGCTCTTCTTCCACTGCCCCCAAATATAAGCTATTTTCCCATTTTAAAAAATTCTTTCCCATCTCTCACCTGAAAGCGAAACATGATTTATGGAGCTTCCTCTGTGCCAAGAACTATACAAGGTTTCAGTTCTCACAAGAGTTTGTTCTCTGACTTCAGGTTTAAGTAACTTGCTTAAGGTCACATAATAGGCAGAGCTGGGGCCTCAAATCAGAACTGGTTGACTCTAAGGTACTGTGTTGCCCACTCCCCACTCAAGCACTCCCAGGCGTCAACGCCCTGCTGCAAACCCTCCTCTTCCAGGAAGCCATCCATCCTGCCTTTCTCTGGTAATGAGCATAATTTATTTTAGAGTGTTTTCAAGACTAACATTCACACACCCACCCTGAGGACAGTAAGCTCCTTGAGGGCAGGGGCACGCCTCCCTCCTCTGCTTACCCCATGCCCTCTCCCGCCACAAACAGGCTGTGCATGGAGCTGCTACAGGGCATGGCCCCATGCGCATCGGAGCCAAACAATGCGATGAGACACGCTGCACCTGGGCCACCTGTGTGGCCATGTTGTGCCACATGTGTGTCACATTCTGCACTGTCACCGAAGGCTTCAGAGTAATCAAGGTCAGGGGAGGAGAAGGATGAGATGATACTGAACACAAACTCAGATGGGGAAAAAGCTGGTCTCATCTCTAAAATGATTAACTTGTGTTTCAGAGGTTACAGATGCTAAATGAAAACAGTGCTCATTTCATTAGTAGTTGAATACTGTGGTCACAACTACTGCAGAGAGGATGCATTTTTACTGATTACACTGATGGTAGCTGTATGGTTTAAAAGACCCAGCGTTTCTTCCTTTGGAGTCTGAGTAAAATTGGTTTGGGAGGTGGGGAGCGCTGCAAGGAGAGAGCTAAACCTAGAACAGGTGTGGAGGGGTGCAACAGGTGTGGAGGTTCCACCAAATGCTAGGTCCTGGGAGAGAAGTAACTTCCAAAGGCCAGAGCCTTCCTTCGGGAGCTGACGAGTCAGCGGATCACAGGCTGTTTGTCACCACTCTACCCCAATAGAAGAATATTCTTCATCCAGGTGAGATAAGGACATCAAGGATAGTCTTGAGGAGAAAAAGAAATCACAAAGGGACAAGATTAAGCCTAGAGGGAAAAAGAAGGAAGCAGAGCAGGTGGTAAACTAGGCCTTCCACATTCAGACGTGGCTTTATGAAATGACTGCTGAAACAGAGGGAAGGATGCTCTGATTGAATCTGGTTCCCTCCCTCCTAGAGTCCAGATGTCCCGGGTGTGCGAATCCAGGCCAAAGCCTTGCTCTGAGAGCAGAGGAAACTAAAGCACAAGCATGCAAGCAGCTGCCAGGACGGCGACACTCCCAGGACACGAGTCCTCGTGCGAGTTAATTACCGAGGACAAGCTGAGTTTCAAAGGAGAAGCATTTTTCATGACTAAAGTTCCACCAGGGGAGGCGGCCAAGGGAAAGAATTTAAGAAGTGATAATGGAAGGGAAAGCCATTCTAGCAGTTTCTCCAGGTTCAAGTTCCACTCGTTCTACAAAGAGGTGGTTCAGATAAGGACTGGAAAGAGTCCTAGACTTGGAAACTAGAGAATTCAGTCCCAATCCTGATCCTGGATATTTATGAGTTCAGTTTCCTAGGATTCCATTTCTATGGAATATCCAGAGCAGCCAATCCATAAAGCCAGAAAGTAGATTCACGGTTGCCTAGCGCTCAGGAAAGGGAGGAGGGAGGGATGGAGAGCGACTGCTAAGGGGTACAGGGCTCCTCTTTGGGGTGATGAAAATGTTCTGGAATTAGACAGTGGTGGTGGTTGCACAACCTCATGAATATACGAAGAAGTGCCGAATTGTCCATTTTAAAAGGGTTAATTTTATGGTGTGTGAAGTGTATCTCAATAAAGCGATTTTAAAAAACCAGAATTAGAAATCTTCCCCAGCTCTTAAAGCCAACAGTGAACTCTCAAAAATGTACACACTAACTAGGTAAAGAATGGATCCCACAAAGGCCTAAAGCCTGGGCCTGCCTGGGGATGTTCCCTCTGGACATCTGGCCTTCATGTCTCTCAGTCTCACGGTGATAACTCAGGAAAGTACCGTGGCTGTTCTGGAATCTCCTGGACAAAGGCAGGCATGCGGCCAGAGCCTCCAGGACAGACAGGCAGTGGGGGTGGCCGGGATGGAATAGATTCCCCCAAAAGAAGCACAGAGGTCGCTTTTCACACCCGGAGAAAGCTTTGCTACGTGTGTACAGCTTCACATGCCCGTGGGGAGCTTTGGGAACCTAAGTCACACTCGGTCTGGGGGCACGACTGCGTTACTTACTGCTTTCTGTAACAGTGTCTGAGTTTCTGTCCGTCACATCTTGCAACAGAGTCCATTGGTGCCTTTCCACCAACCACACCACATCCCGTTTGGACAGCCAGGGCCTCAGACTGCTTGTGCAACTGACACTAGCAACTACCTGAGCAACCAGTACACGTCAGACCTGAGTTAGGTGCTAGCGAGACAGCGGAGAATAAGGGAGCCTGTGCCCTGCACAGATGATTTCGCATCTGAGTCTTATTTCCTCAGCTACTACTTAAGTTCTTTGAGGGCAGGCGTTATGCCTTCTATTTCTCTTATTAAGTCCAACTTGAGGCTTAGAAAAGAAAAATCTTTCCTATGACTACATAGATAAATGTTCCTCAAAGGAATGGACTTTTTTTTCTTTTTACCAGCTTCAAATTTGTATAGAGATTGTCCACCAAAATCTATTTTCCTTTCCTTCAACAGAAATAATTCTCTGATGCTTGTAGCTCTCAGCACCATGTCTCCCAGTCTTCCCTGCGAGAAAGGTGAGGCCTCGAGCTCTCCCTGATGGAATCTGAGGGGGGTGATGCACAGCCCCACCCAACGAGGGCCTTTAAGAGAGTGGGTGTGTCTCTTCTGATTTTCACTCTGGTTCTCCTCCACCTCTATCTATTGCTACCAGAAGGTGACAATTCAGTTTTCAACAGCACACAAAGGCAAGCCCTCCAGGACGATGGAGCCGCAAGAGGGAAGAAGACTGGATCCCCACCCTGGACTATTAAGGGGGTAAGAAAGAGACTTCCTCTGTGTTTGGGCCATTACGTGTTGGGGTCTAGTTCATCAGTATGCCCTACCCTGAGACAGCACCCTCCAGTGCAAGACGGCTGGTGCCTGATAAAATACTACTTGACTGATAACTCACTTAAAACAATGTAGAGAACGGGATCTTGTGCTGCTAACTACTGGCAGAGATCCATCAGGCTTCCAGGGTCTCAGAGTAAGAGAGATTTATCTGGTCCTGTGCAAGCTGAGGTACACTTGGTATCTATTAAAGAGTACTAGGACTGTTAGCCCTTCGACTGTATCTTATTCTTCTCTGTATGTCCAGGGCCCATCACAGTCTATTATCAAGACACAGAGGAGGCAATCAATAAGTATTTCTGAAATGACTATTAACTCTCCACGTTTATTCCAGCACTGCATTCACTGTAATGCCCATACCTGTCTTCTACCTCCATCCAGAGCTCCTCTAGAGTTCCCCATTTCTTAAGCCTTTTTATTCCTAACACCTACACATCCTGCATAAAAGGAGCGTTCGGTGTTGGATGAATAAGTTCATAAAGATTTTCCCTACAAACCCATGCAGATGTTCAGCAATAAAAGCAAAGAAAGAACAATAATAATGAAAATAATTTGGATACAAAAACCTCGTTTCTCCTGAGGAGCCCCAAGTGTCTTTATTAAACTTCCTAACTGTCTTGGTCTGCCTGAGAGGCTGTTAACATGACACCACAGACTGGGTGGCTACTAAACATTAGATATTTATCCCTCACAGTTCTGGAAGCTGAAAGTCCAAGATCAAGGGGTCTGCACAGTCAGGTTCTGGTGAAGATCCTCTTCCTGTTGCAGACTGCCTGCTTCCAGTTATGGCCTTGCAGGGTGGAGGGGGAGAGCTAGCTCTCCGGGGCCTCTGTTAGAAAGACACTAATCCCATTCACAAGAGCCCTGCCCTCATGCCCGCACCACCTCCCAAAGCCCCACTTCCTTAGACGATAACCCTGGGCACTGGCTTTCCAACATATGCATTTTTTTTTTTTTTTTTTTTGCGGTACGCGGGCCTCACTGCTGTGGCCTCTCCCGTTGCGGAGCACAGGCTCCGGACGTGCAGGCTCAGCGGCCATGGCTCACGGGCCCAGCCGCTCCGCGGCACGTGGGATCTTCCCGGACCGGGGCACGAACCCGTGTCCCCTGCATCGGCAGGTGGACTCTCAACCACTGCGCCACCAGGGAAGCCCACCATATGCATTTTTGAAGAACACAAACATTCGAATCACAGCACTAACCATCCTAAGAAAAGGGGACCCAGAAAATCACAAACTTTTAAAACTGGAAGGAATATTAGAAGCTGGGAGCTACAGATGAGGAAACTGAAGCTGAGAAAATGAAAAGGACTTATTCCAGGTAACACAGTTAATCAGCTGCAGATACCAGGCCTTCAAGCTTCCAATCCAGGGCTCCTATGTCTTATTCTTGCTCATCTCCCCCAGTACCTACCACAGAGCCTCACACGAGCATTCAAAAGCCAAATCACAAATTATGACCAGGAAAACAGAGCAATTTGTGTGAAAGCCATAGCTGCAGGATCACAGATTTTCTTACCTCCTTCAACTAAAATTTCTGGATTGCTAAAGTTTAAGATGCTTCGACTTTGAAACAAGATCAAACCTAACTTCTGTGACCTGCATTTTTCTATAATTAATTGTGCCAAAGAATAAAATTATTGAAACTCAGAAAATAACAACTTTCAGTCTAGTATCAGAATAGACGGGAGCGAGGGTAGCTTGCAATAAACGCTGGACTCTCCAGATTAATGTAGCAGACTACACTACTGCTATTCCCCCTCTACCAGCTCCAGATAATTCAAGGCTGTACAATGAATATATTTTCCTCATTATCTGGTAATTGCTCCAAAAGTCAGTCAGTCTTTCCCAACACAGGAGACAGATAACTAAGATTTAATTTGTTTTCAGAAGCAATCACAAGGATTTTTTATGGAGCAAGAAAGCTCTGAAGGGAACAAGAAACATCAACACATACCTTTTAAAGATATAAAGGCTAACATCATTTTCCATTCATGTTGCACAATTCAATTTCACAATTTGATTGTGATAGAGGAATAAAATGTATTGACTTTTGAAGAGATTTTTATTTTCTAATTCTAGGGAGACTTTATTTGAGATGCCCTAACCTTTGACTACCGCCATGTTCAGGCAGTCCTTAGCAAACACCTCTTCACTTTCCCCAGACTCCCTAACCTGATACAGCTGACACATGCAGGAGCAGGAAAAAGCTGCCCTCCCTCCCTGAAGCCTTTGACCCTTCAACTCTCAGTTATCCTAAAGCCTCTCAGCATGGTTTCTGCTCCACCCTTTTGTGCAGAATTTACTTTCTCAAACAACCCAATCAACAATTCCAGCAACCCTAGCACTGAACTCTGATGCTTCTGCTTCTGATGCTGTTGACCCTCCCTTCCCTTCCTGAAGACACCTTCTCTGGTTCTACTTCTCTGACAAGTCCCATCTCTTTGGTGAGTTCTGTGTCCCCTTGCCCACCCTAATCAGGTCCATTCACTATTCCAGCCCTTCACTCTTCTTACACTATAGTCTCTTCCCCTCTTACAGCCTCAGGACTTCTACGTGGATGACCCTCCCTCCTGGATGCCAGTGCTCCCTGGACATTTCTACTGGACGCTGTCACCTCAAACTCAACATGTTCTAAAACAAACTTACCTCCTGCCCAAACTGTATCTCCCTCCTGGCTTCTCAGTTTCTACAGAAGACAGCAAAATGCCCCCAGCTACTCAGACTGCAACTTCAGAAATACAGTTTATTTCTCTCTTACCCTTGCTTCCTAAATTTAGCCACATGTAACCTTGGGCAAGTCATTTTACCTTTGAACCCATGGTTTCCTCATCTGTAAAAGAGAGAAGAACCACACCTGGCAGGTCTGAAAGGATTATGTATGGAAAATAAGTCAATAATTAAGTCAATAAATGTCTCTCTTCTCTCCAGCAACTCCCCACGGCTCCCAATTAGTCAAAAAAATCTCTTTGAGGGCATATGTCATGTTTCTTTGTATATCCCTACAATGCCTCGCACAGTGACTTGTATACAAAAGTAGCCTAATAAACATTCATTGATGTACCTAATAGGCTGCGATACATAGCTGCTGAAAGAATGAATCAGATAGTCCTAAGCCTCTAGCACTTGTCTCTGTGCCATGGGAGGTACAAGAGAATCATGAGAAGCTGGCCCTGCTCACTGGAAGCTTCTGTAGTACCCCACATGGCCCACCTACGATGAAGGTTAAGAATGCTCATTCCTTGCAAAACACAGTGTTCTTTATTTTATATTTTGAGCAAAAAATACTCACATGTCAAAAGCACTGAACTCCAATGTTAAGCGAGCTGGCAGCCCAGCAGAATCACCTGGACAGAAGCATTATCAAATAGTCAATTACTAGTCATTAATAGTGGCATTTATAACAAAAACGTTTGTGAGTAATTTTGCTCTTTTGGTTGAGCCCAAAGTGCCCCATCCAATACCTGGTCATCCAAACTAAACAGGGACATAGCAGAAGATGACAAATTTCATGAATTCAAAGAATTTGCCAAGAATACAAAACAAGACTCATCGGGAAAAATATTTCCAATCCCATCCCCCAGCAATACTAAGTAATCGGTATTAATTCTTTGGATTAATAAATTAGGTTCTCCCTTTCTTTTCCCCATAGGAGAAAAGGAGTGAAAGTGAACTTGGGTCAAAAGCCAGGAAGTAAAATAGAAACCAGTGAATAGTATTAATTATAAAAGTCAAGGACATCCCTTCCTGAGGGAAAGCTGACCCTATACTGGGCAGAGAAGGTAACAGAAGAGGGCAGAAGATGGAGTTCCCCATCGCCTACCATTGTAGTAATAACCCTTAATGTCCTTGGGAGCTTCATCCAACCGATACTCATTCAGCTTCTTCTGGGTCAACTCATGCCAGAATCCAACATCCAAGGCACTGCTGAAGGGGGCAAACTGCAATTTGGAGAGTCCGGGATCCCCCATAACTGCCGCCATTATTTACTGCCTGCTGAAACCAAAACAGAACACAGCAACAATGCACAAAACATGGTGAGAAACGACATTTGTAATCATGGGCTTAATCAAAACAAACAAACAGAAAGTAACGAGAGGTAGATGGGGTGCCTGAAGACACAACTTTGGAAATCAACCTGAGGAATCTGGCTATGTTGCCAAGTTTAGTCTCCTTACGACACAACTGAACTTCCTGGCCTTCACTTTGGTGCATCTCCCTTTCTCATTAAAGTTGGTCTGACTGATGCACTAGTGTTATTCCTTCTTCGACATGGTCATAGCCTCAAAAGTTTCTGCCAACCCGTGTTGTCCTAGGGAACTTTACAAGCACAAAACCTGAGGTCCAGCCAGGTGGCATCACAGCCATGCAAACTGTCTGGATTCTGAGTGATGCAGTGCTTGAACACCCCAGCCAAGGAGGATGAAGAAGTTCCCCCACCCTAACCACAGTACCAGAATTTCTTCGAAATCTCATGTTTTGTCTTTCAAATGCAGAAAACTTGCATTTTACTCTACCATATATATTTTAATATTTCATTCTCCCCCTCAAATCATCAAATAAATTTGACTGTCCTGGCAATCAGGCATGTGTACACTGTAACTCCCCACATGGCCTGCACACTCTCAGGGGTACACAGACCCCAGGGGGAGAAGCACAACACTGCAGGAGCTTCGCAGTTCCAAAAGCACAAGTTGATGAGGTCACTTTCCATCCTGTCCAGCTGCCGCAAGACAGATGAATATTTCTGCAGTAGAATGTATGAACAGTCAAAACAGACTGATAAATCAAAAAAAAAAAAAATAGACAGTTCACATCTACTCAGAGAGGTTTTGAGTTTTGTGCCAAGGTTATTAAACCCCTTTCAGTTTTCTAAACTTGTTAGATATTGGAATTAGAGACAAGGAGCTTTGGTCCAATGGTGACGACATGGTAAAATGCGAAGTGAGCGCTACATAAACACACTAAAAACCAAGAAAGAGGAGCCAAGTGTGGGTCAGAGCAGGGCGAAAGGCTCTGCGAAGCGGCTGGGCACACGGCTGTCCTTAAACCCTCTGCTGCCTCAGTACGGATTTGTGGCATCACGCACCAGACAATGCCCGACTGAGTGTTTTCAAACTCTCACCACCTTGAGGGATTATTAAAAAATGAAGATGCGGGACTTCCCTGGTGGCGCAGTGGTTAAGAATCCGCCTGCCAACACGGGGGATATGGGTTCAAGCCCTGGTCTGGGAAGATCCCACATACCACGGAGCAACTAAGCCCATGTGCCGCAACTACTGAGCCTGCACTCTAGGGCCGCGAGCCACAACTACTGAGCCCGTGAGCCACAACTACTGAGCCCATGAGCCACAACTACTGAAGCCCATGTGCCTAGAACCCGTGTTCCGCAACAAGAGAAGCCACCGCAATGAGAAGGCCATGCACCGCAACGAAGAGTAGCCCCCGCTCGCTGCAACTAGAGAAAGCCCATGTGCAACAATGAAGACCCAACACAGCCAAAAATAAATAAATAAAACAAATTAATTAAAAAAAAAATGATGTCTGGGCTCCACCTGCTGGGGGGCGGGGGAGAAAGGACGGTGAGGGTGGCCGGGACTAGGGCCCCAGGGTGATTCTGATTCGAGTTTGACGCTGTCTTCAAGCCTTCAGGCCACTGTCACTCTTACTTTCGGAGTCTCCACCTCTAAATCATTTCAAACATATTTAAATGAACCCTTGTCCCATATTAAATAATTTCTGGCTTTTGTTCGAAAGGATCTTTATAATTTTGCACTCTCAAAATGTTCATCTTTTTGGGTCACTCCTGGGTTCATAGGCCCCAGAAAAGTTTGTGAATCCTACGTACTGTGGCTTCAGAGCCCAGTGGAGAAACAGACCCTCATGCAGATGGCCCAGGGCCCACAGTTTGAGAAACGCCAGTCTAGAACACCCTAACAACCTCCTGCTTGGTTTAGCGGGCCTCCATTGCTGCTTTCTCCTCTCTTCCTCCACAACACAGCTAGCATTTTCCTTCTACTGTTGGTTTTTGAAAGTTCCCATGCTCAGCCCTCTCCTTAATCTATAAACTTTCCCCAAAGCAAAATTATTCATTTTCTACATCCATTTCCATCTATATGCCAATGAATCTCAGGACTGTATTTCTAGTGCTAACCTCCAACCATATATTTAAGTGTCTTCCAAAGCCAGGATGTGAATTTCTCACAGATATCTCGAGTTTGACAAATCCAAAACTGAACGTACCTTTCACTAAAATTCGGCCATGTTCCTATATGTCCCAGTTTACTAGATAGTACCACCATACAGCCACGAAGAACCCTCAAAGTCATCTTCCATTTTTCTCTCTCTCATATCCAATAAATCACTAAATGCTAGAGGCTCAACTGTAAACAGTCCTCTGGCACTGAGATGAAGGTGGCAGCTATTGAGTATTGGCCAGGAGCAGGCACTGCAGCAGGGGTGTGCGCCTGAATTTTCTCCTCCCCGAAGCCCTAAGAGGAGACAGCTCCAATTTCACAGAAGAAGAAACTGAGGTTCAGAGAGATAAGAATCAACAGAGCAGCAGGCAGTGGTACAAAGGGATCTCATCTGAAATCCTCCGTGGGACGGGTCATCAGGCCCCTACACACTTCAATCATTCACAACTTAGGCTTAAAAGTCAACAGTAACTCATCATCATTTTGATGACCTGCTAAGGTCACCAAGATGGAATTTTACCAGTGCCAGTGACAAAAGAGAAAATTCTATTCCATTTTTCTATTCAGCAGCTAGGAAAAAGTGACTCAGGAGTACCACAGAAAAGAATGGACGGGCATGCCAAGAAAGAAATTTGCATAAGAGGCATATCCTTCACTTTCTGACATGTTTGGTCTTTGAGAAATTCCAAACAGAACCCAAGAGCCTATTTCACAAGAGGATGTGGTTGGTGTCCAGCTGCTAAAGTGTTGTCTGATTGATTAAGGCAACGTAAAGTTCTTAAGCAACAGCAGCAACAAGTGATTAGGAATCTGCTGGAAACATCTAAATAGGATACTCAATATAAAGGTATCACTTAGGAACCTATACATCTATGTCACATTGCCATCTTCCTTAAATTAGAAGGGAAGACTTAAGAAGTAATGATCAGAAAGGAATTCTGGTGGAAGAGGAAGTGAGTCTCAGGTGCAAAGTCATCCATGTGTAACTAACCTAGATCCAAACATTACCTGTGTCCTGAAAAGTAAGGCTTGCACATATAACCCTGAACAGTGCAGATGAAACCTGAGGCCTCTGCTTAGCTTAGAAAACTAAAAGATTATTTCTATCACACTTCAACGTTGCATTCAGGATGTGAAACCCAAGTGTTACACAAGACGGGACTGTGTCACTTCTCATGAAAGAGGAAAGGCTCTGAGGATTTGAAATTGTAATGAACAAGAACCGCAGCAGTAGAAGAAACCCAGCAGTAACCAAAATATCCAGTTAGGATTTAACTGAAATAGTAGGTGGATGAAAGCAATACAAACCTCCTGGGGCTGCGTCTACCACCCAAACTTATAAATTCCAGGCTTTTATGGAAATAAAACTAAGTCACGCTCGGTAACTTAAACAAGCAAGAGCTCAAAAAAAAAAAAAACCCGCCACTGTATGTTACTTATCAGAAGTTCCTGTCGAAATGGACCCAACCCTTGTGTTAGTGCTGTTCTTTACCATCAAATCCCTACAGGAAATGTGTAACAGTGGTTGCCTCCCAGGAAAGAAGCTCTGGGGTCACAGACCGGGGTGTGGAGAGCCTTATTTTCACCGTATAACCCTTTTGCCTTTTGAATTTTATACTGTCGATGTGAAATAATAATACAGAAATAAGTAAAATAATGGAAAAAAAAAGCCCTAACCCAATGGCAAGAAGAGAGGGAATGACAGATGTAAGATGACCAGCTCAAGCACTTTGGTTTCAAGAAATAACACCTGGGAAACCCTGATGCAAGAACCTTGTCTTATTCATCTGTGGTCAGCACTTAGCACAGTGCCTAGAATAGATTAGTTCAGTAAATGTTGACATGAAATAGCTTTCTTCTCCCAAAAAGGGCCAAAGAATGGATGCTACAGTGAGACAAGATTTCAGCAGAGTTTGAAAACTACTAATGGCCTGTCCAAATAGGAAGTAGACTGACCAAAGAGATGATGAATCTTCCATCAGTGGACGTGTTCAAGCACATATTAGGCAATCATTTGCCACGTAACACTGCAGAGAGGATTACGGTATCAGGCAGTCATATGAGAACAGTGGTTGGCAAGCTTTTTCTGAAAAGGGCCAACTAGTAAATATTTTAGGCATTGTAGGCCAAAACAGTTTGTCATATTTTCTTCTTTCTTTCACTCTTAAAAAAAGTAAAAAAGACATTCTTAGCTCATGGACTGCACAAAAAAAGGCCTTGGGCAGGGCCATATTTGCCGACCTTGGACTAGAAGATCTTTGAAGCTGCTGTTTTTTTGATTCTTGGAAGGTGTCAATAATGTATTTTGTTTCTAGGGAGACTGACCTCTTTGGCAGAATCTTTTCAGAGGGCAGTAGAGATCTGCAAGGGCTGCTGAGGGTGAAGCAGATTGTAAGACCAGATTCCGAGGCCACGTCTGCCATCTACGACACAAATCCGTCTTGATGGACCGGTGAATGTGGTCTCCACAGAACTCTCACACAGATGTGAGCATCACTAAGCCAAGACGAAGCTCATTTGGCATTTCCCGAAGCTCATCACGTGCGAAAGCGCGCAGCCGCAGCACTCCACCTCCGAGGCAGGCGCATGACCGCACCCCTGGCGGTTTCCTTCACACTTTCTCCTGGACCCCTGCTACTGCCTCCCAACTTCTCTAGTACCGCCCTGGGGGACCTGCCCCTCCTCACCTCTGACCTGATACACAGAAACATCGAGCTGCTTTGTGCTCCGCTAACTCACCTGCTGTCTTGCTTCTGCAACCCTGTCTGAAAGGCGCCCACGGCCCCCGTGACTGCCTGGCGCTCTCCAAATCCCAGCACAGAGGTGACCTGCTCTAGAAAGCCTTCCCAGAGCTGCCGCTCACTCTTTACTCCTGTCCTGCGCCTCCCGTCAATCACAGTTAACCACCTCCACCCCCCGGCCACCTGGACAGTGAGTATCGTTCAACTCTGCGTACCTGCCTGCCTCCATCAACCGGACTGTAAATCCCATAAACACAGACCCTGGTTCACATTCCTCTCGACATATCCTAGTCCCTTTCAGAGTGGCTCTGAAATGTTACTAAGATGAATTCTGGAAAATTTTTATGGGTACCTTCCCCAAGAGAAACAAGAGAAAGAAAGAACACAGGCTTCTGTGATTGGGAGGACAAACTCCAGGCTTATTACCATGTAAGATGGAGATTGGAGTAAAAACGTCATGAAGAACATATGGAGATATGCCATGTGACAGAAAGGGTCTCTAAACCTATGACTTTTTCAGGATAAGATCTTAGATGACAGGAAATATGCACAGACAAATCAATTTTTAAAATTAATTTTTATTGGAGTATGGTTGCTTTACAATGTTGTGTTAGCCTCCACTGCACAACAAAATGAATCAGCCATACACATACAGATATCCCTACCCTTTTGGACTTCCCTCCCATTTAGGTAGAGTTCCCAGTGCTATACAGTATGTTCCCATCAGTTGTCTATTTTATACATAGTATCAATAATGTATATATGTCAATCCCAGTCTCCCAATTCCTCCCTCCCCACCCCTTTCCCCCTTGGTATCCATACATTTGTCCTCTACATCTACGTCTCTATTTCTGCTTTGCAAATAAGATAATCTATATCATTTTTCTGGATTCCGCACAGATGTGTTATTATACGATATTTGCTTTTCTCTTTCTGACTTACTTCACTCTGTATGACACTCTCTAGGTTCATCCACGTCTCTGCAAATGACCCAATTTGATTCCTTTTTATGGCTGAGTAATATTCCATTGTATTATGTACCACATCTTTATCCACTCATCTGTCAATGGACATTTACGTTGCTTCCACAACCTGGCTATTGTAAACAATGCTGTTACGAACATTGGGGTGCACGTGGTTTTTTGAATTATGGTTTTCTCTGAGTATATGCCCAGTAGTGGTATTGTTGGGTCATATGGTAGTTCTATTTTTAGTTTTTCAAGGAACCTCCATACAGTTTTCCATAGTGGTTGTATCAATTTACATTCACACCAACATTGTATGAGGGTTCCCTTTTCTCCACACCCTCTCCAGCATTTTTTGTTTGTAGATTTTTTGATGATGGCCATTCTGACCAGTGTGAGGTGATACCTCATTGTAGTTTTGACTTGCATTTCTCTATTAGTGATGCTGAGCATCTTTTCATGTGTTTGTTGGCCATCTGTATGTCTTCTTTGGAGAAATGTCTATTTAGGACTTCTGCCCATTTTTTGATTAGGTTGTTTGTTTTTTTTGATATTGAGCTGCATGAGCTGCTTGTATATTTTGGAGATTAATCCTTTGTCTGTTGCTTCGTTTGCAAATATTTTCTCCCATTCTGAGGATTGTCTTTTCATCTTGTTTATGGCTTCCTTTGCTGTGCAAAGGCTTTGAAGTTTCATTAGGTCCCGTTTGTTTATTTTTGTTTTAATTTTCATTACTCTAGGAGGTGAGTCAAAAAAGATGTTGCTGTGATTTACGCCAAAGAGTGTTCTGCCTATGTTTTCCTCTAAGAGTTTTACAGTGTCTGGTCTTAACATTTAGGTCTTTAATCCATTTTTAGTTTATTTTTGTGTATGCGGTTAGGAAGTATTCTAATTTCATTCTTTTACATGTAGCTGTCCAGTTTTCCCAGCACCACTTATTAAAGAGGCTGTCTTTTCTCCATTGTATATTTTTGCCTCCTCTGTCATAGATTAGGTGACCATAGGTGCGTGGGTTTACCTCTGGGCTTTCTATCCTGTTCCATTGATCTATATTTCTGTTTTTGTGCCAGTACCATACTGTCTTGATTACTGTAGCTTTGTAGTATAAAGTC
Organism: Stenella coeruleoalba; assembly: GCF_951394435.1. Lineage (NCBI taxonomy): Eukaryota > Metazoa > Chordata > Mammalia > Artiodactyla > Delphinidae > Stenella > Stenella coeruleoalba. Next base: position 99,158,548 of record NC_137156.1, on the reverse strand, counting down.
AGGGACTCTGATTCCTCCAGCTCCGTTTTTCTTTCTCAAGATTGCTTTGGCTATTTGGGGTCTTTTGTGTTTCCATACAAATTGTAAATTTTTTTGTTCTAGTTCCATACAAATCAATTTAAATGAAACTTTACTTAACCAATTATAAAAGTAGTAAAGAAGGGAATTCCCTGGCAGTCCAGTGGTTAAGGCTCCATGCTTCCACTGCAGGGGGCACAGGTTCAATCCCTGGTTGGGAACTAAGATCCTGCATGCCTTGCAGTGCGGCCAAAACTAAAACTCAAAATAAATAAAAGTAGTAAAGAATAAGTCTCCCTGAAAGGTTTCCCATGGTTATGTAAGTTAAAAGCTACACTCACAGTCTCAAAGTATCTCTTCACACACTCACACACACACACACACACACACAATTATTAACTACAAAAAAGAAAAAGTGACTCTAAAGTGACAAAATGTGGCAGACACCATCTTAATGAAAGGGGATCAAAATTAACACTAGCAGTGATGGGACCAACAGACACTGTGTGCTATCCAATAGACGGCAATGAAAAGAACACGGCATCTATGGTATTCGGCTGAAAACAGTGGACCTGGCTCTAGTCAGGAGGAAACACAAGATAAACCCAAACTGAAAAACATTCTACAAAATGACTGGGACTGGCATATAAACTTCAAAAGTGTCAAGGTCTTAAAAGTCAGGGGAAGACTAAGGAACTGTCCCTCGGATTAGAAAGACTTGACAACTGGGGGCAATTCGTGATCCTGCTTTGACTCTCTGCTATGAAAGATGTTACCAGGATAAAATTGGAATGCAGTCCCCGGGAGAAGGGTATATGGAAGGTCTTTGACTTATTCTTGTAAGGTTTCTGTAAGTTTGAAAATGTAATAAAATAAAATATGAAGAGGCACCTGCACAGACACAGCTTATTCTATATTCAACAGGCAAAACCAATCAATGTGATAGAAGTTAGAAGAGTAATGACAGAGTGGTGTGGGGCTATTGACTGGGAAGGGGCATGAGGAAGCCTCCAGGGGAGCTGGAAATATTCTATATACCTCAAGCTGGGCAGTGGTTACAAACCATGTGCATATATAAAAATCCATGAGCTACATTATTTATGATGAGTGTACTTTACTATATGTATGCTATACCTGAACAAAAAAACCCAGAAGATCCCATATTCAAGCTATACCAATCCCACAAAGAACCTTCCTTTCTCATTCAACAGTTAACAGATGACCTATTTAAATCTAGCTTTGTGGAAAAGCAATTCATTGCTCTAAATAAGGAGTGGAAATGAAATATCATTTCCATAAATTTTCTGGCACTTTGTTATTAAAGATGCTGAAGATGAAAGTATTTTGGTTTAGCAAAATACTTATAAAATTAATTGGAGCATAAGTGCTTCCTAGAGTGAGTCTGCCCAACCGTATTCCCTCTGCGGGCACCTATAGGATTGGACACAGCAAATATCAAGCCAGTATAGGACTTTAGGAAAGGAAGTAAAATTGGTAGAAAATAAGCAACAATCATACAGATTAAAAAACAAACAAACCTGCCTTTAGGGACACTAGACCCCTGGTGGGGAGAAGAGGGAAACAGACCAGCCGACTATCCAAAACTTCTCTCACTTTAATTTTTCCCGTGTGCATTCTTGGGGTTTTGTTTGCTTGCTTTGGGAGGGCAGAGGAGCTTCGAACCGTTCAGAGAAAAGATGCTAAAAGCTAAGGTAGCTGGGAGCCTGGTCTTCAGTCAGATAAACCCACCTTTGAGTTCCGACTCCACTTCTCCCTGGCTAAGCAGCCTTGGGCAGGTAACTTCATCCCCTGTGCCTCCATTTCCTCTTCTGTAAGATGAGGATAATCATACCGAACCCACGAGGTTGTTGGGAGGGCTAAAGGAGAAAGTGTGTGACACACCTGTCCCGGTGCCTGGCTTAGTCAACAGTCAACACACGGCAGCTGCTCTTAGTCTCTGTCACCTCGCCCTCCCTCACCCCCCCATCAGCCAACAGTGCCTGAGAACGTGGTCGCCCTTCCCCACGCTCATCGCGAAAACTTCCTCTGCCTCAAGCAGGCCTCATAGAAGTCTTCCCTCCCTCACAGGAGCCCTGCAGACACAGCAGAGGTTTAATTAAAACCTGCAGGATGACCTCCTGCTATAGGTCATCCAGGGGAAGTCCAGAGGAGCAAGTGCTAAGGCGTCAGGAGCACTCTGTGTTCAACTTCTCTGAGGCTGCATGGGGCCATTCACTTAGCAGAAGGGCCAGAATAACCACGATTTGGCCCTCAAGTACCATCTTTGGGCCAAAATGGAGCACGCAGAGCAGACTTCTGTTCTCATTTTCCCAGCTGCGGGGCTGCGAGCTCTGGCAGTCATTAAAATAAGCACCAAACCACATGACCAAGTCCCACTGACAAACAGAATATGTTCTTAGCTGCTGATGGGTAAAAAGGCGGTGGACATCGCCAGGAGTGGGGAGAGGGCTCCTCTGGCATGCAGAGCCAATGCCCGTTTTGTAGGGCAATGATGTTTTTGCAACTTCAGGAGTTTTGGAAATAATTTGCAAGGCTGCTAAAGAAGGAGGTTTAAAAAGCCTTCCCTTCCAAAAGGAGGGGGGGAAAGTTCCAAACGTAGAAGAAAAAGTATGCTTTACCAGAAGATGAAAACCCAGGACTCCTACAGGGGAACCAGCTGGGTACAGAAGCCTCAATTCTTTTTAAAAACTTCATTAGAGTCAAGATGCCCCTGAGCCAAACTGATGCCTCTGCAAGACACCAAGTCACCCCAAATGGCTTTTGTGGGGCCTGTGCTATTAGGTGGTAACAACTGATATGAGCAGGCAGGATAACTGCTCTTATGGACTGGTTGTCTCCCTCACCCCCGTGCGCCACCTCTGCCCCAACAGGATCCACGTTATTTGCTTCTTCAGGAGGTCAACCAGGGAACTGGCAATCGCCTCCACAGGCTCAAACTGTAACCTTCATTCTCAATAGTTACTTCTGGGAGTTGTTCTTCTTTTGTTTTATTTTGTTTTCCCTCTGCTATAGTAACTTCAACCTTCACATACAATCTGCTGTCTCGTTCAGGCTCAGTTTTTGAGCATGGATACCCTGGATACCAGTATTGTGGGCTGTGGCAAGCCTATGAGAGAGTGAGAGTAAAAGCTGAGAAAAACATGGGCAAGAGGAGAGAGGAGATCATACAAGGAAGATGGAGAACACTGTGCCCACTTTTGAGTCCTCTGTGTTACGTTCACCAACCAACAGTGTCACCTTGGTCCCTTCTGTACATGAGGGACAGCCACCTGGATTCACCTGAATCGCTAAGGAGCCCTTAGGTCAACCCACAACTAAAATCCATGATGGTTTCCTAAAAGCTGGCTGAAGTATGAAGGCTTGCTTCTGAGTAACAGTCTTTATTTCATTTCTGGTGATCTTTAAGGAGTCCTGGAAAATGAGAGGTGCTAAAAAACTGGGCCAAGCAAACACTTGATTTCAGATTTTCAAAATATTTGATTTCCAAAGATGAGAACATAGATGGATGCTACAACCCACTGGACAGAGAATCTGTTCCCAGGAAAGCTGTCATATAGTCCATTCTGGTTCACATCGCATCTTTGTACAATAAGAAAATTACACACCTTCCTCAAGACATTTTACCTCCTCTTCTGAGAAAATTGTTGTTTAATATATTGATTGAGTTAGCTCAAGATATCTTTACCCTTGCCTGCCAGAAAACTGTCAGTACAAAATACACCCATGACGCCTATGATCTAAATGGAACCCTCTTGGGAAGAGATATGGGAACATATGTATATGTATAACTGATTCACTTTGTTATAAAGCAGAAACTAACACACCACTGTAAAGCAATTATACTCCAATAAAAAAGAAAAGAAAAAAAAAAGATCTGGCCTCTTAGATCTGGCCTCTTGTGCAGTGTACCACCTCCACAACTGTATGCAGCAACCCAGAGTATTCACAAAAGACCACTATGGTTTCTCCAAGAACAAGTCACAACAGAGTTACTGCATTTCTGCCTTGATTATGGAAGAACCATAGACAAAGGAGACAAACTATGTGGACCTCAGCAAGGTCTCTGACAAGTCTTCTTCAGATAGCCTAGTAGACAAGATGAAGATGTAGAATTGGACACTGACATAATTAGAAGGATTTAAAACTGGTAAAAATAATCTTATTCAAACGGTGTTGCTTAAGTAATGAACTGATGTTAATAAGAAAGGAGCTAACAGGGATGTCTTTGGCTCAGTCTCGGGGCCTATAGCCAATTTATTTTTATTTTACTTATCTACGTGAATGAATATTCATCAATATTTACCAAGTATTCTATGCGTGCTGAACCTTGTTACAGCAGGGAAGCTGACACATAAACAAATACATTCAGTAAGATATTCTTATAACCACATATAACCAGTGACTTGGATAACGATACAGGTTTGCTTATCAATTCTACATATGACATGAAGCAAGAAGGAACAGGCACTATAACAGATAACATAATTCACAATAAAAGATTCTGACCACCTGGAATGACAGGTCTATTTACCAAGATTAAAATTTTCACAGAGGGAAATCTAGGGTCTTAAATCTCAGTCCAAAAAAACAACTGGACAACAATGTAGTCTGATACGCTGGAGTTGGTATGGTAGACAGAAGGGTGTAGCTTCATGAGCCAGAGAGACCCGGGTTCAAAGCCCACCTCTACTACTTCAAGCCACACAACCTTGGGCAAGTCATTTTCCTTCTCTGAGCCTGTTTTCTCATCTGTAAGATAGGACACCACCTGTGGTGCAGAATTATTGACAGGATTCAACTAGAAAATGCATGTATCTGGCACACAGGAGGCACTCAAAGGGAAGAGTAATATCATCAACAAAGCACATGCCAAAAACACTGGGGTTTCCATTTCATTATTACTTCAGTAAACATTTATATGACCTACTAGTCCCTATGCTGTATCTCAGGACTCAATGGCAAAAAGCCATGATCCCCGCCTTTAAGGAGCTAACGGTTTTGAGGGTAAGACAGACCAGGAATGACAACAGAGCAAAGCTGCGGGTAACACGAGCACAGTTAAGTGTGGTGAAAGCATTTCAGCAGGGCGCTGTGGGAGGAGGAGGAAACCCTCGAGCCCAGATTTCGAAAAGTGGATCCTCAACAGGGACACCACTTGACATGTTGGGTGGGACAATCCTTTTTCATTTGCTGCTAGCCCCACACATTGCAGAATGTCTAGCACCCCTGGTACCCTCTTAAATGCAGTAATGCCCCGTGGTCATGTCACAAAATACAACAGCTCCACACACTTCCAAATGTCCTTTGGATGGTTGGGAGAGGGGAGTGGTCGGCAGCACCAGCCCAAGCCAGTCCCACTGGATGAGGAAGCCTACAGTGGGGAGTAGGGACACTCCAGGCAAAAGGAGGAAGCTGCCTCAGTTCCACGTCTCCAATTCTAGAAACACCCCCATGGCCTCTGCACAAGCTTAGAATGTTCTTGTCCATCCACATGCCCAGCGTCTACTTAATGCCTCTTCTCCCATCAAATCTGAGCTCAACCATCAGTAGAGGGAAGCCTTCCCTGACTCCCTCGTCTCCTGCTTAGGTCAGTTCTCCTGTACTCTACCCACAAAGAGCACCATTACCTCCCGCTTCACATCACATGTGCAGTTATTTTATATATACTGATGAATGTCAGTCTTCCCTACTAGGAGAAAAGCTCTTTGAGAAAGGAAGTGTGTCAGTTTCTCATTGTCCTCCATCCGTCACTGTTTTCCCAGCACCTGACTCATTACTAGCACCTCACAGGTGCCCAAAATATACCTGCTGGTGACTGAGTCTATGAACAAAGGAAATAGCATGATATGTTTCAGAAAACACAAAGAGTTCTGTATGGCGAGAAGAAAAGGTTCGTGTGGCAGAGTAGCTGGAAACCACACCAGAAAAGCAGGTGAATGCCAAATCATGAAAGGTCTTCCATGAAGAGCTACTGATTTGTATTTTAGCCAAGGTCTGTATTTTAGAAAGGGCACTCCAGCACCAGTTAGGGCCAGACTGCTGAGGCAGGGCAACCAGCTCAGAGGCTGGGCAGGAATATAGGCAGGAAGTGAGAAGGGCCTAAGGCAGTGGGAGAGGAAATGGAAGCGAAAACATGTCAGGAGATATCAAGGGAGGAAACCTGTAGAACTCTGATGACTGCCCAGGCTGGGAAGGAGGAAGGGAGGGATGGGATGAGAGGAAAAAGTCCAAGATGGCTCCCAGGGTTCATAATGTTTACTCACTGGAATGAATAAATGCAGAAAGTGAATGAGGGAGCGTAAAGAATGGAGAGAGAACCACAGGTTTGGAGAGAAGATGATGAGCTTAGTTTCGGACTCGCTGAGTTTTAGGGCTGGCATTCAGGAGAGATCTGGACTCAAGGTCCAGAGCAGTGGTCACTGGCACAGAAGTGAGAGCTCACACTGTGCTTGAGAAGAGCAATGAGTAGAAGGCAGGGCCTTGAAGAAAACTAGCATTTAAAGGACAAAAGGAGGAAAAGAGCCCACAATGGAAACTGAGGGGAAACGGCCAGAGAGAGAGTTCAAAGCAGGAGTGGATTTTATAAGTGAAGGAGTATCGGCAACGTCAGACGTGCTGAGAACGCAAAAAATAAGGAAGGAAAAGAGTTCAGGGGTTCTGGCAACACCAAGGCCTGATGACTTTGAGGACAGCAGTTTTGGGGGAGGGGTGATGCAGAAGTAGAATTTCAGTGAATGATGACTTCAGGAAGTAGAGGTGGCACCTTGTCCAAGAAAAGTGGGTGGGAAAAAGAGGTGTGACAGGGTACAGCAGAGATTAATGGGAGGATGTTTTGATGTTTTTGAAAATTAGAGTAAACAGGATATTTAAATTAGAGGGATAAGTTAAACAGGAAAGAAATGGGACAAATGATGGAACCAGGTCCTGAGGAAAAGGAGGAGACAGGATCTCAGCATACGCAAAGGAAGTAACTTTAGAATAAACACCATTTTTTCACAGAATTAGAATAAAAGGCAAAGCAATAGGGTCAGCTGGAGAAAAGTTTGTAACGACTGAAGTTGAGGAGGCTTGACTGATGGCTGCAACTTAGTGAAGTCAAAGGCAAGGTAGGAAGCCGGGAGAGGAATGAAGACGTGAGAGACAAGGAGGGACGTACGTGTGGGCAGTGCTGAGAGCCCGGCTGGCTCTCAGATAGTGTGACAGTGTCAAGAGCGTGAGGCGTCTACAATGAAGCCCAGAAGAGTCACACGGGGCCTTGGGTTATGGAAAGAAGAGTACAGTCCTGCTCTGCATGGCCAGACTCCTGGAGAAAAGAGGACCTGCTTTCTATGCCACACACTCACAAAGAGACCGACACACAGGAACAAGTTCAAAGGATGGTAACCAGAAAGCAGAAGGTGTGAAAATCCCAGAGGTGATCACTCTGCGGCTGGACTGAGACCAGGTGGACACCCAGCCTAACGAGACCATGGAGATGCACGTTGTCTGCCTGGCAACAAAGCAGCACCTATTCACTCTCCCTTGAACACACAGTGGGGCTTTACTTACCCTAGAGAAAGCCAGGAGGATCTGGAGATAGACAGCAGGGAGGCATTAGTGAATCTTACTTCCATGGGTAAAAGTGGAGGACAGAGGCCACTCCGACTTCCAAATAAAATCTCTGAGGTCAGGGATAACCAATCAGGGACCACTGATCAAAAAACTTATTACTTATTTCCACAAAGAGGATTCATTCCCCACTCCACCCCCAATATCCTGACTCCTGACTCTCGAGGTATCATCCAATCAGTTACCAGTCCAGCAAATCCCACTTCCTTGGTCTCTCAAATCCACCCACCCCTCTCCATCCCCATAGCCGCTGCCTTGGTTCTGGCCTCCCTCCTCTGTCACCTGGACCATGGCAAAAGTGCCGGACTGGTCTCCCTGTGGGTCCTTCCCCACCCAGTGTAATCAGCACATCACTGCCTGGGTAATTTGAAACAGATGAGACCATGTCACACCCCTGTGTAAAATTCCACAGGACTCCACTCTTCACAGCCACATTTTCAAATAAAGCTTCTTAACATGGCAATAGTAACTGCTACAGCTTATTGTGTACTATCTACTAGTGCCACGTGAGTAACACATCATCTCACTTGCTTCTCACAGCAACCCTAGGAGGTAGGTTAATGTTTGCCCTTATTTTGTTTTTTATTTTTTGTTGCTGTTGTTTCGTTTTGGGGTTTTGTTTTGTTGTGTTTTGTTTTTTGCAACACCACACGGCTTGTGAGATCTGTTTCCTGACCAGGGATTGAACCCGGGCCACGGCAGTGAAAGCTCATAATCCTAACCGCTATGCCACCAGGAAACTCCCTGCTTGTCCTTTTTATAGTTGAGGAAACTGAAGCTAAGAAAGGAAGTGACTTGCCCAAGGTCACGAAACTAGCTCAGTGGCAAAGCCAGAAATGGCATACAAGTATCACAGCTTCCAAAGCCTGTGTTCCTCACATGCTATCGCCCACAAGATCCTTCATGATCTGGCTTTCCAGAATCACCTCTTTTACAATTGGACACTCCAACTTGGGTGAACTACTTGCAGGTCATTCATTGTATAGGCTTCTGTTTATGCCACTCCCAATGTCTGCGATATGGTCCCAGCTCCCAGCCCTCTTCGCCTGACTAAACCTGCTCATCCTGTAGGACTTAGATAAAGCAACACCTCCTCACAGAAGCCTACTGATGCCTCGGCCTGACTTACAAGCACCCTAAGTCCTCCTCCAGCAAACTTCCACAATAGCTTCATTCTATAGTGCTGCTGTTCTATCTCCTTGACTTAAAAAAAAAAAAAAATTAACTCCTTGAAGACAGGGATGTGTACCTTGCTTACTTTGGTATTCCCAGCTTGCAGAGCAGAGCCAGGCAAACAGCAGAAGCTCAATTAGTGTTTACGCTTATTCTCTATTATGAGAAGCTGGCTGGGGACAGAAAAACAATCCTGTGGTTGAATGAGAGCCCTGTATTCAACTCCTTAAAGGCTTTCAAAATCATGTCACATAAGCAGAGAGGAGTTGGCCAGAAAAGACGCGCCAGTCACACAGCAAAACCGGCAAAGCCAGGAGGAGAGCCCAGGCGGCCTGTCTCCCGCGTTCCAACACTGGAGATTCGGAGCACTTGCTGCCAGGGGACAGGCGGAATTCGTTCATCAGCAGGAGCTTCCTAGTCAGAAGACCCCGCGCTGAACCAGTCTGAGGGGACGTGACCGGAGACAGAAGGCGAGAGCCGGAGTCAGTGACTCCCTCGAGGAGGGAGGACCAGGATCCTCAGACCCGCCATGACCCTCACCCTCACCGCCGAGCTCGCCCCTTCTCCTCAGGGCTCCAAAACCGACCGCGCAGGACCCCACTCCTCCCTCACCAACGCGGCTCACTTACCGCCACCCAACTTCCGGCAACCACGGCGCTGTCCGCCGCGCGCGCCCTGATGACGCAATGTGGCCCCGCCCCCTCCAGCCGAGCCCGGGGTGGGGGGTGTGTTGTGGGGGAAGTGCGCACATGCGCACCCGGAGCCACGAGCCAGCAGGGTAAAGGAGCCCCTAGCACCCAGCTGAGTGGGAGGAACTTGAGCCGTGGGGAAGGCGGGGCCTCAGGAGGTGGGCCAGGACCCCTTGTGAGCGCTGATGGAGAGACTTTCTCCTATCACATGTGGGAATGTGTATATGCCCCTCAGGATGTTAAAAAAGTGCTCCTCCTTCTCTCTAGTGATTTCAGAGGATGACAGGAATTATCATTTCCGTTTTCCAGGAGAGGCAGCATCAAATGTATCACAGGAACCGTTAGGGAGGCAGGTGTGGAGAGACGGGCCTTTTTAATACGTAAAGGCCAGATGAAAGTCCACAGTGACCAACCTGCTCTTTCTAAACCAGGTATTATTCTCAAACCCCACCCCGCCCACTCTCGGTGGGATAAAGGTATTCATTCTAAATGCTTTACTGAGCCAAGTGCCAAGCATTGGACAGGTGTGGAAGAGACAATAGTGGGTATAAACTTAATCTGACACGTAAGGCCGTGACTCTGATATAACTCTATTCACTACTATTTATTGACTATCCTATTTTCATGGTTTCCCATCTTTAGTCGTCACAAAGGTCCTACAAGGTAAAGGTTATATTATCCCCATTTTACACATGAAAGAACAGAGGCTAGGAGAAGTTGTGGCTTGTTGAAGGTTTAAGAGCTTTTGGCCTAGGATTCTAACGGAAGCCTGTTCGCTAAATAAGAAAACAAATCCAGACTTATTAAGGAGAACTTTATTCAGAAGGATTACTGCAAAGGGTGGGGGAGGGGAAGGGGCAAGACTATAGCTATGGGGAGACCACTCCAGCCGAAAGCTCTGCAGGTGTCTCAAGGGTTATGCAAAAGAGTTCTTCCTTCTCAGGAAGACTGAAGAAAGCTAGAGAGAACTGGATGTGGAAAGTGGGGAGAAAGAGTGGCTTGCTGGATCCGATAGTAGTAAATCGGAGAATGTTTTACCTTGAGGCCAGTTATATGCTGGCTCAGGCTGAGGGTGGGTCAAAAGGAGCCTGGGGAAATGAGAGAAGTTTAAACTTTGGTTGATCAGCATTTTGTTCTGACTGATCAGTGGAGACCAGTAGTTCAGCAAATCATTTATAAGGTAAAGAACGGGAATTCAGAAGGACTGTGTCTAGCCTTGCCACAGGTAAACAACGGAAGCATCTGCAAATCTTACGTTGGTCCTAAGGGAATGGATGTCTCTTTGCAGTAAACCATTTCCAGAGCACAAAAGAGTGGGGGGATTTCTTCACCATCACTGTTTCTCAAGAGTGCAGGGCTCAGGTAGAATTCAACTTTGTCAACTCTTTCCATTTTATCAGGCTCCTCTCCTGCCACTGCCCCCTCAGACCGCATGCTTGGGTCACACTAAACTAATTCTGGTGTTTAAAGCACACTCTACTCACTCTGCTCTTTTACATCTCCATCCCTGCAGTATCCTCACTCTTCCTCTTACTCTTCAAAACACAGTTTTGAAATGTGGGTGAATCTTAGACAAAATGTTGAAGGAAAAAGAATCCATACAATATGATTCCACATATGGAAATTCTAGAATCAGCAAAACTAATCTATAGTGAAACAAGTCAGATCAGTGGTTGCCTAGGGTATAAAGGGGAGCAGTGTCTGCAAAGTGCCATGAGAAACTTTCTGAGGTGATAGAAATGTTCTATATCTTGATTGAGATCAGGATGACATGGGTGTTCACATTTCTGAAAACTCATTGAACGGTACATTTAAAATGGGTGCATTTTACTGTATATATTGAATGTAATAAACTTGGTCCAAAAAAAAACCAGTGGGGATGTCACCTCCTAAGTGAAGGCATGCCTGACATCCACCTACCGCTGTGTTTCACTTGATTAAGCACCTGTGAGGCTGAGCTGAAGTTAGTTCTTTATAAGGTTTCCTCTGCTGGACTTCGAGATCCTTGTAATGAATACATTTTTTGCAGTTTCCACCCAGCTCACAATGATTCCTGCTTCTCCGGGAACTGTTGGTCCTCCAGCCATGTTTGTACCACATGTGCCAACGGGCCCCCACCTCCCTTTACAGTTGATTGCATCAGAGGTGGATATAAGATGATTCTTCACCCTCAGCTTTGGACTTTTGAACTGATACTCACAGCGAGTAGGAACAGGAATAATTCACATAGGTCAACGGCAGCAGTCTAGCAGGAACTTCCTTGGATTCTGGTTGTTGAGGTTCCTGCGGCTGCCTTGGCTCAAGCCTTTCAGAGGTGAGGTCATCCGAAGTGTTACTGGACTCAGTTAAGAATACGCCAATGCAGGGGACATGGGTTCGAGCCTTGGTCTGGGAAGATCCCACATGCTGCAGAGCAACTAAGCCTGTGCACCACAACTACTGAGCCTGCACTCTAGAGCCCGCGAGCCACAGCTACTGAGCGCTCATGCCACAACTACTGAGCCCGCGCTCCTAGAGCCCATGCTCCACAACAAGGGAAGCCACTGCCATGAGAAGCCCATGCACCACAACGAAGAGTAGCTCCCGCTCAGCGCAACTAGAGGAAGCCCATGCACAGCAACGAAGACCCAACGCAGCCAAAAGTAAATAAATAAATAAATAAATTTAAAAACCAGAAAAGACATATTCACCCAAGTGTGCACTGCACCACCAGTTAAGAAAAAAATAAGTGTTACTGGATTCCACAAAACACCCCAGTAGCCATTCACAAAGCTGGTTTCTGTCGCTTGTAACCCTGCAGTAGGTCCATGAGGTGGAAGCCATGTCTGTATGTCCTCCACTGTCTCCTATGGCCTGGCCCCAAGGACTGGCCCAAGAAGTGCTCAAAAGTGTGTGTTAAATTATTAGATGAGGGCTTCCCTGGTGGCGCAGTGGTTGAGAATCTGTCTGTTAATGCAGGGGACACGGGTTTGAGCCCTGGTCTGGGAGGATCCCACATGCCGTGGAGCAACTAGGCCCGTGTGCCACAACTACTGAGCCTGTGCGTCTGGAGCCTGTGCTCCGCAACAAGAGAGGCCGCGATAGTGAGAGGCCCACGTACCGCGATGAAGAGTGGCTCCCGCTTGCCACAACTAGAGAAAGCCCTTGCACAGAAACGAAGACTGAACACAGCAAAAATAAATAAATTAATTAATAAACTCCTACCCCCAACATCTTCTTAAAAAAAAAATTATTAGATGAGGTCTGGGCATCCAAAGTAGATGGTCACTTAGGTCACAAATGTGGCCTCCATGTTAGCAGGGAATTAGGGTGAGGCTCAGAGCAGAAGATCTGTTCTTGCTGCCCAGCATGGGGGAGACAGACCACTGGGGCACCAAGATGATAGAGCATCAAAAAGATGCAAGACCAGGAACCATAAAAAGGCAGAGAATGTTCTCAGACACAGTAGGGCAACAAGGCCCATGACACTTATTCAAGACCACAGAGATCCAGGTCAATGTACCTTCATCACTTGTCCTGCAGCTCAGTTGAGGACCCCTACCCCAATGGGAACCACTGCACAACCTAGACTTTGAAAGCCCAAGAAATTGTGGCATGATATGCTGGCAAATTAGATCTTAACAGCATTGTTTCTTTACAGCACTTAGAATGCGTCACAGCCAGGAGAGCCCAGCATCCTCTTCGCCCTGCTGTTAAGACTTGAATCTACCTTTTAGAGACCCATCTTCAAAAGAGAGACAAGCGATTTTCTGCCAGCCAAGTAACCAAATGACCAATTTATCAAATGGCTAATCTGCAGACTCATGGATTTTCTAAATGGACATTTTGCTAATGTAAGCAGACAGGGTAGGGGGTCCCCAGAGAAAGAGAACTAGGCCTGGCTTCCTTTTTTTTTTTTTTTTTTTTTGTGGTACATGGGCCTGTCACTGTTGTGGCCTCTCACATTGCGGAGCACAGGCTCCGGACGCGCAGGCTCAGCGGCCATGGCTCACGGGTCCAGCCGCTCCACGGCATGTGGGATTTTCCCGGACCGGGGCACGAATCTGTGTCCCCTGCATCGGCAGGCAGACTCTCAACCACTGCGCCACCAGGGAAGCCCAGGCCTGGCTTTCTTGACATAAGAGAAGCCATTTTTGGCCTAAGCCATTTTGTGATCTAAGCCTGGCCACAATGCTTATCTTTGAACAGGTCTCTGTAATTAATGGTCTTAAAGGAGCAACAACAACAACAAAAAAAATGCAGGAACAAACAACTGTTATCAGGCAAGAGAAGCAACAACAGCAAAAATAACACATCATTTGTAAAGACTCCCACTTCTGTTCCAATGGTGAAGACTAGCCTGAAGCACTTTCTTGAGCTGTTTTGCAGAATTTAATTCGCCCCCACCCTCAGGTGCTCAACCACCAGATCAACTGGAACCTAACGGCTGATGATGTGGACCTTTTAGGAACCCTGTGACTTCATTCAACGCCCATGCTCCTTCATGAAAATACATGTACCCCTAGCTTAAAACTTCCCCAATTTTGCTGTTGGGGAGACACTGCTTTGGGAAAGATCTCCAGGGTTCTCCTTACTTGCTGCAAGGAATAAATACTTCCTTCTCCCGCTCTTGGGCTTGGTTGTGTCTTTCGGATCGATATGCACCAAGAGGCAAACCCAGTTTTTCGCGAAACACTAACTTACCAACGTCTAAGGCTTATGGTGATTTCTACTGCATGGAATGGCTTTGCAAACTTTTATAGATTTATATGATGTTGTAGTTGATGGTTTTCATGTTGCCTTCAGAGAGGCATTTGAAAGAATTTTCTCTTTACCAAAAATTAAGGATGGCTTTATTTTTCCTTTGACTATACTTAACTTATGAACACATTAATGAAGAATATATTCTTGAATGTAGATTTTTCTTGAGTGTATTAATATCATGCCACTCGGTTTATGCTCTTTCTGTCTCCTGCTTTTCACTTCTCCTTCTGTCTCCTTTCCCATTCCTCCGTTTCTCACTTTGTCTTCCCCTAAATGTCTCCATCTCTCTGCCCCTTAATCTCTCCCCATCTCTGTCCCTCTACACTTCATTTCCCCCTTCCTCCCTCTTCTGTTCCTTGGTGTCCCCCATCTCTTCCCCTAGACCCCTGCTCTCTGACCCCCTCCACCCCATAACAGGGAAGAACCTTTGTATTCTATTACAAATTAATCACTAAAGGGATGTTGCCTACAGGCTTAAATTATACACAATGGCCCATCTCTGGGAACCCTGCCTCCCAGGTAATGAGCGTTAAGTGAAAATACTTTTGTTTAGCTCACAGGAAGCATCCTGGTCAGGCCCACCTGCGAATGGCTGCAGGAGGAAGAAATGAACGCACGCCCTCTGGAGTCTGGCCGGAACGAGGACTTTATCCCCTCTGCTTTTAGTATAAAATAAGCCAGAATTCTAACTCGGGAAGATGGCTCTTTGGGACACTAGTCCCCCTTCTTTCTGGTCCGCTGGCTTCCCAGATGAAGTCACCATTCCCAGCTCCCACAGCTCGTCTCTGGATTTACTGGCCTCTCACGCAGGAGCCATAGGAGCTCGGACTCGGTAACAGCCCTGCCTCCCCTAGTTTCCTCTGATTTCTACCCCTTGTTTTCCCCTCTGTCACCTGGAGTCTATTCACCTCTATTTCTCCCCTCTCTGCAACTCGGTCTCTCCCTGCAACAGCAGTGATCTGGGGACAAAGCATATTGAACCTTCTTCAATATGTGGCTGTGAAGAAAAACAAAAATCTGTTACTCTAACTTCACAACAATTGCAGAAAACTTCTCTTAAAAACCTCACCCAAGATGCATTGTGGTAAACCTTGTAAATAGTTAAAAAGAAGCCAACATTTGGTCAATTTGACAAATTGGTCAGTGGAGGAATTGGCTTTAAGCTCACCAGCTTTAAGGCCATAAAAAGAAACCCAAAGGGGCTTCTGACTCTGCAAGTTTTAATCTAAAATCAAGGTCTCTGACAGCCTTTTCCAAGAAGGTATTTACTTTCATAGTTTGGGCAGAGAGCCTGGTTTCAACTGGATTTTGTGTAAGCCATCAGCCACTGATTCTTTCCTGAGTGGGCTAGGGCTGAGTGACGTCTGCACCATAGTCCCTTGCCTTTCATGAATTTAAGAATTAATTCAAGCATACAGACAGGCGTAGGACGAGCAGGCTGATACCGTGGAGAGGAAGCCCATTCCACAATCAGATCTTGGACCTGGTCCTTACGAATCCCTCTGTGCTTTGGTTTGCCTACTTGTAAAAACACAGAACTCTGCCCCACGAGGTGCTGTAGAGATTAGATTACAGTGGTAAAGCACAGAAGGATACGCTCAGCATATTTTGAAACTCCTTGAGTCCCACTGGGTACCATCCACTCTGCAAGCACCGTGAACACTGTGCACACTAATCCACGGACCTTGTTTATTATGCTCCGGCAATTTATAGTGACCATGCTTTGTTCTTGTCAGATTCAAATCCAAGTCTCCTTGACCCAAAGTCAGGGCTCATAACCACTCCTCTTCACTAGTCGCCTCAACTGTTCATCAACATCAATAACAGGCACTTAGCCATTAGTCTGCGTGGGGTAGTCCTGAAAAAGACTTCAAAGTGCTCCTTGGTCCTGAGGGGTCCTGGGAAGCAACTCTTCCCGGTTTCTGACCTGGAAACAGACCATCTGCAGGATAACCTAAACCAGGATAAAAGTCTCCTTAACTCCCCCAGTTTTGAGGGAGAAGAACTTTGGGAGATGCAAAGTAGAGAGTGAAGCTCGTTATAAAAAGTCAGTCCTTTTCTAAAGATGTTTACAAATGTGAATGTATATGTCCTTACAAAACCAAAGAGAAACCTTATCAGATCTTATAACATTTGACATTACATTTCAATGCATCTTCTCAGTCCAAGAGACTCAGAAAGGTAGTATTAAATCAATCAAACTGGTAACAGTATAGTTTCAAAGATCATATTTTAGGCAGGTAAAAAATCTCTCATTTTAACAGATCATGCAAACAGGAACATAAGACATAAATTACCAGCTTGCACAGGCACTCCCACTAGCTACGTATATTACAGTTTAGCATTGAGTTTTAAAATACAAAACACAACCAGATTGCAACATAAACACCAAGTAAATCTGCGTGTTCCCATGCCTTTGCTAGTTTTGACTTGAGAGGTGTGCCTATAAAGGAACACGATGACTTTTCTTGGATCAACAGCAAAACTCACAGATGAAAATGCACACTGTCCCTTCAAAAGTATCACCTCTGTGGCCACAAACATCTTCTATGTCAGCTCTTCCTGCTCTCAATATACCCTTTTCTCGTTTGTTTGTTTGTGGTATGTGGGCCTCTCACTGTTGTGGCCTCTCCTGCTGCAGAGCACATGCTCCGGACGCGCAGGCTCAGCGGCCATGGCTCACGGGCCCAGCCGCTCCGCGGCATGTGGGATCTTCCCAGGACCGGGGCACGAACCCGTGTCCCCTGCATCGGTAGGCGGACTCTCAACCACTGAGCCACCAGAGAAGCACCCCCCTTTTTATAAAAAATAAATTTACTTATTTATTTATTTTTGGCTGTGTTGGGTCCTCATTGCTGCACGCAGGCTTTCTCTAGTTGCAGTGAGCGGGGCCTACTCTTCGTTGCAGTGCGCGGACTTCTCATTACAGTGGCTTCTCTCGTTGCAGAGCACAGGCTCTAGGCGTGCAGGCTTCAGTAGTTGTGGCGCACAGGCTTAGTTGCTCCGCAGCATGTGGGATCTTCCCTGATCAGGGCTCGAACCCATGTCCCCTGTGTTGGCAGGCGGATTCTTAACCACTGTGCCACCAGGGAAGCCCTCAATATACTCTTGAGAATTGCCACCACTCTCAGGAATTGCGTGTGTGTGTGTGTGTGTGTGTGTGTGTGTGTGTGTGCGCGCGTGCTGAATAGAACAAATTTTTGCCTTTAGTAGAAAATGTGTTACGATGAGCTGAAACCACAGGATGTTCACTCTAGCTCTCCTATAACTAGCTGTGTGATCTCAGCCACCTTATTTCATCTTGCTGCACTTCAATCTGCTTCTCTAGCAATACCACCCTCCCGTTGTGGGGTGTCATGGGGCTTAAATGACATCAACCTGGCACAGCCCTCAAGAAATATGGCTTTCTTCTCCCCACACTCCCCTTTTTGGTTTTTAATGAACAACCATTTAAAAAATATTCTTTTGTCTTTGAGGGCAGCATTTAGCCTTTTTTTTATAGCAAAAAAGGAATTTGGGTTTGAAAATGATGGAAGTGCAGACTGCACGATTTCCTGTCAACTCTAAGATGTGCATGAGTGAGAAATAACGAGGCAGAATCTCCAAGGGGTTCAAACACTGGGTCTGGAGAAGGCTGTAAAAGAGGCTCAGAGGAGAGGTGTTCTGAGAAGTAGCAGTCACAGGGGAATAGCTGTCCTGCCTCTCAAGGTGACCCCTGGCAGCCGACAGCATCTGTCTGTGTGTATCAATATAAGGTCTCTGCACAGTCGCATAGCTCCATTCCAGGAAGGCTCCAGAGTTCTGCCTACTTCTCTACTGGAAACTCTACCCACCTGTCCCTTCGGTTGCCCATTAATTCGAGTCTGAAAGCTTGAATTACAATGTGAGTCTGAGGCGCCCACATTTCCCGAGGAGCAGGAGAGCCCAACCAGATCGGATTCTCTTGGAAGTATTCTGCTCTCAGGGTACAGTCTCTCTGCTGACCACCGCCATCTGCTCTTCTTCCAACGGTGCCTATGATCTTTCCAAACTACCCAGCCCCTAAGGCTGTTCTTTTGGCTCCAGAAAGCCCAGGTGTCTGGCAATGCACAGGCTTCCTCCTCTATTTCCTTCAGGGACATCGTAAGCATCACTTAGTTGCATGCCCTTGTAGCCTCCCTTAGGAGCGAATGTGCAGAATTTTCTTGAACGTCTTCTTGAAGTTCTCGTTGCACAAGGGGTAGATGAGGGGGTTCAACGTGGAGTTGATGTAGCCCAGCCAGATGGTGAACATGTGCACATGTTGGTTACAGCAGCTCTCGCAGAAGGCAATGACCATGAAGAAGATGAAGTAAGGAATCCAGCAAACGATGAAGGCCACCATGATAAAACCCAATTGTTTGGCGGCCTTCCGTTCTCGGTTCACGTGCAACACAGACACGTACTGTCTTGAATGTGAGCAAAGCCTCTTCCAGGTGAACTTGATATAATCCAGGCCTGTGCTAGACTCACTGTTCGATTTGGCTTCCCCTCGTGCCAATTCTGGGGCGGTGTCTGAGTCTGTCGGGGAGAAGGACTGGCTGTCACCTAGGATCTGATCCTCTAGTATCTCCTTGGCCCCATGCGTGTTCAGGCCCTGCTCGCCCATCTCGAGCTGGCTCTGGCTCTGGCTGATGGCTCCGTACTCCCGGCCACTCCCGTCTGCCTCCATCTGCGTCTGCACAATGTTAAGTGGGGAGCGATGGAATTTGTCCAGTCCTCCATCCTTCTCCTGGCTGAAGACACCTGGAGACTTTATCTCCTTTGGGTCTTGGGATGCTGACTTCAAGACAGGTCCACCACCGGCATCTTTCGGCTTCCTTTTCAGAACTTCCCCGGGAGACTCCTTCCCTGGTTTCTTAGCGCCCACCCTGAGGTCCTCTGGCTTCAGCTTGTCTTCAGAGAAGGACGGGAGGGATCCGTTGATGAGCTCCCGCTGCTGACAGTGCTGCTGTACAGCCTTGTAGATCTTAGCGTAGAACCAGAGCATGAGCGAGGTGGGCAGGTAGAAGTTGATGATGGCAGTCATGACCTTGAACCAGGTGACATTGTAGAAGTCCGTCTCGCACTTGTCCTCCCGGTGCCCTGAGGTCTTCGACATGAAGCGCTGCCAGCCCAGAATGGGAATAACCCACAGGAAGGAGAGAAACCAGGCTGCCAAGATGGTGGCCGACGCTCGGGTCTTGGTGCGATACCTCAGGTATCTGAGGGGCTGCTGCACAGAGCGGTAGCGATCAATGCACAAGATGAAGATGCTGAAAATGGACGCTGTGCTGGCCACATAGTCCATGGAAAGCCAAAAGAGGCAGAGAGGGCGTCCCAGGGACCACCTGGACATGAGGAGGTAGAGGATGTTCACGGGCATGACGACGGCCCCCACAATCAGATCGGCCACCGACAGGCTGACAATGTACAGGTTCCCCACCGTGTGTAGCTTCCGCTCGCTGTGCACAGCATACAGGACCAGCAGGTTGAGTCCCACTGTGACCAAGGAGATGGCGCTCAGGACCACCACCAGGGGCATCATTTGGGGGTTGGGCGTGGTGGTCTTGTTCCCCTCACACATCTTGTCTTCCAAGACGCTGGAGGAATTGGGAAGGGTCATTGGCACAAGAGTAGCCTCCAGCTATGGCTCACTCCCTGGGAGGAAAGACACAAGGATTCAGGTCAGAGCCCCGGTGATCAGCAGAGTCACTCAGTGCTATCACAGTGATCAAGCTAGGGTTGTATACTGTCGGGGCTGACAGACTGCTGGTTACCTACAGCCTATATCCCCTGCTTCTTTAGCCATTCCTTCCTCCCTTCCTTCACTTGATGACTATTTACTGCATTCCTGGGCATTGTTCTAGGTACTGGGAATAGAGCAGTGAACAAAACAAAAACCTCTGTCCTCAAGGAGCTCACATTCTAGTGAGGGGAGGGGTGAGCAAAAACAAGGGGAGGTTTGTACAAGTCCCATGTTGCACATGTCCTGGGAGATGGGCTGCATCATGACTGGTCTCAGCTGCATATGCCCCCTCGTTCCTCTTTGCCAGTGGCTGATCTAGGAGTGGGTTTGAAACACAACTCCTAGAAGCCAAGGAAGTAGATGGGGAAGTCTCATGGCAGAGATGCGGTTCTGGAAAGTTCTTCCTCACTGACAAATGAGCAAAACAAGTAAAAGGGTGTTTCCCACTTGCCCTCTTCTTTGTGACAGGAAGTGATGCACGGGGCTATGACAGTCATCTTGGGGCCATCAGGGAAGCAGCACTGAGACGCCAGCCCAGAGACCTGTTATTACTGAGCTGCTGAACTGACCCTGGAATCATCTTCCTTAAGGCTGGTTATTATCGGAAATAATTAAATATCTTTTTTGCTTAAGTCACTGTTGTGGGAGTTTTTACTTGCATCTAAAAGCACTCCTAACCAATACAGAAGAGGCTACCAGGACACACAAAGCATGAAATAAATCTAGAAAGTCTCCTTAGATGAATGGTTCTCAAACGGGAAGAGGCTTATGTTATTTGAGAAAGCATATTCATTATTTTATATTTGAAATCTCTTTTCATTACATAAAATATGCAAAGTCATATGTAACAAAACCTTTGCTAGTAGGACTATACTGAAAATAGACTGGATCCTGCTATAGGTGACCCTCAATTGGGGAGGGAGGTCGAAGTAGGTATTAAAACCTCCACGAGGCATTGTTAGATTTTTATATTAATCAAAAAGTGGTATGAGTTTAAAGAAAACTGAGAAATACTCTAGCAAAAACATTATTTTTACATTAGGACAAAGCCAGATAAATTCTTGAGTAGAAGGCCAAATTCTTATGATTTTTTAAAGATAAAAAGCAAGACCCCAGGGCTTCCCTGGTGGCGCAGTGGTTGAGAGTCCGCCTGCCGATGCAGGGGACATGGGTTCGTGCCCCGGTCCGGGAAGATCCCACATGCCGTGGAGTGGTGGGGCCCGTGAGCCATGGCCGCTGAGCCTGTGCGTCCGGAGCCTGTGCTCCGCAACGGGAGAGGCCACACTGGTGAGAGGCCCGCGTACCGCAAAAAAAAAAAAAAAAAAGGCAAGACCCCAAATAAGCAAATGGACCTAATTAAACTTAAAAGCGTTTGCACAGTAAAGGGAACCATCAACAAAATGAAAAGACAACCTACTGAATGGGAGAAAATATTTGCAAATGATATGACTGATAAGGGGTTAATATCCAATATATATAATTAGCTCATACAACTCAACATCAAAAAACCAAAGAGGGCTTCCCTGGTGGCTCAGTGGTTAAGAATCCACCTGCCAATGCAGGGGACACGGGTTCAAGCCCAGGTCCAGGAAGATCCCACATGCCACGGAGCAACTAAGCCTGTGCGCCACAACTACCGAGCCTGCGCTCTAGAGCCCGTGAGCCACAACTACTGAGCCTGTGCGGCACAACTACTGAGCCCGCACGCCTAGAGCCCATGCTCTGCAACAAGAGAAGCCACCGCAATGAGAAGCCCGTGCACCGCACCGAAGAGTATCCCCTGCTCGCCACAGCTAGAGAAAGCCTGTGTGCAGCAACGAAGACCCAAGGCAGTCAAAAATAAATAAATAAATTTTAAAAACGAAGAATCTGATTAAAAAATGGGTGGAAGACCTGAATAGACATTTCCAAAGAGGACATGTAGCTGGCCAACAAACACATCAAAAGATGCTCAACATCACTAATCATCAGGGAAATCCAAGTCAAAACCACAATGAGAGATCACTTCACACCTATCAGAATGGTTACCATCAAAAAAAAACCCCCACAAATAACAAATGTTGGTGAGGATGTGGAGAAACGGGAACCCTTGTACACTGTTGGTGGGAATGTAAATTGGTGCAACCATTATGGAGAACAGTACGGAGGTTCCTTAAAAAACTAAAAATAGAACTACCATACGACCCAGCAATTCCACACCTGGGTATGTATCTGAAAAAGACAAAAACACTGACTCAAAAAGAAAAATGTACCCCAATGTTCACAGCAGCATTATTTACAATTGCCAAGATATGGAAGCAACCTAAGTGTCCATCAACAGATGAATGGATAAAGAAGATTGTGGCATGTATATATATATATATATATATATATAAAATGGAATATTACTCAGCCATATAAAAGAATGAAATTTTGCCATTTGCAACAACATGGATGGACTTAGAGGGCATCACGCTTAGTGAAGTAAGTCAGACAGAGAAAGACAAATACTGTATGATATCACTTATATGTGGAATCTAGAAAACAAAACAAACTAGTGAATATAATTTTAAAAATGAAGATTCACGGATAGAGAGAACTAGTGGTTACCAGTGAGGAGGGGGAAGGGGGAAGAGACAAAATAGGGGTAGGGGATTAAGAGGTACAAACTACTGTGTATAAAATAAATAAGCTACAAGGATATATTGTACAACACAGGGAATATAGCCAATATTTTATAATAACTATAAATAACCTATAAAAATATTGAATCACTATGTTGTATGCCTGTGACTTTTACCCATAACAAATATAATATACTTCAACTAAAAAAGAAAAAAAGCAAGACCCCAAGGCATTTGATCCTTGTGGAAGGAACCCTTTGAGTTACTTTGTTGGAAAAGCACCACATGGATAGCACGGATTTTGCTCCAGCTCCATCACTAATTTTCTGAGTGATCTCTCAGCCTGCATCTTCTCCTGTGGCATACGTGAGAGGCGGGGAGGTGATGGCTAAGACTTCCAGGTCTCCGTTTCAGAGGCTCGCGTTAGGTGTTCTTCCAAGCTCTGCACGGGCACAGCCAGGGTAGCCGTCCGACTCCTCCTAGTGTGCCTCCTCGGACTGCTTCAGCAGCATCACCTTCTCTTCCTGTGACACGATCCTACCCTCTGCTCCCATCGCTTCCTGCCGTCAGCCTCAGGGGTCCCACCCACTCACCCGACTCCACCCCAGCCATTACCTCTGTCAGGACAACCCCTGAATCTGTAGCTTCAGCCTGTACCTTTCTCCACTCCTAAAGCCAACACCCAATACCTTACAGCTTCCCCTTCAGCCCTGCCCAAGTCCAATTGCTTGGAACTGTCCACAGTCACCTCGGGAAGGAGGAAAGAAGGCTAGGGCCGTATGGTCTCAGGGATTTTTATTTTTTATTTTGGTTGCGAGGAAGCAGGAAGCACTTCCCGAAAATGCTCCCAGCTCGTCATTCCCCAGGTAGCTCTCACCTCCCACTTCCACAGGAGTGTCTGATTTCTGTCTTTCCTTATCGCCTTGAGGAAATTCCTCTCTTTTCTTATTTCTCTTTTTTCTCTTTGCCTCATACACACAGAGGAAAACAAATAATTTTTTTCATTGTGCATATATACTATTTATCATTCCACAATTCTATTTGACAGAAAATGATTTGTTTTTATATAAAAATCTATGTATTATTTTCCTTTTTGATTAAAAAAAAGTTTTCTTGATTGAACTGAGATCACTGAAATGAAAATTAGTGTGAAATTAATTGTTTAGGGGTGAAGTCTAGTGCTGTCTGCAACTTACTTGAAATTAATCAAAAAGTAAGTTGGATGGATGATTGGTTAGAAAAATGGATAAATGAATAGATATATGATAAAGCAAAAAGAGCAAAATGTTAATTTATGACCTGGGTGGTAGATATATGGGTGTTCACTATACAATGCTTCTAACTTTTCTATGTCATTGATACTTTTCATAATAAAATGTGGGAGAATATATAATAGATAAACAACAAGGTCCTACTGTATAGCACAGGGAACGATATTCACTATCCTATAATAAACAATAATGGAAAAGAATATGAAAAAGAATATGTATTTATATGTATAACTGGATCACTTTGCCATACACTAGAAACTAACAAAACATTATAAATCAACTATACTTCAATTTAAAAAAAAGGTAAAATGGGGCTTCCCTGGTGGCGCAGTGGTTGAGAGTCCGCCTGCCGATGCAGGGGACACGGGTTCGTGCCCCGGTCCGGGAAGATCCCACATGCTGCGGAGCGGCTGGGCCCGTGAGCCATGGCCGCTGAGCCTGCACATCCGGAGCCTGTGCTCCGCAACGGGAGAGGCCACAACGGTGAGAGGCCCGCACAGCGCAAAAAAAAAAAAAAAAAAAAAAAAAGTAAAATGTTGGAGAAAATTAATACAGCATAAGTTTATCTTCCTCACTTAACTATCACTATAAGCTCCCATTCTTTATCACATTTTCTCCTTCATAGCTTCGGCATGTTATTTTGCATAAAGCTAAAAGCAGGAAAAAGATCAAGAAATATTTGTTAAGTGAATAAATAAGTGAACGAGAGGCAGAGTGCTCTGAAATATCTCAGCTCAGAACTTATTCATTCAACAGATATTTACTGGTGAAAGGTTCCTTTTCAGCTCAGTGATCTGTTTTACGAGCAAGAAAACCCACTTTTGTTCTCTGAAACCACGCAATTCAGAAGAAAGATTCCTAGAAAGGCAAGTGCAGCACCCACGTTGCTAGAGCAGCATGTGGAACTGCTGCTGGGGGCCTGGCGGGTCCCACTGGGAGGGAGGCCAAGAGGGCAGCAGGGGCGGCCACATCTGCATCTCCTGCGTGTCCCACTCAGGACCCGCTGCATAATTTGCGGGGCCCAGTGCAAAATAACAAACTAAAAAATTATTAATCATTTCAAGACGGAGGCAGCAGAACATTGAACCAAGCGCGGGGCCCTCCTGAGTGCAGGACCTGTGTGACTGCCATTCTGATCTCTCTTCTCTCACCCAGACACTGCAAAGGCTCCACTCTGTGACACAGCTAATGTAAGGTGCTTTCCTCTCCCTTGGGGATCTGCATTCCTTGGAACGATCCGTGAACAGTTTTCCCTCTCTAAATGCCAGAGGGATGCCAGGCACTCCAGCAGAGGGTGGAAGGTATCTGAGGACACAGATTCTCATTTCACCCCATGCTGCACAGGATGCCACACTCCCCTTGGGCTGCCCAGAGCCCATCGGGCTCTGAGGTGTCCTCTCTGGGGTCAAGGTCGAGCCTACAGAGAGGATGTGCCCTGGGGAGAGAGAACTGAACCTAAGGAGGTACTTGGGACAGGGCACTTTGAGAAGAAAGAACCAGGGCACCAAGGGGTCCTTCTAGTACCATGTCCCTCAAGGAGCGGGCCCTGGAAGAGAGAGTTCTCAGCCGGCTCTGCCACTCGACGGGTTGTGTGGAGCCTAGGAAAACAGCCAGATCTCCAATTTCCTCACCTGTAAAGTAGGGAAAATTGTAACACCTCCCTCCCGGGGCTGTCGGCAGCCTCAGTTGAGACAATGGGGTGGGAGAGCTCTGCTAACCCCCCGCGATGACAACTTGGTGACAAGCAGAAATGAATCCTTTCTCTCTAAGAGGCTCACGTACACAAGCAAGCCATCATTTTTGAGTTAAGGCAGTGGCTCCATTCTAAAACCAGGGGACTTCCCTCGTGGTCTAGTGGTTAAGACTCCGAGCTCCCAATACAGGTGGCCCGGGTTCGAGCCCTGGTCAGGGAACTAGATCCTGCATGCCGCAACTAAGAGACTGCACGCCGCAACTAAAGATCCCACATGCTGCAACGAAGATCCTGCGTGCCTCAACTAAGACCCGGTGCAGCCAAAAAGAAAAAAAGACCATGCTTATTCAAAAAAAAAGAAAAAATTAGCTGCAGTGGAATTTTTACTAGAGTGATTACAAGTCTAATCCAATCAGGTCCATGTGCCAGCAAATAAACAAAGGTAGCCAACAGTCCATCCACAGCCTGGAGCGACGCCTGTGGCAGCTAAGATGGTAAGTCAAGCCCTGGGCTTTTCAGATATCGGTTATCAAGTGCCCACCACAAGCCCATAGGGAGGTCTTCTGATGATCCCAAGGTACAGAGGAGGAAACGGTGAGCTCAGCTCAGAGGGGTGAAGCAACTTACTCAAGGTCACACAGCTAGAAGTGGTTGGTGAAGCCAAGATTCAAAACTAGGTCTAACTCAGAAGTTTCCAACCTTCGTTCTACTGACATTTTGAGCTGGATAATTCTCTGTTGTGAAGGGGTGTCCTGTGCATGCTTGGACGTTTAGCAGCATCCCTGGCTTCTACTCAACAGATGCCAGCAGCACCCTCCCCCGATTCCCAGACACGACAACCAAAAATATCTCTAGACATTTCCAGATATCCACTGGGAAGCAAAATGATCCGTAGGTGAGAATCACTGATCTAACTGAAGAATATGCCAAAGAAAACAGCTTTCAGCTCAAAGTAAGGAAGCAGTTTCTAAAAATAGGTGTTATCTAACAGTGCAATGAATTGTCTTTAGAGATACGAAGCAGCCCATCACGGGAGGTATCCAAGAAGAGGTGGCTCTGGCTCCAAATCAGAAATACTCCTGCTTTCTCAGTGGTAATTGTTGGTTTTAGATAAAAGGGGTCGACAGGGGCTTCCCTGGTGGCGCAGTGGTTGGGAGTCCGCCTGCCGATGCAGGGGACAGGAGTTCGTGCCCCGGTCCGGGAGGATCCCACATGCCGCGGAGCGGCTGGGCCTGTGAGCCATGGCCGCTGAGCCTGCGCGTCCGGAGCCTGTGCTCCGCAACGGGAGAGGCCACAGCAGTTAGAGGCCCGTGTACCACAAAAAAAAAAAAAAAAAAAAAAAAAGGGGGTCGACGGGCAGGAATTTCTGTTGACAGCCAGGAAGGGGAGGCAAGAGGAACTGGAGGATTTGAAGAGATACTCCCAGGAAACGAGGCTCCCGGTGGCCTCACCCTCTCCACTTTCCTCCTCATTTCAGCAATGCTGGTCCACAGAAGGCTTGGAGCTCATTCAGGTAGCAGAATAGTGCAGCAGTTAAGAAGCCAGGCTTTGTAAATCAGCAAACCTCTGCTCTCATCCTGCTTCTGCACTAATTAGCTGGGCAAGATATTTCACTTCAAGAAGCTTCAGTACTCCTCACCTCTAAAATGGGGATAAACACCTAGTACAGAGCCTGACATATAAGAAGTGCTCATTTAAAAGCGGCTGTTGTGTTTTCCATTTCTTGGTGAGTGACACACCGACCCCAAAGCCAGCCCTGCTGAGCTCAGAAGAATCATCCTTGACCTCTCCCTGTTTTTCACTGTGGCAGAAAATGCTAACAGTTTCCCAATATCAGTTCTCTTCTATTTAGAAATAGACTTCTGTTATTTAACTGAAAACATGGCTGCCTGGAATAGAGACTACATTTCCCAGGCTCCTTTGTGGCTGACATGTATGACCATGTGACTAAGTTCCAATGAAATGGAAATGAAAACGTAGTTTGCAACTTCCAGAAAGCAACCCTAAAGGGAGGATGTGTTCTCTTCTTTGGCTCTTCATCCTTCCAGCTGGCTGGAATGTTGACAGGATGAATAGAGCTTAAGCAGCCATCTTGGGACCATGAGGAAGAGGCTCAAAATGAGGAAGGTGAAGCAGTAATTTGGAAGGAGTTGAGGTCCCTGATGATCATGGAGCTGCCATACCAGCTAGAACCACATCTGGATTAGCTTGGCTTTTCTATCATGCACACCCAAACCGAATCCTAACTGATACACTGCCCCTGACTTCAAGGAATTTGTCAATTAGGATGAGAATAAAGGCAAAAGATAAACAAACAGCATCAGAAAAATTAAATTAAAAATTCTACAATGCAACTGGGACAAGTGTGATAACTAAGGTAAGATCAAAGCAGGTGGCAGGACAGGGGAGGGAGGAACAGCCTCTCCCAAGGTACAGTGGGAATGTCAAGAAGGACATCACAGAATGGGTGATGTGTGACTGGGCTTTGAAGGATGAGTAGAAGTTTGCAGGGAGGAAGAAAAAGGAATGTAAGGGTGAGTAAAAGAAAGAATAAATGTACAGAGCTGAGTTTGAGGAGTTGGGAGGGAATCGCTGGAAGTGACTGGAGCACAGAATGAGGAGTCTGGAGACGCAGGTTGGGGCCTAGGTATAAGGATTCACTTTTACCCTCTATGCCTTTGCCTGTGCTGTTTCCCCTGCCTGGAGCGCCCTCTTGCCTCGAAGCTCTTAGCTGCTCCTCTTTCTGTGTTCCACAACAGTTCCAACACTCCCCTTTACATCAGCTATCTTATCATTCTTTCTTTACTTGGTTCTCTCCAACTACAAGGGGGTACCTCTAGCACAGGGAGTGTGCCCACTGTTTCTGAAGGTCAACACCCAGGGCCATAAAGGGGACACGCCCTACTTGATGGTAGGGGCCACACCTGCCATTCTCCTGTGCTGGCACACGATAGATGCTCAAAAGAAGTTTACTGGATGAGCTCTGAAAAAAAGACGCACATGGACAAAGCACAGCAGAAGACACAGGAAGTAGGACCTAAATGCAGAAGGTGTGGGCATACTTTTCACAGGGATCTTTAAGCCAACAAAAATTTGAGATAAGATTTGTCCTATTGATGAGTATTAATACCTTCCAGCAAACTTTCCTACGTTTTCTCGGAAACCTCTGGAAATTTCTTTCATGTTAATCCAAAACATGAATAAACATCTATGCACAAAAATGCTTACTGCAACATTATTCATGGTAGGAAATAAAAGGAAATAATCTAACATTTGGGAACTACACATATTATGGGATAGCTACAGTCATCGATAATCACATTTATGGGGCACCAGTAATGATATGGGAAAATGATTATGATGAAATTAAATTTACAGCAGACATTGTTTGTACAGGATGATGTCAACACTATTAACAGGCTTAGAGAGAGAGTGAGTCTCTGCTATGTTAACAGTGGTTTCCTCCGGGTAGTAAATGATATTTATCATCTTTGGTATTTTCCAAGATTTCAACAACAAAGACATCTTAGTTTTATAATAGGGAGAATAAGAACTAACTGCACTCCTTTTAGAAAACAAAATAAAATAGATTTATTCCACTGGGAAAAAAATTTTTTAATGTCTTCCACATCCTTAGAACATCTTTTATTTTCTTTAGTAAACAGTGAGAGTTTGGGATTCCTTTCTTGATACATTCTAAACTGCCTCACCCGTCACTCCCCATTCCAACTGCTCTGCCCTCTGCCCCACTTGCATTGGACGGCTATTGTGGTCAAGTAAGCCAGAACATTAAATTCTTTGCTCTAATTCTAAGAAAGAGATGCCATGCACGAGGGGGCCCCGAGGACTGCATATTCTCATCGAGTCTGTCCCGGACATCATTTCCATAAAACACCCAGGTTTATCAGTGCCACTGGCAGTGGTGCAGAGAGCTGAATGCAAACAGCAAAATTCCGCTAGGAGCCCAGTGCTGCGGGAATGTGGCTGACTCGGAATCTAGGGCAATGCTGGGCCCACAGTTTGCTTCTGCGTAAGACTCAAGAGGCAGATGACCTTGTGGGCAGGCAGTGGCCCTGAAGATCTTTCAGGGGTGGGTGGAGGTACATATTCAAATGTCTACAGAGTCAGGCAGGAAAAGTTAATAAGAACAGAGGACTGTGTGTGGAGCACGACAGAGAGATGGGGGCTGGGGCAGCCAGGAGAGGATGTGCTTTGTCTAAAGAGGACAGCTGCCACTCAGATGCCACCAACCGCAGCAGGCCCAGATCTCTCTAATTTTAAAATGAAGCCTAAAAACTGAATTTTTGCATGAAATCTTTTAGTTTTTAATGTTGTCAATTAGTCAGTTGTTTCCTTTGTTTTCTTGGACACTTAAACACAGGTCAAGCAAAAACACATTTGGGGGATCTGAACCGTGAGCCCTGAACTGGAAGTGTGAATCTAGTTCACAGGGGATCCAGGGTGCTGAATATGAGATAATGACCCTGGAGAGACACCTTTGGGGTATTTGCCCAGCTCATACCAAGCCTCCTCTCTGAGAACCGCCACCCACCTAGGGATGGGCCCTGGCAGCCAAAGTCACATCATGTAAACTCGACACCTAGGCACACGTGACGGGACCAAAAAAAAATTGTCTTCTGATCCCAAATGGGCCAATCAGTCCAATTCTTCCTCCAGAAAATTGGAATCAGAGTTGTGCAGTCAAGAGAGTCTGTTGGTCTCGCGAACCGAAGTGACAGGGAAGTGAGGGCCGAGGCTGCCGCTGGGCGGCAGTGTTGCTCACCTCCAGGCAGAAGGAGAGGAGGTGACAGAAGGCAGCAGACAAATGCAATAATGCACCTGCTGGAATGGCTGATATCTCCGTGCACAAGGATGAACTTAGACCTTTCCCTCACACCATACACAAAGATTAACCCAGTACAGACCAAAGTCCTAAATGTAAGAGCCAAACCTCTCAAAAATTTTAGAAGAAAGAAAAGAAAATCTTTATGACCTTGAGTTAGCCAAAGATTTCCTAGACAGAACACCAAAGGCGCAACCAATAAAGGAAAAAAATTGCTCAATTGGACTTCATCACAACTAAAAAATTCCCTGAGAAACTGCAAAGCTACAGAATGGGAGAAAATGTTTGTATATCATATATTTGATAGATCATATATCTGACGTATCCAGAGTATATAAAGAACTCTTACGACTCAATAATAAGAAGACAAATAACCCAATGTAAAAATGGGAAAAGGATTTGAATAGATATTTCACCAAAGAAGATATAGGAATGGCTCACAAGCCCATGAAAAGATGTTCAACATCGTTAGTCATTAGGGAAATGCAAATCGAAACCACGATGAGACACCACGGCACACCCACCAGGAGGACTATAATTTCAAAAGACAGACAGTAATAAATACTGATGAGGATGTAGAGAAATTAGAAGCCTCATATACTATTGCTGGGAATGTAAAATGGAACAGCCACTGTGGAAAGTCTGGCAGTTCCTTAACAGTTAAACATGGTTACCAGATGGTTCTGCGATTCCATATCTAGACATATGCCCAAGAGACCTGAAGATATATGTCCATGTATTTGTGTGTGAATATTTCTAGCTCTATTCATAACAGCCAAAAACTGAAAACAACCCAAATGTCTATCAACTGGTGAGTGGATAATCAAAATATGACATATCCATATATTATTTGTCGATAAAAGGAACAAAGTACTAATCCATGCTATAATACAGATGAACTGCAAAAACATCATGCTAAATGAAAGAATCCAGACACAAAAGGTCACATATTGTAGGATTCCATTTATATGAAATGTCCAGAATAGCAAATCCATAGAGATAAAAAGTGGATTAGTGGTTGCCTAGGGTTTATTATTAGTGGCTGACTGGGGATGGGCATGGAAGGAGTCTTTGGAAGTGTTGACAACGTTCTAAAATTGGATTGCGATGATGACTGTATAACTCTGTGCATTTGCTAAAAATAATTGAATTGTACAATTCACTTAGAATGGGTGAACTTCATGGCATGTAAATTATACCTCAATAAAGTTGCTCAAAAAGAAATTCAGTGGTCCAGGAAAGAAGCTGCCTGGGTTTCCAGATCTGTCGGCTTTAAAAATCTATTTTGGTGCACTACTGTTGCACCCCAAAATACCTACCACAGGATTTTTTTTTAAGGAAATAAAGACTTGTTAGACAAAGAAGGATGAAACTAAAGGTGGGTCCTAAAGAACCACTATAGTTGGGCCACAGTTTTGATTCTGAGTTTCCCAGGAGCTAGAGCAAAGAGGAAAATGGGATCAATTACAAGATTCTAGTGTCATTTAAATGGAAGCAAACTAGTTGCTTAGCAGAAGGACAACTTTAGCTGGTACTAAGTTTTAGACAAAATGTACCTCATGGTTTGTTATAAACGAAGCAGAGTAAAATGCTACACATAACTTCTTAATCATCAGAAGTGGAAACACAGAAATGATTTAGCTACATCATCCCTTTCTTCGTGTACCTCTATGGTTTTCTCTCCTTGTATAATTTGGTTCAAGAGTTTTGGAAGGTTGGACTTGCTTGATTGTTTGTCTGCCCTTTCCGTCCCCCACCCCTGGTGTGACAGGCTGGGATTTTTTTAATTAGGTAAAGGAAAGGGAAGCTGAAGGTTAATCATCACTAAATGGCCAAGAAAAGAAGTATAAAAAGTCCAGCTCCATTATTTCTTATCCTCTGGCCTAGAAAAGCAATGGAGAAACAGAAAAGTAATATTTCAAAGACTTTCTACATACCTGCACTGGGCTGGGAGGTCTTCCTCATTTAATCCTCACAGTGCTGGTAACCTCATAAGAAAGGAATCATTCTTGCCCCCATTTTAGAGATGTGCAAACAGAGACTTTGGCAGTTTATTGGTTGCCCTGCACTAAGCTCCAAGGGTGACTGAAGAGCAAGTTTCATTTAAAGGCCCAAGTGATACCCACCTGCTAAGACATTTGAATGAGCTGCAGACACCCCCCTCCCCACCCTCACTAACCCTCCTTTTCACTACAGTGAGAAAGAGAGGAAAGTGAATAAATGTTTTAAATAATGATTTCATGGAACTGGAAATATGAACATCCGTGCTGACATTAGTCAAGGACGCAGCAAACACGGTACCAGGCCCAGCACATGCACACGTAACCTTTCAGGACATGAAAAATGTTTTCTTTCTGTTCCAAATCCCTGGAGATTAAGCTGCGAGAAAGGCTTTTCAAAGACCAAAGTTATCCAGACTGTCCTCTTCTTAAGAAAAAAAATTTACGATACTGAAGTAAATAAAAGAGCTAGCAGAAGAGAAAGGAGAGGCAGATGCAGTGTTTACAAGCGAGAGCTCCCAGGTGATCAGGACTTTCTTTAATGTCTCTTCCTCCTTCAATCAGGTGACCGGGTGCCTGGCTGTGCAGGGGCCACCCCAACCCCACACCAGGGCTCTTCAGCGCCACCAGCTGGTCAAGCCCTCCCACTGGTTCGAGGGCCAGACTTGTCAGTGACAGGTATGTACTGGGGCACAGGTGTGTGTGTGAAACAGTCTGGCTGCTGGTTCCATCCTGCCATTCATTCATTCACTCATCCATCCATCCATCTATCTATCCACCCATTCTCCCTTCCTTCCATCCATCCATCCATCCGTCTGCCCAAAAAGTCTTTACATACCAAGGGATCAGGTACAAATGTTATGATAGGTGAAGGATAAACACAATTCCTGTCCGCATGGAGCTTACAGCCTGTACCAGTGGTTCTCAACCTTGGCCTGGAGAGCTTTTAAAACATACCAAGATCCTGGGAAGCTTTTAAAACATACGGAGACATCTGCTTCAAGGAAGATGGGGTACAGGTACTTTCCCCTATTCTTCTGCTAAGTACAATTAGAAAACCCTGGACATCATATTTAAAATAAACATACGATGACTCTGAAAAATGGAGAGGCAAAGGCACACTAGTTATTCTTTGGATTTCTTTGGAATCCAGGACCCAAAGAATGACACAGCAATGAGTCCCCTGGGTTTTCATTTGGCCAAATACATCTGAGACTTTGAGCTAAAGAAGTTGGCAACTCAAAACACCAGAGGGCACAAACCAAAAAAAAAGCCACAGTAAAAGCCTGCTGTGTCTAGACATAAACACAAGAAAGGTGCAGGCCAGGAAAAGAGAAAACTTCTAGACCATAACTGCTCTACTGCAGCCAAACACCACAGAAAACACTGGAGCCCTGTTCCCATCCTCTCCAGCAAAGGCTGAGTGGGGAGCCAAGATTTCTCCCCTTGTCAGGCTATGACAAGGTGACCCCCCCCCCTCACTGGGGTGGTATCCCTCCAATCCCTAGTAGGGACTTTCATCCCCATCAGGTGGAGACAAGCCCTGCATCCACCTCCACAGTGCAAGTGGAGGCACATCAACGCCTCCCAGCCAGGGAGTTATCCCTGGGGGCCTGGTGGGGAGCCAGAACTCCTCCCCGCCCACCCCACTTATCAGTAATGAAGACCCCCTCCCCCTTCAACTGTCACAGAAGCCAAGTGGGGAACCTGGACTTCTATTCCCACCTGGAAGTAATGAGCCAGTGATGACAGAGACGTTTGGATTATCTGACAAATATTTTAAAGTAATCAACATAAAAATACTCAATGTCCAAATGGGAACATGTTTGAAACAAATGAAAAAGTAATAAGTCCCAGCAAAGAAACGGAAGATAAAAAGACGAACCACATGGAAATTTTCGAACTGAAAAATCTAATAACTGAAAAAAAAACAAACCCTCAATGGAAGGGTTCAACATCAGGATGGAGGAAGCTGAGGAAAGAATCAATGAACTAGAAGACAGAACAATAGAAGTTACCCAGTCTGAACATCAGAAGAAAAAGAGACTGAAAAAAACCAAAAACCAAAAACCAAACAAAAAACCCACAGTCCCAGGGACCTGCGGGACAGTAACACAAGAGCTAACATTCCTGTAATCATAGTCTTGGAAGTTGATGAAAAAGAGGGTTGGGGATGAAAAGATACTTGAAGACATAATGGCTGAAAACTTCCTAAATTTGACAAGAGACATAAACCTACAGAATCAAGAAGGTAAATGAACCTCAAACAGGATAACCTCCCAGCCGCCCCCCAAAAAACACCCACACCAAAACACATAATAATTAAACTTCTGAAAATTAAAGACAAAGAAAGAAATCTTGAAAGCTGCCAGTGAAAAAACATCTTACTATAATAAGAATGACAGCAGATTTCTCCTCAGAAAGTATGGAGATGGGCAGGAAGTGACACAATGCTTCTCAGATGCTGAAAGAAAAGAACTGTCAACCCAGAATCTTACACTCAATGAAAATATCCTTAAGGAATAAAGGAAAGTCAACACATTCTCCTATGAAGAACCTGTACAGGACTTTTATGCTGAAAACTACAAAACACTAATGAAAGAAATAAAAGGTCTAAATAAATGGAGAGATACACATGTCCACAGCTTAGAAGATTCATAGGAAATAAGTAAGCATAGTAAATAAGTCAGTTCTCCTCAAATTGACATACAGATTTAATGCAATTTCTATCCAGATCTCAGCAAGATGTCTTACAGAGAAGGACAAGAGTATTCTAAAATCTATATGGAAAGGCAAAGGAACTAGAAATAGCTAAAATAATCTTAAACAAGAAAAATAAAATGGAAGAAATCAGTCTGTGTGATTTCAAGACTTATTATATAGCTACAGTAATCAAGACTGTGGTATCAGTGGAGAATAATGGAACAGGATAGAGAACCAAGAAACAGACTCACACAAATATGCCCAAGAGATTTTTGACAAAGATGCAAAATCAATTTAACTGAGGAAAGGGAATTTTCAACAAATGGTGCTGGAGCAATTGGACATCCATAGGAAAAAACTGAAATCTCATACTTCATTAAAAAAATGCACTCAAAATGGTTCACAGACATAAAGGTAAAACATAAAACCATAAAACTTTTAGAAAAACACATTAGACAAAATCTTCAGGGCCCAGGCCAAGGCAAAGAGTTCTTAGATCTGACACCAAAAGCATGAACCATAAAAAGAAAAACTGATGAATTTTCTCTCTCCTTCAGTTATTTACCTACCCCCATCATAATCTTCACTGGATCTATGTGTCTCTTATACCATCGTTTCCTTTGTATGTTTTCTAATGGATCCACCTTTTTTTTTTTTTAGCCTAACTTCATTTACTATATATGAAAAACTAGTCATCTGTTTTTTGTCATCTATAGAAACTTTCCATAAGAATAAATAGAGTGGCAAAAAACAGTGTGACTGAATTCTAGCCAGACATTTCGAGGAAGGCTCTGCTTTGTTAAAAAAAAAAAAAAAGATGAGCAGGTGTAAGATAGGTGTTAAAGACCTACCAGCACCAAATGGAGACTCTCCTGGATGTAGTCAGGACTGCAAGCCCTTGTGAGTCAGTGTTAATTAATGCCACATCTGAGTACCATTTAGAGTCATAAAGTATCACCTAAAATGCAGTAAATACTGTTTTAAATCTCATCATACAATTGTTTTGCTCCTAAATGCCTCTAAGGAAAAGTGAAAACTCTTCAGGCTGCTGGCATGACATTTCCTTTGTGTCTGACCCACTCAACTCCAATAAAAATGAGTTCACTATCCCCAAACACTCAGGTTCTTTCAGGCTTTGGGCTCTGTACATGTTACTCCCTCCTCCTGGAAGAGAATGTGCTTTGAGGGTTGGGACCACATCTTTGTTTACTATTGTCTCCTTCTGGGCCTACTTCAGAGCCTGCCTGGAACAAAGTAGGTGAGAAGGATGAAAAGAGGGGAGGGGGTTGTGGCAAGGTTGATAAAGAAGATGGCAAGAAAAGAGAAAGGAAGGGAGGAAGGTGGGAACAAAGGGAGGGAAGAATGGAGGGAGGGAGGGACACAGAGAGGAGGAAGGGAGTTATTGATGAACTTCTATTTATTGTACAAAACCCATCATTTAGCCACCTCTAAGCATTCCTTCCTCTGGGATTCCACAGTATTGTTTCCTTATCTCTATCAAGACATTTAAATCTCTGTCTTCTACTGAATGAATAAATGAATGAATAAATGAAATCAGGTCTCCTTCATTAGACTGATCCTTACAAGGGCAGAGGCAATATGATATTCACTTATAATTCAGCACTTAGCCCAGTGGTTTTCAACCTTAGCTACACATTGGAATCACACGGGGAGCTTTAAAAAAATACTAATGCCTAGGTCCCACCCTTGGACATAATTCTGATTTATTTGGTCTGGAGTGTGGTCTGGGTCTTAGGATTTTCAAAAACTCTCCAAGTGCAGCCAAGATTTCAAACCATTGTCCTAACCCGAAGCACAGTGGTAGGAGGAGCTCAGTAAACGATGAATGAGTAAATGGAGAAACCCTGCCTTTAGCACATGAGTCCTGACTCAACACGACCGTTTTCAGGGTTTCATGTGATGCTAATTCATTAATACATTCAGGAACTATTAATTAGGCAATAACGTGGTACCAGGTGTTACGCAAGGCCAAGCTGCTGGAGATGCAAACGTGACTAAGACGCCCACTTCTCCCCCTCGTTCCAAAGTGCTTTAGGGAATGCTGAGGCTGGGTCCTAGTCCATCCAAGAACTTTCTGTCTTCCTGATTAATTGGCCAGTCCACAGCTATCACCTCCCCAGTGACTGACAGCAAACCTTACTTCGGGCTGTTTCCTTCGGCAAATGTAAGCACAGACTCTATTCACTCCCAGAGGGAGAGTTTGTGGAGGGTGTGTGTGAGTCAAGAGACCAAAAAAAAAAAAAAAAAAGTATTTCTCTCTAGATTCCTCCAAACCCTGCAGAAGGCAAAGGCAAGTCTCAAGGGGCAGACCAAAGTCCTGTGCTGCTCAAACAAATTTCCTTCTGGGTGTGTATTTACACAAAGACAATCCAG
Source organism: Stenella coeruleoalba (assembly GCF_951394435.1). Lineage (NCBI taxonomy): Eukaryota > Metazoa > Chordata > Mammalia > Artiodactyla > Delphinidae > Stenella > Stenella coeruleoalba. The sequence goes on along the minus strand of NC_137156.1, from coordinate 99,121,043 downwards.
GGCCTTAGGATATGATTAAGATCTTAATTACCCCAAGGTAAAGGCACTTTCCTTCCCAGCTGCTGCCTCCTCACTGCTTTAAGATTTTGCACCACAGATTACTGAAGGGTGGAGGTGATGACCATGAGTGCTACCTTCTGTGGTGCAGACTTTGCTAACACGTATCTCCTCCTCTCGACCGTCCTAACAGCTTCCCAGCTGGCCATCCCCATACTGGTCTTGGCCCCTTCAGCCTATCCTACACACAAAAGGCAGATAATCTTTCTAAAACCACTAGTTCAACCACTCCTTCCTCCTATTTGAAACTCTTTTAGTGACTTGCCACTGCTGTCAGGATGTAACAGGATACATAGGGTAAGCCCCGTAGGTATCATTCAAGTGTAACCCAAATAAAACTGGGCTGCCTTGTGTCCAGTCCAACCATGGTATTACATTCAGAAGAAACTCAAGTCCAACATCCAGGGGAAAAAAAAAAGAAAGATGGAAAATAACTTAAACCTTTACTGAAGACTCTCAAAGAGGCAAAAAAAAAAAAAAAAAATCTAAAGAACCTCTTCTCCCATCTGTCATGCCATAGTGCCGCTTCCTGTGTCAGCTGCTTGCCCTCAAATCTCCCTTCCCCCCAGCAAAAAACTTCAGCTTGCATTGGCGCTGCTCTATTCCTACCCACTCTCCAATCTCTCTGACCTGTTGACGGGCACCATAAATCCACTTAGCTGTCCCAATGCCTTCTCTTCTTTATTCATTCCTGCAATAAGCACAACAAAAGCCCAAGAGACGAACATTCAGAAACAGATCCTGCTCTGGAAACTGAAGCAGAGGGCCAGGCAGTGACCGGGTATATGTTAAAACCTTTGACCCTATCATACAAGAACCTTCTTTATCTGGACCCAACTTACTGGGTAGCCTCATCTTTTGACACTCCACCTTCCCTGAATAGGTCTGGCTCTTTCATCCCCTACACCTTTGCAAATGCTGTTTGTTCTTCCTGCTAGGGATGCCTGACTCTACAGCCACACCTGGTTCTCACCTAGTCAAAACCAAAAGGAATTAAAAGCAATGCAGAAACAAGGCACGGAGACAAAATAAAGGCATTTAAACTTGAAGGAAGATGTAAAACTGTCTCTATTTGCAGATAACACAATCTTGCACATAGAAAATCCTAAGGACTCTCCAAGACAACTATTAGAGCTAATAAATGACTTCAGGGGGCGCAGGTCCTCAGTGTGGGGTCAGAGGGGACCCTCTGTTGCCTGGATCCACTTTTCTCAGCTGTTTCCCACGCATCTCCTTTCCTCTGCTCTCAGCACAAGTGGATGGCGTATCCTGTTCCACACTGCGCGCTCTCCCCTCTCTGCTCTGTGGCTGGGTGGTGCCTTTGTCTGCAGTGCTTCTCTCCCACCATCACCTTATCTCTAAAGCCTAGAAATAAGAACCACGTTTATTGAGGCTGAGTTGGACATGCATCATCTCATTTAATCCTCACAGCATCCCCCTGAGGTGGGAACTGTTATTATCACCCACATTTTTCAGCTGAGACTCTGTCCCCATCCCTTGCCCAAGCCCACACTATTATATGGCCCTGCTGGGCTGCCTGACTCTGACGTCCAAATTCTGAACCTAAAAGCTGGGAAGATAAGACAGGCCCAGCTCCAGTGCCTCCTCCCCTGGCTACATAGGTCTCTTCTCTCCCCCAGCCAGACACCAAGGCTGCAAAGGCATCAGTGCCTCCTTAGGACGTTGAGTGCTGACTCTGTAAAGCGGTCATTTAAGTAGAGCTTCTACCTCTTTAAGCGGGAAGTTACTCGGAAGCAGAGCCGTGTCTGGATCAGCCTGGAGCCTCCCATGCTGGCACACAGTAGGTACACATAGCACATGAAACAGTACGGGGGGAGGGGACTGACAATACACTAAAGAGAAGGCACGTCTGTTCCCTCTGGCGTGTCCAGGAGAGACGGTGTCACTGCTGTGGGGCGTGAGGGTCATGCCGTGGGTGGGGAAGGCTGCTGTGCGGTCACCCTGCACACAAGAGCCCGCTCTTCATGGCACGGGATGTGTGCGCACATCTTTATCTGCTATGTATTTGGCCCACAGCAGGTGCTCGGTGAGTATCTGTTGAATGAATTTGCTGTGGGACTTTGAACCCTTCTCTCAACTTCTCTGCATCTCCTCTGTCAAACAAGGGGTTTGCGCTAGATCAGAGGCTGTCAAACTCCCCCCCGACCCCCTTCCTTGGGAGTGCAACTACGGGTTCTCGTAAAAATTTCTGTCCGATAAAAGCAGACCGCTCTGGTTGGAGTGAAGAAGCAGTGGACCCGCAGCCCCATCTGCCACAGGCTCTCCCTTTCTCTTCGCCCCAAACTCCCCAGAAGCCCTCAGAGCACAGTTTTTTAACCACCAAGCTAGGTGAACCCAGAAAGTCCTTATTGCTTGAAAATTCCGTTTGCTCTTTACGGAGCACCTGCATTTTAAGAGAGTAGCTCCGAAAAGGGAAAATTCTTTCTGACGCATTTAAACAACTACTACTGCTCGAAGGGTGGAAGGCGAGGCACCTAGACTGGGAGAAGGAGAGAGGGTTGTTTCAGGGTGGAGGGTGGATGCTTCCCAGTGCCTTGAAACCACCCTGGATATAGGGGACCACTTGCTCAGCCTTGACACGCATGTAAGTCGGCCTGCCACACAGCACTTGAGCAGTCGGCAACTTGGACCACCGTTGCTTTCTGTCAGTCTGCTGTCTTTTTCCTAAATGTGCAATCCTGCTTTTCTCCACCAGTTTTTCCCTCTCCTTGTTTTCTAGAACTCACTAAAACCTCCACAGGTTATAAGCAATTTAAATAGTGCCGTGAACTCGGAGGAAGTTGAACAAAGGGGTAAGTGACAGGCAGAGAGCCTTAGATTTGGGTATTTTAGTTAAAATTCCACACAACACCTGGGATTTGTAATCACATGTAAACCACTTAGCTTCTTATGAAAACAATCATGGACACCATGAAATGGAAAAGAATCACAGTTTTCATAATTGGCTGTCAAGAGAAACTTCCCAATCCAGGGAAGTTCCAGATGGGAATGGACCCCATGATCCGGTTGCTTTGTCCCTCACCCCCACCCGGCCCCTGCCTCCTGCTACTTCGCTCTTTCTCCAGTTCCTAAGCCCAGGGGGTAAGTGCTAAAGAGACGTGTTAGCAAACTATGAGTACCTATTCGTACCCCATAAAAATCACAATAACCACCCAATAACTGGAATGAAGGATTGATGAACAATTTTAAGGAAAAACTTATATACCCATGTTCATAGCAGCATCATTCACAATAGCCAAAGGGTGGAACCGATGCAAGTATCCATCGATGGATAAATGGATAAACAAAACGTGGGCATCCCATACAATGGAATATTATTCAGCCTGAAAAAGAATGGAATTCTGACACCTGCTATGACATGGATGAACTTTGAGGACATTATGCTAAGTGACATAGCCAGTCACAAAAAGACAAACACTATGATTCTATTCATACCTAGAAGAGTCAAATTCATACAGACAGAAAGTAGAATGGTGGTTGCCAGGGGCTGGAGGTGGGGGAATGCGGAGTCAATGTTTAATGGGTACAGTTTCAGTTTTGCAAGATGAAAAAATTTCTAGAGATGAAGGGTGGTGACGGTTGTACAGCAATGTGGATGTACCTAATGCCACTGAACTGGACACTTTGGTGAAAACAGTGAATTTTATGCCGTGTATATTTTACCACAATAATTACTAAATAGGTAAGTAAATAAATAAGTACGAAACCAGGCAGCTCCTTACAGCATTCGAGATGGAGTGGAGGTGGGAGGGGTTTCCTAACATGAAAGGATTTGCCAGTTGAAAGGGATCTTCAGAGGGAATCTTCCTGGGAATCCAAGGTAGGGTGAGTGGAGGTGTCTAGTAGCTACCAGTACATGGACTGAACTGTTAGACGTAAAATTAAATTTTCTTGCAAACATATTCCTTTGTCCAGATACTTCAGGGAGCGGCGACTCCAGGCTCTCCGTGTGACTTGATTTCCCCATTAGCTCAGTTAAGCAACCGAGGACTGGCTGTCACTTTCACACTACTGGGGAAGCAGTATTCTGTCCAAAGCGGCTCCGACGGGCAGGTAACCCTCCCCCGAGGTTGCTGTCACTGCCCTCCACTCGGCTGTTCTCCATGTTCACCCAGCCTGATGAAGGCAGTAGAGGGCAACCGGTGCTTATGGGAGACAGCCCAAGCTTACTAGGGTAAAAACAGCATGATTCTCCCTGCAGAAAATGACAGAAAGCAATTTACTGTCTCGGTCCTGTGTCTGGGGGTGCATTTTCACCTGCCGGTGACATGGGAAGCGTTGACAATTCCACACCTCTCCTCGCCTGCTGCTTCCTGGGATGACGGAGGCTTTGTTGGAGGAAACGCAAGCTTGGGCAGGCTCAGCCTTGAGCTCCACAGGTCCCAGCAAGCAACCTACAACCTCGGTTAACAATCTTACATGCGACGGGGATTATCAGGGAAAGGAGGCATCCAACCACAGAGAAGCAACTTTACCAGGATGACGCAGCAGGTCGGAGTGGAGATGAGAATGGCATTTGGGGCTTCTTATTTCCAGGAGCACAACAACTCACATTCACAGCACTTGCTCTGGGCCAGGCATGGTGCTAGGGGAGTGCATGCGTTGTCTTATTAAAAGGCCAGCACAATGCTAGGAGCTAAGTACTATTATAACTTCTTTTCCAGATGAGGACACTGTGAGGTTAAGTAACTCCCCACAGGTCACGGAGCTGACAGGAGGCAGAACCTGGGTTTTATCTGGATCAGCGTGACTCTTCTCTCTGTCTGTACCCAAAATCTCCTCCTTTCCTTTTTTTTTTTTTAAAGAAAAAGATTTATTCATTTATTTTTGGCTGCGTTGGGGCTTCGTTGCTGTGTGCGGGCTTTCTCTAGTTGCAGTGAGCGGGGGCTACTCTTCGTTGCGGTGCGCGGGCGTCTCATTGCGGTGGCTTCTCTTGTTGCAGAGCACAGGCTCTAGGCGCACGGGCTTCAGTGTTGCGGCGTGCGGGCTCAGTAGTTGTGGCTCGCGGGCTCTAGAGCGCAAGCTCAGTACTTGTGGCGCACGGGCTTAGTTGCTCCATGGCATGCGGGATCCTCCCAGACCGGGGCACGAACCCGTGTCCCCTGCATCGGCAGGCGGACTCTCAACCACTGCGCCACCAGGGAAGCCCCCTCCCTTCCTTTTAAAAAGGGTTTTTTTTTTTATTGTTGTTGTAAAATAAAACATAAACACAGAAAACCACACATCTAGCGTATGAATTAGTGGATTATCATAAGGCAAACACCACTCAGAAAAGAAACAGCACTTTGCCCCCAATCCTGGAAGCCCAGTGCACATGTCCCATCCCACTCACAGCCCGCACGGTAACCACTATCCTGACTTTTAAGGAATCACTTCCTATGTCTTTTGTTTGTTTGTTTGTTTGTTTTATTACCCAAATGTGCATCTCCGGACACTACATTCTGGCCCATCTGAAAAATCTGATCTCTTAGGCCTCTTTTAATTTATGGGTTCCCCATCCATCCTTTGCATTTCCTGTCATGTGTTCACGGGAAGAGCCTAGGAGTTTGCAGCAGCTCCCGGTCTGACGCTGCCGAATGCACAGCCAGGGTCCAGTTTAATGGCTCCTCTGTCCCTCTGCAAACTGGCCGCTGGTTCCAGAGACCGGATCAGACTCAGGCGCTTCTTTAGCTGGTACACAACGTCTGCTTGCCTCATTTTTGGATAATCTTAGCAGCTGTGGGTACTTAATGTCTACATCTACTCACATGTTTCCTTTAAAAAAACCTTTTCTAAATTGTGGTAAAATACACATAACATAGAATTTACCATCTTAACCATTTCTAAGTGTAAAGTTCAGTAGTGTTAAGTATATTCATACTGTTCCACAACCAATCTCCAGAACTCTTGTCATCTTGCAAAACTGAAACTCTGTCCCCAGTAAATGACAGCTCCCCACCCCCCCTCCCCGCCTCTGGCAACCACCCTTCTACTTTCTGTCTCTAGGAATTTGACTGCTCTAGGAACCTCAGATGAGTAAAATCTTATGCAGTATTTGTCCTTTGTGTTCTGGCTTATTTCACTTCACATAATGTCCTCAAGGTTCATCCATGTTATCTCATGTGTCAGAATTTCCCTCCTTTTTAAGGCTGAATAATATTCCACTGTATTTATAGACCACACTTTGTTTATCCATTCATCTGTCACTGGACAGTGGGTTGCTTTCACCCTTCTGCCACCGTGAATAATGTTGCTATGAACACAGGTGTACAAGTATGTCTTCAAGACACTGCTTTCAGACAAATACCCAGAAGTGGAGTTGATGGTCATATGGTGATTCTGTGTTTGACTTTTTGAGGAACTGCCATACTGTTCTCCACAGAGGCTGCCCCGTTTTACATCCCCACCTTCCAGTCCCTTCTCCTGTCCATCTCTGCTCCTCCCACCCTCACTGTTCATAGCTCTCCACCACCCACTGGAGGAGCTGAAAGGCAATGTTCCCTGTAATAGTCCCAAACTGGAGACTACATAAAGGTCCAACAAAAAGGGATCAATTTAATGGTAGACCCCTATCACTAAATCCCAGGTAGCCATCTATAATACTGTCGTGAGAAGGTATTTGATGACATAAAAAGATGCCTCTACTCTTTGTTTAGGGGGAAAAAAATGGTTACAAAACAGAATATGAAGAGTGAATTCTTTTTTTTTAAAGACAACTATTTGTTTACAGGAGTAGCTCTCTTCACTAACCTCCACTTAACTGATTCACTGGATTAACCAAAATTCGCCACCCTCCACCCCCAAGTAAACACAGCGACCCAACACCTCTAGTTTTACACCTTCTGTTCCCAACCATTGTGTTGTACAAAAACTAAGAGCTCTGTTTCCAAATTTGTGTGTTCTGATTGCATTTACTGTATACCAATTAGCAAATTACATATGACACAGGAAGGTGAAATATGAGTGCAAAAAGAATGCTTCTATGAGAACAAAGTTTAATGCTTGGGGAGGATGCATTAAGCGAGTGTCCACTGAGAGGTGGACGAGACAACTGTAAAAGTCTGGGGACACCACCCCTTTGAGGGGACCTACCTTTCTGAGTTATCGTCCTGGGGCATCAGTTCCTCCCCCTTTGTTGTCCTGAATGCCCAGAGCTCTCCATGGTGAGCTATCAGCCACATCACCCTCACCAACCGTGCAGACTCAAGAAATTATTTTCTTCTGTTGCAAACCCTCAGGTCAGCATATTATAGGTGTATACACATCTCATTCCTGCAAATGAGCGGTATCTGACCTACTGTTCTCCCGCTTAGACCCATGGCAGACATTACTAATCAATCACCAGATTCCTTTCTGCTGAGTCCACACTGTTGTCTCAGAAACCCTCTCTGGGCAGCCATAATAAATCAATTGGAGTTGACATTTGAGATGAAACCTGTGCGGCCTCCCCAACTTCCCTTAAGTTACAGAAATGTCTTTTTCAATCAGGTAGAAAATTAAACATATACAGTGTCTGAAGTCTTGGCCACTGGGCCCTTGGCCTGAATATACTGTCTCGTGCATGTAAGTGCTCAGTGTTCATTGAATGAATGAATGAATGAATGAAAAACGTTAGTCCTCCTGTTTTCTTAAGTTAACCATTTAGTCTTTCTGCCTCACACCTTCCTTCTTGGTTTCCCCGTACACCTGTGCTGCGAATTTCTCCCTAGTCTACAAGACAGAAGGAAACCACCGTGCCCAGAAATTCCACCATAACCAATAGGTATTGTAGGGATGTGATACTCCATTCAGGGTTATTTGCAGGTGACCTCCAGAGTAGAACTACAAACACCTAATAAACCCTGCCTCCCTAGAGAAGGAATTGTGGAGAGCCAACAAAATGATGCCCAGGGATTGCTTTACTGACTGCAAAGCCGTCTGCCCTAAAAAGGAGACCGAAAATCAGACTTTCTCTTAGTTCTATTGTTGCACTCACTGGTTTCTCTTCTTCCAGGGAGAAAAAAAAATGCTTCCACCTTATTCTGCTTCCCCCCACCCTCCCCGTGTTTTGCAGTCCCTGAAGTTCAGGAAGCATGCCTGACCGCTCTCCCTTTTGCCTCTTCACTCGCACTGCTCCTTCATCCTGTACTATCATTCCTCAAACTGAGTATGACCTGCTGAGAGCCTGTCCAACCCAGAGGCCCGGCTCCAATGCCATCCCCGCTGAGAAGCCTTTCTTGATTCCAGCCATCTGGGTGGAACTGCTGCCACCTCTCAACACAACAGCCCTTTTGCAAATCTCTTTCATTTTCTTTAGCACATTCTGTCTTACTCTGTTGGTCTAAGTAAGAATAGTCTAAGGTCAGTCATCATTTACTGAGGACTTGGAGTGCGCTGGTCTCCACGCTAAGCACTTATGCACTGTCTCATTTACAATGCAAACCCCCATAACCTTGCTCATTTTATAGACTTGGAAACGGAGGCTCAGAGATGCTAAGGAGCTCCAGGTCACACAGCTAGTAAGGAAGAGAGCCAGGCATTCATTCATTCAATCAACTGATCATTACTTATTAAGGGCTTAAAATGCACTTGATATACTCCAGATGTTGGGAAAACAGAAGTAACCAAGTCAGAGTTCCCATCCATAAGAAGATATCATTCTGATGGGGAGAGACAGATCATAAAAGAAAAAAAAACCAAAAAACACACAAGTAAATAAATACTATGTGAGGTGTTGATAAACGTTCTGAGGAAAACAGGGGGTTAGTGACGTTTGGGGTGAGTGCTATTTTATTTAGGATGGTCAGGGTAATGTGGTGACTTCTAAGCAGAGACCTAAAGGAAGTGAGGGAATGAGTCTTGCAGACATCTGGGGTAAAGAGCATCACAGGAGGAGGAAACAGCCTGTGCAAAGGTCCTGGGGTGGACACATCTTTGACGTGTTCAATAAACAGCAAGGAAGTTAGTATGGCTAGGGCTGAGTGAGCGGGAGATGAAGTTAGAGAGGTGACAGGGATTAGATCACAGAGGGCCTTGCAGATGTGGGAGGGACTTTAGCTCTGACTTTGCGTGAGATGGAAAGCCACTGGAGGATGGCTCCCAGAACCCGTGCTCTAATTACTATGCTACACAACTGATGGATGCATGAATGAATGTCAGAAGGTACTTGGGAATGTTTTCTCATTAAAACCAGCAGGATGGCAGCCAGACAGTCTGAAAACAAGACAAGAGAGGGCAAGATCTGAGCTAAAAAGGAAGGCTGATTATTAAGGACAGCACGACCATCCCCTCGGTTGTCAGGAGTCTCTGTGGCTCCTCCACAGCACAGGCCTGGGTGGGGCTCTGTGATGGCCTCACTGGACACTCTAACTGGACTTGGTGAAGGGGAAATGTCCCAGTCCTGTCCCTGGGAGGTTTCAGCCTCTCCCTGAAATGTGTCCTTTGTTCACAAGAGGCAGCGAGAAAAAGGCAGTTTCTACAGTGACTCACCAGAGAGAAATAAAAATTGTGTCCAGGCTGGAAAGAATCCATCTGAAAGTGACACATTTGCCTCCAGAATGTATATATCAAAGTTCTTTTTTCTTCTCATTTGAAGTACGGCAGAGCTTCTCACACACACTGCCTCACAGCATGACAGACACCAGCTCCTGAAATTCCTTGCCTTTATTCCTGCCGCAGTTCTCTCCGAGGCAAAAACACGTAAAATACATACCGTGGGATGTGGCCAGCCTCCCTCCCCACGCCCCACCCCGCCACCAACCTGGCCGGGAAGAGCCAGCATCCAGCAGGACAGCAAGCGCATGCCCTGACGGTCCCAGGACAGTCCCAATTACAACTATTCTTCTGATGGGTGCCCCGACCCGTCCACCGCCCCCCAACTTTGCAGTGCATGAGAACCACGGGGAGCTTGTAAAACGCAGATTCCAGGGACCTGCACTCAGGAGGTCGGGGACAAGGTCTGGAGGCTGCATTTTTAATAAGGAGTCCCAGATAATTCTGTTATCGGTGGTCTAAGAAACACTGTCCCAAACAACAGAGACTGGCCAAGAGCCCAACCTTTCTGCATCTAAGCCCACAGGACAAAGTGGCCCCCAGTCCTTTCTCAGACCATGAGAAGCACACTTAGACCCCAGGTAGGGTTGTGAACCCGCCCGGGCAAATGAGAACAGAAGAGAATCTTGAAATCCCAGTCTCTGTCAGTGTTCATCTAAATCCTCTGCATGTATCATCCTAACTTGAGCTGCCCAGGGTTTGCTCTCTGGTCCTACCTGGGGAAGCCCAAGCCCTGCGTTTTGCAGCTGCCCTGGATGTAGCCATAACTGGAGAGGGGGCCAGACCTAGCTGTGACCATGAAAGATAACCGAAAAAGGCCTACTTGTGATTATGAAATGCTGTTTCATTTCTCAATTTGTCAGATTTACATGTTGACAATAGGTACTCCCATCACAGTTGGAAATAAAAGAGCTTGGCATCTACGGTTGCAATTCACTGGAGTAGGAGCCCACATGTAGCGCCTGGCTGCACCCTTTCCTTATGACTTGACAACGCTGCTTTGAGGGCCCTGTTAGCTGCCTGCTTTGGGCGCAAAACTGCTAATTAAAACCTTCCCATGGTGCACTCCACCTCGTTCAGATCTCTGCTCGGATGCCACCTTCCTTGTCGGTTTGGTCTAAATAATTCTCCTCCCCAAGCCCTCTCTCGTGTCATATCTAACCTCTTAGCCTGCTTGATTCTTCTTCACAGTGCCCAGCTCTCACGCAGGGGCTCCTGATGCACTCCCCCCACCCCTCGCCTGGCCAGCAAGAGGAAGCGCTTTGTGCTGATTAACGGTGCACTCCGTAGAGACTGTGCTCTGTTTTTGTGCATCTCCTCACAACTACCCTAGGAGAGAGGCCTTTTGATTAGTCCTCCTCCATTTTATAGATGAAGAAACCAAGACTCAGAGAGGTAAAGGGTCTTGTCCAAGGTCACACAGCAGGTAAGTGGAGAAGCTCAGACTCCAGGCCACCACTCCCTACCTCTAGTCAGTTCTGACTTAGCCTGGCCTTTGACGCTCAGCATGACCTGGCCTCTACCTACCTTTCCTGCCTCTCCCTCCCACTGCTGCTCCCTGCCCACTGGTGATCCCTGGCCCCTAAACTGCAACGCACCCCAGTACCTCACACCTCAATGCCACTGCACCTGCCGCTCCTTCCTCCAGTCACACCCTTTCCACTGCAAACCTCCAGAGACTTCCACTCTTCTTCAACCCTCAGGCCCAGTGTTCTCTCCTCTGAGATCCCTTCTTTCCTTTTTTCTTTTTTTTTTTTTTTGCGGTACTCCGGCTTCTCACTGTTGTGGCCTCTCCCATTGCAGAGCGCAGGCTCTGGACGCACAGGCTCAGTGCCCATGGCTCACGGGCCCAGCCACTCCGTGGCATGTGGGATCCTCCCGTACCGGGGCATGAACCCACGTCCCCTGCATCGGCAGGCGGACTCTCAACCACTGCGCCACCAGGGAAGCCCCCCTTCTTTTCTTGACTCCTCCCTAGGAAGACTAAGGTCCTCTCCACGGCCCCGCACACGCCACTCCCGAGTCCCCTCCACCACCACACTTCCACCCTGCTCTGTCATTGTCTGTCCCCTCCTTCAAGTCTTTGTGCTCCGTGAGGATAAAGACAGCTGTCTCTCTGCCCCAGGCGCAGGGCACAGGGCCTGGCACACAGCAGGCACTTGGGACTTGAAGAGCAGCTTGACTAGAGGGCTTACGAATGAGGTTAGGAGTCAGACAGACATGGTTTGAGCTCCAGTTCTACCCTGTACCAGCTGTGTGACCTTGGGCAAGTCACTCGCTGAGCCTCAGTTTCTACATCTGTAAATTGTGGTGGGGATGCAATAACATAATTAAAGGTAAAGAGCTCGACACAGGGAACACTCCAAAAATATCAGCTCTAATAATGATGATGTCAGTGGAATAACATTTATAAATAAATACATCTGGCCACAGGTAGAGGGGCCATAGAGGTGGTGGTGGGAGGGAGTGGGGTCGGGTGCCACAGGTAAGTGCAGGTTAGCAGGCCAATTCTGACATCTAAAATGGGAAAACAGCCAACCGACAGGTGGCCATCCATGCAAAAGGGCAGGTATTGGGTGCACCCCAGCTTCACAGCCAGATGGACCACAAGGATGGGGCCTCCAGGACCTGAAGAAAGTCTAACTCTAAGACAGTGGGCCTCTGACAGCAGCAATGAGAACTCTGTTAGCCTAGGCTTTGTGGGTAGAACTACCCATACGGAATCTGGGGAACTGGCAGAGCTAATGAAAACGTCCAACATTCATGGGCCAGGTGCTTGCCAAGTGCTTTCCAGGCACTACCTCATTTCATCTTCACAGCAGCCTTATCAGGTGATGCTATCAGTGTCTCATTTCATGGAAGAGGAAACTGAAGCCCAGAGAGGTTAAGAAACTTGCCCAAAGACACACAGCCAAGGAGTGGTAGAGCTGGGATTTGAACCCAGGTAGTCTGGTTCCAGGGAACTGCTTCAACCCCTCCTTGCCCACATCAAGAGGCCAGGGCAGGGCAGAGCCTGCAGGTGGGGGTCATGGGGCCCAGAGGGGAGGAAGGTGGCAGGAGCCCGAAACTTGGTGCTCCCTACATCAGGGGTCACGTGATCCGAACAGTTTCTGCACAATGTGTTCTTCCTGAGGTGGGTTATCTTGCTCCGGCAGGAAAACTTTACCCCTGGAGCCCAGCCAGATGCAGCTTGGTGGGTGTCGGCGCATACACTTCCCCTATCCTCAGACCTGCCAACCAAGCAGAGATGCACCGAGTCCCGTGTCACCGGCGAAATTGCCTCCGAATTGCCTTCTTCGTTAACTGTACAAATCTGCATCTTAATTAGGCTCAGCGGAATACAGTTACCAGACCCCAAGTTTCTTTCTCTTATTCCAAGCAAGGATGCCACAGAGACAGACCAGAAGCCAAAAGGTGGGGCCGAGCAGAGCCCGGCTGGGCTCTCCCTGCAGGAAATCTCCCACTGGAAAAGGAGGGTTGAGGTACTGGGAGGGAGGGCTGGCTGCTGGTGGGTCCAGGCCTGAGCTGGGGAGCTGAGGAGGGCCCAGGCTGTGGATCAGGGAAGGCTGGCTCTGCCTCTGACGAGCGGCGTGACCCGCAGTCACCTGCCCTCTCTGAGCCTCAGTTCTCCCATGTGGAAATGGGATGGGTGGCTTGGGGGAGCAGAGGAGATCACACATATGCCAGCCTGGCACACAGTGGGTTCTCTTTCTCTGTGTCCTCTCTATGCACTCAAGGCCTACGACGCTGTCTGGAGCTGATCCCCGCCTACCTCTTCAACGACTCACTGCGCGGCACCTTACATCACGCCCTCGCCACACACACCTCTTAGTCCTTGGAAAACTCTAAGCTTCTTCTTGTCTCAAGGGCTCTGTAAGTGCTATTCCCTCTGCTTGCCAAGGGCCCATCCCTCTGCCTGGTTAATACCTACTCGTGCTTCCAATCTTGGCTCAAACATCACCTCCTTCAGGAAGCTCTTCCTAGCCCAGACTAAATTCTCCTAACACCATTTATCTGTGGGGTGATTTCATCAGGGCCCTCTCTCCCCTCCTAGACAGGAGTGTACGGAACACTTTTACTCTGTTCTCTGTTGTACCTCCAGCTCCCACCTCAGGACCCATCGTATACCAGGTCCTTAATTCCTATCTGTCTAATGGATGAATGTGCACATCTCACGGAGCCTCAGTGAATGCATCTGTCAAATGGGAATCGTGATCCCACCCCCCTCATGGTATTGTGAAATGATTAAATGATTTTTGGCACATCGAGGTCAACAGGCCCTCGACAGACAACCTCCCCATCTCCCCATTCCTTTTGACTAAGGAAGAGGCAGAAGCAGGAGTGTAACTAGCTCAAAGACCAGCCTGGCCCTGGATGGAGGTGGGCGGGGAGCCCGGGGTCCAACACCGCAAAGGGTCGGGATGCTAAAAGCTGGAAGGAACCTTAGAAATGATCTAGTTAATTGGTTGCCAAACAAAGGCTTCTTTTAATCTTTCCTGCGTGAAATAATTTCATCCACCACGAAAGTAAATGTATTAAGGGAGACTCCACTTTCCTAGCTTTGAATTACTCGAAGACATCCTGTCCCATCCACCCGGCACCCACCCCGTGTGAGGGTGCCGTGCGGAGACGCCATGTCGAGGCAATCCCGGCAAAAACGGAGGCCTGGGCAGCAGGTAAATGATTTCCCTGAACTTCCTGAAATGTTAACAACAGCCCCTGGAGGCTGGGTCCAGGGGTCCCGCGTTAAGAGCCGCCACGTGACCACACAAAGCTTTTATTTTTCCGAGCTGGCCAAGCTACCTGCGCGCAGCTCAGCGGGCTCAGAACAAAGCCCGGATAGGGGAGCTTTCCTCCCCGGGTGGTTCCCTCTCAGGGGGGCAGTTCCCTCTCAACGACCCTTGACCAACAGAGCCTGAGGTTGCGCTGATTTTTCAGTCTGGTTTCTGGAAGCCCGCGTCTGATGTTAGGTCCTTACAAACCTCTGTCGAGATTTCCCACCCTGCTCTCCACTCTTGGCACACCCCGAAGCACCCTGTATCCAGCCCCGTCCCCTGGGCTCCTCTCCCATGTGGAATTCCACCCCTCCCCTGCCCACCTCCCCAGTCTCCTGTCCCGCTTTGTTCTGGGGCACAATTCCGTAATACGAGGCGCCTTCCCCACCTTGGGGTGTGCGCCTTCCTCCCTCTGAGCACCTGTCGAACTCCTACACCAGCAGCAGGGCCTTCCCCTGAACTCCTGGGGAGCTCCAGTCCCTCTCCTGGAGTCACCAGGGCTTGCCTCTGTCCGCACCTCTGGAAGTGGAGATGCTGCCTCCCCTTCTGCCCAGAGGGCCCCTCTGGAAGGATGGTATTCTTCCTTTGTTGCCCCTGTTCCAGCTCAGACAGTGCTGGAAGGCAGGGGTGGGCCTCGGCATGCCTTTTTCTAGTTGAATGGATCCCCTACAACCGTCCATGGAATTCTGAGGGCAGGAGCAGTTTTCTGGGAAGAGGCCACCAAAGGGGTCTGTTCCCCCCTTAAAGGTAAAGAACCTCCACCCTAGACCCTGAGCATCTTGACAGACGGGAATGTGTCTAATTCCCTGTATCGCACAGCCTGGCACACAGCAGTCCCTCACTGTATAACGCTATCAAGTCATGGAGTCTCTTTGAGCTGAAGATCTAGTCTAACTTTCCCATCTTACAAATGAAGCAGCTGAGCCTCAGAGCCAGGAAACGATTACTCATCTGTCAGCCAGACGGAATGCTTAGGGGAAATATCTTCTCTCTTATGAGTTAGGAAGTAGCAATATTAATGTACTCATCCTTCCACTTAATTAGCCCAATGATTTTTCAAGCACCTACTATGTACAAGGTACAACCATGGGGATACAGAAATGACAAACGCACAAGCCCCACTCTCGGAGAGCCCATGAGCCGCAGGGAGAGAAGACGCAAGCAGGGGTCACAGAGACACACAGACAGATGAACCCAGAGGAGGGAGGTCCCACCTTCTGGTGGGCCTCTGGGAAGGCTTTGTAGAGAAGTGGCATCCGAGCTTTGCGCAAAGAGGTCCCAGGCCGTCAATGCCGGAGCTGGAGCCCACATCCCTGCTCTGTTCTCCACCAGGTCTCAGACTGTACTATCTCTCCACCACAGTGTAGTTGTTGGGATGATTTAGGCTAAAAGGAATAGAAAACCCCAACTCACTTGGCTGTAGTAATAAGGAAATGTATCCTCCCTCTAACGAGAAATCCCAAGTTAGGGCAGCTCCAGGGTTGGTAATTCAGCTCCTCAAGGACGTCATCAAGGACTCCTTTTCCACCTTTTGGCTCTGCCATCCTCAGTGTCTGTCAGGAATGTCCTCAGAGCAGATCACCTCTTGGTCACAAGATGGCTGCCGATACCTGGAGGTCACACCCAGACATGACAACATCCTGCCCTTTGAGTTTCTTCCCTAAGATCAAGGAGATCTTTTCTAGAAACACCTAGATCCCAGCCCCACTAACTTTCCTCATGCCTTAAGTCCACTACTGAGTGAATCACCAGCAATGGGGGTAGATTTCCCAGCACTGGCTGAGCTAAAAACAGGATCACCTTCCCTGACGGGTAGTTACCCAAACAAAATGAGGGTTCTCTTTGCCAGGAAACAGGGGAATGGCTGCCAGCTGTGACTATTACACATATCAAGCACAGTGACTGTTCCTAAGGTTCCTTATCTGGGGAACATCTGTAACAGAACCAACAGTGGTGGTCAACTGTGTACGTCTTCAGCCAGGCAGCATCTTGGATCCCTAACAGCATGTGACAGATATGCCTGGGTCCCTACCACGTGCCAGGCTCTGTGCTATGCTGGGAGGACTGTGATGGGCCAGACAGACAGGAGGCGAACAGATAGGTAAACAGGCAATTACAACATGGCACGATGAGTGCTATGGCCAGAGAAGAGGGACACCAGGGACGCTGGGGAGGTGGCTCACCCTGCCCAAGATAGGGAGGATGTATGTGGGGAAGGCCTCCTGGAGGAGGCATAGTCCAAACCATGACCTGAAGGAAAAGTGGGAATTAGCTAGGCAGGGCGGGGGCACTGAAGGCAGAGGGAAAAGCACGTGCAAAGGCCCTGAGGTGAATGAGAATGTGTGTCTCCTGGGGCTGGCAGTATGTTTCATGGATGAACACAAGACCTGAGTCAAAGAGATCTGCACTGGAATCCTGGAGTCACCACTAATAGGAAACAGGACTATAGGCGAGCTGCTGAAACTTTCAGTGCCTGAACCGTTTCACCTGTAGAATAGGGATAACGGTACATATCTCACAGGGTGGGTGTGAGGCTCAAATAAGACCTTGCCTATAAAGCTCACACCACAGTGTAAATCCTCCAGTATCATAATTATCTTACTATGAGGCTTGGACCCTACAATGAAGATCTGACCAGCAGAGGTGGGTGGGGGCTGAACTCCCCACTGTGGCTCTCCAGTGCAGGCGGCCTGGGCTTGCACCACAGGACATGTGGCCACCAGCCACAGGTGACTGGTGAGTTCTTGCATGTGGTGGGTCTGAACTGAGATCTGCTGTAAGTGTAAAGTACACACTAGAGTCTGAAGAATTAGTCCCTCCAACCACCTCCACGTAAAGTATGTCATTCAAAATTGTTTACGTTGGTTGCATGCGGAAATGGTAATATTTGGGATATACTGAAGAGTCATTCAAAACTGTTTACGTTGGTTGCATGCGGAAATGGTAATATTTGGGATATACTGAAGATAAAACGTATTAGCGAAATGAATGGTACTTGCTGCTCGTTACTTTTTAGAATGTGGCTACTAGATATTTACAATTACATTTGTGGCTTGCGTATATTTCTGTAAGATCATGCTGGCCTAGGCATGTTATCCCACTGCAAATATAAAGAAACAGAAATGCAGACCCGTTCAACACCCTGCCTGGTCTGTGGCTAAGAGGATGCAGCAGAGACAGGGGCCTGGCACCAACTCCTCGTCTTTCGCTCATTCGCTCACCCTCTGCTCTGCAGAAGCCTCTCCTCCGACTCCTGGAAACCCACGTGGCGTCGCCAGTGCCATGCGCTCCCCACCCCAACCCGGCACTCTTGTCTTTCGATCTGCAGATTATCCTCGAATGGACCTATCTTCTCCCAGGCCCCCAGCTTCCTCTTTGCTAAATGAGCCCCATTTCTCGGAACTGTTGACAAGTGGTGCTCTCGATACAGAAGGAGGGAGGGCAGAGGTGCAGAAACAGCCAAGGCCTATTCTTCGGGAAGGGAACTGAGGGCTGAAGCATGGGCTCTGCAGCCAGCCCAGGGAGGGGAGATGAGTATGCACGGCGGGTCTGACCAGACCATGGACACCCAAGGGCCCTAAACAAGCATGAACACCCATCCTTCCAGGGCACAGCATCCAGGGCTCCTTGGTGGCTACTACAGTGTCACCACCATCTGCTTGGGGACATCTCGAGCTGGAAGTCTCAGATGCCTGGGACTCAACCCACCGGAGCTGTCTCATCACCTGTCGCAAACCTAGCGGACTCCTTGGTCTCCTCTGAGATAGCTGTGTATTCTGACAGGGGCTCTCCTCCTGCGGACGTTCTCTCCCCACCCCCCGCCACGGAGCAGGCTGCAAGTGCTGGTGAGTTAACCATCCCCTCAGGAGTGATGCCCAAGCAGTTTCAGGCGTGGCCCACAGGGTCTCAGCAGGTCCCCAGGAGGGCTGAGGCTCCACTGCCCACAGAAGTAATCCGTGCGTTAACACCTTTCATCAGTATCCTCCTTTCCCACTCACCTCCCTAATAAACTCCTTACGTCCAAACTAAGCCATCATCTCTCCCCCAAAACTGCTTCTTGTCCCATGGACTGCACTGCCCTCCTCTCAGATGCTGTGGCATCTGGAAAACAGGGAGTCAACTTTGATTTTCACCCCCATCTCATCTTCCACGTCCCAACCATCACCGAGTGCTGCCCATCTTACCTCCTAAATGCTTCTCAACTCTATCCACTCTGCTAGATCATTTTGCCACTGCTTCTGGGCTGGTTCACCATCATCTCTCATCTGGACAGCAGCTCTAGTCTTCTGTAACCCTGCCTCAACCCCCGAATCTGCCCAGATCTGCCAAGCCCAGGCCCACACACCCAAACGCCTCCTGGACTACTCCCCTTGGAGTGGCACCTCATGCCTGGCATTTCCCAGCCGCCTCCTGGGGCACCCAGGACCGTACCAGCCACACACCTGTAAAGCAGGAAGTCATCCTCTTTCCTCACCATCCCGCTTCTGCCTTGGAGAGTTCTTACACATTAATCCCCTTTCATTTCATGTCACTGCCTTGGTTCAGGTGGCAGGAATGCTATGTCCCTCTCCTAACTGGGCTGCCCTCCTCCAGTCTTGCCCTCTCTGATCCTTTCTCAATGTTGCTATGAGAGGGACTGTCCTAAGATGCCATCAGATCATTCCAACATCCTGTTTCACTCCTCACCGGCTCGCCATGTCCCACAGGACAAACTCTGTCTTTGACATGAAAGACCCCTTACAATTTGGCCCCACACAACCTCAGTTCCCACCCCACGCCCCCAAAACCCATGACTGCAGCCACTCCTAGACCATTTGTACTCTTTCTTGCCTTGGGCTCCACAACCATTAGGGGTGGGCCCAGGGGTGGCATCTCCATTGAAAGCTCAGTCAGCCATCTTGGTAGGAAGCCCCACTTTCCTCTTCTCCACCCCAGAGAACAGCACTGCCAGCCACCTGCATATCCAACCCAGAAGCCAGGCAAAACCAGGTGTCCAGTACAGAGCGGCAACTGTTATCATAATAAGAGATGGGCCTTCAAGTCATTCATATACTTTTGTCATCCAGTTCCTTCATTAAATAAAATTCTGGCAGTAGGGCCCTGACAAAATGGGAATTAGATCAGAAAGAGAAATGTCTGGAGCGTGGGGACTCGGAAAGTGAGGGTGGGGAATGGAGGCTGGTTTGGGGGGGACTTTGTGGAGAGAGCAGTGAGCAAGCACTGTGGGCGTGCAAGGTGGAGGGTGTGCAAGGTGGAGGGCGTGCAGGAACAGGAGGCGTGAGGGCACAGAGGACCAACTGCAGCTCTTATGACCTACAGCTTTGCTCCCGTGCTTTAGATATAAGAGGCTACAGGTAGTGAAGGAGGGTAGTGACTGAGGGTCCTGGGGGGTAGCTGGACAACTGACGCTTCAGCCACACACTGGAATAAATGATGCCGAAAGACAAGTGGCCTCAGAGAGCAGCATCCCCATTTTCCAGGCACGGAATGAAGGCTGAAGTTGAAAACTCGCCTGCACTCACCAGTCTGTAAAGGCAGAGCAAGGACTTTCCAGTCACAGCCTCCAAACGTGGTCCTCCTTGCTCTGTCCCTAAGAGCGAACGCTGTGGTGTTAGAGGCTGTGCAGACAGGAGGGCAGCCTTCAGTGAGCAGTCTTGTTTCTCTAAATTAATTCTGTGGATGCAGGTTGCGACCCCACAGCATAAGCACACACTTCTGAAGATGATCTTCAAAGGGCCCGCGTACAGCAACACCCAGCAGTTACAGCTGTGAAGCCACACAGAACAGAAATGACAACTAAATCGGGTCGCATTTCTTTACCTATTTTTTATGGCATCCACTGCGTGACCGCTAAAAACATCCAAACTAGCATTGAGGTCATTTTCAGATAATGTGCCTTTCCCAGACACATTATTTTGTTTTGTTCAAAACAAAATAATTCATAGAGCATCCTGTAATATGAAAGGCCTTGTGTGGACCTTTCCTGGGGGCTGATTTTAGGGAAAAGTATCTTTGCCTGTATATGCGAGAACATGTACCTGGCCCTGAGGTCTTCCAGGGTCCCAGCCTTCAGGAAGCTCACAGTGTAGAAGAGAAGCCCAACACTGAAGAAGCAGTGAGAAATGGAAAGAAATCAAGGGAGGTTATAGGAACGTATACAAAGTGTGTCCTAACCCAGTGCTTCTGAAACTTTAATTGCACGTGAATCACTCGTGAAAATACAGATTCCCAACGAGTAGGGCTGGGGTCGAGTCTGAGATTCTGCATTTTTAACCAGCTCGCCAGTGATGCCGATGCCGCTGGTCCGTGGACCACACTTGGAGTAGCTGAATGGCTCCTGGTGATGTGGAATATAATTCCCTATGACAGCATCATATGCAGTTTCCAAAAGGGCAGCATCTCAAACCTACGACACGGGTTTGAAGTTCAGATACTCTGAAAGGCTCGGGGAGATGAGGCGATTGGGTTGAAGCCTCAGCACTGCTGTTTCTGAGGTGTACCTCCTGCACACTAGGGGAGTAAACAGACACGTCTCCATCCTGGAGGAGTGAGCAGCTGCATGGGGGTAGACACGTAAAAATCAAAGACTCAATACGTGCGTCTGTGAAATGTAAACGTGCATCTGTGACAAAGGTCATGAGTGTCTGGAATAGGGAGCGTGACCTGGCCGGGGAGGCTGCAGGCAGGGAGAGGAGAGGACAGCACAGCAAAGGCCTGGCTGAGGATCCAGGGGACCCCAGTGAGGCTGGGCAGAGGGAGTGAAGGATGAGGCTGGAGAGTCAAGCAGGGCCCGACCACGCAGGACTTCATGAAGAGTTTCGCCTTCATCTAAGAGTGCGAGGGGCCCCTGGAGTGTCTTATTGGGAAGGAAGAATATAATCACATTTGCATTTTGAAAACATCACTCTGGCTGTAGGGAGGAGGATGGGCTGAGGGGCCAGAGGCTGTGGCTCCTTCCCTGGGAGTGCGGGAGGGATCAGGCCTGATGGAGACGGCACTGCAGTCTCTCTCTGGGCGGCACAAGACTCTAAAGCTATGGATGGCCACCTTCTGCCCCATGGATGCTGGAAGCTGGACAGTCCGTCTGTTCAGACACACAGGAGCGAATCAGACAACCAGGAAGTGACTTGGAGAGAGGGGGCTTGCAGGGAAGGACAGGGGGCTTCTGCTCCATTTCGGCCACGGCTCCAGCCCTTCCTGAGGCTCCTCTGCCAGCCTGCCCTGATTTCCTTGCGATGCCTCTGTATCCTTATGAGGAGTTCCTCGGTTGAGGCAGTTTCTGTTCCTTGCAACCCAGAGAGTCCTAGCGAACTCAGCAGCACGCCTGCGCTGAGGATTTCAAAGGTGCGAGAGCACCACACACGCTGTAGCAGCGCCCCGGGATTAGTCTCCAAACACCCCATAATTTGAGGCAAGGCCATGGTAAAGTCACTACGTTCTGAGGAATGCATGCAGATTCCTGAGCTCCGGCAGGGACACAGGCGGTCATTCCCACCCACTGCGCTGAGGTGGACAGGATTTCCAGCCAACCCAGGAGTGGAGGGTGTGGGGCAGGCTGTCGAGGGACCACATGGCAGATATGCCTAAACATGGTCCCCAGCTTCGAAGGTCACCTCCAGCCCTGTCCAGCCAGCCCCGTTCAAAGCTGTTTATGGTTTCCCCTCACATTGGAGGTTTGGGTTTGATTTACAAGGGACGGAGATGCATTTGAATCTTTTCAAAAAGAACCACCACCTTGCAGGAATCTGCAGGGTCCAGGAACCACTCGCTACAGTGTTTTGCTCTTTTTGGTGACAGGCTCGGAGATTCAGGATCTGAAAGATCCCTCTTAAGAAGAAAATGTCTTGAAGAAATGTCAGACTGACCTCTGAAAGCTACCAAGGTGATGTCTGGTTAATCGGGAGATCCATTTCTTTATCTCAAACAGGGGGTACTTCTCTTGACAGGACATCTTGAGGATTAAACATGGACATCTGGGGTGTCCCAAAGTGTGCCGTGCAGATTAATGTTGGAGGGCACAGTGATTCTTTTCTTCTTTGTCTCACACAAAGAAAATTATTGTTTTAATGGCTATGCATATATTTTAAGGCATGTTGGGAAAAAAAGCACATCAAGCCCATAATTTCATGGCTACGATTGCTCAGGATGGGGCTTAAATTAAAAAGTGAGTTGAGGATGAACAGCAAGCTCTTAGTGTTATAGCACCGGGAACTACATTCAATATCCTGTGATAAACCATAGCGGAAAAGAATAGGAAAAAGAATGCATATATGTATAACTGCGTCACTTTGCTGAACAGCAGAAATTAACACAACATTGTAAATCAACTAGACTTCAACAAAATTAAAAAATAAATGACTGGGGGATTCCATCATGTAGCTTATGAGTACAAAATGTTTGCTACCTAATTTTCTAAAATAAAAAATGTTATATACTGGCAAAAAAAAGTGAACTGACTTAGAAAGTAAGTAAACAATAGTGCGGTTAGTATACGAGGAAGGCCAAGGCTGTGAACTGTGCAGAACACTGAGATGAAGAGCAGGCAAGCATCTGCATACAGCCTGGTACAGACCAGGGGCCCCGACGCGACAGCCACCATTTCACAAGTACCTACGTCATCTCTAATCCTTACAACAAGCAGGTAGGACTTCTCATTCCTATTTTAGGGTTGATACATGGAGGCTTGGAGAAATTAGACCCCTTGTCCAAACGCACACAACTAGAAAGTGCCAAGGTTGCGATCTGAACATAGGTCTGCTTGCCTTCAGGTGCCAGATTCCCTAACTGCGCCGCATCACCCTTAACAATACATCATTCTCTCTCTCCCCTAGAAAACACAAGTGTCTTTCAGAAAAGACCCCAGATTTGGGGCCTGGCCCATTTTATCCCAACCAATACGGGTACGCTATGTATCTATTTGCATTTGTGCTTGGACAACTCCTACCAAACCAACGAACTTCAAGACTAGCTCTTTCTTCCATGTGGTTGGCCCACTGCGCTGCCCCCAGGAGGCCTGAGGTAACCAGCCTGGGTCAGCCTGGCCTTGGCGCTGCATGTGATGGCCGGGTCTCTTCTCACTATTGGGACGGGAAGAGTTCAGGTCCAAGTGAGGACCAGGGAAGCGGGCAGAGGCCTTCCGGTCTGGTCCCGTCATGCTCATCTGGGGCTCGGGTGGGTTGCCGGAGCCACAGCTGCAGAATGCCACTCTGCTCAGCGTGCTCTGGGCGCTTATATGCTCTCTTGGGACTTGCAGGGCACAAGTGGGTGTTCCTGGGCCCCTGGCTAAGTACCACCTGGAGGACACCCTTCTACCAACATCCGTAAGAGTTTCCCAAAGTCTCTTCACGAGGCACCAGAGAGACTCCTGACTTCCTCCCTACACACATTCTAGAGGCACAGGCTTCCTGCCCAACTCTCATCCAGCCACCTGGATTTGCACCATTCTCACTCCTTGAGTGGCCACTTTCCACAAAGCGGTGTGTGTTTAAATGATCATCATCATACCATTCCATGTGAGCCATTAACTTCTGTCTCAGCAAAACAACAAACTGCTACACTTCATGGACCCCTAAGGTCCCTGAGAAGTGCCAAACGATCCATCCAGCGCTGCCCGGGATCTCATCAGGGTCCCGGCTGATGCGGACCGAGCACTGTGTCCCCAGAGCCACTCTAAGGCCGTCGTACGTGTTAGCTTACTTGATTCTTCCTGAGGTACTATTACCTTCCTAATTTTACAGATGAGTAAACTGAGTCACAGAAGGATCAAACGGCTGGGTTGTGAATGCAGAGCCATGCCCGTCACCGCTGGGCTGGTCTAGGACAGGAACTTGTCTTCTGGATTTGGAAGGATCACAGGTTTATCTGAGAGTAAAGAGATCTGGGTTGCAGTTAAACAGAGCTGTGTGACCTTGGACAATTCACTCCACCTCGCTGAGACTTCCTCATTGGTACAATGGGGACAAGACCTGCTTCGCTCACTCAGAGGGTTCCTGTGAAGTTCAAAAGGGATAACTGATGTGAGAATACTCAGATTTTGGCAAATGTGTGCATGAAGGGACGGGGACGAGTGGATGAGTCCGATGCCACTCCTGCCTTCAAGAAGCATTAGGATCTTACAGAGCAGACAAGCATCTTCCTCCGTGGGCTCCTGCCAACGCTCAGTGTGTGAGGCACAGCTGAGAGGGCTGCCAGGAGCGCGCTGTGTGATCTGAAACGGGAGACTTCCCATCTCTGGGCTTCACCCTCCTCCACGCAAAAAGTGAGGGCCTCTCACAGGAGGTCCCTTCCTGTTCTAATGTTTTTACAACTTTGGCTTTGTTTCTGGGTTAAAATACTTATGAAACAGCAAACAGCTTATATTTGGAATTCTTCTTGCTGGTGGAAGCAAACAGCAGGGATGCGTCTGACAGATATTAATGGCTTCTACACATGCAACACATAAACAACGTTTAAAATGGCATTTCTGTCTCCAAAACACCAGTGTTCTGATTGGGGATCTTGAACCTCGATGTTCCTCCTCATGGAAAACTAAGGACTTCCCCTTCGTCCCACTCCCCCAGCCTCCAACCTTCGCCTGCAGAATACATTTTCTTGTTTAAGGTCTCTTGAACTTGAAACTAGTTTACGAGGAAACAGCAACCTTGAAGTCAGACAGACCTGAGGCTGAATCCTGATTCTGCAACTTACTAGCTGCATGACACTGGGCAAGACTCCCTGAACTGCTCCTCATCTGAGAAATGGAGATGATAATAGCTCTCACAGGGCTGCAGTGAGGATTAAATGAAATAAAACAAGTTACGTTCTTGGGCATACAGTAGGCATTCAATAAACGGTAGCCCTTATTACTGAGAGTAGGGACTGTATTAGTCAGCCTAGGCTAGGTTATGCTGCAGAAACAAATTCACACCCAAATCTCAGAGGTATAACAAAGCAAATGGCCCGTCCTGGTCAGCAGGGCATTCTGCTCCACGTGGTGACTCAGGAAGCCAGGATGAAGAGGATGAAGCTTCATCATCTGAAACACTGTTGATCAACACCACAGCGGAAGTGAGTGCCGGAGGGTCTCCAACAGCCAGTTAAGTGCTGTGGACTTGACTGGTTTGAACTAGTTACTGGCCCTGATTGGCTGCCAGGGGCTGGGAGATGTTGGGGAGTGCATGGAGTATTAGATGAGCGTTACTCTTTATGTGATATGGAGCCAAATTTTGTTCACCTTTGGTTCTCCCACAGTGCTTAGCACAGTGCCAGGCTTATTAGAGAAATGAAGGCACAAGTCAAAAAGAAGCCTTCTCTGATGATGTAATAATTTTCTAGCCAAAAGAATTTTCTCTCTTTTTTCCTCCCCTTTAATCAGATGCTTATTCTCATCCTGCAGTTTATCACTGAAACAAGTATTTCAGAAGTTTTATAAATAATGTTCATTTTGAGGAAGTTTGCCAATGCCCTTCGAATTAAGGCAAAACCCCAGGTCATGTCTAGGCCATGAGTTTACACTTGGAAGAGGAAAAAAGAGAAGAGCAGATGGGACTGCCAAGGATAAGATGACAAGAAGTTTGCATTTCTTAACAATACTTCCAGCCCTTCTCATGACCCTTGAGTGACATGGGGGTGGGTGGGTGGTTCATGGCACGGAAATCAGAGCAAGGAGGCAGTATGGCTTGCCCATGAGTCCCAGATGAGTCAAGGGTAGACCAGTGTCCCTTCCATACTTTCCCCTTCTTCCCAAACCCTTGCATTCTGCAAAGTCTTCCTTCCTGCCCTACATTCATTGAAACTATTGTGGGTCATGACACACGGATACATCTACCCAAGAGAATTCCTGAGAGTGGCTGCTGATCACCCCCCTTACCCTGGGTGGAGAAAGTGGAGCTCAGGAAAGATCCTTTTCCACGGAAGGAATGGCCTGTCACCATGTCCTCTTCTGGGCTCAGAGATGTACTCTGGTCCTGGCTCTGCCACCACGTCACTGGGTCACCTTGGACAACACACCACTCTTCTCTGGGCATCCCTTTACTCACCTGTAAACTCATTTAACAAGCACGCAGAGCAGCCTAAGAGGAGGGCTAGGAACGTGCAGGTAACTAAGCCGTGAACCTGACCTCCAAGCAGAGGAGTAGGGCGAGCAGGGGTCACGAGGACTTCCTATGCCAGCAGGCTAGGCGTGGACAACAGGGTTGGTGGAGGCCAGTGAACGGGGGAGGGCTGTGGACAGCTCGAGTGCCTGCTGCAGTCAAATGGGCCAGCTGCCTCTCAGCTCCGGCCCCGCTTGCCAAGTGGGAACGTGGGCCCGGTATTGGCAGATCTCTTGATTGTTTTCAAGAGAAGCAGGAAAGACAAAATTATCCATGAAATGTGAGCAGACCAACCCAATCAGCTTCGTCTATTGTCTGGCTGAAGCCCGTGGCCCTAGCATTTGCAACTCCTAATGGCTGTCAGTCAGAGGACTTCATGAGATTATGATTACACAATCCTATTTGATCTGATAATCTCATTAGTCTTCATATGATCAGGCTTTTAAAAAATATGCATTGTTTTACTCTAATAGGAAAAGAATTACTACAGAAAATTGAAAAAAGGTATAAAAAGAAAATTAAAATACTCTTAATTATTCCTAATCCCATTCCCCCAAAGTTAACATTTTGATGTATATTTCGGGGCGTTTCTTGCCAGCCTTTTCTCTATGCATAAATTATATAAATAACATTCTATGTGTGTATATGTTTATGCGTGTGTGTATACAGGTATATACAACGTTACATAAGTAAAATGTATAACGTGAATCTCTTCTAAAATTAGGAGAACAGTATTTTGACTGTTTGGCTCTGCATCCTCATGACACTGTGGCATTACGGATTCTTCAAAAACATGATCTTTAACAGCTCCATAAAAATTCCATAACACAGATTTACCGTAATTTACACCTATAACTTACATCTCAACATTTGAAGGTGTTTCTAATTTTTTACTATATAAATAGAATTGCAGTGCACATTCTTATATATAAATATTTGTGCATATATCTGGTTATTTCTTTAGGTAAATTTCCACAAGTGGAATCACAGGGTCTAAAGGTATGAATGCTTTTAAGGTCGTTGATATGTATATACTCCATTGCTCTTCATAAAACCTATAGTACCTTCATGCTTTCACTATATTCTCACTGACACTGGATACTGTCATTTTCAAATCTGAATGTTAATTTGATGCAATTAAACAAGTGATATTTCATAGGTATCCTAATTTTATCAATGAAGTTAGATATTTTCCCTCCAAATGTTTTCCGGCCATTTATATCTCTTTTCTGACTTGTCCTGAGGCCCCTTTAAAAAACCATTTTCTATATTATATGCAGGAAACCTTTGTATCACATATTTTTATAATAGGAAAACTGAGATGAAATCTACATGTCCAGCGACAGGGAAATATTAAATCAGTAAAGGCACAAGTAGTTGATGGGCTATTATGTAGTTGTTACAATTTGAGGATACAGAAGCATTGTGGGAAAACACTCATGACACGTTAAATGGAAAAGAGCAGCTATAAAACTAAATGAGTACCATGTCCCATGTTAACAACCAGATAAAAATAACAGTTACAGTAGGGGCTGTATTTAAGGGTTGGGATTTCTGAAGACATTCTTTTTTTCCTTTTATGTTTCAAAATGTTTTGCAATTCTGTTATATAACCTTTGTAGTTAAGAGAAAAAATACTTGAAAGACACATTTTCAGTTGACTTTCCAAATGCACCTTCCTAGTTTCTTAGGATTCCCCTGTATCCATTTAAAAACATCTATGTTTGTGTCACAGAAGATTAAAAACTTTTGATTTACTGAAATCTGTTAGCACTTTAATCAGCAGAGAAAAAGATAGCGTTGTTATCAGTAGCAAGCAGGGCTCACAGTAATGACCTTGAGGTTGGGTTATTCCAGGCCTTTGGGTCCCCTCCATCCTCACCTTACTCTGAGGTTTGGGAAGAAGGCAGTTCTGAAATTGCAGAGACCTGAGGGGCCTCCAGTAAATAGGGGGCGGGGGGAGAGGAGTTGGGCAGCTCCTGTTGAAAACGAGGAAGCCTTCCAGACCTGCAGGGTCAGGAATCACCCACATTAGACCCAGATGGGCCCACTTTACAGATGATAAAATTGAAGCCCATAGGGGAAGAATTTCAGGACAAGCAGACCAAGCCTGCGGGATGCCCAGAAAAACCTTAAACAACAACAACATCATCATTATTACTACTAATGTTCCAACATCAGACACCTTTCAAACCATGTTCTTTTTTTTTTTCTTATTGGAGTGTAATTGCTTTACAATGTTGTGTTAGTTTCTGCTGTACAACAAAGTGAATCAGCTATATGTGTATATATATATCCCCTCCATCTTGGACCTCCCTGCCACATATCCCCCTCCCACCCATCTAGGTCATCACAGAGCATCTAGCTGAGCTCTCTGTGCTATACCTCAGGTTCCCACTAGCTATCTATTTAACACACGGTAGTGTATTTATGTCAAACCTAATCTCCCAATTCAGCCCACCCTCCCCTTCCCCCTCTGCGTCCACACGTCTGTTCTCTACGTCTGCATCTCTATTCCTGCTCTGCTAATTATTAGAGAAATGCAAATCAACACTACCGTGAGGTATCGCCTCACACCGGTCAGAATGGCCATCATCAAATGATCTACAAACAGTAAATGCTGGAGAGGGTGTGGAGAAAAGGGAACCCTCTTGCACTGTTGGTGGGAATGTAAATTGATACAGTCACTATGGAGAACAGCATGGAGGTTCCTTAAAAATCTAAAAGTAGAATTACCATATGACCCAGCCATCCCACTACTGGGCATATACCCTGAGAAAACCATAATTCAAAAAGACACATGCACCCCAATGTTAATTGCAGCACTATTTACAATAGCCAGGACGTAGAAGCAACATAAATGTCCATGGACAGATGAATGGATAAAGAAGATGTGGTGTGTGTATATATACACACAGATATTAAATACCTCTTATGTGTCAGGTGTTTGTGTGTTGTTTTGTTATTTATTTATTTGGACATGTGATAACTAAATTTATGAACAGGGTTAGAAAAAAATGATACTAAGAAAATAGAGTTAAGAAACAAGCCCTATCCCCCAGCCACTCAGATCTTATTCCCAGAGCATCTGTCACTAGTATCCTGTGTGCCCTTCCAGGGCCAGGCTAAGTGCACACACGCATATGCATCGTATGCTCTTCGCTTCCTGCTTCCTCCCTTTCTTTCTTTTCTCCTCTCTTACTCATGCCTTCCTTTCTTTTAAACAAATGGTCCTGGGGAAGCATTCTATATCAGTTTATATGGGCTGGCTTCATTCTTTTCCATAGATGCACAGTAAGCCATATATGGATAGATGACCATTTATTTAGCCAGTGCCCTAGAGGTGGCTATTTATGGCTGTTTCCAAGCTTTTGTCCCTTCAGACTCTCCTCATACAATCAGCACTTCACACATGTGCAAGTTTGTCTGTAGAATGGACTTCTAGAAGTGGAATTGCTGGGTCAAAGGATTTGTGCATTTAAAAATTTGTAAGATCCAAAGTAATCTCCACAGAGGCTGTAGTATTTGTGCAGCATTTGAAATTTATGAGGGTGTCTGTTTCTGCACAACCTTGACAACAGGATGTCTTGTCTAACTTTAAAATTTCTGCCAATCTGATATAATTATACCTCATTGTAGTTTAATTTACACTTATAATAAGGGAAGTTGAATATCATTTCACATGTTTAAATGCCATTTGTATTTCCTTTTCTGTTCTCTTTCTTTCACCACTTTTTTCCTGTGAGGTTAGATCTTTTTTTTTTATTGATTGGTAGGGACTCTTTATATATTAAGAAAATTAGCTCAGGTCTGGGATATCTGTTTGTCACTATTTTTTCCAAGTAACTCATCTGTCTTTTGACTTTGCTTATAGTATTGTTATGAAGACATTTAAAATATTTAGGTATTAGAATTTACCAAAAATTTGGTATATTGTTGATTATACATTATACTTAGGAAGGCCTTCCCCACTTTGAGATTATTTTCAAAATCTCTTATTTCTTCAGGTAGTTGTATTTAAGCTTTTAAAAAAATGTACATGATCCATCTGGAGTTAATTCTGGTGAAAGGAGTGAGCTGCATCCAGGTGGTTCTCCAATTGTTCCAACACCCTTTATTGAGTAATCTATCTTTTCTCCAGAGATTTTCCATGTCACCTTATTATTTCTGGACTCTCTTCTGTTCTGTGTAACTGTCTGCCTATTTATTCTAGAGCCACTTTTATACATGATCACACTAAACCAAAGCACCCTAGTGGGGTAGGTGAGGCCAGAACCAGGTCTCCCAGCCTGTGCTACTTCACCTCCCATAACTGGGTGGTCTCCTAACTCTAGGGTGGGTTAGGGAAAGTCAGAGAGGTCCCAGATCCTGATCCTCCAAAGCAGGGAGAGAAACAAGCATAACACACAGCCTTTCCCTCCCCTTCACTCGCTCAGAGGCAGTGAGTGGCCTCTGCCAGCTCCGAGCTGGACTCCAGCTTTCTCGAGAGTGAAGTGGTTTGCCCTTGGGTAAGTCAGCTCCTCTCTTAGAGCCTCAGTTTCCCAACTGCAAAACGGTAATAGTAATAATAACACTGATGTCACGTTTCGAGGATGCAATCATCTGATGCTGGACAAAGATGCCACAGTAAAAAGCCCCAGCTAGGATGACAGAGGACACTGCACCATGGCAGAGCCGCTCCCCCTCCTTCTGAGGCCAATAACGCCCATCACTTGGGCTACGATTTAGCAGGGCCTGAGCTATGCAGCTTTCTGACAGCCGGTTCATCAGTCTAAAGGTCTGGCTGTCCACACCCCAAGGACACAGGACTTGCAAGGCCAGGACCTCCAAAGAGAGGGGGGCGGAATCAACTCTGACCTCAGAGCCACTGAGGTGTAAAGGGCTCAGCGTAGGGCCCCATCCTGCTTGGCAGGGGCCCAGGAACCCTTGAAGAGCCCTGCAAGGTGGGCAGGAAAGGAAGGGAAGCTGGGCAGAGTGGGAACGCTGGGAAGGTGGTTGGAGGTTGAGTCTTCCACACAACATCCAAGAGCCAGCGGTGCTGTTCCCCAGAACCGTCACCTGCTTCTTTTTGGAACTTCCACCCGCCCTCACCAAGTGCTGTGAGCCCAGGGAAAAGCAGGCCCAGAACCCAGAAGTCATGTGAACAACATCTCTCGGAGCACCCACATTCCAGAACAGGAACAACACAGCCCCCAGGCCACCTGCTCCCACACATACCAGCACCACACCTCGGGTTTAAGCACCATTGCACTGTTTGCCTATATCAGCTGAGCTCCTCCGAGAGGGAGGGATTAATATTATTCCCATTTTCCAGATGAGCAAACTGAGACTCAGATGGAGCACATGAGCGGCCCAAAGTCAAAACGACAGCAAGTGGCAAAGTTAGAAATCAGGTCTTTTCAGCCTGAAAGCCTGACCACGATACGCTCCGAACAGGGGCTGCAGTGGACTGCTGAGTCATCTGTTCAACAAACATTCATTGAGCACCAACTTTATATTTGGCAACGGAATAGGTGCTGGGTGTACAGAGGCAGATAAGACACAATTCTTGTTCCAAAGGACCAAATACAATAGCTATTCTATGATGTCAAGTCTAATGGGTATACAAAGGGCTGTGGGAGGTCAGGGAAGAAGTGATTACCTACTTTGAATCAGGGCAGGCTTCCCAGAGGAGGCAACTTGTAGGACGGAACTTGAATCATGCTTCCATTGTCAATGGTGAGCAGGAGTTTTATTCCTCAGTGGCTGAAAATGGAGGTTCCTGGGCTCCAGTGCTATGTTCCAGGCTCCTGCCCTCTCTGGCGGACCTTAGAATTTCCAGGGAAGCTCGTTAGAAATACCCATTTCTAGGCCTCTCCTCAGACCTTCTGAATCCAAATTGCAGCCCTAGCATCCAAGCACTTGCATTTTTTTCACAGCCCCCTCCTTTTTTAAATTTAATTTATTTATTTTTTATACAACAGGTTCTTATTAGTTATCTATCTTATACATATTAGCATATATATGTCAATCCCAATATCCCAATTCATCCCACCACCACCATGACTCCCCCGCCCTGCTTTCCCCCCTTGGTGTCCATACATCTGGTCTCTACATCTGTGTCTCTATTTCTGCCTTGCAAACCGGTTCATCTGTATAGCTGATTCACTTTGTTATAAAGCAGAAACTAGCACACCATGGTAAAGCAATTATACTCCAATAAACGTGTTAAAAACAAACAAAAAAACTAAAAATAGAATTACCATATGACACAGCAATCCCACTACTGGGCATATACCCAGAAAAAAACATAATTCAAAAAGACATGTGCACCCCCATGTTCACTGCAGTACTATTTACGATAGCCAGGTCATGGAAGCAACCTAAATACCCACTGACAGATGAATGGATAAAGAAGATGTGGTACATACATTCAATGGAATATTACTCAGCCAAAAAAAAGAACAAAATTGGGTCATTTGTAGAGGTGTGGATAGACCTAGAGCCCCCTAGTTTTTTATTGAAGGATGTGTATTTGGGACCTGCCATCCAATGGGCAGCTATCGGCAGGTTTTTTTTTTTCTTTTATGAATATCATTCATTTTAAGAAAAACTCTAAACACCATGGAAAAATAAAGCCAGAAGCCCCAGGGACAAAGCCCGCACCCAGTTAGCCTGTCATAATGAGTGATTCTCTCTCTCCCTTGTGCTTGGAAATCATTATCTGAGCACCTTAGCAAAGTGCTTCCTCCCCTCCTACTGTTAATGCCTGACATGGTGAGAGAGGCTTTTCTCCCATGCCTGCCTGAGAGAAAGGGAGCCTCCTTTCAAGACACGAGGGAGGGAGGGCAGGTTGTGTTTCACTGGCAGTTTTTAAGAAAGGGAGCAAAACATTCAGTGGTAAAGAGCATGGAGCCAGACCGCTTGTGTTCAGATTCTGCCTCTATTACTTCTGAGCTGTGCAATTTCAGACAAGTGACTTAACCTCTCTGTTTCAGGTTCTTCATCTGTAAAATGGGAGTAACAGTAATATCTATCTTATAGGTTGTGTGAAGATTAACTGAGTTAATATATGTAAAGGACTTAGAATAGTGCCAATCAGATATAGTAAATTTTATATAACTATTTGCTTTCATTATATTAACATGTCAGTTGGAGGTGGAAAGTCCGGGGCTGACCACAGGTAAGACTTAATCAGCAGAAGGCAACTCTGACCAACTGTTATCATTCACCACGTGCTGCCTGAGAACCAGCTATGATGGTTTACAGTGCTGGGCACTGGTGATACAGAAGAGAAAGAAACAGAGCACCCGCCCCAAGAGACCCCACCTCCACCCCCAGTGAGGAAGCAGATTTGCCTGACTTCTAGAAGGAGAGGCCCAATGGATCTTTGCCCCCAAACTCAGCACAATCTAGGCTGGGGTTGGCCTTGGAGATGGTTAAACTTCTGGCCTCCCCAGGTCATCCCTTTATAAAGGTGGGACTCAGCTAGGCCTGGATGCATTTGAAAGTATCAGGTAAGGAGATCTAAGAAGTGATAAAAGCATTCTCTTTTTCCTCAGGTTTCCTCTGTGGTTATTAGAAAGTTTATGATATAACCACAATAAATATCAGAAAATGAAGAAAAAGGGAAAAGTGCTCCCCAGGAGGCACAGCAGAAGAGAGGACAGGTGTTGGTGTTGGAAAATCCTGGGACTGAATCCTGATGCTGTCACTTCCTAGACATGAGCCCCTGGGCAAGGGACTTCACTTCTCTGAGTATCGGTTTCCACATCTGTGAAATGGGCAGGTAGGAACACCTACGACTTAGTGAAGTTGGGAGGACTGAGTGAGATTACATTTTTCAGACAGCCCTTGCACACATGAGATGCTCAGGGCCAGCTAGCTGTAACCCCCTCCCTCACATCTGTTTTGCAAATGAAACCACTGAGGTGGAAGGAGAGGAGATGACCTGCCCATATGGTCAGGGCTCCATCCCAGATCTGCTTTAAGCCATTTCTGAAGCCAAGAGAAAGAAGTAACCTCTCTCTGGCCTGAGTTGCTTCATCTGTGAAATGGGTAGATAGAGGGGAGAGTCAGATCAGATAATACCTAGAGGCTTATCTGGCCCTGTGAATTAAAAGAATGTTCCAGTAATGATAACAGCTAACAGCTACCCAGGATGTGTCAGGCACCTTACATACTCTGTGCCTAATTTGAGGAACACAGCAAGTCACAAACAAAGGAACTGAGGCCTCATGTAGCTGATAAGGGAAAAATATCCAGAAAATATAAAGAACTCATGCAAATCAACAATAAAAATACATTTAACCCAATTATAAAATAAGCAAAGACTCTGAATGGACATTTCTCCAAAAAAGATATATAAATGGCCAATAAGCACCTGAAAAGATGCTCAACGTCATTAGCTATCAGGGAAATGCAAATTAAAACCACAGTGAGATATCACTTCACACCCACCAGGATGGCGACAATCAGAAAGACAATAACAGGTGCTGTCGAAGATGTGGAGAAATTGGAAACTTCAAACATGCTGATGAGATTGTAAAATGGTGCAGCCTCTTTGGAAAACAGGCAACCCCTCAAAAAGTTAAAAATGCAGTTACCGTATAACACAGAAATTCTACTCTTAAATATATACATATATGTCTGAGAGAAATAAAAACGTTTGTCCGTACAAAAACCTGTTCAGAGCAGCACTATTAACAATAGCCAAAAAATGGAAACAACCCAAACGTCCATCAACAGATGAATGGATAAACAACATGTGGTATGTCCATACAGTGGAATATTATTCAACCATGAAAAGGAATGAAGTACTGACACATGATACAACATGGATGAACCTTGAAAACATCATGCTGAGTGAAAGAAGCCAGCCATCATCAAAGACCACACACTATATGACTACACTTATATGAAATGTCCAGAATAGGGAAATCGGTAGACACAGAAAGTAGATCAGTGGTTGTCATGGGTTTGGGTTGGGGTGGGAGGAAATGGGGAGTAACTGTAATGGGTAGGGGCTTTCTTTCTGGGGTGATGAAAATGTTCTAAAATTAGATTGTAATGATGGTAGTACATCTCTGTGAACATACTGGAAACTCCTGAATTGTTTACTTTAAATGGGTGAATTGCACACTGTCTAAATTACATCTTAATAAAGCTGCTGAAAGAAAAAGAAAGAAAGAAAGAGAGAAAGAAAGAGAGAAAGAGAGAAAGAGAAAGAAAGAAAGAAAGAAAGAAAGAAAGAAAGAAAGAAAGAAAGAAAGAAAGAAAGAAAGAAAGAAAGAAAGAAAAGAAAAGAAAAAGAAAGAAAGAAAAAGAAAGAAACTGAGGCTTAGGGAGGCAAAGATATTTACTAAAGGATGATCAGCGATTTTAGAACAAGAGTCAGGCCTCCCATTCCCAGGCCAATGACCCTCTGGCTGACTTTCCGAAAAGAGGGATCACTAAGAGGAACTGTGCACTCACTACTTGCCCCACGCCAGGCACTTTGCATACTATTTTATCTAATCCTGCCAACAAGCCTAAGGAGTATACACGACTAACCCCAAGTTACAGATGAGAAAACCAAGGCTCTGAAATGTGCAGGGACCTGCCCAAGTCACTGTCTTAATTCAGGTTCCCCGAAGCAGACCCAGAGACAAGAGATACATGAAGGAAGTGCTCTGAGGAAAAGGCAGAAAAGGGGTGGGTGGGGAGGCAGCAGAGCAGGCGGGCATCTCAGGCAGAGTCCTGCCCACCCTACAGTGTGAGTCACCCCCAGGCTTGGCCCCAGCCACGCACGGGAGAGGGGCTCTCCGACTCCCGTACTCCACAGCGTTTGGTAATGGGCGTCGGGGATGGGGGTGGGAGGCGTAAATCCCTGGGCCTGTCTAGACTGCTGCACGTGTGGCCCATCAGCCGCCTCCAGAGGAGGGCGGCAGGTGCAAGCCTTTGGTGGCAAAAGCACAGCTGGCTTGGAGGAGGGTTCCCCCAGAAACCGCAGAGGACCCGAGGGGCTGTGGGTGAAGCACCAACACCATCTGCCCCGGCACCTAACTAGGAAATTAGGGATCTGGGATTGGTACCCAGGTCTGCCCCCACAGCCCATGAGCTCCTCACCCTCTCCAAGAGGGATGCGTCCATAGACTGAGCTGGGGAAGTGCACGGCCCACAGGGGTGAGGATGACAAGCAGAGCTAGAGGAAAAGGAGGACGGTGCCCAGTGGCTGGAGAGGGTTATGAGCCTGGATCCCAAGGAAGACAGAAGAGGAAAAAGCAGGCATGAGGTGGGAGCTGGGGGCTATGGGGTGACGACAGGGTCAGGCGAGCAGCACCTCCTCCCTCCGTGGCCTGGAGCTAAATGCAGTCCAACCCCCTCTTCTTGGCTGCTGTGAGCTCTGGCTAGGGGGTGGAGGGACCCAGACAACAGAGACAACTACAGGATGCAGACGTGTTTGAAAGAAACCCCATGGAAGACTTCTTCAGAGGGAGGCTGGATTGAGGCAGGGACACGCTGACTCCTGTCTCCATCTGCGCCAGTAGAGAAGCTGCAGTGTTTAAAGAGAGGCCATCAACAGCTAGTAAATCCCAGGTGACTGTGACCTGTTCCACTTAGTCACCCAGTACAAAAGGTCTGCTCTGACAGCAGCTCAGCAGGCAAAGTGAGTTGATTCAATCAAACACTCCTGCATTCTGCACTTATTCATGCCTGTGATGCACCCGGCTGGCATTATGTTGGACACCGGGGGGTGAAGAGGCACTGGGGGGTCTTAAAAATGAATCAGATAAGGTCTCTACTCTCAAGGAGCTCATCATCAAGAAAGGGAGACAGAGCAGGACTCACAACACAGGGTGCTTAGTGCCATGGTGAGAGTTAGGGATGGGAGCTTAGGAGCCCAGAAGAGGCAATACTCCCTTGTCCTGGAGGAGTTGGGGATAACTCACAAACAAGGTGAAGTTTGAGTTGGGACTTGAGGGATGAGTAGGAGTTTACCAGAAAGAATGAAAGAAATGCCATTTCAAAGTTACTTGGCTGATAAAGAGAAGGATTGGGGTTGTGCTTGAATCCAAGTTGTGCTCTGAACACTATACAATACTGTCTATCTTGAGACTCCCATTCCATTAATCCCCCAAGTTACAACCTTAACTTTTTAAAGTATGATAGAAATCATCCCCTTTCGAGTCAGTCCTGTTTGAATCCTGCCTTCACCACTCATTAATCATATGACCTTGGGCCCAGCTGAGAGTAAACTGTGTTCATTAATTCTTCACCCTTTTCTTACTTGGCTACAGTCTTAGCCTGCCCACTCCTTGGCCACTTTCAGGTTCACCAGGAGGTGGCACCTGAAGCTGTGGCCAGAGGGCCTGGAATTCACTGTTTGTTGGAGGGGTGGGAACTGTCGGTGCCACTGTGCCTCTGTAAACCTCAGACCCCCACCTAGCCCCACCATTCAAGCCTAGGAGAGTAGTTTCAAGCGGGGGCATGGGGGGTACCACCTTCTATCGTGCATCTGGAAACAGAGGGGGCGTTCTGAGTTATCACAATGATGTGGAAGACATAAGTGGCATTAGTGGGCAGTGGCCAGTGGAGTTCCACACAACGGAGCATTGTCCTCTGTCCTGCCACCCTCTAAACATCCCCCAGAAGACACGTAGGTGGAAAAAACTTGTTTATAACTATCTAAATCCACCCCCCAATCCATTTACATGTGAACACAAAAGCTCACTGCACAGCTTTAATCTGCTCTAAATTGTCTAAGGTTGCTCCGATGATATAAACTGAGGGAAGGTGATGTACTGTTCTGTTTGGAGCTTTCCCATCGGTTGAAGCACTTGATGGTGTTTGCCAGTTCAACACATCTGTACCCATCTGCACTGGTAGCTGTGTATTTACCCGATTCTAGATGTGACTACAGGCAATGACTGCTTCAGAAAATATTCAAGTGTGGGCGTGCCCAAGCATTTATGTAGTGGAATATATATTATTATTTTATTACAAATGGCTTTCTGGGCTTCCTTGGTGGCGCAGTGGTTAAGAATCCACCTGCCAATGCAGGGGGACACAGGTTCGAGCCCTGGTCCGTGAGGATCCCACATGCCGCGGAGCAACTAAGACCATGCGCCACAACTACTGAGCCTGCGCTCTACAGCCCGCGAGCCACAACTACTGAAGCCCGCGCGCCTAGACCCCGCACACCACAACTAGAGAAAGCCCCCACGCAGCAACAAAGACCAAATGCGGCCAAAAACACCAGAAACAAACAAAAAAATGGCTTTCCTTTTATTTCTCCTTTACCATGTGATTAGTGTATTACTATTTTCAGCATTTGTAGATAGATTATATGATCTATGCATGAACTGCATTTCAGGATTGTAAAGAGAGCATCACAATTTGTTATAAAGGTAACATTGAGACTGAAGGATTCAGACCCACTGGCCTGGTCTAGACAACTGGGAATCTATCCAATTTCCCTTGGGATGACAGACAGTACAGCCTAAGGATCAGAGCCAGGGTCTGGGAGCCAGAAAGACTGAAATTTGAAACCCAGCACTGTTGCTTACTAGCTATATGACCCGGGGGAATATGTATAATCTTGCTAATTCTTAGCATCCTCATCTGCAAAATGGGGATAAAACACCCACCTCAGAGGGTTGTAGTGGGGGTTATATGAGGTTGACTGTAGAAAGACACCAATTAAGTGTTCAGCGATAACAGAAGCTGCTGTCACCGTTATTGTTGCTGTTATTATCATTTCTCCAGGGAATCCTCCCCAGCTGGGACCCTGAAATGTGACCGGGCCTTGGCATCCCCCACCATCCACTGCCCACATCTAGTCTGGCTCAGCACGCTGATCTCCAGACACTGATGGGGGGATGGGACCTGATCCGCATGAACCATGAAACTAAGCCTCCCCCATCGGGACCGTATTCCACCCAGGCCTGAATCAGGCCTTACCCTCTACTGAGCGTTGCCCTGGGTGGTGACGGGGGAGCAGGCTACCGCCCAACAGCTCCCTGAGTCTCCACGCTGGCTTCCAGCTCACCTTCCCCGCTTTTCCCATCGCTGCTGGGGCCCTGGTGTTCCCTGCGCTGAGCCCCTCGGCTGTGGGGGCAGCAGGGTCCGCCCCCTGGTTCCAGCTTTGGCCTCTGAGCCTCCGGATCAGCCCCTCTGCACTAGGCCCGCCCCTGGCCTGCAGAGCTGTCTCCTTCCAAGGTTAAGCATCCACAGGGCCCTCACCTAGCTCTCAACAAACCACCAACATGACAGGTCATGGTGTATGAACTCTGGAGTGGGCGCTGGGAGCTGCCCTTTCTTTTCTTTTCTTTTCTTTTTTTTTTTTGTGGTACGCGGGCCTCTCACTGCTGTGGCCTCTCCCACTGCAGAGCACAGGCTCCGGACGCACAGGCTCAGCGGCCATGGCTCACGGGCCCAGCCGCTCCGCGGCATGTGGGATCTTCCCAGACCGGGGCACGAACCCGTGTCCCCTGCATCGGCAGGCGGACTCTCAACCACTGCGCCACCAGGAAGCCCCTTTCTTTTTTTTAAAAAAAAATTTATTTATTTAGGCTGCACCGGGTCTTAGTTGCAGCACGAGGGATCTTTTTTTAGTTATAGTGTGCAGGCTTCTTAGTTGCGGCATGCGGACTCTTAGTTGCAGCATGCATGCGGGATCTAGTTCCCAGACCAGGAATCAAACCCAGGCGCCTGCACTGGGAGCGCAGAGTCTTACCCACTGCACCACCAGGGAAGTCCCAGGGAGCTCCCTTTTCTTATCATCATTCCTCTGTGGTTCTCTCTGCCCTTCCACAGCAGGAATCCCAGCGTTCATCTCTGCTCCCTGGGTCTCTGCACTCAGGGACCCCAGGAAGGTCGTGAACCGTGCATTTGGCAGTCAGAGGGAACTGATTCTTTCCCCCAAGGCAATGGAAACCAGCAGAGTTGTCAGAGCTGAGATGGCGCCCCCCAGCCTCATAAGACCCAGAGCTGCTTCTTCATTCCTCCTGTCTTTGGCGGAGTCGTTAGGAATCCCTAGAAGGTGATGGATGAAATCTGGTCTTGATCTAGTGCTGCCTGAGAGTACTGAGATGACACACGTGATGCCCACCCTGAAGAAGTTCACGGTCCAGCTGGGAGAGGCAGTCATGTAACAGATAACTGCGGTTTTGACATGGTCCCTGTTACGTGTGAGGTATGCACTAGAGGCCGTTGGCCTTCTTATGTGGGAATGGCCAACTAACTCTGCCTGGGCAAGGTAGGAAGCCTTCTGAGCAAAGTTAACATGGGAATGGGGTATTGAAGGATGAGCAGGAGTTTTCCAAGGCCTGGGCTACTCTCAAGCCTCACCATCTATTTCTAAGCCCTACAATCCTGGCATGGTTAGCCCATGCCTTTCTTCCTGAATGACAATCTTGGGGGAAGGGGAGATAGAGGAGAAACTGAGGAGGGAACACAACTCTTTACACCCAGAAGGATCCATGTTTGGACTGGATCCCAGTTCAGAGACATTGGCTTCCCCAGACTATTCCCAAAACACAAAAATCAGTATTTCCCAGAGTCCCAAAGAGCATGAATTCCTTAGGAAAGTCCTACATGTAATGTGAAAAAGGAGACTCCAAGATCAAATACATTTCAGAAACACTGAGTAAGCAAAGCCAAGCAGGTTTTACTGCAGGACTTCTCAGAGCCTTTAAAGGTAAAATAAGATAATAATTTACATATTTAAAATAAATTTGATAACTAATAATTTAATAAATATTAAAAATATAATAATTTTACAGCTACCTTTTATTTGCTGTTTCCTAACGTGCAAGACGTGCCACGCATTATCTCATGAATCCCCATAAAACTTCATGTCATCAGTACTGTCATTATCCCCATTTGTCATTATCCCCATTATCCCCGTTGAGAGAGGCTGAATCAACCCAAGTAGTGAAGTTCACTGCCCAAGATCACACAGTACATGGTGCAGCTGAGATTCAGTCAAGCTCTGTCCGACCCAAAGTCTCCGCCCTTTCCTGGGTATTGTGAATCCCTAAGACGGGGATGCGACATACAGCATTTCCAAACTTCTTCAGCCATGGACCCTCCTTATACCTAGGGTTCCACAGAGCAACTTTGGGAAACACTGCTCTCGTTTGTTCCCAGAAGATTCACCAAAAGCAACAAAAGGACTTCTGAGGCTCTGCTCCTCTTCTTCCTCTGTGCTCCACAGCTGGGCCCCGGGTCCAAGTCCCTCAAGAGGCCCTCTGTGTTCACTCCAGGGGCTGGTGTGAGAATTAGGAGGGGTTCCCAGGAAAGACTGGGATTCCAGCCAACAGCTCCTAATCTGTCTAGATCTAAACAGCTGACATCATTGGCCACCTATGACCCACAGAGGGTTCCAAATTTCCATCCCAGCCAGTTCTGAGCTGCTGCTTCAAACTTAGCTGCTGCTTGCTTGCCAGCAGACTAGACAGGCTATGAGCTCAGCATCATTGCGCCACTGCCCACTCAGCAAGAAAAAGGATGGGCCCTCTGAGGCCTAATGCAGTTGACCAAGGAAGGCCACTGGCTGAACCCAGGCCTTGTCTTTCACACTTGGGCCCCTATGTGGCCTCTGCACTCATGTCTCCAGACCCTTCCCACCACCTCCTCACTGCTGGCAGAGGGGTCTTTCAACAGGCAACATTCAACTTGTTACTCCTTAGAACTCTTCTATGGCTCCCTAGTGCCCCCGGCAGAAGTCTAGATCACTGCGCCTGATTTTCAAGGTCTTTGGAGATGGGGGAGACTTTGCAGTCATTTTCCCTTTCTCAAGAGGACACGTAGATGAACGAATGGGGGCCGTCAAGCAAGTGACACTCACAAGGTCTGGGTGCCCCGTCCTTGAAGATAAGCCATCTCATGGAAGGAGCCAAGTAGCACTTGCCGACTCTCTTGCCCAAATAGCTTTCATGTGGAGACTGTTTTTATCAAGGAGCAGAGAAAAGATTTCCCTTGACTGAATAAGTAAGAAAGTTGTGCTTAGATGTCCCACTTGCCCCTGCTTCAGATGAGGCCACCCTACCAGCGGGCTGGAAGCAGACTGGGGCACGCCCGCATGCCTCTTGGCACCACGTGCATCTCAATCTGTAAGGTGCATCCGTGTCACCGTGTTAAAATGCAGATTCTGATTCTGCAGGTCTGCGTGAGGGCTGAGAGTCTGCATTTCCAACAGTCTCCCAAGTGATGTCAGTGCTGCTGGTCCTAGGACCACCCCACAAAGAGCAAGGTTCCTCCCACAACCCTTGGTCCCATGGTGACCCTGAAACTACCACTCATTGCCATTAAAATATTCCAGGTCTGGGGACTTCCCTGGCGGTCCAGTGGTTAAGACTCCACGTTTCCAGTAAAGGGGGCGTGGGTTCAATCCCTGGTCGGGGAATTAAGACCCCACATGCTGTGTGGCGCAAATAAAAAAAATAAATTAATTAAAATAAATTAAAATATTCCAG
Organism: Stenella coeruleoalba; assembly: GCF_951394435.1. NCBI lineage: Eukaryota > Metazoa > Chordata > Mammalia > Artiodactyla > Delphinidae > Stenella > Stenella coeruleoalba. The sequence continues at coordinate 99,078,170 of NC_137156.1, read as the reverse complement.
GTTAGACCAAGACAGGGAGGGAGGCGATCCCTGACGGCCCTGCTTACCTCCCTAGGAGGGTCCATTTTCCCCCTACCCTACCCTCAGGCTTTACTTTATGCCCTGGCAAAACCTAATCCCTTACGGTTTCCTGCACACATCACACTATTGTGGATGCTACGTTGCTCGGCTCAGGCTGTACCTTCTGCCTGTAAAGTTCTTCTCACCTTACTTTGCTGAATTAAGACCTATTCATCTTTGAAAACCCTGCTGGCACGTCCTCAGGCTGAGATCAGGGCCCCACCCCTCCACCGCTACCCCAGCTTCTGCGCACACATAACCCTTGTGAATGTCTAGACCATAACGCATATCTTACTATATGGAGACTGCCCGAGTCTGGGTCTGCCTCCCCCCCAGGCTTTAAGTTCAAAAGCACGGATCATGCCTTGTCCCCTCTGTCTCCTCGGTGCCTAGCACACAGCTTGGCACACAGCAGGTGCACAATAAATGTTTGCCAAACTGATCCAAAGCTGGCAACATCGCTAAGGGAAGAGTTTAGTCGATTCTTTCCATCTCAAAGAAAGATGACTTAATTTTATACACAAAATGTGTGTGTGTGCGTGTGTTTTCTGCTTCCTTCTTTGTTCCCGAGTTTAAAGAAAGGTGTGAAATGATAATAATAGTAATGCAGTTTGCAGGTGCCTAACCTGGATTAACCCATTGAATCCTGTGATGTGGGTCCTGCTATCAACCCCCTGGAACAGATAAGAAAACTGAGACTCACAGGGACCAGTGAGCTGTCAATAGCACCTCAGTGGCCGAGCACATGGGGATTCCAACATAGCTCTGTGTGACACCAAGCGAAGGGGCCCTTCTGCTGAGTTCCCAAAGCTGCAAAGCTTGAGGTCTGCATTGGAAATGGGGGAGGTGCAGACCTGACAGTGGTTACACGCTGCAGAGGAGGAGGTGGTGAGAGCAGAAGGACACTGGGATGGGGGACCAGGTCCTCAAACAGAGCTGTTCCTGCCTGCAAGGCAGTGAGCACCTCACTTGGACATCTATTCAGAGAGGCAGCCAGAAGCGCCATGGCTATGACCTGATGGAGATGGGGCAGGGAGGTTGTTACAAAGGGAAAGGCAGTGAATGCATCTCCTCTTGAAGAGGGACGGGCAGAGGAACAGGGATTCTAGAATGAGTCACATCCCACTCCAGCCGGCCCAAGCCTCAGGCACCTGGGAGGTGGCCGCACGTGGCCCTACAGCTGGGCCCCTGTATTCCACACTCTCTACAGGAACCAAGCCTCCAGGGGAGCCCAGCAGCCTGTCTCCATCACCGCCTCGACACCCGCCCGCACTCCGTTCCTCTGAGCCATAACTGCTGTAACGAGCCAGCCGAGGTGGGCCGGAGGGTGAGCGCGGGAAGGACGTCCCCTCCCCCACACCTCCTCTGGGCCTCTCCTATTCCCCCATCCCTTGGTTTCCATGGCAGCGTCTGGCAACGAGGTGTCTACTTCAAAGTGCTGGCAGGGACGCCAGGCAGGAGCCACGGAGACACAGGCCTGGGGGTGAGGGCAGGGAGCTCTCATCTGTTGAGTGCCTACTCCGAGCGGGTGCTGTCCAAGACTCCACGTCCATCGCCTCCCTTACTCCTCATCCCAGCTAGGGGAGGAACCTGTTATTATCTCATTTTACAGATAAGGAGACTGAGGTACGAGGGGTAAAGGCCATGCCCAGGGTCATACAGCCAGTCAGTGGCAGAGCCAGGATTCAAACTCAGACTTCTGTGGTTGAAGCCCAGGCCTTTAATCACTTCCTGCCTCTTGGCCAGAGCTCAGCTGTTCAGGCTGGAGCTCTGCCTCATGCCGCAGGCCCTTGGGTGAATCCCTTCGCCTCTCTGAGACTCTGTAAAATGGGGTGGTGAGTCCCATTGCTCGGAGGGGCTGGGAGGACTGAAGCACGTTGGGGGAAGCCCTGAGCTCCTGGCTGGGGTTCGGTAAAGGGCTCTGCTCCTCCATCTCCAACTGGAGAGACTCCCATCCCAGGATTCCCGGACAAGCAGAGCACAGCTGCCCGGATCCACGGGGAGAAGTCGGCCCGGAAGCCCCCCCGGCGTGCCGCCCCCGACCCAGTGCTCCTGAAAAGAACAGCTCTGGTCCGCTGGACATCCACTTTGCGCCAGGAGCCCCACTAGGGCCCTGCACACTCCCGTGACCCTGGGAGGGAGACACGCTTACTATCCTCTTGTTATAGAGCAGGAAACCCAGTGGTGGCACCCACAGCGAGCACCCCAGGAGCAGAAAGGTCGGTACTTGCACCGACCTGGGTGACTGGAGGAAAGTGCCTCAGAGAGACACCCGTTATGTTCAGCTGTACCTTCAAAATAGACCTGCAATCTGATCCCCTCCCTTCACGTCCACGTCATCCCCTGGCGTGGCTACCTCGGCCCCTGCTCAAAGGACGGCAAGCCTCCCTCGGAGGCCTCACTTGGCCACTGTTCCCTTTCCTTTGTGTTTCGTCCCCACAGAGGGCTGGGCGATGCTTCTCATCACACATTTGATCCTGTCATCCGAGGTCCCAAACCCTCCGGTGGCTCACAATGTCTTCCGAACAAAAGCCAGGTCCTCACGATGGCCGACAAGGGGACATCCAGCCCGTGACCTCTCGGACCCTATCCCCTACACTCACTCTTGTTCACTCTGCTGCAGCCACTGAGGCTTCCTCACTCCTTCTAGAACATTCCAAACCACCTGCAGCCCAGGACCTTGATGTTCCCTCTGCCCAGAATGCTTCTCCCTCGACACAAACATGATTCAATTCCTCACGTTTTGCCGAGGCCATCCCTCCCATTCTCCCACACTGCTCATCATCAACAACTGCTCAACACTGCAGTTTACATTCATTTGTCGACGTCCTTCTTTCACGAGAGTGAAAGTTCTAGGAAGGCAGGACTGTCCATCTTGTGCATCCCTGTCCCTCACCACCTACAAGAGTCCTTGACCCCCATTCACGGGCTATCTGTGGAGTGGCCTGGGGCAACATTTTTGGGCAACCAGGTGCTGGCTAACTGAACTAGTAAGATTCTCTCTAGAAAGGCTGAGTGTGAAATGCACAAAGCAGCAGCAGTTGGTAGGAATCAGGGGCGGAAATCAAAAGCCATGAGGCTGCAGAAGCCAGGAGCCACGGAAACCACGAGGCAGCAGACGTCATGGGCCAGGAGGTAGAAACAGGCTCCACCTGAGCAGGCATCTTTGTCTGCTTTCCTCTGCAGGAAATCCCAAGGGCCTGGAGGAGGGCCTGGTGCACACAGGTGCTCAGTAAATGTTTGCTGAATAAATGAAAGGTGGAGCGGAGAAAAGAGAAGAGTTAGTTGGCATGAGCAGGAACAGCCAAAGTGGGGCAAGGAGTGGAGACGCCGTGGACACGGCTGCAGGGAAAACAGCCTCCAGGGGATCCGGACAAGCCTTCAGTCTCTGTGGGGCTTGGCAGTGTGATGGCGACACTGCTTTCTGTCTTTGCTACATCCCCCTATATCCAGGCAATAAGCCCCATTAACTGAGGCTAACTTGGACATGTCTCTAGTCCCTGCAACCCCAAACAACCTGCTAACAGGGAGGCCTCCCTGGAAGAGGCACCACTGAAGGGGGAACTTGGAACAGGCAACCCCAGACCCCTCTTCTTACTTTCTTTTTTTTAAGCAGCTTTACTGAGATGCAATTTACATACCATGAGATCCACTTATTTTGCTATGTATATTTTATCACAATTAAAAACCTCAGAATAAAACTCTTGGGGACTTAGGGTTTGAGTGGGCAGAGGAGGCAGGAGGGTCTGTTGGCAGCAAAGTCACAGTGATGAGGAAGCATGAGGTGTGCCTGGGGAAGGGCGGGGTGTCCCACATGGATGGGCAGATGAAGAGTACGGGGGTGGGGGTGAAGGGTGGCCAGGGCGAGCCTGCCAAGAGCCTATGTAGAACACTCTGGCTCGGGGGCTGGATCGGCTGTGATGAGCCCCGGAAGGAGAACGGGCTGCCCAAAGCCAGTGGTGGTGCCCGCAGAGGTCAGCAGAGCTGGGTTCTAGAGCCGGCTCTGCTGGTAGAGCAGGTGTGGCCCCGGGCAGGTCACCCTCCCTCTCCCGGCCCCTCGCTCCTCCCTCCGGCATCTCTCAAAGTCCCTTGCTGCTCTAATTTCCCCTAAACAAATGTGGTTAGGAGAATGGGGCTGGGAGCCAGACCTGGCTTAGAAGCCTGGGTCCGTCACTTTCCAGCGGCATGACCCTGGGTTCCTCATCTCTAGGACGGGGACCACAGTCCCGACCACACACGGCTGCTTAGAGGGCCAAATGGGGCAACAAACAGAGAGGGCTCGGCACGAGGCCCTCACATGCTGGCGCCATCCGTACCACCGCCTCGTGTTAGCCGATGCTGATGAGATGCTGAGGGCAATCCTGTAAACCAGAAAGCACAGAAGCGGAGACCTGCTCCCAGCTGCAGTGTTTGCAAAGTAACACTTAGTGCGTGGACAGACACACAGCTTGGTGCCTGGGATGAAAGGGAGTAAAAGGCATTCGTTAGAAAAATGCTTGGTTTCCCTTAGTGACCAAGGACGCAGAGAAAGCTCTGGGTGTTCAGAACTGGCATGGTGTCCTTGCTGTTACGGAGCCCAGCACCGATGGGGCAACCAGGCCCCGCATCAGCCCGAACGAACCTGGGGTGTCCATCCTGTAACTCACTCAAGCTTTCCCTTCAATCCACAGAGCCAAATGCTCATTTGATTTTTCTTCCCTGTTCGCCTGTGTGTGTTTTTTCTGCTTATAATAGAACACAACAACATCTCTGGCTATCAGTGAGCATTCAACATTGGAAACCCAAGGCTTAGTTTCATGACTTACTCCTACTATGTAGCCTGGAACTCGGGAAAAAGGGTACGGACAGGGTCTAGCACCTAGAAACACCCTCTTTTTATATTTATAGGACGGACTGAATGGACAAATGCAACGTAAGCTACCAAGCGAAAAACTGGAAGGGTTACCTAGGGCTGAGCAATTTCCAAAAACACTTCAGGCAATTAGCATCTCACCGTGGGGGGCTTCCTAGCACAGAAGAAAGGGATCCAAGTATCTCGGTTCAAACCCCAGCTCAGCTAAGCTAGCTGTGTGACCTTGGGCCAGCCACTTAGCCTCTCTGAGCCCCTGTCAGCACTGTGCTTCCCCATCTGAGAACATCACATCCCACTTTGTTGTTATTCTTCCAGCGTCTGTCTTCATCACCCTGCAAAGCCAACGGCTGTGTCTGCCTGTCCACTGTAGTGTCACCTGTGCACGGCAGGGGCACGATCCCTACGAACTCTCCAGATCCAGCTCTACCTTACCACCCCTCTGCTGCTGGCCCGGACGTTGCCTCTTTGGGCTTGGCAAAGATTTCGTTCAGCCCCAAGAACTTAAGTGAGGACTTTTTCTTCTGCAGGCCACTGGTCAAAGGCCAATGTCATTGTCTGACCCAGTAATGAACTGCAAGGCTGTTCTTGTTTCTGGCTTGATTTAAGAACTCCATAAAGGAAGCAGAGTCAGGTGAATGGTTTGATTAAGTGGAGAAGCTATATATCATCTACTCCCAGAAGAACTGGAGTGACTTCTACTAGGATCCCGATATCAGAACACACAACACAATCTATGTCTGTCCCCCTACGTGGCAGAGAAAAAGCAGGGGTGGATGAGGAAACAGCTTATCTTTATGGGCAAGAAGAGTTTTAGAAAAAAGAGGGGAAAAACACCACACATTTCCATCTCTCGAGGAGTTTACAATCTGCTGATGGAAAGAGACAGGTAAAGCAGGTATTTATTTTACATTATGATGAATGCATGGTGTCACAGAAACACCTGGCCAGTCTGGGAGAGCAGGAAGAAATGAGAGAAGGGGATGACGGCCCTATAGATCCTTTCCTTGCCCATGCCCACCCCTATTACATCTGCTTCCCCTACACAGAACACCTCTCATGCCCCCTGCCCACCTTGCCCACCTTAATTGCTTCCTGTTACCCTCCCTACTCACATGCTATGATGTGGCCTGACCAGGTCACCTGCTGGATGACCACATGCCTTCCCACCTCGGCCCAGAATATCCTTCCTTCACATCTCTACCCCTCGAAACCTTATGTTTCAAAGCCCTGCTCACACTCATTCATTCTTTCATTCAAGAAGTATTTCTGAGGGCTTACTATGTCCCTGACACTGTGATGGGCACTAGGGATATAATGGGGAAGCCGCAGCCCATGTCCCCAAGCTACTTAAAGCCGTGGGGAGACAGACAGTCACAGTAAGGAGTAATACGTGTGTGGTAGATGTGAGTCCAGAGAAGGGTCCTAGCCCAGCCTTGGTGGGGTGTGTTCACGGAAGGCTTCCTGGAAGAGGCTTCTGAGCCCTGACAAATGAGGTTAAAATGGAGAGAGGTGCCTATTAATGTACGTGAACCTATAGAGTTATAATAATAGCTGACATTTATGGATGCTACTAGGAGCCAAGCACTGGGCTAAGCACTGTACACGTATTAACTCCTTTTCAGTCCTTACAACCCTATGGGAGTGAGTACTGTTATCATTCCCATTGCCAGATGAGGAATCTGAGGCACAGAGAAGTTAAGAACTTGCTCCTGGTCACACAGCTACTAAGTGGCAGAGCCGAGGTTCAAACTCAGTGCAGCCCAGAGCCCAGGCTTCTGACCACTGCATTCTGTTGTCTCAGGCTGCCAGTGTTATTCTGACATTTCCTCTTTTCATTTAACCATGAACTCATCACAGACATCCTTCTAAATGGTGCAACCCAGGCCCCATTCTACTTAATGGCTGCAGAGGGAGGATGACACTGGAATTCGAGCAGGGAAGTGATCTGATCAGATTCTTCCCTGAGAAACAGGCAGGGGGCCACCTAGGGGCAGGGGAGCTCTCTTGGGGTCCTGGGGAGGGAGGACCAGGCCTAAGCTCAGGCTGGGATAGGGAGGACACTGAGGGGGGCTGGGCTCCGGGAACATGACCGGGCAGCAGCACCTCTCAGGGGATTGTGGAAGTGGAAGAAGGGGTCCTGAGACACCCCCCCCCCAACCTTCTGCTTACAAGCCTCTTACAGACCCAGCATCTTTCCCTCTCGCCCCACCCTAGCCCGGCGTGTCTGATTCTCCCTGAGAATCTCCCTAAGCACACCCCAGCTGGCACTTCCAATTAAGAGTTATTGACCATCGGGGCTTCCCTGGTGGCACAGTGGTTGAGAATCCACCTGCCAATGAAGGGGACACAGGTTCGAGCTCTGGTCCAGGAAGATCCCACATGCCGTGGAGCAGCTAAGCCCGTGTGCCACAACGACGGAGCCTGCGCTCTAGAGCCCGCGAGCCACAACTACTGAGTCCACGTGCCACAACTACTGAAGCCCACGTACCTAGAGCCCGTGCTCCACAACAAGAGAAGCCACCGCAAGGAGAAGCCCGCTCGCCGCAACTAGAGAAAGCCCATGCGCAGCAACGGAGACCCAAAGCCGCCAAAAATAAGTAAATAAAATAAATAATTTTTTTTAAAAAGAGTGATTGACCATCATTTTCAGTTCAGGTGACATGTGCAGATGTGGTGTCTATGGAATTCTTAATTCATTGAATATTCTTTGCCCAGGAGGGTCACATCTATTCTATCCAAAGTGCAAAAAACAAAACAAAACCACCAGAAGTTACCCAGAAGCACTGCTTTAACACCGTCCTCTAGTACCACCCCATCCAGCCCCACCACATTCGGCCACCTGTCAGTCCTACTGCACCTGCTCCAACAGTCTTAGTCTGTCCACTTCTCTCCAGGGCCACCACCGCTGGTCTGAGTGACCTTCCTCTCTCACCTGGACGACTGCAATAGCCTCATTCCTGGTCTCCCAGCTCCACTCTAGCATAAGTTAGTCCACATCTCTAGCCTCAGTTTTCCTATCTCTAAAATGGGCACACTGACACTTCTCTCACAGGACTGTGGAGAGGACGGGGTGACATGATGAACCAAAAGCCCTGGCCGGGAGTGCCTTCTCAATGGATGACAGCTCCTTTCCTCCATCAGCTGGCTGGGAGGGATGAGAAAGGTGAGGGACTCTTCTGCTTTCATACTCTGCTGGTGCACATACGAAGCAGGCACCAGCAGCCTCTGCACATCCCTGCCTCTCTTGACCTCACTCCCCCAGCTACAGGGCTTCTTGCCTGTTTCCTGCCTCTTGTTTCCTTCCATAGAGTGGGAGCTCCTCTAGCTTCAGACCCTGGCCTCTCTCCCACTCCTCGTTCACTCTCTGGGGCCCGTGCACGGTGCCACGTATTTATAAGAGAGTTTGAGAGATGAAATAGGCAAGTCATACTCAGGCTCTTCTGGGCTGCTCTGCTGGGAGCCTGCATCCGACTGGGCTCTCAGTCAGCCGACCGAGCCCAGGAGAAAAACCTAGGCTCTGCAGGGACCCAGCCCCGCCCACCCCTGGGGCAGGCAGGAAACCCATCCGATTCTAGCCTTCAGCATTAGCCAGCCCACACGCTCCAGTGTCACTCGGATCAGTAATAACGGTGACGTTTTGTTCTCCGGCTACCTTGCTTTTTGTCTTAATACTCAGCTGGTGCAGAACTCAGGCCAGGCAGAGGAGTGCTATTTACTGGCCCCTCCCGCCCCCCAACAGGGACTGAGCAGCGGGAGAAGATCCTGTCCGCTGTTCCTACCTTGTTAATGGAGATTCTCAGGGCCTCCCTCATCAAGCCCGGTGCTCGGTGCTGTGAGAACCAATCAATAAATGACTGACAAATACTTACTGAGCTCCTGATACAACCGTGAAAATAACTCATCTTTGTTCAGTGTTACTTACTACTTTTGAGATGCCTAAAAAGCATTTTCAGGTACTCGAACCCTACGAAGTGCTGGTATCTTCACCAACTTGGTGGTCTTTACTGCCATTTGCATGATCAGGGCACGCCCTTGTCTTTCAGGATCTAGCTGTGAACTCACTTCCTTCATCCAGTAAGGTTTCATTACACACCTACTAGGTGCCAGGTGCTATTAACGAAGGCACTGCAGGTATAGCTGCCAACCAGGCAGATGACACCCCTCCACTCCTGTACTGGCGATCTGGTAGCAGTGATGAAGAAAATCAACAGACAGGGACTGGATTGGGCAGGGGTCAAAACGGGGTAGTCGGGGAAGGGCTCTCCAAGGAGGGAACATCTGAGTCCTCAGTGATGGGAAGGTGCCAGCCATTGCAAGACCTGGGGGAAGGGGCTCTCAATAACGCTGTGAGTGGTGGTACTATTATTAATATTAGGATTCCCCTTTTACAGATGTGGAAACTGAGGCCAGGAAGGTTAAAACGCTTCCTCCGAGGCCAAAAAGGTAACTATTTATGGCACCAGGTCAAAACTCTGAAACCCCAACTGTTGCCACCAAACTCACTTGCCTGCAGGTTCTAGAACTTTTAAAAAGAATCTTAACCTCGGAAGTCTTCAACAAAGTAGCATGCAGCACACCCTCAAGAAGGCTCCAGTCTAATCTGAGAAAACATCTTTACACAAAAACACTCATCACACAAGGTGGGTCACAAATTAATATATAGGATTAAAACAGTTTCAAAAATTTTAAATCCGGTGGGATTTATTTTGAAACCTGACAAAATGACCCCCAATTTCTTGGGGAAAAAGAAATCCATGTAAGATAGTTATTTATTCATCGGTTTGTTTAATAAACACCTACGAGTTGCCAGGTTCTGCTGTCAGTGCTTTTCAAATATTAATTCTTTCAAACCTCATGACTCATTTAATACTCATAACAATCCTGTAAGTTAATACAGTCACTAACCCCTCTTTCTAATCAACGGAATCAAGGCAAAGATAGGGTGGATGGCCTGCCTGAGACACACTGCAAAGTGGGGGAGCCAAGATCCAAACCTACGTCGTCTGGCCCTGGAACCTTTGCTCTTTGCCCTAAACTGAATTTACAAGTAGCATTTACACAATTGAATTTATAGGTGCGATTACATTTTGTCTCTTTGTCTCTTTCTACCTGACATGAACTTGTTTTCAGAAGGTCTGATTTAAATGCAGAATTCATGGTTTCCCCCAAATTTGCTGTGGGAAGCCCTCAACAGGCTCTTGGAAAAGTTAGACCATCATCCTCCAGGGAGGCGGAAACTAGCTCTATCAGGGGCTCCTCAGGGTGGACGTGCCATAAGAACAGTTAGATGCTTCGGACCAAGGAAAGAAAATAGGCTTCCATTGGGGGCCAGCATCAACAGTCACACTGGCAGACACTCGGGATCACATGTGTGCAATGGCGATGGAACTGGGCTTCACTTGCACTGGGGGAAAGGGCCAGCAGGATGGGTTTATTTAGTGATGATTCTCTCCAGAAACAGAGAAAAGCCATCTAGTAAATAAATGAAGTCCTTCTAAAAGAATAAACCGAGTGAGAACTGCCTAGAAAGTTTGAAAGAAAGAAAAAAAAGAGAGAAAAAGAAGGGGAAAGCAGATGCCTTTGGGAGCTGTTAACTTTTATTCTCCGCAGAGAATCCTCCGAGCAGCATGGCACAGGCCTGCACTGCTCTCCTCCACCTGCCTGGCGTCCAGCCAGCGTCTGCCCTGGTCCTGCCATGACCCTGTCTGATGCTTGGCCGCCCGAATCAGCAGCAAGTTCAACACCTGAACGGCCGGGAAGGAGACCCGTTGCTGAGGAGTGGGTGTCCAGGTTGCAAACCCTGAAATAGAAAACCGTGTGAATGGTGCTCCCTGGAGTTGTACGGCGCTGCAGCTCTGCCTCTGAAGATGCAGAGCAATTGAGGATCTGATGCAGGCGGCAGAGGCGAGGAAAGGAAGAGCGAGCCAGCAGATGGGATGGGGACAACTAGAGAAATACGTGAAAAGAGAACTGAGTGAGACCTTCAGCTTACACCCAAACCCAGACAGGTTAGACAGTGGTAATTTACTGTGAAAGATGAAACTATTAAAACAATTCACAACTAGAAACCTTGTCTTCCTAGTCTGCATAATGGGGGTAAGAGTAGCTACCTCATGGCCTTGTTATGGGGATTAAGAGAGATGATCCACCGAGCTGACTCCCTGTGCTATGCGGCTGCTTCCCACTAGCTAGCTACCCTACGTTTGATAAAGCAGAAACCAACACACCATTGTAAAGCAATTATACTCCAATAAAGATGTAAAAAAAAAAAAAGAGAGAGAGAGATGATCCAAGTTAGCACAGGGCCTCATGTTTTAGTAAAAGAGGACTGAGGAATGATTCAGCTGAGAAACTTGCCCAAATCTAGCCACCCTGGGGGTCAGAGGGAAATGGCTGGAGGGGTGTGGCCCCAGGTCATAATCTGGGGACTTCAGGCAAACTGATATCACAGAGGGGGAAAGAGGACGTGTGCATGGATGGAGTCAAGTCCCTTCATCGCAGGCACTGGAGAGTAGTAATTCACAGCATACACTGTCTGCAGACGCAGCAATTTTAGAAGCAGGAGGAGACGGGTACCAGATTTTCACCCTGGGCTGAACTTCCTTCATCTGGGATCCTTGGCTGGAAGAACCCTACCCAGAGCCCAAGGCGGGCTCTCCCCAAAGCACTCAGGACACCTAGGTTCACAGACTCTGCCCACTTCCCCCTGAGGCAGCCTGAGCCTCTCCCTGTTGGAAAGTTCTGCCTTGGACTGAGCTGAAACCAGCTGTCCTCCCCACCCTGCACTTAGCTTCCACCCACTGGGGATCCTATTGGTCCATTCTACCAAACTCTCAACAAGAACACCACCCAGCTTACATAATCTCTTCTAGAGAACCAAGGAAATGGGAACACAGCCCACCTTGTTTTATGAGGCCAGCATAACAGTGAAACCAAAGTCTGACAAGTAAACACCAAACAGGAAAATTGCCAGTGAATCTCACTCAGGAACTCATGATGTTAAAGTCCTCAGCAAAAAGCTGATGAGAAATAGCCCAGCAAAAGAGATGCAACAGGACAACCCAAGTTGGGTTTATTCCAGAAATGCAAAAATCAAGGTAGTTCACCATGTTAACAGATTGAAAAATCACGACCATCTGAGCAGAAGCAGGAAAAACATCTACTTCCATTTATGACTAAAAAGGAAAGAAACACTTGGCAAACTGGGAATAGAAAGGAGCTTCTTTAATCTGGCAAAGATTATCTGCCAAGGAAATTCCCTGGCCGTCCAGTGGCTAGGGCTCACCGTCCAGTGGCTAGGGCTCGGCGCTTTCACTGCCGGGACCTGGATTCAAGCCCGGGTCAGGGAACCAAGATCTCACAAGATTATCTACCAAAACCCTAGATAAACATTAGACCTAACTGTCAAATGTAGACAGCTCTTCCATAAGAGAGAGAGAGAGAGAGAGAAAAAAAAAACCCAAAGGGAAGAAAGGATTGGAAAGGAAGAAACAAAACTTATTTGCACCTCCTGTAATTGTATACACAGTATCTCCAAAATAATCTACAAATACATTTTTCTGAATTAGAAAGTTTAGCAAGATTTCTGCATACAAAATCGATGTGCAAAATGCAAAAATATTTCTCCAAAAAAGCAACCAACATAGCATAATTTTTTTAAAAATATATGTGTAGATAGATGATATACCATTTACAATAGCATATAAAATATCAACTAACTAGGAATATACCTAACAAAAGATGTGCAAGACCACCAAGGGACATAAGGAAACTGGACCTAAACTGTATCCTAAATAATGAAGAGAGATACCATGTTCATGGAAGTCTAAATACTGCACCCTCCACCCCCAAGGGGCAATAGAGAGCTCAGCAGGAACACCTGGCAGATCAGAGTAACCTGGGCTTATATTCTACCTCCTGTTGCTTCTAAAATGTGTGACTCTGGTGTGTTCGACCAAGCCCTCTGAACCCCAGTTTCCTCACCTGTAAAACATGGATAGCCATTCCTGTCTAGTTGTGAGGAGTCAATAGATAATAAAGCACTTTGTGGGGGGAGGGGAGGGATTAATTTGGAATTTGGGATTAACAGAAACACACTACTATATATAAAATAAATAAAGAACAAGGACCTAATAGGAAACTATATTCAATACCTGTTATATACATATATATATATATGACTGAATCACTATGCTGTACACCTGAAACATTGTAAATCAACTATACCTAAAAAAAAAAAAAGAAAGAAAGCACTTTGCAGAGTGTTGTATAAAAACAGGGATTCTTATGACTAGCATTTTTGCCCCTTGTTGGTCTAAGGGTAGGGAAAAAGCTCTCTCCCCCAGATTAGGCCAGCTGTGTCTTTGCTTTTGCTCATCAACTTGTCATCAAAGGCACTGTCGAGTGCTTATTCTGTATACAACATTTTTTCATTCAGTGCTCACAGCAACCTATAAGACGGGTGCTATGTTAGCCCCATTTTACAGATGAGAAAGCTGAGGCTCAAACAAGCAACTTGTCACTCATATATTCGTTCATTCATTCGACATTCATGAGCCCCTTCTATGTACCAAGAGTTGTGAATACCCTGGTGAGTAAGTTGGACATGGTCCCTGCTCCTTTAGAACTGATAGTCGAGGTGGGAAGACAGACAAAAATCATACCACAACTAACAAGCTGGCAGAACCAAGATTCAAACTCAGGTCTGCTGGACATGAGAATCCATGCTTTTAACCACTCCCCGAGGTGCCTTCCTCAACCTCCTCTGCTCCATCCTCTCTGTTGTGATGTAATGGTTTCTAACATCCACTCTGCTGGCAGCAACAAGTTTCAATGGGCCTTGCCATCCAAGCTGCTGCACAGATTGAGAGCTGTCAGCTTCGATCCTGGCCCATGTGATTCTCATGCATTACCACAGGAGAATTACAGCAGGGAAGACGAACGCATAAAGAGGAGAGGCATCCTGTCCCCCCTCCCCCCAGCATCAGCAGCACTGTTCCCAATGAGTGTGCGCCTGAGTCCTCTGCCACCATTAACGGCAGAAGTGAGTCACTTATAAGTAAGATACAGGAGCTTTAGTATAATCACATCCCGAGATTCAGAAATGCTCAGCGTCACTGTGAAAGGGAGAGCAGCAGGTGACTGGGCTTGAATGATCCTCTGCCAGGTACGTCTTTCAGATAAAACGTCTTGGATCAGGTGCAATTACAGCTAATGCCCAGCCTGAATGCTAATGAGAATTACTTACAATTGCCTGTAATTCTTTGCCATTTACACTACCTGTTTTATTCCTTTGCTTTTCCACCCTGGCATTAACCCTGAGAAACAGGGTTTCTAGAACCTGAAACTAGAAGGTATGATTAATGGCCACTTTGCAGATGAGGAAATGGATGCCCAAGGTCACTCAGCTCAAAGGGCCAGGGCTGGGGTTCTAATCCTGAGCTTTTTTTACTACACCATTCTGTCTCTAAGGGGGAAAAACCCCCAGAACTCTGGATATGTCTTCTCCACCTGGAAGGTGCACAAAATATCAATCTGAAAGGCAGCTGGGGTGGCGTGTTCTGCTGACGTCTTTGCGTTGGTGAGGACAGGGCAGACCTTATGAAATGAACTTCACACCTACCTTCTGCCTTCCCACAACCATCAAGAGGCCCACACTTGTCCCTGAGAAATGACCATGAAGAGAGAACCTGGGCAGAAAGGTAAGAAGAATCCTTCTCGTGCCCCACAAGCCAGAAAACTGTCCCAAATCCATGCCCCTCAGAAACATGCCAGAGCATCAAGTTCAAGGTGCAGTGTGAAGGAGTGAGGTTTGCCGTTAACAGTGGTAATCATGGTAATGCCCAGCGTTTGCTGAGTACCTCGCAGAGCACCAGAAGTTTTAAACAAGTTTGCACTGGAACTTGAGGTTTTAGGCTACTTAAAGCTTACATTACATCTAACACTAGACTACTCGCACTTTATAGACGAAAAAGCAAGAGTCTTAAGGAGATCGGGCAGGCAGCTCGCGGGTGGCAGAGCCAGGTTACCAAGCGGGGCCTGTTTGACCTTAACAGTAACAACAGTGACAACTAACATCTAAATAGGACTTTTATGTACTGCCTCATAGAAGCGTATTGTATCTAGGTGCTTTATGCGCATAAACACAATTAGTTCTCTCACCAACCCACTGAGGAATGTGCTAGGAATACTCCCATCCTAAAAATGGAACAGAGAGGTGTAGCAACTTGCTCAAGGCCACAGAGCCCATAAGTGACAGCTCTGGGATCTGAGCCAGCTCCAGAATCCACACTTCTGATCTCTTTGCCATGCCTCCCCTTTGTTATAGAAAGGCCACACCACTTCCACCAGGCACTCCTGGATGGTAAAAAGGAAAGCGCAAACAGGAACATGGAATTCTGAGAGAGTCCGAGGAAAGGAAGATCAGGTACAAGTTCTTCCTACCTCGGACAGCCAGCCAAGGGGGGAGCACTCCCAGCCCAGCACTGTCCAAACTCCTCTGGGCTGCAGGGGCTTGGAGGCAGCTCCTGCCTCCACCCAGCTCTGAAATCATGTTCAGGCAGTGCAGAGCCATCTCCACCCTCTATCCTGGAGGGATTCTCTCTCACACATGAGAATGGTATCAGGCTTCCCTACAGACTTTGCCTCCATCAGGGCAAATACCTCTTGAGACAGCAGGGTAGCCTCAGGCACCCTCAGGCTTCCGTGTGAGGGTCCAACTAGCCCTGGGTCAGATTAGGAAATTTATGTGGGGCTGTCAGGGATTCCTGTGAGTGATAACCACTCAGCAGCAGGCCTCCTACACGACACCTGTCACAGAGAGAGGAGAGCGGTGCGCGGGCATCAGGGACCCTGTTGCCTGGCATCTCTCTATTTTCACCTTTGCTGCTGCCAATCACAAGCAGAAGGGACCTAAGGTCCCATCTACAGCCTGAGTGTCACTGACAATCTGGAAGGAGCCAAGGAAAACCTGTGTTCAAATCCCAACTCCTCCACGGACCACGTGGGCAACCCCAGGCAAGTTATTTAACCTCTGCGCGCCTCAAAAGACAATCTGTTCAATGAGCCTAGTAATAATAGTGCCCACTCTGCAAGGCTGCTGTGAAAACTAAGTGGGATAATGCATAATGATACTCTGACGGGTCCATTCTCTCTCTCTCTCCCAGTCTCTATTCCTGCCTGACTCCAAGATTAAAGCTAAGATTGGGGCATTCAAGACCTCCCTATCAGATCCCCAGCTCTGCTCTCCTTCATGCTCTGGAGACACACGCCATCTGTGCTCCAGTCACAGGGACCTAGCCCCATCATGGAATGAGTGCCCCAGGTACCTTCCGGCGGGGGGACCTGGTTTACAAAGTACTTAGCCCCAGCACCATTCCTTCATCGTCGGGCTCCAGGCCTGAGGTGGGAGCCCCCTGCTGGAGGACAGCAACCCTGCCTGGAGCATCTCACATTACCAGCTCCCAGGCGGAGCGGACACCTCAGAGAGATTAAGGGATTGGGGTGGGGTCTCTTTGGGGGGCGGGGGGGAGGGGAGAGTCACCTAGAGAAGGAAAGAAGTTTCCGTGAAGAACTGCTGCGCTTCAGCTCCTGACTTCCTTGGCTCCTTCCAGAAAAATCGAGAGTAGCTTCTGGAATTTGGCTCCTGTCACCTGAAAGGCGGCTTCTGCCGCCAGAATCCACTCCCTGACAGTAAGGGCCACTCATCTTTCCACAGGATCCTCTGCGAGGCACAATGAGGCGGTGGTGGTCCGCCCCGGGTTTGCAGCCGTGCTTGTAGGAGAGCGTGGGCAGTGGCCTCCACACTTCCCACACCAGACCCCTGGTGACGCTGAACCTGGGGCTTGCCCGCATGTGATTAAGTGGTGTGGGTCAGGCTGACTCGGGTTCAAAATCCTGGCTCTCTCCTTGACTCGGTGGTGCTCCTGGTCACAACTTTCCCTCTCTGAGCCTCTTTCCTTCTCTGTAAAATGGGTATAATAATACCGGTTCATCAAGTTAAAGGGAGAACCGAAAGAGATCACGGATACCCAGTGCCTGGCATATTCAACTCACTCAAGAGATGGGCTCGTACTGTGGGGAACATCAAACTCAGAGCCTAGGGCAGCTCTGGGAAAAACGGAGACTCGCCCCCCCTGTCGGAGCCGGAGGCAGACGCCTGGGGCGCGCACGCTGGCGAACCCAGGCAAAGCCACAGGTGTGTGCGCGTCGGGGCGGGGACCAGAGCTGGGTATCAGACAGGGTGCCGCGGAGCCAGCCGCGCTCCGGGACCCTACCCGCGCCGCCCACAGTCGCCAGGGCCCCGGAGCGCGCCCACCCAACGCCGGCGGCTTCGGGAGCTCTGCGGCTCCGTGGGGATGCCCAGACCCAAGCCCGGCCACGCACAGCCTCGCCCCGCAGCCGCGGCCGCGCTCCAGCCCCTGCCCGCGCCCTGTCCGCTCTCCGCTCCGACTCACCGGCGCCGGCTCCCGGGAAAGTTTGGTGGCGAGGCGGCCGCGGCAGCCAGGCTGCTCGGTGCTCGGCTGCGGCGGCAGGAGCGCCGAAGGAGCGGACCCGGAGGCGGGGCGCGGTAGGAGGAGCTGCGCCGAGGGGCGCCAGCCCGGAAGGCGGGAGGGAGGCGGAGACCTGGGCCCCCGGGCCTGCAGTGCCCCCGCCTCCCGCTCTGTGCTCCTAGGCCGCCCCCCTCTCCGCGCACGCTGGAAGGGGAGCGAGGGGGCGCCACGGGCTCGGACCCCTTCTCCCACACCTGCCCCAGGGTCAAAGCTGCTCCCGCAGAGCGCCCCGGCCTCCGGCTCTGCACGGTGCGGAGGTTCCTGGGGTCTGGAGGGAGAGGTTGAAAGCAGGATCAGAACCCTGGCGAGTCCCCCCCCC